>NC_136463.1:38554507-39754507 GCF_902686455.1 Sciurus vulgaris
CCCTTCAATGTTCAGAGCAGACTGTGATCTGCTACAGCCCTCCCTCTGCAGGGTAAGTAGCTGCCCGTCCATCAACCCTACTAAACTCATCCATCCATCCACCTTACCTGCTTCCCATGGAGGGAAGGACTCTAATTTCCATTCTGGCATCCTTAGTACATGATAGCCTGGGACATGGTTGATGCGCATTGAGTAAATGAGACCCTGACTTTGCCTAAAGGTATCTTAAAGCACATGCCACCTTTTTTATTTTTAATTAAAAGAAATGCATGCTTATTGGGTTTAAAAAAACTCAACAGAAGTCAGAAGTTCACAAACCTCTTGAGATATAGAGTCATGACCAGGTGCCTGGTCTAAAAGAGATGGAATGTCCTTAAAGAATATAGTATTCTTTACTTTATCCCCCCATATTTGGAGGACCGCAGAGCTTATTTAAAGTTGCTTTGGCATTCCCGGGAGAGAAATACTATTCAAGCATGAGGCGATGTTTTATTGAGGAAACCCAAGCCCTGTGGAGGGCAAATTCCACTGGCATAATAAAGGTAACTGCCCCTTATAATTTCTGAAATCTGCAGTCTGCAACTGGAAAGACTGTTAGCAATAGTGTTGTTAAGTTTGAGAATGCATCTTAAAATGGATTTCTGGATTCCATAGAATAAAACTTTAAATTGGAGCTGAGGGTGGTGGCACATGCCTATCCCAGCTACCTGGGAGTCTGAGGCTGGAGGACGGTATGTTTGAGGCCAGCCTGGAAAAATTAGTGAGACCCTGTCTCAAAAATGAATAAACAAACAAACAAACAAATAAATAAATTAAATACCTGGCGATGTAGCTCAGTGGTAAAGTGCCCTTGAATTCAGTCCATGGTACCACAAAAGAAGAAGGAGAAGAAGGAGAAGGAGCAGAGGAAGAGGAAGAAAAAGAAAAGAAAAAACCTCTACTTGGAAGGTGAGGAGGAATAGGTGGGCAGGTAGCAGCAATGCCTCTTGCTGGTGAGCCCATTTTCTGATTTGTACAGACAGTCATGTCTTTTTCACAAGGAACTTGTAAGGATTCAGCATGATGGCTTGAAATCCTCGGCAGCTAGGAGATGCTCTATCACAATGCAAATATTTCTTGAAAGTAGGAATCCCGAGTCTCTGAAGAGCCAGAGATGTGGAGATATATTCTGCTCTTAGAAATCACATGAGTGGTGCCCAATGATTCAGAGCCCCGTCTGGAAGGGAAAGAATCACTGTCCACAGTGGTTTAATAAAGTGTAAACATTTGCTTATAGTGTTGGTATGGCCAGTGCTGGAGGATGCTGGGAGAGGAAACTTCCCTTGCAGGAATAGCTGCTCTCCTGGAAAAGCCAGCTTGCCTGGTTGGAGTTGAACCAAAACAGTTGACTCTCACCCTGGCAAATTCTACACCAACCCAATTTCAGGGATCCTCCTTTTGTAGCAACCTCTGGAAACTTTTTCATTTGCAGGTTGGTGGTATATTCAATCAATCTGCATTCATCTCATTTTAGTACCTGTGGTTTCCAGAGTTCTGTATGTACTTTAAGGTCCTTGGTGATTGTTATGTTAGGAGATGTATCAATTTAGGAAGGATCCCAGGCTTGGATTCCTCCAGCTACCCACCCACTGTCAGTCTCAGCACCAATTTAGAGCAAATTGCTTTTGCAAAGGATCAGAAGGCTCTGAGCTGTTCTGGACTTGTGATTTCTTTCCCCTTTTCTTTTTAATCTCTCTCCCCTGCCCTAAAAACTGAAATGAAATGAGAAGTCAATTGCCAAGGGAGATCCTCTCCTGGGGCAAATTTCCTGTCTTTGCTTACGGGCACGGAGACCCTGAGTGGGGAGGCCAGTTGCAGAGCACTCTCCCAGAACCAGCCCTGGGGTGACAGGTGCAGACAGGATGGATTTGTGCATGGAAGGGGGCAGGGAATGAAAAGAGGAGGAGGAGGTGGAGGAAGAAGAAAGACCATGTAAGAGGACCCAAGAAGTTCCCTCTTCCTCCACCCCATCCAGACCTGAAACTGTCTTCTCCACCAAGCCAGAGAGAGAGAGAGAGAGAGAGAGAGAGAGAGAGAGAGAGAGAGAGAGAGAGAGAGAGAGAGAGAGAGTGGGAGAAAGACATGGGGAGGGGGGAAATCAAAGAAAATTGCAAAAGTCAATGGCCCGGAACCAGAGGCAGCTCAGCAACTGCAGTGTGACTTTGATTCCCCTATCATAACCCTGAATTAAAAATTCAGGCAATTATCTGCATGGCTTCCTTCTGATTAGAACGAGCCGGAGCCTCATTAATGCACCGGCACAGAGGAAAGCCATTAGGGTCTGTGAAATGGAATGTTTCTCTGAGAACAGGTTCCGCTTGATGTAGAATACCCAGCAAAAAGAAATTTCACACATTTTTGAGCTCGGAGTCACAGGACGGCACCCTGCTTCGGGGCTACAGACTGCACCTCAGTCGTCCCCTCTCAGCAGGCCCTGGGTGAAAGCCACCTTTGTTTCCCAGCCTCCCTCTGGCACCTCTACCCACTGCTGTCATGTGGAAGAAGGGTGAGGGAGCCGAGGGGCTGCCCCCTTGCTTGGTCCTAAGACATGGAGTCAGCCTGGGTGCCCAGCCTCAAAGTCCCTGAGCCATGAGGAGCCCTGGAACTTCCTGGGAATTCATTGTCCTTTTTTGCTAGAACTAGAAACAAACTTGTCAAGGACAGTAAAGGCTCTAGACTTCAGAAAAGATCAAAGTATCTGCATATCCCCGACCTACTTTCGGGACTCCTGTGGTGACTTGGGCATCCCAGAGTGGTCCACATAGGATCTGGTCAAGGCGAGCCAGCCTTGTGAGTTTGTTGCTTAAGAGAGGGTGAAAGGTCGGAGGTAAGGAAGGCATTCTTTATTTATGGTCCAGGGTGCCCTTTATTCATCCCTTACTCTGTAAGCTCTGAGCTTCCAGAAATGCAAATCTACTGCTCAGTGCCTACATCGGAAGGCATTCCTACAACATTGGGCCTTCAGAAACTCTCATGCACCCAGTTATGAGTCTTCAAGGAGCAGCTTTCTTCCCCTAAATTACTCAAAAGGGAACCCAAGAGTAGTTTTCCAGTTACCTTTGCAGTCCTAGTAAGTTCGTCTTTGGAGAGAGTTGAGCTTCACCCTACTTTGGATTTCCTTCAAGCCAGCCGGAGGGACTAGGGTTCCCTCATTGTTGATAACTCAACCTTCCTCTAATACAGGGATTCTTAGGACACATAGCATTAATCCTTGAAATAAATAGTGTTCATAATCTCTTTAAGAGAAAAATGAATCTTATATGACAAGAATTGGAAAAAGTGAAAAAAAGTTTTTTTGGAGGAAGAGAGCTAATTATAGTCAATAGGATGTCAACCAGGAAAATGTTAACCTTCAAACTGAGTCAGCATCATTCTTCTCCTGGCACACCTGCTAACTGTTCAGCGTTAACCAGGGCCAAGCACCTGTGCAATACTGCAGATATAGTGAGACTGCAGTTAATGTCTCAGAGTCAATGTATTGCTAAAATAATTTATATCAACAGCGCCCCCTACTGCACAGGAGCGAAACAGGGTAACCCCTAGTCGGTCGGTTTTCAGAAGTGTTTTCAGTCACCTCCCACATTAGAAGGGTACATTCCTGATCACCAGGGAGGTTGTATGAAGCATATTTTCAAAAGCAGACAGTTTCATGGGTGAAGAGTCCTAGAGTTTACCTCGCCCTCCAACACAAACAAGATGCTTGGTGATTCACCCATGCTCCTTTGCAGGTTTTGAGTACCCCTGCTCTCTAACACTTTGTTGGACCAACACTCAAAAGTTGGATTCACTTGAGAATCACTTGTGGCTTCAGATGGCAAGGGCTGAAGAAGGCACCCAAAGTCTTCAGTGGGTGGGGGTTGTCTCCCTGGGCTCACCAGCTGGGTTGATAGTGTTAGGACCGGTCAAAGGTCAGGAATGTGGGTCTCCTAGGGGCAGCTCCTCCACTGTTCCACAGCAGATGACTTCTGAAATGGTCAAATCTCAGCTCTAGGTACCTTAGCACCTTTAAATATACAGGGTCTCTTCCCATCCTCATCTTTCTTTTCTTCCCAAGATAACTCTGTTTCTGTCTTTGCAGCTTGGCATTCCTTATTCACTCAACAAAAATTTTTGAAAGTGTTATGTGCTAGATGTTGTTATAGGAACAGGAACACTGAACGTAAAGCAGATGAAGCCCCTGCTCTCATGGAGCGAACACTGGGGACACAGAAGACAGCAAGACAAATTAGTAGGCCAGTATGCCAAGGGCATGATGCTGTGAATGCATGCATCTGGGCAAGGCAGTAGAGAGTGAGGGTGGAGGCTACTTGGTCCCCATGGGCAGGGGACCCCAGGGAAGCACACTGGAAGACCTTTCCAACCCACCATGCAGTCTATTCACCTCCTCTCCTTCAGAAATGGAGCTGCCTCTTCCACTAAACATCTCCCATTACTTTTTCCCCTTCTTTGATGTTCCCTTCAGTTCATCTCTGCTTAAACTCCATCTTACAAAAGTACACAATCACACCTTTAATTCTAATCTCCTTGAGGACTAAGGCCCTGTTTTCTGCTTCTCTGGTTTGCCTCCAGAGTGGAGAGGAAGGGAACAGCACTTCTGTACTGGGAACATGAACACACTACTTCATTTCAGCTGTAGGCTCTGTATTACTGTCCCATTGTGTAAATGAGTGACATGAGGCTCAATTTATCCAGGGGTGCACAGTGTGAAGTGGTGGAACTGGGATTTGAACCCTGGTCTGTTTGGCATCATGGCTGGTACTTTCCCCATAGGTGAGTGTATATTAAGGTTGTCAATGAATAATGAGTATGAGGAAGAGATCAGCTCTGTTTCTCAGAGAAAAACCATGCAAAAGAAGTAGGTCCCCCGCTGCTGGATTATAAAGCCTTTCTTTGTACTAACCAGGTGATCATGGGCACTTCACTTTCCCTTCTTGGGCTTCATCATCCCTATTTGTAAACCAAGGTTAGAACAGATAGTTCCTCAGGTCTTTTCTGACATTCCAAGGAATATAGTCTGCTAGGGTTAGAAGTGGGTGGCTGAGTAATTTTCCTGCATCAAAGGTCTAAATCTGATTTTTTTAAAAAATATTTTTATTAGTTATTGATGGACTTTTATTTATTTATTTGTATGTGGTGCTCAGAATCCAACCCAGTGCTTCACACAAGCTAGGAAAGTGCTGTACACTGAGCTACAATGCCACCACTAAATCTGATTTTTTTAAAAATATTTTTTTGGTTGTTGATGGACCTTCATTTTTTTATATGTGGTGCTGAGAACTGAACCCGGTGCCTCACATGTGCTAGGCAAGTGCTTCACCACTGATCCATGACTCTAGCCCCTGAATTTAGCCTCTAACGTTGTTGGGATTATAGGCATGTGCACTGTACCTGGCCTAAATCTGATTTTTTATTAAGGAACAAAACAACTAAAAATCAATAAATAGTGAACACCTAGTATGTGCTGGGCCCTAGTGTGTGCTGAGGATAAAGAGATAGATTTTAAAACATTATCCTCACCCTATAATATGGGTAAAGGGAAAAACCAATGAGATATATCATTACAATACTAATAATGGCTACCATTTTTACATGGAGTTCACTCTTTGTCAGAAATTTTTCTGAGTACTTTCCACCTTTTAACTCATTTTGATTTTTTCAGTCATATCACAAGGTGGGTACACTCATTATCACTTCTTCAAGAGTGAGTAAGCTGAGCTGGGACTGTAGCTTAGTGGCAGAGCACTTAACCTAGGACTTGTGAGGCACTGGATTTGATCCTTAGCACCACATAAAAAACTAAACAAATAAAATAAAGGCATGCTGTTCACCTAGAACTATATATTTTTTTAAAGTGAGTAAACTGAGACACAGGGAGAGTTTATGCCAAAGGGATATTGTGAACATGGATAATGCATGAAAAGTGTTTATTTCCAGGGTTTAAAGTGCAGAAGTAACCATAGGCATCTGTTTGAAGTGAAGTGATATAATACATTGTTGCATTGATAACTGGTGGTTTTGTTCTCTTGGTATTTTGTTAGTCCTTGCTTTACCCTTCTGGAATTTAGGATCAGCCATGCCCAGTTGGAGGGAAGTGATTTCCTGTAAAGAGTCGTGAAGGTTTTAGGGTTTGGAAACTCAAAATCCAAACCCTAAAGACTGTGAGGTAACTCAGGATATAGAACAAGTCAGGTGAGTTAGAACCAGTTTTTCCTGCCCCCAGGAAAGGGGGCTGAATGTGGGGGCAGGAAGAGGCATTGCATACACATATCCTGAATCATGGAGCCAGTGTGTACCATTCCCCATTTGAACTAGATGTCCAGTAAGTTCTGGGGGTCAGGCCCCGGAGCAGGAATAGTCAGTGCGAGTGTTAGATGTCTGAAGTGTCCCTGCAGAGTTTGTTCCGTTGAGCTTGCACAGGACGAGGGAGCAGAGCTCTAGGTTTGAGAGCAGATGGAAGGAAAAGAATGTTAGTCATGTAATTTCCTTCTGGTAGTATGGTACAGATAGTAGAATGAATGTCCATCTTCCTAGGAGAGGTGTAGGAATAGAGTCACCAGACTAGAAGAGTGCCCTAGAATAGGAGCAAGGGGTCCAGGCACAGTGGTGCATGCCTGTAATCCCAGTGACTCAGGAGCTGAGGCAGGAGGATCGCGAGTTCAAAGCCAGCCTCAGCAACTTAGCAAGGCCCTAAGCAACTCAGCAAGACCCTGTCTCGAAATCTAAAAAATTTAAAAGAGGGCTTGGAATGTGACTCAGTTGTTAAGTGCCTCTGAGTTCAATCTCTGATACCAAAAAAAAAAAAAAAAAAAAAAAAAAAAAAAAAGAAAAAAAGAAAAAAAGAATGGGAGCAAGGTGACATGCAGCCTGGAGGAGGTAACCCCAGGATCAGGATGTTGAGTGGAGGTCTCAAGGCTGCTGCAAGCAAGAAGTGGTGGAAAGAGGCCAGAATGGAAACTCTGCTTTGTTCACTGCTCCATCCTGCAGTTAGGTCAGGCGATAGGCAATTAATCAATAGTTGGTAAATGAATGCCATTAAGTGGGCAACTCTAGAATGAGGTCTTTGGTTTCAAATCTCAGCTCGGCCTCTTATTAGCTATATAATGCTTGGGTAAGTCTCTCACCTTTTCTATGCCTCATCTATAAAACGAGAATGAAAATAGTACAGATCAATACTAATCTGAGTTAAAAAAAAAAAGAGCACATACATATGAAGCACTTGGTGTAAGGCCCAGCAGAAGTTCTCCATAAATATTTGCTCTTAGTAGTAGTAGATGCGTCTGCCTGGCCCCCGGCCCCTCACCCCATTGCATTAAGTAATCCCTCCCTGACCCCTCCAAAACTAGCTATTAACCCTGAAGAAAAGACGGGATTCCAGAATTGGCTAAGATCAACTTCCTACCACCATAGTACCATGGAGACTCCTAACAAAATAAACTAAGGGATTTTTAAAAATTTACTTTTCTTGCAAAATCAATTTTATATGCTGATATTCATTTGTGAGAACAATGCAAGGGAAATCAGGTGTCCCCAGGAGAACCTTACTAGCATTTTAAGTTAAAGAGCTTTGTCCCTAGCAGGCATGCTTAGACACAGAACAACTTGTTTCTCACATGCTTGTCTTTCTAGAAAACCACATCCTTCCAGGTGAGTTGTCACTTGCAAGTCTGCTAATAGAGCTCCACTTTCAGGTGAAGAGGGGAGACTGGCAAGCAGATCTCTGCTCCTTCCCTCACTTCCTCCCCCACGAAGACCTCTGGCCTGTCCTGAGGAAGTGCAGTACAGAGTTTTATTTCTTAAGATTTGCTCTCCTGATTGTGAGTGATAATGTTTATATATTATCTTTTTGTTGCTGTTGTTATTAAATGACCATCTGAATTTACCTACTTCCCACTTATCTAAATGCCAACTGGGCAACCAGCTAAACTATTTACCTGGGATTGTCCCAATGTTAGCACTGAGGACTCCACATCCCAGACAATTTTAAATCGTCTCTAGATTACTTAGAATACCTAACACAGTGCCTGTTGATTCCAGAGAAACAAACATGCCCCTGGTGTCCTGGATAAATCCTAAATGCCAATGACAAATCTGGTAGACTCCTCAGTCCTAGGGATTTTGATGGAAAATGAAATTTATTCCTTGGAAATCAGAAAGTCTCACCATTTAGGGAGGGAGGACAAAGAGATTCCTCCCAATGTATCTACCACTCTGCACAGATTGGCAGGCCTGGCCCTGAAGCCCCTGCGTGGGGTTATCCCCACTGCCAGGAAATACCTTGACAGGGAGGAAACGGGAGGGGCAGGGCTGAGTCAACAGGGGTCACGTGACAAACCTGTCACATCCTTCCCAAGAGGTGTCTCGTTTTGCTGTCAGTTTTCTTGGACCCCATAAAAATCCCCAGTTGACTGCACCAGGCAGGCCTGGCCTCCGCTTCACCCATCCTGTCTGCCTGCACAGGCCCTGGGATTTGTCCCCTTGCAAAGAGGTTCCCCTTTGGACACATGGTCGCCCAAGTCTGTGTGTCCCCTTCCTTGAGACCAAGAGTCCTGCTGCTTTTATGGTGTCCTCAGACCTCGCAAACTGGCTTGCTGCTCACAAAAGAAGTCTCTGGTCACAGAGAATGCGGCATGGCCTGTTCTACACCTCTTGGGTGAGTAGGAGGCCCCAGATGGGTTGTGGACTGGGAGCTGTTGAGGTTGGGTTCGACTTCTCTGCCTGGCTGGGTGGAGTCTCTCCGCCACGCCCTCACTTCTGTCCCTGGGCCTTAGCCTGGCTACAGCAAAGAAGAAAATTCCTCAACCTCTCTTTTCCTGAAAGCCATAGCAGCAAATTCCTTCCAGACCCACGGGTTAGAAAAATTTCTTTAGCCTGTAGGAGGTGATTTGTTCTCTCCATAGGTACAATGAACAGGTCTGGTCAAATAATGTGTGGAGCTGAGTGTAAAATGAAAATCTGGGATCCCAACCAGCAGTAGGGAAGTCAATATCTCTTTCCACAGACCCACTGCACCAACCCACGACGGACAGGCAGCCCCCAGGAATTGTGAGCTCTCTGACAGGACAGGCTGCATACCTGGATCAGGGGTGGGTGGAAGGCTCCTGCCAAGTCTGTAGCCAAAGGTGCCAGCCTGGGTTAGGGACGGCTACCACCTTGGCCCTGGACACTGTGATATGTGTGCCTGACCTCTGCCCAACCTGTGTTTCCAAGTCCCTGCAGAAAGGGAAGGAAGAAAGCTGCCTTCCCTCTGCCAGTGTGATCCAGTCACCCCCTGGAGCCAGGATGGGCTAAGAAAGGTAAGTCTGTACAGGAGGTGACCACCAGGGGACAGAGGAAGAGGCAACGAAGAGCCTGTCCCAAGGAGCTTGGCAGGCGGCAGGAAGCAGAACCTGCAGTGAAATGATCTCTAAGCCCCTGGCACATGCTCCATTGATCTGTCAAATACCACTTACAAAACAAATTCAGAAAAGTATTAAGCTTTTCAAAATGGCAACCTCATATCACTGGGACTTCTAAGCACAGGGCCTTGTATGACTGCTCCAGTTACAGAGACAGGAAGCGAGCCCTGACATTGGGAATGTGCAGCTAATCATGCTTCTGTGTTCTCTTTTGCCTCTGGCAAGCACAGAGCCAAAGTCAATGGCTTGTTTTTAATCACTGTGGAAAACCTGAGATTTGTATAGCACAGGCCAACTTTAGTCTCAATCTTCCGATCTCTCAACCTTCTGCTGATGTCAATTTCGCCTTCATATGCTACAAAGATATACAGTTGTCCCTCAGTATCAGCAGGGATTGGTTCCAATCTACTCCATGGATATAAAAATCAGCAACTGCTTAAGTCCTTTACATAAAATGGAGTAGTGTTTGCAAATCACATATGCACATCCTCCCATATATTTTAAATTGTCTCTAGATTACTTATAATGCCTAACACAGTGCCTACACAGTATGGTACTTAGGATGCAGCAAATTCAAGTTTTGCTTTTTGCAACTTTCTGGAATTTTTTAAAACTATTTTAAATCCATGGTTGGTTGAATCCTCAGATATAGAATCACAAGGAGGGCAGACTGAAATGTCATAAATAGCTTCAAGTATATAGTATAAGTATTTTGTCAAATGAGGCAGGTTTTCTATTAAGAAAGAAAATATTTTTCTCTGAACCCTGTCTTTGATCCTCAGTTTAAACCGATCTTTTCAGTGGTGACAGTTTGCGGTCTAAGTACCTGCACTCCACAGCTCCTCTGTTGCACTAAATGTTTGAAAAGGCAGAATGAAATATGTGATTGGTCCACCATCGGCAAAATGTGCGTGAGCTTGGTTTCCAGTGGTGATGGCTTTGCGTGGAGCTGATCACTCCCTCCTACCCCGCCTCTTGTGGAAACAGCTAACCAGTCTCCACTTCAAAAGCACTAAGCAGTCGCCATACTAGTTCTCTGTTGCTGTGTCACAAATTGCCCCAGCTGAAAGCAACAAACATTTATAGTATCCAAGGGTCAGGAATCCAGGAACAGGTCAGTGCAGGGCAGTTTGGGCTCAGACTGCCTCAGGAGGTTGCTGGTAAGGTGCCAGTGGGGTAGCAGGCATCTGAGGGCCCGACTGGGGCCGGGGAGTTCTGCTGGCTTCTCACATGACTGTTGGCTGGAAGCCTCAGTTCCTTACAATGAGCGCCTCTCTTGAGGCTGCCTGAGCACCCTCATGGCATGCTATCTAGCGTCCCCCAGAGTGAGTGATTCAAGAAAGAGAGCAAGATGGAAGCCACAGTGCAATTGCTACCATTGCCTTCCTGTTCTGCTTGTTGGGAGCGAATCATTCAGTTCAGCCTGCATGCAAGGCCCTGGGTTAGGGTCTAGCTTCTGGAAGGAAGAGTATCAAAGGGTTTGTGGGAAATATTTTAAAACCAGTTTCCCAGCAGATTAAGTGGTTGAACCAGAGATGCATTTCCACAAAAGATCATGATAGTAATAGCATAGCAGGAAAAGCGTGGACTTTGGGTCAGATCTGAGTTTGAAACCAGGTTTTGCTCTTTACCAGTTTATGGAACCTGGGGTAAAATGATCACCCTGAACCTTAGTTCCTTCGTCTGTAAAATAAAGATAATAATATCACTTCTTTCATAGAGTCATTATAATATTTAAATGAGATGATCCATACAGGGTCAGGTTCAAATTGTATTAGACCTGATGCTTTTACAATTTGACTAAGCTCTCTTTTAAAACAAGGAACACAGAATTACAGGTTAGGTACAAAGTAAACATTTATTTATAATTAGAAATGACAAAAATAATACATATTAAAAGCAAATACCACAAATTCAGAGAAGTGACAAGTTTTAAACATTAACCACTTGAACCCATCACTTTAAAATACTTTCTTTCCTGTACTTTGACTACACACTTTCTGATCACTCCTCAGAATGACAAGATTTTGTAATATTTTCCAGAGTTGAGAGAGAAAACAATTCAGTCTTTCCTTAGTGTGGTTGTTCTGATTTTGGTTTTGATCATTGAGAGCTGCTTGTTCAGCATCACAACTCATTATTCATAATGTCATGCATACCTTGAGGGTTGTCAAATTTAGGAACATCTTTATCAGATTGTGATACCAATTACCCAGGGCCATAGGAGGGGCCTAGGTAGGAGAGGAGCTGTAAGCCCCAGCTCTCTTGTAAATTCTCTCCTGAAAGTAGGTAAGGTACAGAACTGGCCCGGCATGTAGTAGATGCTAAGGGAATGGGAGAAACTTGGAGACAACCCCTCCTCTTCCTGTTCCATTGCCTCAGGCAGAATCAGGGGTTTCCCATCTCTAATTTCATCTTCTTCAGGGTCCCTGAGAAGGCAGTGGTAAAAATATATCCCTTGTTATGATGTAGTGCAAAGAGCTCTAGACTGAGAATAAAAAGATCTGGGTATGAGTCTTTGTTGCTATCAGCTGTGTGACTTTGGGTAAATTACCCAACCCCTCTGTGTCTCAGTTTCCTTATTTCTGAGATGGGCCTAGTTCATCTCATAGTCATACAGATGAATGGCAGGATATAAGAGCAAGGGCTTTGTAAATTGTCAAACAATATTACTAATGTGAAGTATTTTTATTTTGGTAACTGGCAGAGTTACCAAGGGATCAGATTGGACACTAGCCAATATCTATGAGCATCTTGTGTTCTTTGTTCTATGTAGCCTGAAGGAATTGCAAATTCAAGTTGGACTTGAATCAAATTTGGCCTAAAAATCCGGATAGAAAAATAGTTCATGATTTCCACAAAACATATTGAGCTCAAGTCATTTGCCATGCTTTGCACTAGAGATGGGGATTCAAAGATGTGCAAGACACAGTCCTATCTCTTCAGGGATGGTAGCTGTGGCAGATGGAACCATTTGGAGGATGGATTCAGCTCCTGAGCCTCCTAAATTTACAATCTGAACCTCTCTGGGCCTTAGATCTCTTTCTGCAAAGGACATGGATATGAATGAATTAAAATTTTGCAAATCCTGGAGAATATATGGACAGGTGTCTGACAAAGCCATCAGAGTTTAAGGAAATCCCACTGTGACTGGTCGTTCTCCTTGGAGAATTTGCAGGAAGCTTTGAAGTGCCGCCAGGACAAGGGAGGCTGCCCCATCCTGGAGGCACTTTCACTTGTAATTTACTCCTCCACGTGGGTCCTGGAGCTCGGCTCTCATAAATACATCACCCACTCAGCCCCGCCCTGCATACAGGAAGACTGACAGAGGAAGGGGGCAGAGGGGAGGAATGGCTGAATCAAGAAGGTCCCTGGGAGTCACTGGCCTACCGACAGGACTGAGACTCCCGAGGTTCTCTCCTTAGAGCATAAATAATTCCATCTAAGATCACAGACTCCCTCACCATAAAATCAATGAAACCACAAGGGAAAATGATCTCCTGCATGACTGCCTCCCAGATATCTCCACAGTCCTTTCCCCTCCCGCCGAAGCCACTGTCTTGGGGCTCACAATTAAAAAGCCAGGCACTGTTGTTGAGAATTGGAGGCCAAGAAGACATCATATGGGTGAGACGTGTGTCCCTCATTTTACTTGCAGAATTTACAGCAGAAGCTGCGGTCTGTGATGGGTGGGACTGTGCAGCCCCTACTGCAGCTGGAGACCGGCTGGGAGTCAGAAGTCCTGGGCTCAGGCTCCAGCCCCTCTGGTTGAGTGTCCTCAGGCAAAGACTCTTTCAGAGCCTGGTTTCCTCATCTAGTAAAAGGAGAATAATGATGTAAACTCTGCCTGCTCTACTGGCGGGCTGACAAGATCAAAAGAGATCTGTCCATGCAAATGTTTTGTGACCATAAAGCTCTTGATAAACAACAGGTTTTATTATTAAGAGATTAAAAAAAAAAAAAAAAAAAACACCAATAGTGCTAATGTACCTGTTGGAACTCCTTAGTAAGTGACAGGGACCCTGACTTAAATGGGCTTAAACACAGGGATTATTTTGACTTATATAATTGAGAAGGGCAGAGGCGGGACCCACTCAGGTGAAGACGAGAACAATGTCGTCAAGGGCTTCTCTTCATCTCCCTGTTCTGCCTTCTGTGGTGTCAGGTTTGGCTTCATCCTCTGGTTTCATGAAGTCCTTGTGGTTACAAATGCCCGTGGATTCATGTCTTTACATGATGCCATCCAGGGAGAGAGAAGTCTTCTTTCCCGTAACTTCCACTGAAGAGACTTGAAGAGAGAAGTGAGGAAAGATTATTTTTCCAGACTCAACCTATGCATCAAATTTCACCAGTTCTCTTTACATAACTGGGGATAAGATGTGCTGATTGGCTTAAGAGAATCAAAACCCACCTCTAGATTTGCAGGCAGGATTGGGATGCCAACCAAACCACATTTCAAGAAGACTGTTTCACCAGAAGAACATGTGGATGCTGGTTACAAAAAACAAGCCATATTTGGTACAGTTCACTCCTTGAGCTGCCCAATATCCACGCTTACCCACCTCCCTATAAATATCCCTTAAAAAAATCCACCTTCTATAGAAAACACAGTCGAGTCCTTTCCCCCAGAGACAATCTGCAATGTCATCCAGTTGTGGTGCTCTGGATGGACATGCAGACTTCATAAATGGAATCCGTATTGGTCCTGTGTGGACTGTGAAGGCTAAATGGCAAGTTTAATAACCTCAGATACTTCAGAAAACAATAGTATAGAGAGATCAAAGTAATTGCAGTAAGAACCCTCATTTGGAAAATGAAACAACTTACAATGGTCACTGGTTCAAAGTTCACTTCATTTACTACCAGAAAACACATGGATGTCACATCCTGGTAGAGAGTATGTAGCTTCCCCCAGTTCGGCCCCCTGAAGGGCTCCCCTTGTCGATTGTCCTCTGTGCCCCTGATTTTCTCTCTGGGAGAATTGCCCCCGTGTGTTGTCCTTTCTGGGACTGCACAATACAAGCAGCTAGAAGAATGTACCTTCTGGGAGCTGTACTGTCTGGGCTGCTTTCTTCCTGCTGATGTGTCTGGGGGCTTGGAAGTCACTATCACAGAACATTGTGGGCCAGGCTTGAGGTTTCCTTGGGGGAAAATGACACCTTTAAACAGTTAATGAGATTCTGGTCTGTTTGCTTCTGACTGACTTTAGGTACTATCCACAGTGTCAGCAATACTAGTCTTGCAGCAATAAAGAAATCTGCTCTGTTCCTCTCGATTACACAAATGGTGTGAATCTACATCGTGCACAACCATAGAAACGAAATGATGGACCCCACTTGTGTACAACGAATCAAAATGCAGTCTGTAAAAAAAAAAAAAAGAAGAAGAAGAAGAAATTTTCTCTGAAGTGGGAGGGCAGGATTCAAACCCCGGCAGCCTGGACCCACAGTCTCTGTGGAGCCCCAACTACTGTGGTGCTCTGCTCATGGGCTTCATCCTGCCGCATCTTCCAAAGGCAAGTTGACTTCTCTGTTCCAGGCAGAAGAGGAAGTGCTGGGTGGGGTCTCTCCCAGGCTTTACTCTGATGTCCTGTTGGGCCCCGTATCCCCTTCTTTCTTCCGCTAACTTGAATTTGAGTGTGGAGAATGGAACTCTTCCTGTATTCCCAGACAACCAGGACGACAGGCCAAAAAGGCAACTCTTCAGCCTTTGCTTTTGGATGGCCAGTTTTAGTCTATGTTTTTCTGTTCCTTGGAACAATGTACTGAGAAGTTGTCAGCACACTCCCAAACCCCAAACTCCCCTGCAGTATCCTCTAACGCTGAAGCCTCAGGAGGCACACAGGGCGAGTCACAAGGCTTATTAGGCAACGGTTTAACTCTCTGTTCACTACACTGTGACAAAGGATTACAAAATTCTCAGGTATCAATTCTTTCTCTTCACTCACATGCTTCTACCATTAACCTTACAACACCTCATTTCTGGTAAGAGATTCTGTATTAGTTAGATCTTTTATTGCCATTCTAACTTGGGCAAATAAATAAATAAAATTTAAAAATAGCAAGGTGTTGTGGTGCAGCTATTTGGGACACTGAAGCTGGGAGATGGCTTGGGTGGAAGGAAGGAAGTTGGAAGGAAAGACGGAAATTTGTTAAAAGCTACCAGCGGTTCAAAGAATCAACTGGAAGTTGAAGGGTATGACTGGGAAACCTGAAAGGTGATTCCCAGGAGGAGCTGCATGGTCAGTGCTGCACAGGGTAGGATAGTGCTGCAGCCAGTTCCTGCTTATTTGCTCTCTGCTCAAAATTCCTGTCCTAAGGACGAATCTCAGCTAGGTCAAGCTTGCCCTGCTCACGTCTCAGCTAGGAGCAGGTAGAACCCACCAGACTACATGCCTGGTTCAGAAGAGGTAATTCCTAAACAGGAAACTAGTGTGCTATCAGAGAGAGAAAGTGGACCCAGGACAGTCTCAATCCAGTGACCTTCTGTCATACTAGTGACTCTGGTCATATGGCACTGTGGTTGCTATTCCAAGTCAGTAAGGGCAGAAGATGAGTTGGACAGAGGCCTAGAGGAAATCAGACAGTAATTAGGTGGTAAGACTGAGGTGCTGAGGGGTTTAGATCTAACAAAACAAAGTCTTGCCTTAATGAATATTAGCTTTGTTGTTTGTTTGGGTATTCATATCTCAGAGGCACATACAGACACATTGAACTGTCAGCATGGCTTATGTCCTTAGAAACTCATCCCATTCACCAATTTAACCAATCACCCAAGTTTTGAGCAGTTTCCTAGTCCTGGGCACTGTCTAGGACAATATCTGTCCTCAGGTGGCAAGGGGCAACAGTAGCACTAGAACAATTTCAGTCTACCTGGAAAGCATGGTTCAATAGGAAAGGCTCTGAAATCAGACATGGAAGAGTGTAGTGTAGGTTCAGATCCTAGCTGTGTGGACTTGGACAAATTACTTAATCTCTCTGAACCTCAGTTTTCCCTTTCCTATAATAGAGATGATTCCTAATTTGAAGCATAATAATTCTCCTCAAATTGATTTCCAGAGTCAGTGTATTTCCAATCAAAATCCCAGTATGTTATTTTAAATGGAAGTTGATAGGCACAGAGAGTCTAAAATGTACATAGAAATGCACATAGCCACAACAGTCATGAAGCAGAACTGGAAGGGTCACATTGCCATATGCCATACCTTTTTGTAATGCTACAGGAAATAAGATTGCATGGTATTTTGACCTAAGGGTAAACAAATAGATTAATAGACTAGAGAGTCTATTCTATGTAGTCACTTGACCAACTTCTATGTAATCACTTGATTTATGACAAAGACAATACTGCGGAGCAGAGGGGTAAAGGAGTTTTTCCAACAATATTTGTCCTTTTGTGTCTGACCTACTGCCCTTAGCATACTGTCATCAAGGTTCACACAATTATAACAAGTGTCAAAATATCATGCCTTTTTAAGACTGTGTAATAGTCCACCATATGAATGCACCACATTTTGTTTATACGTTCATCTATTAATGCTAATTTGAGCTGTTCTCACACTTTGGCTATAGTGAAATGCTATTGCTATGAACGTGGCTGTGCAAGTATCTCTTTAAGTCCCTGCTTTAAATTCCTTTGTTTACACACACAAAGTAGAATCGCTGGATCAGGTGGTCATTCCATGTTAATTTTTTTAAGGAATGACATGCCATTTTTCTTCTTTTTTAAAAATATTTTTTAGTTGTAGATGGACACAATACCTTTATTTTATTAATTTATTTTTATGTGGTGCTGAGGTCTGAACCCAGTACCTCACACGTGCTAGGCAAGTGCTTTGTCACTGAACCACGACCCCACCCATGTCATTTTTCTGCAGTGGCAATACCATTTTATATTCCCATCAATAATGCACAGGTTTCCAATATCCACATCCTTGCCAGTGATTTTTCTTTTCTTTCTTTTTATAATCGTCATCCTAATGGGTATGATTTGGTTTTAAATTTATGTTTCATGCTGCTAAATGAGTGTTCCACTTTAGTTTATTAGGGTCACTGGTCACTATCAATACTATGAAGTCTAACAATTAGCATTTGATAGGTGCCTATCTTGTACTAGCTAGGCACTGGATTGAGTTTTTCAATTTACTGTTTTGTTTAATCCTTACAACACAATTTTTGGCAAATTTTTTTTATTGAAATATAACTTACATATATACAGAAAAGCACGCAAATGACATGAGTGTAGATTGAGGACTCACAGAGTGGATTTATTCCTGGAACTAGCAACCAGATCAAAAGCTAAAGTAGAGCCAGGTGTGGTGGTGCATGCCCGTGGTATGCCACCATGCCTGTAGTAATCCCAGCTACCTGGGGGACTGAGGCAGGATCGCAATCTCAAGTGTCAGCAACATAGCCAGGCCCTGTCTCAAAATAAAAAAAAAATTTTTTTAAAATCTGGGTATATAGCTCAGTGGGTAAGCACCTCTGAGTTCAACCCCCAGTGCCAAAAAAAAAAAAAAAAAAAAAAAAAAAAAGCTAAAATATTACTGATGCTTCAGAAGTCCCCTGGTGCGCTCTCTTGGTTCTATTCAATCCCCTACTATCTACCTGCCCAAATAGAAAGCAAAGACAGTATGTTAATTCTAAACACAGATTATTTTGGACTGATTTTACTTTTACATAAAAGGAATCACGGAATAAAAAATCTTGTGTATTGTGTATTGTGTATTGCTTCTTTTAGTAGAATATATTCATGTTGTTTCAAGTAATAATAGTTCATTCTCATTGACAAATACTATTCCATTTTATGACTACATCACAGTTTTATTTTTATTTTTGGTACTAGGGATTGAGCCCAGGGGCTCTTCCGTAAGCCACATCCCCAGTCCCTTTTTATATTTTATTTCGAGACAGGGTCTCACTAAGTTGCTTAGGGCCTTGCTCAGTTGCTGAGGCTGGTTTTGAACTTGCAATCTTCCTGCCTCAGTCTCAAGTCCCTGGGATTACAGGTGTGTGCCACAGTGCCTGGCACCACAATGTATTTATCCATTATATTATTGAGGGATATTTGGGTAGCAGCCCATTGTAGACTATTACTAATAGTACTCTTATGAATATTCTTTTGGTAAATATCTTTTGGTGAACATATACACACAGTTCTATTGGATAGTTAGCCAAGAGTGAAATTGCTAAAGTCATAAGGTATGCATATATTTAGCTTAAATGGCTTCTCCCAAAAGGATGTGTATACACACACACACACACATATACATCCATACCACAAAATATGTGTCCTAGAAGTTCCAAGCACTTGCTAATGTTTGCTGTTACTTTTCTTTTTAGTCATTCTAGTGAGTTTGTAATAATATGTTTAATATGTATTGTGATTGCACATTTAATTTGCATTTCCTTGAAGAGTAGTGAAATCGAGCACTCTTTTCATGTTTCTTGGTCGTTGAATATATTCTCTTGTGTGGTTTCTGTTCAAGTCTTTTGCCCTCTTTTCTACTGGGATGTTTTTTAGTTGTATGTCTTTTTCTTATTATTGTGAAAATGATTCACATACTCTAAAAATGCAAACTTTGTGCATTGTACATTGCAAATATCTTTTCTCACTTGCCTTTTACTCATGTAATGATGTCTTATGTTCAACAGAAGTTTTTAATTTTAATCTAGTCCAATTAGGTTTTGTCTTGATAGTTAATATTGTGCCTTGCTTAATAGTATAGCATCCTACAAGGTCAGGATGACATCGTATGTTTGGTTCTAGAATATTTGTTAGTTTTTCTTTTATATTTAGATCTGTAAGGAATCTGGATTAATTTTTATGTGCAATATGAAGTAGGAATTTGATATTTTTTCACATTCTTTGCCAGTTGAAAAATAAATAAGATGGGGAATTTGGCCCAAACACTTGCTCTATTTAAAAATTTTTCCACAGAATCCTAATTAGAATTAATGAATAAAGTCACGATCTTCAATTAATTTGGAAACATTTTCCACTATTTAGTATTTGCTAGTTTAGCTATGTTGGCAAGGGAAGCCCTCTCAGAGAGCTGACATTTGAGCTCAGCTCCAATTTTTGAAAGGAAGCTGGTTATAAGAGGTTCTGGGGAAGAACAGTCCAGGAAGAGACAATAGGTAGGTGGTAAAGTTTGACATGTTCAGAAAATAACAAAAAATTCAGTACAGATAAAGTGCAATATCCAAAATGATGTGAGGTACAAAGTAATTCTTATGAATGTGAGATCAGGGACAAAGAACTAGACTTCAAAGTTCTGATGGAAGATGTTTTTCCAAGATAGAATTCTATACCCAACCAAACTAGCCATCAAGAGTGGGGGCAGAATAAAGATAGTTCAAGATCTCAGAAATTTTACCTATCAAGCAACTTTTCTTAGGACTTTTATATGGGCAAACATTCCAACAAGATGAAGACAAGAGGAAGATAGCCTAGCAGGAAAACAGTGAAGTGCCACAATGAAGCAGTGCACCTTCCCTGGAGAACAACTGGTTTAGACTGGAGGAGGTTTAGAAGATGTTTATGAGTATTTTGGGCCTCTACACCCGTCCCCTCCAATCCATTTTCCACAATGTTGCTGAAGTGAACTTGGTAAAGTTTTAGAACATTTTGCTTACTCAGTTTAAAACACTTAAGTGGCTCCTCATTGGCTTCAGAATAACATTGTAACCTTCAGTGTGTTGTAAAAGGCTCTTTGTGACTTTTACACAAAGGTAAAAGGTGCAGGGGTGCACTGCACACCTGTAATTCCAGCGACTTGGGAGGCTGAGGCAGGAGGATCTCAAGTTCTAAGCCAGCCTCAGCAAAAGCAAGGCCCTAAGCAGCTCAGTGAGACCCTGTCTCTAAATAAAATAAAAAAATAGGACTGGGAATGTGGCTCAGTGGTCGAGTGCCCCTGAGTTCAATCCCTGGTACCCAAAACAAAACAAAACAAAAAGGCTCTTTGTTACTTGCCTCTGCCTACCTCTTTAGCTTTACCTTTCACTTTTGTTGTCCACTTGAATGATCTCCAAACATTGATCCTCTATGGACTGTTTTTTTTTTTTTTTTTTTTCAGGGATGGGGATGGAATCCAGGCCTTACACAAGCTTTCTGTCACTGAGCTACTTCCCAAGCCCTTAAAACTTCTTAAAACTTCTTATCACAATGGAAACTGCACCTGCTCTTCTTGGCAAGGAAACACTTCTTCCTCTCCTTCCCTGGTAGATCCTACCTTGTCTTACAAACTTCATTATCTCAGGAGACTTCCCTTGGCCACCTTGTGCTCACCTTTCACCTGACACAGGTTGTATCTCCATAGCTTTCCTGTGTTACTCATCCCTAGTTCTGATGTGTCTCTACTTAATTATTGCTCTATATATCTGTTTTCCTCATTTGGTTATATTCTCCTTCAGAACAGGCTGCATTTAATTATTGTTGAAATTTCTATAAGGGTTAAATACTCCAACTTCTCTGCAGTCTGACTGCTTAGGTTTGGGTCTCAGCTGCATCACCTGCTAGTTATCTTGGGAACTCTGGGTCTCAGTTTTTTCATTTGCAAAAAGATATGATATTTTTATCTGCCACACCTGGCACCAAAAATGTGCTCAATAATTAATCCATAAGAATTAATCTACGCAGACTGGCAGCTTTGCCAGAGAGAGGAACTTCTCAGCAGGAGAGTAAGGGCGATCCACTTCAATCCATTTTGATACTTGCTCTCCCTTCCCAAATAAGGGTGCTCTGCTTCTTCTAGAACCGTTATGCCTTGAGGGTTGTGAGGAAGGGCTGAAAAATGCAGGCTCTTTTCCTGCTTGTGTTTACCCATGTGTTGACCTAAGGAATTCAGGATATCTCATAGAACAAAAATGTCCAAATCATGTCATTGCCAGACTCCCTTGTTTTATGGTACTGGGAATTGAACCAAGGGTGCTCTTCACTGAGCCACATCCCCAGTCACTTTTATTTTTCATTTTGAGAACAGGGTCTTGCTAAGTTGCTGAGGGTCTTGCTAAATTACTGTGGCTGGCTTCCAACTTGCGATCCTTCCTCCTCAGGCTCCCAAGAGACTGGGATTACAGGCATGTGCTCCTATGCCCAGCCTCCTGACCTTTTTTATGGGCTGTCAAACAGGTATTAATTTAAGACCTGCACTTTCCTAGGTGTGGGTATATTCATTAAGATACTGAAAGGAGATGGGTAGTACAACATAGTGGAAGAATGCCCCCCTAACATTTATAAGGCCCTGGGTTTGATTCCCAGTATATAAAAAGAAAAGAAAAGAAAAGAAAGAAAGAAAGAAAGAAAGAAAGAAAGAAAGAAAGAAAGAAAGAAAGAAAGAAAGAAAGAAAGATCACTGGGCTAGAAGTAAAGAGATCATGTATCCATTCTATAGATGGAAATCTCATGATCTTCTCCAAATGCCTCAAAGCACAGGAACTTACATAGTTTGTCAGGAATCTTACCAAGAAGAGGTCCCCCTGTGTTCTCTCTCCTCTGCTAAGTGAATATTCTGTTTTTATTCTTATGATGGTGGCAGCATCCCATGGAGTTGTTCCACTTTGGAGGGGTTTCAGGAAGCAAGAGACAGTTGAGACTTCTTAACATGTTCACAAGCTCTGGATCAGAGTAAGAAATGGATGGAACCACCTAGCGGTTCTGCTCCTGCCATGCATCTACTAGAAAGAAATAGAATCCTAACAGTGGGTTTGAGACTGAGATTTCTGACCGTCATTCCTTCATTTTCCCTAGGAATGGAGTAGTCAGATATTAGAGTGGGTTCTGAGTGGTCTTCAATGCTAACTTTTCCAAACTGAGCTTCTTCAATTTCCTTCTCTGTCTTCTCCCCATCCTATCCTCGGGGAGATTGACCAGTGCATGACCAGAAAGAGCTCTGAACACAGATGAAGTTTCTCTTTAATTTTTTTTCTCTTCTTTAAATATTACACTTGAGGCCGGTCAAGGGATGTCAGCTATGGGCAAGGTTGTGACACCAAGCTTTACGGAGATGCCGTTAAATTCTGATCCACGTGTAAACCTTTTCTTCCACATGCCTGTCTATACTGTTCTCTGTCAGATTGAACATTGAGGTTGTATGCCTCAAAGCAGAGTGGAGGCATCAATCCATTGCCAAAGAAAGCAAGGGAGTTTGCTGGAGCATTCAAGAACTTTGTCTTGATTACACAAGCGCGGTGATTAGGGCAGGAACATAAGGACATGGGCAAACCATGAAATGGAGGTTAGAGACTTTTGGACCCTGAAGACATCATGTAATAGTTTCCTTTTTATGGAAAAATTATAATAATTTCCAGCTTATTTCATGTTGGCTTGAGTCTTCTGATCCCTTCAAGCATGTCACGCAAAATTCTAGTATTTGGAAAAGGTGATGGCTACTTTATACCCTTAAATTTCCTCTGATCAGAGTTGCCAGAGAAAATAGAGATAGAATTTTAGATAAATGACGAGTAATTTTTTTAGTAGAGGTGTGCCCATGTAATAGTTGATCTGAAATTCAAATTTAACTGCGAGTTATGTGTTTTTATTCGCTCAATCTGGCTATTCTCCCTCTGATTTACTTTAGGTGGCTGCAAAGTGACACATGCTGCCAGCTTCAGGGTTCATGTTTTGTAATGTGCACCACCTAGTGGTTACGTGGCAAGGAGGAAACCAAGAGTCCTCTGAGGAACAACCGAAAATGGTGACGCTTCAGTTTTTTAATTAAAAAAAAATTTTTTTACTTTCTTTTTTGGATGCAACATTTACCATCAGAGCAACAATTTAGATTGTCCAGTGACTATTTGATATCCCTTGTGAATCAGGTGTTTGAACAGTGACATCCACACACATGGCTGAGGCCTTGGACTGCTTCATTAACATGTGACTGCTAATACACAACCCTCACCCTTGAACTATTATGGTTCCTTGTGTTTCCACTGATTATTTTACAATAAGCACATGGAGCCTTGAAATATCTATCAAGTACAATAAGAGTCAGGCTGATCTGATTAAATCCAAGGAGGCCTGGAGGTAGACAAGTCTGTTTACTGTCTTACTTGGGGTAAGTGGGGTTAAATGCCAAAAGAATTTGCACCATCTGTCTCTGACTACTCATTGGAATTACCTGGGGTGTTAAATGTACCCCCAGAGGTTATGATTCAATTAATTTGCACTGGAACTAAACCTTGCTTTTCTTTCTTTTTTTTTTAATTCCCCAGAAGGCACTAAAATGAGACCAGGGTTGAAAACTACAAGTTGAAGTGATATATATATATATCCAAGGAGTGTGATCTTTGGACAAGTTGCTCAATTCTTTTGATTCTCAGTTTTCTCATCTGTTAAATAAAGACAATTTATCCAACTTGCTAGAATCCTCAGGACAATTTAATGGGATAACGTGTGCAGAATATTTAGCCTGTACTTAGCACCTGGGAGACTCTCAGTAAATATTATTGCTTTCTTTCTCTATGCAGGAGACTAAAGGGGTAGTTTCCTTCCACTCTGGAGGAGAGAATTCAGATCTGGGAAGAGCTCCATCATCAGGACACAGGAACCAAGTCTTGTCATAGGAGAGGAAAGGAGCAATGTGACTTCTGCCAGATACTTGACCGGCTATGAATGGACCTTAATGGCCTTGACCAGGAAGGCAGGACCTTGGTGAATTATAATCATCTATTATAAAGTTCTGCCCATAAAAGTGGAAGATGTTGAAAATGTGGAGCAACATAAGAAAAATAAAATAAAAACCACTTTAATCCCAGAGAGGGCCATTATTCATATTTTATAGCATTTATTTCTAGTCTTTCTTTGCAGTTTCTCCCCACCCATTGGCATAATTTTGTATATTATTTTGTAAACTGATTTGCCCCCAAGTGGATCATTTTCCAATGTTATTAAGTATCTTTTGAAATATCATTTAAATGACTGCATAATATTTCATAGTATCAGTGGTTGTCAAACTTGAGCAGTGCATAAGAATCAGCGGTGAGCTTATTAAAACCCAGATTGGGGCCCACTTCCAGCATTTCCAGTTCAGCAAGTCTGGGGTGGGACTTGAGATTTTCATTTCTCTGACAAGGTCCCAGATGCTGCTGTTGCTGCTGGTCCAAGGATTGTACTTTGAGAACTTCTTATTTATAATGTATCTGCTTACTTGTCTGCCACCCCTTCCAGACACAGGGGAGGGACCATGATTTCCACACCCCTGAGCACTCTGCAGAGCTTATCATAACGGGGTGCTCCCGAGTCCTGGGCAACTGCAGAGGTTGTAGCCCATGAGGCCAGCCCTGCTGAGGAAGAGGAGTTAGATTTGCCCTCTGTAGCCCTGAGGCTAAACTGGTCTCAAGGACTGGAAGCAGCAGGGAAAGTGAGTTTGGTCACATGTCTAGTCAGTCAATAAGGGAATCTGTGAATGCCACCTTCTGTAATGTGTTCCCTGTCACCAGAGATATTTCAGTGGCAGGCTGGTAATGGTTTGGGAATTCTGCAGAATTTGAGGGAGGGTAAGAAGCCTCTGTCATCTAAGTGAACCTTGTGAGTGTGAGTTCAGCAAAGCTAAAGAATGGAGAGTGGTCTCTGGAGGCCTCATGAGGAGGAGATTGGTTTGTAGGGTTAGAAGGCAGACAAGGAGAAGACGATCTCCAAATACCATTTGGTCAGTAGTGGCAGGTGATAGAGAAGCAGATGCTAACTGGTACAGAGTTAGGCAAAACAGACTTGGGAGGCCTGGTTCCTAGGGCATTGTATGTGATGCATTACCCTTGATTTTCCAAAGAAAACTCAATGTAGACTAGATGCTCATCCTGGGGAGGGACCCCTACCAAACAAAGTCAAGGTGCTAGCCAGGAACAGGGCTTGGTGCAGGGCTTGGCCGTTCCTGTTGCCTTCCTCTTCGCCCTTCTCCTGTTTAAACCATGTGCACTGCTGCATAGTTAAGGTGTTCCTTGAAAGCGTTGCGTTGCACAATGTTGAAGGCTTATGAGAAATGAACATTGAGATCAGATTTCACTTTGAAGCTCGAGATATTTGAGGATCAAAATCTCACACCCTCTGCATATCCACTGAGGCCAATAGGCTCTTCTTTTTGTTTCGTTTCATTTTATTTTATAGACCAGTCTGAAAGGCAAAACTGCTGCTGTACCTAAGATTCAGCTTTAGTACTTCTGGGGTCTTATAACAACATACTCATTATAATAACTCATACTTATTACATGGCCATATAGCAACGCCATTTGTAATTGATCCCAGGATAAAACTCCAGAGCTCAATTTCTTCTTTGAATGAGTTTTGGAATCAATTGGAGGGCAAGAAGGGGGTTTCTGGGTGAAAATTTATTTTCAAACACCCTCCAAATTTACAAGATGTCTTCATAATTATAATAGTGACTATAATAATAAAGAAGATTGAAGCCTGCTGTTTAGTATCTCTTATTTACCAACATTGATCAGAGTACTTTACATACATTGCATTTTTTACTTCTCAAAGTGACCCAGTGAGGTGGGGACTATAGACCCATGTTATACATCAAGGAAACTCAGGCTCAGAATTTTGATTTCCTGAGATGACACAGCCCCAGATGGCAGGGCTGTTTTTATATCCAGGCTTGTCTAATTGCATGCCCTTGCCCTTCCAGCTCCATATTCTGCCCCTCCTACAAGGCCTAATTCTGTAGATTTCTTTCTCCTTAAAGCTCATGCTTGTGATGGACAGTTCTGAATCCCACGTATGCCAATGACACTCCATTCCAGCCATTTCTGCCTAGTATTTCGAACCTAGATTTAAAAAACGTCCACTTCCTTCCGTCTAGTTCAGGAAGTAAGAAGGCAGTTTTCTTTCTTTCTTTCTTTCTCCTTTTTTTAAAATGGCAATTACCTCTGAGTAGCCGAGTCACTTGGGGGTCTTACTGGGATTGCGATAATGACATTAAAGGCTACATCTATAGATTGAACAGAGGAACAAGAAAACAAATGCTGATTTATGGGAGGAATAACAGAGATATACCCATCTAGATGCTGAATTTGAGAATCAATCTCTTCCTCCAGTCTTAAGACCTCTATGCTTGAATGAGGTCACCTCTTCTGTGACCTGCCTCTGCCTTGGCCTATGAACAGCTCGCTCCAGGCTCCTGTGTGCTAGGCAGCTGCTCCACCACTTGCCCTATTCCCGGCTCTTTCCCACTCCCCCTGGCATAGACCTCTACCCTCCAAATCAGCACGGTGTGTCAAGGCAGGGCTTGGTGTGTGTGAGTGCACATGTCACCTTCTCCAGGCCATGAACTGGAGACATGGAGTATGGAGTAGGACAGCATGGAGTAGGTCTGGACTGCAATAAGCTTCCTCAGTGAGTTTGTAGGTATCTTAGAGGAAGTGCCGACATGGGTGGGCTGGAAGGAACCATCTCTGTAGGCTTTCCTTGGGGACTCAGGATTACATGGATTAGTCACCATCTTTGGGAGAACTTTGAAAATCTTTATGGTGTCATGATGAGGTAGATTGTGTCCACCTTGCAGCCTGTGGGTTTTGGGAACACTCAGAAAGTTATTCTCTTCTTGGTGATCCCTTGGCCTCTGAATAAACACCTATCTCAGGACTTAACACAATCATTTCTTCATTTAATGAGTACTTTTTGAGAGCCTTCTGGGGACCAGACACTGTGCCACATGCTGGGGACACAGTGGTGAACAGGACAGTCCTGGTCCCTGACCACATGGAGCTTACAGAGGAGAGGCATGGCTTATAATCATGGGATTGGAATGGTCTTCCCCTGTTCACTCTGAGCTTCTTGAAGGCAGAGATTGGGTTGCATTTGTTTTTCAAATGTTTTATTTTAAAATTTATCAAATGATCCATATACCATAAAATTCACCCTTTTAATGTGTATGGTTCTGTGGTCACAGTATATTTGTGAACTTGTGCATCACCACTATCTAATTCCAACATTTCATTACCACAGAGGAGACACTGTATCCGTGAATGTCACTCCTCATTCCCCCTTCTCCACCAGGTTAACCACTAACCTACCTTCTGTTCTATAGATTTGCCTTTTGGACATTTCATATTTGCATAGGACACTTCGTATAAACAGACTCATGCAATATGTGGTCTTTCTCATCTGATTTCCTCCACTTAGCATGTTGCTAAGTTCTTCCACATCATAGTATGTATCAGAACTTAATTTCCTTCTGTGACCAAATACTATTCCATTGTATGGACATACCATAGTTTCATCAGTCAAAGGACAGAGACATTTACTTTTGGGTTTTATACCTCAGTGTTTTCCTCCCTTCTTCTTCCCCTTCTTTCCCCCCTTCCTCTCTTCTCCATTCATCCTTCCCTTCTCCCATTATTCCTTCTCTCCCATCTCAAATGCTTATTATTCCATATCTACCATGCTAGGGCCATTGTAAGGAAACGTGCAATGAAGGTTCCAGACTGCGAGAAATTGAAAGGCACTGTTTTTTTTTTTTTTTTTTTTTTTTTTACAGTTTTTAAATAAGTACTTTATTTCAAAATAATCTTAGATTTATAGAAATGTTGCAGAGTTAGTACAGAGTTTCTGTATCCCATACCCAATTTCGCCTTCTAGATATCTTCTGTTACCACAGCACATTTGTTCCAAGGAGGAACTGGCACTGTGACATCACTATTTACTCTACACTTTTTTTGGATTCCACTAGTTTTCCCCTAGTGGCCCTTTCTCCATTCCAGACCTCATCCCTTATGTCATTAGGCATTTAATCCCCCATCTCCTTAGCTTTCCCTGCTCTGTGACAGTTTCACGGGCTCTCCTGGTCCTTGGTGACCTTCACAGTTTTCAGCAGTACTGGTCAAGGTTCTTTTCAAATGTCCCTCAGATGGGATTATTCTGTTGTCTTTTGCCTGGTTAGACAGGAGCTATGATATTTCAGGGCATGGCCAGAGAATTGAAAAAGGGTGCCATTTATAAATCGCTGTGAGGTGTCCTGAATTAAGAAGTGAGACCCAAGCTGCCAGGGTTATTCAAGAAAATCAGAGAAGCTAGGGGTGTAGCTTAGTGGTAGAGCACTTGCCTGGCATGTGGGAGGCCTGGGTTCAATCCCCAGCACTGGGGAAGAGAGAAGAATCTGAGAAACCTTGCTTTTGAGGTCTTCACATGGTGGGAGTAGAATATAAAAAGATTCTTTGGATCTTTTTCCAAAGAGAGCTAAATGTTGCCTGTCATCCTGGTGGTAAAGAAAGGAGACTGGCCGGGACATACAAACATGCCTTGAATTCAAGTCAAGACAAGCCCTCTTCCTTGGTCTCTGTAGAATGAGGACGTTGGAACTGATCACCTTCAAGGCTTCCTTCTTCCCAATGTGCTGTTAATGCTCTAAGAGAGGACCCTCCATGTCCCACAAGTTCCAAAGTTTGACTCCCCTTTTCCTCCATATCAGCCCTAGGTTGCTGTATTTGGTGACATGCCCCAGAGAAAAGGCCTCACACCAATGCCATTTTCAAAACCTTCCTGGCAGACAAACACCCAAAAGAAAACAAACCCTAGACCTTTGCAGTGTGGATCCCCACATGGATGGACCGGTGAGCATTCCAGGGCAGCGGTGCCCAGAGCAGGACCCCTGTGCTGGCCATCCCCACTGACGCTGACACAGCACAAGAGTCAGAGTGACTAGGGTCATAGGCAGATACACGCACCGCACCATGCTGGAGACTCTTTCACCTCAAGGGGCTGTTTTGGTTCAGCAGCTCCTGTGCCTTGAATGAGTTAATCACTGATGACAAGAGATTAATTTATAACTGGACAGCAGACAAGATAGTTCAGGCTCTGGCGAGATGGCACTGAACTGTGGCGCGGGGCATTACTCAGAAGACACCTGGGTGTGCAGCTTGGTGCAGAGGCTGGGAACTCCAGATCCACCTTGCTCCCTTAGAGGCCCCCTGGGCCAAAGAGAGGGAGCATCTGCTGAGGACTTGCCCTTCCTCTCCCAGCATATGTGTCAGAAAACCCCTCCATAGAACAGCCTGGACAGATAAAAAGTCAAGTTAGGAGGAAGCATTGGCAGGCTAACCCAGCTGAGGCCACTTGGTCAACTGTGTGACTGGAGGAGTGTGGGGGAGGGCTGGAGAGAAGGGAGGTAATAAGAAGGGTGGAAGGAGGGATGGGAGCCGAGGGTGAAGGGTCATTCCTGTAGCCTGAGTCACGCAGCTTGTGGCCTTCTCTGGGAAGTCAGGTCTTTGAGGATCTTCCCTCCCATCCCATATGTGTCCCCTATCATTCCTTACCTTACCCCCACCTCATTCTGGGCCCCCAAAAGGTGGGAGTGAGACATGATGTGCAGGTGCTTCTGGGGCTTGACCTTTATATCTAAGATGCTGCTTTTATATTGAATAAAACAACTCTACCCTGCCACGTTGGAGACGCAAGGCCGTGGTCTGGGTGTGGGTGTTGCTACTCTTGACAGCTTCGGCAGTCCCCTGTGTTTCCAGCCAGAAGAGTTTGGAATTCTAAAGTCAGGGGTGTTGATCAAGGAAGCCCTGAGTGATACAGGAGGCCTTTCCATGAGTCCACAGTCTACTGAAGAAATAAGAAGCTGAGCGGGGATATGGCTCAGTTGGTAGAGCGCTTGCTTCACATGCACGAGGCCCTGGGTTCAAACCCCAGCACTTAAAAAAAAAAAAAAAAAAAAGAGAAAGTGAGAAGGTGCGTGGAAGTGAAGATGGGAACGAGGCCTATGTGAAAGCTGGGGCTGCAGAGGAGCCCCCCTGTGGGCTGCTGAAATGGGGGCTTTTCCCCTGAGAGGGTGCTGGGAGCCCTGTTGAGTGGCAGGTGACTTCTTCTTGCTCTTCCAGCTGTAGCCTGATTCTAGTCACTCAGATTCAGTTCCACTGCCCTGTTCCCATTAGTACAGCCCCTGCAGGGTTCTGTCTCCCTTGGCTCAAGCTGCTGCTCCACTCAGATGTCCTTCTCCCCTTTCTCCACATCGTTGCCTGCTGTCAGTCATCATGGAAGCTCCCCCCACGCACCTTCACATGGGACCCTGGCTCCTTCTCCTTGGTTCTGCAGTAGCCTCTGCCTCTGCAGGGTTCTCCATCATCTAGGAGACCCCATTAAACCCCATTAAACCTACAACCCTAGCCTTGGCCCTCAGTCTCTCGGGGTGGGGCTTGGGAAGCAGTTTTCATTCATTTTCACATGTGCTTTGGATTCCAGGCCAGGATTGAGTATGTCTTTTCTGGTCTGTGTCCCCTGGGTCTGGGCACAGGGTTTAGGTCATTATGACTTCAGGTCACTGTGCCCAGACAGCCCCTTAGACTTGGCAAAGAGGGAGGCAGAGTAGGAGGTCTGTGTCTTTTAATTTGCACCAGTTTTATTCATTCTTGGTTCCTGCTTCATGTCCCAGACACCACACTGGATCTCAGGGTATAAGGACAAAACGCAATCCCTGATCCCACCTGTCCTCACACAGCTTATAGTCCAGTGGGGGAGACCGAGGTGCATCAGATCCCTCAGGTGTACCATGAGAAAGAGCAATAAAGGTCTAACGAAAGGTGCTTACAGAACCCACGGTGGGGATCCTGACACAGACTGAGTCAGACAGGCTGAGCTTGGATGAGGAGTCTGGGCCCCTCAGGACACCCAGGATAGTGTTTCTAAGACAAACTTCTTCCTTCCCTCCCCTACTCCTCCCTCAGCTTTCCCTACTGGGTTCCTGAATTTGCTCTTGGTGTCAGTCTTTGGGAAAAGGTGTGTTTTGAAACAGAGAAGAAAACATCTTTTCATGCTAGAGGTTGTCTGCTAGCATATACAGCGCCCCTGCCGAATTCCAAAGAGATGCGCCTCCATTTGAACAGACAGAACCTTGGCACATGATGTGGCCAGTCTAGCAGGCTGGACTTAAGCTCCTACTTACTCTGTCCAACCTGCTCCTCTCAGCCAAGCGTACTTGTACGGTGAACAACTTGGACAACCTTCAGTGGGGGCCCTGCCACAGACTCCTCTTGAGCAGAACGTTCTGGCTTCTTGGCTCTTCCCCACAAATAGAAAATCCCTTTATCCTACAAGGACATAATTATATCTTCTATGGGCATAAATCTATTTAGACATTTAGAGAGGAATTTGTGTGCATTTTTCAAAGGATTGGGTATTTTTCTTACCTAAATTGAAAGGATGGCTCCTTTAAATATGGTCCAAGAGAGTTCTTTCATATGGTAATTCACACTCCCTGACTGATAAGCCCTAGACTTGGCATGAGCTTCAAAGCAGAAATTGGGTTGAGATGAGGCATGTTTCTTGATCTGATTTGCTGTTAGCCTCTGACACTGGGGTAATTTGGGTCTCTGAGTGGCAGTGGGTCTCGAAAACCTGGAGAAACAACTTCTTTTTAAAAGAAAGTCCAAACTATCATTAACTAGAAAGAGTAGAGGAGGCCTTGCCGTGTTTGGGAGCTAGAAAGAGAAGCATTTTGTGGTGGAAGAGGACTCTCACCACACGCTGGCTGGCTTTGAACTGGAGTGGCCCTCAAGAGGCACCTTGTCCAGATACTTTCATTTACAACTGGGAAACTGGGACTCGGAGAGAGAAAGTGAATTGGCTGAGGCCACACAGTGAGTGACGGAGCCAGGCTGACACGGGACAGATGCTTTCTTCTGCACCTGGACCTGGTGCCGGCAGTTTCCCCAGAGTGTGTACATTATGGGGAAGGTATGAGCCACACGGGAAACTGGGACCCCGTAGAAGAGGAAGATGGAAGTCAATCTCACAGTCACGGATGGATACACCCATCACTGTTCCACAAGGGACTGTAATAATTGGTTTGGGGGTGTTGGAAGGTTCTGTGCCAAAGTGACATCCTCCTTTGTGTACCACATTTTTCCATGCCTGACATCTGAAGACAAGTTTTCAGTTGTGAGGTAAAGATGAGCTCAGGGTGGCTGGCACCAAGTAGGTGCTCAGCAAATGTGGCCTCTTTCAGTAGAGGTCCTATTAAGGAGACGTCGAGAGGAAGGGAAATGCATATAACCATCCTTCCAAGGATGCTTTCAGGAAGTATGATTCTCCCCTCCCACAGATGAGCAATCAGAGAGGAAAAATTTCCTGTCCAAGGTCACACAGCTCCAAAGCAACAAAACTTGGCTTCTTCGGTTCTGTGTCATTTCCACCCGGCCATGCTGACTTCTGTTAGACTCTGCTTCAGTTTTCCTCCCTCGCAGCCTATCCCTGAGCTTGCATTTGAATGGAAGGGTGGGCCTTCAATGTAAGCTCTGACTTTTGGAGACTAATGTGTTGGCTGTTCAAACATTTGAGAATGCTGGAAATGGGAGTCTGCTTCTCAAAGCACAAGAGGAGGGGATGTTCTGGGGCCACACCCAAGTCTGTTTTCAAGACAATCTTGTTTTCCTTAGATTAGAGCTCCCTCAGGGAGCCAGGACCTGTTCTGATTCATGCTTCAGGGTCAGCACAGGGGTTGGGGCTGGGTCTCAGAGGGAGAGCACCTGGGTGTCCAGGCAGGAGCAGCTTCACATGAAGACTTTTATCATTTCTTCTAGAAAACTGTTCTATAGATGAGGCAGTTGTGAATTTTCATCCATATGTATTTCACTGATGAATTCCAACAAGATCTAACTCCAAAATGCAACATTCAACATTTCTACTCCTGTTAAGGCTATCTGTGAAAATGGAAAGACAAATTCAGAAGGTGAACTTGTCTAACTCTGAAGGGCTCAGGCAGGAGCACCAACCAGACTGGAATGGGAGACCTGTAGCTGGGTCTTGATTCCCTCTCTGCTGCTGGTATGGTCGTAGACAAGTTGCTTAACCTCTCTGGGTCCATATGTCTATTAAGGACTCTTTCAGTGCAAATATTTTGTGAGAGAAGCACACTTTCCCCTGGCCCATGATACTTGAGGAGGTTAGAATCTTCTTTTGACTGGAATAGGGAGAGATGTTAAAGCAATGACTTGAGTTCTTTCTTTCTTTCTTTTTTTGTTTTTTGGTTTTTTGTACTGGGAATTGAACCCAGGGCCTCACACATGCCAGGCAAATAAATACTCTACCACTGAACCACACCACCAGCCCTTCTTTTCTTTATATTTTGAAACTGGGTCTCACTAAGTTACCCAGGCTAGCCTTGAACTTGTGATCCTCCTTCCTCTGCCTCCAGAATATTCGAGATTACAGGCATGCACCACTACGCCCAGTGACTTAAGATCTTTCTAACCAGTGCCTTGAGCCTGTGGGTTTGGTAGGTCATTCAGGCTGTAGAGTCATAAACACTTTACACTGTAGAAATAGTTCCCATTTGCTTAAAAAGGAATCCTGAAAGTGAGGAGGTGTTTCCAAACTCTATGAGGAAGAGTCTTTGAATTGGGGAGCTGGACCATTAGTTTCCAATCTCCTCAATGTACAACATGGTGGCCCAGAGTCAAGGGAGGAGGTTCCCAGGATTCCAGGGGAGTTTGAGATAGAGCCGGAGTCAGCACCTGGCTGCCACCTCACCCGATCCAATGCTGTGCTGCCTCATAGACGAATAAAAGCTTGGAAGGGTAAAGAATTTTAAAAAGCATGCCATGGCTGAAGAACAACTTTAACACATATAAACAGAGGCCCAAAGATTTTTATTTTTATTTTCAGTTTACACACACCAAAACCCAGCAGGTCTTCAAACACCACCACGGACACTCAATTTGCATTTTCTGAAGCCACCTCAGTGAACAGCTCTGAAATAAGTTAAAAAGAATGGTCAAGGCTGAATGCACATGGAGGTTTCCATGTGCTCAACTCAGCAGATTCAGGTATGACCCCTACAGAGCTTGGACTCTGAACCGGCACTAACATTCTCTACGCTCAATGACCATCTCGCACAATGAATTCATCTGTGTAATTGTGCTTAGCTGTCCCGAGATTAACTCCATGTTTGCATGAAGATCAAAATGCTTACTTTTAGAAGTTTGGTTTTTTCAATTTCTGTCTTATCTGGGGAGGCATGCATGCTTGGAATTTCCTGGGCTTTTCTTTTTTAAATCTCTGGTAGGGATTGAGAATGTGAGGGTAAGACATGGGTGGGGTATCTTACCTCTTATTGTTCTTTTTTTGAAACAACAATTGGCAATTTTTCTTTGATAGTCTCTTGTCAAAGGCAAGCCAGACCATAGGGATCTTAAAATGGGTAATAACATTCTTGCTTGACCCCACCCCACCCCTAAATCCTATGCTAATTAGGACATGACCTAGAATTCTGCTTTATTTTTAAAAATTCTAAAGTCTTGGGGTGTGATTCAGTGGTAGAGCGCTTGCTAAGCATGCAAGAGGCCCTAGGTTCGATCCTCAACACTGCCAAAATAAAAGAGAGATTCTAATGGATTAAATTTACAAACATACATGTCTAGAGTACAGCTCTGAAGCGCATATCTTGATACATGTTTAGGTATGCATACACTTCTGCTCTGCTTGCGCCTTTAGTCTTTGTTTAGCGCCACTTGGTAGTGAGATGTCTGCTCCGAGTTTTCCCAAGGACTGCCACTTCCGAGTGGGAAAGAGGCCGGCCGACATTCCAGCGCTGGAAGGGTGGTGGTGGCCTGATTCAGGTCAATGGGGTTTACTTTCTAATTTCACCTCGTTTGCACTTGAGTGACAAGTTCTGGGAGAAAAGTTGGCACAGCGCACTGAGGTCCATGATGGGGAGCGGTAGGGGACAGCCAGCCGTCTGAATGGGGTGGAGTGTTCCCACTTAATCATTACCGCTGCTGACATCAGTGAAAAACAAGCAAGGCATAGCATCTGCATGGGTCCTACAGTGAGTGGAAAGAAGGCTGGATTCTTAGGAAGTGGGGAGGTAGTGAAGGGGCAGAAGTCAGGGAGAAGAGGTGTGGCAAAAAAAAAAGTGGGCTCCTTTTTTTTTTTTTTTTTTTTTTTTTAAGTGGCGGAAGAATCCAAACAGCTCCTGCTATTTCAAAATCCTCATTTCCGGGAGGAGCAGAGTGTTTTCCAGCATCTCTGTGAATGCCCAGGACACAGGGCAGCTTTGAGAACAAACACATCCTTTCTCAAAATAAGAGACCAACTATTTACTTATGCAAGCGATGCTCTGAAAAGGCTTTACAGGTTGAGTCGCAGCTGCTGAGCTTTGGACCGACCCCTAGACTTGTTCCAAAAGGCTCCTTCCCAGGGAAGGAGAGTCCTGTGTGACTCTTGGGTCCCGCACTGGCTAAAATAATAAGTCAAGAAAGAGCTGCTTCCACCTGCAGGTTGAAGCTGCCCAGGCAGACCTGAAGACAGCTTCCAAACAGACGACAAGAAGGGACATCAAAAGCTGCTTTCAAAAATCATCCTGTGACCTGTTAAAAGTTGAATAAGCAGAACTATAGCATGAATGGAATCCTAAATTAAAATCATTTGTTCATTCATTCAACAAATATTGAGTAGGATATGCTGATAAGGATTGACTAGGGATGTGTGGTAGGGTTACCTGGCATCCTGAAGGGGCCGCTTGAAGTTCGAGGTTACTTGTAAATTGAGAGCAGCCAAAGGATTGTGCTTCGATCACACATCTTGTTTAACCGCACTAGGTCTGGTACCAATTGGAGCCTCAGCTATAACCAGGGTGGTCGCTTTGACAAAGCAGTGTGATGAAGTGAAGGAGGACCGAGAGTTGAGTGTGGAAATGATTAATATAAATGATCATGGAATTTAAAAGTGAACTTTATTTTAAAAGTTTTTTTTTTTTTTTTTTTTAATTCATTCTAATTAGTTAGGAGTATAGTTTCTCATTCTTCTGGCCCTACATGATGTAGAATCCCACCGGCCAGACAGTCACTAGCCTTGGACCCAGCACATTCTAGTGGTAATGCAGATACTTACTGGCTGGGTGATTTGAAGCAAGTCACACTTCCTCCCTGGGGCTCAGTCTGTTCTGCAAAATGAGACCTGCACTGGAGATGGAGAGACTCTGTAAATTTGGTTGAATGAATGATACCAGGTCCCTCCTTCTGCAGGAGTTCACAGGTCCAGTAGTCTTCCTGGGACATCTACTGCTGGGTGTCATTTAAGAAAGAGCAAAGTGAGGTCAAGGACCCAAAGGACAGCTCACAAGATCTGCCTCTTCTTCATGGTCTCTGATATTAAATTCCCTGCAGCTAGAAAGGAATTCATTTCCAAGGAGCTAAAACTCTCCCACTAAGAACAGTCAACTTTGGTTCTGAGTAAGCTTCAGGCGGGCTGTAGCAGAAAGACAGCACTGGACTGGGGGTTAGATGTGGTTCTAACACAACTCCGTAACAGTTCTTCACTCCCTCACTCGATTTCCTTGTCTAATGGGGGACTTTAGTTCACTGAGCTTTTATCTGACTACCACCATTTCCTGCACTGGTGGCATCTTCCTGCCCTCTTTTACTTGCCTGGCCTGTTTCAGACTCAGAACTGGCACAGCACCAGCGAGTTTATGATTTTACAGACCCCGAAACGTGCTTTGCAAATGAATGATGAAGACATTAAATGTATTGCATGCAAACACCAAGGTCTTGAACAAGGACAGACCTTTGGAATTGTAAGAGGACTGAAAAGATGCTAGTGGTAGAAACACCTGTCCTTAAGTTTCAGACCAGAGGGGCAAGTGACCACAGACAGGAGACCCTCAGGGGCTCCAGAGCTCCTTCCTCAGTGTGTGTGCGCTGGGTAGTTAGGGTGACAGGTGGGCAAATCATAAAGAACAAACCAAAATCTCTAGCAAGGAACTGCATTCAGTCTTTCTGAATCCTTAAGGTGTCTGTGGCAAGGCCAGGACATTTGAATAACTTAAACTCTTGGTAATCAGTCCCTTCCTCTCCGATAGCACTTTCCCTTGAACCTCACTCTGTGTTAAACAGAGAAAACAGGGCTCAAGCTCAAAAGGCTTATGAGTCGAAAATCTTATATATTGTTTTGTTTTATTGTACTTCTTTTGGTTGTTACTTCCATGGTAAGCAGTATTATTTTTCCATTTTAAGTAGTTTAACAATTCTCTTAAAATACACATATTCAAATTTTAAAAAACCGAGTTGTCCTATAAAAATGTTAATAGTGTAGATTCTACGCAGATGTGGCAACATAGGACAGATGGCTTCTGGAACACTCTAGCAAGCTCTAGGTTCCAAGAAATAGCCCTGCCCCAAGTCCCTGGACCTATTCCCCAGCCAAGCCTGCCCAAGCAGCCACTTTCCTGGCATGTGTCCTTGTCCCACTCCATCTCTGCACTGCCTGTTGAAGTCTTTAATGCCAAGCCCAAGCCTCACCTCCTAGAAACTTCTAGAAGCCAGCAGCCTGCATTCAAATGCCAGCTCTGTCACTCATAGGGTGACCTTAAAATATATTACTGACTTTTTGAGCCCCAGTTTCCTAATCTGAAAATAAATAAATCTGATAACATTAACTCACAGTTTTATTTTTCAAATATTAAATAAGATCATGTGAGTGAAACTGCCTCACATATAAAAGATAATCAGGAAATATCTTTGTAATCCCAGCAACTCAGAGGCAGGAGGATCGCAAGTTCCAGGCTAGGCTCAGCAACTTAGTGAGACCCTGTCTTAAAAGAAAAAACGAAAGAGCTGGGGATGCAGCTCAGTGGTAGAGAGCCTGGGTTCCATCTCCAGTACCTAAAGGGCAGGGGTAGAAATCTCTCCATGCTGGGTGGGGTTTCCTCCTGGACCAGCTGCATTCTTTGGTCTCCTCCTCCTGTACAATTACCTTGAACCAGAGGTGTCTGCTTGTGAGGTGGGTCAGAAGCTCATTTTGCTCCTGTGTCTTTAGTGCAATCTTGTTCAGGTAATAACACAGAGCAGCCGCTCCAGATGTGGCTCCCTTTTTCCTGGGATATTTGTTTCTTCAGCCTCTGAGTGCGCTTGCGCAGCTCAAGCGACATCTTGCTCTGCAGGCCTCATGGGCACCCTGAATCCAGGCTGTCTCCACCGGAGCTCCGTGGAGCCTCAACTTCTCCCAGTGGTTCTCAATCATGGATGTTTTGGTCCCCGCTGGGGGACACTGGGCAGTGTCTGGAGATATTTTTGGTTGTCATGGCTAGAGTGAGGGGTTCTTACTGGCATCTCAAAGGCAGAGGTCTCAGATGCTGCTCAGTGTCCCCCAATGCATAGGAATGATCCCATCCCATGTGTCAGTAATGCCATCCCTGAGAAGCCCCGACCCAGAGGCACCCTGCGAGGTGAGTCAAGGCCCACTCTGCTCATAGCCCTCCTCCCACGCCTCCCGTGGCCCTCGTGAGATGATCCGAGGTCTTCACGGTGGAGGATGAGGCGTGCTCCCCACCTGCTGTGCCTCCGCCTTTTCTGTCCCTGTGCCCTCTGGCCCTTCTCCGTCACCTCACTGATCTGCTATGCCTCCTGCTGTTCCTCCAACACACCTCTTGGACCCTACGTGCCATGTGCCCAGAATGTTCTTCCTTGGACGTTGCTGAATTCACCTCTCGTTCTTTCAACTTTCTGCTCAAAGGTCTCTTTCCCCGGGAGGCCTTCCCTGAGGCCTCATGGAAAGTCACAGGCCTCACCCAGCACTCTCTCTCCCACGCTCGCTCTGTGTATCTCCATTGCCCTGACGATCACCTTACACTCTAATCATTCATTGTATTATTTTTATTAATTTCTCTTCCTACAAGAGTATGAGATCCACAAGAAAAGCTTTTTCTCTTTTCTTTTCTTTTTTGGTCTTGTTCACCGATACTTCCCACTGCCTGGTGCTCAGTCACTATATACTGAATGAGTGAAGAAATCAGTATCATCCTGTTTGCTAATTGTTCCTCTTACCAACATTTTCTAGCTGATTAATGAAGCTACCACTTGTCTGACACCCAAGTACAAAATCTAACCTGAGGTTAAGCTTAAATCTTCCCTTTTAATATTTTTAACAGCTTTAGTAAAAAAAAAGAAAATGTAATTCACATACCATGCAGCTCACCCATTGAAAGTGTATAATTCAATGGCTTTTGATTTATTCTCAGTGAAGGACCTAGCACTGCAATCAATTTCAGAATGTTTTCATTGCCCCCCAAAGAAGCCCTGCACTTCTTAGACACCCCACCGCTAATCCACACAACTCATTTGTGGCTGGCTTCTTTGACTCGGCATAACTTTTCAAGTCTCACCCATGTTGGGGACTATATTAATCTCTCATTATTTCTACAGCCATTGGATAGGTAAACAGCATTTCGTTTATCCACTCATCATTAGTCAGTGGGCATCTGGGTTGTTTCTAGTTTGGGACTATTATGCACAAGGCTACTGTGAGCATTTGTGCAGGTATTTTTGGGTGAGCCTATGTTCTCATTTCTCTGGGCTGTTCTTGGAGTAGAGTTGCTGGTCACGTGGTAACTGTGTGCAGCCTTCTGAGGAGGAGGAGTCACATGCCCGCTGTTTTCGCCTCTCTTCGCATGGCCTGGCATTTCCCGCCTTGAATCTGTGCCTGCTTCCATCTCCTGAGAGACTCCTCTGCAGTTCTCCCCTGGAAGGTTGCAGTGCCTCCAAATGGGGGTCTCTCCAGTGGGTCCCCCTCAGCTCCCAGGGGAGGGAGTATCAATGTCCTCGTGCAAAGCCACACCCCACCTGATTACAGCGGCTCTATTGGTAGGGCCAGGCACCAGTGCTTCCTGAAGCTCCCCAGGTGACTACGGTGTGCAGCTAAGGGCACAAACCCCACACGGCCTTCCTTCCTTCTGGCCACGCTTCACCTGTCACTCACATCTGACTGTGGCAGCACACTCTTCTAGAAACCCCTCACTACACATCCTGAGCTCCCAGATGCTCACACAGGTGCCCCCCGTCCACCTGCCTTGCTGAGCCACATGTACTTTCCCGAGTGTGCCAGCTGGTCCTTGTCTCTATGCCTTGGGAAGGCCGCCCCTCCCAACCTGAAGTGTCTTTCCCCGTCTTGTCATCCTCCTCTAGGAAGTCTCCCCTGACTGCTCTCTCTTGGTGGGCTGACAGAACCCTTGTTCTCCTCAGCCCTAAGCCAGCCTCTCTCCCACTCTGGGGACAGCCTGCTCACTGGGAGCACCTCAAGGCCAGGGCCCAAGTGTTATTCATCTTTCTACCTGAGATCTGTCGCTGCCTGACACTTAGTAGGTGGTACTTTTGTTCCTTGGTGGTGTGTGGGGGAGGGGAGGGTGAGGAATGAGCAGTGAGCACTGAAGGAGTGATGGACTGCCCTCTGGGCCACCTGGGAGCAGGGACCCGCCAGGCCGCTTACCAGCTGTTCACCCACACTCTTCTGAGCCCCCAGAATAATCCTGGAGGATGTAGCAGGCCCCAATCTCCTCGCCTCGCCTGGACCACAAGTTCCAGCACACTCCCATCCCAGGGCGACCCCCTAACTGCATTTCTTCAGCCTCCGCGGGGTGCCAGGAGGCGTTGGCAGTGTGGGGTCAGGGCGAGGCGGTCATTCCTGAGGCTAAAGACAAAGTGCCCCAATCCAGAGATACAGCATATAAAGCCACCTTCAAAGGACCAGACTAGGATGAAGTGTCCTTGTCCCTTCTTTTACCATGAATTTCCAGGCTCAGGAAGGCAGTCGCCCTTCTCTTGACAAAGCTGTAAAGAACGTGGGTAGAGCGCAGGCTGTCCCTGTAGTTGGGTGAGGCCCGCCTGCCCACTACCCACGGACTTTCCTCTTCCCCCATCCTCTGCACTGGTTTCACTGTCTCTGGGGCGTGTTGGAGGCTGCAGGGCCCAGCTGCTGGTGCTGGAGGCCTCCATGAGCCTCTGTCCTGGTAACCCCTGCGTTCCTCACAGTTGCTCAGCCCACGTTAATGGCCTTATTTCTCAAGAATCAGAGGAGCACTGTGAAGGGAGTCCAGCTCTGCTGCCACCATGTGGCTCTGGGTGACTCATTTCCCCTCTAGGGCCTTGGTTCCCTTTAAGGTTTAGCAGGTGGGAGGGACTGGATGGTTCTGGAGGCTCCTTCAGCTGGAATGTTCTGCTCCAGTGGAGAGCCCAGCTGGGTGAAGGTTTTCCTCTCAGGTCCAGAATTATCAGGAAAACCATGTCTGGGAAGATCAAAGTCAAACATGGCAAAACCCAACAAACCTGGAAACAACTACTCTTTGTAATTTGTGTTTGGCTCAGCACAGCATGGGTGGCAGAGCTGTGCAGGGGACAAAGGAAACACCAAGACCTGAATTCATGCTGGTCCACCCTTGATGAGCAGTGTTATCAGGGACAAACCACTTTTCGCTCTGAGGCCTCCGTTTGCTCATCTGTGGAAGGACACATTTGAGCTGGGTGTGGTAGCACATGCCTGTAGTCAGAAGTTGAGGCAGGAGGATGGCACGTTCAAGACCAGCCTGGGCAGCTTAGTGAGACCCTGTCTCAAAATAAAAGGGCTGGGGATGTAGCTTAGTGGTACCACTAGGAGAGGGGTGCTGATGGGGTGGTGGTGTTAATCCTTCCCAATTCATTCAACAGGCTTTGCTCAAAGCCTTCTGTGCCTGGCCTGGGCCTAGGTGGCAGACAGAAAGGTGACTAGGACAGAAGGAACTAACTTGAGGTCTGGCAGGGAGACCGCCAGGTAACAGGCAGTCATGATGTACTGTGGCAGTATTGGTGTTCTTAAGGATGACAACTGGAGTTAGTAAGAAGGACTGGTTCTGTAATCTCTGACACATTTTTTTCTTGATTAGAAAATGCATGCTTTAACATTCAGTACCCGGGCTGGGAATGTGGCCCTACGGTAGTACACTTGTCAAGTATGTACAAGGCCTGGGGTTTGATCCCCAGTACCACAAAAATAAGGACATAAAATTCAGCAACAGTTAGCTACGACCCATGTTCTCAAGCAAAAGGTGGTCACACCCTATTTGGTCCAGGAACCAAGTGAGACCAATCTTGTCTAAGTCGGTCATCTGACCTCTGAGCTTTCTGTTAGGATGTTAAAGAAGTCTGGGGCTTGCGTGAGATTAGAAGAGTGGTGGAATGAACTGAGGGGAAGGCCGCACAGACATCTGCAGGAGCGAGCAGGGAGACATTCCCAAACCATTAGAAAGGATGGCTTGGGTATTAGATCAGCAGTGCAGAGACAGCTGGCCAAGTGCTTGGAGGTGATGAAGTTACACGGCCTCATGTTCCACATCCAAGGTGCAAATCTCTATTAAAAAGTTACATGGCAGCACAGGAGGCTCAGGCGGGAGGATCGAAAGTTCAAAGCCAGCCTCTGCAACTTACCAAGGTCCTAAGCAACTTAGTGAGACCTTGTTCTGAAATGAAAAATAACAAAAGGGCTGGGATATGGCTCAGTGGTTAAGTGCCTCTTGAGTTCAATCCCTGGTACCAAAAAAGAGGAGTTACATGTAAATCAACCAAAAATTGGAAAACAACGTCCAACAATAGAGAATTAGTTAAACTATTGTATCTCAATACATTGGGCTATTGTCTGGTTATTAAAGTCATGTTTTAGAAGAATCATCAATGCTCACAACCTATGATTAAGTAAAAGAATAGATCACAAAAAATACATAGCTTATGACCACAGCTTTGTAGTTCAATTCTTCATGAGGTATAAGAGATTGTGTGCATGCACGCACACACACACACACACACACACACACACACACACACGTTTGAGGTGTACATAAGTCCACGAGTTCAGTGTACACACAAAAAGTCTGTAATAAAAAATGTGACGTGATAACAGTGATTTTCTCAGGGTTAGCAACTAATTTTTACATACACATACTTCGGTGTTTTTTCTCAAATATTCCACATTCAAGTCACATTACTTTTATAACACTGGAAAAATACATGTTCTTTAGAAAATTATTTTTAATATCTTTAGTATTAAAATAATCTAAACATTTCAGTAAATGAAAGTGAACACAAATTTGGGGAGCAGACCCTATGAAGACTGGGTACCCACTGGGTTGAGCTGTCCTGTTTTTCCCAGAACTGTGCCAAGGATCAGCCAAACACAGTGTTGTAACTCTTCTGGCACCTGACCCCTGACACCTGTCCTTCTCTGAAGAGGAAAATCCTGGCCCACTGTGGAAAACTGCTACTGTGCACACAAGATGGCTCAGGGGTGGCTAAGCTGGTCTTATATCCATTTCCAGAGGAAAAATAAGACTGATGGTTTGTATTCTCTTTATTGAGAGAGTTTGTATTCTCTCAATAAAGACTTCTTTCCTATAATATTTTTTTCAGGGACTGAGAGCGTAGCTCAGTGGTAGAGCACGTGCCTAGCGTGCAGGAGCACCCCTCCACACACACATACATTTCTTTAAACATTGATACCTAAAGTTACTCTGATATATTAAAACTCCGCATGAGACTCAGACTTAATACTGATTATGTATTTAACTATCTTAAGTTTTCTCTTTCACCATTTCAGCAGACACTGGTTTAGGAGAATAAAGACTACCACAACCTGGGTCTGTGTTTCTAAAGTTCCCAGGTGATTCTGCAACACTACAGGTTGAGGCCCACCATTGTAGCATGTTCCAAAGTGGCAGTTCTCAGACTTTGCTGCAATCAGAATCACTTAGGCAGCTTTTAAAACTTCCAATGGCAAGACCATATCTCAGACCACTAAACTCAGAATCTGTGGGTACCTGTCCATCAGTGAGCCTTAAAGTTCACCTAGGCCAGGAGTGGTGGCCTATAATTACAGTCAGTGGCTTGGGAGGTTGAGGAAAGGATAGTGAATTCAAAGTCAGCCTTGGCAACTTAGCGATGTCCTAAGCAACTCAGTGAGACCCTGTCTCTAAAAAAGGGTTGGGGATGTGGCTCAGTGGTTAAGTGCCCCTGGGTTCAATCCCAGGACCCCACCCCGCCCCCAGAAAAAAAGTTCACCTGGATGATTTCAAGATACAGCTGGAGGGCTGGGGTTATAGCTAAGTGGCAGAGAGCTTGCCTGGCACCTGTGAGGCTCTGGGTTCAATCCTCAGCACCACATACAAATAAATAAAGGTATTCTGTCCATCTACAACTAAAAAATAATAAAAAAAAATACAGCTGGATTTGAACTAATATTTCTAATGAGAAGAACCTAATAAACAGCTTTAAAGGACTTATAAGCTTAGTGGTAGAGCACTTGCCTAGCAAGTGGGAGGCCCTGGGTTCAACTCCCAATACTACAAAACCACGCCGAAAAGAAAAAAGAAAACAAAAACAAAAACAAAAAACCCCAAACAGATAAACAGCTTGTAAAAGCAGAGTCTGAACGACTTTGTGTTCTCTGTCTCCCTCTGCTGGCCTTTCTACCACCCTGCTGTAATTTACCTACACTGGGGTATCCAAGACATTGCTGCTTGCTTGGACTTTGAAAATTTTGCTAATAGAATTAAAAAGAACTAAAAAGAATTGAAAGTTTTAAGCAAAAAAATAGCTACAAAGCATATTCTTATCTGTCATAGGATGGTCTAAGAGTTTTAAATGCATTAGGATAAAGCATCTAGGAAAATTTTTGCCGTATTTGGTAAATAAAGAGCAGCCAGTAAATGCTAGTTATGACCATTAACAGTCAAGCATAAATTAGAGCCTATCTCTTGAGTACCAGTGATTCATTTTTAATGACTGGTTTTAATTCATTCAAAAATATTCTTAGTCACTTAGTCCTTGTCCCTGGCATACTGTTGGCTATTTTTAATGACTGGTTTTAATTCATTCAAAAATATTCTTGGTCACTTAGTCCTTGTCCCTGGCATACTGTTGGCTATTTTTAATGATTGGTTTTAATTCATTCAAAAATATTCTTAGTCACTTAGTCCTTGTCCCTGGCATACTGTTGGCTATGGGTAACCAGTGGTGAACAGATGTGGTCTGTATAGTGAGAAACTGAGAAGTTCTGTTTGCATTGTGTGTGTGTGTGTGTGTGTGAGAGAGAGAGAGAGAGAGAGAGAGAGAGAGAGAGAGAGAGGGAGAGGAGAGAGAGAGTTTAAGAAAGACTGGTCCTCTGGCTAGAAAGACAGTTTCAATTTTCCTGCTCTGACCACCTTGGGTCAAGCAGTGAAGAACAGAGGGAGAAAGGGGAAATATCCACTTGCTGCTGTTGGGACCACAGTTCCTCTGGTGCAAGTTTTAGGCACTTGCTGGCTGCACAGCCACTGATGCAGTGGGACTTACCAGGATTTAAAGTTTGAGGTGGAAAAGCGAGAAGCAACACATTAAGGGGTTCCTCCACTCTAACCTACAGGATGCTCTTTCCTGTTCCTAGAACCAGAGCAGGAGGCTTGCAGCTCTTTCTGTCTGCCTCTGGTAATGAAATCCCAGGTTTTGGTCTACTTTTCAGTCCAGTCCAGGAAATATGAGAGGGAAAACAAATTGGCAAGTTTACTGAAAGTTTGGTGAGGCATAGACCTTGGTGCTTTCCTGTTATGGGACCTGCTCCTGAACAACTCTGAGGTACTCAGTGGGGTTACCCCCACTTTAAAGTGTCCAAGTAACTTGCCAGAGGACATAGTTATTAAGTATTAAGTAGCCTTTAAAAGCTGCATGTAATTTTGGAGCTCATATAAGCTGGACCTGTAGTTTCTGAAGACTGGCTCTTGGGATGGGTAGAAAGGCAGAAGCAAGAAAGGGTTCTTACCCCTGGTCAGTGTGACCTATCCCTTTGCTTCCCCTTGAGGGACCTGTGGGGACAATACTGAGGTTCTTGTTAGAAGACTAGAGATCCTATGGTGGCACCTCTCCCACTGATGGATTCAAATTCTCAAGGCATCCTAGCTATCCTCACCTAAAGTACAGCTGTTGTTTGTCCTCACAAAGGCTGGTGGAATGTTGGCAGTATCTCTGCCCAGGACTCTGGAAATGCAAGGAAATTCATGTTTGACATTTATCGAGTGCCAGAAGCTGTTCTAAGAACTTTCCATGTATTAATTAGTCTAATTGTTTTAACGTCAATATAAAGAAGATGCCATTATCTCCATTTCACAGACTAAGGCACAAGAAGTTAAGGAATTTTCACAGATAGAAATCTAGAGAGCCAGGGTTTAAGCCCGGGCTCTTCATCACTGCACAGTATTCATGAAGTAAAGGCTGAATGAACCAAAGTAGCTCACCATGCTCTTCTGTTGGAAACAAAGTGAGGGCTTGCTCATGGTCAGTATTCACCTGCGACTATTGAAATCAAGGAAGTCTTTTCCCCTATGTTCAAGAGGAGATTTCCGTCTCCTCTGATCTCTGTAGCACACCTGCCTCACCATTGACTGAGATCACAGAGGGGGTTACATGGATGTCTTTCTGGAGTTTTAGAAGTGGGTGGCAGTCAGCAGGTTTTATATTGTTCACAGGAAAGGTACAAAGAAGTCTCAGTGCTGTCAATCCAATGAAGAAAGGCTCTAGCTATTGGAGCTCCAATCTTTAAATATCAAAACAGTTTAGACTTTAACATTAAAAAAAAAAAAAATCTTTATGGTGTTGGGGATTGAGTCCAGGATCTCATGCATGTTAGGCAAACTCTGTGTCACGGACCCACATCCCCGGTCCAGAATTTGGTGTTTGAATTAGAATTCTGAATCCACAGGGTTTTCTGCATCAAAGTGAGTTCTAATTTTATTTTCTGGGTGGCTTCAGAACTGTTAGTGTTACTGAGGCACCAGTCCTGGGTGTCTGAGAGGAGTGTCTGCCTTCTGCTGATTGCCCAGGAGGCCTCAATAAGAAAAGCAGCATCCCTTTGAGACAGATGTCCAGACCCAACTCCTGGAATTTCTAGAGGTGCTTAATCTTTTCTTCCCCTTTATGTGAACATTAACATTCACACCATGGCCCTGGAAACCTTTGTAGAAACTACAGGTTCAAAAAGAAATAAAGGAGATTTTGTTCAAGATAAGCCAAAGATAAGAATGAATCATCAAACGAAACCAGTAGATGTTTCTCAAATATTTTATCAAGAAACCCACCAGAGTTCAAAAACAAAACAAACAAAAAAAAACCCCAAACCAAAAAACAAACAAACAAAATCACCCAGGCTACTAAGTTATATAAGCCACCTTTTTACTTTTATGAAAATGCAAGTCAAGAAGTTGCCATTAAATGTACTGAAGACAAAGAAGTTCCAAGATTTGAGAAGGGTCAGGATTCCCGTAGGTCAGGGCAGGTTTGATTCCATCTCCTGGGTCCTCTCCAGCAATTTATATTCAGAATCATCTCCAAAGGAGATTAAGTTTAAAGAATGTTCTTTGTGTATGTTCTCCCTGTGCCTGTGGCCCGATTCTTTGGAAACTAGTTCTCCACCGGTGAAGAATGAAGACTTCAAGGAAATCTGAGTGCTATGTGCTCTAGTCACTGCCTCAACAGCAGTTTTTCAACACGTTAGAGGGGAGAAAGGAGCAACTGAAGACAAAGATGAAAAATTAAAAGTATACACCCCTAAAATATGTATCTCAAGCTCCATGGTAATTAAATACTAGATCACCAGAGCTCATTCTCTACATCTTGATTCTTACTTATGTCAAAAGTAATTGTGGAATATTTTAATTGGCTCTTATATGCCCCTAAGTTCCTTATTGAGATAAATTCTAATAAATTGTTGGCAATCGGGAGACAAAGGCAAAGTCTAAATATAAATAAGTATTCTGTGAGAAATGACTTTCACCATTACTTGGGCATTATCAAAATAGTTTAAAAACCTTTCTTTCAACCAGTGAAATTACACAAGTAATCTTTTTTGAAGGCACAAATTAAAAGGTGGCAAAAAACCATAAATTTAGTGTATGAGGCTACTCTTCTCAAAATATATTAGAAAATCTGCATAGGAGTTGAGGTTGTGGCTGAGGCCAGAGGCTCCTGCATGCCAGGAGTTCACTCTGGCTCCTGAATTGTGAAGAGGCTGGAGGGAGTCTTGGGTGGCACTTGAGGACCTGGCACACAGCTACTCACTCAGAGGAACTACTTCTGGATTTTAGCAGCTGGTGCAGTTGTCCAATGCAGACTGACTAAGCATCTGCTCTGCTCACAGCTTTCTGTAAATGTGACCTGACCAAAACAGGAGATTGTGGCCATACTATTTTCATTAGTTTATTTTAAAAGAAAAAAAAAAATCCCCGGAGATATAATACACAACATTCTACCTAATTCCTTCCTTTTTCTGAGACTAAACACACTTCGCAACCTCCCAGTGTGCTCATCTGACACTACAGTCTGACCCCCGGTGGGTTACTGACCATGGCCAATGCAGCGGAGCCACTCTCCAAAGCAGTGGAGCCCTTTGAGAAGACATCAGATAACTGCTAACCCATTCTAAATAAATAGTGGATGAACTAATTGTTCCTGTCTGTTAAGATTAAATCCCACATAACCTAGGCTCAAGCTTGGATCTTCCTATGACCATGTTTGACATCTGGAAAGTATGGTGGAGTAGTCACCGATCTGACAATCCTAGGAGTGCCACTTGTGATCCAGAGGTATCAAAATAAACAGTCAGAATATCTTCTAAAAAGTCCATGATGGTCCTTCTGGCTGTGTCCCCAGCCAGTGCCTGTACATTGCTTATATGCTTCAGGGCCATTTTGACCATGTGGACTCTTTCTTGCGGGCTGTGGGCTGTTCCAGAATCATCTCCCTCTGCTCCAGATTTTAAAAACTGTAGGAGATAGGACCGGACCATATCTCCATTGAGTTCAAGGGTTTCTTTGATGCAGGGCAGGTCTGAGGCACTGGCCAAGTTCAAGAGGTGAATCAGTGCCTGGCAGATCTGGGTCCGCAGGCTGGCACAGTACTTGAATTCCAGAAAGTCTGTAGTGTCTTCACTCTTCTGCAAGGCAGTGACCAACGCGTTCCAGATCTGAGCATACTGCTCTACAGAGCCATACCGCTCTCTCTTGCTCGGGATGGAAAGGGCAGTGGCAGATCTGATGCGCACTTTGAAGTTCTTGCATGATGTTACAACGGACGTCAGGGCATCGTAGGCCTGGGATGTCCATGGAGCTGTCCCTAGGAAGAATATAGTCATTAAAACCAGTAAAGGTATAGAAATAAGTTGGGGGATGGACAGTGGTGGTGGCATGCACACTAGTGCTCCAGATAGTCATTTTATATGCCCATTTCTTTCTTACAATAATCCCATAACATCAGGGTACCGAGTGACTAAATGGTGGGATCCTAGGTAAGTGACTGAAACCCCAAACCTCTCTTTGCATAGACAAGCCTGCAGCATGCTTAGGTCTTTTGCTACCCAATACAGGACCCTTGGTGATTTAGAAAAAGATTTCTTCTCTAGGAGGATTCTCTCCAATGGGGCAAGATTTGGGAGGTGCACAGAATGAACTGCAGCCCTACCTGGCCTCTCAGCTGGGTGTAGCTGAGTAATACACAATTCATACAACTGTATGCAGCAGCCCTGTTCATGCTAGCAAAAAAAATATTTCCTCACCCAGATTAGCATACACACATTGCTTTGGCCATAGCAAGTTATACGTTTTATTGTGAAGAAAAAGAATAAGATGCCCAGATTTCTGTCTTTCTTCCATTCCCATAGGCCCAGAGAAATCATCCTGCTTTCCTCCTCCCCAGTTACCCACTTTGTTTTGGGGTCTCCTTATTCTTCAAGACCAGCCCAGAGTAGAATGTAGCTCCTTTAAGTCTCCCAGCCCTTCCTTACTTCTTTGTTGCCTCTGAGGGCATGCAAGTAGGACCTTAGAATTGTGGATGCTGCTGCCATTTGCACTGGACCACCGTTTGAGGTCCTTGAATCTCACTGTCCCACCACCATCCGTAGTCAGGTTCCTGGCTCACTTCCTCTTGTGGTTGCTAACAGCTCTGCCTCCTCAGTGGAAACTGTCATGAGGCTACCTCTGCCAGCTCCCTCTGGTCTCCTTACTTGACACAGGCTCTGCAGGCCCAGAGGATCTCCTCCTCTCCAGGAACACATTCTTAGGTTCAAGTTTTGTCAGAGAGACCAATGTATAAGGCAAATGCTGGCATTCAAAGTGAAAGTGAGTGGTGTCTGGGGCTACGATCCACAAACCTAAGCAGCTGCTAGCCCTGAATGGTATTTCCAGCTGCGTGTCATGTCGTGATGGTATGACTGACAGACACCCTCCTTAGATGTGGCCTCCTTTTCTGTTCCAAGGGCTCATGGGATTTCATATTTGTACCTTTTTTTCCCATTCCATTTTTTAAAAATACTTTTCTTGTTGAAACTATATATACTTATTATAGAAAACTCAGAAAATGAAAGCAGAAAAAAAATCCACTCATCAATCCACTCAGAGGCAACCAGTATGAATAATTAGGTCAATTTCCTTTTCACCTATTGAGATCTTACTATAGAAATTATTTAATATTCTGCTTTAGTTTTTGTAACATAAGAACTATTTTCCCAGATTATAAAAAAAATCTTTGTAAATATAATTCAGTAGGTAACAAAATATCCTACTGAATATATATACAATAAATTCTTTTTCCATTTCCCTAAATTTGTGTTTCCATTATTTTCTAATACTGTGACAAAAAACATTGTGACAAAGAGGTTGTCCGCTAGAGTGAAGAGGGAAACTTTCTTACCGAGAGGAAGGGCAGGATTTTTAAACACGTTTCCCATTGCGTAGCAGGCGTTCCATCGAACTTTCATGGCAGCCTCGATCAGAACAGTAGAAATCAGAGCCTGGATAGACTCCTCAATGATTTCAGCAAATATGGGTTTTTCTATATGACAAGGTTGCAGAAAATGAAGCAAATTTCCAAGGGCCCGGACTGCATTGCTTTTTACCTAGAATAAAATGTAAAAGTCTTCGAAATCTGTTTTGCCAGAGATGTTTCAAAAAGTATGATTTCTGCTTTAAAAACCCCAGGAGACACTAGATTTCTCAAAGCAAGAGGACTAATGAAATGTACATCCTGTAAGGGTGCAAGTCCTTGGAACTCTGCAAGATCATACCTGGTAAACTTCTGAGCTATCAGAAAGGTGAGGTCTGTGCAGCTCCTGCCCTGGTTTGCTAGTGTTAGATTGCACCTCAGAGAGGTCTGTCTTCCCAGCTTTACAGAGATGGAGCATGAGGCCCAAGACAACAGGACCAGGGTGGTTTGCTGGGCTTCGTCACTCCAGCCCAGTATTTTCCATTAGACCAGGACATCTTCACTTTTGCAACATACTACAATCATCCAAGGTTTTGGTTTTGTTTTTATACCAATTTCTCCTACTCTGACCCAGAAATTCTGATTGACTTACTTTGAGGTAGGGCTTCCCAGGTGATTACCAGGTTCTTAGAACCACTGTAGTAAATTAGGCACTTGGTCTGGGTCAGGTACTGCGCTAGGTGCTTTGACATAAGGCACCTCAGAGTCTAGTGAAGTATATGCAATGACTCTCATATTCTAGGTGGGGAAACTGAACTTCAGAGACGCTACAGAACACACCAGAGTCACCAGGCTACTAAAGGGGAAGCCAGGACTCAAATCCATGTCACCTGACCTAAATCCCATGTCTATGCTTTTTAAGTTTATATTATGTAATCAAAGATATTCTAAGTCAGGGGTTCATCTTTTTGACTTGTCAATTCCACTTAAAATTTTTTGGGAAATAATGAATAATATTAGGAAAATATGAGTATATCATGTAGTATTACAGTAAGCTCTGATTTTTTCATGACCCTAGAGACAATAAAAAAACTGCATAAGTGCAGAGTGGGTCAAGTTTTATACTGAGCATACTTTCTACCCCCTTTGAAGAGGGGACATTTGCTTGGGACTGTAGCTATCAGCTATGGTACAACTATAAATACTAAATATTTAAACAAGAATTACTAGGTTTTGTTCTGAGTCTACCTTGTCTTTGTCCTTGGAGGCTTCTATTGCTGACCGCAACATTTTCAAGAGCAGGAGACCAGAGAACTCTTCCTGGAAACTTGGGTCTGGTGTTTCCCTATTCCACCCAAAGCATGCAAAGTAAGTTAAAAGGTAAACCCCACTTAAATATATACATATAAAAATATATTCACTTAGTATAACTACAAAAACTGTAGGAAAACAGCTTAACAAATCTGTTGAAACCACAGCAAGAACTTACAGTATGTATGCATCTTTCTTCTTTCTCTCTCTCTCTCTTTTTTTTTCCAGTGTTACTAGGGATTGAACCTAGGGGTGCTCTACCACTGAACTACATCCCAGCCCTTTTAAGTTTCTGAGACATTGCTCAGGCTGGACTTGAACTTGGAATCCTCTTGCCTCAGTCTCCTGAGTAGTTAGCATTACAGGCACATGCCACTGTGCCTGTTTTGGTATATACTTCTTGACTCAGCAATTATATACCAAGGGATGTATTCAAAAGTATTATCTCAAAAGGGAAATTTCATGCACAAAAATGTTCATTGTGGACAGAAACCTACAAGCCTAACGTCTAAAAAAATGCTTAGGTAAAGTGGGTTAAAAACTCATTACAGAGCAATGACTATATAATAATTAATAAGTACTTATTAGAAGCCAATAATGGAGAATGCTTATACATGTTACTTATTCATGCCACTTTTACAGGGTTAAGGGACAAAAAGCAAGACACCTGTGTATGAGTAACAACAGGTATTTCTGGGGAAGGGCATGTAGGTATTCAGGTAGGAGACAGGTTTTACACTGAATATCCCTTTGTACTACTTGAATTTTTTTAACTTGTGAATATATGATTTAAAAATATATTTTAAAAGTAGGGCAACCATTACTAAGGTTTTGGATTTCTACTTTTGTATTTTCTACAATGTGGATATGTTACGTATATTAGCATACAGTATTTTTATACATATAACTATTATACATAAAATTTACACTACTGTATATTTTATACATATAAAGACATACATAGAATATTATGTATATTTAATACATATAATTCCCAATATATGTTAAGAACAGCTTATTAATCTTATCATTTAAAGGAATATAAAGCAAAACAAGCAGTAAGACGGACTAACTGAGGGAATTATTATTAATTCTTTTACAGCAGGGATGAAAGATGCTCTCTTGGGACCTCCACCTCAGAAGTCACCCAGGGAAAACAAGCCGAGTCACCTACATGTTGACAATTAGAGTGTCTGTCAGGTTGCCCAGGGACCAGGCTGCTTTGGCACGGACATTCAGAGACTTGTCTTGAAGTGACATCAGTATGGCATTTGCTGTGTCTGCAACAAATATGACATCCTGTAAGATGAACCAAACACCGCATTACTTGGAGTTCATACTGCTGCCTCTGAAATACTCAAAATGTGTTTTCACAGAAAGCTATAACCCTTCATTGCAAATTTTGCTTTGGAAATCAAAATACAATCAATTCATTTACTAATCTTTTATAAGATTACAATTTGGATACTCAAGACACCCATGCCATGAACACCCAACCAGCCTGTGGATGTGTTCCTGAATGTCTTACAACCTGGTCTGTGACTGGGTTGATTTCCACCTCCAGGAAGCTTTGTTCTGACAATAAAATACATTTCCAAAACATCTTCGACTCACTATACACTTCTCAGTGAGATGAATGTCACAAAGAAGGCTGAGGGAGAACTTCACCTCTTCCTTAGTAAAACCTGTATCAGCTTTCTAAATTATTATTCTCACATGGTATGGTCTCATTTCATTTTCATTCAGCCATTCATTAAGCATTCACTGGATACCTGGGTCCCAGGCAGTATGCTAAGTAATTTAAAATAAATGTACTATAGGCATTACCATATTTTTGTAGCAAGTAAAGAAACCAGATTATAAAAGAAGTTAATTTCCTTTACTGCCCAACTCAGGAGTTCTATATCCACAAAAAAGTGGTGATGTAGATTACACAGAGACAAGACAGAGCTGAACAGGTTCACTCTGACCTGTCTGAGACAAGGAAAAAGCACGTAGACTCCAAGGGCCCGTGAGGTCGCAGCTTTCACTAAACGGTTCTTGCTGTCATTCAGGCCAAGTAGCATTGTAATGCACAAAATCTGCCTGTCGTTCTGCAATGATAAGGGAGACAAAGGGAAAAGCAAAATGAAATGACTACAGCCAAGTTTCCCCCAAATGACCATGAAATACCTGTTGAACTCTTATTCAGGAGTCGAATGCATTGTGATCTTGAGGGCAGGCTACCCTGGTATAGTGCAGGTTCCATTCAGACTCAATGGTTACCTCAGCATTCACTTTGTGTGAAGCACACACAGCATCTCATCACATTTAGCCTTTCAACTGTGTGAGTTAGGTCATTTTTTATCCTTTTACTCCATTAAAGTTGCATTCTTTATAAAAGCTAATTTGTATAAATAAAAACAGATGCACATTCTGCTGAAGACTATAGAAAAGTAGCAGTTTGGATACTGCTATAGTATGAATATTTATGCCCCTGCCAAATTCATATGTTGAAATCTCCCAGAAGGTGACAGTAATAGGTGTTGGGGCCTTGGGGGAGGTGATCAGGTCATGGGAGCAGAGCCTTTGTGGGTGGGATTAATGCCATTTTAAGTGAGGACCTGGAGAGCTGTCTTGCCCCTTCACCACGTGAGCTAGCCAGAGTCACCTAAGAAACAGAGACTGAGCCCCTTAATAACACCAACCTCCAGAACTTTGAGAAATAAATTGCTGATTTTTAGAAGTCACCCAGTTTATGGTAATTTATTTTAGCAGCTCAAGTGGGCTAGGACAAATACCCTATGGTGGCATCAAATCTAAATATCTTCACCTTGGGCTGGGGAGATAGCTCAGTTCGTAGAGTGCTTGCCTAGCACAAGGCCCCAGCACCGCAAAAAAAAAAAAAAAAAAAAAAAAAAAAGAAAAAAAACTTAAATATCTTCACCTACTCTACGTTGTCACATGACTCCCATCTTAAGATGATAATATTAAGTTCTAGAAAAGTTAAGATAGTCATAGAGTTGGAAAGCCCCAGCATTTAAGCCCAGGTCTTTTAAACTCTGGCAGGAAATCTTTCTGAACTCTCTTTACCGTCACAGTTGTGCTACTTTCCTCCACCACCCACCTTCTAAAACACAGGGAAAAACGGCTTTCTGACAGATTAAGATTATACTTTAAGTTCTTCCATTTGTTGTTCCCACTGCCCTCATGCCAAACTCAAATAGAATAATCGCCTTTTCCTTACAGATAACTTTGAAAATATTTCAAAATAAAAAAGAATCAAACTTGAGCTCCAATGCTTGGGACTCAGTTTGAAGGTAAGGTTACCGGCAAACTGCTGAAGGCCTCGGGCAAGATGGAAGACAGGGCGTCGCAGGCACTGGCCTGGAGAGTCGGGTGCTCTGAACTCTGCAGGGCTCGGGGCAAAGGACCCTTTAGCATCTCAGTCCAGAACATCACCACCTGAAAGAGGCATAGTTAAAAATGCAGTGGGACCAATGAAAGTTAGCCTACCACATACTGAATGTGGCCTTAGTGTGACATGTTTCCTTAAAGTACTGGCTTTCTGTAAATGCTTCACTGGTTCTTCTTCCACAATGATAAAAAGGAATTTAGAAAGCAATTAGTCAAATCGTCATATTTTATTGACTAGGAGATTAGAGTGTAATGAAGTCAAACAGCAATATCGATAATGAGGAGGATGAAGATGATAGTAAAATAGCTAATGGTTTTCAGAAAGCTGATCACATGTTGGGCATTGCTCTAGGTGCTTAAAGTACTTCAACTGGTTTTAACCCTCAGCACAACTTACATCATTATGTCTTTTTTCACACAAGGAAACTGAGGCACAAAGAGATACTATAACTTGTGAATAGGCAGCAGAGGCCAACTAGAATCCAGATCAACTGACATTCAGTTTGGGCTCTTTCAGCCTGATTCCCTGTGGGCACAGGGTGTCAAAATAGTCCCAGGCTTGTATTCTAGATCAAGGAGCACAGACAGGATCCAGAGGCTGAGCTGGAGTTGAGTCCTGCAGCTGCTGCTTCCTGTTTCTTCCTGTCCACAGCCTTGGGCAAGTAACTTAACCTACCTAAACTTTGGTTCTTCTTCAATAAAATGGGGCAAAAATATCTATGTTGCAGAGTCTGTGATAATAATATTGTGTGCAAAATTCCTTCCACAGGACACCCTTAATAGTTCCTACATGGTAGATACTCTTAAATTGGGCAGTAGGCTTTTTCAGCATTTTGAAGAATTATATAACTTCAAAGTCCCTCAGGTAGACATCTGAATACTTTTATTTCCATGCTTTATAAAAATCCTGGTATTTCATGTTCATTTGTAAATCCATCTGTGGTTTTGGTAACTCTAGTTTCTGTCCTATGGATGTGGACCTGGGTTTTGCTATATGTTCAAGCAATAGTTATATCTTCCTCTGACTTCAGCTCCTGGAAACCCAGTCTGGGCCCTTCCTACTCCAATACAGAATAATGTGGACAGGTGTGGTTGCCAGCCTCCAAGGTGGTCCATAGTTATTCTTACCTACTAACGTTTACACCTCTGTGCAGTTCCCTCCTGCACTGAATACAGCTGACCTATATAATGGATGCTGTGAAAGTGACAATGTGAAGCTTCTGAAGCTAGGCCATAAGACATACTGCAGCTTCCATCTTGCTCTTCCTCTTGGATCATTTGCTATGAGGGAAGCTGGCTGCCATGTCAACAGGACAGTCAAGCAGCCCTGTGGAGAGATCCTCATGGGGAGGAACTGAATGAGCCTACTGCCAAAAGTCAATGCTAACTTGTTGGGTACATAAGTAAGCCACCTTGGAAGAAGATCCTCCAACCCCTGGCAAGCCTTCAGTTGACTGCAACTCTGGGTGGCATCTTGACCACAGCCTCATGAGAGACCTGTACCAGAACCACATGGCTAAGCTAGACCGTGTGAGAGAATAAATGCATATCACTTAAAGTTGCTAAATGACTATGGTTGATTTATTACTTAGCAGTATATAAGTAATATAGAAAGTCTATTGTCTTCTCTAGAGATGAAACAATCCCTGAGTGTGAAGAGTTAAGAGGCCCATCCACAGCCACTTTCTAGCGAGGATAGAAGTTTGGATTCCAACCTAGTTCTGTATGATTGCAAACCTCAACTCATCTCCCTGTGAATGGTTACATTTTATTAACTTTTCCAGCAATCTTACAATTTAAGGATTATCATTCCTCTTTACAAGGAAACTAGGCTTATAATCCTACATACATTAAGTGACGCTCTCCAAATCTGATCCTATGCCTTCTGATACAAAATCTTTTCATCATTCTATGTAAAAGAAACACTAATTTTATTATTCCTGGTTGTACCTTATGTATAATCCTACTACATACTGAATTACAAATAAAACGTATTCATGTAAGTTTCATGTCATGCTACATTATAAATCACAGTTTGTGACATTGGAAGAAATCATATCATCTATTCTACTTTATCACTGAGTCGCCAAACTTTAACTCACAGCTAAAACACAACTCCCACTAACGTCATATGGTTTGTTTTTACAATATTTCAATAAAACTGTAACTGAAGCAATAAGAAAGGCAAAAACCATGGATATGTATTTACCAAGAAGACTGGAACTCTCTGCTCAGGTGCTATGGTAGAATCTGGTTTATACTGTTGTATTAAGCCTGTGCCCAGTTCTTCCAGAAGCTGCCAAGATAAAAAAGAAATAATTATCAAAGCAGAGGATTAGAACTGGAGGTAACAAATCAGCTCACTTCTATTTGGTGATCACTTTAAATCATGAGGAAGAATAATTTCTAAGTGGTTTTCCTTCTTTTCTCATTAACTCCTATAAAAGAGGCATTTTTCTGAGGAATAAAATCAGCAGCTATAAGTTGTTAATTTAATACCAAACCAATTCCTTGGGTTTATATATAAGAACTGAAAATAGAGGAATGTATGGCTCCTGTACCTGCAGCCTCCTTAAGAAATCTGGCTTTTAATGAAATTACCTTTGCTCCATGAAGCTGAATGGATGGATCTGCTTCTCCCATGCATTTGCAAATCACCTCGCCAAGTTCCATCAAGTAGACCTGAGCCACTGAAAAGTAGCCCCTTGCCAGGTGAGCCAATACCTACATAGAGAGCAGGGAATTAGCTCCTAGAGCTGAATGCAAGGCTGCAGTATCCAGAAAAGTATTTCAATATTTCAGAAATCACTTACAACTATCAAGTGACTGAAATCTGATGTGAATGAAATGAAAAAACAACCAAAATCTTTATTTTATTACTAACATCAAGTAACTCTAACATAATTCTATGATGCTTTATAGTTTGTGATTGTTTTTCATTTAATGTTATCTCAGGTCTCTGAGTAATCCTTTGAGGTAGGTATTAACTGCATTTACAGCTGAAAAAACTAAGGCTGAAGAGGTTAAAGGACGTATTTAATGTTATCTAGATAATCAGCAGCAGCTCTAAGCCTATGTCTTAGATTAGATCTGAGAATAGAAAGAGCAAATACTTTTATCCAGTGTTAAAAATATATTCCCTTGAAGGAGCAATTATTTTGTTTCACTAAGCAGATACAAGATGATAAAGTTTATTGAGAATTAAGCATTTTAAGTTGCAGAATTCAAAGACTAACTATATTTCCTTTCATAACTAGTATACTATCTATTACACCCACCTGTCCTACCTATCATATAATACCTGAGATAACTACAATAGCTTTTACAACATTTTACAACCAAAGCCCTCTCCCCCATCAAAATAACAACAAAAACAAACCACCCACAGCTAAAACACAACTCCCACTAACATCATATGGATTGTTTTTACAATGTTTCATATGCCTGCTCCTCACAATCACCTTCTAAAAGGGGAATGACTACTTCCTTTTAGAGAGGTGGAAATGAAACCTCTACCTGAAGGGCCTCCAGTCGCATGGGGGATGGTTCAAAAGTGCTTCCTGCTGCAGAGCCAGCGTCACCACCTGAATAGCAATCCTCTTTGGGCAGTACAACAGTGGAAATACAAAGTCGGATGAGCCAGCAGGGTTCCAAAGACCCCTTCGGTGAGCTAACTGATGTTTCTTCCAGAGAGGATGCTGCCGGGGCTTTCTTCCACCAATCAGCAGGGCTGAGGTGAGGAGTAGCTGAATTGCTACTGCTGAGTCCAGAAGAACAGGGCTGTTGCAGAAGCAGCTGGACTTCAGGTAAAGGTGCATGAGTGGACACTATAGCTCCCAAGAGTGTGAGACTTGACACACGAACATTTACATCTATCAAAGGAAAGTCAGAGGCTATCACCAAAGGAATCACTATCATAAATATCAGTTACCTCCACAGGTAGTTAAGCATTATTAGATCCTTGTTTAATTAGGTCTAATTAAACTTCCAGACCTAATTTCAAGTTCATAAGAAACACAAGGGACAACATTGTAAGGAAACAACCTGACACTAAGAGAACATTACATATTCCATAAGACAATTGACTAGGAGTCTCCAAAAATCAGTATTATGGGGGGGCGGGGGAAGGTGGAGAGACCACATGATTAACAAAAACTAAAGTGATTCAATACCTAAATGTAATGCATGAAACATGAATGAATCGAGGCAAAAAAAAAGCTATTAAAGCTAAAATAGCACATTTGCAGAAAACAATGGTTTTCTCTGCTCCCTTTGTCATAGATAAGTTGATTATATGAATATGGGTCTATTTCTGGGCTCTCTGTTCCACTGATCTGTCTATCCTTTTGCCAATTCTACACTTAGTTACTAATGTTCTATAATAAGTTTTAAAGTTGGGTAGTGTCAATCCTTCTGTTATTCTCTCCCAATACTGGATGGCTACTCTGTCTTTTCCCTTTCCATACAAACTTTAGAATCAGTTGACATGCAAATAATGACTTAGGATTGGAAGTCTATAGATCAAATTGGGAAGAACTGACATCCTGATAATATTGAGTCTTCCTAGCCACAAATATGGAATATCTCTACATTTGTTTAGTTCTTTGAGGAGATTTAGGTTCTTTTAATCTCTTTGCCACTAAACATAATGAGTGGTTTTAAGGCAGAAAAAGTTTATCTTTCTGAGCCCTGCTTTAGACATTGGTATAAGGAGTGGACTGGACTTAGTTTTTACACAGCAGTATCTTATTTAGGCCTCATAAAAATCTTATGGAGGGCTGAGGTTGTAGCTCAGTGGTAGAGCGCTTGCCTAGCATGTGTGAAAGTATGGGTTTTGATCCTTAGCATCACGGAAAAACAGATAAATAATTGTGTATTGTGTCCACCTACAACTAAAAAAATATTTTAAAGGGCCATGGCAATGGGAATGTGCTGCAGAACCTCAGACTGACTCAAGATCCACTGTTCTTCCCATGATGTCACAGACAACATCTCTATTTTGCTCTACAATTCTGACAGAAAAACTCATCTTTTCCAAATATGCTCTGATCTGAAAGCTAGGAAACAAAAGAAAAATATTCTAAAGGCAGGTGTTTATAGCACATGTGCATTACATGACACAGGAAGGAAGAAATAAGACTCTGCACTTGGGATTTGAAGTTCAGGGATATTATTTGAGCCTTCAGAAGAGATAACATTAAAGAAGTTAGGCTTTGTATTCCAATTTTTTTTTTTCCCAAGGAGAAGGTGATATCTGTCTGTCCATTCACCCATTTTCAATTTATGCCTAAAGCTACTAATTATTACACACTTGATGGATTCCACTTGCACTTGGCTCATTTCTAATTCTAAAGGAACATTCTGGTTACTGCCACGAAGCATCAAAAAGGCATTAAACTTTACAATTAATTCTCCTGCTCATTTTCTTCTGTAGGAGTTTAGGGGGCAAAAGTAGAACTCTAGCAATGGTGGTAGCTGTGAAAAGCTGAGAAGTAGAGATCTCTTAGAGCTGCAAAAACGCTCTGAATTTGAAAAAGAAATAATTGATTTAAACACTACTAACCTTTGTGGCGGATATAAGGTTTTATCTGGTTCCAGACTTTAGTTAGCAGGCTGAGTTTCAAACGGTTGTAAGGTGCATTTGATACTAAATTTGCAAGGCACTGTAAAACACAAAAAATAGCTCATCAATAAGCGTGACTAAATCACAGGATAGAAACACAACTTCATAGCACTTAATTTAAAAGGACTTTATGCTTAAGAAAAATCATTTTCTTTTTTTTATCTTTAAAAACAATAACTTGTTTAAAATTTAAAACACTGGAATAACTTAATATTAAAGCACAAGGAGTATTTTTACCAAATCATTTATTTGGACATAGAGATATTACAGGTTGTATCAGGCAGGTAGGTACAATCTTCCAAATAGGATATCTTTAATGAAATTTTTATTTAGTTATATTCTTAGGTCAAATTACTTTTGGACTATGTAAAACATTATACAACAGTGAAACACAGAAACCCTCTCTGGAACTCAAAGATACCTTGGAATATTTACCTTAATTATCTGAGTTAGGGTCTGTGAAGATGACTCTGCCACCAAAGCCAACAAAAGACATCTGTGCAACTCCCTAATGCTGGAAGCGATCATAACAGAGAAGGGAGTGAAAGCTCTTCTGTGGTCGCTGATATCTTCAGCAACAGAAAGAAACTGCTTCGAGCCTTCCAGTATGGCAGATAAAACTTGTAGGGCACAGGCACGTGTCTGAAATTTCAGGATGATCACACTGGTTAGTGAAAAATCAGGAGTCAGAGTCTTTTTTTCTCCCATATATATTTAATGTTCAAAATATTTAGAATCATTTTAATTATAAGACTAAAAGCAATGAGATTTTCAAGTCCTGAAAGCAGCCATGAACTAGCCCCTTCATACCCCACACCTAAAAACAAATCTTAATCATATTGCTGTTAAGTTTTCTTATAGTAAGGCATAAATATAACTGACACTATAGCACAAAAACCTGAAATTCTAAACATGAGAATAATTTAAAGACAGAGGCCTGGTTTATTCAGCATAAAACCAACTAAAAAGAGGGAACTAAAAGGCCCATGGGGTAGAATATACATAAGAGCCTGTTTTGTATCAAAGTTCCTGAGAACAATCTACTCTTTATATTCTACTCTGAAGCATCAGGGTGATCAATGTTAAATAAGACAGAAGGAATTTGGTGCATACTCAGTGGGCACCATAAGTGATCCAACTTTCAGAAACATTTTTGTGTGAAGGAAATATTACTTGTAGTGAGAGTATCTGCTAAAGAAAATAAAAAAGGTACACCTTTGTGATGGGCTGCTATATGTCAGGAAAGTGTCAGGGCATCAAGATTCTCTTTATAAGGTTAAAAGATTACTTTTAATTGGTCCTCAGATGATTTTGTGGTACTAAAAATCAGAAATGAAAAAGGAAATGAGAAGAAAGTTAAATGAACCAAAATGGAATATAGATAATAAATGTAGCTCTATTACTACAGAAAGATACTGTGCCCTCTTTGGCCAGTTCACCCAGAAATGACATTGAAACAACTCCAGGACATTTTTTCAAAGCAAGGAATCAACACTACAATTCTACGATCTAATCTAAATATTTACTCAACATGAAACATCTGAGTTTGGAGTAAAAAAAAAGGTTTTCCAGAAAGCCTTCAACTATGTTATCTTCAAATAACCAAATAATAAATCACTTCTGCAGGCCTTTTGAAGAGTGACATTATAAAAAAAAAAAAAAAAAAAAACTAAAGATTTATTGCTTTGAAAACAAATGTGAAGTATGTAGTGTGAGTCTTCAGAATTATGCATACTCAAGTCAGGGGGCTAACGATGCATTAGAAAATTGTGCTTATGTGTGAGGAGTGAGACCATGAACACAAGCTAGCTGATTCAAGAACTGAGATCAGGGGCTGGCGAACTCCTTCTGTAGCGGGCCAGTAGTACATATTTTATATTTTAGACTTGCAGGCCATAGTATCTCTGTCACAACCACTGAACTCTGTGCTGGTGGAATGGGCACTATGTAAAGGAATAAATGTGGCTGTGTTCCAACAAAACTTTACTTACATTACAGAAAATGGAATCTGAATTCCATATATTTTTCACATATCATGAAATTTTTTTCTCCTTTTAATTATTAAAAAAACATTTAACAGCATATAGATCATTCTTAGCTTGCAGGTCATACAAAATAGGTGGTGAGCTAGATTTGGTTTGATTACAGTTCAGAGTTTGCCAACTGATGATTGGATGGGTTGGTCTGTCCTGAAAAAGATAGATGTTACACTAAAATTTCATTTCTTTAGAAGGTAATTAAAAATCACAATTATAGCAGCTCACAATCCAAATAAAATTAAAAAATCAAGTTGTGAAATAGACTGATGTTCAAAAAGACAAAAAAATTACAGCTCAATTAACTTTGGTATCTTACGGCGGGAAACATCCATCACTATCACAGATGAAAACAAGATGGATGTCACTGAAATTGGTTAATTCTTTTTCCCACTGAGGTATAAAAATTCATAGAGAAATGTGATACTACCTCAGATTATACTTTCATAGTTTTGAGTTAATTTTCTTTAAATCCTGTTTAATGTATCTTTGTTATCATAAAATTGTTACTTCTGATACTGAATCTGTTCTAAGTTCTGCTTCATTTATTCTCACATCAACACATAATATCCTGTTTACCAGTTCTAATCAGCACTTTCAGAAGAAATTACTGATGTGCAAGCAAATCATAATAGGTACAACTCTCCAGGGAACTCATTTTGTTGATTATGTTTTACTATCTGAATATTTACAATGATGGATGACTTTGCAATCTTATAAACATCAGTGTACATTGTTTTACTAGTGTGTAGTTTCATCTCCTTGGACATGAAGACCTGTCTAAAGTTAATAAAATAAAAAAGCCCTCTTCCATTTTTTTGCTTTAAGAATACAGCAGAAATGTTTGCTGAGATAGTTCAGTCAATCTTCATTTTTTTCCTTGTCTGTATGGTCTCAAAATAAAGAAGTCTCTCCTGAGTGTAGGTCCTATTGAGGTTTCCACGCAGGGAACCAGGCTGAACTCATCTTTGGCTCTGTTCAAGTTCTAAATTTTTTTTTTCAGATTGAACCCATGGTCTTGTGTATGACCATGGTACTGTACCACTATGTTATATATACCCTCAGTCTTAAGTCCTAATTATTATTCACACGTTTCAGGGTTAACTTTTTTGGATCACATTTCCAGAGTTGGTTGTCTTGAAAGTGGAGGTATCTGAACCTTGCAACAGGGTTAGTAGATTTGGAAACATTCAAGTAAAATTTAACTGTTCCTAGTTGGCTACATAAAAGTAACCTGGTTAACTACCATTCCATAACAGTTACAAATTCTAACATTTTCATTTTCTTTTCTTGTTATGCTATTATCTAGATTTTTTTCTTGTATCCACTTTTCATAGTTATTTCAAAGAGAAATAAAAATTCATCATAGAATTTGAAAATCAAGATAATTCCCAAGGTGATAAGAGAAAGGTCTGCCCTATAGTTTGTTCCTTAGGTCAAAGTCTTGATGTGTCTCCATAATATGCCTTTATAACTCTAAAGAAAATTGTACAGAAGAAATTTTTACATTAGTCATGTTATTTTCATAGAAAAATTGCTCTGTCTTTCCTGGAAACATAAAATGTGCATTCTGGAGCACATTTCCTACATGGAAACATAACTTCCCAAGTACCATCATATTACCAAATCCTAAAGAAAAATTCTAAGTTTTCTCCTTTCCAATGAACTGATTTAGTATTTCAAGTTCCAGTTTCCTGAAAGTAATCTGTTTACTGTTGGTATTCCAACTGGAAGACTCCAATTACTTTTTCTTCTATTTCTCAATGGAAAAAGTTTTTCAGTACACCTGTTTCCATTTTTCCTGATAGTTTTCTAGAAGGCTTTATAAGAACCTCTCTCATTGACATCACCTACTGCAACACCTTTTCCAGCATGTGGCTTGGTGCACAATTAATTACCCTTTGATTGGTTTGCAGAGGTATGCTCCAAACCTCATTGTGGACAATAATCACCACTTTATTTAGACCCTGCCAAGCTAGTATTTTATAAAAATCTCTTGAGTATAATCCCTTGCCATTACACTGAACCAATTTTAATAATTTCTTCCGTCTTTTCTTCTTAAGAAGGACGGCTTGTTTTTCTGCTTCTCCAGGACTTTCATGGGGCTTCTGCACTGGATCTAGCACATCTCCAGAAGTAAGTATCTTTTTTCTTACCACTATGCAAAATGTAAAGCACTTTAAGTCAAATGTAATTTTTTTTTTGGCCTGGGTGCTTAGTCACTCAGCCACATCCTCAGCCCTTTTAAAATTGTTTTTAAATTTTGAGACAGGGCCTCTTTAAGTTGCTTAGGGCCTAAATTGCTGAACTTGTGATCCTCCTGCCTTAGCCTCCTGAGTCATTGGGATTACAGGTGTGTCACTGCCCAGCTTATACGTAAACATATAAATACCATGAAAATCATTTCAATTCACTTGTTTTCATCAGGTACATCCTCATAACCTTTCTGTATTCATCCCCCAAGCCTCAATGTCTCTCATCCCCTTAGCTGGGCAGCTGGAGTGTGAGTGGTGAACTTGGCTTCTACTTGCCCCACAGCACCATCTCCTTGGTCATACCGGCAGTTCGGCCTAGTGGAAAGTATTCAAATATGCATTTAAAATTCCCTGTAGTAGTTTTCCCTTCAATTACTAGAATGGCTTCATTAGTAGTATCTTCGCTACCATTCATTTTCCACCTTTTTTCCAGGTCTTCATTTATTATTGATTCAGGTGAACTGCAAATTTCTGCTAATATAATGAGTACATTGGTTATTTGAAATACACCACAACAGTTTTGTTGTGTATAATTAATGTTAATGTATGTTTCCAAAGGATCCTCTAGAAGTTTTCTTATATAGTATCTAGCTATTCAAGGAGATGATCACAGGATGTTCCAATCTATTGTGGATTACTACCCATTTTAAGGAGAAACCTCAATTAAAATTATCTGCTTTCAGTGAGTAGTTATTTGAGGATGTCCAGATGCCATTGGGATGACTTTTTAACATGCGTTATTGTAAGGGGACTCTAATACCAGGTTGCTTTCCTTATTCGATTAAGAGGCTAACTTCTAGAGAGGAACTTACACATTTAAGCAGAGGCAGATATTTGATCAGTCATGGGATATCTTGCTGTAAACATCCGTGGCTACCAAAATAATTTTTTTCCTTTTTAAAAAATAAAGTTTTCTTATTAAAATATGCAAATATTTATAGCTAGGCATGGTGGCACAAGCCTGCAATTCCAGCTACTTAGGAGGTTGAGGCAAGAGAATCCCAAGTTCAAGGCCAGCCTGGGCAATTTAGTGAGACCCTATCTCGAAGTAAAATTTTTAAAAAGCACTCAGTTGTAGAGTGCTTGCCTAGCATGTGTGAAGCCCTGGGTTTGATCCTTAGGACTGTAAGGGGGAAAAAACAAAGAAGTAAATATTTATTACACATGATTTTTTAAAAATATGGAAAAACTGAAAGACAAAAACATCATTGGGATCCTCCTACATTCACAATTCTCTATCTTGTGCTTTCACAAAACACTGTGAGCATTTTTCTTAGCATTATAAATCCTTTATAACCTATAATACCATAATAATCTCAATGAGTTGTTTAAGCCATTCTTGATTTTTTGCTCTTACAAATTCCATGATAATCAACATTTTCATAAAAGGGAGGCACAACTGCTTCAGTGGAGCGCCAAGGGGATAGCCAAGTTATTAGTCTGTATGCTCAGGCTTCAGGCAAGCCCTGGGGCAAGAAGTGACCTCTACAGGAATCCCCTCAGTGTGTTATTCACAGAAGCCCACTTCCTATCCCCCTCTTGTCTGTCAGTGGTTCTCAAGTCAAGATTACTAAGAGCAGTTTTAAGACTGGATGGTGCAGAGATAAAAAACAAAATGTCTAAATTTTCTCTCCCTATTATAAGCTTAGAATTGAAATACTCTTACCTTTGGAGAAGGATCTTTTAATGCAAGTGTCATTAAGGACAGTGACTGAGGGCTTCCAAGCTCAGGTGTATCAGGAACAAAGGCTGACCAGTAGCCATAAAGAACTTTTTTTTCTATTGATTTTATAGTAGAAAGAAAACAGGCTAATGCTCCTTGGCGAACTTTGGCTTGGTATGACCTTTCAAGTTCAAAATAAGGAAGAAAAGTTTTTCAACAGCTTTTAAAAAATGCAACATGAAATGCTAATTATTCCAGTCAATTAAAATGATACATTAAGCAATTAAACTACTAAATAATCCCTAAAGATGTTACCATGATATAAAAATTTTTTTCCATATGATCAAAACATGTTAAGGCAATTTACTTATCTAACAAGGTATTAAGGCTGACAAAAGCCAAAACTAGCTAGAGAATAAGAGGGCAACATTTTGATGTTAGGAAACTAGTGTTAGATATGAAACACCGCCAAGTATCTATCCACCCATTTAACAAATATCCCATGAGTGACCTCATGTAGGTACCAGACATTATGCTAGGGCTGGCAGAAAAACAAAGCCCCTGCTCATAATAAGCTTATTAATGGAAGTGAAGGAAAGTTTAAGATATAATAACACATTTTGAATAATGCTAGGGCAAAGGTTAAGTCAAAAGGTCACACAGAAGGGGGACCATAAACCAGAATGGGAGGGATTGGACAAGTTTTCCCAGAAAACATGATTTTTGAGCTCATTTTGAAGAAGAGTAGTTATTAAAAATACAAAAAGGAAAAAAAAAAGGGGGGGGGGAGGGTGGAGATGAGTGGGAGAAAAGACTATTCCAGGGAGAGGAAAATACAAAGGCAGATCAAGTGACCAAAAAATGTTCAGAGCAATGCAAAGCTCCACGTAAGTGAAAATTCTCAAGTTCCATCCCAGGCAGCAATCAGGTTTTTAAGCAAAGTAATAACTGACATGCAACTAAGAACACTGAAGTATAGAAACATAACAAAATACTACTACCTCATTTTACCCTGCAAGCCTCCTTCGGCATCAGAATAGTCTGACTCGCTACTGCTGACCCTTTTCCAGCTGGAAGTGGTGAAGGGTGAGGAGACCCGCTCTTTTCCAGAAGCTCCACTTCCATCTACAGGCAAACCCTGGATGCCCAGGGAGGAGGAGTGCGGAGTGTTCCCTTCATGCATGTTCATTCTGCCTGTGCCAGTGCTTGGGACCACTTCTATCTCACCACTAGAGTCTTCTTCCTCTTCCTCTCCGTGCTGGTTTTTCTTAGGCTTAACTTTGTATTTTTTCTTTTTATTCTGATTTTAGGAGTAAACGAAGACATACATATTATTTATAAATGACTTTTAACTGAATCATTGGTACTTCCTCATTTGAAAATCACTAAATAAGTTCCCCACATGTAGTTTAAAGAAACGAGAAAAGTAACACTTACTTAGTATCCTATGTATCAGGCACTATGCTAAGTACTCATACACATCATCCTGGACTTAAGAAATAAGGCATGAAGTCCATGGATCAGAGCAAGACATGTGTTCTGGATTCAAATTCTACCTCTGTAACTCTGGACAAAGCACTTAGCTTCCCTAAGGTTGAAGTTCCTGATCTGTTAGTATGAGGCACCTACCTTGAACAGCTACAGTAAAAACAATGGAGATTATCCAAGAGAATTAAAGCCTATGGAAAATGACTTAAGTGCCTGTTTTCTCGGTCCTCCCAATTAAGATATGTGAGATAGATGTTAATCCATTATACACAGTGCATGTGCTAGGGCCTTGGGGCTATAAAGTAGTAGATGCTAAATAAAAGTCAGTTTCTTTTCTCCTACTTTCTTCTTTCTGACATTTAAATATCTCTGGAACCTGTGCATTCTAAAGTCCCTCTCTGCAAGGAGGGAAGGTTCTCATCACATCTACCTTGGACTACTAATATGGCCCAGACTCTTTTATTTGTTACCATGGTGGTTTTCTTAAGATGTAAATCTGATCACATCATTTTGCTATTTAATATTCTTTCCTGGGCTGGGGAGATAGCTCAGCTGGTAGAGTGCTTGCCTCGCAAGCACAAGGCCCTGAGTTCAATTCCCAGTACTGCAAAAAAAAAAAAAAAAAAAAAAGAAATAATTCCATGTACAAACAGAGAGGCAACATGTATCCCATTTGTCAAAAAAAAAAAAAAAAAAAAAAAAAAGAAGAGGAAAAAAAAAAAAAAATTCTTTCCTCACCTACGAGATACAAACCCAAATTCCTTAGCATACAAGACCCTTGTGATTTGCCTCTGCTGCACATTTATTTGCCCCACCCTTTCCCTCCATACATCTGAAACTCCACCCTACCAGTTAACCTAAGAGCATACACAATCATTCTGTGTTCTCCTGAAACACTCTTTCCTCCTTCTCAGTACTGTTATTCATTCCTGAAACTCAGTTTAGTCACCACAGCTTTTAAAAGCCTCTTCCTCCTCCATTTGGACTGGGTATCCTGCATGTGTTTTTAGTACTCTGAGAATATTTTGATGAAAGAAATCATAATATTACTTTGTAGTTCACTTATCCATCTTTGCTTTCTACCCCAAACTCCTAAGAATAGCCAGTGTTTGTATACTTCACGTTTAGCACAATATCTTGGATATAGGAGATGTCTGGTCAATGTTGAATAAGTAAATGAGTAAAAGAATTCCTAATTTTAAGCTTTCTTTTTGATCAGGTATTACATTTGGGATGTAAAATCTTGGGACACATACCTGTATGCTACAGGTTCTCCAACAGAAATGTGAAGGGGACAGCAGCTTTTGGGGGAGGCTGAGAAATGTGGTAAATGTCAGGAGTGTGGAGACAGTGTGCTGAGAGGTAGTCTTCTAATGGTCTTCTAATGGTCCACAGAAGGGCTACCAATTATGGTCTAGAGGCCTAAAGCTAGCCCAGCCCACTGTCTGTTTCTGTAAATAGAGTTTACTGGAATACAGTCATGCCCATCTGTTTACACAGGGCATCTCTGGCTGCTTTTGTTCTTTGACAATGAAGTGGGTAGTTGTGATAGAGAGCTAAAATATTTACCAGTCAGTCCTTAACAGAAAAAATTTGTTAATCCTTGGTCTTGAGAAGTCTGGGGAAGAGGATGCTTGACTTTGTGTATAAGGTGAATGATCATTTTTGAAAGCTGTTACACTGCCTGGACCTCTCAGAAGCATGAGGTGCTTTAAATGGTATTTTCAAAAGTCTGATAAATTTAAATTTACTTTGCTAATTACCTCAAATTGAAACCAAATTCAAAGTGGGTTTTTGGAGCAAAACACAGAAAATATGCAAAGGAAGTTATTCAAAACATCCCACAACTTAAATTCAAATAGACAAAAATGTACCATAGTTGGTCGAGAAGCAGAGGATTCTGACTGCTGTGCTTTGACAGGTGGTCGCCCATCATACTGAGGAAGTGGAGTTGGGTATAATACCGTGGGCATCTCTATGTTTAGTCCAGGGAGTCCATGAAACATGGCTTTCTAAATAGTGATGAATAAGGAAAACACACACAAACACAAATCTTAAAACAGAATTATTCACCATACTCTGGATCAGAACACAAACAGATTAACATTTAAAGACTATTAAGTAATAAAAATGGGACAGAAAGTAGACACCTTGAAAGTTTAAGGCTTAAAGAAGAGCTTAATCTCATCTACCCTCAAGCTGGATCTGGTTTGGCCACATCAGATTAGATTTGATTTTAGTGTACCTTTATTTACTAATTTATTTAATCCAAACATTTTATCCAATTATCTTAACTATTAATTTTAAAACTAATTTATCATTTTTATTTAGTCATCTATCTCTAAATCTAGTTACCTGTCTATATTTGATTTGGGGGTAAGAGAAATAGCACAGGAGAAAAGTTAAAAACTTAGTTATGATAAAGCTATATTGTCACAGATAGCACTGACTCAAGGTGAGGACCAAAGTCTCTTTTCTTTTCCTGGCCAAACTGGAGATAGCTGGGTCCCCAGAGAGGTGAGTTCATCCTCCCCCTGCCTGGCAGGTTTGGAAGCTAATGATGGCAGTGTGCTGACACATGTCTTAATTAACCTGCCTTCTACAAGGCAAAGGATGCCAGGGGAAGCCCTGACTCTTTTCTTATGTATAATCAGGTAAAAGCAGGTTAAAGACAAGCTGTAATTAAATAATCTGCAGATCGTATCTCACAACTTGTTCCTTCCTAAGATTCAAAAATAATTAAAAAATTATGATACATTTATTTAAAGAGCAGGTTATTTGTTCTTAATATTAAGTATGTATATACATACATATATATATATACATTCATTCATATATATACATACATATATATGTGAACATTTTATTCTGCTCTCTTAGAATATATATGAGAACTTTTAATACCTTAACAGTTAGCCTTAGAAAGATGATGTGAAATGGTACTCACATCTGGGGTTTAAATGGGAAAAACACTGATCATAATGAAGAACTGCCTTACCTTTAATACAGCTAGAAGAGCTCCAAGTTCATCAGTCTGTGTTAGTTTCATTTTTCCACCATTTAGAAGTGACTGAATGCCTTTTAATGCATTTTGTAACAACTGGGGGGGAAAAAAGAGAGACTGAGTTAGAAGGCGGAATAGATTTTGGTTGTCCAGGGATCTATTAGCATTACTTAAAATGGAAGAGGAAAAATCTCTAGATGATGAAAAAAACCTTTTGAAACATACTCACAAAGTGGAGGTTAAGATTCAGAAAAAAAACTTGATAAACCACTTTGAGTTATTTTCTAGAAGAGTACATGCTTCTAAACCAGCATGTATAAATGTGGGCAAGAAAAATAAAAAGGAAGAGATTTAGTGAGAAGACTGTGATAAGGAATAAAAAATTGGCAGCAGAAACCAGAAGCAGAAAAGTTCTCTATTATGGCAACCTTAGCAGTGTAGATGTGGGAGCAGATGATAAATGATAAAAATGTGGTCTCTGGAGGCAAATTCTGGATCAAGATTGATTTCTTAATTCAGTAATCTCACTTCTTAGACTCCATCCTTCAGAAATACTTCCTAGAGGGAGGATGTGAAACAGCCTTGTTTGAAATAGTGAAAAAAATTTAAAAAAAAAAAAGGCAATTTTTATCAATTACAATGATCACAATGATTATGTAAGAAGCTAACTTCCTAAATGTGAAGCTCAGCAACAACAGTTGCAGGTAAGCACTTTAAAAACTTATTTTATATACTTCTCACATGAACCCTACAATGTAGTTACATTAGTACCATTTCAGTGAGGAACACGTGGGCTCTGAGCAGTTAAGTAATTTTCCCAAGATCTCCTAGCTACAAAAATTAGAAAGCATGAGGTATATTAATAGGTACTAAAAAGATGTCCCAGAGACATCAAGATTTAAAAAACCAGAAAGTTTCAAAACAGCATATTAAACATTATTCTATTTTAAAATGATAAATATACGCATTCACATATAGGAAAAAAAAATCTAAGAGCGCAGATCATCTCCAGGGATTGTATGAGCAAGGAAACTATAAGGAACTTTCACTATCTTGGATCTTTAATGTATGAATGTGTCAACTTGAATTTAAAACATGTTAATAAATTGCATATTTGCATACAATTCTTTTAAGAAGAAATAAATAGTATAGATGTCATTGAAATCTACTCTTTTCCCTTTCATCTTAAACATGAGGCACTAGCCTGAAATTAGATTGTTTTTATACTCAAGAGGAAAAAGAATAAGGAGAGCTTTATTTAAAAACCTAAAATGGCAAAGGAAAACAAAACAAATAAAAAAGGTTTCTTGTAATTTAAACCCAAGGTCTGGTTTCAGTCAAGGTCTGGTTTTTGGCTTACAAACATTCCATGTACCTGTATATATCTCTAGATAAAACTAATAGAGCAGCTGAAATTAAACTCTTTGGTAACAGCCTCTGTTTTACTTCTGCTTTAAACACATCTACAACATCTGTAAGATCAGCGATAGTTCTACCTACCATGCAAAATGTTATGTCATCCATATCTGACGATTTGGGAGACTGTAAAGTGGTCAAGAAAGCTTGGAAGCAGATATTTTGGTAGGGCTCCTCCAAGTATGGCTGTCCTGGCACACTAAAACACAAACAGAAAGAACAACCCAGGCTGTCTCCTTTGAAATGGTGCTTTCAAAAGAATAATAGTAATAATACAAAATAATAGAATTGTAATATACCCCTGAATGCAATCTTACTAAAAAAAACTGTGCACTTTGGTCATTTAGTTACACTGAGGGACAGGCACAGGCTCTAATAAATATGAAGAAGAAAGAGTGATTTCCATAGGGAAAAGTTACAGAAGACTGTAGTGGAAAAAGTATGGAGAAAGACAAGTTTTTAGTTCTGCTTTTCAGTTCTAAGAGAGAAATAATGCAAAGAGGTCCTGTTGAGTTAGAATCACATGACTGAACCTGTGTTCTTAGCCACCAGACACCACTATGCTACACAGAAACAAGTTCAAGTTTGTGCTGCTAATTTTCTATTGCATATTGTAGACTAGTTCCATCTTCTTAAAAGATAAGAAACTGGTCTCGACAGATAAATCTCATCAGAGTTTAAGCTGGTATGAATATACCTTTCTAAAAGACAATATGACTAGAGTGCACACCAACAGAAAATAAAATACTGGCATAGTGCACATATATCACTTTTAGCACATATATTTTTCTTCATTATGAACTTTATTTGATTAAAATCACACAATATAAGATGACCTTATTAAATAGCATGGGAAATGCAAAGTGATATTTTTTCTAAGCTGGCTCTTGTTTCAGACAGATGAAACAACTTATAAAGAGCTCAAGAGAGGTCCTATCTTCTGACTACTGGGAAAACTGCCTGGATCCACATACCTGAGACATAAGTTTGCCATACAATGCACTGCAGCTCTCCTGACTTCAGGGTCAGACTGAGCCAAGTCACTCAATGTTGTTAAAAGGCCGGTCTTGCCAAGCAAGTCTGGAAGGTACTAAAACAAAATAATAGTCAATGTTGGCTTAAGAAAAACTTCCAGAAAAATATTACTGTGTAGACAGATTTTATTTTTTTAACTAAAGGGCAGTTAAATGTCAAAAGACTAGCTGTTAAAAAAAAAAAAAAAAAAAAAAAAAAAAAGACTAGGTGTTAGGTAAATCTTTCAGAAGGGTGTAGTAAAAAATATGCCAAAAAATGGCAGTAAGAATCATGACTAGGTAGTTGCTGAAGCTCTTTAGTCATAGCTGTGCAGATGATGGATAATGATAATAATGATGGTTAATAGTTAAGAGTGCCAAGTATTTATGAGGCTCAGATTGCTCAAAGCTACACGTCCAATTAATGGCAGGATAGAAACCTGAACACAGGTCTGTTGGTTCCAAAGTCTATGTGCCTAACTGTTAAAAAAAAAAAAAAAGAACACAGTTAAAACTACCTTTTAAAAATATATTTTTACTTTTAGTTGTAGATGGACATAATACCTTTACTTTATTTATTTATTTTTACGCAGTGCTGGGGATAGAACCCGTGCCTCTTACATGTGAGGCAAGTGCTTTACCACTGAGCCACAACCCCAGCCCTTAAAACTACCTTTTGACATTTTGAGCCATTGCAGTAAACCAGAGCTGCCAGGGCTTGAAGAATTTCCATGTGTGTCCAGGAACTACATTGCTGAATAGCTGAAATAGTATATCCCATCAGGAAATCCAAGTTCTGTTCATCAACAATCACCTACCGAGAGAGGAAAAGAGACAGATGATTGAACTTCTTAAAAATGTTTTTATCTTTTTACAGATTATCTATGCTCACCTGAATCAAGTTGTGCAAGGAGGATATATTCATCTTTTTTGTGTCAAAAGGATTAGCTCTAAATATTTGAAAGTTTGGTCAGGATAGGGGACTTCGACCTGTCCCAGGGACTCATTCACTTCTTTCCCTTTAGTCCCTCCACTCAAAGTAAAACCTGGTAAAGTCTTTGTAACTTTTCCCTGAACTAACTAGACACTGACAGTGGTAAATACTCACATACAGGACTCAAAACACTGAAATATCTTAATTCAACTCAACTACCTTATACATAGTAAACATGCAATATATGGTGAATTAATAAACCTGCAAAATAGCTACTAAGTTGCTAGCATGGTGTGGGGAATACAATAAGAGATGGCACATCTCTGTCCACACTAAGTTTATAATCTTTTTGGGACAGATCAGGCTAATTCAAGGATCAATTTATGGACATCTGAGACAAACTGTCATCAATGCCAGAAAGCTGGTTATGGGCTGTAGGTGCCACAGGTATACACCTGAGAAGAGTAAACATTTGGAAGCCACCTCACGTGAGCTTGAAACATTCTAAACTTGAAAATAGCCTTATCTCATGTAGTAGACACTTTTGACTACCTATCCGCATCCATCTTCTCCTCTCATGGGAGAGCTCTGATTCTACTTAAATGCCCATCTCTCCCACATGAAACCCACAAGCAAATCCTAATTAGTTTAGTTTAGAGGCAGTCTTGACTCCCAGGGAACAGAACTGAGGATTGCAGAATGGAAAAATGTCAGTAAACCTCTTATTATTAAGGGACGATGAAGCTGATTCCCTTGGGATTTGCAATGTGGCATTAACTGTTTCTTCTTTTTTATTGTTTTGGTACTTTGGGTTGGCTTTTCTGTTTTTTGAACCCAAAGCATCCTAGTAGACATATGCTAATTGATAACACTTTGCACTCTTAAATACATTCATGTACTTGTATAACAATCTTAATCCTAAAAATCATTGTGGGTTTATTGAGTAAGTTGGAAAAGGTTCTAAAGATAGGAAGCTGCAGTGTAGATCTTGATGTTAATAACTGGGGTCTTATTATACTGGTGTACCCTCTCTCCTAAGCTACTTCTTAGGTTTTATGTACATGAAAAGTGAATCACAAAAATGATAGTTGAGGAAAGGGGAAGAAATACTGGTAGGAAAGAATTCTGGGATCATTTCAATCCTGAGATGTATCTTGGTCAACTGCACCTGCCATGAAAAAAAAAAAAAAATCTAAGACTAGGAGGCCTGAATGACACATTGGTTATTAAATCAATAGGAATACTTCTAATAGACAAACTTTTCTAGAATTGTGCAGAATTGTGTTTTTCTGGTCAGTTATATTTGTTTGTATCATTTCTATATTTTATTTTAAGACACGGTATCACTAAATTGCTGAGGATCTCCCTAAGTAGCTGGCATCAAACTGGTGATCCTCCTGCCTCAGCCTCCCGAGTTGCAGGGAGTTACAGATACGCACCACCATGCCCGGCTTGTTTTAGTATCATACTGAGGCATTTGCTTTTCCTAGTATCTCAAAAGATTAGCTTGTCAGACCTACTATGGATGTAGTATTTCAAAGGCATTTGCTTATTCCCAAAGTTCATGATCTGAATCCTAAAGTTACATACATGATTACCTGTAATCTGTTTAGTAAATGGTGGATCAGCTGAGACACTTTGCTGACAAGATGATTCTGATTAAGAGGTACCAGTCGGCAAGCTTGGACAAGAAGAGTACTGACATCCTATGAAAAAAAACAACACACAAAGGTAATATTTCCAATTTGAAGGCCGCCCCCGCCCCCAAACACAGGAAAATGGAAGAATTAAAGTGAATGTTCATACTGAAGAAAGATGACATCTGTATGAAATGTGAGGCAGAAAAGATGAAACAACAGCACAAAAAGAGGACATGCTAAAAAAGGAAAAATATAAATATGGTTTTTGTCAAACTAAAGACTCCAGAGTTTCTGCCATGTAGATAATAGAATTAAATAATCAAAGAAAGGCTTCCAGCATATAAAAGCACAAAAAGAAATTAAAAATACCAAAAAATGGAAACCAACTAGATTTCAATGTCATTAGGAAAATTGGAAATGACAGATGGATTTTATGTAAAATTGGGGAATTATAAGAAAAGAAGAACCTATCTGCAAAACACATCATTATGTTTACTGAATAAAAAGGCTCTGAGCACCTACTATGTGCCAGGTAGAAGGCTAGATCCTTGGACTCCAAAGTTGAAGCAAACATTTTCCTGAACCTCAAAGAGCTCACAATCTAGTGAGGGAGACAGAAATACACACAAATAATTAAAGTAAGAGCTGAAAGAATTAAGTACAAACTTCATGGGGAAATAGTGATTATGGAGGTCTTATGGACTGTTAAATAGAATCTGGAATGAACTGAAGAATGAATAGAATTTTTCCAAACAGACCAGTTATCAAAAAAAAAAAAAACACTTCAAGGAAAAAAAAAATACTGTACAAAGATTTGGGAGATGAGAAACACCTGCAGCAAGAACAGTACCTTTTGAAATGCAGACAAGACACAGAAGGAGGAGTGACCGGAGAGGAAACTGGAAAAGCACCTATTTTTGCAAAGTATAAAAATAAATCAAGTTTTCCTGATTTCTTCTTGATCCCATTGTGCTCCCTGGTGAAGCACACTATTATTTTGCTATGAATTCTTCTGGATTTTTTCCTGCATATATAAACATACACGTGTTTTAAAATTTCCTTCCTTTCTTGAACTCCATATTGACTGTATGAATTGTTTTGTAATTTGCTTCAACCATTTACCAAAATGTATAGTTGAGCTTCCCAAATCAGACTTTTACTTTTATAGGCAGATTTTTTTTTTTTTTTAAACCAAAGAAAAAATCATTGTGACAGCACAGCAAAAAGGTTGGGCTGGAGGAAGGAATTCAGTTAAGAGGATTCAGTTAGTGCAATAGTCCAGGCAAGAGTCATCTTGCCTAAGGCACTAGCAATGGGAAGAAAAGAAGGTATGAACTGAGAAACATGTTTGAAAGAGATTCTGAAGAATATGGATTGGATAGTCTCCAAGTCAAACGAAAGGGAAAAGAACCAGGGTTTGTGCTTTGCATGATCTAGTGGATTGTGCATGTCTATTCTTGAGGATAGGATGGATTAGGGAAGGACTGGGGATGGAAGTGTATGGAGAAAACATTCATTTTTAGAAACTATCAAGTTTGAGTTGCCTGTAAGCATGAGAAGGTTGTGGCTCAAATGTTCAGGAAATCAAGTGGTATTCAAGGCCTGATGTGTATGAATAAGATTTCTCAAACAGTGAAAAGAACTCCTAAAGAGGAGGCAGAGGGGGTGGAGGAAGAACGGAAAATAGAGGGACTTTGTTACAGATTTAGGCTCCACTTCTAGCTGTTGTTTGTCAACAACGTGAAAATGGATCTTTGTGAACTTCGATGTTTCAATCGGCAAAAATGACCTGACCTAGTAATTATGCACATTCTAAGATTCCTGGAACGGTTCGTGGTAAAGTATACATTCAATAAACAGTAGTTATGAATTTAATTGACAAAAGCGTTTGGGATGCACAGAATGGAAGTGGAGTGTGAGGATAGAAAGATGGTACTAGATGCGAAGTGTTAACAGCAGAAATCATCAAATTGGGTTTCGAAAGATGCGAGTTTGCCAACCACTGCAGAATCGTTGAGATGGAAGAGGGCAGAGAATACGCCAGGATCGGAGGGAGCAAGCCAGCTGGAATTAAGTCATCCGGGGCACGGGTTGGGAACAGCCAGGAGAGGCAGGCTGGAGCTACCAGCCGGGTGCGGCGAAGGGTGGGGCCAGGGTAGCAGCGCCGCTCCCAGCTTCCCACCCGCGAGGCGCCTACCTCTGCGGCCACGCCACCGCCCTCGCTGTAGTTCTCGGAGATGAGCTGGTCAAAGAGCAGATGGATCTCCGTGCGTGCGGAGCTGCTGTCATCCGGGCGCAGGGCGCGGAGCCTGGCTGACAAGCGGCGGAAGCCATTGTCCTGCTCAGGGGGCAGCTCCCGTGGCGCCTCCCGTGGCTGCCCGCACGAAAGGGAGCCGGCAACTTGCACCGCCGCCATCTTTCCTTCATAAGGCACGGGGAAATACTTCCGGGGCATTCCCGGGTTCTGCGTTCTAGTTCCGGAAATACCTAATACGGACCAGATCGGCAAAGGAGGGTTTCCATGACTACCGTACCCTTAAGTCTGGTACCCTGAAAATGCTGCTTGAAATTATCTTAGAAATATTTCCCCGCCCACCTCTTCTGGGCACATACTGAAAAGTGCGGTTTGAATTTGTCTTCTCAGAAAGTTTGTTCTTGAGCAGGGCTGACATTACTGTTTAGTACTAGAGTTTCAGATTAGGGCTGGAGTTGCTGTGAATGGCAATGGTGGAAACTGCTGGTTCTTGGATGTCCTTATACTCCTCTTACATCGTATTAGAGCCCCTGATTTCCCCCCAAACACAAAAGCACCCTGAATAAAGGTTACATTACCCAGTATTCTTTGCAATTGCCTCTATCTGATTAAAATCTGGCCAATGAAATATAGGATAGCTTCCCAGTACTTTGGTGACAACTGACTGCCTCTTTGTCCCTTTTCTCCCCTCTGAGAGGGGATCTTGTGGATCATGAGCCACCTCTCACCACTAGGAAAGTAATTTTGAAGTTTAAATTGAACTATGTAAAATATAACCTACCTGGGGGTGACCTGGTTGGGATTGAAGACCCCAAGATTTTCTAAAAGGTTGAAGGCAAGGAACTGGAAAATAAAGCAGCCATTTAAACAACTGTGATCAATTTTCAGTTACCCAGGAGGTGAGGGCTGAACATTCACATTTGGGCAGACTGGAAAAACCATCTTTAGGACTACAACTATAAAGCAAATCCTCACCTCTGGCTCCTGGAAAAATCTCGAAGTCATCTGAATATACATGTTTTATCCTGAGAATGAAACACTGTTCATCATTGAAAATTGTGAAAGTGCTTTAGCAGAGCTAGTTCTTTGAAGACTTTGGGTTTCTTTGGGGAAAATGTTTATTTAATTATTTTTGTTTGGATTTATATTCCATTATACTTGTATATTATTGTTAATTCTTGGAATATGTGTGTACAAGTGTTAGATATGTGCATGTATGCATTTGTATTTATGATACTATTTAAGCATTTGCTCAGAGAAGATCAAAAGCTGAAACTTAGTCACTAGCTGTTTTAGTTGGGACTCCCTCAAAGTAGAGCCTCAGACAAGATTGATATGTGAGTGATCTATTCATGAATAAACAGGGAAGGAAAGAGAATCAATACAAACATATACTCTTGAGTTAGGCATTGCAAGAGATGATTGATTGCTCAACCCTTTGGAGTTTCTGAGAAATCTTATGGAATGTTCTCAGAACCCCCTCCTGAGGAATGGAGGACAGATGCATATATCTGCCAGCTTTTAACTTCTATTGTCAATTATCACCTGGTCAGGCATTAGCTCTGTGGTTAACATGCATCAATGTGCAATGATTCCTAGAGGAGTCTCCTATTGCATAGTTAAAGCAGCTCTGAGGCAAAACTGAGGTGGTTTGGGATACAGGGTATATGTCTGAGGCAAGGTTCTGACAAATTATATTTGTGCTAAGCTAGTAGTTGACTGAGGTAAACCATTGCTGTGATTCCAAGAGTTTAAGACCAAAGGTATTTGAAGCAGTGCTTAAGAGATGTTCAACACACTAGGATAGAAAGATGTAAGACATAGTCATTACCATACTGGATGAGTGTGAAGAGACTGTGGGAAAAGCCTGGGTTTAGAGGGCTTCATAGTAGGCTACAACATAGATTACTCATATATAGTGTTATTTAACACTGAATGACCCAGGTATTGTAAAGTATATCAATGTCAATCTGTTGAGTTATGATAGATTATATCCTTGCGGATAGAAAGAAATATTCCTGTTTCATGGTGATTACCAACTGAAAGAAAAATTTATCAAGCTCCCAGAGAGACTTTTGAAAGCCCATTTCATTGACTTGAGTTTAGACAGTAGCACCCCAACACCCACCTCCAACCCTGAGACTATGAAAACTCACAGTCTCTCCCAAGAAAATTCCCACACATCTTTGATACTCCTCATTCTCAACATTTAAATAGTCTTGGAGTGATTGAGGGGCTTTAAGGAGTGTTAGGCAAGTTTATAGCCATTTTCCTTTCAAATTCTTCATTGACTGATCTGGAACCTTATTCTGGAATTTCATTTCTTTCACATTTGCAACCTTTTTAAGACTTCATTTTTATTACTTTTCTAGGGTCTGAATTGTACTACCTAAAGACAGCTTGCATATCCCCACTCTAGTTGGCATCCTTATTTTTTGAGAACATTTATGATAATCTGTAGTTATCTTCTTTTGTTTGTTTGTTTACTTGTATGTTATCTGTTTCCTCCTCTAGAATGTGAGTTTCATGAAGGCACAAATCTCATTGACCTTTGGATCCTCAGTGCTAGCAAGTCAATGGATGTGGTAGGCATACACCTATACTTGTTGATAAATGAGTAAATTCACTAATTATTTATCCCGGGCCCTCTCTTTTCCATCCTCTTGAGTGATATGAGAATCAAATGGTACTTTTTGTGAAAATGCTTCATAAACTGTAAAGTTATAAATTTTGGCATCCAAAATGAGGTATATGTTATTATTTTCCCTCTTTACAGTGAAGAAAATGATGCTAGAGAGCTTAAATGTTTTTCAAGGTCCACATAAACAGTATTGATCAAAATCAGACTTTAACCTAGGCCAGCTGAGTCTTAAGTCTGTGATTATGAAGAATACAGACCAGAAATTATTAGATATTTTTACCTCCCATATTTTGTAATAGGGAAAAAAACAAACACGAAATGAGGGACTGACCTTCAGTATCCAGATTAAAACTTGAGCTAGTAGAGACTAGGAAGAGGATTGGCCTTGGGTTCTGTTCTGGAGTCTTATGAAATAAAGGGTCAACAGCCCATCTATTTGGTAATAACAGTAGTAGTAGTAGTAGTACTAGTAAAAATTTATTGAATATAGTAATCTCTTGGAGTTCATGATGGATCCTAGGATCCCCCAAGGATATAAAAATCTGAGAATGTTCAAGTCTCTTATATAAAATGCACAGTATTTGCATATCACCTGCACACATCTTGCCAGGTAGTCTAAGTCATTTCTAGATTACTTATAATATCTATTACAATACAAATGCCATTTAAATAGTTGTTATACTGGATTGTTTAGAGTAATGACAAGAGAATAAAAGTCTGCACATGTTCATTGCAGATACAATTGTTTTTGTTCCACCTATTTTCAGCCTGCAGCTGGTTGAATCTATGGATTCGGAACCCATGGATACAGTGAACTAACTGTTGGGACCACTCTGTCAGGCACTATGCCAGGCACTCTACAAGGACTACACACTTATCTTTGTAGGTCTGTGATGTCTACTATTATACAAATGAGGAAACTGAAGCACAAAAATGTCAAGATACTTGCTGAAGGCCCCACAACTGTGAGGTGTGCTTTGGTTTGAAATTCAGAGTGGATGGTCCTGTATACTGTGTTGTAATGCCCATCCCTTGGAGTTTGACATGGGATTAAAGTGTAGGCCCTGACACCTATCTTGTGTATGACTTTGGGAAAATTACTTAATTCACCCAAACTCATTTCTTACATATGAAATGGTCATGATAAGCATAGTCAAAAGATTGCTGTAAGAATAACATAGATAATGCTTATGGAGAATTTAGCATATTCCTTGTTGCATAGAAAATGTTCAACAAATGTCGTGTATCTTCCTCCTCACCTTCCTCATCTTCACTGTCACCTCTGACCAAATAACTCACGTAGCATGGATGCTTTTACAGTGATGGTTTATTGAAACAAACAGCCCCTCTCCCCTCCCCCCATACTACTTGCAGTCTCCATCCACAGGTCCCCATTTTCATCTCTCTTCCTGGTCAAGAAGCCCCAAACAGTCCCATCTTTGCAGGCAGAAACTACAGAAAGAGATGAGCAGTTATTAGAGAAGATGGCCCTTGTGATCATTCTTTGAAAAATGGACAAAAAATGTATATGTGAGACCTGCTCTTTTTGGGACCTGGATCTACAAAATACAATTTTGGAAATCCATAGCAGCTGCAAGTGGTCAGCAGGATCCTAAGCATTCTAAGGATTGCAGGTGGATTGGACAAATACTATGTTTTGAACATAAATGGTTTGTTTTGAAAGTGTGTACTGATTCTGTTGTGTTTAAATACAACTTACTTTATAATGAAAACTGAATCAGGGTGGCTTTTTACTATGCTCACTTCAATTAATAGCTACTGAAAATAAAGAAACTATCACGTGTGTCCCCTGAAATATTTTTATATGAAAGGGATCCTTGTAGGTCAACATGGCAATATGTATCAAAGGCTTATAATAAATAGACCCTTTGGTCAATAACTATACTTCTTAGAATTTATCCCAAGGGAATTCATAAGGACCTATTTAATTTAGTATTCAGTCTAGTCATATTAATAATATAAAAACAGGAACCATCTTAAGTGTGTATTAATGGAGGTTATTGAGTCCATGAGCATATATGAGGGGCTGGAACACCAGTAGAGGTGATGGGATGGAGGACTTGATATTAATACTAAAATTTTTCACTAGTGATTTTTAAGTCCAATAGTTGAGAAATTGAAATAGGAACAAGATTCTCATTTTAAAATGCATATTATATATTTGTGTTTAAAATGTGCACCACCATGTTAAGCAGACATTTTTGGGGGATGGGGGGTTATGGGTGATTTTTATCTTCTTCTTCTTTTTTTCTTTTTTGCTAAAAATATAGCCTGATTTTTTTTCCCCAGGATATACTGGGTAAGGAAATTATTTTAAAAGTTTGGAAATCACTATTCTGTGATGGGATGCACCTTTTATTGGGTGAAGAGGGAGAGGCTACCAGGAGACAGGTAGACTTCTGTCTCACCCGGTTTTGGAAAGTCCCATGGGAACCATGTGTACAACCTGCCTGGGCAGGACAAGGTTTGAGGAAGCAGGATGTTTTTACCTGTCTTTAGTCCGAAGCACAGGTTTGTCCACACTCGATGCTGCGACAGTGCTCCCCAGGTCCACAGTCCCAGTCACCTCTGCAGTGCTCAGCACAGGACCCTAAGAGAGAACAGACCATTTGAAACCCACTGTGTCTGAGCACTGTGATCCTCAAGCACTGGGGATGACAGCCTCGGATTAAGGAGGAAGTTCCACTTCTATCTTTCAGGTCAGTACCTATAAATGATTACTGGTACACTAATACTCATTAACATGTTGTATATTTCAATTAAATAAACTCTGCAAACTAAAGCCTACCTTAGAGATGGGGATAGAGTGTGTTTGTGGAGGGCAAGTGCAAAGAGGCCCCTGAATGTCCTCACTTCCCCACATGCAGGGAAGGGGAGATTCACATTTACTGACTGTCTTCAAGGGTCCTTTGCATTCACCCTTGTGGTGAGTCTTACTAGTCCCATTTTATAGGTTTTGCAGCTGGGGTTCACAGATATGACTTGCCTACTAGTAGGTACAGAAGCGGGATTCACCCCATACCTGCCTGGCCCCTAGGCCCAAGCTCCTTCTGCTGTCCCACGTGGTGAAACTGACCTGACATGAAGAGAACATCTCCAAGTTTCAAAGAGACACTCTTGACCTGAGTGAAGGCTCCCCAAGTCCCCAGAGTCTCAAGATTGGTCTTTGGAACCAATGAAGTAGGACCAAAGAGCTGGTTAAGACTCCACAGGGACTTCTAGCAAAGTGCCATGCAGTGCCCTAGATGAATGTATGCTGTGCCTAGATTGGCTACTCAGCTGTTTTCAGGAATTGCTCTACCTGATTCTATCTCTGTACCTCTCTAGGCCTTTGTTTCCACCTCTGTAAAACAGGGTACTTAGATCACCCAGGAGAAATAAAAATCATTCTCCATTGTGAACTCCAATCAATGGAGATGGCTGTCTGGTGCTGTGTTGAGCAGGCTCTGATGCCGTATCCATGCTCAGAGAGAAAAGAGTGCCATGATTGGCCAGCAGTATCTCAGGGGTGTAAGAAGGGTCCTGCTGGGATGCCTACAATGCACTTTATGGGCTTCAGAGAAAATCAGTGTCATCCCTCCAAGTTCCCAGTAGCTGTTGTTGATTGGTTGTGTGAAAGTCAAGCCCTTGTCCCCACTGATGGCAGTTCAGTCACTCAGTAAGTACTCATCTGTTCATTTCTTACTATATAAAGAAGCATAGAGGAAGTTATTCAGGAAATATAAAGTTGTAAGACAAGCAGCTCAGAGTCTAACAGTTGAGATAAAACGTATATTCAAAGTACTAAAAACAAAGCAATGGGGCCAGGGCTGTGGCTCAGTGGTCGAACGCTTGCCTGGCACATGTGAGGCACTGGGTTGGATCCTCAGCACCATGTAAAAATGAATAAATAAATAAATAAACAAAGATGGTGTGTCCATCTACAATTTAAAAAATTTTTAAAAATGTTTGTATAAAAACCAAAGCAGTATTTCACAATATCCAGAGAGAGGTAGACCAAGAGGACTCAGGAGGCTCAGAGGAAATAAAGACATTACTTCCAATTAGAGTAATCTTAAAAGGTGAGTCTAGAGGTGCAGGGATATTTAGAAAGCAGAATTAGTGGGAGGGAGGCAGATGGAGTGTTGTGATAAAGAATTACTAGCAAAAATTCACAAGGGGAAAATGCAACAGAGCAGGGGCAAGGGGGAGGTCAGTGAGGTGTGTATAGTCCAAAACTTGAGGAGCTTACGCAACCCAACAACCAGTGCAGCTGTAAATCCTGCACCCGAGGCACCTCATGGGTTTCACCGCCCCCCCATCCGGAAATAAGAGGAATCCAAGAGGAATGACAAATGGAAGTCTGGGTAAATTTTAGGGAGTAGTTGGAAGCTAAGCAGGAAAAGTAAGCATGGGACAGAATAAGGGCAAGCAGACATCCCGTAGGACCAGTGGACTTGGGATTTCATTTGATTGGCCGAGAGAGGGAGGTGATAGCTGTTCTCTTGTGAGGCTCATTCTGGTGTCAGAGCATGGATTGGAGCAGGATTTAATAAGCAAGCAAACTTCTAAAGGAAGAGAGAGTCAGGAGAGGTGGTAGGTAGCTGTTGAGATGAGCCAAGAATGGGGCAATCAGGCTGAAACAGTGGGGCAGCAGGAGGTGAAGGAACAGTTGAAGAAACAGTTTCAAAGAGTGGACCAAAATGGGGTGGGGTGAGAGGAGAAGAGCGAAGAAGAGAGAGGAGTAAACTGAATCCTCTGATATTTAGGGTACAATGAAAGGTACTCCAGGAGAGAAGAAAGTGAGGACTGAAGGAGGACAAACAGCATGAGATGCTGTTTGAGAAGTTGAAGACTTTGCAATTGAGGAGTCAGGGGATTCTTCAAGGGGACCAGGGAAAGAAGCTTTGGGAGAATAATGGGGCAGGAATTGAGGCTTCAAAGTGTTAAGGACCAAGTTACCAAGTAAGTGCAGAGGATTAAGAATGCTTCTTTGAAAATGGTGGTGGTAAAAGGAGAAGTTGTGATAGTTCATGTTTAACATGATGAAGAAATATTTCCTCCAGACAATTCAAGAAAGAAGTTAGTGGAGAGGGAGATGCTGGGAGGTGGAGGGTAACTGATGAGGTGGCAGAAAAAGTGGAGAGTCCAGACCTGGGATGAACTAGGGAAAGGAGGTAGAGAAAGTGGAGGCAGGAGAGAGCTTCTGCACCAGGGAGCTGAGTGGTGGCCATCAAGGCACGTGTGGGTCCTTTCAGTGACTCCTTAAGGAGGATCTTTCCTTTACTCCTCCTTACCTCTTCTTCTTCCTCTTGCACACGCTGGTACCTGACATCCTACTTTCTGGAGTTTTCATTTGAAGGAGAATAGGGCTGCTTTCTAGCTGGACTCACCCAAAAGTTGCAGTGGTCTCACTGCAGCCTGAAGCTCCTGTACCTCTAGGCTGAGGAAGATGAGTGCCACAAGCAGAAGGAAGCCTCCCAACTTCATGTTGCTGTTGAAAGTCTTAAGTACGCATGTGGCAGGGCTCAGAGTAGCTGAAATTTATATTCTCCCACTCACTGAGCTGGCATGCAAGGTCAGGGGTGGGCCTATGGAGAGTAGAAGCCTAAACCCTGCCCAGATACTGGCACTGTGGGACACTGCACCGTATCTGCCCCAGGAAATACTGAAGCAAGGTTCTGTGCCAAGGGAACACCCTCCTCTAACTGACAAATAAGATTCCTAAACCGGGAAAGCTGGGGTGGGTGGGATGGGTGGGGTGGGGAGGGGAGATGGGCACTAACCTTCCTTATGTGCTTTCATTCAATTTTTCATCTTCAACACACGTATTAAATGTCTAATCTGGGTCAAGTATGTGCTACGTGTGTGGACTATGTCCAGGGAAATTCCAATCTAGGAGTTGGATGCCATGTAGCAAGAGTGCAGTCTGCTCTTGCACGTCTCATCTCCCTGCTTCCAACTGTCACCTCTATAATTGAGAGCAGGGAGACTAGCAGGGTGCTTCCCTATCCTTACTGGTAACACAGCAGGCTACAGTATTCTCCCTCTGCCTTCATCTCTTGCTCTCTTCTGCTGGGCACATGGCAGGTGCAGTGGTCTTTGCCTGAATGACATATGTAATTTTCTTGAGATGGAGTTCCACTTTGCCTTGTTCAGCTTCATGTCTGAGAACCCAAACTCCCAATATACACTCTCCTAGGGTGCCTCTTATTCTGCAGCACTAGGGTGGGAGTGGAGGGTGGGGATGTAGTAACTAACTAGCTCAGGCGTGAGATTTCATTTCCTCCTTCTTGCAGGCACTTATAATCTAGATGAGTGGCTTTCTAAAATACCCTCTTCCTTCCCCAATGATTCTAGTGGGGAGGGCATGTACAACTTTGGCCATGAACTGTGTCCCACAAGATATATTAATGTGAGATAAAGAAGATGCCTGGGTTGGTTAGAGGTAGCAGGATCAGTTTGCAGCCTCCCTGGGGGAGATGGTTGACTTCACTTTAGAAAGTAGGGTATTTGATGTTTCACTGGGAGCCCTACTTTCTAATTCTGGAGCTACAGGAAGAGACCCTCCCTCTTACAGTTCATTTGTCACAGTTCCTGAAATGCTGCCAGCTGGTGGTCCTTTGGGTAAACAATTGACCTCATAAATTGCTAGTACTTCTGAGAGACTTAAGAGGTACAGTTATAGACCATGCATAAAGCAGTTTGCAAACGGCCTTTACTCAATTCTGCCTAGCTCAAAACTGAGGTTGATTAGTACTTAATTCCTCTAAGAGGGCTAAAGCCTGATAAATACCTTTAGAGACCCTAAATGCTGAGAAAGTTATGATATTCTCCATATGTAATCCAGATTTTTTAAAATGTTAAAGGCTGAAATAAAAATATTCCTTTGAAATGGCACAGTCATCAAAGTTATGTTGAATTAAGCTCACTTTTTTTAGGTGTCTCCATCTGATTTCAATTTGGGTATCTTAAGCATGTGCTTATTTGGCTCTGTGGGTTGCTCAGAGCCCAGGGGGACCTTCAGAGTCTTGGCAATGGCTCCCAGCCTGCCTCCTTGCCTCTCCTCTTGCTCCTCACCCACTCCCCACTGTCCAGGAACTCTGGGCTGCTCTGGTTGCTGCACCTTGCCTGATACATCGCATTTTACTAATCCAACTGAGACTGTTCCTTGAATTTGGATTTCCTTTTTCCTTTCCTTCTCTGCATGTCCAAATCCTTCTTATTCTATCAAGGTTTAGCCCCAATGTAATCTCTGAAACTTTTCTTAACTCCAACACCTGGGAAAGTAACTTTCTCTTGGAATCTGTCATAGTGCTTATTATGCTATATTATACTTAATTACTGTTATTAGTATTTTACATTTCCCTCCCATGAGAATCTTGATGACTGAATGGGGTCTCAATTATCTTTTATCTTTAGTGCTCAGTGATGGGCATTTATTATTCTTTGAAATTATTAAAAGGACACGTGTTGGAAAAAGAGAGAGAGAGAAAGAAATGAAGGGGGATTTTGGTTAAATAGTTGGGTAGACAGAGTGGGGGCAGATTTTTGGAGCAGGAGAGATGATGGGTCTGGGTAGGTATCGTAAGTTGCCAGAGTGGAAGTTTCATAAAGACACAACTGGCAGGAAGGACAGCTTTGGAGCTGAACATGCTTCCATGTGAATCCCTCCATGTGGTCACTTGTGGGATGTGTGATTGTAGGCAAGTAATTAATGTCAGTGAATGAAGAACTGCATTCATTAAAAAAAAAATTAGTTGTAGATGGACACAATGCCTTTATTTTATTTATTTATTTTTATGTTGTGTTGAGGATCAAACCCAGTGCCTCACACATGCTAGGCAAGTGCTCTACCACTGAGCTATAACCCCAGCCCTGAGTTTTAAAAAAATACTCTTGATGTCCTACTGTGTGCCACAACCTGTGCTAACTGCTGGGGAGGTGGTGGGAGCAAGACAGGCATGGTACTTGCTCTTATGGAGCTTCTAGAGGAAGGAGAAAGAGGTAAACACACATTCTCCAGAAACCTTGTTGGTATAAAAGACTAAGACTGTTTTGTTCCTACACACAAATTTGAAGTGCAAACCAAATGTCACCCACCGACTCCCCAAAGATTACTAAGAGTAATCCCATTTGCATTTTACACAAATGACTGGGCTCTCCATCTACTCTAGAAAAAAATCAGCAAGCCCCAAAGGATTTCCCAGTTGTTGTTGCATGATTTTCCTACCTGAATTTAACTGTAGTGCAGCTATTTTATGCTGCCCATGAAGTCAACATTTAACTGTAGTTAAATAGACATTTCTTGGTCTATAGTGCCTCTAGAATTTTTTTTCTCTTGTATAAACTAACAAGCTTAACACGACCCATGTCTGAATAGAAAGCCCAGCCCAGATGTGAGCCAAGGGAGTAACAATCCATTAATGCTATTTTCTGAGCACTCATTTTATTCCAGGTCAAACTCTTTACAGATGTTCTTGTGTTTTTCACTCCCACCAAGATAGTGAAGTGGTTTGCCAGTTAAGACTCCAGTTGCCAAAAGGGAGAATTTAGTATGAAGGAGGATCTCTCTGCTTTACTTTCATATCTACTTCATCTTTCACTCTCTGCTGAACTTCTTTCTGTTTTTCAAGCCATGTGGTGGGAGGAAAGTGATCACCAGAATGCTGAAGGAGAGAATTTGATTGGCCCAGTTTGAGTCAGGCATTGCCCCAACTGTTCATATAAAGCTGCTGAGAGCCCCATGTATATTTTTGGGAGTAGGTGGGGGCGGGGAGCATTCAGGAAGCCTCTGTAATTAGAATATTCCAAATGGTTTCCAGTACAGATAGACATCAATATCATTATTGACATTTTACAGATGAGGAAACTAAGCCACAGAGAGGTTTAGTAACATCCCCAAAATAATAATTAAATGGCAGAACCAAGAGCACACTCCAAACTCAGTGCGTTTAACTAGTATATATTATTGTCAGGCTAGGTTCAAATTCTTACAAAATAATTTTAAAAAATTTTTTAAATTTGTTGATGGACCTTTTTTTTTTTTTTTTTGTAAACAAATGGGATACATGTTGTTTCTCTGTTTGTACATGGCGTAAAGGCATACCATTTGTGTAATCATAAATTTACATAGAGCAATGTTGTTTGATTCATTCTGTTATTTTTTTCCCTTCCCCCCATCCCTCCCACCCCTCTTTACCCTCTATACAGTAGTTCCTTCCTCCATACTTGCCCCCCTCCCTAACCCTAACCCTAACCCTTCCCTCCCCCCCATTATGTGTCAACCTCCACTTATTAGCGATATCATTCGTCCTTTGGCTTTTTGAGATTGGCTTATCTCACTTAGCATGATATTCTCCAATTTCATCCATTTGCCTGCAAATGTCATAATTTTATCATTCTTTATGGCTGAGTAATATTCCATAGTATATATATACCACAGTTTCTTTATCCACTCATCAATTGAAGGGCATCTAGGTTGGTTCCACAGTCTGGCTATTGTGAATTGAGCAGCTATGAACATTGATGTGGCTGTATTTCTGTAGTATGCTGATTTTAAGTCCTTTGGGTATAGGCCAAGGAGTGGGATAGCTGGGTCAAATGGTGGTTCCATTCCAAGTTTTCTAAGGAATCTCCACACTGCTTTCCATAGTGGCTGCACTAATTTGCAGCCCCACCAGCAGTGTATGAGTGTACCTTTCTCCCCACATCCTCGCCAACACCTGTTGTTGCTCGTATTCTTGATAATCGCCATTCTAATTGGGGTGAGATGGAACCTTAGGGTGGTTTTGATTTGCATTTCTCTTATTACTAGAGATGTTGAACATTTTTCCATATGTTTGTTGATTGCTTGTAGATCTTCTTCTATTCATTTCCTTAGCCCATTTGTTGACTGGACTGTTTGAATTCTTGGAGTAGAGTTTTTTGAGTTCTTTATAGATTCTGGAGATTAGTGCTCTATCTGAAGTATGATTGGCAAAGATATTCTCCCACTCTGTAGGCTCTTTCTTCGCATTGCTGATAGTTTCCTTTGCTGAGAGAAAGCTTTTTAGTTTGAATCTATCCCAGTGGTTGATTCTAGCTTTTATTTCTTGTGCTATGGGAGTCCTGTTAAGGAAGTCTGGTCCTAGACCAACAAGGTGAAGATTTGGACCTACTTTTTCTTCTATAATCTGCAGGGTCTCTGGTCTGATTCCGAGGTCCTTAATCCATTTTGAGTTTAGTTTCGTGCATGGTGAGAGATATGGGTTTAGTTTCATTCTGTTGCATATGGATTTCCAATTCTCCCAGCACCATTTGTTGAAGAGGCTATCTTTTCTCCATTGCATATTTTTGGCCCCTTTGTCTAGTATGAGAAAATTGTATTTATTTGGGTTTGTGTCCGTGTCCTCTATTCTGTACCATTGATCTACCTTTCTATTTTGGTACCAATACCATGCCGTTTTTGTTACTATTGCTTTGTAGTAGAGTTGAAGATCTGGTATTGCAATACCCCCTGTTTCACTCTTCCTGCTAAGGATTGCTTTAGCTATTCTGGGTTTCTTATTCTTCCAGATGAATTTCATAATTGCCTGCTCTATTTCTGTAAGGTACGTCATTGGGATTTTAATTGGAATTGCATTGAATTTGTATAGCACTTTAGGTAGTATGGCCATTTTGACAATATTAATTCTTCCTATCCAAGAACATGGAAGATCTTTCCATCTTCTAAGGTGTTCTTTAATTTCTTTCTTTAGTGTTGTATAGTTCTCATTGTAGAGGTCTTTCACCTCTTTTGTGAGATTGATTCCCAAGTATTTTATTTTTTTCGAGGCTATTGTGAATGGGATAGTTTTCCTAATTTCTCTTTCTGAAGATTCATCACTTATGTATAAAAATGCGTTGGATTTATGGGCATTGATCTTGTAACCTGCTACTTTACTGAAATCACTTATGAGTTCTAAGAGTTTTCTGGTGGAATTTCCAGGTTCCTCTAAATATATAATCATGTCATCAGCGAACAGGGATAGTTTGAGTTCTTCTTTTCCAATTCGTATCCCTTTAATTTCTTTGGTTTGTCTAATTGCTCTGGCCAGAGTCTCAAGAACGATGTTGAATAGAAGTGGTGAAAGAGGGCATCCCTGCCTTGTTCCAGTTTTTAGGGGGAATGCTTTCAGTTTTTCACCATTTAGAATGATATTAGCCATGGGCTTAGCATAAATGGCCTTTACAATATTAAGGAATGTTCCCACTATCCCTATTTTTTCTAGTGTTTTGAGCATGAAGGGGTGCTGTATTTTATCAAATGCTTTTTCTGCATCTATTGAAATAATCATGTGATTCTTGACTTTAAGTCTATTAATATGGTGAATTACGTTTATTGATTTCCTGATGTTGAACCAACCTTGCATCCCTGGGATGAAACCCACTTGATCATGGTGCACTATCTTTTTAATATGTTTTTGTATGCGATTTGCTAAAATTTTGTTGAGAATTTTTGCGTCAATGTTCATTAAGGATATTGGTCTGAAATTTTCTTTCCTTGATGAGTCTCTGTCTGGTTTAGGTATCAGTGTGATATTGGCTTCATAGAATGAGTTTGGGAGGGTTCCCTCCTCTTCTATTTTATGGAATACTTTGAGAAGTATTGGAATGAGCTCTTCTTTAAAGGTTTTGTAGAACTCGGCTGAGAACCCATCTGGTCCCGGACTTTTCTTTGTTGGTAGGCTTTTGATGACTTCTTCTATTTCAGTACTTGAAATTGGTCTATTTAAATTGTTTATGTCCTCCTCATTCAGTTTAGGCAATTCATATGTCTCTAGAAACCTGTTGATGTCTTCGAAATTTTCTATTTTGTTAGAGTATAGATTTTCAAAATAGCTTCTAATTATGTTTTGTATTTCCATCCTGTCTGTTGTGATATTTCCTTGTTCATTCCGAATTTTAGTGATTTGGGTTTTCTCTCGTCTTCTCTTTGTTAGTGTGGCTAAAGGTTTATCAATTTTGTTTATTTTTTCAAAGAACCAACTATTTATTTTGTCAATTTTTTGTATTGTTTCTTTTGTTTCAATTTCATTGATTTCAGCTCTGAGTTTAACTATTTCCTGTCTTCTACTACTTTTGGTGCTGTTCTGTTCTTCTTTTTCTAAGGCTTTGAGCTGTAGTGTTAGGTTGTTTATTTGTTGAGTTTTACTTCTTTTATTAAATGCGCTCCATGAAATAAATTTCCCTCTAAGTACTGCTTTCATAGTGTCCCAGAGGTTTTGATATGATGTTTCTTTGTTCTCATTTACCTCTAAGAATTTTTTAATTTCCTTCCTAATATCTTCTGTTATCCATTCATCATATAATAGCATATTGTTTAATCTCCAGATGTTGGAATAGTTTCTGTGTTTTACTCTTTCATTTATTTCTAACTTCAATCCATTATGATCTGATAGAATACATGCTAGTGTCTCTATCTTCTTGTATTTGCTAACATTAGCTTTGTGGCATAATATATGGTCTATTTTAGAGAAGGATCCATGTGCTGCTGAGAAGAAAGTGTATTCACTCTTGGTTGGATGGAATATTCTATAAATGTCCGTTAAGTCTAAATTATTGATTGTGTTGTTAAGATCTATGGTTTCTTTGCTCAATTTTTGTCTGGAAGATCTGTCCAGTGGTGAGAGCGGCGTGTTAAAATCACCTAGTATTATTGTGTTGTGGTCTATTTGGTTTCTGAAATTGAGAAGGATTTGTTTGACATACATAGATGAGCCACTCTTTGGGGCATAGATGTTTATGATTGTTATATCTTGCTGATTTATGCTTCCCTTAAGCAGTATGAAATGACCTTCTTTATCCCTTCTGACTAACTTTGGCTTGAAGTCCACATTATCGGAAATGAGGATGGATACTCCAGCTTTTTTGCTGAGTCCATGTGCATGGTATGTTTTTCCCCATCCTTTCACCTTTAATCTATGGGTATCTTTTTCTATGAGGTGAGTCTCTTGCAGGCAACATATTGTTGGATCTTTCTTTTTAATCCAGTCTGCCAGTCTATGTCTTTTGATTGATGAATTCAGGCCATTAACATTCAGGGTTATTATAGAGAAATGATTTGGTTTCCCGGTCATTTGGTTCATTTTTAAAATTTTGTTTATTTATTTGTTTGACACAACTTGTTTCCTCCTTTATTTGACAATTCCTTTAGGATAATTCCTCCCTTTGCTGATTTGCTTCTTTGTTTTTCATCTCTTCCTCATGGAATATTTTGTTGAGAATGTTCTGTAATGCTGGCTTTCTTTTTGTAAATTCTTTTAGCTTTTGTTTATCATGGAAGGATTTTATTTCATCGTCAAATTTGAAGGTAAGTTTTGCTGGGTATAAGATTCTTGGTTGGCACCCATTTTCTTTCAGGGCTTGAAAAATGTTGTTGCAGGCCCTTCTAGCTTTTAGGGTCTGGATTGAAAAATCTGCTGATATGCGTATTGGTTTCCCCCTGAATGTAATTTGGTTCTTTTCTCTCACAGCCTTTAAAATTCTGTCTTTATTTTGTATGTTAGGTATTTTCATTATAATGTGCCTTGGTGTGGGTCTGTTGTAATTTTGTGTATTTGGAGTCCTATAAGCCTCTTGAACTTGATTTTCCATTTCATTCTTCAGATTTGGGAAATTTTCTGATATTATTTCATTGAATAGGTTGTTCATTCCTTTGGCTTGTTTCTCTAGGCCTTCCTCAATCCCAATAATTCTTAAATTTGGCCTTTTCATGATATCCCATAGTTCTTGTAGATTCTGTTCATGATTTCTTACCATCTTCTCTGTTTGTTCAGCTTTGTTTTCAAGGTTAAATATTTTGTCTTCAATGTCTGAGGTTCTGTCTTCCAGGTGTTCTATCCTATTGGATATGCTTTCTATGGAGTTCTTAATTTGGTTTATTGTTTCCTTCATGTCAAGGATTTCTGTTTGGTTTTTTTTCAATATCTCTAACTCTTTATTGAAATGATCTTTTGCTTCCTGTATTTGCTCTTTTAACTGTCGATTGGTGCGATCAATCAATGCTTGCATTTGCTCTTTCATCTCATCATTCAATGATTGCATTTGCTCTTTCATCTCCTCTTTTGCTTCTCTGATCATTTTAATTATGTACATTCTGAACTCCTTTTCTGTCATTTCTTCTGCCATGCTGTCATTGGGTTTTATTGATGTAACATCTAGATTTGTTTGCAGCATTTTCTTTCCTTGTTTTCTCATGTTGTTCAGATATCAGTGGACCGCTGAGATATTGCAGATTTCCTCTGTTGATTTACAATGACCCTGAAGATTTCTATATATATCCCCTCTTAGCCTTCAGTAGGCTGAAGTCTTGGAGGAGGTTGATAATGCGGTGCTCCACAAGGAAGCTGCCTCTCTAGGAGTGGTGGCCTTCAGGTGGGGTATATTCCCTGCTAGTGGGCAGAGGTGCCTCCACTTGTTGACCAATGGTCATCCAAAGGGGACCTAGGCTGTGGGCTGAGGCAAGGCCTGTTTGGGCCTGAGTCTCTGGTTTTACCGTCCTTGTGGGAAACCTCACCCAGCAGGGAAGACTCACCTGGTGGGGAGGTCTCGCTGGTCAGTTTCCTCCTAGAGGTTCCCCTCAATTTACAGCTACTGCCTGGGCTGGGCTGCCTTCCTCTGCAAAGTTTCCAGGGGCCCGGCCCTACCTCCTGGGCCTGGGAGCCTCACCCTTCGCAGATGAATCTCCTTAGGCTGCCTCTCCTCAGAGAATTTGCCCATAGGCCTGGAACCTTCGCTCCGCCCTAAGCCTGTCTCTGTGCGGCTCTTCCACCCAGAAGCCTCCTAGATCCTGGGACTCTGTTCTGCACCTAATCGCCTGGCTGCGTGGCCCCTCCTCTGAGCAGCCACCTGTGGCCCCGAACAATCGCTCTGAGTCCCAGAGACCCGCCACAGGCCTCTTCCTCCAGACAGCCGCCCAGTATGCCGGTGCGGTCACTAGGAGTCCAAGAAACTCACTTCGTGCCTCCTCCTCCCACCAACCACCCGTAGCCCGGGGCAATCAATCACTCCGAGTCGAAGTGACCCTGCCCGTTCCTCCTCCTTCTCCAGATAACCCCCCCGGGTGTTCAGGAGCAGTCCCTCTGAGTGGCTCTGAATCCACGTGACCCGCTGCACGGGTCCTCTGGGCAACCGCCCGGAGCTCTGGTGTGGCCCCTCAAGACCAAGCGTCCCACCACGCTTCTCCTCCAGGCAGCCCCCTGTGTTCAGGAGCTGTCACTTTAAGACCAAACAACTCACCACTCGCCTTCTCCTCTGAGCAGCCGCCTGGAGCGCTAATGCAGTCACTGCGAGTCCAAAGGACCCGCCGCGCTCCTTCTCCTCCTTCTCCTACTCCTCCGGGCAGGCCCCGGGGTTCGGAAGTGGTCAGGGTCCAAACAGCTCGCCACGCAGCCCCTTCTCTGGCAACCGCCTGTAGTTCCCGTATAGTCACCCGAATCCAAGCGGCTGCTCCTCTTCCTCCTCGTCCTCAGGGCAGGCCCCGGGGTTCAGAAGCGTCGTTCTGATTCCAAACAGCTCGCCGCCGGCTTCTCCTCTGGCTACCGCCTGCAGCTCTGGCGCAGTCTCTCCGAATCCAAGTGGCCACGCTCCTCTCCTCCTCCTCAGGGCAGGCCCCGGTGTCCTGAGTCCACACAGTTCTCCCCGCCACTCCTCCCCCGGGCAGCCGCCGGAGCCCCAGTGGCTGCTCCGAGTCCCAGCGCTGTGCCGAGCGGCCTCCTCTATGGCGCTCCAGCGGGGGGAGGGGCGTCTCGCCGGCAGTTCTACTTCACAAAGTTTCCTGCGTTCCGGGACCCCCGTCCCATCCGGGATGCCCCCCCAGGGGGTGAGAGTCACCCGGCTACTTTGAGTTGGTCCCAAGCGTCTCAATATCTCCTCTCTTGAATCCTGAGTTCTGGAGCAACACGTAATGCAGCCACCCTCTAGGCCGCCATCTTGAAAACCTTCTGTTGATGGACCTTTATTTTATTTATTTAGTTTTATGCCATGCTGAGGATCGAACCCAGTGCCTCACACATGCTAGGTAAGTGCTCTACCACTGAACCACAATCCCAGCCCACAAAATAATTTTTGACTCCAGAGGAGTACATGGAATTCTGCTCCATCTAGTATTAGTGCCTAATAATGATCAAGATTTCATTAGAAGAGGAAAACACTTTGAGTTAAGCTAATTGCTATAATGGATTTTAAGTGCTCAATCAGATCAAAGGCAGACGTCATCCATCAAAAACTGTAACTTTGGTTTTATGAGAGCAGAACATGGTCCTATTTTCTAACTGTGCAAAAAGGACTTAAGATTGTGAAAATAGGACTGAAGCAAATTTAGCATAATGGTCACGAGTAAGGGCTCTAGAGAGTGACAGATCTGGTTTGCACTGGGTTCTATTACTTGCTAGCTATGTAGCCTCAGGAAAATTAATTTCCCTTTTGGATTCTCACTTCACTCATCTGTAAGCTTTAATCATAGTCCCTACCTTGTTGCTGGGCAGACTAAATGGAAATTAAAATACTCATTTGTGGTTTGGGACAGAGTTCTAAAAACTGGCAGATACTATGGTGAAGTTTTTTAAAAAGGGAATGTATGTCTTTCTATTCCCTGAAGCAGGTCATATACAGATAGCTTGTGCAAAAGTGTACCACATCATTAAGGAAATACTACAAAATAAATAAAGAGAAATCAGAACCTTTACATTACTTTATTCTGCTGAGTACTCAAACTGAGCCATAAAGTGACCCCAAAACTTAAGCTAGTATTATTGTTAGCTCAATGATTGTTCATGGATGCCCATATGGAGGTCAAGAAGCTTAGCACATAATCATCAATTTCTGCTGAAATAATCATTAGCCAAGGTAAAGTCAATAAAGTCAAGAGTAATCTTCTGTAATCTTTCCACAAGATAAGGAAAAGCATGGCAATTGTGTAGGGGGACTTGTCCACCCAAAGGGCTCCTGCTCCCAGTGAGAACCTTCACAAGGTGAGGGGTTTGTTACCAACAACAACTGGCAAGTGCTCAGCTATTCCACATTCCAACTCTCCTGCCCACTATGCTCTGAAACTAGAGCATGAGACCAAGGCTGAGGTTCCTGGCACAGCCTGCAGGATAAGTTTTGGATACCATGGAAATGACAAGCATGTCTTCCCACCTACACCTCTTCATCTTTTATCAGACCTAGACAGTATAGCAGGCAAGAACCTGTGCTCAGAGCCAGGCTACCCGCACTCAAATCCTGATTCCAACTTAGCAGACACCTAGGTGATTGAAGACAAGTTATTTTACACCAATATGATGTTACTAAGTGAAGTCCCCTTTGACCACAAAGTGGTTGGACAGATACGGGGTAAGATTAATACTCTTCCTCCCCCTGAGCTGGACGGGCATATGCAACCTGGGTCAAGACACAAGAATTTGGAAACGAAATCACAGATAGATAGCTGACCTTTCTGGATTACATAGAACTTTGTTTAGCATTGAGTAATGATGGAATTTTCATATAAGCTCTCTGAGTTGAGGAAAATGGCTTCTTCTGCCTCATCATCAAGACTACTAAAGAATGGAGACCGCTTTGAAGGACAGAAATGGGGTGGGGCGAAAGGGAACTGGCATACATTGGACACTTCTATGCACCACATTTTATCCCCTTGCAGTTTGCTATGGCATGTGACAGTTCCCGAAAATGTGAACCCCACATCGAGTGTGAAGTTTCTGACTTTCCTCTCCAGACAGCCCTCCAAGATCTTCCTTGTGTTCCTGGATGAAGCATGTAATCTTCTTGGAAATCAAGTGTTGGAGTTGGTGAAGAAAATAAGTTGAAAGTAGAGTTCTCTAATTACCACTTGGAAGAAAGCTGTCTGCTCATTGAGTATACCAGTTTTAGATTTTTACCAGGGAGGAATAAATTTCCACTGAGTTACAATAGTAACTCAGAGTTAATTTGTTGTAGCAGCCAAATAATGTGATGTGAATTCTAATTATCATATCACTTTCAAGAAATCAGTTTGACCTCTTTCTTTTATCTATCACCACCAGCAATCACCACCACCACCACCCACTCTCCACCCACTCCTAAGGAGAGTTATTTTACACCAACCTGTTGGGATTCCTAGTCTACTTTTGGGGTAATTTTGGGGATTCCTACTTTCTTAAAGTCACTATTAACTTTTCCTGAGTAATGGTGGTGGCACAGCTGTGAAGGAATACTACATTCTTATTACATCTAACTAGTGGCAACCCATACTGTAATGCAGATATAATTTCATTCCTACATTGTCAGATTTCCATCACTGCAACAACAACAACAACAACAAAAACCTGAGAAAAGCAACTGTTAAGAAGGAAAGGTTTATTCTAGATCACAGTTTCAGAGGTTTCAGTTCCTAGTCAGTTGGCTCCATTGCTTTTGGGTCTTTGGCAAGGCAGTAAGTCATGGTTGGAGCACGTGGTAGAGAAAAAGGCTCACCTCATGGCAGCAGGGAGGCAAAAAAAAAAAAAAAAAAAGAGAGAGAGAGAGAGAAGGAATGTGTGGGAGAATTCCCAAAATCCTCAAGGGCATGCCCTCAATGTCATTTCCTCCAACTAGGCCTCACCTTCTAAAGGTTCTGCCACCTACCAATAGTACCAAAGGCTGGTGATCAAGCCTTTAACACCTGGGGCTTTGAGCAGAGGGTTGTGGGGAACTCTTTTCCAAACCATAGCACTACCTATAGGCTGGTGGGGCCCAAGGACTTTGGGGTTACATCATTATACGTTTTGTTGAAATAGAAGAGGGAATATTTTTGACCACTGAAGTTTCAACATGAAACTGAGTGAATGAAGCTCAGTGAAGAGGAGAAGGGTAGGGTTGAGAAATGTTTTGCAATTTGACCAGTCTGAAATGAGTACAGATTTCTGGGCCACCAATGTTCATTGCACAAATGTGCCAGTCAAAAAGCAGTTGCTCTCCCATCGAGCATCGTGGAGTCTTTCAGACTACAGGAACTTTGCCTGCCATTGTCAGATAAGACACTAGTCTCATAGCAACGTACAGGTCCTGTGAGTCTCCCACAGTTTCAGAAGGACTGAAGACACATAGGGACTGTTTAATCAATGTGACCCAGCATTTCACACTCTTAGTCCCCCAAATATTAACCGAGATCCTGTAGTGAGTCAGTGACTGGGCTTTAGGAGACCCTATAGTGTCAATTTCCAAGCCCTTGCATTTCTAGAGCTTCCAATTTCAGGTGAGTTGCAGGAGGAGCTTCTTTCAAAGCAGTTAACTGGAGTCAAATCTCCAGTTAAACATATACCCTCAATTTTTTTTTTTTTTTTTTTTTTTTTTTGGAAATAAAAATAAAAGGGGGTTTGGGAGCCACTAAGCCCTGGATTTAATGGTATGTGCTACTATGACTGGTGATGTGACCTTGACAATCTTTCATTAAGAATTAGAGTCTCAAAGGTGCCAAAAATATGCAATGGAGAAAAGATAGCCTCTTCAACAAATGGTGCTGGGAAAACTGGAAATCCATATGCAACAGAATGAAACTAAACCCCTATCTCTCTCCCTGCACAAAAATCAACTCACAATGGATCAAGGACCTTGAAATCAGACCAGAGACCCTGCATCTTATAGAAGAAAAAGTAGATCCAAATCTTCACCTTGTTGGCTTAGGATCAGACTTCCTTAACAGGACTCCCATAGCACAAGAAATAAAAGCAAGAATCAACAACTGGGATAGATTCAAACTAAATAGCTTTCTCTCAGCAAAGGAAACTATCAGCAATGCGAAGAGAGAGCCTACAGAGTGGGAGAATATCTTTGCCACTCATACTTCAGATAGAGTGCTAATTTCCAGAATATATAAAGAACTCAAAAACTCTCCATGAAGAATACAAATAACCCAATCAACAAATGGGCTAAGGATATGAACAGACGCTTCACAGAAAAAGATCTACACAAGCAATCAACAAACATATGAAAAAATGTTCACCATCTTTAGTAATAAGAGAAATGCAAATCAAAACTACACTAAGATTCCATCTCACCCCAATTAGAATGGCAATTATCAAGAATACAAGCAACAATAGGTGTTGGCGAGGGTGTGGGGAAAATGGTACACTCATACATTGCTGGTGGGGTTGCAAATTAGTGCAGCCACTCTGGAAAGCAGTGTGGAGACTCCTTAGAAAACTTGGAATGGACCCACCATTTGGCCCAGCTATCCCACTCCTTGGCCTATACCCAAAGGACTTAAAATCAGCATACTACAGAGATACAGCCACATCAATGTTCATAGCTGCTCAATTCACAATAGCCAGACTGTGGAACAAACCTAGATGCCCTTTAATTGATGAATGGATAAAGAAACTGTGGTGTATATATATATATACACACACAATGGAATATTACTCAGCTATAAAGAATAATAAAATTATGGCATTGCAGGCAAATGGATGAAATTGGAGACTATCATGCTAAGTGAGATAAGCCAATCTCAAAAATCCAAAGGGCAAATGATCTCACTGATAAAGGGATGATGACACATAATGGGGAGTGGGAGGGGGGCAAGAATGGAGGAAGGAGGGACTGTATAGAGGGAAAAGAGGGGTGGGAGGGGTGGGGGGGAAGGAAAAAATAACAGAATGAATCAAACATCATTACCCTATGTGAATGTATGAATATGCAAATGGTATGCTGTTACTCCATGTACAAACAGAAACAACATGTATCCCATTTGTTTACAATAAAAATAAATTAAAAAAAAAAGAATTAGAGTCTTAAAAAAAAAAGAATTAGAGTCTCGTAAATTCTGAACTCAAGAGGCTGCAATAAGAAAAAGGAAATAAAGTAGGAAAAATATCTAGCATCTAATACTACTAATACTATATCAAATAAAATACTCTCCTTTGTTTTTTATCTTCAGTTAGGTTTTAAGCTCCTAAAGATAAGAGGCTAATCTTTGAAACCTCTGTGGAGCACTGAATACCATTATTAGGATCAAAATCTTATTGTCACTACCTTGGGCATCATTCTCCAGACCAGAGGACCCATAGGGCCCTCAGTCACTCTACCTAATCCCAAGGTCATCTGTGTTGGATGTGATAGCCTTCAGTTCTTTGTGCATTGCTTGGGGGATTCCAGTGAAATGAGGTTCAGGTGATGTGAGTGTCATTAGTCAAGTTTCAGTGTGTGCAACAGACCAGAGAGGCTCGATTGGAGTGTTGCAGTGGGGTGGAGGTGGGGGTTGGAGCCAATCAATCACAGGGGAGAGGGAGACACGCTCTCTGAGGAGGCAGGAGGTGATAGAAGGATGAGAAAGTGGACCAACAAGTCCAGATGGACTGCTGTGTATGGAATGTCAGTTGTAGAGTGGATGGTTGTTATATTGAAATGTGGAGTCAAGCAATAATGATAAGATGACTGGAGCAACCGGTTAGCAAGAGAGATGTCAGGAAGCAATAGGGAGATAATAACTGCAGTGGAATCTTCGATTAGATAAGTAGTGGTATTATCCAGAACATAAGTGGAGAAATTACACTTAAATAGAATAGGGATAGTTTTTTTTCTGTTATCACAGAGGGCAAAGCAGAGTAAACAGGTACAAATATAAGGGGATAAAAAGGGAGGGGACTTTTGCCAAGTTGTGCCTATTTTCTCAGTGACGAACGAAGTGTGATAGCTAGTGAAAACTGATGATGGAGACGCGAGTGAGAGGAGATGAGATGGAGATTTGAAGAGGGAGAAGTGTGAAATTGTCATCTTGCAGCATAGGAAAGAAAATATTCTAGGGAAATGTGATATTTACAGGCTGGCTTGATGCCTTACTGGTCTGTGGTCAAGAAGGATGACCTACATGGAGGAAGCCAATCTCCTCAGCAAGACCATTCTAACCAGCCTTGAGGTCTGAGTGGGTGTACCCAACATCAGTAGAACTGCCCAGTTGAGCCCAGTCTGTCAGTGACCCTCTGGCCAACATACAGATTCATCAGAATGATTGTTATTTTTCAGCCACTGAGTTTTGGTGTATCTTGTTATACGCTGCTTGTGAATATAAATATCTGATATGAGGAGTAAGGATCTGGCCTGAGACTGCCTCCAGTGCCTGGAGTCCCAGAGAGAAAATGCAACTTAGTATCTAAGTAGAAAACCTAACTTAGAAGTATATTTGTGGAAAATAGCTGAGTGTCAGCCAATCACAGGCTACCAACTGATCAGATCATGTCTAAATAAGGCAAATGCACACAGTCTGTCCAATCTTGCTGGTTCCTGTGCCTCGCTTCCCTGCTCTGTCTGTAAATATTCCCTGCTCACTTGCAGAGAGTAGTTCTATGAAGTTTTAGTTCTGAGGGCTGCTGTATTTGTGAATCATTCCCTGCTCAGATCAGCTCTGTTAAATTTAATTTGTCTAAAGTTCCCTTTTGCAGGAGAAAAAGAGAAGACAGGTGCAATAATGGATAATAAAAAAATGGGTAGGTCTGTGGATCAGAAGGTCAAATACTTGTTGGAGGTATAGTAGTGATGAGATTTAACCAGCATCTTACATAGAAATAGTAGCTCAGGTTGAAAAATGCCACAGGAACAATTTTATTCAGAAGAAGCATAATTTTGGAAGCAATCACCCCAGAATCCACCTATTAATTGCCAGAATCGAACCCTTAATCTCACGTTGTTTTCACAAAAAGACCAGGCAGGATGCAAACCTCCTGAATCATCTCAGCTGTTTATTCAGGAACGAAGTTTCATACAGGAACAGGGGATGCAGGGATGCAGGGATGAAATGGCATTGGTGGACCCACTTTCCTGGTGAAAAATGAGCCATTGAACAAAGAAAGCAACTGGGCTTATATAGGTTATTTTGAGGGGTGGTCTAGTGAGAAAATCAGTGTGGGCATTCAGGGAACAGGTTTGTAAGAATTTGAAAGTTTGTTTTTAATTATTGGGCAATAGTTTTACTTGGAGAAGAATGGAGGGTCTGGGGTCAGCATTCAGTGTTTCTCTCTTTCCCTTCAGGATCCCATTGTACTATTACTAAGAAAGATTTATTTGGGGAAGGACCAAGGCCTTGGCTTCCTTTTTAGGGATTGTTCTGTCATTAGGAAATGCACTGAGAAAGCTATCAATGTATGACTTTCTTTTTACTCCCTTTTCTCAGGCCTCACTGTTTTGGGTTTTTTTTTTTTTTTTTTTCCATCTTCCATATCTAATACAAGTTATTTGAGATCCTTAGAGAGCAGACAGGAAAAGCAACTGACATTGGAATAAAGAAGACATTTGGGAATGGTCATGGAGGAGTCTAAAGTTTGTCAGTCATCCCAGTGGATCAATCATCCTAAAATGTCTGCTGCAACCCACGTAGCAGATGAACAGTTAACCAAACACAGGCTGTGAGGCAGGTTGAGAAAATAAAAGTCAAAGGAAATATATTAAGAAATAAAGACAAAGGACATAAAAATAGAGCGGCAACGGGGTCCGGTGATTGATCCAAGCTCTGATGGAGACTGGGACTAACACAGGAATGAAAGCCAGCACATTTATTATATAGGTATGAGCATTAAAAGGTTCAGTGTGAAAAACTTTGTGGGGTAAACAGGATGAAGTTGAGAAAAACTTGGTTGGTGTAAGGATAAATGCAGCTCAGCTCAGGACCCACGGCAGCTTCTGCCCTTAAATCTGATGGACCAGGCTCTCCGGACTCCCGGTCTGAGTTGCAGTCCAGCAACAGCACCCAGAAATCCACTCCGGACATGAGACCTCGAACAAGAGATTTTATTATGCGGACCACTAGAGCGGCCGCTGGGGGCTGGAAAGAAGGAAAAAGAGAAAGATGGAGTGGATACTTCTCCCAGATATTGGAATCTCCTGGGCTGGAAGGAACCAATAGCAGAGGAGAATACTTGCAAGCTGACTGATGAACCAAGCTAGGATGTTCAGACTGACAAGCTAGGATGTAATGTGGGAAGCAGGAAATGGCTGTGGAGTAGGCCGGAAATTCCTGCAGCGTAAGGGGTGGGCAGAGCAACTTTCAGACTGACAAGTTAGGTTGTGGTGCAACGGAAGGGGCGGGAGATCAGCTTTGTATTACAGTTGGGGCTTAGCAGTTTCTGCTCATCTCTTCTACCTCCAAGCAGCTGGGATTTGAGATCAAGGCTTTTGAACTAGTGAATTCCAGGACTCCCTTTCGACAAGAGTTACCCTTGCAAATGGGCGTTACCTGGCACTCTTGCACCACAGGGTTCCCAGAAACAGCATCTCAATGTCCAAGGTTAGATAGTTAAAAGTAGTGATTTATTTACTGCTCATGACACTGAAGGATGAAGATTATCATTACACTCATTACACTGTCCAGAAATTTCTTTTCTTTTTTTTTTTTTTGGGGGGGGGAGGGTGCTGGGGATTGAACCCAGGGCCTTGTGCTTACAAGGCAAGCACTCTACCGACTGAGCTACCTCCCCAGCCCCCAGAAATTTCTGGTCCTTGCTGCCAATCAGCTTTCTCCTCATACCACTCTGACTTCAGTGGGCAAAAGGCAGGTGGATCCCCTCCCACACCTGCGAAGGACGCAGGGATTCTTCCTCCTCTCCATAAGCAGCTATCTTCTACACAGTCTGAAAAATGACACACCCAGTGGTCTAGCATTTTTGTCCCTTGGGACAAGATCCATCTCCTGTACGCATTTCAGCACAAAGTCCAGCAGATCTTGTCGGCAACCTCAGAGGATTTCCAGGTCTTTTTCCAGTTGAAAAATAAAACAGTCTTTTCAAACCCAGACTGCTCTGCAGAAGGAAGGGGACCTGTTGCTGAGAGAGGGCTGAGTGCCTCATCTCTGGAGAACTGTTAGCATCTTCCCTTCTTGACTCCCCAAGAGGGCACACGTTACTCTTCTATCCTTGAGAAAATGCACCCATGACCAGCAGCTGCAATATCCTGGGGGAAGAGGATGTAGCATTATTACTAGCCCCCTTCTTTTTGTCCCTCTGGGACTAGTTAAATCTCAGATCACAGAGCCAGCCTCCCACCAATTCTGTGTGCTCTCAGGTGCCAATCAACATGGACTCCTACAGCCTAGTGGTATTCTCTACCTGAAAGAGAACCTAGTCCTGTACCCAGGGCTACTCCCGTGAACCAGTAACATCAGCATCCTATAGAAGAAGTGCAGATTCTTGGGCTCCACTCCAGAAAAAGAACTGAAAGCCACGGTCTGGGAATCAGACACCTAGATTTAATTATCACCCCTCCCCAGTGACTCTTGTATGCCTACACTGGAGAACTCCTGTTGTACAATCACTCCCCTAAACAGTCATCCCATCAAATTAGGGGCTTGAAAAATGCAGACTGGATATTATTATACTTGTAGATCAAGTGACAAAGGTTTGGTAGATGACAATTCTCTACTTGGTGCTGGGAGAGACCCCTTTCATCTGTGGGAGTCCCTTACGTACCCTACCCAGCTCCCAAAATGCCTAAGTGTGGCCCATGAACCTGAGATAATGCGAATGTGAGGGGTGGTCTAGTGAGCAAATCAGTTTGGGCATTCAGGAAACAGGCGAATGTGAATGTGTGTTAGAAATCTGTTTTTTTGTAGTCACATGCAGACTTTATTCCTCTGACCCTAGTTTCCAGTCCATTGATGCATGTACCCAATTTGCAATGGCAGCAACTGATTCTAGCCTTTCAGTCAAGAAAGTAAGGGATGTGAAGATTCTGTGGTGAAATAGCACCTGTCAGGTATAAATGTTGATAGAATGAATGAATGGATGTGTGTGTGTGTGTGTGTGTAGGTACAAGACACAAACTGATTTGTTACAACCATACTCTTTTCAGCTCTTTTTTTTTTTTACAAATAAAAATTTTATTAATTCACCTGTACAACTTTCATTCTTATAGTAAAGATTAATATAGTATACAACTTGATTGAAAATGTGATAAATTCATTTTTTTCTTAACAAGATAGACAAAAATTCCTTTGACTTTTTAAAATATTATTTATTTTTATTTTTACAGACTGCATTTTGATTCATTATACACAAATGGGGTACAACTTTTCATTTCTATGGTTGAACACAGTGTAGATTCACACCATTCAAGTAATCATAAATATACATAGGGTAATACTGTTTGTTTCATTCTGCTATCTTTTCTTCCCCCACCATCTCCCACCCCATTTTCCTTTACACCATCCAAAGTTTCTTCATTCTTCTCTGCCCCCCATCACCGCCCCCCCTTGTTATGTATTGTCATCCACTTATCAGAGAAAACGTTCGGCCTTTGGTCTTTTGGGTTTGGCCTATTTCACTTAGCATGATATTTTCCAACTTCATTTACCAGCAAATACCATAATTTTATTCCTCTTTATGGTTGAGTAATATTCCATTGTGTATATATACCACAGTTTCTCTATCCATTCATCAATTGAAGGGCATCTATATTGGTTCCACAATCTAGCTATTGTGAATTGACCTGCTATGAACATTGGTGTGGCTCATTCACTATAGTATGCTGATTTTAAGTCCTTTGGGTATAAACTGAGGAGTGGGATAACTGGGTCAAATAGTGGTCCATTCCAAGTTTTCTTAGGAGTCTCCATACTGCTTTCCAGAGTGTCTGCACAAATTTGCAATTCCACCAGCAATGTATGAATGTGCCTTTTCCCCCACATCCCTGCCAACACTTCTTATTGCTTGTGTTCTTGAAAATAGCCATTCTAATTGGAGTTAGATGAAATCTTAGGGTGGTTTTAATTTGCATTTCTCTAATTACTAAGGATGATGAGCACTCTTTCTTATATTTATTGATCACCTGTATATCCTCTTCTGTGAAGTGTCTGCCCAGTTCCTTAGCCCATTTATTGATTGGATTCTTTATATTTTGGGTGTAAAGTTTTTTAAGTTCTTTATACACTTTGGAGATTAGTGCTCTGTCTGAAGTGTGTATGGAAAAGATTTTCTCCCACTCTGTGGGCTCTCTTTTCACATTATTGATTGTTTCCTTTGCTGAAAAAAAAATCTTTTTAGTTTGAATCTGTCCCATTTATTGATTCTTGTTTTTATTTCTTGTTCTATGGGGGTCTTGTTAAGGAAGTCTGGTCCTAAGCCAACATGAAGGAGATTCAGGCCTACTTTTTCTTCTATTTGGTGAAGGGTCTCAGGCCTAATTCCTTGATCCATTTTGAGTTGAGTTTGTACAGGGTAAGAGATAGGGGTTTAATTTCATTCTACTGCATATGGATTTCCAGTTTTCCCAGCATCATTTGTTGAAGAGGCTATCATTTCTCCATTGTAAGTTTTTGGCACCTTTGTCTAGTATGAGAAAACTGTAGTTATATAGGTATGTCTCTGTGTCTTCTATCCTGTACCATTGATCTACCTGTCTATTTTGGTACCAATACCAAGCCCTTTTTGTTACTATTGCTCTATAGTAGAGTTTAAGGTCTGGTATTGTGATACCTCCTGCATCACTCTTCCTGCCCAGGGTTGCGTTGGCTATTCCGGGTCTTTTGTTCTTCCAGATGAATTTTATGATCGCTTTTTCTATTTCCTTGAGAAATGTTATTGGGATTTTAATTGGAATCGCATTAAATCTGTATAGTGCCTTTGGTAGTATGGCCACTTTGATAATATTAATTCTGCCTATCCAAGAACATGGGAGATCTTTCCATCTTCTAAGGTCTTCCTCAATTTCTTTCTTTAATGTTCTGTAGTTTTCATTGTAGAGATCTTTCACCTCTTTGGTTAGATTGATTCCCAAGTATTTCTTTTTTTTTTTTTTTTTTTTTTTGAGGCTATTGTGAATGGAGTTGTTTTCCTCATTTCCCTTTCATATGTTTCATTGTTTATGAATAAAAATGCTTTAGATTTATGCGTGTTGATTTTATAGCCTGCTATTTTGCTGAATTCGTTTATGAGTCTATAAGTTTTCTGGTGGAGTTTTTTGGATCTTCTAAATAGAGAATCATGTCATCAGCAAATAGTGACAGCTTAAGTTCCTCTTTTCCTATTTGTATCCTGTTAATTTCTTTAGTTTGTTTAATTGCTCTGGCCAGTACTTCAAGGATGATGTTGAATAGAAGTGGTGAAAGAGGGCATCCCTATCTTGTTCCAGTTTTTAAAGGGAATGGTTTTAGTTTTTCTCCATTAAGAATGATGTTGGCCATGGGCTTAGCATAAATAGCCTTTACAATGTTCAGGTATGTTCCTACTATCCCTATTTTTTCTAGTCTTTTGAGCATGAAGGGATGTTGTATTTTGTCAAACGCTTTTTCTGCATCAATTGAAATAACCATGATTCTTAACCTTAAGTCTATTGATGTGATGAAATACATTTATTGATTTCCAGATGCTGACCAACCTTGCATTCCCAGGATGAACCCCACTTGATTGTGGTGCACTACAACTTTTCATTTCTATGGTTGTACACGATGTAGATTCACACCATTCATGCAATCATACATGTACATAGGGCAATGATGTCTGTCCCATTCCACTATCTTTCCTTCCCCCCTCCTCTCAATTCCCTCTATACAATCCAACATTCCTCCATTCTTCTCTTACCTCCCCACCCCCATCTTTTCAGGCTTTGTTGAGGAATAATTTGGTAACTCAATGATATTAGACTTTTGTTTTTGGTTAAGAATATTTCTAGCCTTTTCAAGTTTATAAATACCCACAAAAGAAGATATTATTAACTTATATCTTCATGGTCTTCTAGTCCTGGAGAATGGTATCTTTTCTAATTCTTACAGAGGCTGTATCAGCCTTTTTCTCTTTCTGTCGAGTCTATGTTACGTTTTCACAGGGTACAAGTGTGTGTGTGTGTGTGTGTGTGTGTGTGTGTGTGTGTGTGTGTTTGAGAAAGAGTGGTGGAGGGAATTACAGAAGTTTTGTGTAGAATGTTAAGATTAAAGTGGTTATCTTGGTGAGGAGATTGTAGATAATTTACCTTCTTATTAGAATCTTCTGAATTTTCTATAGTGAGCATGTGTTACTCATACAACAAAAATAAGAGAAGAAGTTCTGTGCTCAAAAGGTGGGAACACACAGTTCTGTGATGTGCTTTTCTGTTGAGATGGGCAAGCATGAAAGGATAGACCATGGGCATTAGCTCCTTAAGCACAGTCTCCCTGGGTTGCATGGGATTTGAGACTTGGATAGGACTTATTGCTTTCACCTGTTTCCCTGGGGTGGAGAAAAGATGCAACTGTTCCTTCTTGACACACCTTTTCCAGTCGCACACTACTGGGTTCCTCAATAGTGGTCTACACCAGTCACTTACAGTAGAACAGATTCTGTGAGCACAAATAAGCCTTAAGAATGTGTCTCTAGAAGTGTGGTGGCAATTAGGTATTGGATCCTTTTCTAGATGGTACATGCTACAGAGTGGAAAGGTATATAAAATGGGACACAATATAAACATAAGTGAATATTGGCATATTCACAAAGAAAATGGAAATAATGCTTACTAAACTATTAATAATGATTATTTTAAGGGGATGGAATTGTAGACAGGTTTAGCTCTTGCAATTTGTATTTCTATGACATTTAGATTTTGCAAGGAATGTATGACTTTAAATATTTTAATGGACACATTACTTATACATATTTATGGGGCATAATATGATAGTTTGATGCCTGCTTACAATGTCTAATGATTAAACCAGAGTAATTAGCCTTTCCTTCTCCTAAAAAACTTGTCAATTCTGTGTGTTGGGAACCTTCAATTTCTTCTTTTCTTGTTATTTTGAACTTTATAATAAATTGGTATAGACTACAGCTACCCACCATGATATAGAACACCAGAACTAATTCCTCCAATGTAATTGGATTTTGGTACTTAGCATTCAGAGTCACCCCAATACCTTTCCTAGATCCTTATAACCACAATTCTACACTCTACTTCCATGAAATCGAACCTTTTTAGCTTCAACAAATGAGTGAGAACATTTGGTGTTTGTCTTCATGCGCCTGACTTATTTCACTTAACACGGTGTCCTCCCGATGCATCTGTGTTGTTGCAAATAACATTTCACTCATTTCATGACCAAATAATACATTCCATTGTGTGTGTGTATACATATTACATATACATTGTATAATATATATATGTATATATTAGACATTTCTTCATCCAGTCATCCATGGGGACCTTGGTTAATTCCATATTTTTGCTAATATAAACAGTGCTACAATAAACAGGAGTCCAGGTATCCCACAGACATAATGATTTCATTTGTTCTGGATCTGCAACCATAGTGGGATCACTAGGTCATATGGTATTTCTATTTTCAGATTTTTGAGGAAACTCCATCCTGTCTTTCAGTATGATTATACTAATTTATATTCCCTCCAGCAGTTCCTGCTATGAGAGTTCCCCTTTCTCTACATTCATGTCCTCATCAGCATTTGTTATTTTTCGTCTTTTTGATAATTGTCATCCTGACTGGAGTGAGATCATGTCTCACTGTGGTTTTGATTTGCATTTCCATGCTCATTAGTTTTTTCATAGACTCATTTCTTTTTTGTAAGAGAATCAGTTGATCAAAGGCTGTTTAGGAGTGGGGGACTAGAGATTGAATTCAGGGGCAATCTGCCACTAAGCTACATCCTCACTCCTTTTTGTTTTGATTCAGGGTTTCATGAAATTGCCCAGGTTGGCCTCAAACATGCAATCCTCCTGCCTCAGCCTCCCAAGTTGCCAGGATTTCAGGCTTGTGTCACTATGCCTGGCTCAAGAGCTATTTCAAACAAAAACTGTCTGTGTCACTGAAGCTATAAAATTGAGCCCCATAAATAAATCCCAAACCTGGGGTCACCAGGTCCCCATGATATCCTTACAGAGTAGAAGCACAGACTGGGTCTCTTCTTTGGTAGTGAGGACCAAGAGTGTGCTTGAAATGCCTAGGTGGCTAAGGAGTGGTTGCTATGACCAGTGCCCTCTTGATTCAGAAAGAATGCCTGCCCTTGCCTCAATGACCTGACTGAATTTGCTGCTTCTGCTTTGAAAGTCAAACACCAGGAACAAGAATTTAATTACCCACTTGCCTAGCAAGCACATGACTCTGGGTTCAATCTCCAGCACCACAAACAAAACAAAACAAAACCCTTGATTATCACCAATTTATAGGTGAAGAAATCACGTGGGGAAAGAAAGAAAATCATCTTGTGGGGGACAAAAGTTCACCTGAGGCACTGACTGAGGACAATGGGAAATGACAACATGGGAAGTAGGTTGGTAAGGGACCTTGCAAATGTTCTTGTGATCCAGCGGCCCAGAGAATGGAGCAGGAAGGTGGGTAGGGAAATGGGGGTGGGGTGCACTGGGAGAGGGAGCCAAATTAAAGAGGATGAGCAAACAAAGCCTTTGTAGGATCCTGTGTGGGACCACCCTTTTTGATCTCCCGGTAGGAGAGGACAAGAGGGGGAAGCTGTGTAGAATCCCAGCAGCATGCAGGAGAAGCAAACACCCTTCATTTTGTTCTTCAGTGGTGAGACTGGCCTCCTAGTGGTTTTGGGAAATTAGGCCAAGGCGGGCACAAATTCACCCCAATGAGCCCAGCTGAGAGGGCTTGGGCTGGAGTTCTGACTGGAGGCTTCTAGGTCTGAAGAGAGGAGAGTCCAGGCCCAGGTTCCCTGTGTTCAGGCCCACAGTCAGATGATGGTGTAACCCTACACACTGATTCTTTGGACTGATGAGAAACCCAGCATGGGTTTCATCTCCTGGGTGGTGCTGACTCTGGAGGGAAGGGAGGAGCAAAGAGTCAGAAGCCTAGTGTTCTCGGTGGCCCACTGCCCGAAATGTCCTTGTTTGAAATGCAGAATTCCTTGCACAATTAAAGTAATTTGGGAGTAGAGAAGTTGAACCATAATAAACATACCAGGTGTCAGAGCTGAAATTCTGACCTGTTCTTTTCCAATCTTGGGATTGGGGATTCGTTTCTTTTTCTGGGAAACATGAATTTAACCCTGGTTGGTGGGGGAACTCTTTTTGCACATCCCAGTTCCCATTGTGGCAGCAGCAGAGCAGCCTGTGTGAGGACAGCCATTGGTTTTATGAGCACTTATGATCTGCTGGATGTTTATACTTTGTACACGCATGCATTTCACTTAATTTCATAACAGTGACAGAGATATCATTTTCAGTTTTTTGCTGATGAGGAAACTAGGTTTAAAAGATTACTAAATATGTTTCCCGAGTGTCACAGTGACATTTCGAAATAAAGTCCTTGTCCCATGTGATGTTGCCATCCCTTTAGCTTCCTGTCACTTCATTCCTTTCCCTGTCATTAACTTTTTTAAAAAAGTACATGTTAGGGTCAGGGTCACATACATTGTATAGTTAATCTGTTAGTCCTCACTGTGACCCTCTGAGATAGGTGTTACCCCCATTTTGCAGATGAGGAACCTGAGGTTGGATAACTTACCTTAAATTACATGTTAATGAGCTGCAGAGCCAGGATCCAAAGGCCCCAAAGTCTGTGTGCTTCTCACTCTGGCAAGCACTAACCTGGATCAGTTCTGACCTAGCTACTCTCTGGTTTTGCAACCATGGGTTACTTAAACTCAAGGAGCCTTAGTTTACTCATCTGAGGATAATGAGGAGGGATACTCAATTTATGAAGAAGAACAATCACTAAGACACTGGTTAGAATAGCAAACAAAACCAAAACTTTCCTCTAGAAGCTGTGTTGAAAGGTGATTTACTGACATGATATGGTCTGTTCTGCATATATTAAATAAGTATACATTAAATAAGTATTGACAGTGAAAGACGTTTGTAATGAAACTTGTTATAAAAAAGTATTTATAGGATGAATTTTTAAAAAATATACATCTTGATATGTAATACTATCAAAATATTAATGTTTTCTTGGGAGCAATCAAAATTTTGGTATGTTTATAATTATCTTTTGGGAGGTTTTCTCATCCATAGTTTCTGATTTTTATTTAAGAGCATTACTTGTGGAGGAAACAGGGGAAATGAAAAGACTTTCAAGGGATTAATTGAAATGCTGGGCACCCAGCCCTGGGAACTGTTCTCCCTCTTAAAGGAGGGGGTGAAGGAAAAGGACCCAGATGACCAAGGTGCTTCTGTCACACTTCTGATCAGCAGCACGGTTTTGGAGAGACCAGGCAGGGTCTATTCCCTTGGTCATACTGGTTGGGGGAATCAGGCAGGGCTCCTGGCCTTACTTGTGTCAGGTATAGGGAACAGATGTGGTCTCAGCCCTTTCTGATGCACTGTCTTCCCAGTCCTGGCCCCTTCTCTGCTGGTCTTCTGACACCTGACAGAGAACAGTTGGACAAAATTCTTACATGTCAAGGGTAGATGCCAGGGAGAAGCTGAGGCAAAGAATGAATGGCCCCTCTCCTAGAGGCAGAGTCTACAGTTTACTGAATTGTTTAATTTGTAAAAATATGGACACATGCAAAAAGAAGTTCATTGTTTGTGTACAACTTTACAGTTTATAAAATGCATTTGAAATGAAGGGAAAACCTGAATAAACCCTCTTCTTAGCCCACTTTACCTACTCTGACTTCCTTAATAAATTCTTGCACTTTCGTGGAGGGTACTGGGGATTGAACTCAGGAACACTCAGGCACTAAGCCACATTCCAGCCCTATTTTGTATTTATTTAGAGATAGTTGCTTAGTGTCTTGCTTTTGCTGAGGCTGGCTTTGAACTCTCAATCCTCCTGCCTCAGCCTCCTAAGCCACGGGTTTATAGGCATGCACCACCACACCCAGCTCTGTGCACTCTTTGAATAAACCCTAGCATCTGCTCTTACTTGCTTTTGACTTTAAAAATCATCATTTTTAAAGGTATGGGTAACATCCCTAACATTGGGCCATGGTGGATAACAGTTGATGAAGTCATAGGCATGCAGACCACTGATGACTTCCTAATTTCCAATCACTCTTCACCAGTGCCCACAAACCCTGTACTCAGGGAAGTAGACTTGAGATCTGCTCTCCTGCTTCCATGCATGGCCTCCTCTTGAATAAACTCTCTTTTGCAAAAGTTATCGTTTTGGTGATTGGCATAATGCATGGCAGGCCAAATAAGCCTGATTTGGTAATACTCTCCCAAAGTACATGATGTGATACAGAGAATATCATTCTGAGATGTTGATCTAAGGTATTTTTTTGTTCCTGATTCTTTCTAGCTTCTAGCTGCCCCCACTCACTGTATTACTGGTAGCCCCTGCTTCATGGGGAGGCGCAGTCAGCTGGAATAAAGGGGCAGGGTTGAGCAGAGAGTTTCAGATTAGACTTGGCTGGACTGGGCATCGATAGGTTTTTACTGAGCAAGAAAGGATTTTCAAAATTTCAGAAGCACGAGACTTGGAAAGCTGAGTCATCACATAGAAAGGATGCAGGATATGATGTGGGCTTTCTGGTTGATGAGAAAGAGGGATTAGTTTATTGGAATGCAGTCATACCCAGTCATCTATGAATTGTCTAAGGCTTCTTTCACTGCAGCGGCAGCATTGAGTAGTTGCAAAAGGAACCTATGGTTTACGTAATTTACAAAGCTCACTCTTTGGCCCTGTATTATCCCTAAAGAAAAAGGGAGCAGTAATACTCCATGTCCCTGAATGCTCCCTTTCTGTTCCCAAAAACCTAGTAAAGTGGAGGGAACAATGAAAGCAAACTGGGCTGAAAAGTCCAGATACATGTTATCTTGAAGGACTCTGAGTTTCTCTCAGGCATGCTGGGAACTAGGGCAAGTCCGTGCTGTCTGTAGAAAGCTACTTTGTTTCATGTACACCAGGACAGTTGCTCCTTGGGATGCTGGTCAGACAAGCAAACGAAGCAAGTTCATACTGATAATGTCTCTGCTTCTGTACCCCAACATAAAAAACACCTCTGTGAGTGGGGACAGGGGTGGAACTGAGGGCACTGTGGGAAGGACACGTATCACTCATCCAGCTGGCTGACACTGGACAGAACACAGAAAGGGAAAGAGGCATTGCTTGGCAAAGCACTGTGAGGGACTGAGGTGATACCTGTCAGCTTGTTCCTACTGAACTCTTCTTGGAGCAGTTTGTGATCTGTGTAAGCTTTCCCCAATAAACTGTATACTTCCCACACTGTCTCCAGGTACTTCTTTGGCCTGTCGGTAACCTACCTCTGTCTGGGCATGACTGGGATGTGCATGAGACAAGCCTTTTGTAAAAACAGTTCATTGACTCTCAGTGAAAGCAAATGAAAGAGAATGCAGAAAGAAAAAGAAATGGAGACAGACCTCAATGAATCAGTGATGCTTTATTAAGCAGTGGAGGGGCACATTTTCAAGAGGGAAAATGGCAACTGGTTACAATAAGGTTCTGAGTTTTATAGGGTTTAGAGGGAATGAGTCCTGGCAGAAAATGTGTTGATTATAGCTGGAGGGAGACCTTGGGCAGTCAGGGGAACAGTTGTAGATAAAGAAAATTGCAACAAGTTTGTAGTCCATTACTCTCCCTTTCTCCTTGGGGTTTGATATTTTCCATATCTGTCATTCCAGACTCTGAAAGGGGATAAGTAATAGGACTGTCAGTATCATGTCTGACTTCTTACTGCTGAAAAGTGGCAAAGTAGGAGGACCTAACTTGCTTCAGAGATCTGGGAGAGAATACAGAGATGTGGGGTGTCGTATACTCTTGTAGGATCCCAGTGATTGAGGCTGAAGAGCAGTATATATGGAAGGAGTCTTGAGATTATATGGTAGGAACCTTTTCTTTTTTGCAGTTTCAGGAACTCAGATTGTGAGCACAGGAGGAAATTGGCTTTGACGTGTTCCTGGGAAGTGGTTTGAGTTAAACGGGCCACATTACTAGGAAGCTGTCTCTGTATGAGATTAAGAACACAGGGAAGAAAGGTTATTTTGAAAAAGATGAATATTAAAGGGGATAGAAGGGGGAGTAACCAGGAGGTCCATCATTTTAGATCCCCCAGTGAGGACCACCAGGATTCAGCTAGTTCTTATCTCCACTGTTCCAGGCAGTCCTGGGCCTGTTTAACCTGTCTCTTACCAATTGTGATTGGTTTACATAGAAGAGGTAGAGGCCACCATGTTTAGCAGTGAGGAGATCTAGGCCCCAACAGTTTTGTAGGATGACAGATGCCAAAAAGTCCAATTGGTTTTTCAAAGTTGGCACTGAGTCAGCAACCTGTTAGATGTCTTCAGTAAACTATCCTGACAATTTTTCATAGTAGTGAATAGAGGTTTCTGATCCTGCAGCCCCTGTGCCAATCCCAGTGGTTATTTCTAGTAAAGGAATAAATGGAAGGGCTCTGTAGTGTCTGGTGTGCATTGTTATTGGGATAGGCAAACTTTTGTTGTTAGGTAAAACATCTATTTGAGGAGTAAAGAAGACCAAGGTATAGAGGTCAGTCCAATTTTTGGTAGACAGGGGTAAATATGAGTCTTGCAAAGGTAAAATGCTTCAGAAATTGGGGGGCACCAGGGCTGTAGGCTGACACAAGTGTATGTCTTAAGTTCCATTAAAAAAATTATTGTCTTTTCTTTTAAATGCCCAGGTATGGCTACATTTTGGTTATAACTGTTTTTCTAGGTGTTTAAGACCAAGCTGGTCATATTGACTTTGTTCCTATGTACTATTAAGAATCAGCTGAGTTTCCTTGGGGTGGGGGTCGCTCTTGGGAACTTGAGAGAAGCCTCTTAGCTCCTTTAGTGCCATCTGCCAGAATGGGTCAGCGTATCCTTGACCACGTGGCTCCCCTTGGAAGCATCAGAGATGTCTCCATCTCCAGTGACCCTCCTCTTTGCAGCATGTGCACTAGTTGGCTTTCTGTTCTCCAGGGTCTCGTTAATCTCCCTGATTGGGAGGTCATGTGGCCCAGAGTCACAAAGCCCTTAGAGAAGTCCCCTTGTTCCCTGGGTTCAAGCTGACCTCAGAGGGCAAGATCCAAATAATGGCTATTTTCTTTCTTAGTCCTTTTATTTCTTAACTTTAGTCTCCAAGTTTTGGTCCTAAACATCCAGCAAGTCAGTTTCACCAGTCTTAAAGTACGAGTATGGGATTTTACATTTAGTTTCTATAACTTTGCTATTATTTACCCCTTCTATTTAATTGGGGTCAGTATTAGTGCTGGAAGTTAGCCTTACATCTTGTGTGTCCTATGGATGATGGCCTGTTATCTCAAATTAACTCAAATTGTTCTATTAGAAGTTGTACTTTTGTAAGGCACTAACAGGTAATTGTTAAAGTTTATAAGGAAAATGCAAAATGAAATTAACAAGAGTAAAAACAGTTTATATAATAGCTATGAACTAAGAAACATAATTTTTAAATTCCAAACCTTTACTTTAAACTTTAGTTTGAAGAACACCAGCTTGGTAATATGTTCTTCTAAACCTTGTACTTTAAAACTTGTACACTTGGAAGATATGAATATATTTAGGAAAACTCAGAATCTGTAATGTAGTATAATACTTTAAAATAACAATTGTTGTTTAACCAGAGTCGTACAAACCCTAAGTCCTTTAAGAGTAGTTTCTCTAAATAATAAAACTTAACCCAAGAAATTATCTTGATAGGTAAGAGTATATTAATGTTTTAAGAAATCCTTGTTACTTCAACTTATAGAGGATTTAAACTTTGGTTTAAATCAGTACATTAACATTTGACCTTGAAAAAGCCTTAAAAACTTTAACTGATTGTACTAATTATATATAACAAATTTAGCTACACACAAACTTTTTGAAAATTACCCTTCATGAACCTTCTGTAACTTACTTAGACATTCTACAACTTGTTTACATTCTTAGTTTTCTCGTCTTTCATCTTGAACTTTAGCACAAGAATATATACCAGACAAAAGACACTCTCATCAAGAACATTTCTTTACCTTTTAATTTTCTATTCCAAAAAATATATTTTTATATCTATAACTTTCCTTTATTGTTTTTATTTTTAGACTCTTTAAAATTTACATGTATTTTTTTCATTAAATTTATATTTTAAAATAATCCTTATGAATGGGTCTTTTTTTTTTTTTTTTTAAAGAGACTCCCAAAAAGATCACAGTAATGTGGCCTATGTGCTAAAGGGCCAGTAACAGATACAAAAAACAGACAGAGAGGAGAGGACAATTAAAACCAGGGCTGACAGGAGGAAACCTGTAAAACAGGAAAACTTGCACATACCAAGTTTCCTTAGCTTGGATGGTGAAGGACATCGGGCAGGTGAAGGAGTGGAGCCACTGCAGCTGGCTGAGACTCTTCTTTCCCCTCATTGCTGACATCACTCCCAAGAGTGCTGGCCTTGAGGGGGCCTAAAGCCCGAGTCAGAAAACTGAAGGCTTCTCGGGTCCAAATAGAACAACTGTATTTTATCATCCTTGGAGGATTTTTTTTTTCTTTTTAAATCTTTCTTGTTTGTAGAACAACACATGGAAGTAGAATTTTAACCCCTTAATCATCTTGTTTGCAGTGAAGACCCAGAACCAAAGCAATCTCAGACTTTTTTCATTTACCAATTTAGGAAAACACACATAATTTTAAATATATTGTCTTATAGACTTTAAGAAGTTAAGAGTACTTGATTTTATATTTAGCAGTTGATGATTTAGTACTTTAACTTTGTTTTAATCAGATGTCTTCTCCAACAAACACGTTTATGATTAATCCCATTGATGTTGATGTTAAAAATCTAATTTACTCATTTTAACTGTAAAAATCAAGATATCAGACAAGTGTATTTTCTAGAAACAATTGACATTAAATTCTAGACATTTTATATAAACCACACTGTTAATTGTCTGACCACCCAGAAAAACTTGAGAGTCAGTAATTTTAAAAACATCTTTATTTTTATCTGTTTACCCAACTTTTTTTGGTACCAGGGATTGAACTCAATTTAAATAGAACTTCTTTTTAAGTCATGTAAACTAAAAAATATTTGGATCCATTTCTTATTTAAATTTTAATTTATGAACACTCATTTATCTATCTGTCAATTTTTATACCACGTGCATGATATATGGACACAAACACATGTAGACACAACAATACAATACATAGGTGTGCACAAATACACAGAACAGACAGAAAACAAAGATTTTGTCACTTTTTGTAAGTGGAGGGTCACAGACAGGAGGCAATGTTACAGATATTTGTTGAAATTAGATTTAACCTGTTAGAAATTAAAATAGGGGCTGGGGTTGTGGTTCAGTGGTACAGTGCTTGCCTAGTGCTTGTGAGGCACTGGGTTCAATCCTCAAAACCACACACAAATACATAAATTAAATTAAAGTATGTGTCCATCTACAACTAAAAAAATTAAATATTTTTTAGAAGGAAATTAAAATGAAGCCCATCAGACATTTACATTATGACTTGAATATAGGATAGGCCTGTACAGTTGGAAATGCTAGGAGTGAAATCTAACAGGCATGAAAGACATCGCAATCAGAGGTTTCAGGAGGCTGGCTATTTGTCCTTGATGGCTATCAGATTTATTTCCAATGCCAGCATGTCTATGTCCCTTCAGGATTTTGTAAAAGGAGATTTTTCCAATGCATTTGAGAGTTAACCCTTGAAGAATTGGTCATGAACAAAGACAGAGTGCAAAAACTTCTAAGTTAAATAAAATAAGACTAATCAGAAAAATACATTAATTTGGGTGTGTAGGATCAAATATACACTGACCATAAAATCATGAGCTCAAAAATATAGAATTTTTAAAAAACAGGAGTTCTAAAAAAAAATGACACAGCCATAATACTTTAGTAAAAGAGCATGCACAACACCTTTATCAAATCAGAGTGCATTTTCAGCTTAGATTAGAGTCAGTTCATTCCATTTTCCTCTTTCCGTGCTGTAGCACTTAGGGAAGAACTTGTCTAGAAAGCAGTCTGGTAGAGCGTGAAAGCAGATAAGATAGTCAGCCAAGCCAAAGGCTGCTTGGATTTAAAAGTGACACCTTTTTCTTTATGTCTTAACGAATATGCTGAAAGCTTTGTAATTCTTGCAGGCTCTGAAAACCTTCACGATTTACATTTTAAATGTAAGCCTAGGAGACAGAGAGATCTAGGAGAAACTAAGAAGTAAGGAAAGCTGCTGTTTTGAGCTTGTCTTACATGTTCCCTTTGTCCTTTGGGGTCCTCATACTTACAGGACTGTGATTTCACATTATGTTCCTCCATTTGAAGTGGGAGGCAAGCCTATTAGTACTCTGGGTGATATCTCCACTAGAGAAAATAAATAATTTGGATTCCTGAACCAGGACAGATGAGAGGTGGACAGATTTTCAAGCCTGCCTATGTAGGAGGTGAGGAAGATTTGCAGGTCTCGAAGTGACTCAGAAAGCTTGTGACTCTGACATCTGTCTCCTTTGATAGGTATCAGGCAATCCTGTCTATGAAACTTTCCTTTATAGCCTCCAGCTTTACTTACTTTTGGTGGGAGTTCATCTGCTATTTTGGGGGCAGTAAGTGAAGAAAAGGGCTGTGGGTCAGGCTGGGGTCAGACAGTTATTTGTAAGCTGGCATAATGAGGGCCTTAAGTGAAGGAAAAAGAAAGTTTGGAGGTTAGGAACCTCAGGCCATTTGTCATTTTGTTGGAGGAAAATTGTCTAGTCTTGGATGATTTTGGGGTCAAAATTCTGATTTTGGTCAACTGACTTAGTTTGTATAATTTAGATTTTGACCAGATCTGAGTACTAAGTGTAATGAGATGTTTAATTTTGAGGTCAGTTTGGAAGCAGGGGGAGGTCTTAAAATTATGAGACAACCTAAGGGGGAGTTCCATGAAATAGACTGTGTAGCTCTCATGTTGGAGAGGTTTGAGCAGGGTGGCGGTTGAGATCAAAGCATCGTTGATGTCTCCCATCACTGGATAGTTTCACCAGAGAATAGAGGGTGTCCCTTCTACAATTTCAATGGTGGGGAATCCATTAGGATCCAGAAGAGCCAAAAGGTAGAGGGTCTCAGGCAAAGCACCTCTGCAGGAGACCAGAAGGGATCTTACTTCTCTGAAGAACGAGGGTGTCAGTGTTGCATGCAGAAGCAAAATAGCAAAAAGCAGCCTCTGATCTGGAATTGGAGAGGAGATTAGAAGGAGGATACCTCCAACACCAATAAAGGACCCAATACAGTTTCTTGCTCTGTCCATGTAGCAATGAGGCAGCAAAAATCTAGCTGGAGAATGAATGGGATTGGTTTGGGGTCATGTACCAGCCATCCTTAAGCCACAGTGGAGTTGGAGAGTGTGACAGGCTCCTTCTATAAGGCGGAAAGAGAGAGAGAGAGAAGAAAAACAATCAGTCTGGGAATTCAGCCATGCTAGTCATGTCTGGGGGCTTCCCCAGCCTCAGAGAGCCACAGAAGTGCGAATGATCAATGGTCACTTCAGCTGTTTAACATGACTGTTATTAACCTTTAAGTATAAGGTGGAAAGAGAGAGAGAAATGGGAGGGAAATATGAAAAAGCAGTAGAAGCTTGTTAGGATAGGGAGGGGTAAAGAGCCCTGAACCCCTGTCCTGGGTTTTGGCACCAAATGAAAGCAAGGGAAAGAAAATACAGAAAGAAAAAGAAATGGAGACAGATCTCAAAGAATTAGTGATGCTTTATTAAGCGGTGGAGGGGCACATTTTCAAGAAGGAAACTGGCAACTGGCTATAATAAGGATCTGAGTTTTAAAGGGCTCAGAGGGAATAAATCCAGGCAGGAAATGGTTACAGCTGGAGGGAGACCTCAGGCAGTCAGGGGAATAGTTGGAGATATAGAAAATTGTAACAAGTTCAGAGCCCATTACTCTTCCTTTCTCCTTGGAGGTTGGTATCCTTCACTTGGTGTATGGAATAAGAAAAAACCTAAATATTCAATAGTGAAGAATCAGGAATAAAATGTGTTATATAAAAGATGTATGTGCCCATGTGTGTGCACTGGTTTATAAATATGTTTTTTGGAAATAATGTCAATATATGTTGCAAGTCTTAGAAAACCATTCAACATAATATTGATCAAAAAACTCAGGGAAACTACAGAATGTATACAGAATGTGGTTATTTATTGCAAACACTAGGGGAAAAGAACATATGAAACACTTGAATCAAGAAGTTATGGAGGACTCTTTTTCCAAGGTAGCATTATGGATTTTTTAAAATCTCATTTCTTTGAAGTTGACTTTTCTATAACATGTATGAATAGATATGTATTCATGGAGAAATCCAACATAACTTATCTATGCTCTCCCCCACCCCCAGTTTTCTCATACTTGAAGATATTGGAATGAGTGGTTCTGGGACAGATCTTTCCTTGGAGAAGGGCAGGTGGAAGCCCCAGGAATTTGACTGCATTTCCAGTAACCACACAATTGTGAAAGTCCAGTTGGCCAAACCCTTAGGCAGGCCCTGGAAGAGGAAGTCAGGACTTACCTTCCTGAGGGACAGGGGAGCAGAGGTGGCCACAGCCCTGTCTGAGTATTGTCTTTGTTCCCATAGACCCTGTCTTCTCCAGATTGGTACAACAGGGGTCCAACAGAGGAGAGAGACTTTGTTTTCATCTGACGATTATCTGCAGGTTGAAGTTGTCACGTTCTCATGATGTTTAAATACATCACAACGCATTTTACTGCCTACAAGGTGTGTGACTCAATACAGAAAAATCATATGTCTTAATGGCTTTAATCTAGATAAAACATGAATTCCAACTCTGTGTTCCTATGCTCACTGTCAGTAACACACAGAAATGTAAAAAGTAGCTGTTTCCCAAAGGACAATTCAGAATAAACATATTGAATGATTCTTGTGAGAGAGAAAAATAAGTGTGAGACTGAGGCTGGGGAACAATGATTAGAGTCTTTTCTTAAGGGTTGGGTTTATATGTTTTTAAAAACATATAAAAAATAGATGATTACTTATAAATTATCTTTGGGCATCATGAAAAAAGTTTATAATCTGCAACTTCAGAGGCTTCACAGTTGATGAAGTATTTTTGTTGTTGTTGTCGAAAGGCTTATTTGAACCTCCCCCAAAGAAATGTTTATTTATGAGAATAGAGTAATTTCAGGCCAATGCCTCAAAGGAACCAGGAGGTAGAGTATAATTCTTAAAATGTGAACTCAGGAGCCAGATTGCCTGGATGTACAGTAGCCTTGCCACTTCCTAGATATGTGACCCTCGGCAAGTTATTTCACTTCTCATTTATCAACTTGAGATAATCGTGATTCATATCTCAGGGCTGTAGTAAAAACTAAAGGGGTTAAGTGTGTAAAGCACTTAGAATAGGTCCTAGCAAATAAGTGTTTATAATAGTAAACCTTATAAAACTGTCTGCTCATCAAATACAACGATGGAAAACCATTTGTAATCTAAACATTTTCTGGCTGATTTGGTAATATTTATGAAAATGAGCACCCATAATCTTTGACCTTACAATTTCATTCCTAGAAATTTATTCTACCAGAGACATTTTCACAGGTGGACCAAAGTATTAATGTAAAACCACGTACATTATAGCAATCTGCACAATAACAAAAAAATTGCCAAGCAAATGAAATGGCCGCCAAAAAAAAGGGTATTGGTCAGATGAACTACAGTCAATCCATTTATTAGTAATCACGTAATCCAAAAGGGATAAGACATATTTATGTTGACGTGGAAATATGTCCACAACTAATGTTAAATAGTAAAAGATATAAAATGTCTTGCATAACAGAATATGAGCAAATATGATACAGAGGACCCATTAATTTGTGCTAAGGGAGAGTGCTTGTGCTAATTTCATTATGTTTCACAGAAAGACCTGGGTTCTCCCATCTGTGTAAGTCATTTAACTTCTGTGAGCTTCAATTTCTTCATCTGTAAAACAGTGATATTATCAACTATTCTATAGGGCAACAGATTTAAAAGCAATAATCTCAGAACATACCTGATAAGTAGTAAGAGCTTAGAACATGCTGTTTCTTCCTTTAGTGACTATATCTCTTTTAGGGATCACAGCTAATTGCATGAGGTTGTATCTACACTAAATAAGTGTAGAATAAGTACATGCTACTATTTTTCAAACACATGTGGGACCTGTAGTATCCAATAAAATACAAAGCAGTTTAGGAGAATCACTGGGTCAGTGGGTTACCCTATTATGTGGGTTATTTAATGGTTTTTACATTATAAAGGGTCCTACTGAGGCAGTTTGAAAATGTGGGTTAAACACTGAAAGGTATGCAGGATTACGGATCTGTGGGTTTGCATGCAGTCTTGTCAGTGGGCCTTATACTAGTTTGTCTTCTGTTGCTATAAGAAAATAACTAAGACTGGGTAATTAATATAAAAAGAAGTCTTTTTAGCTTACAGTTTTGGAGGCTGAACTTCCAAGATGGGATGGCCCCATTTGCTCAGTTTCTGAGCAAATCATAACACAATGGATGGCAGGATGGCAGAAAGCATGTGGAAGGGAGAAAACACGTGGTGAGACAGGAAGCAAGAGACTAGGAGGGCCAGGCTCGCTGTTTTTATAACAACCTATCATAGAGGGCGCTAACTCACTCTGGCAAGAAACAACCCACTCCATGAGAACAACATTAATCCATTCCAAAGGCAGTACCCTGGTACCCAGCCACCTTCCACGAGGTCCCATCTCTTAGGTTTTACCACTTCAATACCACACTGGGGATCAAGCTTCCAACATATGAACCTTTGGGAGACGATCATATTCAAACCACAGCAGGCCTCCAGCATGGAGGCCCAGGCAATAAAAGGAGAGGGCCACAGGCCGACTGGGATTCAATTTGAGGCTTGTGGGACTCAGACACTGTGGATCTCACCACCATGTAGGGGCAATGCTCCCTCTTGATGAACGAGTCTGCAGAGATGACGCTGATCTGGCTCCATTCTCCTGTGGTTTTTTCCCTGTCATCTAAGGAGTACTTACTGTGCTGTCTTCTCATTTATTTGTCACAAGACTCCAAGAAGGTAGATATTCTTAACCCCAACTTATGGAAGCTAAGGCTCTGGGAGCTTGGACAATTTTATAAAAGCACAGAGCTAGGAGAAGGTGGACAGAGTCTCTGAGTCTGACTTCCAAAGGGAGATTTGAGAGGAAGAAAGAAAGAAACTTTTGTTACCTGCCAAGATGGGGGAGCTAGCAGCCATGTTCATCCACAAGCCAGGACAATGACAACAGCCCCGGGAATAGTTGCCCCAGCCAGAAGCCCTTGTGGATGGGGCCATGGGGTCCTGCTTGGGGGAAGAGAAGGGGCTTGTGGAGGAAGCCCAGGCAGCCAGAGGAGACCCATTGGGAAGAAGGTGCTGGCCCTTGCTGGACTTTACAGAGAGCAGGGAAAGGTGACTCTGAGCAGAAAGAGATGACCCTGCGGGGAGTGTGGCTGTGAGAATCAGTCAAGTGTGGTCAGCACCCACCTGCCTGGACACATACCCTGGCAGATGATTTTTGTTTTTTTTTTTGTTTTGTTTTGTTTTTTCTGGTTAATTGGTTGGGGGGAAAATGCAGAACCATGTAGAAGTAGGTCCTCATCGTTAGTTCATTTGAGAGGATAGCAGGTTTGCTAGAATGTGTTTTGGCTTTGGAGACAGAGACCAGCGTTGCCATTTATCAACTGCCTGATGTGAAACAAGCACGTGATCGCTCTAAGACCAAGTTTCCATGCATCTTAAATAGGGGTAATATTTATTTCAAAAATGTGTTATGAAGTTTAAAGGTACAAGTGTGAGATTTACAGATACCTCCTCCTCCTCTGCTCTGGCATGGATTACCAGAATGAGCAGGGAGGTGGGTGGGAAGGTCACGCAGGTGACGGCCAGCAGGTGGCGCAATGGGGCCCGCTGCCATCTCTGCACCTGAGCCACGTACCTGAGTTCTGCTCTCTCTGGAGAGGGTGGCTGACACAAATTTAGCACAAATTGGGGGACATTGTTCAATACAATTTGGGGGGAAGACATTGATTTGAACTAAGTTCCTGCTCTAAACCTAACAGACAAAACCAATACGGAGTTTAATGATAGGAGTTGAGTTTTAGTAAATTGCAGGAGAATGTAAAATCAACCAAATTAAGTCATAACCAGTTATGCTGTTTCTACATGCTGTGCTTCTGCTTCTGATAAATGCTGTCAGATCTTATTATTGGATGGAGTTCTCTGAACTCACTCACTTTAATTTGTGAATCTTTTTCTGTTTTGTTTTGATGTATTTTGTTTATAAATGCTGTAGTAAAGTTTGACTTTTTTAGTTTAAGATTTTTCCTTTTGATAGTACAGGATTCTCCTGGTGTCAACATTTGCAGTACAATCCAGGTGACTCCAGGAAGGGGATAGAATGGAATCATGGCAAGGTAAACAAAAGGAAAGAGCATTTGGCTTATTCCTCGATTTCCTCATCTGTAAAATGGGGTGATATGAATATTCACATCATAGAAAGTCTTCAAGATTAAACAAAATAATATATTCAAAAATATCTAACACACAGAAGTTGCTTGATATGTATTGTCTCATTCTTTTCCCACTCTGGGAGTGCCAACTTATTGCAAAAGATTTTCGAAACTTTCCCTAAAAAACAAGTAAATATTTCATGAATATAACTGAAGTTTTTAAAAAAAAGTATATGTGATTTAAAACCACAAACTCATATGAAATTACTGTTGTCAAATAGTGAAAAATTAAACTTCATCCAGTATTTGGGGGTTGATCAAACTTTTGGCATGAAAAATATACCCCCATAAAAAGCATTTAGGCAATTTGTCTTTGGGTTTAAAACAAACAAACATACAAGCTTTTGAAGCCAGAAACATTTCAAGGAATATCCCTTGAAGGAAACAATCAAGGATGCATGGAAATATTTAGTCCTGTGAGAATCTCTTGATACCTAAAAATTAGAGAAGCTTAAATGTGCATTAGTGAAGAATGAGTAAGTAGAACCTAGTATAGCTACTGATGAGAATGATGGGTAGCCTGTGAGGGGAAGAAATGGAGTTGTGGAAATGCAAACAGCTTTTTGCTCTGTATTGTCGAGTGGGGAAGTTCAAGATTGTGTAGAGTGCACATGCCCACCCCGGATCAAACATATGGAAAGATATGGGGATAGGGTGATGTTTATCTTTTGTAAATGAGATTGTAGGCGAATGTGACCATCTCTTTTTTCTGGATTTCTGATTTTTCTATAATGATTATATATTCCTTGAGAAATGTGAAATGATTGTCTTCCAGGATTCTAATACTTGAAAATGTCAGGTGAGGGTCTCATGAACAGGAAGGGCACGAGCAGAGGGAGACCTCAGGCATTTGGGCATATTTCTGTCACATTGTTGTGTGGTCACACAATTGTGAAAATCCACCAAACCCTTAATTAGTCTCAGGCAGATTCTCCTGGAGGGACAGGGGAACAATGCGCCACAGTCCTTCCTGATACTCCATTTTTTTCCCACAGCCGTGTTTTCTCTGGACTCGTGTACCAGGTTCCTGACATGAGAATAGAAACTGCATTAAAAGCTTTTACGTCTTTCCTTAGGTAGAAAATAAAAATTTCAGGGCTGGGGAGATAGCTCAGCTGGTAGAGTGCTTGTCTCACAAGCAAAGGCCCTGAGTTCGATCCCCAGTACCGAAAAAAAAAAAAAAAAAAAAAAAAAAGAAAATAAAAATTTCAAGTATGTTTTATAATACTGAAACCCTTCAACTACCTAGGAATAAATCTAGCAAAAGTGTGCAGATGAGAAGATTCAGTATTGTAAAGATTTTGGTTTTTCCGAAGTTGAACTATAAATTTAGAATAATCAGCCAAAATCTTAGAAGGATATTTTTCCATGAAGTTAGGCTGATTCTAAAACTGACATGAAAATTCCAAAAGGCAATAATAAGACAATCTTAAGCAAAGTCACAGGACTCAAGTTACTCTTTACCAAGACTCATAGTGAGGCAGTAAAGGTGACAGTGTGGTATTGGTGCATGACGGCAGGCTAACCAATGTGACAAAAACACACAGTCTCCTAATTTGTGACAAATGAACCATTGCAAAGCAAACAAATGGGGAAAGAAAGGTCTTTTCAATAAAGGTGGCTGAATTAACTGCATTGTCCACATAAGGAATATCCATACGCAAGAACCTTGGCTCTTATGTCCAACAAAAGTCTGTTCCAAACAAATCATGGAACAAAATGTGAAAGATAAAATAATCTAGAAGATAAGGTAGGAAATAGTTATAGTCGGGATAGGCAAAGATTTCTTAAATATTACAGAAACATTACTGACCATAATAATAGATAAACTGGATCTTATTAAAATCAGGGACTTTTCTTCATTGAAAGACATAATTAAGAGAATGAAACTCCCACTGGGGTGTTTATGGTTGCATATAGAATATACTAGTTGTATCCAGAATCCTTTACAAATCCGTATGAGAAATAGAGACAACCTAACAACAACAACAAAAAGTGCAAAAGGATTGATTGAACACTCCACAAAAGTGGAAATTATTAAAATAAGGACATTCTGGAAAGATGGTTTTGATTCTGCAGTGCGGGCATAATTTTCAAATCTTCTAAAATCCCTCCCCCCATTAAAAACTTACAGAACAATTAAAACAACAAAATTCAAATACTTAGACAACAAAATTAGAGGTAAAGTGTCTTATCAAACTCCAAATTATGAATGGGCAGACAGGGACAAACCACCATCACTCATCAGAGCCGAGAAGTCTCTGCATCTCCTCAGGGGAAAGCTGAAGAAGTAATGAGGTGATGTTAGAGAAGACGGGGTGATAGTCCCAGAGAGCTTCCTGAGGCATCTACTGGAGACTGAGCTTCAGTCTACCAAAGTGACTGGAGGGAGATCAAGAAGGAACTAGTAAGAACTTCAAAAGTATATTTACTATAAAAGTAAGACCAAATAATGTTTCAAGCACAGAGCATATGCATCATCTGTATGCTCTGACAATCTAACCCAATATATCTATCAAAAGTTGGGGGAGCCAGGCACAGTTGTGCATACCTGCAATTCCAACTACTATGGAGGCTGAGGCAGGAGGATCACAAGTTTGTGGCCAGTCTTGGCAACTTAGTGAGACCCTATTTCAAAGTAAAAAATAAAAAGGGCTGGGGATATAGCTCAGTGGTAAATCACTACTGTATTTAATCCCTAGTACCAGAAAAAAAAAAAAATGTTTCTTCCCACCATGGTTTTAAGAGTTTTAGTTTCTAATGTGCAGGTTTGGCCTCTGGACACATCTGCTGGGAACTCTCACATTTCATGGCAGCTTCGTCTTACTCCATTTGCCTCTGTTGAGTGTTCTGTTGCACATCTTCCTTAACCACATTTGGATGAGAAGGGGCATGTCTGCTCTTCTCAATGGTAAAGCACTTTCTTAATATGTGCAAAGCTCCAGGTTTAATCCCAGTACCCCCAATGCACATGCAAGAATGAATAATTGTTCCTCCTTTTGTGGTTTGTAATGTTCATGTCTCTTCAAATTGAATCATTATCTACCTCCTTTACTAATCAACAGACTAAATTGTAAGGTCAACCATCATTTTTAAGCAAGGTTGATTTGCTTTGGCCCACAGGACAGTGAGAAATGTGAAGCAAACAGAATGGAATGGGTTGTGGGCATTTGTATCTTACTCTTTGATAGCTCTTGGAATCCTGCTACTGATATCTAAATACACTTGGCCTAGACTGATAAAACATAAGTGGCACAGTCACCTTTTTGTGGCGTGGATGTGAGCTGTCCCCCAAAAGCTCCTATATTAATGAAGGAATGTTCAGAGGTGAACTAATTGGATTGCAAGAGCTGTAACCTACTCAGTCCATCTTAGTTCGAATGGACTAACTGGGTGGTAACTGTAGGAAGGTGGAGCATGACTAGAGGAGGTGAGTCACTGAACATGCACTGGAAGCATTCATCTTCCCCATTCTCCCTCTGCTTCCTGGCTACCATGAGCTGAGTAGATTTCCCCCACTGTGCCCTTCAGCCATGATGCTCCACCTCACTTGGGTCCAGAGTGATGGAACTGTCTAATAATGGAATGAACTTCTGGAACCATGAGTCAAAATTAAACTTGTCCTTCTCTAAGTTGTTCTGGTCCAGGATTTTGGTCACAGTGACAAAAAACCTGACTAACATACACCTTAATGGTCATGTGTCAACCATCAGAACTTTCATCTGCCGTCTGAAAAGCCAGATGACTAAAGATGCAGGAGTGAGTCCCCCAGAGATTCACGTGGGTGGATCAAATCAGACGTCCAAGCCAATCCACAGAGTTTTGAGCTAAATGTTTGGTTTTATATTTTTAAGTCCTAAGTGTTAGGGTGGTTTGTTATACAGCAGAAACTAACTCAAACCCAAACAAGTACTGCGAGTGGAGTTGCTGTCATAACAAGGTCTGAGACATATGTGTTAGCTTTGGGAACAAGAGACAGGTAGAAGCTGGAAAAGTAGCAGGGAAATTGTTGGAAAAGGGTAGAAAAATGATGAAGGCATTAAGAGGATGGAGAAATAGCAACTCCTGTTATGTAATTATGAAATTCTTGGCAAAACTAGTGCCTGTGGTAACCTGGAAGATTGAAAATTTACTGAATGACCCTGTAGATTTCAGCAAGATGATTTTTGGAAAGAACATTGAATATGTTGGTTGGCTTCATTTAGCTGCCTGTGATTCGTTATGACTCGTTATTAGTTATTAGCTGCCTATGATCTGAATGTTCATGTTTCCCTAAAATTCATATTAACATCTAATCGCCAACATGATGATTCTAGTAGTTGAGGACTTTTAGGAGGTGATTATGAGGGTGGAGCATTTGTGAATGGGAAAGGCCCAAAGGAGCTAGCTCATTCATTCCACCGTGCGAGGACACAGCGAGAAGCCCAGCAGTCTGCCACCTGAAGGACAGCCTCACCAGAACCTGACCAAACTAACATGCTGGTGTTGGAGGTCTTGTGAGATATAAATTTCTGTTGCTTATGAACTACCCAGTTGATAGTGTTTTGTTATCGAAGCCTGAATGGACTAAGACAGAGAGAGAGAGATAAGTAAAAGAAGGAATTGTTCCATTTTTAGGTAGTAATAGGAATATTTTTTAAAGATATATTTCCATATTTATTTTATTTTTTAATTTTTTTTTAGTTTTCAATGGACCTTTATTTTATTTATATGTAGTGCTGAGAATCAAACCCAGTGCCTCACATATGCTAGGCAAGTGCTCTACCACTGAGCTACAATCCCAGCCCCAAGGAATTTTGAGGTTAGAAAATAAAACTTTCTCATTTATGATCTCTCAGACCAGTAAAATAGTCTCAAAGTAATAAATAGCATCAGGGTAAAGAGCTAATAAAAACATATGGCTTTAAGACACTTCGGTAAGACCTCTGTCTTAATAGAAACTTTGATAATAGCTTCTTTAACAAAATGGCTTCTGAAATTTTTATGGGTCTTCTCCAACAGAAATGTAAAACACTCAAAGTAGAGATGAATCTGTTTGCAAAAGAGTTGGGGTAGAGACTTTTGGAACATAGTAGAAGAGATCTGAATTAGTTTCACAGGAAACCCTTGAGGTTTTTAAGAGAATTACATTGTTAAGCTCTACCTTTTGGACAACAGGGGTAAAGATAGACAAAATAATGAGAACTTTTGATCCCCAAATTTCTATAGATCAGGAAGCAGGCTAAATAAGCTACTGTGTTAAATATTCTCAAGACCATCTTTAGGTTTGATGCTTTGCTAGGAAGACTCATAAGATTTATATAGTCCTACTCTGGCTCTGATTTATTACAATAAAAATAAAAGCAAATTCAACAAAGAGAAAAGGTGCATGGGTCAAAGTCTGTGGGAAACCAAGAGCAATATTGCAAGTCTTCTCCCAATAGAGTCAGATAGGAATAATTTAATTCCTCCTGCAATGAGTCGTGACAACACATGTGAAATGCTGTTTGCCAGGAAAGTTTGCCTGAGCCTAGCAGTCCAAAATTTTTTATTGGTGGCTAGGCACACAGGTACCCTCTCCACCTACTATGTGCCAGAATTCCAGATTTCTCAAAGGAAAGCATGTGTTCATCATAAACCATATTGTTGCCTAAAATGTTTAGGCCTAGTGAGCCACTCACATCGTTTAGGGTAAGTTTTCTATTAGTGTAGGGAATTGTTGAGTGTTCAAGTGCCCAGAATGCCAGCCAAAGGCCAGCTTTGCAAGTAAGATAGCATCTTAGCCCAGCTGTGTCATTACTTCTATATGGCTACTTGGATGCAAGCACGAACTAGTTCTCACAGAGAATGAAGGACTCTCAGAGGGAGGAGCCCTGACAGCGGAGTCAAGAGAAATGGAAAATAATAGTCACTCCCAGGAAGCAGTAGAGAACAATAGCCCAGGAAGCTACTCCCAAAGAGCCCAGAGCATCCACAGCCTCTGGAGTGGAGGGACCTGGTGACATGTGCTGGGCTGGACTTTGAGTTTGCTATAGATGTTGTTGTGCTCCTATGACCAGCCAGCTCCCAAGTGGCAGGGGAGGAAAAAGGGCTTGCATGATTTATCATTTATGTGAGTTATGGGGTGAGTAAATGAAGGACGGGAGAGAGGCCAGGAGTGTCACATTAATTGATGTTAATGTATAAAGGACCATTTTCTGATTTTGTTTTCTTGGCCATTAAACCTAGGATCCTCCATGGTATGGCTATCCTTCTTCAGGGAGTCAGCAAGGCAGTCCTACGTCCCCCTTCATGAGGTCACTCACAGCTCCTTTGGACATCCCCTAGGACCCTGAACAATGGCTGTAAAGACTGTGGGGAAAAGTCCTAGTGTGTTTGTGTTGGCAGGGAGATGGGTACCAGAGCCTGCACAGAAGAGAGGCAGGCACCACGGACTGAAGCTAGACTAAAGGAAGGCTTTTTGTTGTGCTCTGTTCCCCAAGCCCTCACCCACAGGTTGGCCCAGAACACTGGAGCTGGCCCAGCACAGCCAGTCCTGAAGGAGGCAGGTACCATCATGGTGGACAGAAGAGGCATAACTGTAGAAACAGGCTGATCTGCCAGTCTCTAGGAGTTTCTTCTTTAGCCTCTCCCACCTCCCCATTTCCTAACCTGGAGGTCCAAGGGAGACAGCTCTTGAAAAGGGCGATACAGCTCAGGATGCAGGCACAAAGATGCTCAATTTCCTATGTCAATTTGACTAGTTCACAGTCCCCTTTATTCAAACACTAATCCAGGTGTTGGTGGAAATGTGTTTTGTATATGATCTGGACAACCTGTGTGGGACGGATGCAATCTGTCAAAATTCCTGAAAACAAAGCTGGGGCTTCCTTGCTGCAGAAGGCATCCCATAGCCTCATCCTTTACCTGAGGATTGCCACCTGCTGTGCCTGACAGCCTGTCCTGTGAACTTTGGGCTTACTTAGCCAGCCCCATAATCACATAAGCCGATTCCTTGCTCTCTTATGATTTATCTCCTACTGGTTCTGTTTCTCTGGCTGAAGAGATAGAGGTTCAGAGAGGTTTCCTGAGATGAGTCACCTGCCAAAGGTCTCTGTTCTGTGGAACAGCCCTCCCTGAACCCTGCACCAAAATCACTAGGAAGGCAGAAGTGAGGAGCCCAGTTGTAGCCCTTCCCCTGAAGCACACACACATGAATAGCCACAGAAGCTAATATCTCTGGGCGGGATCTGAGCACCTGGCAGTGGGCAGACATCTGAGAATCACAACTGAAGTATAAGGAAGATACATATTTAACAAGCATTCTAGTGATCCAGATAGAACAAGACACGGGACACTAAGGCATAAGATGTGCAGTATGAGAAGCAAGAGCAGTGTTAGGGATAGAGATAAGGGGACCAAAGCTGAGTAGGCTAATTGGGGGAACCTAGGAGTAAACCCAGCAGTGAACAGAGCTTGGGAGGTCGAGTGTTCACTGGTTGGATTTCCCCCTGAGAAGTGTTTACTTTTATGACACTGATTCTTTGTATGCTGGCCTCCTCCATAAAAACTAGCATTTCTGAGAGCTTCAGGTAATAAACTCTGGGCACCACTGGGACCCCAGCCAGCTGATAAGACCACGGAGGGTTGGTAGTGCCTTCCAGGTATCAATGCTGAGCGGGAGAATAGGGTTGCAGGTATTGCTAATCACTCCTGGGTGGATCTGGGGCTTCCTGATTCATGCCAGTTTGAAAGTCCCCCATCCTAAGAGTCATGAATGTCCTTCCGGAGTTTGGCATGTGGTCTTGCTGGATTTTGGTATGTTGTCTGAGAATGATATATCCCTGCACCTCCTCCTGCTTCTCCTAAGCCTTCCCCCTTGGTAATTGCTGCTCAAGCAGGCCTACTCTGTGGGGCATGCTCATTTAATTTTGTTTGCTTGACCAAACTTATGTTCACAGAATGCCCAAGGAAATATTGTTATGCCCTTTGTCTTGTCTGGAGATACAGATACCACAGGGGGAAAGGACCTGGTGATGGGACTTCGTCTCTTACCTGCAGGTGTCTTGAGTGCTTGGCTTTCATGAGCCATGCTGCAGTGCAGGAAGATGGTGCTGATCTGGAGGGTGGAGGGAATGCCTAACTGGGAAGAATGATTCAGCCTGACTCATGCACAGATAAAATTTATTTTGAATGAAAGTGCTTTAGAAAGCAGTTGCCCCACCATTGTAGATCTTCCAAGGATAGGAAATAACCAAGCACAGGATTCATGGATTCACAAAGCATCTTCTGGGCTGGTCACCAGGCACACTTGTCAATGTCCCTTCACTCTTTCACTCATAAAGGGAGTCCTTTAAAATTAAAAGCCCCACGTTATTATTTTTCTTCACCATTTCGTAGTAACCTTTACCACTCCATCCTGGTTTCCTCGTTCTAAGAATGGAAACTGAGAAATTGCTCCCAAATCCTGGGCATGCACCAGCAGAGGTTAAACAACCAGAATTACATTCTTAAGCTAGTACAGCCTCGTAATTCCTTGGCTTTTGTTCCTATATGTTGTGTCTCTGTAGGACAAATGGATATAAATTAGCTGCCTTCCCAGTTTTTGCTGAACTGTGATTAAATTCATTTTTCATTTTTAGGTTTCCTCTTATTTCTGATGCATGTGGGCCACTGAATCCAAGGTGCTAGAACCCCAGCAGGGCCTTTGGTCTGGGGACCGGTGACAACATGTTTGCCAGAGCCACTCTTCTGAAACAAGTTTGATCTTGCGTGTATTCTGCATAGGAGCTGCCGCTGTTTAGCACTGATTCTGTGGTACGCTGCTCACTGCTCTTAGGCCGAGGGCTTGTCCCCCAACCTCCACCCCACAGTGACATCTACCCATCACTTTTCCGAGTCCCAGGAAGGTCCGTTTCTCCTGCCATCTGGACTGCCCTTCCATGTTTAGCAGATTTTGTGCATTCTTTCAGCTTTCCCTTAGATGTCCTCCACTCTCTGACGACTGCCCCACCTCCCCCAGGTAAAGCTAATGACCACTCTCTTAGCTCCCACAGAACTTACTAGAAATCTACACAAAGCGCAGGGTTGTGATACAGGTCTGTTTCCCTGACCTGGTTTATGTTGGCTTTTTATCTCAACTCCAGCCCATGCCTGCCGAACATAGGAGCTACTCTAATACACCTGTGTTCCCATTTCTTCCTTTCCTCCTCCCAGGATCACCTATTTTCTGGAAGAGTTAAGACACTTTGGTTGGGGAGGGGGAGAAGGAGAATGAGAAATCCTAATTAATGACCCTGGGAGCCTAGGGTCGCTTGAGACCCTTGGGGCTGTCTTTGAATAGGGCTTCTCTTCCAGGGGAGGGCCATAGATAATGCAACCAGGTGTCTTTCTGTCATTTGCTTCCAGCTTCTCTCTCCTGCAGGCATGCAGACTTTTGAGTACAGTGAACAAGGCAGTATCAGTCTGCCCCAGCAAAGCCCACCAGGAACTTGTCTGCCCCCACAGAGCCCTTGACTGATCTATACTCACTTCGAAGTCAACAGGAGGTACGCAGACATGACCACACGCATTGCTGCAGCACTTCGTTCCCTTGGGACATGAATCGTCTCCTGAGCAAAGATCAGCACAAATCCCAAAGACTCCTTCAGGCACTGGAGGGCATGCCTTAGAGGTTTGCAGTTCTGAAATGTCCAATGGTATTTTGAGAATCTGGAGAGGTCACCCAGACGGAGAGAACTGATGCTGGAAGTCTGAAGCCCCCATCACTGCAGGACTTGGCTTCCGCTTCTTCCTTTCCTGGATTTCCTCCCTCAGATTCATCAGTGCCACTGTCACTCTGAAGCCCCTGTTTTCATGGGCTAGCCCTTGGGAGAATGTTCTTCCTGCTCTAAAGCCTGCAGAGACTCAACAGGAAAGTAACCTGCCCTGTCATCCTATAAAATCTCTGATCCCAGACAGCCATCTTCCTACCCTGCACATACATGTGTTCATCCCAGAGCAACTGGCCCTGGCAGTCATGTCCAGGGCACATCTCCCAGCTGGGGGAGACCACCCTCCTGTATCCTCTACACCCAACTTCTGTGGAACACAACTCACTCAAAGGAAAATAAGCCTGACCCATGCAGTGGGCATATGCCTGCCTCCCAAACCACCCCCATACTCCAGACCGGGCTTCCATCTTCCTCTCCTCTCAACTGGGATCCCCTCAGCATACTCACTGCTGGAAGTAGGAAGTACCCGGGCGCAGGCCATGTCCATCCCCAGGGCAACAAAAACCCCCAGAACCAAGACTGTTCCTGCCTTCATGTTGGCCTTTGCTCAGCTACACACACAGAGCCACTTATACTGTGCCACAGAGAGGAAGGCGGTGCAGGAGGCAGCAGAGCAGGAAGCATCTAAAAGCACAGGCTCCCCAGGGAGTGGCCCCCTGTGATCTAGTTCCTTTGTTCTATATCAAAACAACTCTCAAAGTATTGTTTCTTGGCAGATGGAAATGCCAAACTGGAGACACCCAGAAACACCTTTTAGCCAGTTGGCACTGGTTTTCCTGGTGCTTTTCCATGAAGGGTAACAAAGAAAAGAATAGTGCAATTTAGAATTTCAGCGTGAGACCTTAAGCTATGAAACTACGTGTGAACTGGCAGGGCCAATCTGAGGCCTCCTGGAGGTCCAGTTATGTTACCAGGGTCCTCCTATGATGTCTGACCCTGGAGGCCCCCAACAAGCCAAGTCTGGCCGCTCCCCCTGCCCCTGGCAAAAAATAAAAAAAAATAAACCAAAAAGGTAACAGTGAAAAGTAGGAAAGGAACTTTAATAGATCCAGCACCTCTGCCCTGCCTTCACATTGTTAACGTGAGCTGTGGATTTAAATAGAGTAAGGTTTGGGACAGGGATGGGAGGGATGCATAATTAAGCAGATGTGGTCAAACTGTGGCGAAGCTGATCCCTATTTCGGTTCTGGTTCTTGGAGCTAGGGCTGAAGAAGTCTTAATTGCTTGAGGGCAGTTTCTACTTATTACTCAGAATGTTTATTTGTCACATCTGTGATCCTGGAAGGGTCAATTCAGTTTCCATGAGCTGATTCTTCCTGCTTAGTGGGGCAGCCTCATCAAGGGGTGATTTCCTGGCAGGTGCAGCAGGACAGCTCCACGGTGCCGCTTCAGGAGTCTGAAACAGGATGCAGTAAAAGGTGACAGTTGAACATCCCTGCTGTAAATTCAAGGGCGAGGGCTGGTGGCCAAACACAAGCAGACAAAAATGGCCAAAGCAAACTTTATTGGAATTTAACTCTTGGGCAAAATTCCCAGCCCTCTGGGGTTCAGGTCCGGGTGGAGAGCCAGAGAAAATCGCACGCGGCCCCAGCTGCCCAGGATAGACCAGAATAGGTGTGTGTGTGGGGGGTTCCTGCTGAGTGATAGGTGGATGTAAGTGTCCGCGTTTGATTGGTCGCTCTTTGGCACACTGCCCGCTTCCTTAGTTGTTGTGCTCCCTTCTATATAGCCGCCTAAATCCCGACCTAACACCTGCAAATCAGGAATCGGTCTTGAAAGGGGGATGAGATAAATTAGGAAAATCACCCCCAAATCATCCTCAGGCTAATAAACCTTATATTACTAGTTTTTAGATGAATGCTCCTTAAATGATTAACACGCCCTCATGAAGAGCTGAGCGGGGATCTGGCCCAACATTTAAGGTGATGAAGGAGGCAGATACTAAATGAAGGCAGAGATGCCAGGTTTTATCCTGTTTTTAGTTACCCATTGGGTAGCTGCTGGCCTAAATGAACAGTTGCTGCTTTTAGCAAAAGGCGACCTCTCTGAGTCCCTGTTATAAGAATTTGACAAGTTTCTGGGAAATGGAAAATGTGTGCTTTGAGCCATTGATAAGCCCCAGGCTGAGTTCACAAAGCAGGGCTGAGTGGAATACAGACTGCCCCTTACCTGCAGAGGTAGTGATAGAAAGGGAGTGGAGTCGCTCCCTGAGGGGATGGTTGCTCCAAGATCACAACCCGGCTGGGTGCCAGGCTGATGGTTGGTGTTCTCTGACCTACTCTTCCTGGTACTGAGAGGTTCCCAAAGAAGGGGTTGCTCAGGTGAGCTACCAGGGGGCTGAGCTACAGGAGAATACAGAATGCTCCCTGGAGCCTGAGCGGGAAGCTGGTTCTTTCCTACCCCAATTACAGAATCTCAAAGAGCTGCAGAAATCCCCATGGCAGTGAGTGAAGTTGGCTTTGTCCTTGGTAGTCAGAACTAAGACAAGTACTGATGACCACCAGTGGAAGGCCTGGACAGCCACTGTTGGAGCAGAGAAATACTAAGCAAACCAAGAGAGAAGGGTCCTGGTGGCCACAACCAGCACTTCATCAGAAACTTTGGAAGGGGAATATGTTGTGAACACCTGGGCATTACTCCCCAGGGCAGCCGGAGAGGGAACCCAGCAGGTCAGCCCCCAGTGGGGAGCAATGACCTCAGACAGCACAGAGGACAGCAAAGGGCAAGTCCAAACCCCAGCCCAAAGTGGTTGGCTAGATCCCAGTCTGAAGAGGAGCCTGGCGTTGATGGCAGAGGACCAGGACAGGACAGCCCAAAGAACTTGCAGGCTAACCCTCTGGGGAACTGCTGGCCCAGGAGGCACTCTCAAATCCCTCTCTCAAAGTGACCTAATCGTGACTGTTTTAACTCAGCTAACGTGATCTTTAAAAGCTCATTTTTATACAAGTACTAAATCAATCCTTTTGATCAACAAATGGTATAGACATACAGAGTAACTTGGGAGGAGGACATCAATATTAGCAGTTTGCTGTGTGTTTGTAAAAAAATAACTGCTATCTAAAATTCCATTATATGAATAGTTCATAATTTATTTAAGCAATTGTTCCGTCCAGAGGAACCGGCACGGAGAAAGGAGACACCACCAATCTCTAGTTGATGAGATTTATTGAGTCCTCCCTGTTTCTCTGTCTTCTTTTGTTCTCTCTCTATCTTCCTTCTACCTCCCTCTCCCTCTCTCCTCCCCCAGCTCCTAGCTTATCAGCCAATTATAGCAAAGCTTTCTCTCACGCAGGAGAGCATGCAGAGGAATGCCAGCATAACACTATGAATCACGAGCTGTCCATGCGCGGCATGATATTAGATAACCAATCCTTGAGCCTGGTGTTAACACGTCATAAGTCTCCAAGGAACTAGTAAGCAAGCAGCCTTTTTGGGTACTTCCTTATTTTGGTAGCCAGTGCCCTTTGGCTCATTGCCAGGCGCCATCTTGTCCAAGACAGCCCTCAAGAAGCAATCTCCAATTCTTGCCCATTTAGGTAGATTCCAATTGTTTTTTGCTATCATAAACAATGCTGCGATGACATTTTTGTATTTGGTTCTTTGTTCAGGTGCGTCAGTATTTCCCCAGAACAGATGGGTATACTATAGCATTAGAAGATCTGGCCAAATTGTTCTCCAAAAGTTTTATACAGTACTAACTTACACCTTCAACCCCAGGGAAGGAGAATGCTTTCTCATACTCTGATCCAATACATTTGTTACTTTGTTTTGCTCAGGCCTGGTGGGCTTAGAGGAGCTTAGGGTGGAACAAAAGAGACAGAGCCACTGACCTGACCTGGGAGCAGGAGAAGTGACACAGCAGTCATCTATGACACGGGCCAGGGATCTAAAAGGCTGAGAGGCATCTCATCAGACACTAACGGAGGGCAGGGAATGTCAGCAGGGAAGGAAGAAGGATGGGAGATGGAAGATTCTCAGAGAACAACATCAGGAAGCAACTATGTTTCCTTTCTTTTTTTTTCACCAGATGAAATTTTCTGCCACCAAAATAAATGGTGACTGAGGAGTTGGGTTTAATTGTGGAAAAAAATGAAGTTACAGTTTTGCACATGGAAGTCAGTGACTATTGCATAAGCCTCCCATGAAATAGCTTTATGAAACTTGCCTAGGATGATTCTAGCAAACATGCTAGTTTTGAGAACTGAATAAAGAAAAGAGAACCTAACATTTTTAAATCTCAAGGACTTATTTTATGTCCAAATTAAATTTGTGCCAGAACATGACCAGCAAGCACTTTGCAAATCTAAGCCTCTGGCAGGGGAAAGGTTTGATGCTATTATGGTTTAGCTATTAGGTGTCCACCAAAAGCTCATGTGTGAGACAGTGCAAGAAGGTTACAGGAGAAACGATTGCATTATGAGAGCCTTAACCCAATCAGTGAACTAATCCCCTGATGGAATTAACTGAGTGAAGGCAGGTAGGATGTGGCTGGATGAGGTGAGGCATTGGATTCGTGCCTTTCAGATATATATTTGTATCTGGGGAGTGAAATCTCTCTGCTTCCCACTGCCACACTCTTCTGCCATGATGTTCAGCCTCACCTCCAGCCCTGAGGAATGGTCAGTTGTTTATGGATTGAGACCTCAAATCTGTGAGTCCCCAAATAAACCTTTCCTCCTCTAAAATTGTTCTTGTCAGGTCTTTTAGTCACAGCAGTGAAAAAGCTGACTAAAACAGATGCACTTTAGTGTCAACTCTACAAACCAACCAAAGGCCCTGACCAGTGGGTACTCCTTATTGCTTTTGTTATTCTAGTTCCTGACACTTTTTAAAGGCTATTGAATCTCTGAATAAATTCATAAAAGTGCTAAAGCAGTCAGTTGTTGCTTCTAGGAAATGAAACTGGATACTTTGGGTAATGCGGCTAGGAGGGGGCTTACTTTAGTAGACTATCTTTTTATGCCTTTATCACTTTATATAATATCCACTGTTCAAAAATTCTTAATTTTAAGACCATGGAGTAGATGACATCAAACTACTTGGTGGGTGTTAAGTCTGTTGGGAATTCCAATGACCAGTTAGGAACTTGAATCCCCAGACCTCAGAATCATAGATGCAGCAGTCTCCTCCACAGCCAGTCTAGAAGATTCAAGGATTTGCTCTTTTCCACAAATAATGGGGGAGAAGAAGACAAGCTCTATCAGCCTCCCAAATCAAAGCAATACAGAAAGGCAGGATGGAAAGGGGAGGGGATTAACAATTCCAAGGTCAACACTTAGGAAGGCTATAGAGAAGAGTATAGATCTAATTGACCTATACTATTCACAAGTGAGAAGGATAAAACAAAACCAGTGTCTCCACATTGTGGATCCACCTCTTGACCTCTCAGAGTCTCAGATTTCTCATCTTTAAAACAAGAATAATAGCTACTCAAGTTTTTGCAAGGGTTAAAGAAGTCTATGCATGAAAACTCAGGTAGTACAGTGCCTGTCACATTAAAGCATTTGTTTAATGCTTACTCCAATTCTTTCAACCCATATATAAGGGAGAAAGGACCCTTGAAGGAGGTGAATTAGGAGTCAGTATAAATACCTAGACCCTCCTTGAGAAGCTCAGGGGCACATGTAACATGAGAATCAGGAGTTAGTGCAGTCCAAGGGCAGGATTTCCCTGACCTGTTTTCCCAGTTGGGAGGATTTTCATAGAAGGGGAGGGTCCCCCAGATCATCCTGGTATAATTAAACCTATGTTCCCTGAGGAAAAAATGATTTTCTCTTTTCTTCTGAATGTATATGTTTTACACACTTACCATATGTTTAAACATGAAAGTATTTAAATAGTTCAAAACTGTAATCATAATACTGTCTCTCCATTTCAACATGTTTTGCCATTTCCTTGAGGAGTTTGAAAAGAAGAACAGGTGGGGACAGGTGGAAAAGAGAGTGAGGTCTTTCAGGTCCATAGAGGGTCAGTGTGGAATGCAGCTCAGGATTGCAACAAGTTTGCTGGTCTCAGTCACCAGGAAGAACTGTGAGTTTTTTTGTTTTGTTGTTGTTGTTGTTTTATCATCTTCTCTTAAACTTCCCTTCTTGGTCCCTCTCTGTACTTGCTCAACTCCTGGCCTCCCAAGAGAAAAATGCTCATGTCAATGGAAATGTTATAGAAGGTTCTAGATTGGGGTAGAATAGGGAGAGAAGGACAGAAATAAGGAAACAGGCTCCCTGTCATCTAGAAAGTGCAATGTGGAAGGCAGGCACTACAAGAGAATAGAGAAACACAGGCCTGGGGTCTTGAACTTGCTCCATAGGCTTTGTTATGAAGTCCTGGGGCAAAGTTTCCTGCTCCAGGGATTCCATCAGACCAGTCTTGGCCACCCATCTCAATATGGCAAACAAAGAGATGAGCAGTGGTGAAGTGTGGGGGTTTTCAGCCACATCTCCTGTGGATGGGAAAAGAGTTAACTGCCTGAGAACGATGTTGACTATAAAATCAATCAATCACCCATAAACTTATCTAATCAATAAACACACAAGAGCCAATACTCTTTATAAATGAGAAGGGGCATGACAGATCAGGCCATACCAGATTTGGCTGTTGTGAGGTCCAGTTATCGATGCATAGTGAGACCACCAGAAAGTAAAGTAGGAAAAAGTTTATTTTGGGAAAAGAGAAAAAGAAAGAAAACAGAAAACAGACTGACTTGTCAGGACCACTACTCCAGTAGTGGTAGCAGTAGTAGGGCGGGATTTCAGCAAACTCATTTTTAAAGTGAAACCATAAAAAAATCCTCGCAGGCTTACAATAGGGACCTTTTTCCTCTTATTTTTTTTCCCCAAGGAATGCAAGCAGCCAGCTCCAGCTTATCTATTTCAGGTTACACCTGGCAGGTTAGCAGGGCAAGCTAGGCTGGGGGAGCCGCACTACCCAAATCTGAAATTGGCAACTTCTGGAGTCTCCGAAGGGATGGGTTGCTTCACAGAAATGGTCACAATGTCCTTAACTCATTGCCACATTATTTTATCTCAGGTTACTGTCCTTCTATTAACCACAGTCAGCACAACTCAATGATTTTATTCGTATCCATTTTGGTTTGGTCAATCTTAACTAGATATATTCATTTTATATCAGAGGGTCTCTACCTTTTTCTTTATATAAGGGGGCCTCTACTCTTCTGTAGGTCTCTATTAAGATGGAGTAGCCCACCATTCCTTTATTTATAGTCACACAGGTAAAGGAGCTTCTCCTGTGATGAAGAAGATGGGGTGTGTAAGAACCCAGAAACCACTCTGGATGTGGGAATTCACATAAGAGAGTTTATTAAGCAAAGAGGCAGAGTGTCTCACTGCAGGGTAAGAGAGAAAATGAGAAGAAGAGAGAGAGAGAGCACGCGTGCACAAGAGAGGGTGAAAGCAAGGAGGAGAGAGTGAAAGCCAGGAGGAGAGAGAGAGAAAAAATGGCAGAGGAGCCATTCTTAAGCAGTGGAATTTCGTGGGCTAACAAGGACCAATAACGGAGAAGAATACTTGCAGGCTGATGGGTGAACCAATAGCTAGTTAGCATGTACACAGACTGACAAGCTAGGTTGTAAGTTGGGAGGTGGGGAAATGACTGCAGCGTAAAGGGTGGGGGAGCAGCTTTATATTATATTATATGCCCCCATTTTTGTTTTTATAAGAAAATCTTTTGTTCTCCATTTCTCTCCCCCCTTATCTCTCCTTCCTGCCTACGTGACTAGGCCTGGTTTTGCAGGTGAGATATAAAAAGTAAGAAGTGGATGGGGCAGGGAGAGAGCCAAAGTAATTCAGTCAGGCAAGGGCCCAGGGGGCATTAATTAGCAGCTCCTTGCTTGCAGTCCTTGATAACGGCAGGGAAATTTGGTAATCAATGGGCTCCGAAGATCCTTGACATTCCATTTTCCCAGGGGCAGTCTCCAACTTTCAGACTTCCAGAGGCAGATGGCTTTCATGGACTTCATTTCCTCAATTTGGCTGATCCCCTATTTCTACACTAACTGCCTGTCCCAAATCCTGGCTTCATTCTCCCCTCTAGTTTTAGAAACTCCTTACTGCTGTAGGGAAAGGGGGTGATGACTGCTCTGGCTGCTTCGAGCTGGAAGGGGGCGCATGTGGCCAGCAGTTTGGAGTTCCCTTTTAAAATTGGGTCAATTGAGGGGTCCATGGTAGAAGTCTGTCTGGGGAAGAGCAGGTTGTAAAGGCATCTGGGGAGTGGGTGCTTCTATGAGAGAAGAACAAAAGACATGAGTACTGAAATGAGATTAATACAAAATAACTGTTGCAGAATCTGGAACATATCAATGAATATCATGAAGAGGACAGAAGTCAATAATCCCTCACCAGGAGGTGGAAGAACTGAGAAATTATTCCCATAACAAGACCTAACAAAGGCTAGAGAGGACAAGGCCTTTATTTGGAAACTTTAACATTGTCCAGGTTATCAGGAATGTAAACACAACATTTAACTCTTAATGTCATTGATGTCCCCAGAAAATATAGTTAAGCTACTTAATGTCATCTGATTTTTTAAAAATATCCTTTTATTGTTATAACCTGTGTTTAGTAGAGATTTCTATATTTCTATTACTTAGGGCTAGATAATCATACTAGCAAACATAGATTAAGCCTACCTGTGTAGCTTAGGAAGGTCTGTAGGCCTTAAACTGACTAAAAACTTCTGACTCTGGCAGTTTCTCTTGATTAGTTTGACCACCTAGAGACTTGTGAGTTAATTTGAAAGACATTTTAGTTTTATTAGTTTACCCAATTTAAATTGAACCTTTTTAAATCATGTGAATTAAAAGTATTTGGATCCATTTTTAAAATTTTAATTTTAAGCATGCATATATTTAGTTGCACACAGACAGACAACACGTAACACAAAAGCAAAGGCCTTGTAATGTTTATCTCCATTGCAATGTAACAGATGTTCAGAAATAGCTCTAGAGTTGGATAAAAAGAACTGATCAAAAATCATTAACCTAGGTATATAGGATCAAAATTGTGAGCTCAAAAAATATAGCATTTAAGAAAAACAAAAGTCCTAGAAGATAAATGATAATGGCCATTAATTATAGCATGAGAGAGTGAGAAAGAGAAGGGCAGAGAGAAGGGGTGGGAGGGAGAGATAGAGTGTTCTGTGTTGCAGCCCAGGAGAAATTTAAAATGGACACTTTTTTTTTTTTTTCAATCTCAGGTTGGTCCATTGCTGAGCCAGCTGCAGTCTGCATTCCAATGTAGGCTTCAGTAAGGCAAGGTAGGGGGAATTGCCTAGGGCTTTTAAACTTTTTTCCTGGTTGGGAATCAGGTCAGGTTTGGATGCAAAAATTATGGAACATTATCTCCCACTATTTTTGAGGAATGGGGCTGCTATATCATACTTCTTACTGTGACATACCACTGACTGTTGGGCTGGTTAGGGTTACTTCCTCCACACCAGCCACCTCCAATGGGGGGCTAGAATATGTGTTCAGGAACTCATGGCAGGAGGACTGGGTGGGCTGGGCAGGAGAACGGAAGCAGAAATAGAACGGGGCAAAGGAGATGGAGAAGCAGTGGCCAGAGCTGCAGCAGACTGGTATGGGGGTGGTTTGTTAGCCGAGTTGAAGTCGGAGAAGGAGGAGGGATTAAGAGGGGGAGAAGAAGCCAAAAGGAGGTGTTTGAGTTTGCAGGAAGAGCAAAGAAGCACAAGAAAGAAAAGACTTGAAGATAAGGACTCCCTTTCCATCTGCCCACTTGCTCACAGAAGCTGTGTGCCATTATGTGGCCATTTTGGATTGATTATCTAAAGGGTTCTGTGGCCAAATGTCATTATACAAATGAATAAGTTTTGATGGCTTTAAGCCAGGGGTCAGGAGATAGGTTCTAAGTTTGTCTAATAGACATTCCAGGGGTGAATCTGCCAGAATGGAGGACCCGGATCCCATGGTGGAGATTGATACAGCCGAGTCAGTGTCCAGGGCATTCTGAGGTCACAGACTAGTCAGCTGGAGATGAGAAGGCAGCACAGTGATGGGGTCATCACACAAGCATTAGTGTGTGCCAGGCAAAAGCTGAGAGAGTTGAGGACCTAACGTCAGGATTTTTGAGAGCAAGAGTGAGCGCACAGAGGAGCCTCAACCCTGAGAGAGAATCTCCATTATAAAGATCAGGGCCCCACCGTCAGATAAGGTCAACTAAGGGGGCCAGCTGTAACTGCAAAAGTTGTGGATGGGGGAGCCCCCATGCCTCAACCACCTTGAGGGTACCCCTCAACAACCTCAACGGTCATGTCTCAGGTCAGCAGAGGAGCGTTTAAGCTGACCTAGGAGGAAACTCACCAATCTGAAGGCCGATGGTGGATGTGGAGAGTGTATGGGTGAATGGAAGGTGAGACCAGCGTCTGGGGGTCGGGGGCGACGGATGGGATTCTACCCACCTAAGTGGCGGTAGAAGAGCCCATCGAGTCATGGCACCAATGTAAGAACCCAGAAACCACTCCAGATGCAAGAACTCACATAAAAGAGTTTATTAAGCAAAGAGGCAGAGTGTCTCCCTACAGGGTAAGAGAGAAAATGAGAGGAAAAGAGAGAGAGCACACGCATGCAAGAGAGAGTGAAAGCGAGGAGGAGAGAGAGAGAGAGAGAGAAATGGCGGGGGAGCCATTCTTAAGCAGTGGAATTTCGTGGGCTAACAAAGACCAATAATGGAGAAGAATACTTGCAGGCTGACTGATGAACCAATAGCTAGCTAGGATGTTCACAGATTGACAAGCTAGGGTGTAAGTTGGGAGGCGGGGAAAAGACTGCAGCATAAAGGGCTGGGGAGTGGCTTTATATTATATTATAGGGTGGAGTTAGGGGAGTCATTTGCTCAGAGAAGCTATCATAGAATCAGACAGGGCACCACTCCCACACAGGGCAACATACTCCCTGGCGATCTGGGACAGTCCTCCATGGTTGCCAGTTCCTGGGAGTCAGGCTTCAGTGCCCCATGGCTCAACCACATCTGATTCTGCTAGATAAGGATGTCTCCCCACAGTGAAGGGCAGGAAAGGAGCTTTAGTTACTGTGACCATCTGAGGAAGTACAGATATAGGGGTTCAATGACCAAAGATCTGTCTTCAAGGGGCTGGCAGAAAGTTTAATAGAAAAGGGGAACAAAGATAAGGACTGGGGACATACATTGTTGTGGGGTTTGTATAGCTGGCAGGCAGAGCAGGTCATCTTGGTCAGGCCATGGCCTGGTTGATTGTTATCTCAGAACTGATCTGTGAAACCCTGGGAAGGTCATCATTATTTGAGGGGGTGATTCTGTCCCCATCATGAGTTGATTACTTAGGGTGCAGCCTGTGGTGTAGGGTGATTGTTCCTGCTTGGGAGGGGCAATCTCATCAGGAGTGTCTGTTCTGTAAGGCTGGTAATTGCTTGGTAGTAGATTTGGTCCCTTATAAAGATGTTTATCAATGAGATCTGTCATTCCTGGAATGCAAGCTGTTAGCACAAAAAGACTGGGCCTGATGCCAACTTCATAAATCATCTCAGCTATTTATTCAGAAATGGAGTTTCATGACTGATGGACCCACTTTCCTGGTGGAAAATGAGTCACTGAATAAAGGACGGGACTGGGTTTATACAGGTTATACTGAGAGGTGTCTTAATTAATGAGTGTGTCAGCTTGGGCACTCAGAAAACAGGTTGTGAGAATTTGAAAATTTGTTTTTACTGGGCAATATTTTTACTTGGATAGAATGGAGGGTCATTGTTTCTCTTTCCCTTCAGAGTAACTTTGTACTGTCACTGGGAAAGGATATATTTGGAGAAGGATCAATGCTTTGGCTTCTCCTAGGATTGTTCTGTCATTGGGAAAGAATGCACCGGGAAAGCTATCAGTGTATGGCTTTCTTATTCACTCCCTTTTCTCGGGCCTATTTTGGGGTTTTTCATTTTCCATATCCAACACAAGGAACTGCAGAAGAAAGTGGCTTAGAAAAGAAGAAGTCAATGGAGTCAGAGAGGGACAAAATGGACTTGGTTAGGTCACTGACTGGACCATCCTTCACTTTTGCTTGTCCTGCCTCATCTCTTCTGACTCTGGCCCCCAACTAAAAACCTGGAGAAACCTCAGCTGAAAAGTCAAGTAAACAGATACCAACTCTCTGACCATAGGGTAAGAAAAGGAAGTAGTGTGACAAGAGGAGAAAGGGAGAAACACCAAGTTTCATATTGTGCAACTCGCAAAGTCCCACATTGCCCCACCGCCAGAGTTCCACACTGTCATTTGTAATTCCCTCTTGTAATTCTTTTCTTTTTTCAAATCTTTTTTAGTCATAGATGGACACATACATTTATTTTATTTATTTATTTATTTTCATGTGGTACTGAGGATCAAACCCAGGGCCTCACATATACCAGGCAAGCGCTCTACCACTGAGCTACTACCCCCCTGGTGAAGCCTTTCTTCATGAGACTGTCAGAGCTTCCTGTGGCATTTTCTGTGATCTTGCTTTTATAGAATTGACTTCCTCCCTCCTGATTTGTCCAGGGCAGATAGATGTGGGGAAAAAAGACTTCACCTTGAGAGAGGAGAGCCAGATTGTGGTCCTACTCAGCTCTCTCACTAATAGTGAAACCCCAGCAGGTCAAAGCTCCAGTCTGGACTTCATCTAACAAATGAGAGGATGGACCCTTCCAGCTAGAACTAGGACCGCTGGAAGGGCATACAAGTCTCAAGAGGAAGCACACTTCTTGGGGTTCTTGTGCCCTTGGTGAGGCCTCAGCCCTCACAATCAGCAGCCAAGGCAAAGCCTCTGCTTGAGATGACCTATCTTGTTATAGTCATCTCTGGGTTGAGTTCACTTCGCCCAGTATCTCCTCAGGGAAGTGTGACTCACTTTCTAGAACCTTCCATTTCTTTCTGCACTGAGCTGTCAATGACTCTTCAGTCAGTGACTGTATTACTTTTCATTCTGCTGTAAGGAATGACCACAAATCACCTCTCTTAAAACAACACACGTTTGGTCTCTTAAATTTCTGGGGTTAGAATTCCAAAATCATTTTCACTGGGCTGTACTCCCCATGGAGGTGCTAGGGGAGAAATCCATCTCTCTCTCTCTCTCTCTCTCTCTCTCTCTCTCTCTTTCCCTCCCTCCCTCCCTCTCTGTCCCTTTTCCAGCTTCTAGAGTTGCTGCCTCACATTCCTTGGTTCATGGCTTCTTTGTCCATCTTTGAAGCCAGAAGATAACATGTTTGCTTCATTTACCACATTACACCTTCTCTTCTATTGTCAAATTTGCTCCTGCATACCTGATGAGGCCACATGACAACATTTAGGGCTTCAACAGGTTAAGTTCTTTCTCACATCCCAGATGTGTCCCAAGATTGGGCCTGTGTATAACAAGGCTGGGCTAGAGCAAGTAATGATTGAGCTGGAGCCAATGGCTGCTGCGGAACAAAAGGTAACACCCTCATTATTTGGTGGGGCCAGGGGCTGGCCCTGCCTCCTGTTTTCCTGCTGTATAAGTGGGGGTGTCCCATTTATGCCAATCTGAGCATGGCATTCCTGAACCCAGTGAAGTCCCCTTAAGCACCATAGACAAATTCCTGGTACATTTCTTTGTCCTTGTGGCAGTCCACAATCTCTATCCACGTGCCCCTTTTTGCCACAATTAAAGCATTGCCTCTTAGAATTGGCCTCCTTTAAAGAGGTTGTAAGACTTGTTTTGAGGAGGCAGCCATTGCTATACCTTGGGAGTATGCTGGTCCAATATCAGAACAGAGATGGATATAATCTGATACCATTCCCTTTTTACAGTGTGGTCAAATTACCTCTTGGTGAACTTTATTAGCATTTTCAAAATCCAGCTGTTTAACTAAAATCTCAGAGGTGTTTGGATCGCCAGTCACATGGCTTGCAGCTTGATATAGATGCTCTACAAAGTCTAAGAAATTTTCCTTGGGCCCCTGCTGAATCTGGTTGAGATCTAGGACTTTCTCTCCCTTAGTAGGTAATTCTTTCCATGCCCTTCTTGCACACACACTTATCTGAGCATAAGTTTGCAAATCATAATTTAATTGTTGCCCCAAATCAACAAATCGTCCTGTCCCAGTTAGCATATCTAAAGTAATATCAACTCTATATATTCTGTTAGTCTCCGCCTGCTCAGAGCAATACTCTGTTCCATTAGATTTCCATAACGAATATTCACCTTCTGAAAGGCAGGCTTTCACTAGCATGAGCCAATCGCTAAGTGGTAGGGCCTCATTGCACATCAAGTTTAAAAGGCTTTGTATGAAATGTGAAATGTGCATTTGCTCCATACGTACAGCAAGCAGATTTTACCTCCTTTAGTGATTTAAAAGGGATAAGCGCATGAGTTCTTGGCTCCCCTGGATTCTGAGTATCAGTTTGTTTAAAAATAGGGTATAACTTGAATCCTGCCAATTCCTCCCCTGCTGCTTTTGTTGCTGAAATCTCAGTTCTTGTCCCTGATGCCAATTCAATCATGAGGACATGATTTTGAGAAAAAGGAAAAAGAAGGTTTATTGCTTTACTAGCAAAGAAGAAACACAGGGAACTCCTGTCCCAAAGACTCTGATTCTGTCTGTCCATCAGGAGGGATGGGGGAGGCGGGGGTTAAAGGAACTCTTTAAGGTTACATTCCAGGTGTGCTCTGGTAGAGGGTTCCAGGGCGCCTCCATGGTGGGTTAGGATATGCTTGTTAATTTGAAAGATAGTCATCTCCCAGATCCTCAACAGGCATCTCCTTCCTGTAGAACTCAGATATCTTAGGGTAATCTTGTTCCCTACCCCCAGGTTGAGGGGTGGGGAGAGGGACAAGAGAAAAAGGAAAATTTGTCCCTTTTAAAAATAAGCCTCAGAGCTATAGTCAAAAGGTGAAGTGAACCACTGTTAAATTTCCCCACTGTCATTTCTACATTCCATGTCCATGGAAAAATGGATGCTGACGTCTCCAAGTTGCTTCCTGCTGAGAGAGGGCGAAGTTGAGGGGAAGTGACCCAAAGTCCTTGTTTTTTATCAGGTGGGGCAGAAATAAGGGCATTCAGCATCAGGTCCTTTGTGGCCATTGGCAGGTGACTGAACAAGGTATATACATAGGGCAAGTTTCATGCTAGAACAACAATAAAACACAGTAAAGCATTACTTTTTTTGTGAACAATTAATACAAAATCAATTAGTATTTCAGTCTGAAATAGAACAACCTTTTATCTCTATAGTCCTTTGTGATAATTGGTTATCAGGCATTTCCATATAAGAATGCTTTTCAACATCCTCCAGTTTCATTTACTTTTGGTAGGGTGTCACAAGTGTGCATCTTAAGTTATATTTTTAAAAACCGATTTTTTTCCTTTAGTTGTCCATGTAGGACTGTGCTCAGGCTATACTCTCCTGCCAGGTGTGTAAGACCAAGCTGATCAAAACTGACCTTGTTCCTATCTATTCTTAAGTATTAGCTGAGATGCCTCAGAGATCACTCTTGGGGACATGTGCAAAGCCTCCTGGCCCTTCAGGTTTCCTCTGTCAGTGGTGCTGTGTGCCAGGGTGGGTCAGGTCAGGGTCTTGATGACCACATATGGCTTCTCTTGAAAACCTCAGGCATTTCAGTCTCCAGTGACCCGCCCCCCCCCCCCCTTTGCAGAATGTGCACTGACTGGTTGGCTTCCTAATCTCTAGTGTCCACTTGACCTCCCTGATCAGCAGATCAGGTGACTCACTAGAGCTTTAGAGCACTTAGAGGGATAGCTCCTGTCATTCTCTGGGTACTCACTGACCTTAGAGGGCAAAGGCCAAAGAGTGGCTGCTTTTTCCTTGGCCCTTTTACTTCCTTGACTTTGGTCTCCAAGTTTTTGGTTTTAAACACCCAGCAAGCCAGTTTCACCCATCTTAAAGATGGAGTAACAGGTTATAACTTCAACATCTATAATTCTAGAGTCATTTGCCCCTTCTATTTAATTGGGGTCTGTATTAGAACTGGAAGTTAGCTTCACATCCTGTCTGTCCTCTCTCGATGATGGCCTATTATCACTCATTATTAACTCATTATTAACTCAGGTTTTTATATTAGAAGTTAAATTTCTATGAGGCACTAACAGATAACAGTTAAAGTTTCAAAATGAAATTAACAATAGCAAAAACACATTCAGTTTGTATAATAGCTATGGTCCAAGAAACATGATTTTTTAATAATCTCAAACCTTACTCAGTTATATCTCCTGTTTATTTTGAGATCACAGTAATCTCTACAACAAAAATCAATCTTTTGAACACCACTTTAAATGAGCTGAAATCTAGCCTATGTTGGAGCCATTCTAACACGGAGTAAAGTGGGAGGCAGAGAATTATCTCAGGTAAGGCGAGACTCTTTGCAAATAATAATACAACATTACATCTGAAACAAGAATCAAAAAGCTTAGAGAGCTTTTAATCCTTTTTTGTGGGAAAGTGGCAAAATGTTTGCATGTTTTACAATATCCACAGATCAGGCTCTCATTATCTATTAAAAATACATTTAAATTTCTACCCCAATGTAAAAAGTAACAAAATTTTACATGCATCTTATTGATAACTCCAGTTACAGAACATTAAATGATATAAATTTCCAATTTATTATTTCTATAAGATTTAAAATTACCATTTAAACTACTTTAGTTTGGAGAACACTAACTTGGTAAAGTGCTCTTCCAAGCTTTATATTTTAAAGTTTGTATACTAGAAGAACATGACTATACTTGATGTACAAAAAAGCTAATAGTGTCACCATTACACAGATGTCCTTATATTAACTAGGTTTAATTTTCACAGTAAAATTCAGAATTCACAGATATTTACAGGCTTGCAGTATTTAGCAGTACTAGCAAAAATCATGGATAGCCTTAAATCTCTTAGGGAACAGTGTTAATAATCAGACTAAGTCAAAGCAGACAGATATGTCAGTTTTTTAAAAAGTGGCAGTGTTGCCCTTTCATGCCAATGCAATGTATAAAAGATAGCATTTATTTCTTAAACTGAAATGAACTTTCATTTTGTAAACTTCTACAGAACATTTAGATACGGCTCAGAAAAACATATCTAGTTTCAAATGTACACATATCTCTCTAGTCACGTATATTTAGGTTATTCATGAAAATGAAGCCTGATCAAGATCTTAAGTCATATGTTTTTCTGACAAAGAAAAATCATAAAAGCAATGGACATCACATTTCAGTATTTTATAGCTCTCAAGTCTTGCACAAATGGACACTCATCAGTGTGAGGTTTTTTAACAAGTAGAAGAGGCAGAGTAGGATATCTGGCAAAGCTGACTCATTGTACAATTTAAATAACTGTCCAGAAGAGAATGAATGCCTCTTTCTTAAGGGGGTTATTATTCTGTTTTCCCCCCTGGGGCAAGTGATTTCCTCCTAAAACAAATCTTGGTTAAGATAACACTGATCACTTTTCTCAGGTCCCTTTGTCATAAAGGGCCTTACTCACTTCTATCAGACCTCTAGCAGAACAGGTTCTGTTTTCTTTTCCTGGAAGGCACTTGTGAATGAAGTTGTTAATTTTGGGGTGAGTATGTTATCTGTATATTTAATTTACATGACAAATTTTAACCCAGAAGAGGGATCAGACAGTCTGGCATATTTTTAAAAAACTTGTGCCTTAAATCTTCTTTTCTTCCAGTTTGCACTCAAGGGGTTGGAACACAGGTTATTGTTGTTTGCCAGTCTTCCTTGTCTTCATCATGATACCATCGACTTTGAGTCCCCCCACTGTCAATTGTACCCAGAGACTCTCTCTTGATATACCTATGTATCTAGGGTGCTCTGTCTAGTGAAGGTCACATTGATCACATGGAGACTGTAAGGGATTGTTCTCTTCAGAAATCAGCAGGGCCAGTACATAGGTGATTGAAATCATGGGGACTCGGGAGGCCTTTGTATTTAGCTCTGTGGGCAACAGGCAGGGCTGCACCCTGAAGTGTCCCCTGGTCAAATAAGGCAGATCTTTAGAAGGGGAGACTATTTTGTCCACAAATTATAATTTAATAATACTGGAACCCATTGCTCCATTCCTTGTGATTGTCACTTTTCATCTTCCATCCCCATTAAGATAGGCTAGTTAATCGTGTCAGAATGAATGTAATGGGCCGCAGATGAGGTTTTTTTCAAATGTAAAGGCAACCCTGTGAAGTTAAGCATTCCAGTCCACTCCTTTTTCCCAGAGTGGTGGGAAAATGAAATGGGGGTGGACCCAAATGGAAATCACAAAAAATTCAGACTTAAGGACTAAAAATATACAGCCTAATAGAAAGTCACGGGGCAAGCCAACAGCCTTGGTACATTCCCAACAGCTGTACAGCATAGATGCCAACAATTAGCCTCAATGCTTTTAGTGTCTGTTCAGCGTGGACTCTGATCAATGCCTTTATCCAGAAGCCTAAGTTCCTGAACTAGTATACTCAAGGGGAAAAGCTTTCTACCAGTTTCCCCCATCACATCCCAGGGAGTTCCATCTTTTTCCCTCTCATTTAAAACTAATTTTCTTTTATTTTTGTCCTCTGCCACCATCCTTGAATTTCACTTTTTGAAACCATGATTCAAGAACCCAGAAAGAAAATCAGTGAGGCCTATAGCTCACATAGATTTTATTTATCTGCAGTAGTGATACCACTCTTTACCGGTGATGAGTCCTACTTCCTCAGGTGTTGAAGTATAATGCCGGAGAAGCACGCCGAGGCAAATGTAGAGTGGAAATTAAGCTTTGTTAAAGAAAAGTTAAAGTAGACTTCGCCTAGATAGAAGAAGGGGACCCAAAGGCAGAATCTATGGGATGAGCAAATCTTGTCCTTTTTATAGGTTTTATTCTCCCATTCTTTCCCCTGATCTCTTTCCTTCCTGCCTACAGGATTAGGCCCGGTTTTGCAGGTGAGATGTAAGAAGTGAAAAGCAGATAGGGCAGGGAGAGGGCCAAAGTGATTCAGGCAGGTAAGGGCCCAGGGGGCATTAATCAGCATCTCCCTGCCTGTAGTCTCTGACAAGGGCAGGTAAATTTGGTTATCAATGGGCTCTGCAGGTTCTTGACACTCCATTCTCCCAGGGCAGTCTCCAACTTCCAGAGGCAGATGGCTTTCATGGCCTCCATTTCCTCCATCTGACCCGATCCCCTATTTCTACACTAACTACCTGTCCCCAATTCTGGCTTCAGTAGCAGCAAACTAAGCCCTGTTCTCAAACTCTAATTTTATTCCCATGGGCAAAGAGTGACTGGAAAGCAAGGTAGAGGTCAGGTCCTTTTGCCCTTTTCTCTATAGACAAGGCAGCTTTCCTGGGATTTTCTTTTTTCTCCTTATCTCAGGACTGGTGTCCCTGACCTACAGCGGGATGATTTGCAGCTGCCTGGAGTCAGTCTGAGAAGTAGTACTCAGACTGTCAGCATTGGGTTGAAAAGAAAAACAAATCGTTTTTAAAATCCTCCTTTGCTGTCCTGCTATACTCACACATTAGAGGGAGCACCTTTTTGCATCCAACTTAGTTTTTGCCTGTTAAGACTCCTTGTTATGTAATGGTGAAAGAATGGACATTTTTTTAAGCTGTCTGAGGTCACCCTCCCAGTTATCTTAACTCCCTAAGGTCACCCTCCCAGTCATCTCAACTCCCTAAGGTCACCCTCCCAGGAATGGAAACAAAGCCCTTAAAGCTGTTCCAAGAAACAGCCCCAAACAGAGAATAAAAGGGTAAATTGAGCCAGATAGCCAGATAGTGCTCAAACAGAATGATTACCAGAAACTATTGACCAGAATCTACGCCCTATTGTAAAACATTGTGAAACATGTTGTATGTTATCAGCAAACCCAGACCCCCCTTTGAAATTTCCCGGCAGCTTTGTCCCCCCTTTTCCCCCTTTCATGTGTGACTCCTCCCGATGTGTGGTTTCTGCCTTTATAAACCTACAAGATTTTCTACTAGGGACTCGACTCCTGGAGTTGGGTCCCAGCGCGCTGGAATAAACACCTCTTGCGGTTTGCATCAAGTGACGCCTCCTGTGGTTGATTGGGGTTGCCGTCCATCCATGGGACAGAGTTGGGGTTTCCTTTTTTGGGGGCCTTACAATGGCATACATTCCTGTACATTCAGAATCTCCACTTAATTTTATCTCTGACAGACCAACTCCCAACTGCAAGATCGTTCAATAATTCAGAAAGCCCTTCAAAGATTGTTACTGTAAGGAAAAATGCAGCTCAGCTCAGGACTCGGCAGTTCCAGCCCCTCCCGCAGAACTGCCGCTGCGCAAGCCCATCTCAGTTGCGGCTCTACAATAGCTCCCAGAAAAATCCATGGTGGACACAAGGCCTCACGCGAGACTTTATTATGCGGACGACTAGCACGTCCGCTCCAGGGTGAAAAGAAAGGAAAAGAGAAAGATGGCGTGGATGCTTCTCCCAGATATCGGAATCTCCTGGGCTGGAAGGAACCAATAGCAGAGGAGAATACTTGCAAGCTGACTGATGAACCAATAGCTAGCTAGCATGTTAGGACGTAACGTGGGAAGCAGGAAAGTGGCTGTAGCATAGGCGAGAAATTCCTCTAACGTAAGAGGCCGGCGGAGCACAGATTGACAAGTGGTTGGGAGGCGGGGAGAAATGGCTGCACCTGAAAGAGCGAAGTATCGGTTTTGTATTACAGTAACTAAGAAAAATGAGGCTCAGTTCAGGTCCCAAGGCAGCTCAGACCTTTGAATCCAGGGGAGCAAGCACTCTGGGGTGCCCGGTCTGAGTCGTGGTCCAGCGACAGCATCCAGAAAGCCACTCCGTACAAGGGAACTCACACCGGGGAAAGAGAGAGAAAGAGAGAGAAAGAAAGAGAGAGAGAGAGAGAGAGAGAGAGAGAGAGAGAGAGAATGGCACAGGAACTTCTCCTAAGTAGTGGAATTTCGTGGGCTAACAACAATCAGACTAATTGCTGAGAAGGGGCTCGCAGGCTGACTAGTGGACCAATAACTGACTAGGATATTCACAGACTGATGATCTAGGTTGTAAGATGGGAGAGGGAGAAATGGCTGCAACATAAAGGGTGGGGGAGCAGCTTTATACTAGTTACAGTAAAGCATCATCCTTGTTTTAGACAGGTTTGTACCTATAGGTGGCCCATTCAGCCAAGACCTTTCCCAATACAGTCTATAGGATCAACACAGTATTGCCCATGTCTTAAGGGGCCAGAAACAAATGCAAACAAAAAAACATAGGGACAGAGAGGATCCCCAAACTGTGACCAGCAGACGGGAACCTTTAAAAACATACAGACAGATGAGGGAAATTCCCCCAAGTTCCCAATTCCCACTTAGCCATGACTTCTACACCAGTGGTGCCACAGATGTCCCCACAAAAAGGGACCAGATATTCCCACAAAGGGGAACCAGTTGTGTAGAATCAAGGGACTCTGTGTGCATGCCTGGGAGGGGTTGGGGGGTGGGGGGGAGCTTACGAATGGCCAAGGTATCATGACTTTATTGAATTCAGTTTCTTTTTTCTCCAAGTAGACCAAGATGGAGCAATCCTTACAGTGCAGGGAAGGAAGACAGGAGTTCCCAGAAGCAAAGGGGGCGTTGCCAGCTTCTGGGTGTCCCTCAGTCCCTCCCTTTACTTAAAGGAATAGCTCCTCTGGTTTGACCCCAGGCACACTCGCCTTGTAATGTACAAAGCTGCTCCCCCACCCTTCGCATCACAACCTAGCTTGTTAGTCTGAAAGCTGCTCTCTCCCGCCCTTTCTGCTGCAGCCATTTCCCCGCCTCCCAACTAGTCAGTCTGTGAACATCCTAGCTAGCTATTGGTTCATCAGTCAGCTTGCAAGTGTCCTTCTCCGTTATTGGTCCCCTATTAGCCCGAAGGAATTCAACTGCTTAAAGGTAGCTACCCCACCATCTTTTCTCTCCTACACACTTCTCCTCCTCGATTTTCTACTCTTTCTTGTGCGCACCCTTTCTCTTTCCCTTTCCTTTCCTCTCATTTTCTCTCTTACCCTTCAGGAGTCTCTGTTTGCTTAACAAACTCCCTTATGTGATTTCTCATGTCTGGCGTGATTTTTGTGGGATTCCTTACATGCCTGTCTCCTAACTTTCCAATAGTGAGGCTTCAAAAAGTCCACCGCATGGCAATTTGGTTGCTTGGAGTGCCAGGCCTGCCCAAGAAAGCCGAAGAGGGGGCTGCTCTCTGGTCCCACCTAGGGTGCCAAATTTGTTACCAAAAACTTGGTCCTTGTCCCAATGCTAATTTGATAATGAGGACACAGTTTTGAGAAAAAGGAAAAAGAAGGTTTATTGCTTTACTAGCAAAGGAGAAACACCAGGGAATCCTGTCCCAAAGGCTCTGATTCTGTCCATCAGGAGGAACAGGGTGGTTTAAAGGAGCTCTTCAGGGGTTACATTCCAGGTGTGCTCTGGTGGCGGGTTCCAGGGGCCTCCACAGCAGGTTAGGATTTGCTCGTTAATTTGGAGATAGTCATCTCTCAGATCCTCAGCAGGCATCTTCTTCCTGTAGAGCACAGATAGCTCCGGGTAATTTTGCTCCCTGCCCCCCTGGTTGGGGAAGGAGAGAGGGACAAGAGAAAAGGGAAAAGTTGTCCCTTTCAAAAATAAGTCTTGGAGCTATATTCAAAAGGTGAAGTGTGTAAGGAAATCCCACGAAACCACACTGGACACGGGAAATCACATAAGGGAATTTATTAAGCAAACAGAGTGTCTCCCTGCAGGGTAAGAGAGAAAATGAGAGGAAAAGAGAAAGGAAAGCGAAAGGGCGGGTGCTAGAGAGATTGGAAAGCAAGGAGGAGGAAAAGCAATTGTGTAGGAGACAGAAGCAAGAGAGGAAAGATGGCGGTTGAAATCCTCCCAGCTAAGAAGGGACCAATATCGGAGAAGGATACTTGCAAGCTGAATGATGAACCAATAGCTAGCTAGGATGTTCACAGATTGACAAGTGGTTGGGAGGCGGGGAAAATGGCTGCATCAGAAAGGGCGGGGGAGCAGCTTTATACATTACAAAGTGGACCACTATTACTCTTTAGCAGGGGAAGGTCCTGTTGGAGTGGGGAGAATTTTGTAGCAACAGGAACTTTTGGCCTTTGTGGCCTGTAATTTTCCTCTAGGGGAATGGTGGCTCACTGGAGCAGGACCATTGAGATGCAAATTTCAGGTCTTGGGCTAGCTCATCTTCCTCAGACTCTGAATCCTCTCCAGAGTCCTGCATAGCGACCCTTCCCCCATCTTCCTGTATCTCTTTGTCTAATGGAATGTGCTTTGCCTCTGCCTTCAAATTCTTTCCCTGACTTTTGCTTAACATGTTTCTGGTAGACAAAGAGGTCCTTAAAGCTGTGCTGTCCTGCCTATTAGGTCTAAAACTTTTAACAGCATTTCTAAGTCCTGTAGTTAAGTCAATCTACAGGCAATCTGGAACAATTTTCCATAATTGTGAGTTCCTGAGGGCAGATCCTTCTGTCTAATAGCTCAACCAACCTTGGTTCTCAGACAAGCCCTGGATGGCTCCCTGCAGATCACATTTTTGCTTCAGTTATCACATTACCACCTCCTCTTCTACTGTCAAAATTTCCTCCTGCATACCTGATAAGGACACATGACAAAATTTAGGGCTTGATCAGATAAACCAAGATAATTACTTCATCTCAGGATCCTGAAGAAAAGATCCTATTGACAAAGTTCCTTTTGCCATGTAAGGTAGTGCTCACAGGTTCTGGGGATTAGGATGTGGACACCTTGGGGGACATTGTTCAGCCTACTACAGTGACCAGTACTTTGTTTCAGGCCTGGGGATGATCCGTTCTGTCTCCCAACCCATCCCCTCAGAATAGAGTTGTGTATCTTTCTCCAAATCTATACTTTAACCTTCTAGGCCACCCCAACTTTCCCTGTGTTCACTTTATTTGGGTCCTGAGACTATCCTAGGATGGTGTCATCTAATGGAACTTTATGTGATGACCAACAATTCTATATTTGCACTGCCCAACATGGTAGCCACAATTACATGTGGCTGTTGAGCACTTGAATGTGACTTTGTGTGATAGAGAAACTGAATTTTAAATTTCATTTCACTTTAATTAAATCTAATTGAAATTTAAATAACCACTCTGGCTAGTGACTAGTGACTTCTTATTCCCTCTACAGTGTGGTGCTGCCCCTGTTTATAATTTCTCCACAAGATGTTAAACTCATAATCCTTAGCATCACAGCTATATTTTTGGCTTATCCATTCATGGCACTCCCCAGGTCGATATCAGAGAGCTCAGATCTAGACAAATGAAAACAGAAGTTAAGGCCAAGTGGATTCTTTGATGCAAGCCTCTTCTCACACTTGTTTTGGATCAGCTGTGCTCCTAACCTCCTTCTCCAAGTTCCTGCAGAATCTGAAGAGGTTTCCACAGGGCCTCTGGAGTGATGGGGGTAGCTGAGGGCAGGACAGGCAATTGGATTGTGTCTACTGACCCAGAGAAGTAAAAGCCCTGTACTTCTGCTTTTTCATGAAGCTGAGAATACTCAAATTATTTTCAAGGTAGTCTCTTCCTTGTCTACCTTACTCAATGGCCACCCTTTGGGGGACCACAGAAATATGTCCTTAGGAAAGGTGCACAAGAAAGGGTCCTAACCTGGAGGTTGACACTGGCTGGAGTTCTGCTCTGCTAAGTGGCCTTTGGCAAGTGACTTCCCAGTTCTTGGCCCTTAGTTTCCATAAGATGAGAGGTTTGAAACACAAACCTAAGTGTTTGGTCTAAGTGTTTCTCACAGCTTTAACAGACTGTGACTCTGTTCCATGGATCAGGCTTTATTGTGTACATAATTACACTTCACATCCGGGTTCTCTCTAACGCACATGGTATTAAGTTCTGATTGAGAGTTACTAAATACCCATGACTTTCGGTTACTCCCACAGCACTGCAGAACAAAACCAGAAACGTCTACTTTTGTTCTCATGATGCCCCTTCATATTTGCTTTGATCTTCAGAGTGCTGCCTTGAACTAATCTGATCCTCATGACAAGAACAGACATTAAGGCTCAGAGAAGGAGGGAGAGAATTTTCCACAGGCCAGGCCCTATGATGGGTACCTAACACATTGCCTTACAACAGCCCTTCAAAGTGGGTAATATCATCCCCATTTCCCAGGTAGAAAAATGGAGGTCCAGTAAGGCAAAATAATTTTACCAATGTTTTACAGGTAATAAGATGATGAAGTTGCTTTTCTGATTCTGAACAACTTCCTGTTCCTCTACAGTATGCTGCTGCCCCTGTCTATAGTTTCCCCACGGAAAGTTAAACTCATAACCCCTAGCACCACAGCTGTCCTTTTGGATCATCCTTTCGTGGTGCTCCCAAGACGACCTCAAAAAGTCACTTGACCTCTCTGTGCCTCTTTTTTTTTCTACACTTGTAAAATAGAGGGCAACAGAGCATTAGATTTAGTAATTGCTAAAGACTTCGTAATTGCTCAGACTTTCTGTTTTTGAAACTGTAGTTTGTCCCAACTAAGAGTACCAGGCAATTCCCTTCACCAAAAATCAAATTAAAAATCACAAAGAAAGTCTACATTTGCAAACAAAGAAAAAACATTTTATTATGAAAATTCCTGGAATCAACTGCATTATCCATGTATCCACAATAGCAGAGAAGTCATGGGTGGACCATCCCCATGGGGGACATGTGTCCATAAATAATAGAAATAACTCCAAATACAATAACAAAGCATACAATAAAGATTAAATTAAGAGAAGGAACAGGGGTTTCTGAGAGGAGTTGGGAACATGGAGAATAAGGTGCATCTTGCTGAGAAGTGCAGGGGTCTCAGGTGATCTCACTGAAGACATCCTGCCCCTGAGCCTGGTGCAGCTCAGTTCAGTTCCAGGTCATCCATGTACTCCTGGACCCAGGTCTCACTGGGGTTGGCACAGACTTGCCTGCCCTTTTTGGTTTGGAATCTGTAGGACAAAGAGTGGACACATTAGAATCCCATGGGACCATTGAGGACCCTCAATACTACCTCTCTTGCCTGTGGTAGGCATCTTTCTCGGCTTGACTGTGGCTCATGTTAGGCATCTCTATTGGATGGGATCCTTCTAGAATGACCCTGGAACCATACTTCTATAACTTCTACCTACTGGATTTATCTGTAGCCCCAGGGATTTCCCAGATTAGAAACCAGTGGACTTTGTAATCCATATGGTTATATCTTTCCTTTTCCTAGCAGTATCTTTTCCATGATTTTCTGATCTTCTTTAAGAAATTTGCTTATGTCTCATGATGATTTTGACTTTTCCTGACTTTCTGGCCTCTGGATAGCTTCTTCCCCAGGAAGCAGCTTCTTGTCCTTTGTCTGCCACCTAGCCACTTTCAGGACTCAAAAAGTGACCCCATGACCTGCTTCCTCGATGCCTTGGCAGAGCTTCAGCCCTGAGAACCACTTCCCCCTGCTTAATCACCTTTTGCCCAAAATGGGCTCCCTTTTGAATCCCACCCCTCACCCTTGCCTCCCAGAGCAGCCCAGAGGTAGATACTCACACCACGGCAGGCTGGGAGCAGAGGCTGCTGGTCTCAAAGTAGTCAATCACAAAGTTTCGAGGAAGCTTCCGCAGGGTGTAAGAGAAGCAGCAGGCAGTGGGAGGGTCTGAGCCCACTGGAAGGAAAGGTGCATGTGAGATCAAATTCGAAGATCTATACAGGAGTTATTCATTTTGGATTCTAATTATGGGCCTGCATTGAACATCCCTGTGGAGCTATCATAACCCCAATTATGGTCCCTATATCCATGCCCACCCACCCAAAGTGGCACTCATATTCTAAATAGGGAATCCTGAGCAAAGATGAGAAAGAGTTCTAGCAGATTGGAATGAGTCTCAGAACATGTCTTACTCCCTTTGTATGACAGATGGGGAAACCAAGGCACAGAGAGGGACAGGCTTAAGCCAGTAGTCAGAGACAGCTTGTTCAACTTTCTGATTTCTAGCCCATCCTCCTCTGTTCGCTGTTAATTCTTAAGAAAACAGGACCTTAAGTTTTATTGACTGTCTTCTAGACTACATTGAATAACAGGCTACTTGGAAATCTTCCCAGCTCCGTTTTTGTCCCCTCCTAGCTCCAACCTTGACCCTAGAAATAACAGTGAACTTACTTGGTGCTGAGAGCACTGGAGAGCAGAAGGCAGCCCCGAGCACAAGGAGAGAGAGGACAGTCACGCAGAGCTTCATGGTCTTGGTGGAGGAGAGGTTTGCCTAGAGCTGAGACTGCAGAGCTCAGAAGCTTCAGAACCTGGCCACGTCCTGTGCTGATCTGAGTTGCAAACCCCTCTTTATAGGGATTCTGAGGCCTGGGACAGAGGTGGAGGTATAGGAGGGTGCATGGAATTTCCAGGGTAGAGATGATGTCATGGCACCAGTAAAGAAACTGAACCTAGCAGAGAGTGAAGAGTTCCTCACAGTTTCTCTTGCCCAGGGCTAAGTCATCACGGAAAAAAAGAGAAGGGAGTTGGAGGGGAGAAGAAGTGGGCTGTGCCCTAGAGGGAAGTGGTACACCAGAGACAGTGACCGAGCCTGGGGAGCGATTAGCAAACAGAGAGGAAGGATGAGACATCATAATTGCTTGAAAGGGCTCGTGAACAAGAACAAAGCTGCTCTGGATGGTTGGCACCTCCAGAAACTGGAGGCTTCATGTCAGTCTTTCCAGGTTGGCGGTGGTCTCCAGAACAGACATAGGTTGTGAGCGCAGAGAGAAACCATTGTCCCCCCACCCTCCCTGTGGGTTCTTCCACACACAGAGACACATCTAATCAGAACTTCATTCAGGAAAGGGGTCAGTTAGCCAGTCCTAGAACAAGGAGGGAATGAAAAGGAAACTAAGATTTCAGGATATTTTCTTGGACCAATAAGAGAACAAGAGAAAGAAAGCAGTAAGAGTTAAGTTTGGACGACCCAGGCAAAGAATGTTGTAGTGTATAAATAGGATTGGCTACCTAGCAATAAGTTTACCTGTGTCATTGACAGACTATGTAACCTAAGCATTCCCGGTCCATAGGGAATGCCCTGTGTGCCCCTGTCGATCCCTGGCTGGTTTCGCAATGCTGGGGACCAGTACAGAAGGAGAAGCTTACCAAGGGCAGGGATGCAGTGGTGCGCAGAACATGGCAAATGAGGGGCATTCAGATGAGTAGACTGAGATCTCACCCACCTTTGGCTCAGCTACTCTGACCCACGTGCTTGCCCCTAGCACACCATTGCCATCTGCTGTGCTCTAAGAAAATAGAAGAGTCAAAAGACAGAGCCCAGTCTCCTGAATGCTTTTGAGTTATGGGATAGGAGCAGCATTCTAGGGCACTTCAGAGTCGTTTGATAAAGTGCAAGCCATTTACTTTATCGTTCTATCCACCTTCTCCCAAAAAACTGCGCTTAACTCTTTCCCTTTCTGTGCTAACCCTTTTATTTTTGGAACCGGTGTTCTGGTCTTCAGAATGAAGCCTGCAGGACTGTGAGCTGGTAGGAGCAGCTCATCAGTGACCACCATACTCCAACCACTGAACCCAACAGCCTTGTTCTTTCTAAAGTGGAAGTGGACCTTCCTCACCTGCTGCAGCATGCTCTTTGGCTGTCAAGGACACAGGGAAGTGACTTCTAGGGACACTACACTCTGGACACATTACATTCCTGAGAGAAACATCAAACCTCACCAGGCTTAGTGGATCCGAGAATACTGTCAATCTTCCTTATGAAGCATCTTTCTTCAATTAATGCTTTTATGTTTTTATGTTGTTTCTAGCCTCTTTCTAAGCAGATCACAGGGAATACTCAAGCAAAAGAAGAAGATAATTCTGTGGGGGCGTCCTCTCTGCCACTACCCGGGTGGAGGAGGAAAGGGTTAACTGTCGGAGGAGGATGTTGGGAGTTTTTCTATTTATTACCCAAAAAACTGATCTACTCAATGGACACACAAGAGCCAATACTCTTCATATGAGAGGGTAGTGATGGGTCTGGCCATACCTGCTCTGGCTTCTTACAACTCGCCCATCTCTCCTTTATTTATAATATACAGGTAGAGGGGGCAAGGACCGGGAGGAGCTTCTTCTGTGATGGATAGGATAGGGTGGAGTTAGGGCAGCCATCCTTTAAGAGGAAAATTCCAGGAGGAGACAGGGAATCACTCCCATGCAGCGCCACATGCCTACCAGCAGTTCCTAAAAATCAGGCCTCTGCATTCCATGGCTCAACCTAGTCCGATTCTGCTAAATAAGGATGGCTTCCCACAAATCTGTAAAGTGTTTACAGAATTATACTCTATGCTATGTGACAGTATGTGTCAGATCTGTGTCAGATGTTGGGGGTTCATGATGGTGGATTCATGAAAGTGTCCAAAAAATGTAAGACCTACATTTCTTTTTAAAAATATTTTTATTTCAGTTTTTTCTTTTATGAAAAATATAAGTACTCTACAAAAATTAGAAAATACAGGGAAAAATAAATAAAAATTTAAATTATGCTATCATTCTTTATCCAATTTTATATTTTACTATTACTATATAATATTCTTTCTTAAATTAACATGTTTTATTATTGTTTCTTAATATTCTTCCATGTTATTAAAAACTCAAACATGATTCAAAAAATAGCATTAATAAATGTATGAGATTTCATTGTATGGATATGACAAAATTTACATTTAACTATTCTACTATTTAGGTTGGTCCATTCAATTTGTTCAAAGCTTTTCTCTATTATAAGTTGAGATGAGACTTGAATAAATATGTACAATTTTCATGTGCTGATTTAAATTTTTTTCATTAAAATTTTTAAAAATTTTAAATGATAATGATAAAACTTAACACAGCATTTACTACAAGCTAGTAATATTCTAAGCCTTTCACAGACATTAATGTATTTAATCCTCACAGTGACCCTCTAAGGTAGGTACTTTATCCCCTTTTACACATGAGGATGCTGAAGCACAGAGAAGTCTATAACCAAGCAAAGAACACACAGCTGACAGACTGATGGATTTGGAAATGAAATCAAGCAAGTCTGGCTCTAGAGATTAAATAAATCAGAAAGGGAAATGTGCTTTATGATAAATTTAAAAGCCCTGTGATTGTGATGTGAAATATCTTTCAATTTTGCATTTTGCAACAGATCTGCTTTTGAGCAATAAAATCCATGGACTTATCTCTTTTTCTTAGAAAACTTGGGGAATTAAATAATAGTCTTTCATATGTGTTCTAAATATTAACCCCTGTGGCTGCCACAGGATTTGCCCATGTTCACCCTGCCTGTGGTTTGCATGAAGAGGAAACTGCTTGGTCAAATTGACACCTCATTCATTAACAGCAGGGAAGAGACGCTTTTAAGGAAACACAGGTAGCTCAGAAGGACCAGAGTCTTGGTTTTGAGGAAGTCTGAAGGAGGCAAGCTGCAGGCCAAAGAAGCCACTGGGCATCAGGTGTCAGGTCACAGAGGAACTTCTGGTTCATGCTGGATGCAATGCCAAATAGTTGAAGAATGTTAACAGAGGGATACAGAGATTGATTTGCACTTTAGCAAAATCACATTGGATGCTGTATGGTGGGACAGACTAAAGAGGAGGAAATGGAAGGATAAACAGTTGCTAGAACATGGACAATGGTCATAGTGAGAAGCTGTGAGGGCCTGACCTCTGGCTGCAGCAGTGGCCATGGTCACAGTTGGATGCACCTAACTTCAAAAACAGGCTAGAGCTGGAGATTGAGTAGATGTAGGAGAGGCAGAGGGCGGGGGTCAAGGGCAACTCCCAGGTTTCCGTCTTGGAAACTTGACAGGAAAGGATGCTTTCTACTGGGTAGAAAATACAGAAGGAATCAAGGGAAAGGACTGAGTTCATTACCAAGATGTATGCCCTGAGGTACTGCTCACACACACAAAGTAGAGAAAATGACAAGAACTCAGGACAGGAAAGAAAGGACTGATTGCAGAAAGAAGGGACTGCATAATAAGATGTTGTCTCTCTCAGACATTAGAAAGGGGCCTCCAGGATGCCGTTTCTGTGAGAAATGAGACCACGCCTGTTGCAACCTGACTACGTGGACCACATCCAAATTAAAAAGGCCAAGGCTAGACCAAACAAGGGTGTCGGTGTTGCTATCGGTGAGATCCATGGGGCCACTGCTGCAGAAGGAGAGAACTGAAGTCAACACCTAGAGAAAGGCTGCCTTGGAGGAAACCAATCCAGCAGGGCCGGAACATGGGAAGCGGGCACACGAGGAGGAGGCAAGCAGAGCGGTCTGAGGCTAGGATGTCTGAGAAGAGGAATCGATCACTGGGCACTCCCTGTACTCATGGGTGGGACGCTGTGCTAGGGAGGGGCCTCAAGGGGACTGGAGTGAGCTGGAAATCTAGGGCACAGAGCAAGCCCCTCCGTGGTAAAGATCCACTGTGTTGACCGCTGGCTACTTTCTGTCTCCACCACCTAAACAATTTTGGGTGCTCCCCAAAAGAGCCAGACCTGACACTGTGGACTTTGTCAGACTTCCCTTCCCAACTCTGTAATGAGAGTTTAGACATGACCTATATTGTTAGTTGTTAGCCAAATCTGTGATTTATTCTTTTACCAAATATTTATTAAACTGTACTCCGGGGCTGAGGCTGTAGCTTAGTGGTAGAGCACTTGCCTCGCATGTATGAGGCACTGGGTTCCATCCTCAGCAGCACATAAAAATAAAAATACTGTGTCCATCTACAACTAAAATACATTTTAAAAGCTATACTGCGTTTGGGCTTTATGGTTATCCTTGGGGATACATTGGTAAATAATAATTCAGACAGTGAAATAGTAACTGGCCATTTCCATCTGTGTGACTGTGGGCAAATCATTTCACCTGGGAACATCAATTTGTCACCTAGGAAATTCCTAAGAGTCTCCCAATTCAGCCATTCTGGAACTCCCTTTACTCGATCAGCTTGTGTATTAAGCACACACTATGCACACAAGCCCAAATACATGGCAAAGGGCTGCTTCCTGGCTTGGGGACTGATATGGAAAATCTTACCAATATATAAACACAAAGATATCGCTTTTATTAAAAACAAAATTGTGAGGTTACAGAGATTAGAGATTTTTCATGTCATCATTATGTGCTGGGATTTGTTAGGTAGACTCGACCAATAAGACTTGGTCTGAATTTGGTTTAAAATCAACAGTAGGACATCACCTAACTTTTTGAAATGGAGTTTACTCAGATGACTAATCATATACTGGCGAGTGCTGTAATCCTGGAAGTAGATAGTGTCCATGATCAGAAACATTGATGCAGCTGTTTCCACTTCCTCTTCGCACCCTCCCCAGCTCATAGATGCCGGCTCTCAGAAACTTAATCATGTATGAATGTGGTTCCCCTGCGGAGCCCTGGTGGGCAGGGAGGGTAGGCTGAGGAAAGTACATCCTCTGAGATGGCTTTTCTAGTGAAATAAGCCATAATGACTCCTTTTTTGTTTGTTTGTTTGTTTTGTTTTGTTTTTGGAAACGATAGCAATTTGGGGAGATACAAGGATTGCTATCATCCCAGTGAAATCTCCCACGGCCCTCTGTCTTTGCTTTACCTCCCTCACTACCTGCATTAGCATCACTGAGAAGGAGGATAGAAACAGAGCCCAGAGCCCACGTGTGTTTAAAAATGGAACTCTACAGACACTAAGGAAGGACAGAATTCCGAAGGTGTGGTCTTTATTTGCTTAGGTGGGGTGTCCTTTGTCCTCTGGCATCTGACAGATCAACTCTGATTCCTCTGGAGAAAAGTCAAGGCCCTTCCTGGTTGGGCTCCGTTTAGCCTGGTTACCCATTCCCGCACGCTAGCAGCTCCACTGAACTCTGCCCTCGGAGCTCGGGAGCCCTCCATGCCACACCTGTGACTTTGCATCAGGGGAACCTACACCTCTCACTCCATCTGCACATGTTCCAACCCCAAATAGTTTTCAAGATTCAACCGAAACTCCATCCCTTCCACGAAGCCTTCGCCTATCTTCCCAAGGAGGCTCATTTCTCCCTCTTCATAGTGTTCTGAGCTTTTCTTTCTTCTTCTAGGAGTCCTGGCATGCACTTTCGTCTTCTCCCCCTGGCCCTTTGGCACCAGGGATTGAACCCAGGGGTGCTTTACCACTGAACCACATCCCCGGCCATTTTTTATATTTTAATTTTGAAGCAGGATCACATTAAGTTGCTTAGGGCTTTGCTAAATTGCTGAGGCTGGTCTTGAACTTGTGCTTCTCCTGCCTCAGGCTCCCAAGTTGCTGGTATTACAGAGTGTGCCCCCCCCACACCAAGCCTAGCACTTTCTGCTATTGCTGTGAATACCTGCTTATGTACTCTACCTGCCCATTCCAGACTGGGGGCATCCAAGGACAAAGGCCATCAAAAAGAACTCAACCCATTTCTCATAAAAGATGATGTGTGCGTATTAATTACAAAATAATAAAAGGTAGAAAAGGGAAAAAAAGTAGATTTGGCTGAGAGGGTAGACATTTTTTCTACATCACTCTTTTTTGCATTGAGAGGAATATGAAAAGAAAACTGCTTCAAGTTGGGTAATATTTACCTGAGTATCACATAGGATGCTGCAAACTGTTTAGAGAAATGAGAAACACAAGACTTTGTTCTAGCAAAGGTCATTGGATAGGAACTTCAGTGTATTTATCAAAATTTATTTTAAATTAAGCTGGGCACGGTGGTACATGCCTGTAATCCCAGCAGCTCAGGAGGTTGAGGCAGGAGGATCAAGAGTTCAAAAACAATCTCAGCAATGGCAGGACACTAAACAACTCAGTGAGACCCTGTCTCTAAATAAAATACAAAATAGGGCTGGGGGTGTAGCTCAGTGGTTGAGTGCCCCTGAATTCAATCCTTGATACCCCACCAAATTTTTTATTTTAAATTAAACAATTAATGACACCTTCACTTTTCACCCAGTGATGTAAATATTTTAAACCAAAATTTGTGGCTGGCTAGAAGGTAATACAGTCTTGATAAATAAAATGAGAAAAATCTGGAAAAAGAAAAAAAAATAAAAGAAGCCAAGAAAATTAAAAACACCATAGACCCATCACACAAATATAAGCATTATTAGTTCTTCAGGGCTTTTATTTCTAAGGTTTTTTTATTTTTCCCATGCCTAGGGTAGGCATGGAAATACAGACACAATTCCATACAGTCATACAATTCTCCACCTTGTATAATTTGTACAATTTTTTATCTTACTTTTTAACATTGATGTCATATTTATGCCACTTCACTCAGTTTTAGGGCTTAATAACAAAAAATCCAGGAAACATGCCATAATTTACTCTACCATTCCTTCAGAGGAAAATCATGAATGATGCTAGGCCAGAGGTCTTTTTGTTTGAAGATACCTCCATATCTGGCTTTCTCTGTAGAACTCTTTCCTAGAAACACTTTTTCTAGGTTGGGGGTACACAGCTCCTGACATACTGACACCCACACCTAAAGGAACTTTTTGATCCCCAACGAGAGTGTAACTGAGTGCCCTTGTCATTCTATGACTGTTCAATGAATGGACAGATGAAACGTGACATCACGCTTCCTATTCCTCCAGCTGGGGATTCTTTAATTAGGCACCTAATATCTGGGGGGCAGGGGGAGTTGCCACCATCCACAGCTAACCCCATGTGGTTACAGAGACAGAGAAAGCACCACGTTTCAGTTCTGTGGGAACGAACAGGAATGGAAAGGACATTCATAAATAAGTTCTTATGAGAAAGGATCAGCTAAGAATAGCTCTGGACAGACACCCCTCTCCTCCCTCTCACAGGGAAACCATTTCCCCCAAAAGAAACCAGAGTAGGTCATGAGTTGAGAACTGAGACCTACAGCTCAGAGATGCTATTCTTGGATATCCTGAGCTCCTGTGGTCACCAAAGACCCTGAGTTGTGTAACTGCATGACAGCATTACTATGCTTAAAATTTTCCCCTGGCACCCCCAGATTCCACTTCCCCACCCGCCAGGGTTGCCTATAAAGAGAAGGGGAGATGGCTTCAGATGCCAGAAGGACACAGGCAGCAAAGGACACAGAAGGACAGAAGGGTCAGCGAGTACCCAGACCCTTCTTGGATCTACTGACACTTGAAACCACATTCCATCACTCGCTCAACATCATGCAGGTCCCCACGGCTGCTCTTGCTGTCCTCCTCTGCACCATGGCTCTCTGCGATCAGGTCTTCTCGGCACCACGTGAGTTCACCCTGCTGTGGTGGGTGTCCCAACTCTCTGGCCATAGGGAGACCACATCAGTCTTTTCTTGTGGTCTCAAGAACCCAGGAGAAAAGAGAAAACTTCTTAAAGGGCTACACAATGCCTTGGTCTTTCTCTGAAGGACTTTTGTCTTTACAAGGGGTCTTAGCTCCTAGTCCCCAGTTCTGAGAGTCAGGGTGGGGGCAGGGGTTCCTTCTTTGTACAGACAGGGGGAAAAAGGGAGCTCTAAACAACTGAGTTTGCAAGAGGCAGAATCCAGACCTGGTTCATTTACCAGACCTCTCCAGGTCTCCCCAGGATGTCTTAAGATAGATGTCCCAGACTTCTCTTTTGCTGGGGTATGATTTCTTGAACCAAACAAAATTCCCTGAAGAGAGATAGGAGAATAGTCTGCTTGGCTATCAAATCACACAGGAAAAGAAAGCCCACAGTGAAGAGTCAGAAAGGGGAACAGAGAGAAAGGAAGACAGAGATATGGAGGTTTCTAGGTAGAAATGCCCAAATGCCTTCCTGAGACCTGGTCTCCAGCCCCCAGCTGCACAGGGCTCTTTTCCTCACCCTCTCAGGATGCAGCCGCTGGCTGCCTTCCTTCTGAATGATGACTTGAACTCATTCTGTCCCTTTCTCCACAGTTGGCGCTGACACCCCAACGGCCTGTTGCTTTTCCTTCGTCTCCCGGCAGATTCCACGCAAATTCATAGCTGACTATTTTGAGACCAGCAGCCAGTGCTCCCAGCCAGGTGTCATGTAAGTGCCAGTGCTCTGCCCACCCTTGGGGACAGTCCCCAAGGGCACAGGCAGGCCAGATTAGCAATCCTAGACAGGCCCATTCTTGTGGGGCCCATCACATATATAGGATTCAGCTCTTTAGATGTGACCTGACTTGGTGGTGGAGGTCGGGGGTTGGGGTCCAGAGTGAGGGAGGCTGCCCCATCCCAGAGAGAAGGGACAAGAAGAAGGAGGTGGCAGGATCCTCTGAGAGGCTCTTGAGTTGGTGAGGGAGACTCTCTAGAGTGACATAGGCAGAGCAATTCTGAGTTGCCCAGGACAGGGGTTGGGATGGAGGGACCACCATGAGCCCAAGATGTGTTGATCCTGTGTTTCTCCCCGCAGCTTCCTAACCAAGAGAGGCCGGCAAGTGTGTGCTGACCCCAGCGAGGCCTGGGTCGAGGAATACGTCGCTGATCTGGAACTGAATGCCTGAGTGGCCTGGAGGCAGCAAGGAACCCAGTGACCTCCGAGGGACCTTGGGGAGCAGGAGCCGGTGTCTTGGAAACATCCCTGTGACTTCATAGCTACCTCTCCTATGGGCTGGTTATTGCTAAACAGCCTCACTCTTAACTTAAATTTTTATTTATTTATATTATTTAATTTTTATAATTTATTTCAATTTTCATTTCATTTTGTGACTGTTTTGCTCCAAAAGATCCCAGGGCACCTTCTTTACCACTCATCCCTTCTCCCTTTGCTCACACTGTTTGGTGACAGTTGAATGACTGTCATTAGCTTCTTCCAGGCAGACATGGTATAAAAGCCGTCAAACTGACAGATACATAGTGGGTCCTTTGGCTCCGGGCTGTGTCCAGCTGGTGAAATAATAAAGATGCTCTTTTAAAAAGAAAACTGGCATTAAGTTGGTGTGTGTTTTTCCAGAAAATCAGAATCACTGGTTAAGAGAAATAAGGGTGAATAATAGGAAGATGTGACTTGGAGGGACTTGCGGGGAGAAGAATGGGGCTACTGCCTTCACTCCACTTTACATGGGAGGCACAGTTCTGGAACATTCCAAACTACAAATATTTCATAACTCATAATGTAGCTGCTGTAGGAAAATTCACTCTTTGAATTGATACTGTAAGCAAAAATAACCAAAACGGTTTCAGCACCATAATGAAAGTACTGGCACAGGAGCAGTCTTCATGGATCAGCTGTGCCTTTTATTCAGTAGCAGAGTCAGGCATTGGAGGACTCACTTTCTGGATGGAAAATAGCCCTGATACAGGGAGGTCTGGGTTTAAACAGGTTATGCACTGGGAGATGACTTACCCATTGAAGACTTCATCAGAACATCTGAGTTTGGGCATTCAGGAAACAGGTTGTGAGAATTTGAAATTTGTTTTTACCTGGCAAGGATGGAGGGGTTCAGAATTCAGCACTTCTCTTTCTCTCCAGGGTCTCTTGTACTGTCACTGGGAAAGGATCTATTTGGGGAAGGCTCAATGTTTTGGCTTCTTCCCAGAGACTGTCATTTTAGGCTTGATGGATATCTCCTTCCCAGGGATTGTCTTGTCAGTGGATGATGTTTGCTTCTTTCCCAGGGATTGTCTCGTTGCTAGAAAAAGATCAGCATTATCAGTGTGTTGCCCTCTCCTCTGTCCCTCTTCCCAGGCTACACAGTTTTGGGGGTTGTCATTTCCATATCCTTTAGATACCATTAGGCAGAGCATTCTGTAGTGTTTACTTACAATAAATAAAGCTTCATTAATAAGAAATTGCTAACATTTTTGAGGCTCACTCAAGGTCATGTGCTTTTTATGTGTCATCCATTCGATCCTACTAATGCAATAATATAGCTTAGGTAGTACTATTAACATCCCCATTTGACAGAAAAGTGAATCAGAGCTCCAGAAGAGTAAGGCAATTTGTCCAAGACCACGCTGCATGTATATGGCACAACTGAGTTCCCAAACTACTTTCATTTAGCTACATACTATTGCTGTTAAACACTGATCAAGTGATTTCCCTAGATGTGATCTACCTCTACTTAAATCACAAGCAACAGTACTAAAACCACACCCATAAGAGTGCTTAGGATTGAACTTGAGAACTGATGTTTTTATCAAGTTTACCAGCAGTGCCACATGCAGGTTAAGGGCTAAGAACACTTAGTTAACAGGATTCACCACTCCTTCCCAAATGTGGCACATATATGCATGGGGTAATAGGTATACCATATTCCACAAAATAAATGGCTAATGTTGTGGGGTGGGGCTCAGGCTCTATGTGTAGCAGATTTCTGTTTATAAATTTGCTATGAAAGGCAAGTTATTTAACAAATGGATTCCTTGGATTACAGTTATAAAGTATAAGAAATATGCACTGAGCTAGAGTCCTTTTTTCAAAAGAAGGAGAAATTCAAAAGATGTGTGAAAATAAAATGTGTTAATTTTTATGAGCCACAATTATTTCATGTTCAAAATAATCTAATTTTTATATCCAAAATTGTTTAGAATTATAGCAATCAAACCCTTTAAAATTTCACTAAATACTACTACTTAGCAAATATTAAAACGCACATACTAGAGTTGAGGATGTAGCTCGGTGGTAGAGCTCTTGTCTAGTATGAGTGAGGGCTTGGGTTCAATCCCTGGTACTACAAACAAACAAACAAACAAACAAAACAAACATGCTGTTTGATCTGATTTCATTTTCAGGAATCTATTTTATAGAAATACTGCCAAAGAATAGGAATATGTAGACACAAGGATATTTTTTGCAGCATGGTTAGTTAAAAAAAAAAAAAAAAGAACCAATCATTAGTAGGATATTAAATTAGTAGAGAATTAAGATCCCCATCCATGGAATAGTATGTTGTCAATATAAAGGCTAACACACATCTCTGTCTACGCAATGTGTCCATAATATTAAGTGTAAAAGGTGTACCCATTTACATCTAGTATATATAATCTAAATATATGATCCAGAATTATACATATTATTTTTGTTTTTACTTTAAAAATCCATATATACATATATATTTATATAGGCAAATAGTTGGAAAAGATGCACATCAAATAGCTAACTGTAGTTGCTTAGAGTACATTTTTGTAAAGAAGTAGAGATTTCATTTTTCTGCTCTTGTAAATTTTGATTTATTTTTCAATAAGCTTGTATTGCTTATCTCTCTGGTCTCACCTTATCCTCCTCCCATTTGATGGGTGATAGTCCCTCTGTTGAAACCACTCTCTGGTTGGGATTCTGAGTTGACACCAAGAGGACAGAGCTCACCTGGCTTATGAGATTTGATACCGTGATGACTTTTATGTAATGAGAAGGAAGCCAGAAACAAGTGCTTTCGATGGAGGCTTTCTTTTGTCCCCCTCCCCCATTCTCTCTCTCTCTCTCTCTCTCTCTCTCTCTCTCTCTCTCTCTCTCTCTCTCTCTCTCTCCCTCCCTCCCTCTCTTTCACACACACACACACACAACTTTTCCCTTGCCACATTTCACAATCCCCTTCCATTGTGAGGGGCCCCACTCCCCTACACCATTACCATTCACACTCCTGGTAAGTGTGAAGTTACTGTCCATGCAACAGGAGGTGCAGCATTTGTTCCCATAGTAGTGAAGATGTCACCTTCATTAGCTTTTGGAAAAAAAATCTGGGGTCATACAAAATCTCCCTGTATGCACTGAACTAGTTCTTGAGGTCCAGAAACCTACAGCTGAATGAGAAGTTTAGCAGTGTCCAATATTCCCTAAATACAAGTGATGTGTACAGAGTTCACAGAATAGAGACCCCTGTTAGGGCACAGGGAGAGGAACTGCCTGGGGAACCAGATCCCCAGACATTTCAGAGTTAAGACCAGACTGAGATCCCTGGTCAGCTGCTCAGGCCGCTTTGAAGCTCTCCTCCCTGGGGACATTACCCCTGTAGAGGGGGACCTGCTGCCTAGGGGCTGTTTCCTTCCTGTCTGTGGGGTTCAGAGCCCGGGGGTTTTCCTTAGTTGTTGAGCAATCAATGACCATTTGAGGCTGGTCTTGTGGTTTGTCTGGCAATGTGATTCCCTTTCCATAATCGGCTTTTAATCTATTTGCTTCTGATCTGTCCTTGAGCTAGGTAACCACAAGCAGAGAGGTAGTCAGGTCATAGGGTTTACACTTTAACTCGATTGGGAATGTGCACGTTTTAGCACAGAGCCCAGTATGGTAGTCACCACTAGCTCCCAGCCCCTGGGGAGAGCCTTGGAGCTCCATCCTGGACCCTGTGGAGCTGCACCTCACTCTTCCGCATATGGAGGTATGGGACTGTATATGGGAGTGAGAAATATTTGACCCCAGGCCCGAAGCTACACCCTTCTTGTACCTTCATAAAGGGTTAGTTGTCTATTTCATAGGAAAGGGTGAGGAGGGAGAGCCAGCGCTGCAGTTGGACCCCAGGTGTAACTCCTAAGTCTCTTGCTTCCTTGTTTCTGCTGCGAGAAACCTTATCTTAGACTAGAAAATTCTGCATTTACAGCACTGCAAGACTCCAGATTACTGGATTCTCAGTCAACAGATTGTAAAAGCCTGTGTCAGAAATACAGAATTTTTTTCCTTTTCTGATTTCAGATGAGCCCATTTCAAAGTAATCTACGCTTTCTTTTTTTTTTTTTTTAATGGCGCTGGGATTTGAACCCAGGGCCTTGTGTTTGCGAGGCAAGCACTCTACCAACTGAGCTATATCCCCAGCCCCCTAAATTCTATCTTAAAGGACCTTATTTGTGGATGTGAGAAGTAGCTTTTAAATTCCAATATTTAGAATCTCTCCTATCAAATTCCTTAAAGCTGCAGCCTTGGTATTTGGCACAGGACCTTAGCACCAAAATATGACAGGTCACGATTCAACCAGCAGCCTCGATGTCATGTGCTGATGGCAGTTCTCAAAAGGAGGTGCCCAGGCAGCAGCACACCTGTCACCTAAGGACTTGCTAGAAATGCAAGTTCTAAGCCCCCTTCCAGCCTTTAGGGAGTGCGCCTCAACAACATGTAATTTTAAAATGCCTCCAGGTGATTCCGATGCACACCAAAATTTAGAAGCCACTTCTGCTTGATGACCTTCTATTTTCTTTTCCACCTTTCAGCCAGAGCCTGTGACTCTTAACAGAGCCAGTATCTCTGAACAGGACTAGGTTTCTGCACATCTTAGGACACTGGCAGTTTCAAGTGGGGGAAACAAACAAGTAAATCTAATTCAAAGTTTTGAGTAAACAAACCTGATAGGCCCAAGATGTGGGCCTATAAGTGTACAGAGGTGGCTCTGGCCTCAGGCAAGGGGGCATGAAGCAGCCCCGTGGGACCCCACAGTTTCTGAGGTCTTCTCTTTCAGGATGTCTCTTTGTACTCTCCATAACTCAGTTGCACTTGTAGGCCAGATTGCCAAGAGAGCCAAGAAAATACCTGGAGATGAAGGGTAAGTTGGAAGGTTTATGGGAAAATGCTCACAGGGTAGGTTCACTGGTGACAGGCTGGACAGTTAGCACCTCTGTCCCTCCGTCCCTCAAGATGCTATTCCAGAAAGTCCAGTAACAACAGACTAGACAGTTTAGGACCTTTGTGCCTGACAGTGTTTCACAAGAAAAAAGCAACTTTGCCCCTCACAACACCTTGTCCAGCAGCAGCCGGCTTGGTGAGAGGCACATGCCCTCTTCAGGATGCCCTCAACTCCACACCAGTTACCACGGGGAGAGAGGGTTTGTAGTCAGACGACAGACGCAGAGATGTCATTAGCTTAGCTTGCTTTCTTTCTTATATGACCAGCATTTGAAGGATAAGCTGCCCTGGTGTGCATGCAAGAAAACAGCATCTACGGATACCACTACTGTGCCCTATTTGCAGTATATGTGAGGAAGAGAAAGTCATTGTCCATCAAAATAGAATTTGTCTGGACATTCCAGTCTGGGCCTACGTTCTTGGCAATGGTATTTCAGGGACGTGGTGTCTTACCATTTTTTCAAGGGTGACAACCCTTCCATGTCCGAGTCCCAGAGTGGCTGCTAGCATTTACCAGGGTTACATGAATCATGAAGAATTGTTTTTGTTTTTGTTTTCTTAACAGAGAAGAGTGAGTCTGTGTTCATTTTTTTTTTTTATTTAATTTTTTTTAAAAAACACTTAGATTCTTGCAGATTCGACTGACTTAGGAACCCAGTTCCTAACCAATCACTGTGGTTATGGGGATGAGTTTCACAGTTTTGCTTAAGTTAATCGGGGGCACATACTTGGATCTGTGGATTGAGTGAATTTCACATAGACTTAAAGTCTGAGAATTATTAGGAAGGGAAGCATGGTTTTCTGGTATTGGGAAGGATGGAGAATAGATTTGGGTCAGGAAAAACACATTTTCACTATAATGTGTTTTGTCTTTTTCTTGTTGATTTTTTTCTTGATCTACGAAGAGCAGTAACACTGAATACAAGGAACAATTCTCCTTTACTCTCTTGATTAAAAATGGTTAGTCCTCCAACCTCCTGAATTACTTGGTTTTCAAGAAGGTTAACTCATGTATTTCCTGTTGCCCCATAAATGTTTATCACCCAAATCTGAACTAAACAGACACGAAGCTCTTCACGGGGTCAAGGCAACCACAAGGAAATGGGGCTATATACCCTCTCAAGAGCACATGAAGTGAGGCAGAACTGGCCACCCACCTCCTCTATCTACGCAGAAGGTGGGATCAGGGAAGTGAGGGGGACTCTTAAAACAATGAGTCATCAGTAGAGACCACCTACACTGAGGAAGAAAGAGAAGTCCTTAAAAATTGGACAGGCAAAGAGGCAGCTGAGAGAAGATACGGTACACCTGCAGCTTTGATCCCCCTTGTTCCTGAGACCAGCATCTACAGGAAATATTATGTGGGATTGAACATATACCCAGATCTTTGGTGGGTCTTCATTAAAATAAGCCAATTTGCATCTTGGGTTTTTAAAACATATCATTAAAAGCTATGCATTTCTCATGTTATAAAGGGTGCCTACTAGGCAATGGAGTGAAAATATAATTTTCTTAGCCATTTTCATCTTATAACTGATGTAAGTCACGTCTAATTTTAAATTGCTGTAAATATGCTGAAGATCAACTGTTTTTATGCATAAGACTTTTTCCATATTTGGATTTGTTTACATAGGAAACTGATTGTAGACATGGACCTTCTTGGTCAAAGGCTAAGAAGATTTTAAGGTTCCTCATGCTTATTAACACCCATACCGAATACATTTTTATATCCTTTGGTGAGTGCAGTTTAGGGTCCTCGATTAATCGCTCTTTAAGAAGCAGATTCTGAAAACTGGCTGTTCACCCCTCACTCCCACAGTTCGGGCTTCATAATACAGCTCCGCCCCCCCTGGGTGTGGTTTCATTTTGGCTTCTGCTCAGGACTTGTGGCATCATTGCATGATCACATCTGTGCAGTTAGAACAACTGTAGACAAGCACAGAAGTTTCTGCTCTGCCAGGGGAAACTATGACTACTGAGCTCTAGTGAGAAGGAACGAGCTAAGTGTGGTCCTGGGATGACACCAATATCTCACCTCCTCTCACTGGGGAAACCACTTCCCCATAAAGAGCCCCGAGGCAAGCGAGCACTTGAACTATTCTTGCAAATACCCCAGGCCCTGTGGTTACCCAAGACCCCCTTGCATGTGCAAGTCAACAAGACATCGTTGTGCTTAAAAACTTCCTCTACTGTCTCCCCCATCTCCATTCCCCTGTGGCCCAGGGCTTTCCTATTAATAGAAGAGGACACAGTTTGGACCCTAGGAGGAGGCTGGTGACAGAGTGCCCAGCCCCTGCTCATTCCTCCTGCACTATTGGACCCTGAATGTCCTCTTTACTTACCATCCTCTCTGTTCTGGGGTCCCCTCTCAAGAGTCTGCCTTTTGTAGTTCCCCCACTCTATGGCTTGGGTCAGATGTCATCAAGTGGATGAATGTACTCAAATGAAACAGACCTTCCCAAGAGATTTTCAAAATGCCCTGGGTTTTCTGTTCAGGTGACTTTTATTTTCTTTTCCAAAAACTTTCTATTCTATGTACCTCAGGGGAGGGTTGTTGAGTCTTGTTCTATCAAGGAAATGGGAAAACTGAACAAGTTTCAAGAAGAGGCAGAATCCAGCTACATTTGCTTCCCAGTGTGCAGCTGAGTAATAAACTCACCCCGATTCCCATTCACAGAAGATTGACAGAGTGGATCTCTTACTGGAAAAATCTCTTTTTTAAAGTTCCCCTAGTAGAAGTGGAATGAGAGGCAGACTGCTCAATGAGCAGTATTTTCTGCGGTGGCAGATAGAGACCAAACCTAGATGAAGGCAGAAAAAGAAGCAGAAGGTGGAAAACGGTGAACCAAGAAATCTGCAGCGTCCTTCCAGTTCTCCTCAGCCCCAGATCCTTACCCCTGAACAGAGTTTCTTCACCTACTTTCTTCTGACTTTATCCCTGGACAGAAGTAACTGGCTTATTTGTTCCATTGGAAAATGACTCGGGCTCTGCCTGCCCTTTCCCTCAGAGTTGGCCCAGGGCCCCAAGGATCTGCTGTTTTTTTCTTTGATCTCCACTGACCTCTAGCAAATTGGTTAGGTGACAGTTATGAAACCAACAGCCAGTGCCAAGTAAGAGCAGGTCCTCCTGCCCATTTCCACAAAGAGGCAGGATATGCAGGGATAGTGCCCACAGGATGTGGAGCGGAAGCAGCCTGTAAAGGCACCAAGAGGTGGGTGAGGGTTGTCCTAGGGCACCTGTCCCCAAAATTTCATGCAGAACTCAGGCCATCAAAGTGTCTTCTGGTCTGGCCTGGGACCTGTAGGGAGTCAAGGAAGTGTTGCCCCTGGCAGAGGGAAGAAAGGAGAAAGCCATAGGAGGAAAAGCTGCCTGAAGAAACACCCCAAGTCATTCTGGAAAGGTCTAGGAATCCAAGGTTGGGGAAGTAGTTCTGAGAAAGTGGACCAAACCTGAGCTTAGCTTCCCAAGGCAGAGGGGCTGCAGAGGCGTGTGAGACCTGGAACTCCCTCTCTGGTTCCTCAATGTTTATAATTGTCTCTCTTCAAAGACCCCAAACTAAAGAGGCTGGAGGTCTGTGTCAACTCCACCAGGTCTGGAGTCAAGTATGTCACTAATCTCAGAACTAAATTTCTGAGTGATCTAGAAGTGACAAGAACCCAGTTGTATCTATAGGTCGATTAGGGAGCAGGGACCCAAGTGAGCCCTGAGACTGTTCCTTCAGCTCCTGAACCTATCTCAACTATGGGTGAGTTGCCATCTTGGACTCTTAACCTAACTGTTGATTTACTCAGTTTCATTAAAATTTGTGATGCATTTCTATGTGCTCTTGATTGGTCTCTGGCTGAAGAGATTCCCACAATGCTCTCCACACACCTCCTCCCCAAACCCCGCCCATCACCCAGTGGTTGACACTTACGCACAGTGTAGGTGAATAGTTGTTTATCTTCTTCTAAAGAACTTTGTTCTAAAACCATCAAACATCAAATATTTACAGAATGTTATTTACCATTTCTGTGTTCATCAGTGTGAAATAGTAATGAAAAAATTTTTCAAGCAAACCAGTCTTAGAATTTTGGTGATTCTATTGTCTTTGTTTTGTGGCAAAGTCAGAAACTCTGGTTGGAAAAATGGCAGGGATTGGGGAAGTAGGAAAATCTGAAGGGGGAAGTCAGAAGAAAGGAAATGACCATAACTGTAACCACAGTTCTGTATTCCAGAAAGTTGAAGATAAAACACTATTTTATTAAACAATGATTATTTTATAAAAGTGTTTTTCAGAGTTTTTGAAGACAATGACACAGTATCCATCAAATTTTAAACTATACATACTCTTCCATCAAACTATCTTATTTCTAGGAATCTATTTCAAGAAACACTCTCTGAAAACACAAATATATATATATATATACACACACACCTTTATTTCTAAAAGTGTAGGCATACATATGTTCTTTGTAGCTTTAGTTGTAAAACCAACCAAGGAGAAAAACATTCTTCCAAAGAGGAACAGTTTGCAACATCATGGTATAGCTACATAATCAATGAAATCACTGAAAAGAATGACTGTACCATAGATGTCAATATACTGAGATGAAAAGTGTCCATGATATTAATGAAAACTATGTATAGAACATAACATAGTATCAGAAACTAGACCAATATCCAGCTCAGCGCTCTGTGAACCCTGTGGCATTAGGGCATCTGGCCACTCGCAGGCTTCATGTGGGGCCAGAAGTGCTGAAAATGGAGCCCCACACCCACCTCCAGCAAAGGTGCTGCTCTCTGACAAGAAGTCTACACCCCACCGAGTGATAAAGCTGAAGAGGACTCCATTGTGTGCTGCAGTGCCTTCCCCCACCATCCCCACAGCAGCAGCGAGGCAGGCCAGCCCCTCTAAGCTGCCTCCTCCAGAAGCTTCTAGCACTTTGGATGTGGGAACTGAAAATGACAAAGACCAATATGATGGATAAAAATGGTAGACTTGGCACTTCCTGTTTGTCTCAGAGCTTTCAACACCTTTGATACCCATAAGTGACACTGTTTCCTGATGCAGTAGAAGGGAAAACTTATGTTTATGCTTAGCATTATTATGGGAAAAATGAATGGTGTGAAGTCGAAATAGAGGAGGGCAGACTTTGAATGGTTGGGGCTTTATTTACTTCTCACCTTTCCAACTTTTAAAGGATTGTCTATGGGTAGCTTGATTTTCTGGTTTTGGGTTTTTTTTTTTTTTTTTAACTTTATATACTTAATTGGTATTAAGGTGAAAGACAGTACAGCACAGTAATCATTAGAAAGAGAGAGGTCTCTTTTGTTGCTGAAACGTTGTAGACTCTAGGCACTTTTGTAATGCAACTTCTTGTAGCCCAGGTCCTGTCTGGTGAGTGGAGAGGGTGGGATCAGCACTTGTCTGCAGTGCATTATAGCCTTTAGAGATCAGAGAGGAAGAGTAGATCAAGGTAAGCTGCCTGCAGTTGCTCTTAGCCTCAGGACATCACAAAAAGAAATGATGGGGAGGGGAAAAGACAATAATTTGAGATCACACTCTGGCTCTCATTTACTTGAGCCATTTTCTTTCCTAAGTTGGCTTTTGTTACTCTTTTCCATTAGCAGATTTATTTATATACACCACAGAAAGATTTCAGTAATAAGAACTACACAGCGTGTCTTTGGAATGAATTGTTAAAATAGTGTTAAAATATTTGAATTTGAATAGTGCAGTTTTGAAATTACTTTGAAAAAGGGAAGTTAAAATTTTAACTAAAGTTAATATTTTGTTCTTCAGAAGTGATCATTTAGAGCCATTCTGATTATACAATGATTTTTATGCATAAAATTTCTGTATAACTTGAATTTAATATTTTTAAACAGAATATTTAGATTAATCCTGTATTTGTCTTGACTATTCAGTTGTGCATTTACTCTTACATGTTCTGTTTTAGTATGCCTTCAGCATTTTCAACAGTTATAGCTCATAAAGCAGGATACTTTTTACTTAGATGTTTAGTATTCTTGCATTGCCTTGAAAAAGTAAACATAGTCAAACATTATTTTTTACAAAATAAAGAAAAACTTTTCCATAAAAAAAGTCAAAAATAAACCAAAATGACCAAGAATATAAGTCATTTCTCAATAATAACTGAATATTAATGGCCTAAACTCATCAATCAAAAGACAAAGACTTGCAGATTGGATTAAAAAACAAAACCCAACAATATGCTGTCTCCAAGAGACTCACCTCATAAGCAAAGACATCCACAGACTGAAGGTGAAAGAATGGGAAAGAATATCACTCATTTGGATTGTGTAAACAAGCAGGGATTTCCATCCTTATATCAGATGAAATGAATTTCAAGACAAAGTTAATCAGAAGGGACAAAGAAGGTGATTTTACAGTTTAAGGGAATTGTACATCAGCAAGACATAACAAACATAAATATTTATGCCCCAAATCATAAATATTTATGCTCCCCAAAAGTGGAGCATTTATGTACATTGAACAAACCCTTCTCAATTTCAAGAATCAAATAGATCACAACACAATAATAGTGGGTGACTTTAACATGCCTCTCTCATCACTGGATAGATTCTCCAAACAAAAACTAAATAAAGAGGCTGTAGAACTAAAAAATACAATTAATTATTTACACTTAACAGACATATATAGAATATTTCATCAGTCAATGACTAAATATGCTTCTTCTCAGCAGCACATCTTTCCCTAAAATAGACCATATCTTAGGCCACAAAGCAACTCTTAACAAATACAAAAAATATAGATAATACCTTGCATTCTATCATATTGTAATACAATGAAATTAGAAATAAATGATAAAATAAAAAATAGAAGCTACTCTAACCTGGAAACTAAAAAATATGTTATTGAATGACCAATGGATACCTGAAGAAAGAAGGGATGAAATAAAGAAATATTTCCAGGTAAATGAGAATAGCAACACAACATATCAAAATCTCTGGGACACTATGAAAATGGTTCTAAGAGGAAAGTTCATTGCATTGAGCTCATTCATTAAAAAAATAGAAAGTCACCAAGTAAACAACCTAATATTATCTCAAAGACCTAGCAAAAGAAGAACAAATCAACACTCAATGCAGAAGATAGGAAATAATTAAAATCAGGGCCAAAATCAATTAAATTCAAACAAAAATTTCAAAAAGTGAATGAAACAAAAAGTTGGTTATTCGAAAAAATAAAATTGATGAACCCTTAGCCAAACTAACCAAGAGAAAGTGGGAAAAAAACACAAATTACTAAAATCTGTGTTGAAAAAGGAAATATCGCCAAGGATACTACTGAAATACAGATGATAATAAGAAGCTATTTTGATAATTTATATTCCAATAAAATAGAAAAATCTGAAGACATTGACAAATTTCTAGAGATATATGATGTACCCAAATTGAATCAGGAAGACATAGAAAATTTAAATACATCAATTTCAAGCAATGAAATGAAGATGCCATCAAAAGCCTACCAACAAAGAACAGCCCAAGACCAGATGGATTCTCAGCTGAGTTCTGCAGACTTTCAAAGAAGAGCTAACAGCAATCCTCCTCAAATTATTCCATGAAATAGAAAAGGAGGGAACCCTTCCACAGTCATTCTACAAAGGTAGTATCACCCTGACACTAAACAGACAAAGATACATCAAGGAAAGAAAACTTCAAACCAATATCCCTGATGAATATAGATGCAAAAATTCTTAATAAAATACTGGCAAATTGAATACAAAAACATATTTAAAAGGTAGTGCACGAAGGCTGGGGATGTGGCTCAGTGGTAGAGCACTTGCCTAACACGTGTGAGGCACTGGGTTCAATCCTTAGCACCACATAAAAATAAATAAAATAAAGGCATGCTCTTCATATTAAAAAAAAAAATAGTGCAACATGATCAAGTGGGATTCATCTCAGGGATTCAGTTCAACATACGAAAATCAGTAAACATAATTCACCACATCAATAGATTTAAAGACAAGAATTACATGATTATCTCAAGTAAATGCAGAAAAAGCACTTGACAAAGTGCAGTATCCATTCCTATTCAAAACACTAAAAAAAACTAGGAACAGTAGGAACATGCCTCAACATTCGAAAAACTGTATACATTAAACCCAAGGCAACCATCATTCTAAATGGAGAAAAACTGAAAGCATTCCCTCTAAAAACTCAAACAGGACAGGGTTGCCCTCTTTCACCACTTCTATTCAACATGGTCCTTAAAACTCTAGCCTGAACAATTAGGCAAAAGAAAGAAATTAAATGGATATGAAAAGGAAAAAAAAAAAGAGCTCAAACTATCCTATTTACCTACAACATGATTCTATATTTAGAGGACCAAAAAGAGTCCACCAGAAAACTTCTAAAACTCATAAGCAAATTCAGTAAAGTAGCAGGATATAAAATTAACATAAATCAATTACATTCCTATATACCAATGATGAATCAGCTGAAACAGAAATTAGGAATAATCTCAGTCACAATAGCCTCAAAAAAAAAATAAATAAAATATTTGGGAATCAATCTAACAAAAGAGGTAAAGACTTCTACAATGAAAAACACAGAACACTAAAGAAAGAAATTGAAGAAGACCTTAGAAGACAGAAAGATCCCCATGTTCTTGGATGGACAGATTTAATATTATCAAAATGGCCATATTATGAAAAGTGCTATACAGATTAATGAAATTCCTATTAAAATTCTGATGATGTTCTACGTAGAAATAGAAAAAACAGTCATGAAATTCATCTGGAAAAATAAAAGGCCCCAGAATAGCCAAAGCAATCCTTAATGAGAAGAGCAAAGCAGGAGACATCATAATAACAGACATTAAATTATACTACAGAGCAATAGTTACAAAAACAGCATGGTATTTTACCAGAACAGACATGAAGACCAATGGACCAGAAGAGAAGACACAGAGACAAACCCACAAATATACAGTTATCTCATACCAGACAAAGGTGCCATAAACATACATTAGAGAAAAAATAGCCTCTTCAGCAAATGGTGCTGAGAAAACTGGAAATCCATGTGCAGCAGAATGAAATTTAACCCTTATCTCTCACCCCACACAAAACTCAACTCAAAGTCAATCAAGGATCTAGGCATTAGACCACAGACCTTGTACCTACTAGAAAATGTAAACCCAACACTCCATCATCTTGGCTTAGGAGCTAACTTCCTCAACAATACTCTGAAAGTGCAAGAAATAAAATCAAGAATCAATAAATGGGATAGTATCACCCCTAAAGCTTCTTTGCAGCAGAGAAAACAATCAAGAACATGAAGATAGAGCCTACAGAAAGAAGAAAATCTTTTCCACCTGCATCTCAGATACAGCATTAATCTCCAGGATATATAAAGAACTCAAAATACTTAAAACACACACACACACACACACACACAGAAAAAACAAAAACAAACAAACAAAAAACCCAAATAACCCAATCAATAAATGGCAAAGGAACTGAACAGGAATTTCACAGAAGAAGACATACTATTGGTCAACAAATATATGAAAAAATGTTCAATATCGCTAGCAAAGAAATGCAAATTAAAACTACTCTGAGATTTCATCTCACTCCAGTCAGAATGGCAATTGTCAAGAATCCAAGTAACAATAAATGTTCATGAGAATGTAGGGAAAAAGTTACACTCATACATTGCTGGTGGGATTGCAAATTGGTGCAACCACTCTGGAAAACAATGTGGAGATTCCTCAGAAAATTTAGAATAAAACCACCGTTTGACCCAGTTAAGGCACTCTGCAGCATATACCCAAAGGACTTAAAATCAGTATACTACAGTGAGGCAGCCACATTAATGTTCATAGCAGCTCAATTCACAATAGCTAAGCTATGGAACCAACCTAGGTGCCCTTCAACAGATGAATGGATAAAGAAAATATGGTATATATATATACCATGGAATATTAATCAGCCATAAAATAATGACTTTATGACTTTTGTTGGTAAGTGAATTGATCTGGATACTATCATGCTAAGTGAAATAAGCCAATCCCCAAAACCCAAACACTGAATATTCTCTTTGATCTGTTTGATGATAACACACAATAAGGAGGTAGGGGAGAATAGAAGTTCAGCGAATTAGACGAAGAGGAATGAAGGGAAGGGAGAGGAGAAGGGAATAGGAAAGACAGTAGAATGAATCAGACATAACTGTCCTATGTTCACATATGAATACGCCACCTGTGAAACTCCACATCATGTACAACTGCAAGAATGGGATCCTAATTAGAATAAGTTATAGTCCATGTATGTATCATATGTCAAAATGCACTCTACAGTCATGTATATCTAAAAAGAACAGATGTTTTAAAAGTTAAAAGCCAAAATATTTAAAAAGGTAAAGGCTTGCCCTAAAAATGAACTCTTCTTCATTATCTTTGTTTCACTTTATCTTCCCAGAAACCCTCTCCCAACTATGATGCATGGTCTTTCAGATATTTTGAACAACTTGCTTGAGACCTGGAGCTTGAGATTTCAGTATGGTTCAGAGAACTTTAGGAATGCTTATGAATGTCATAGCACACAAGGTACCAACAGATCAAGACTAACAACCTGTCTAACTCCAAGGGTTGGGTTTTTGGTTTACTTGTTTGTTTGTTTGTTTGGTACTGGGGATTGAATTAGGGGTGCTTTACCACTGACTTACATCTCCACTGTTCTTTCTTTTGTTTTTTTTTTTTTTTTTTTTTTTTTTGAGACAAGATTTCCCTCAGTTTCTGAGGTTGGCCTTGAATTTATGATCCTCCTGCCTCAGGGTCCCTAGTCCAAGGGGTATGTTTTGACTTCAGGATTCTCTCCCAACCTTTCTCTTTCAATAAACACACATATACATACACACCACATCTGAACACAGGGCTTCTCCTTAGAACATTTCATAATCCCTTCTCATTTTGAGATATTCCCAACACCATAGCAAACCACCCAGGACAAGCATGAGGGTATTATCAGGAGTAATGATAGCAGGAACCCCTGCGGTTGTTTGTTGTTGTTGTTTTGTTTTGTTTTTTGTTTTTTGTTTTTTTTTGTACCAAGGATTGAACCTAGGGGTGTTTAACCACTGAGCCACATCCCCAGCCCTTTTTATTTTTTATTTTGAGACTGGGTCTCGATATGTTTCTTGGGGCCTTGCTTAGTTGCTGGGGCTGGCTTTGACTTTGCAATTCTCCTGCCTCAGCTTCCTGAGCTACTAGGATTATAGGTGTGTCCCACCTCTGCACCCAGCAGTAACCCCTGCTTTTGATGAAGGTTGTAGTCTCATCCATTTTTTTCCCTTTGGATTCATTCTCAGCAACTGATGATGTACACCATTGGCCCATGCACTTGAAATATTTCCAACAGATCTACAGTTTAGTTCATATCTTGCAGCATGAATATCGCATGAATCCTTCCCACATAAGATGAATACTAACCTAACACTCTATAATAATCAGGGCATGTTACCCTTAAAAAAAATAAAAAAGGAAGACAGGAAAACTCTGTCTCTCTGAAACACCCATTTCCATTCCCAAAACCTAGCCATTTTAAGGAAACAAGAGCAGCTGGACCAGAACGTCCTGATAAATACTATCTTGAGGGACACTGGGCTCTCTCTTTCTCACATATGCTGCAAATAGGGCAGATAGCTTTATTTTTTCTAGGAGCTGATTTTTTGCATGGATACCAGGACAGCTGCTCCTTGGAAAGCTGGTCAAACAAGGAACAAAGCAAACTAAGCCAACTAGTGATGTTGTCGCTTCCGTAGCCTAACTTATAAACCCTCTCTCTGTAATATCTGGCATGGGGTTGAGGGCAGTGTGGCGAGGATAAGTGCCACTTGTCCAGCTGGCCACCACAGGACAGCCATGGGGGATGGAGACACAACTGGGGGAAGCTCAGTGAGGAGTGGCGGTGCTCTCTGTCCAGCCTGTCGCCACTGACCTTCCCCATAAGCATTTTTAAGTAAACCTTATGACTCACACTCCATCTCCACATATTTTCTTTGGTCTCTTGGCAACCTAACCTGCTGCCCTAGCACACCTGAACTATAGACCAGACACGGCATGAAAGGAAAATCAAAAGATTGAAGACGGCAAACTCACATTTTTTGAGCCTCTTTCAATGGAAACCTTTCTTTTTAAGAGTAAGTGGCAAAGCAGTTGGTGTTCGCCAAACAGTCCCTACCTTCTCCTGTACTGCTGCTGCATGGGGCTCCTGTGATTAACTGTAAAGTCTGTTAAGCACTGGATCAAGGCAGTTGAAAGTGGTATGCCTTTTCTGTTTTCTTCTTTCTTATCCCAGAGTCAATACTACAAGATGGAAGCAGCCTGAATTCCTGCGTCACCACTTGGAAGAGAGGTGCTCTGGGATTAGTACTACTCACAGTGTAGCTCATGGACCAGCAGCATCACCTGAGCATCACTAGGAAGACAGAATCTTGAGCCACTCCCACACCTATACTCAGAGTCCCATAGGTGAGTTCCAAGAATCTGTACTTCGACAAGCCCACTGTGGGATTCTGATGTAACTAATTTTTGAGACTCAAAATGACCTTACTCACATTAGATTTTTTTTTTTTTTGTGAATGGGAAACCTTTATTTTGTTAATCCATTGAGGTTTGTTACCTGGATATAGCCTAACCTATCATGACTATCATAAATATAAACACAAAATTCTTAACTTTTCTCCCATCGTTAGGTCCATGTTACATCTTGGGCAGATCTGATGACTTTCTGGTCACATCCAGTCATTAAAATTCAACTTGAAACTCAAGATTTAGCTGGGTGTGGTGATGCATCCCTGTAATCCCAGCTACTCTGGAGGCTGAGGCAGAAGGATCACAAGTTTGAGGCCAGCCTGGGCAATTTAGCAAGATCCTGTCTCATAATACATGATAAAAGGGGTTGGGCACGTAGCTCAGTGGTACAGGGGTTCCCTGCTGCCCATCACCGCAGAACAGGCTCTGGGGAGTTGGAGTGCACTGAGATGGTCTGTGTGGAGTGATATCAAGGGAAAATTTCTCTTCACTGCCCACAAACAGTCCCTGCCCTACTGCTTCTTTATCTCTGTGTCTCTTTTTAATATTAAAATTAAGGGTTATAAAAAAATTATGGGCTGTGAATGCACAATTCCTCTGGATGTGGGGGTGTCCTATGGGGTCTCTCGTTCTGTAAGAGATCCCACTTTTTTTCTTTCTTCTTCTTTTTTTTTCTTCTCGCGGTGCTGGGCATTGAACCCAGGACTCACATGCTGGGCCAGCGCTCTACCACTGAGCTACATCCCAGCCCCAGAGATCTCTCTCTTGACCACCATGTTTCACCTCTCCCCTCATCTCACACCACTGTAGTACCTCTTGGGCCTCTGCTAGCCTGGAAGATATCTTGAGCAGATTAAGAAAACACGTCCACTTGGCGCACTGCTAGCCCTGTACCAAGTGAGAGACTCTACAGGTGAGTGCAGACTGTACTTCAGCACTGTCTTACTGAAGGGACATCCGGGAACTTTGGGGACCAGCATACCTGAGAATCCCACCAATTTCTGCTGTTGGGGTTGCTTTAATCAGTGGATCTCCTGTTGATAGGTTGAGTGTTTTGAGAGTTCAAGGGGATGTCGTTGATAATACGCTGGCTCAATCATCATAAACTGGGTCTTCCCCAGCCTATGTGCAGTGTCACTGGGCAGAAGGCTCAAACCCAGCTCCCTTCCACAGGATCCCTTGGCATTGGAAAACTCACTCCAGGTGGTGGGAGTGCCGTCCGCCCTCCTTTTCTCTACCTTGCCTCTCGCTCCTGTTTCTTCTCCACTGCTCAATTTGGCTCTGGCAAATCAACAAGTTCACCATGCAAGCAGCCATCCAACTGGAAAGCGAGTCACCTTGCTTGCAGGCACTTCTAGTTTTTCCAAGTCACCCTCCCAGCTGGGGATATAGCTCAATTGGTGGAGTGGTTGCCTAGCATGCATAAGGCCCTGGGTTCATTCCCCAGCACCATCAAAAAAAAAAAAAGAAAAAAAAAAAAAAAAGGAAAGAAAAAGACCCAAGTCACCCTCCTGAAGCCCCTTCACTGGACATCAGAAGTGATGACTTCTCTTCCATGAAGATGGAACCCACCAGGCTGCCCTTCTCTCCTCATCATCCTATGTATAGAACACCTGGAAGGGCTATCTGGCCCCAGCTGCTGGTGTTAGTTTAGAATACAAAGTCATTCCTAAATGAAAACCTAGACTCACATTTGGGAACTAGCCATCATTGATGGAGTGGCAGGGTATAGCCCAACCAAAATCCTTTTGCAACCAATGAAGTAATTCAGGAAGGGGTAGGATGGCAACAGGGCCTCTGACTACTGTGAACCTGGAATTGAAGACTAAACGAAGTAAGGGAATCTCTAAGACACTGGCACTTAAGAGGACAATCCAGACTGAACTCCCAGTTTGGGAAACAAAACATAATGGTGTGATTAGTAGTCTTCACATATAAAGACAAAACCAATATAACAAAGTTGGACACATTTGTTAGCTATTTGTTAAGTACTGATCTTCAGTTTCTCTCTCTCTCTCTCTCTCTCTCTCTCTCTCTCCTTAAATGATCCTTTGGAAAAGCATCTCCTCTTGTAGTTTGTGTGACTGTAAGCCTATTGGCATTGCTTTTTATAGACATTGATCAGCTCAAACCAATCAACTAATCCACTTCTGTAGCCACGGAGACTGGTTAAGATAGAGGTCACTCCGTAAAGGGCCAACGCTTGCTATTTTAAGTTTTGTGGGCCATACGGCTTCTATCCATGACACAACTCTAGTATTGTAGTGTAAAAGTCTCCTTAGATGATCTATAAATAAATGAGCCTGTGTTTCAATAAAACTTTTATGGACACTAAAATTTGAACTTCATACAACTTCCATGTGTCTCAAAATTATTTTGTTCTTGCCAGGCATGGTGGTACACCCCTGTAATCCCAGGCACTTGAGAGGCTGAGGCAGGAGAATTGCAAGTTCAAGGTCAGTCTGGGCAACTTAATGAGACTCTGTCCCAAAATGAAAAATGAAAAGGTCTCTCTCGGTGGTAGAGAGCCCTCAGGTTCAATCCCCAGGGTGAAAAAGAAAAATCTCGTTATTTTGATTGTTTTCATTTAGTTAAGAAATATAAAAAACTTCTTACGTGAAAGCCACACAAAAGCAAGTGGTGGGTCAAGTTTGGCCCACAGGTCATAGTTTGCTGACTGTGGGTTAAGAAGTAGGCTCCTGGGGCTGGGGCTGTGGCTAGAGCACCTGCCTAACACATGGGAGGCACTGGGTTTGATCCTCAGCATCTCATAAAAGTAAATAAATAAAATACAGTCATTGTATCCATCTATAACAAAAAAAAAAAATTAAAAAGAAAAAAAGAAAAAGAAATAGGCTCCTAGACTAAACTGGGCCAATCAAAGTGGACCTTGAGGCTCTTGGCTCAAGTTAAGAAGATAACAGACATTCTCTTCTTAGATCTACATTATTCTAGAAGTTTCTTCCAGTTATCCTACCAATAGAGAAATCAGATTTAGGACAAAGTTTTCAGAGATCAGAAATTTAGCAACCTAATCTATGGTGAGGCTTTAAAGACCACTGGATCAAGTTTTGCCTGAAGCTAAGTCTACTTCTGGAAACTCTGGTTATGTGAGCTAACAAGTTTCCCTCATCAGTTGAGCCAGATTGAATCAGTATTGTTGTTTGGGATTTTTTTTTTCCTTTTAAATATACTTAATACCTAAAACTTTGATACTTCTGACTTAAAACATCTCCCACTAATACAGACTGCAATGTTTTAAGTAACAGACCTCAAAAAGTAGAACTAGCTGAGGGCAGGACTAAGTTCAAAGTCAGTGGAGACCCCTCTAGTTGGCAAAAGAGTTGGCTACCCTTACAGTCTGTTAAGTATAATAAAGTCATCTACCTACCAAGGTTTCAAAAAAAAGAAAAGTTCAAAATATTGGAGATTAACTATGTCTTGCATGAGTCAATAAGGCCCACTAAGAAAAAGACTAACTTACTTTAAAACTGACTCATTTGGTAGAAGGGATGGAAAAACAATAGTTTTAAGAGAGGTTCCTGCTGCTTACTGCCCACAAACCAAGCTGATTGAGAATCCAGTGATTTGGAATTTGCAGGACTAACACCTCAGAATTCTTCTCTTCAAACCAAAATTAATATAAGCAAAAGGTGAGAGACTAGGCAGGACACAGAAGTTAGGTCTACGGGCAGCCTGATTCACCTTCTCAGATCCATCCTTTTAAATGTTTGTCCATTTTATCTTGTTGATAAAATGAATTTTTGTTCCAGAAAAACAGAATAACAGACATCTCTCTCTAGATGCAGACATGCATGATAGAAACAGAGTCTTGCTAAGTTGCAGAGGCTGATTTTGAACTCACAATCCTCCTACCTTAGCTTCCTGAGCCACTGGGATTACAGGTGTGCACCTCCATGTCTGGCCCCTTTGAACTGATTTATCCTTTTAAAACCTTTTTATTTTTAGTTATACATGACAGTAGAGTGATTTTTAAATTTTTTTTCCACTTTTTTTATTGGTGCATTATAATTGGACATGTTGATGGGGTTTGTCCCTTTGATTTTCGAAGGCTTCTGATCTAGTTGTTTTTCATTCATTCCATTGGATGGTTAATCAGAAGCAAAAAAATAAATTTAAAAAATCGCCCAGATACAACATTACTTCTAGAACTAGCTTCTGGAACCCCTCTCCCAGTGCTCGCTTCCAGGCCTGCATGGTCTTCCCTTTGATTATTTGCAGCCCCACTTGCCCTCTGCTGGTGGAACAGTGCCACAGGCTGTGAGGTCACCATAATTGGCTCCTGCCTCTGATGCGTCCTAATCTTCACAAAGAACATGACTGTTCATTGTGATGGTTAATTTTATGTGTTGACTGGGTTGCCTAGATAGTCTATCAAACATAATTTCTGGGTGCATCTATGAGGTGTTTCCGGAAGAGATTAGCAGTAAAGATCAGACAGTAAATCTTTACTGAGAAGACAGTAAAGATCCCTCTCACCAACACAGGCAGGTTTCATGCAACCCACTGAGGACCAAAAGATGTTAAAAAGGCAGAGGAAGGGTGAGCTGCTCTCTCAGCTGGGACTTCTTCTCTGGGCATCTGCCTTCAGACTGGAACAGGGACCTGTGCTATCACCTCCTCATCCTCCTTCTCTGGCTTCTGGACTTGGGCCAGGACTTCCCCCATCATCTCTCCTGGCTCTCAGACTTCAGACTGCATTACTCCACTGAGTTTTCTGGTTCTCCAGCTTGTGGCCAGATCTGTATCTCAAAATAAAATATAAAAAAGAACTCAGTGTTTAAGCATCCCTGTGTTTAATCCCCGGTATTCCCTCCCAAAAATCAAAAGGAATTCCATTGCCAGTGAAACCCCAGGCGAGCCCCAAAGTGGTACCTCATCAGTGGTTCTCAAACATGACTGGCATTAATATCACCTGTGAAGTTCTAAAATTACGGATGCCAGCCCTCTCCCAAATGCAATAAATTTGTAACTTTGGAGGCAAGGCCCTGACACCGAAGTTTTTAAAAGCTCCTCCAAGTGATTCTAATGTGAATTAAACTTAAGCCACTCCTTGGATTCCCACCTAGTACTGGAAATGGACACCTTTGTAAGAAGTACTCACTCTAAGAAGGGTTGCCAAATAAAACCCAGGATGTCCAGTGACACTTGAGTTTCAGGTCAACAACAAATAATTATTTGTACACTACTGTAGCCCCCAACCCTTAATTCAGAGATGGCTATGGAGAAAGAGCATTCTCTCCAAAAGCTGAGCAGTGAGCAGATAATCTGACCAAGGCTCTAAGTCACCAGCCAGGTCCTTGCTGGTCCATGGGCCGGGTCCCTAGACTTGTCCCTAATGTAAGGGAGCACTTAGGACAGAACCAAGAACTTGGCAAGCTCTCAACAAATGCCAGCCATCAGGCAGAGGAAAGCATTTATGAGAAAATGAGCTTATGTGTTGGGAGAAATCCTAGTTCTTGGCTGGCAGCAGTGAATGTCTCAAGTGTGTAAGGAAAACCTTCCCATATTCACGTCTGTCAGGAAAACCTGTGGAGAGGAACATTCTGCTCTGGCCACCTAGGAAAGTAAACAACTACCTAGTGTTACCAAGGGAACCCATATAGGAGCCTGGTGGTCTGATCCTCTGTGGCACATTGTGATTGGGCAAGAAGCCTATAAAATGTATACCTGTTCCCGCAATAAATGAGTTTGCAGGCTGCTCACCACAAGCCTGCTTCCAGCCAACTCCCGGAGTCTGGGGGTCTTGACTCTGCATCCTTACCTGCTCCTGAGCTAGCCTGGCACAACTACACTTATGTGCACCAATGGGTATCGTCTTGGCACAAGATATTCCCGGATCAACTCACTTATGATCTGGTTTATAAAATAACAGTGTCTGTTTCAATTTCTCAGGAAAGTGTCTCTAGGGGAACACCTGCTACATCTGCAGTGCTGCTCTGCCCTCTTCTTGTGTTTTCTCCCTCTTTTCATATTTCTCTACCCTTCTTCCAGGGTCCCTGTCCATCTGTGATTCTGATTAGTTGAGAAAACAAACTCATCAAACCATCACAAGGAAAATGCAGGTTTACCTTTTATATAAGTGCCTTCAATCACTTGGAAGCCATGCTGGGTAAGCCCTTCAGGAAGCAGCTGTTGTTTGAGATACATATGGCATAATTTCTCCCCAACAGCTAACCACGCTGGTTGCTCTGTGTATTATTTGTGAGAAGAGTTGAAAAAGTGGGGGTGGTGAAGAGGAAGGATGTTCGAGAAAACACGCACTGCATAATACGGTTTTAAAATTGAGATAGATTACAAGAATTAAATGAGATACATACACTAAAATTTAAGAAGGGCCCCAGAGTAAGGCTGGGTGTGGGATGGGACCTACAGAAGAGGTGGCCTCCAGAACTGCAGGGTCACTACCCTGGCTCAGGTGTTTGCGCCCCCCATCCGCCCACAGATGAGCCGCTTCCCCGCTGCCTCCAGGCCACTCAGGCGTTCAGCTCCAGGTCGGTGATGTAGGCTCGAACCCAGGCCTGGCTGGGGTCAGCACAGACCTGCCGGCCTCTCTTGGTCTGGAAGCTGTAGAGAGGGGTGAAGGACGAACACTGAGGACTCCAGCAGGGGAACCCTGGGGCGCCCCACACCCTTCTCTGCCCAGACACCTCGGGACCTGTCCACACGCTCATAAAGTTTCCCCTTACCCTTGGGGTCCACAGACCCTCCCCAATGTCGCCTAGGGGTCCCTCAGAAAAGCCGTTTCTGCTGCCACTCCTCCCCCTCTTCCCACAGCCCAGGGGCAGGTCCTTCAGGCCTCCGCAGGCCCCGGTCCAGGTCTGAAAGCCCCATAGGCACATCCCTGGCCTCCCACACTCCCATGGGACCTCACCCCGAGGCCAGCCTCCCTGGCCGGGGTGGGCAGGCAGCCTGGCCCTTACATGACAGCCGGTTTGGAGCATTGGCTGCTGGTCTCATAATAGTCATCTACAAATTTGCGCGGAATCTTCCGGGAGATGTAGAAGAAGCAGCAGGCAGTGGGGGTGTCGGCACCCACTGTGAGAGACAGGACGGATGCCAAGGAACTGTTCAGAAAGCGGACACTGCTCGCCTTCCCGCTAGGGCCAGCATGCTTGGGGTGGGGATGTCGGGGCAGAGGGACCAGAAAGAAGTTGGTATTTCTTTATCTTTCTCTCTTTTTTGGTGTTCCTCAGTCCCTGTCTTAAAGTCCCTCTACCGTAAATTCAGTATTTTTTTTAAATAAACTATTTCTTCTCTATCTCTCCTTAAGGAGTTCCATCTAGAAATCACAGGAGAACTGAGGCCACTCCACTGGGAACCATTTGCATCCAGGTTCTACTTCTGTCAAAATCCCAGTTGGGCCTCCACTTTCTCATCCATAAAATGTGACTTTGTCCTCCTCTGCCCTCCAGAATGAAGAATAGAGTGGCCAAAAACCCCTTAGGAAGCAAAATTCTCCAAACGCCCTGGCATTCCCTGCTTGGAAAGTCTCAGGCACAGGCTTGACATTGGGGCCCAGGCCATGGCCAGAGAGTTAGGACACAGGGCAAAAGACAGACTCACAGGAGGCAGAGCAGGTCTGGGAGGAGAGGGCCTCAGTGAAGAACAGGACAGCAAGGACGGCCATGGAGACCTCCATGACGCTGGGCTGCAGAGTGGGCTCAGGTGGTGGCCGAGTAGAGCTCGGGCGGGCGGGGACCGGGCGGGGACTCGAGGCTGCTGCTCCCTTCCGGGGGGTCTAAGGCAGCTGGTCTCTTTATAGGCAGCCTCGGGCTATGGGAAGCTTCACGTCTGGGGAGGTCAAGGGGGACCTTTTAACCATGATGCTGGTGTCGTGCTGCACCTTGCATGAGCCGGCAGAGCTTCGGGTCACCACAACGGTTCAGGCAATGTGCACGAACAGCTCAGTCCCTTCCTCGATGGGAAAATGGTTTCCACAGTGAGAGGAGGTGAGAAGCCAGTGTCAGCTGAGACCAGGCGAGCTAGCGCCTTCTCATGAGAGCAGCTGTCTGCAATGCCTTTCTTCCAGAGCCCAGCCTCCCCGCCACCTCATGAGCTAGCCCAAGAGCCCGGATGTGACATAGATAACAAGAGCACCGAACCCTGAGAAGCACAAGCTAGAACCACGCCCCAGGGGGAGACGGCAGGATTAGGGAAGCCTCAGCCACCAAGGGCAAGAAAGAGGCTGGTGTTCAGACTCTGGCTCATTGCTTAGACTTCACTGAGCCTCACAATACGCCACTCCCTGGGGTAACTGGGTTAACTGGGGCTCGTGTGAGCGTTAAGCTTTAAAGTGTTGTTCCCCTTTTACCAGCACAGCGCTCTTCCAGGGATCTATCCCAAGGATATAAACACAAAGATGAAGAAAGTTGAATGCACAGTGGTGTTTGTCACAGCTTATCTGTAACAATTAAAAGGTGACCTAGAATTAAGTAAACTGTGGGATATTTACTTCTTGCAATAATAATTAGCCCTTAAAATTGATAAGGTAGAGAAATTTAAAAGGGAAGTCCTCATTTCTTAAAAATCCTAAACCATTTCCTGTTTTCTTAAAGTTCAAATGGTCATTCCCTGGTTTCCTGGAAGCTCAAGGTCATCAAGGACTGAGCTTCTTGAAACACTTCACCTTCCCATTATTTTGTGACTTTTCTTGTATAAGTTTGTCTCCTCATGGTCACAAGATGACTGCTGCTTCTCAGGCATCACACCTTCACAAAGTCTCACCACAGATGTAGGAGAGGGCCTCAGAAATACAAGAAAGAGTGATGTTACTCGGGATTTTAATTCAAATTATTTTTTACATGATTTAAAATATGAACTATAGATTTCCTTCAAAGTGAGTAAAAGCTAATTTTAATAATATGCCAAATGCAGAAAAGAATAAGCTAATAATTTAGTATGTAAAAGTTGGGTAGACCCCATGGCAAATGTGGGAATTCTCTACATTCTCACTCTTCTACTTCGGCACATAACAAATTCTGAGGCATAATCAGTAGGGTTTTTTTCCTCAATGGTAGAAAAAATTCTATTACTCAAACCTAACCACTGATAACTTTTCAATTTCTTTCTTCTTTTTCTTCTTCCTCTTCTTCTTCCTCTTCTCCTTCTCCTTCTCCTTCTCCTTCTCCTTCTTCTTCTTCTTCTTCTTCTTTTGGTGGCAGTGGGTACCGGGAATTGAACTCAGGGGCACTTGACCACTGAGTCACACCCCCAGTCCTATTTTGTAATTTATTTAGAGAGACAGGGTCTCGCTGAGTTGCTTAGTGCCTCCTTTTGCTGAGGTTGGTTGAGATCTCACAATTCTCCTTTGTCCTGCCTCAGCCTCCTGAGCCACTGGGATTACAGGTGTGTGCCACCATGCCTGGTTGCTCCCCCTCCCCCTCCCCCTCCCCCTCCCTGTTCCACACCTCTCCCCTCTCCCCCTCCCCACGCCTTCTCTTCTTCTATTGCAGTACTAGGGATTGAACCCAGGTTTGCTCTATCACTGAACCTCATCCTCAGCAGTCCTTTTTATTTTATTTTGAAACAGGGTCTGACTAAGTTGTTTAGGACCTCACTAAGTTGCCAAGGTTAGCCTTGAATTTATGATCCTCCTATCTCAGCCTCCCGAGTCACTGGGATTACAGGTGAGCACCACAGTGGCCAGCTGATTTGTTTCTTTCAAGTGCAACTTTTTCTAGGCTTATGATAGTTTGGTTTGCTTGCTTGCTTTTTTACTCCTTACTGTGCGATGGGAAGGGAAGGATTATTGTTATGATTTAGATGTAACTCAACCTTTTCTTGTACTTAACAAAAGACTCTTTCAAGTGATTGTAGTGTCTTTAAGAGCTTCCTAATTTACCTGTCTGCCTAGTACATGAATATTACCATGTAAATGTGCCTATTCTGGCACATTTGGATTGGTTCCAATTTTTAATTGGTATAAATAAACTGTACCAATTGTACTTTATACATAAAACTTTCTCCATAAATTAGGTCATTTCCAAAGGATGTTTTCCTAGCTATAGACTTCCAGGGTTGAAAAACAAGGACCTTTAAGGCTTCTGAACTATAGAGATGCCTCTCATCTAATGCACATTCGTGTCTAGAATGCCGTGTGGGTTGGGGCGACTTGGTGTAAGGACCGTAGCTGTTGCTGAATCAGTGATTCCGAGGCTGAGCTCATCACTCTTGTCATGACTGTAGCCTGGGCACTGGCTGGCTCCTGACCTCTCACTTATTGCTTAACATTTTTGCTTTCTTAGAAGCACTCCACTCCACATGATGTCATGGTCCTTTGTGCCCCGGGTGTGGTTTAAGTGTGACTTGTCCTGCCCAGGACGCTGTGGCATCGCTATCTACGTCACCCTGTGTGGTCAGAGGAGCCCTAGCCCAGCTCCGTGGGAGGAAGCGTTAATCTACACATCCCTCCAAGTCCTTTTGGCCGGAACACTAACATCTCACCTCCTCTCACTGTCAAAAACGTTTCCACATAATCAGCCCCCAAAAGTGAGCGATTGAGCTATTCTTGTGCATCCTGATCTCCGTCCGAGGGGACCCAAAGCAACCCAGAATGAGGAACTCAGAGCAAGACTTCATGCACCAGCCAACTGCCTCTGCTCATCGCCAGCTTCCAACACCTCGTGGGCTGGAGCTGCCTAAAGGGGTGGGGGCGAGGCTTGAACCCCAGAAGGGCACAGGCAGCAGCAGAAGCCGGATGCGTCGTCCCCCTCTCTACCTGCCCACACTCCACAGGCCTCCATGGCTGCCCTGTGCACCCGCCCATCATGGCCCTCAGCTCACAAGTCCTTCTGGGCCACGAGGCTCTCTCAACCTTCGTCCTTCCTCTCATTGAGAGTTGTTTCCCTGTGCTCTGGGTAGACATCTGAGCTATGTCATTCGATTCCTGTGTCTTACTATTCTCTGAGTAAAAGCAAAGAACTTCACAGAAGGCTTCAAAATGTTCTGGACTATTTTCCAAGGATTTTGATCTATCCTAGTTCCTGGATCTGAAGGCAAGGGAGGGCTAGGACCCATCTTCACTTAGGAAAACGATGGCCTAACTCAGTCATTGAGGAGATGCAAACCCAAGGTGCAGTTGCTTCCCACAATGAGCAGCAGGCAGTTCCCCTCAGTCCTCCCAAGAAGCTCTGCCCTTCTGGGGATTCACAAAAGGTGGCCTTTTCCTGGGACGTTCCCCTAAAAGAGAGGGAGCCAGAACCCGCTCTTCCGATGGCTGTATTCCCTGATGAGGGAAACCGAGACTGCCCAGGCAGAGAGTTAATACAAACATTCAAGGTCAAGAGCAAATGCCTGACTTCCTTCATTCTTTTTGTGGTCAACTCTGCAACCCTGAGCGGTGACGTCTCCATCAACTTCCTGCAGGCCCCTTGACTGCTTTTCTCTGGCTCCACATGCCTATTCCCCCACCCCCAGGGCGGACCCCACCACTTATTCCCTCTTGCTTCTCCAGACCCTCTGAGAATGTGTTGATGATCAAAGCAACCCCCAGCAGCCAGTGTTTCTACCCTGATGTAAGTCAGTATCGGTTCTCCCATCTGCAGAGAGACTGGTGTGTGGAGGAGAACACCCATGGGACATGGAGAGAGGAGAGGTATGCACAGCGAGGGGGGCCGAGCCACCCTGAAGCCCAGCTTCCTGAAGCCCAGCAAGGATGCTTAATGCAGAGATAGGCCACAATCTGGTCTGTGGCCTTCAGGAAACCAGAGGACTTTCCCAGGGCAGAAAGGACAAAGGTAAGAAAGGGACAGAGAAGAGACTGCCCCAGAAGTCATTCATGGAATATGAAGGCTGGGGAGAAATGTGGATTGGTTTCAAGCTTCATGGGAGAGGAAGGAATGGAGAGCCGGCGAGGCCTGAGAATTTCTTCGCTTGGTGCCTGTTTAATCCTTCGGTCCTGCGTCAGTCAGAGCTCAGTCAGAGCATCAAGACCTCCTATGACTGAAAAAAGACATCAGAGATGATAAGATATTAAAAAATCATGGTGAACATAAAACCAAATAAAAAGGAAGAAACCACACCAGACGTTCATAGTAAAACTGCCGAAAACCAAAATTAAGAGGAAAAATCTCAAAAGCAGAGAAAAAAGAGACAAATGACCTTCAGTGAAAAAACAAGACTGACTTCCAACAGAAAAACAGAAGCTAGAGGCCAGTGGAATGATTATTCCTGAAGATCTTAAAGTTAAATAATGCTCGTATAGATTTCTGTACCCATGGAAAATAGCCTTCAAAACTTAACGTAAAATAAACAATTCCAGGCAAAGAAAAGCTGGAGATTTCACCATCAAAAGACTCATGGTAGAGAAATAATAAAGAATTCCTTCAGGCAGAAGAAAGAGAATTCCAGTTGGAGCTCAGAAAAGCAGAGGGTTTAAATGCAATAGGGAAGAATATGCAGTGAAAACCAAATAAATATTGACTATCACGTAATAAATTATGATATAGGTTTTGGTTTTTGTTGGGTTGGTTTTTTTGTTTGTTGTTTTTTTGGTCTATGTTTTTTGCTACCAGGGATTGTACCTAGGGGTGCTGAACCACCGAACCACAACTCCAGCACTTTCTATTTTTTATTTTGAGACAGGGTCTCATTAAGTTGCTTAGGGCCTTGCTGAGTTCCTGAGCCTGGCTTTGAAATTAAAATCCTTGTGCCTCACCCTTGTGCTGGGATTACAGGTACAGGCCACTGCACCGGGCTTGTTTTTTATTTTTTAGACACACGCTTACTACTTTGCCAGGGGACCCACCTGTCTCTACCTCAGTCCCCTACCAGGGGACTCCCCAGGAGCTGGGTCTGTGGCACACACCACTACCACTGTGCCCAGCTTGGATTTTAAATTGACGTAGAATTCCAACATACCAAAATAGCACAGAAGTCAGAAGTAGTATATAGCAAAGCCCAAGGTTATTACAACGTGTGGGAAATGATAATAGCATTATATGATATTATACTGTATTAATTTCAGATGTCTTATTCTGTAGTGTAAACACTAAAACAGTAGAAAAGAAACATATAAGTACAGGATGATTTAGCATGGAAATGGAACAAAAAAGCCCCAACCAACTCAAAAGAAGATTATTAAAAGAGAAAAGAAACATGACAGGTAGAACAAATTTAAAGTAAATAGTAAGATTAGACATAAACATATCAATAATCAAACATAAAAGATTAAATACTACAATTAAAAAACAAAATTTTTAAAGATTTCAAGTATATGCTATTTAAAAAGATACTCCATAAATATAAGAATTATGAAAGATTAAAGTAAAAAGAGAAAAAGTAACTATGTTAACACTAGTCAAAAAAGGAAAAGAAAAAATTTCCAAAAACAAAGGGGTAGTTCAGAAAAACAAAAAACTCAATCTAGACGGGTACTGTGGTGCACTCCTGGAATCCCATCATCTCAGGAGGCTGAAGCAGGAAGATCTCTAGTTCAAAGCCAGCCTCAGCAAAAGTGAGGCACTAAGCAACTCGGTGAGACCCTGTCTCTAAATAAAATACAAAATAGGGCTGGGGATGTGGCTCAGTGGTCAAGTGCCCCTGAGTTCAATTTCTGGTACCAAAAACAAAAACCTCAATGTACCAGAAATTTTTAACAATTCTGAATTTGTATACTTCTAATAGCATAGCCTCAAAAGCAAATTGAGGGCTAAAAGATAAAATAGAAATAAAAATCACAATATTATAGTGGAAAACTTTAAGACAGTTTTCTCAGTAACCAATGAAATGAGCAGACCCTAAGTTAGTAAGTAAATAGAAGACTTGAACATCAAAGTTGGAAAATTTTAATAAATGAACATATACAGCTTATGTCTAGCAAGTGCAAAGTACACATTCTTTCAAAGGCACATAAAGCATTTGCTATATTTGACTATATCCTAAAAAAAAAAAAAAAAAGAAAGAAAAGAAAAAATCCTCAATATTTAGAAATTAAGAAAAAAAATGAGACAAAGAATATATTGTGATGGAAATTGGAAAATATTCTGGGCTTACTAGTTGCTTAGGTAATTGAGAAACTGATTTTAAAATTTATATAGAAAGGCAAAAGGTCAAAGATATACATCACGCTGTTCAAGTACAAAGCAGGAGGATGTTCTCTATTGCCTCTCAGGATTTCTCTGATTTATAAAATATGACATTGGCAGGAGGATAAACCAATGGAACAGAAGCAAAGCCCCAAACCAGACCACCTGTATAGGATCCAAGTCGGCATTGGACGCATTTGGAAAATTATGGTTGAGATTGTTAATTTTATGCATCAACTTAATTGGGTCACAAATGCTAGGACATTAGATCAGACACTATTCTGGGTGTTTCTGTAGAGCAATTTTGGATGAGATTGACATTTAAATCAGTAAGCTGAGTAAAGCAGATTGCCCTCCCTAAATGTTGGTGGGTCTGTTCAATGAGTTGAAGGTCTAGATAGAAAAAAAGCCTGGTTCTGCCACCTCTGAGGGGGAGTCCCTCCGACCTGATGTCCTTCAGACTGGGACAGGAAGCCAAGCTGAAACTCTGGTTTTCTTGTTCTGGAGCCTGCTCATTCTCAGTGTCTTTGGACTCAAACTGGGACTAATCAGCTCTCCTAGGTCTCTGGCTTGCCAGCTCACACTGCAGTTCTTGGGATCTGTGAGCCTTCATAATCACATAAACCAGTTCCCACACTCCATATTAATCAGGATTTTCTGGAGAACTCTGACTAATATGGTCTTTCCAATAAAAGAGGCTAGGTTCGCTGTATAGTCATATGACAAAAAATAAATCTAGAATCCTTCTTCACACCAAATATAAAAACCAAGTAGATCAATTGTAAATATAAGTACCAATGCTAAAACAATAAAGCTTCCAGAAGTTAGCATCAGAGGATATCTTTATTCCCTTGGGATAGAGAAAGATTTCTCATCAGATCACAAAAGCCCCAACCACATAGAAAAGATTGATGCATCTGACTACATTAAAATTAAGAACAATTGTGAAACCCTAGTGTGGTGGGCATGGTCCCAGCTACTCAGGAGGCTGAGGCAGGAGGATCACTTGAACTGAGGAGTTTGAGACCAGCCTGGGCAATGTGGTCAGACCCCCATCTCAAAGGGAAAAAAAAAGATGAAAATAAAAAATTGTGGAAGTCCATCAAAGCATTCTACCCCATGGAAGAAGGCAGTGACCACTCACTTCAGAGAGATATCTGTCACATGAAGAGGAGTGGTGCTGGTAAGTCTTAGAATTACCTCAGTGGTCCCCAAGAGTTCAACCCCTTAGATAACTTACATGACATGCCCCATAGGGCTTATGGAGAAGATAGAATTGAGGCACAGCACTCAATTACTTCATCAGTGATACATTTAAAAATTAAAACCCTAATAAAAATGATCTCACTGTTTTTACATGTGTTAAAAAATGTTAATATAAATATAGAAATAAATATGGCACCTGACTTTCATAAAGACATACGTATGCTGTGGAGGTGCAAGTCAGAGCGGTTGCAGTTTGCAATTATTGTGAAATGGTATTAGGAAGGGTGTCCGATTCATAAAATATGGCATTGGCAGGAAGATAAACCAATGGAACAGAAAAGCTGTAACTCTCATTGTGGATGGGTGTGGCTCGTAACATGCAATAAACTGAAGTCACTGGAAGGATTTTTTAAGGGTGGGGGCATTTTGTAACCACAAAATTCTTATGTGGTTTGTTCATAGAGCAAATGGAAAAACTTGTATTATACTCTAGTTTTTCTCTAATATATCAATCATGCCAGTGTAAATAAATTTACATTTTCTAAATAAGCATTATAACAGAGCTAACATAAGTATATATGTTATGTTTTGGATATTAGGTGTCCTCCAAAAGCTCCTGTGTTAAAACAGAAATATCCAGAGGTAAAATGATTAGATCACAGGGGATATGACCTAATTAGTCCATCCTAGTTTGAATGAACGAACTTGAGGAGTGGGTAATTGTAGGGAAGTGGGGCATGGATAGAGGAGATGGGTCATAGGGAGAACCCTGGAAGGGTACATCTTATCTGTGACCCTTAGCCCCTCTCTAGCTCTGCTTCCTGGCAGCCATGAACTAAGTAGCTTCCCTCTGCCACATCCTTCTGCCATGTTCTGTCTCACGTTGGGTCCAAAGTGATGGAGTCAGCCAACCATGGACTCAACTATGAAACCATGAGCCTAAATAAACTTTTCCCTCTTTAAGTTGTTCTTATCAGATATTTTGGTCACAGTGACACAACACCCATGCAATGGAATACTATTCAGCAATAAAAAGGATTCAACTATAGATATGTACAACAACATAGATAAATCTCAAAAGTACAATGATAAACAAATGAACTCAGACTGACAAAGCTACACAACGTATTGTTTCACTGATACAATATTATGGAGCATGTGAAACTATAGAGACAGAAATCAGATCAGTGGTTGCCAAGGACTGACAACTGTGGAGAGTGGTTGACTGCAAGAGGGGTACAGATTATACACATAAAAATTACCAATTGTATCTGAGTTATGTCTCAATAAATCTGATACTCTGCCTCCCAACACATATATACAGAGGGCTACATGTATAAAAACAGAACAAAATAACTAAACTCAAAAAAGTGACCTACTGAACCCTAACTTTCAATAGCCATGTCTGGGTTGGCAGGAAAGACTTGAATTCTAAGAAGTCCCAGTCCCAGAACAAGCGAACACCTGTCTGTCAATTCTTTCCTGCAAGTCTTCATTAAGAGTATGCAGGGTGATCAGGTAAAGGCTGGGGCAGCAGGGCTGAGAGGAAAGATCTGAGATATTTGGGCCTTCACCATGTTCAAAGCAACTATACTCCAAAGGCAGGGGAACAGGACAACAGAATGAAGTTCATACAAGTCTTCCTGGGGTTTGAGCTATGCAAAATGGAAGGAATAGCAGAAAATCTGAGATAAATCCATTCAGGGCACTCTAGGTATTGAAGGCCAGGAGTAGGAAAACTGAAAGAAATCATTGCAGAACACTCTGGGCTTTCAGCTCTTGATGTTGGGTAGAGGAGAGCTTAAAGAAACCCCACTGGAAGCACTCCAGCCCTTCAAAAATTACAAGGCAGGTGCCTTTCAAAATTTATGGTTAGAGCAAGGAGGCAAAGAAAAATCTCTCAAGGTGCAGAAAGCTGAGAATAGGACTATAGACAGAAATCACCACTGACCCAGATGGGTAAATAGGCTACATCTTAAAAATACCTCCTGTGATTTAGAAAACTGTCAGCACAATGAGGGCTTAAGAATCTTGCCAGTGCTCCAAACCCAAGCTCTACGAAGGGGAAAATTATGATCCTGCTCATAAAATATTTAAAGCCAGTACAAACTGAGTCAAGCTAAAGCTGTACCCAGATCCAATTACAGATCAGATTGATATGATTCTAGCAACCTAAAAGAAAAGGCATGCCTATTATGGGTGTATTATTTGTTTCATTCCTATTGCTCATTTATATAAAATTATGAGACATGGAGAACCATGTTTTATTGAAAACATGATCTGTGGGCTGGGGAGATAGCTCAGTCAGTAGAGTGCTTGCCTTGAGCCCTGGGTTTGATCCCCAGCACTGCAAAAAAAAAAAAAAAAAAAAAAAGATGTGACCAGAAGAAATAGTCAATAGAAGCAAAACCAGAAATTGCTCAGATGTTGAAATTATCAAATGGAGACTTTAAAACAATGAAAATATGATTAAAGATTTGATAGAAAATGTGACCAGTGTGAATGAAGAATTGGGAATTTCATCAGAGACACTGAAAACCTTTAAAATAATCAAATTTTTTTAAAGGAATGCTAGAAATAAAAAAAATAAACTTTTACAAATGATGGGCAGATTAACTGGGCTAACAGAAAATTAGGGCAGAGAAACAAATGGGTAAACTGCAACATGGATCAATAGGAAGAATCTAAACTGAAACACAAAAAGAAAAAATATTTAAAATAAAAAAGAGCACATCCAAGACAGGTAGGAAAATACCATAAAAAAATACATAAAGTTGGAATTCCAGAAAGAGTAAGAGAATGAAGAAGAAAAAAAATTGAAAACATAATTGATGAAAGACATTGAACTACAGATCCAACATTCTCAGGCATCCCATGCAAGATAAATAACAGAGAAAATGAGAGCGAGGCACAACATAACCAATTACTGAAAATGCAAGATAAAGAGTAAATCTTAAGAGCAGCCAAAGGGAAAAAAAAGATATCACATACAGGAAAACAGGAATGCAAATGCTAGGTGACATTTCACCAAAAACAACAGGGGCAGACACGATGTAATAACATCTTCAAAGTCAAGCTAGAATTCTATATCCAGCAAAAATAACCTTCAGAAATGAAGACAGGTTAAAGACATTTTCAGTTCACAAGCATTGCTAAAATTACTTAAGACTTAAAGGAAATACTATCATACAGAATGCTAGATCTTCAGGAACTAATGAAGAGAACAAGGAAGGGCAAACATCTGGGCAAATATAAATGATTCTGTTTTAACCTTTTTATATAACATATCATAGCACAATCAACTGCTTAAACTAGAGGAGCATTAAGCTGGGTGTGATAGTACATGCCTGTAATACCAGCAGATCAGAAGATTGAGGCAGGAGGATCAAGAGTTCAAGGTCAACCTCAGCAACTTAGCAAGACCCTAAGAAACTCAGTGTCTCTAAATAACATAAAAAAAAAAAAAAAGCGGGGGGGGCGGGGACTGGGGATGTGCCTCAGTGATTAAGTTTAATCCTTGGTATCAAAAAATCAAAAAAGAAGAACATTAGTGTGTTGTGAGATGTATAGCATTTATAGAAGTTAAACATAAGACAACAGAAGTACAAACCATGGGATGGGAAAAACAGTAGCCTGCTACAGTACATATGCAGTGTTTCTAACAAATATTTTCAATCTGTAGTTGGTTGAAACCACAGATGTGGAGCCTGTGGCTTTGGAGGGCTATTTATTAAGCAGATACTCTGAGTACTAGAGATTCACCCAGTGTTCATCCATGAACAAGATGCTAGGGTGTCCTGTGAATTTAAATAAGCAAGAGGCCTTTATCACTTTCTTCTTACGACAAAATAAACACTTCAACTGTCACTCATTTTTTTTAAAGTAACATTGTGGAGAAATTTAGAAAGTACGTAAGCAAAAAGAAGTTAGTCAGAATTCCCTGGGGTCCTACAGCCACATTTTTAGATATGTCTCTGTCTGTCTTGGTATGCTTTCACCTTTGATGGAATTATACAAAAAAAAACAATTTCATAGCCCAAATATGGGTGGAGTTTCAGTCCCCTGGCTTAGGCACTAGCAGCTCAGACAGTGGATGACACAGACGATTGATCTTCGAAGATTCTGGGGAGGCAGACGTGTTGTGGAATATTGACAATGAGCTAAAAGCAGCCAGCTTTTGGGAAAAGCAGAGGGTGAGAAGAAGATGGAGTTCATGAACTTCAGAGCCATCCACTCTAGGCAAGATCCCATACCCAGGCAATTATTAAGAAATCCTTTGTTGGCACTTTAAAAAGGAAGTGGTCACTGCAAGTCAGCATGGGTGCAGTTAGGGTGTCCCAAGCCGGACTCCCCACTTCCTTTCTGACAACAACCGGCAATTATAAAAGTGGAATGGAAGGAGCTGCAGATGAAGGATCAGAACTTCAGTGTTTAACAAACTCTGGGATCAGCTGGGGAAATAGTAAGACTCAGTGTGTTGTGAGCCTCACCATTGCTGTATGTGACAAGGTGCAAAAACAAAACAAAAAGCCTTTGAGCCTTAGTCTTCCCCGGGTTCCCTTCTCGTACTCCAGCCCTTCTTTGAATAGAGGAAGTAGGATCAGTCATAGTTCTGGGAGGAGGGCACACATTGCTCAGTAAACATAAAAGTGCTGCCTCTCCTGCAGCACTGCCTGCCCTGCATCCAGGGGTGCTGGCCAGCAATGCCTCTCCATGGGGTTGGGAGGACTTGGGGACTGCTGTAAGTTTTTCTTCCATAAATCTGGCTTTGTACCTGCACAAAGTTTGGCTTGCTGGGTGTATGTTTCACCACTCTCTTGCTCAACAAGGAATAAAAGGAAGAAATGAGCAAGTGGATGAATGACCTGTAGGTGGCTCTAGGGCTTCACCAGGGAGTCCTCAAACGGGGACAAACTGGAATTTTATTGAGGGTTTTGGACTACATTTTGCTTTATGTAAGTTAATAAGTCTGTACTATTTGGGAAAAGCAATGCAAACTGAACTTTATTATTTTCTCTTGCTATTATTTTATTTATTATTTATAGGGGTAGGTAACTGTTATCTTCTTCTGATAGTTTTGGTAGATTCTCATCAGAATAAGTGTCCTTGGAGGAAAGAGAAAAGTAATAAAAGTCAGTAGTGACCAGAACTAAACAGATAATGGTGAGAGTCCATGAACTGAAGGACAGGACTGACTTGAGATCAAGGAAGCTAGATAGAAAGGAAGGAGGGAGGGAGATAGAAGTTCAGCCTTCTGACCTATGCTGCTTTGACTTTTATCAGAATAGTGATGACCAAAGAGCACCCACTTCCCAGCATCTAATACCTTCTAAGAACAATGGGTCCAAGTCTTCACACTCCTTGAGGCAATGCAGCCCAGGGCTGCTGTGGAGCACACAGACTCAGGGCTTAAGAAGGAGGAGGCAACTTAGCCAGAAACATTTGGATGTGCCCATTGCCTGCAAGTGGGTGGTAAATAGGGACTGGGTGTACCCTGCAACTGGGTCAGAGAAAGAGAATGGGTGAATGCAAGAAAGGCAAGAAAAACAGCAATTGGCACTGGCCACAGTTTACCTTGAAAGCCAAGCAGAGAGGTCCTTAAGGAGAAGGCACCAGGAAGCGATATGAAGAGCTTCCTGGCCTCTAGTGAACAGCTGTTATACTAGCGTGCGGATCCTCTACAAATATTATCTCTACTCAACAGAACAACTTGTAAGGTAGGGATTATTTGGTTCATTTTACAGGTGTGGAAAATGAGACTAAGAAAGGCAAACATTTACGCAAAGTTACACAGTCAATAATTTGGGCAAGAGCCTTCAAAGTAGGAGCGTGGAGCTAAACATTTTGGTTTCCAGCGTTACCCTTATTATGGACTCTGTGTGACCCCGAATAAGCTGCTCCTCCTCAATAACCTTTGAATTCCATGTTAACAATAGCATATCAGGTTTGCTTTGTGGATTAAATGAACACAAAAATATTTTCTTCTTCTTTTTTTTTTTGCTTCCAAGAGGTGTTTAGCTAAGTGAGGGAGAGGTTTTTATAGAAGGGAATGTCACGAGCCTGCTTGACTGTTGAACCATTCCCCGGAAGTAGGCGGTGAGTTGGATTAGAAATAAAGAAATAAGGGAAATCAATACAAACGAGCAGGTAGAGATGAAGTGCGACCCAGTGGGGAAGCCAGCCCTGATGGGGTGTGACTAATCCAGAGCAAGCTCTGCGTGTTTATTATATAGGTTTAAACATCAAAAGGATTTATTGTGAGAAATTTTCTACAAGATAAACAAAAATGAGACTTGTGAGGGGAACAGCCCCATGAAAGCTTATCAGCATGTGTTCATATCTCTTTTCTGCCTCCAGTCAGCAGGCACCTCAAGGCTATTGAGCGTGCCCATATTTCTACCCCAGGGCAGCTGGTGTTTAAACTCAGAGCTATTGAACTAATAAATTCCATGAGAGGTCTGGAATGCACCTTATTAACAGGTAGCACCAGTCAACTGGGTGGTTTTCACCTGGCACCTTTCCACCGAGAAATTTCCAGAAGCAGAGTCTCACTGTCCAGGGCTTTGCTGTTCAAACTAATGATTCATTCATGGCTCCTGACCTTGGAGGATGAGTTTTTGTGTGATTCTTTAATATTAGGAAGAAAGGAAATGTCTTGATACCATGATGATATTTTTCATACCTCGGGTGCTATGACTACCGTAAATATTTCTATCAAAGTCACCTTCAACCATCCTGAGACTCAAAAAGGAACATGGGAGTCAGCTGTTCATCCTTCATTCCCAACAAGTCATTAGTCCCTTGTTTTGCAAAACATCTTCTATTCCAAATTCACCCATTGGTCCTCTCCTCTGCTGTCCAGACCCACATCATCTCTCATCTGGCATCTGGCCAAAGCCTCCTGGCTGCATCTTCTCTAGTTGTTTCGCTGGACAGGGATCCCTGGTGTAAAGCGCTTTAATTGCATACTGCTGCTTTTAGGATGGCAGTGTAAAGCACTTCATCCGCCCTCACTAGCACGGTGTGACCTTAGTCTTCCTCTCCAGCCCTTCTACACCCTTCTTCCCATTCTCCAACTAACCCATACCCAGTTCCCAGAATTCACCAGGATTTTTCTTCCGAACCTTCCAAGAAGCTGTTTCCTGTTAAATGATAATGGTTTCTAATAGTTAAAATCATAACTCTCACATGAATGTCCTCAAAAGTGTCAAAGATTTTATTTAAATCATTAACAAGGTAAACAATAAGATGTTGTCACTAGTTAAGAGGAGAATTCAGATGTAACCTTACATATAGAAAATCCAAAGAATTCCATTAAAGACTACTATTACTAATAAATGGATTCAGTAAGTTTGCAGGATATAGGATCGATATGCAAAAACCAATTGTATTTTTCTACACTACAAAAATGAAAGAAAGCATTATTTGAAATTTCAAATAGAATAAAATGCTCATTAATAAATTTAACAAAATAAGTGCAAGATTTGCATGCTGAAAACTATAAAACGCCATTGAAAGAAATTAAAGAATAGATAAATAAATTTTTTTAAAATCTGTGTTCCTGGATTAGAAGACTTAACATCATTAAAATGGTAGAACTTCTGGAATTGCTCTACAGATTCAGTGCAATTTCTATCTAAAGCCCAGCTAGCTTCTTTGCAGAAATTGATGAATTGATCATAAAATTCATATAGAAATGCAAGAAATCAAAAATAAAAAAATGACAACAAAAACTTAAAAAATAAGAACAAAGTGTCGGGCACAGTGGTGCATACCTGTAATCCCAGCTAATCAGAGGGCTGAGGCAGAAGAATCACAAGTTCGAGGCAAATTTACGAAGGCCCTGTCTCAAAATAAAAAGGGTTGGGGATGTCTGTAGTTCAGTGGTAGAGCACACTGGGTTCAGTCCTCTGTACCAAGAAGGGGGCGGGGTAGAAGAAGGAGAAAATCAACCAAAATTAGCGTGCTCACTCACACTTCCTGATATCACAACTTACTGCAAAGTTATAGATATCAAGGTGACGTGGTAGGATATAAGGATAAAGATATTGATCAACAACAGATTTGAAAGTCTGGAAATAAACTCTTACATTGACTTTTGACAAGCATGCCAAGAAATTCAATGAGTTAGTATAGTCCTTTCAACAATGGTTTTGGAACAATTGGATACCCAAGTGCAAAAGAATGACATTGAACCTCTTACATGATACACTAAAACTAACTCAATAGGAAATTCAAACAACATACACTTTAGTTAGTAATAAGGAAAGTTGGGACAAATTTACAAAACAGATGCAGATTTGTCAATATCCAGGAGTGGAAATCAATTGTTCTTATCAGATGAAATTCACTGATGTTCTATATGCCAGAATTGTTATTATTGCTATAAATTTTCTACAACGTACAGGGTCTTAAAATAATTCAAAGAGAATGAAAGGAACCAAGAATAACAACAACAACAACATCTTTAAAAAGAAGAACAAATTTGCTGGGCTCAGTAATCCTAGCTACTTAGTAGGGTGAGACAGGAGGATCTCAATTTCGGGGGTAGCTTCATTGGATTTACCAAGACTGTATGAAATAAAACCCTTCCGTGACAAAAGATCACTGGGGGTCTTCTCTAGGGTACCGTTTTGGATTATCTGATTCTATAACTACATCCCCTGCCTTTTTAATTTTTTACTTTGAGTGATTTACCAAGACTGTATCTCAAAATTAAAAAATTTAAAAGGTAGGGGATGTAGCTACAGAATCAGATAATCCAAAACGGTACCCTAGAGAAGACCCCCAGTGATCTTTTGTCACGGAAGGGTTTTATTTTAAAGTCTTTCACAATTTTTCCCAACATTTCTCTTGGAGGCTTTCCCCCTACTCTGTCCCTAGCTCTGGACACTCCTCAGAACTTAGCTGAAATGGCGATTCCTAGAAGAGGCCTTCCCTGCCCCCAGGACCAGTTTAGGATTTTCTGTTTGTCTGCTACAGATCACCCTGGGCTTTACTTTCAGATCACACATCACAGCTTGTAATTTAAGATTTATCTGCAGTTATACTTTTTGCTATCTAGTTATTATGAGAACACATCTCCATTTTTTTTAATTTTTATTTTTACAGACTGCATTTTGATTCATTGTACACAAATCGGGTACAACTTTTCACTTCTGTAGTTGTACACAATGTAGATTCATACCATTCATGTAATCATACATATACAAAAGGTGATGCTGTCTGTCTCAGTCTATCTTTCCTTCCCCTACCCACTCCTGCCCCATTTTCCTCTACACCATCCAAAGTTCCTCCATTCTTCTCTTCCCCCCCGTAACCTCCACCCCCAGTTAGGTATCGTCATCCATTTGTCAGAGAAAACATTCAGTCTTTGGTTTTTTGGGCTTGGCTTATTTCACTTAGCATGATATCCTCCAACTCCATTCATTTACCAGCAAATGCCGTAATTTTACTCTTTATGGCTGAGTAATATTCCATTGTGTATATATACTACCGTTTCTTTATCCATTCATCAGTTGAAGTTGGTTCCACAATCTAGCTATTGTGAACTGAGCAGCTGTGAACGTTGATGTGGCTGCATCACTGTAGTATGCTGATTTTTAAGTCCTTTGGGTATAAACCGAGGAGTGGGATAATTGGGTCAAATGGTGGTTCCATTCCAAGTTTTCTGAGGAATCTCCATACTGCTTTCCAGAGTGGCTGCACGAATTTGCACCTCCACCAGCAATGTATGAGCGCACCTTTTTCCCCACATCCACTCCAACACTTATTATTGCTTGTGGAGAACACATCTCCATTTTGCTCACCAATTGCTTTGCCCTGGACTTCAGTAGGAGCTCAGTGATTGCAAGTCAATCTCATCCATCCACCATCCATCTCTATTCAACAAGCCAAGAGGTGATGAGTGCCACCCAATATCTGGTTGTTAGCATCATCTGTGATGCTATAGTAAAGTTTATGGCAATGCTAATAATTCTTACCTGGGTAAAGGACAATTGGGGGAGGGGAATGGGTTTTGTTTTGGGCTTCACCCTATATTTTTGCCTCATGGACAGTTTAATATCTAAGCAAGAGTTTGTATGCTTTCCTTGAAGATTTCAAATTTGACATATGTGACTGTGTTATTAACAAAGAAAGAAGTTCTATTTTCCTGATATTCTGATTGGCTCTTTTCCTTTGTAGGGAGTTTTAGGTTACATATATAGGGAGATAAAGATTATTGAAGCTAATATTGGTCTTAAAAACAAACTCAAAAAACTACATATAAATATTCATAGCAACTTTACTTACAATAGGCCCAAAGAGAAAATAATTCAGTGTCCTTCAATGGGTGAAGGCGAAGGCTATGGAACATTTAAAATATGGAATACGAATCAGTCCAAAAAAAAGACAAAGTACCGACCCATACTTTGAATGGATCTTAAGGACTTTATGTTGAGTGGGGGAAAAGGCCAATATCAAAGGTTAAAGATCATATGATTCCATTTTTTTTTTAACAGTCTCAAAATGTGGGGGAGGGGTTTGATAGAACTGTGTCCTGATTGTGGAGGTAGCATGACATTAAGCATATGAAAAACTCATAGAACTGTCATCAGAGTGGTCCACGGGGGTCCCAAGAAAGGAGGACCTCAACTTGGAGCCACCATGTTCTTGACATTTGTGACAGAAGCAGTTGTAGGATGAGTCAGCATGCAAGACACAGGTAAGGACAGCAAAATGCTTCACACTCAGAGGAAGTACAGGCAACTCTCACTTCTCAGAGAAGAAGACAAGAGACATGCCCAGGTTTAAGCTGGTAAGCCATTGTTAGACTTTGCTGATTCAGAAAATGTTTACAAACTTTCTCATTGATCAAGTCTCATGGTGAACACTCGGTCATGGTGACCAGGCTCATGGCGATCTCCTGATACTTGGAGGTCAGAATGTTCCACTTTGGTCAGCCAAGTTGAACATAATGTATCATGTTTTCAGAGGTCTCCATTCTCCAAGGGTCTCTCCCCACGGGCCTGTTTTAGTTTACCTCTCTCAGAACTATATAGCAAAGAAATGAATCATGTGAAAATTAGTAAAATTTCAATAAGGTCTTTTTAGTTAAAGACACTCTACTCCTGTACAATTTCAACGATTGTACTGAAGCTTGTAAAGATGTGACCATTGGAAGAAACTGGGGGATGTTTGTGTAGGAAACTCTGTACTATTTTTGCACTTTCTGTGTGAGTCTCGATATTTTTATTTTATTTTTTGTTTTGTTTTGTTTTTTGTTTTTTGTTTTAGGACAGTGTTTATTACCCCATTTCCACATAAAGTTTATCTTTGATTAGCTGATGTCCAGCAAATACAAGCAAAATAACAAGTCAAGCCACATTTGTAAATCCATCCATCATAAAGTAAGTATACTTCTACATGAGAGATTTAGGATTCACAACTGCACACAAATCTTTTAATATGACGAGCTGCTGTAATGTACAAAAGAGGAACTACTATAATTGTTTCTTGCTTATAATCTAGCAGATAATTAGCAATTTGCACTATGTGGCTTAAGTTTCTCGGCTATTATGCATGTTTTTACAGCCAATATAATGCAGTAATTTACGTCAGTAGCTTTTTCATTTCTGGTTTGAAACCTCTAATGATTCTTGTTTTCTTTTAGGGAGTATCTTGTGTCAACATTTAAAATATCCAATACCTTTCAAAAAAACAAGAACAAAAAAACCCTGCAATGCTTTGAATTAGTTTCAAAATGATTCCACATCATAGCTGGCACCAACACTACAAATTATTCTATTTCATAAGACATGCTACATTAAATTATCTCTAAAGTCAAACAAAAGGCAACTTTCATATTTTTATTTCATGTGGTTTCTTTGGTCATTTCCTCTCCCCTACAAGTTAATTTAGATAGTATTTTAAAACACAGATGGTGGAAATGAGTTTGAACAAGTAGCCTTATCTTTTTTAAGCCAATGAGCCATTCTTTCAGTACAAATTTATTTTAAAGTTACTAAATTCTAAAAAAGCTGTAGTTCTAAAATTTGGAAGTTTGAAGAAAATATTTAAAACATGCAAAAAACAAGATGTCTACCAAATTTTAAAATGTGCACAATGTGAAAAGGATTTTGTATGGCACAAATAAAACGACACAACTGTGTGACACTGAGGTTGCAAATTATAAAACATATAACCTAAAAATTTCTTTAAAAATAAAAATTCATCCCTAAACCTACCTGCTACCTTAGAAAATTCATGTACAAACAGCATCATTCATTATCAGTGACAATGTCATCACACATCATGTAGCAACTGCATAATTTCAAGAATGAGGGAGCAATTTACAAACACTGTGATATTATGAAAAGAATTTTGACCTCGTGGACCTCCCTTCGCTTAGGCAACGGGGACACAGACATAAATAAGCCCTGTTTTGCCCTCAAGAAGCAACCTAGCTGAGGCTCTCTGAGGAGCTCAAATAATTTTAAAATAAAGTTTAAAAAAGGAGATTCAAGCCCGAGCGGATGAACCGAGAGGAATCACGGTCAGAAACACAGCTCTGGTAGCTCCACGTGAAGAAGATTGAAATCATTGATAGACAAATCAGAAATTCTCATGGATTCACCTGTTGCCTTCAAAACCAGCAGCTGAAATCTTGCCCAAGCCATGTGTATGAAGAATATCCAAGCTGGGCAATGGAGATTGAGACAGGAGAATGACAAGTTTGAGGCCAGCCTAGCCTCAGCAACTTAGTGAGTCCCTAAGCCACTTAGTGAGGCCCTGTCTCAAAATAAAAAAATGTAAAGGACTGGGGATGTGGCTCAGTGGTTAAGCACCCCTGGGTTCAATCCCCAGTTCCAAAAAAAAAAAAGAGTATCAAGCTCACAATTGTCATTATCATTGTATCAGTTGTGTCTGTCTATATCACTGCGTCACTTGTCTGTGGTGGGTATATATGACCAAACTGTGGGAAGAAATAAGAAAAAATTATCAATCACCAAGAGTACGAGAGAAAAAGGGGTTAAGCAATTCATGTGACTCAAGCCTTTCACTACTGACAAAGTGTCTGCCAGTCTCTTCAGTCCTCTTTTCATTTCTTCTTTTCGTAGTCTTAGTCTCCAGGTTTATCTTTGTTCTGTCAACCAGTTTATTCCAGTGAACTTCAGACTGAACCATGCATTACAGCACTGATCTTAAAAACACTTTTGTGTGTTTCTTTGTCCTGTTTGTTAACCAGTGTCATCTACCTTGAAAAACATTTTTGCTTTTAACTGCACAAAGCTGTTGCCAAGGTGCAAACCACAGTCTTACAATGTCTACTAAAACCATAGAGGGGCTTTGTATGTGCACACTGAAGTTTCCAAGAGACAGATAACACTACTAACGTCTCATCTTTTTCTAAAATTTATTTGTTCTAATTAGTTGCACATGACAGTAGAATGCATTTATACATTTTGATAGATCATTCAGACATGGAGTATAATCTCTCATTTTTCTGAATATATATTTTGCAGGATCACATCGGTCATGCAGTCATACATGTACATGGCATAATATCTTTTGTTATTGAAGAGTTTTAGGTGCTTCAAGACATATAAATGAAGAACAGTTATTATTTTGGAAATTGAAATTAAGCTGTTGGTGCTGCTTATTTCCTGGAGCACAGACAGGTAAAGTATTACACATTTTTATTTCAATCAGATGCACACGGAATTATTCTTGTCCTCCTAGTATTCACTTTTGGGACTGAAGTTCAGTGCACAAATCATTTACAATGTAGTGAATAGCTTCCTATCTTCCGTTTCCCTATTGTAGTTGATGTAAGATGATGGTTTAAATATTTTTGAGGTTGTGGGTTTTTATTTGTTCCTGTTCTGTGAATATTTTGAGCAATCGTATTGTTTACAAATGGTGCATGAGGGGTGGGGAGGCAAATTCCTTTGAGTCACCAGAGAAAAAGAAGGGAACCACAGTGCCTGTGCTAGCATTTTCTCTGAAAAAAGGGAGGTGGTGTGGAGAATTTTTTTTTTTTTTTTTCCATTCTTGGAAAAGCCCAAACTGAATATAATCAGCAGGAGTCAACTCCAGAGTTTGGAACTGACTTTGTCAAATAAAAGTTTGAGCATTCCTAACCCTAATCCTTCAATCTGACGAATTTTGAAGAATTCTTTCATGAAACCTGAGCAAGTACAGACAGCATGATGTAGCAGAACAATACATAACAGTTTAATATCCATTTTTCTGTGTCGTAAGAAAATTGGAATGTAATCATACTGCTTCAGCTACTCTGCCATCTGTTATAGTTGGTGTGTATCTGAAGGGAAGACACTTGTTACTCTGGATCAAATTGCATTTGTTTATCAATAAGTGCCATTAAATAGAAGTTATATTTCATTTTTCTTCTTTCCCAATGAAAGAACAAATTAGTCTATAGGACCTAGCCACCTGTTAAGCCTCGTCATGTACCTTGAACATATATGTGTGTTCCTCATGGTATCTTTCCTTCCACCTAAACCATTCAGTTCATGTTCTTTGATTCATTTATTTGACATGTACCTTGGGTTCAGTGGAATTCTTTTCTTGTTGATCATGCATAGCACAATTGTTTGTCCTGTCTTCTTTATCAACATTAGTACCTTGTAACTGCATTGCCATTTCCTATTGAAAAATACAGTTGTTCCAGAAAAACATGTGGCATTTCTAAATGATAATTTCCAAATGCTTTTAATCCAAAGAAAAAGTGTTAGAGCGTATTGCTCTTTCTGATACTCAGCTGAACAAAATTGATGTGCATGTTTTAGGGATCAGTTATTTGACTGTTTCTTGGTATATTCATGCATAAGAAAGCTTTTTGAATCATACATCTTACTGTAGATGATGCAGAAACTGAAAACATTAATCAAATTTAAGAGTAATACAAAAAAAATATATATATATGAACTGGTTCTTGGTCTTCTCCATCCCTGAAAACTCAAGGGGAAATCTTGGGAAAAGACAAAAAAAAGGGACTTGGTGTATGGGAAATAACTATCTTACTAGCTGTCGTTTATTTTCTTGTGCTGCTTTGGCAAGTTACTTCACCTCTCTATGCCTTGATCTATAACATGGAGATGATAACAGGTATCTCACAGATTTATTGTGAGGATTGAATTAGCAAATATAATTAGGCTTAGAACACTTCCTAACAGATAACAAATGCTTAATTAAAAATGCTGGCCATGTCGGGTACTGTGTTTAATGCTTCACATCATTTCTGATCATGATAACCGTCCTACTAGACAGACATCACCAATCCTGTGGACATTCACGTGGAAAAGTTAAAAGATACTTGAAGCCAAATGAATTAGTAATGTCAATGCAGTGGTTAAGTTTTGGGCTTTGGCATTAACATTCCTCTTTCAGATCTCAGCCACTGAATAGGTAACTCTGACGTCAGTTCCTTAGCCTTCCCAAGCCTTGTTCCTAGGGTATGTTCCTAATAAAACAATAGCACCAACCTCTTAGAGTTTAGGTGGAGGATTAAATAATACTAGAAAACATCACCAAATGTTGGGGAAGGCAAACTTCACCTTCTTCTTCATAGGATCTCAGTTGGTCTATGAATTAGATTGACATAAGATAGATTAATGGGAGAAAGCATGCAAATTAATTTAATACAAGTGTCTCCTGGTGCAGAAACCCTCTTGAGGAAATGAAGAGGCAAAGAGGCAGTCAGTTACTCATGTGCTGAATTGGACAAAGTACAGGAAGTTGTGAAATGTGATGAGGTGACAGGGCTTGGGTTAAGATAGTTAAGTGAGTAAAGAAATGAGGACGATGACAAAGCTAAAGGTGAGTTTACCAAGACTTGTTTGTACAAATTACCCTCAGCTTCAACTTCCAGTTCCTGCTAATAAGAATATTACATTTGGGGCTGGGGTTGTGGCTCAGTGGTAGAGTGCTTGCCTAGCACATGTGAGGCACTGGGTTTGATCCTCAGCACCACATAAAAATAAGTAAAATAAAAGTATTGTGTCCATCTACAACTAAAAAAAAATTTTTTTTTTAAATAATGTTACATTTGGTAAAAGGAGGACATCTTTCACATGGGAATTCCATCTGTTTTTTTTTTTTTTTTTTTAGTTGTCGATGGCCCTTTACTTATTTATATATATGTGGTGCTGAGAATCAAACCTAGTGCCTCATACACGCTAAGAAAGTGCTCCACCACTGAGCCACAACCCCAGCCTTCATCTGTTTTTAAGAACCAGAATAAAAGTCAGATTCAACTTCTTGCACCTGCTGTTTGTTTAAATGCTTTTCATTCAAAATAGTCGACATGCCAGAGCAGCAGATTTGGGGGTGCTTAACACCTTCACAACTGAAGAACATTTTCATTTCTCCTACAAAAAAAAAAAGGATAATGGGTTCGATCAAGTAGGAACGAGGTCCCTGGTAGGGATGAAGGGCCAGTGATGAGGAAGTGCTTACAAAGAGAAAAGGCAGATTCTAGGGGCTGTGGTTAATGTAGTTTATTGTTGTTGTTGTTTGTTTGGGTTTTGTGGGGGGGGGGGTTGATTTTGTTATGTTTTGTTTTGTTTGCTTTAGATCTGTTTCTCATCTGAAAGAAAGGCAAATCCTCCCATTGTTTGGGGACCGGGTAACATGCCACATCTCCTGGAGAATGACTTAGCCTTGCTCTGTCTACTTCCTTTCCAGATATACATGAGGACAACAATAAATATAGGTGTATCTCCTGGAGGATTCCATGCAGGTGTGTGATACATCATTTTCTATCTAACCCATAAAGTGTGCCCTACGCCCACCATCCTGTGAGCTACCCTCCCTTGACTGGAATCCGTGAGCTGAAGACTGTTGAGGGAAGGGCCAGCACTCGAGATACCTGCCCGGGGCACAGACACAGGGTCAGTGAGGGCCAGGGATGGAGCCTGCCCGATGGAAGCAAATCCCTGAAAATGGAGTGGTATTAGACAAGGGAAGGAGAGGCTGAGAGGAGACTGGAGAAGAGGGTGAGGCTGTTGGGGTCCCATTCCGACTAATCCCCGGAGAGTCAAAGTGAGCACACGGTAATGCAAATCACACAACGAGGTTTTATTAAAGCAAGCTCGAGCCTGGACCGCAAGCAGCCCCTCAGACCGAAACAATGGCTGGGGGAAGGGAGCGGCCCCAAGGGGCGAGAAAGCCCTCTATTTAAGAGATTTCCAAGCATCCACACACAAAGACCTGTACGTTATTGGTTAACATTTGAACAGCTAAACATTAGTCCTCCTCTGGTTGGGTCCTGCCAATTTATTTGATTCTCATTGGGTCCCGCCAGAACTGAACGGTCCTAGAAGAAGAAGGGAGGAGGGAAGGGGTGAACTGTGCAGGAGATGGGTCAGGTTTAGGACCCCCTGTCCTTGATAGATAAGGTTTCTAGGCAACTGCACATTCCTCAGACAAATATCTCTTAACAACTTCAGTAAGCACGGGGGCCCAGCAGTCCTGTTTGCGCTGTATTGGCTTTTGAGGGTGCAGTCGCAACTACCTGCATACTGGTGATTAAGACAGTTAGCTGCACAGATATCACCCTGTTCCCAACAAGGCAGCCTTGGGAGTTCAGGTAAATGGAATCAGTGCTGGATTTCCCAACAGGCAAACAGCAGGTGCCTAGAGGACCAGCAAATAATGCTTTGGAAATAATACAATATTAACAAACCAAATGATGAAAGTAGCACTCATTGGAAAATCAGAACTTACGTAGACATCCTTACCATTGTGCTCCAGTTTGTGGTATTGTATTCGTTTAGAATTACATGCTGAGAAGGTCATAACTTTCTCAGGATCTGGGACTCCCAGCTCTTGCTCTGTCTGGTCCCTGTGGGGGCTTATCACCCAGGAAGGAGTCAGAGACCTCCGGGTTGGCTGGGGATGGAGAGGATATTCTGACACCTCCTGAGCATTTATACTCCTTGCTGTTTAATCCTTCTGCCTCTTGTTCCACAGTCCTCTTGTTCCACTTAGGTTTTAGTGCACACAGTTCAGGATTAACTGGATGAGCCAAACTGCCCAGAACTGGGAGAAGAGATCAAGGTAGGACCACACTGCAGGAAGCTGTCCCGCCCTGACGTTAATATCCGCTGAGGATTTTTCCTGATCTCCTTCACTGTACTGACTTCTGTTCTATTTGAAGCTTTGCTCTGACAATCTGCCCTGAAGGCAACATATTATTTGAGTTTTGAAGAAATCAGAGGCATTGGAGGAAAGCCATGTTGGACCCAACCAGACCACTGGACTCTATCTAGTTTGGTTCCAGTGAAGAAAGTTGGAGCCTGAAGCAAGAAGCAAAGAAAGACCTGTGAGGTGGATAGAGGTGACCCACATTATGGATTTGGGGTGGCCAAGAAATAATATACAACATGTCAGTTATTGATGGTTCTAATCCTTTCAAGGTATAGCCAAACCCCATGCCCAAATACCAGCTTCTGACTTTCATGCATCTGACACTCGGGGTTCCTTGTCTCTGCAGTTTCCAGCTTCATGCCTACTGACTGCTCTATGAGACCTCTTTCAAATGCTAATCTCTGAAACCCCACCATCCTCCAAGCCCAAAGGGGCCCATCTCTGCCTACTCCAATGCCCCATAGCCTACAGTACCCTCATTCTACATCTACTGGGCACTGCTGCAGGTACCGGACCTGCTGGGTAACCTAGAAGGTGCAGCCTCTGCTTTCAAGGAGCTTACATGCTGGGGGCCAGTCTTCAAGTGATTGAGTAAATGAGTAGTTGCAGATGGTATCCAGGACCCTTAGCAATCCTTAACCCTGCTGAGGTGCATGACTTCTTAGGAAAGATCAGGAGTGGCCTCTAACAAGGTCACAGTTTGAGCCCTAAAAGATGAAGAAGATCTGGTCAAAAAGCAAACCAAAGGAAGGAAGCCTCCCAGGCAGAGAAAACAGTGAAGGCAAAGGCCTTGGGTTGGCATGATCTCTGGATGTTCCTTAAGTAGAAACAAGGCCAGTGTGGCTGAAAGGTCAGAGCCTTGCTGGTCGAGGATTGTTGGCAGACTGGTGTGGCCTGATTTGGGATTACAAAGATCCCTCTGCTTCAAGACAGAAAACGGATTTGGGTGGGGCAGCAAGAACAAAAGAAGAGAGAACAATGAGGAGAACATTGCAATAGTCCAAATGAAAGACTGGACGAAAATGGTGAGAGTGGAAACACAGGATACATTCTTTGCAAAGAACCCGTTCACTGCTGGATGGAGGGGTGCTGGGAAGGGAGAGAGGCTGCTCACTCCTCACCAGTTGCTTATTGCTGATGTAACACAGCCTCCAGGTCATTTTACAAACTCCTACCAGCAGAAGTGAAACCAGGGGCAGGGGCTGTGCCTACTCCTCTCTGTGTACCCAGGAAGTCTCTGTCCTTTCCAGCTCCCCAGGATGTGCCTGCTCTACCACAAGGTCCTCCACCCATAAATCCTGCCCAGCTGCCAAGGGGAAAGTGCAGATCATGAAATTTGCCCTTGTCCCTCTTCTCCAGACCCTGGGGCTTGCTTTTCCTCTGTGACTCTGAGAAAAGCAGAAGCAATAATCCATCCACGTGACTTCTTAACGAGAAGTTTATTACTTTTCACTGAAGGGACGCCGTTATCAACAGATCAGAGAGGACCAATTCCAGGGCAAGGATGGTCTGGATGAGTCAGGGTCTCTGCTCTGTTCCTCTTTGAACTTCCAGAAGCTCAAATACAGGAAGTATCTTGCAAACACTAGAGAAAGGGAAGGGACAGGAAAGAAAAGTTAGTAGGAAGTTGGCAGGCTGCTTTGTGGCTGCTGAGGCAGAAAGCTGACCTGACTGTGTCTCAAAGGAAATGAGCGGAAAGAAGGATCTCAGGAGCCCCTCCAGAGCATTTCCAGGAGCGGCTCAAGAAGAGGCCACCTGCAGACCACCCTTACACTGTTGTCATCAGTCTCACTGCCAAGCAGAGACACAGATGTCCCCAATGTACATGGATCACATATATGTATGTCACTGACACCTTCAGCAAGAACAACTTTAATGGTGCAGAAAGCTCAGTCCTTGTCCCTGATGCCAATCCAACAATGAGGACGTGGTTTTGAGAAAAAGGAAAAAGGTTTTTATTGCTTTGCTAGCAAGGAAGAAACACAGAGGACTCCTGTCCCAGAGGCTGTGATTCTGCCCACCAGCAGGAACAGGGTGACTCAAAGGCTAAAGAGGTGACTCAAAGGCTACATTCCAGGTGTTCTCTGTCAGAGTTGTAATTCACTTGTTAATTTGGGAGATAGTCATTTCTGAGATCTTCTGGTGCCATGCCCAAAGTCTGGATTACTTGGTTTCTATGGTGGGTATGTGCTCAAGGAGGGAGAAGTCTGTTTAGGATGGGGAAGAATAGTAATCCTGTTTCCCCTGAGATTAGGGACAGGGAGAGATTAGGGAGAAGCAGGGAGAGGAAAAAGGGAAAGAAACATATCTATTTTAAAAATAAGTTGCAGTGGCTGAGGTGCAAGGGCCACATTCAAAGCATAAAGTGGACCGATTTATGTTACATTTCCCCAATGTCAATTTCTACATTCCATTTCTACAGACAAATGAGCAATGATATCTCCAAACTTCTTCCTCCTGAAAGGGGGTAAAGTAGGGGGGAGTACCTGTAAGAAACCCATGAAAACCACTCCAGACACAGGAAATCACATAAGGGAGCTTATTAAGCAAATGAAATGTCTCCCTGCAGGGTAAGAGAGAAAATGAGAGGAAAAGAGAAAAGGCACACACTAGAGAGAGTGGAAAAGCGAGGAGGAGAGTAAAAGCAAGTGAGTAGGAGAGAGAAAAGCATGAGAAAAGATGGCGGGGGTGCTATCCCTAAGTGGTTGAATTCTGCTGTGCTAACAGAGGACCAATAACGGAGAAGGATACTTGCAAGCTGACTGATGAACCAATAACTAGCTAGGATGTTCACAGACTGACAAGTAGTTGGGAGGCGGGAAAAATGGCAGCAGTGGAAAGGGCAGCGAGAGCAGCTTTCAGACTGACAAGCTAGGTTGTGATGCAACAGAAAGGACGAGAGAGCAGCTTTGTATTACAGTACCCCAAAGACCTTGTTCTTTATCAGGTGGGGCATGGGCAGTTAAGGGTATTCAGCATCAGAGCAGTTCAGAGGTTCACAGTGGCAGATGGCATGTGACTGGACAAGGCATATATAGGGCAGGGATCATGCTAGGACCACAATTAGCAATACAGCAAAGCATTACTTTTTGTAAAAAATTAGCACAAAAGCAATTAGTATTTCAGCCAGTTTCTGAAAGTTCAGCCTCCAGTTGAACTTACTTTTGGTACAGCTGACACAAATATACATCTTAAATTACATTAAAAAAACAATGTTTTTCCTTTTCAACACCCATGTAGGACTGTGCTCAAGGCTATACTCTCCTGCCAGGTGTTTAAGACCAAGATGGTCAAAACTGACCTTGTTCCTATCTATTCTTTAGAGTCAGTTGAGATTCCTAAGGATCACTCCTGAGGACATGTGTGAAGCCTCCTGGTTCCTTTAGCTTTCCTCTACCAGTGATACCACCTGCCAGGATGGGTCAGGGTCTGACTGACTATCTGTGACTTCTCTTGGAAGTATTAGGAACAGTTCCATCTCAGATGACCCTCCTCTTTGCAGAATGTTCACTGGTTGACTTCCTGTTCTCTAGGATCCTCTAGATCTCCCTGATCAGCAGATCAAGTGACTCACGAGGGGTCCCATCATTCTCTGGGTCCTGGCTAAACTTAGAGGACAAAGTCCAAAATCTTGGCCACTTTTTCCTTGGCCCTTTTACTTCCTTGACTTAGTCTCCAAGTTTTTGGATTTAAACACCCAGCAAGCCAGTTTCACCAGTCTTAAAGATGGAATAACAGGGTAATAAGTCATATCTATAATTTTACAGTTACCCCTTTCATTTAATTGGGGTCCCATAGTTCATGGCTTATTATCTCAAATTAACCCAGATTTTGATTTTTTTAGAAGCAGTACCTCTGCAACACACCAACAGGCAACAGTTATAAAGTTCACAAGGAAAATGCAAAATGGAATTAACAGAGGGGCTGGGATTTTGGCTCAGCGATAGAGTGCTAACCTAGTACACGTGAGGCAATGGGTTCAATCCTCAGCGCCACATAAAAATAAAATAAAGGTATTGGGTTCCCCTAAAAAAATATTTAAAAAAGAAATTAACAGAGTAAAAACATGATTAGCCTTAAATCTCTTATACATTTAGGAAGCAGTGTTAATGATCGGAAATTGACTTATTCAAAGCAAACAGATATAAGACAGGTCTTCAAATGACAGTGTGGCCCTTTTACGACAGACACAATGTATAAAAGAAAGCACTTATTGGTTATCTTGCCAGTAAACTTACCTGAATTTTTGTTTTATAAACTTTTACATAACATTACGAAACGGTATTCACAGATATAGTTCTCAGATGCATACATACACCCCGCCACATATATTGGGTGTCAACTATATTGTTATAACATAAATAATAGTTGCTCGTTTAACAGTTACAAAGTAATTATTTAAGACTTTAAAACAGGTACAAACCCTACTTCCTTCAAGACTTAGTTTCCCCAAGTAATAAAACCAAACAAATATAAGAAAATTATTTTGATAGATAAGCCCAGATCAATGTTTCAGACTTTGCTTCATATCAGTACATTAAATTTCAAATAAATTTAACTGTGCTATTTATGCCAATTTGATCACAAACACAAACTTTTTCAGATTTACCTTCCACAAACCTTCTGCAGCATACTTAGACATTCACAACTTCATTACATTCTTCGGTTTGTCCTCTTTCATCTTGGACTTTAGCACAAGAATATTACTCTAATAGACAAAATACTTTCTCTTGCAGAAACATTTCTTTTACCTTCTAATTTTCTGACTAAAATATATTTCCATATCCATAAATTTCTTTTATCTCCTCTAATTTCAGACCCTTTCTTAAATTCATATTCTGAAACAATCCTTGTGAATGTTATCTCTGCATTTAATTTATACAACAAATTTCATCCCAGGAGAGAGTTAGACCATCCAGCATATGCAAAAACTGTGCCTTAATCTTTGTTCTCCCAGGTTGCATTCAAGGGGTTGGAGCACATGAAATTTTTGAACCTGACCTATCTCCATTATCATTATCACAATGCCATTGACTTTAAGTGAGTGCCCCACTGTCAATTGTACCAAAGGCTCCTTTTTGGGCCTTTTTCTTATACCACGCACATTGATATGCAATGGAGGAGGCCCTTCCCATCCTTTTCTGTAGGCTTCCTGGAAGATCCCTTTGCAGAGACTGCCTACAAAACACAGATCAGCCTTAGTTTCTGTCTTTTTCTTTTCTGGGTGCAGTTATTTATTCTGCCAGCTTCCCCAGGCATTTGGTTGGATGGGAAACTATTATAGAAAGAAATGCCTTGCCCCAGTGATGAATATCCCCTGGCCAAAATGGGGTGTCCTGTCAGATCTTAAAAGGGGAGACTATTCCTGTCCCCACTTCATAAACTGACAGTGCTAGAGTGAACTGCCACATCACACACACTCACACACTCACTCACACACAAAGTATAAGAACCTTTACAATGTCTTCACTTCTCTGGGATAAATGCCAATGATGCAATTAATGTTTAACATGACTATCAAGACAATTTCTGTGATCAAGTCTTTTTTGTTGTTGTTTTAAGTAAAATAGAGGGCATGTGTTTGTTTTCTCCAGTACCCTTCTTTCTTCTGGAAAGATGCCCCTTTTCTGAGGGAACTGCTTTGTGCACATGGCTATTAGGGCTCTTGCCAATCACAGCAGCTGCTCCTTTGCTGTGGGGCATGGAGGGCCTACCCTCCCTCAGGATTTTTCGATTGTAATGAAGGGAAGAATAGCAGTTCCCTCAGGTAGTGAAGAAACCTTGAGATTCCTTTCCTGGTTATCAGGTCAACCTACAGATGACCAAAGAAAGTTAACACCATACTCCTGGGGAGTTGCTTGCCCTTGGGCCGATTCACCCTGAAGATACCCTTGCCATTCACTCAGAATAGAGAAAGAGATAAAAACTATTTTCGTGGGGGTTTGTTTTGTTTATTCATTTTGTGAGGGGGGTGCATTCTGAGGTGAATTTGTGTGATGTGGACTATAAGCAAAAGATCTTCCATTTCCCAGAACTGAACTCTTTCGTGCTCCCTGCTCAGAGTTCTGACTCTCCCGGCTGAGATTTGGTCCATCAGAAGCCCCCAAACCATGCACATTCCTGATGTGTCCTGCATAGGTGTCAAGAAACGATTCTGTTTTTCCAAAGGTTCAACCCTGAGACCTGGAATCCCATGGCTTTCTTGGGACTGGGAGTCAGGAAAAATCTTCAGAAAAGAACAGAGTTCAACACAATGAGTGAGAACCAAGGGAAAGAGGCCTGGGATGAATTTCAGGGCAGGGCAAAACCCTGGGCCTGACAGAGACGGCCCCAGATGCAGGATATCTACTGTGCTTTGGGCTCCAGATCAGAACTGGCATTCTGGGTATGTAGCCTGTGCAGTCACACAGGGCTCTGCTCTTGGTTTTGTGCTCTGCTCTCATCATTGTTTTGAAATTCTTAATTTTGAATAAGGGCCCGACACTGTCGATTTGCTCTGGTTCCTGCTCCAGGCCCATGTGTCATTGTGGATGAAGGCACTGTGGAGGTGGCACCAGTGTGTTGGCTCCTTTGGATGATGAAGCTGAGGAGCAAGAGGCAGAGGAGAGGGCGTTGAGCCTCCATCCAGGTCTGCTCTCCTTACAGGATCCTGGAAATTTCTGGTTTAGGGCAAGTCTTTCCAAGGAATTGCTGCCTATTCTCTGGGATCCCAGACACACCCGACTTGGCATCTCCTTAGTGATCCCTATGATCCCTTCAAGCAACACCCCCCTTCTTATCTTCTCTCTCCAACCCGGGGCCCCTGGACCTACTGGTTCCAGTTCCCCTCATCTCCCTGCGGGCTCTGCTGAGGCTAACAAGGTCTCTGGACTCTCTCTATGTTATACATGTGTCAGGTGTTCAGAAGTTCTCACTCTCCCTGGAAAGTACCCGGCCCTTCTTCCCCTTTTCTGACACTGTTGGCTTCCTATCACTTCCTGAGGTCAGTGGTTAGAACCCAAGTTAACCTGATTCTAAGGACTCTGTTTGTCCCATTAGAGATTGCTCTTGATACAATAGTCATTATCTTAACAATAGGTACCACGGATCGAAGTTTTCCTGTGGGCAGGTCAGGACGAGGGTGCAGGGAGTCAGTCACTGGCATTACACGCCAGTGGGGTGCCAATAAATTCGATTCAGGATAAATGATATTTTAATGTATTATTTTAAAAAATAAAAATAAAAAAATCCATCATGTATAAAATATTTTTAAAAATACAGATAAGTTGAGCACTGTGGCACATTCTTGTAATCCCAGCAGCTCAGGAGGCTGAGGCAGGAGGATTGCAAGTTCAGGGCTAGTCTCAGCAACTTAGTGAGATCCTGTCTTAAAAAATAAAAAGGACTGGGAATGTGGCACAGAGGCTAAGTTCCCCTGGGTTCAATTCTAGGTACAAAAAACAAAAAAAGGAGAGATCCAAGATGGTGGACTAGAGGGAGGCTCTGTTCCTTGTTGCTCCGTAACTCCAGTTTCAAGCAGAGGATATCTGTTTCTTGGTTCACCTCCCGATCGTCCGACAACAGTCAACAAACTGATCACTGACTGCCAGTGGAGCACCAGCTGCCTGCTGTTGCCTGGAAGTTCACTGTTACTGTACCTGCAGTTTTGATTACACGTGGCTGCCGCCATTTTGAGATAACAGACAGGCCCCATAGGACCCCTGGCCGGACTGACTGAGCCCTGTCTCCAGGATCTCTCAGCCCGACCAATCGCTCCTTGCCTCTGGGGCCCTCACATCGACTGACTGCTCCCTGCTGCCAGGACCCCCAGACCAACTGACTGCACCCTATCACCGGGACCCCAGACTGACTGATTGCACCCGGCCTCCAGGATCCCACAACCATACCAAACACACCCAACCTCCAGGACCCCTGCCTGACCAACTGCACCCTGCCTCCAGGACCTCCAGCTGACCACGTCCACACCCTGAGCTGCAGCTCCCCATTTGCCAACACATTTCAAAGCCAGAGTGGCCATCTTGGATAATCCTGGAAGTCGTAGCTCCAATCTTTAGGTGGGGCAAATCCCATCCTGAGATGCCTGCTGGAGGCTTGAAGCTCATTGTCAGGTACCTCTCATGCATCAGGCTACTGAACTCTGGGAGGTTTCATTACTATATGACTGTTATACTGTAGATTTTCTTTTTTCTCCTTATTGAAAAAATTTGTTTTTATTTCTTTACTTTTCTTGCTCTCTTTTCCTTTTGTTTACCTGTTCACTCAGTATTTTTCTCCCTGTTTTTGCATGCTAACATCCAATTTCTTTTGATTACACTCTCACCCTATTATCTAGAACGTCTGTATATTCTTTTCTTATCCCATTAACAGCCACATTCTACATCCCTCTGCATCCTCTTTGTCCTCCATTTGAAACTGCAGACCTTATTGCAAATCTGTTTGTTTTACTGAAGATATTATTTGAACTCATTCTGTTTATTATGACAATTTTGTTATTGTCCTCATAGGGGCTATTTGGTCTAGGATTGCATAGTGTCTGAATTGGGCACTGCTAATATTGATCTCCCCTTAAAGAAAGGGTTTTGGAAACCTATAGGGCCACTATAAGCTTATAGGGGGAAATCTGCAATACCCAAGATCTGCACTGCTAGAAGGGAAGATACATGAACAACATGAAAAAACAAGGGAAGAAAATGATCCAAACAAATCTAGATTCTATAGTAATAGAATCCAATGACAGTATGTTAGAAGAAATGTCAGAAACGGACTTCAGATTATACATGATTAAGATGATTCATGAAGCAAAGGATGAGATAAGAGAGCAAATGCAGGCAATGAAGGATTATACCAATAAGATGAAAGAGCAACTGAAGGAAGCAAACGATCATTTCAACAAAGAGATAGAGATTCTCAAAGAAACCCAAATGGAAATCCTTGAAATGAAGGAAACAATGAAACAAATAAAAACTCAATGGAAAGCATCACGAAAAGACTAGACCACTTGGAAGACAGAACCTCAGACAATGAAGACAAAATATTTAATCTTGAAACTGAAGTTGCCCAAACAGAGAAGATGGTAAGAAATCATGAACAGAAACTCCAAGAACTATGGAACATCATGAAAAGACCAAATTTAAGAATTATTGGGATTGAGGAAGGTGCGGAGATACAAACCAAAGGAATGAACAACCTATTCAATGAAATAATATCAGAAAATTTCCCAAACCTGAAGAATGAAATGGAAAATTAAATACAAGAGGCTTACAGAACACCAAATGCACAAAATCACAACAGACCCACATCAAGGCACATTATAATGAAAATGCCTAACATTCAAAATAAAGATAGTATTTTGAAGGCCATGAGAGAAAAGGATCAGATTACATATAGGGGGAGACCAATACAGATAGCAGCTGACTTCTCAACCCAGACTCTAAAAGCTAGAAGGGCCTGGAACAACATATTTCAAGCTCTGAAAGAACATGATTGCCAACTAAGAATCCTATACCCAGCAAAACAAACCTTCAGATTTGAAGATGAAATAAAATGCTTCCATGATAAACAAAAGTTAAAAGAATTTACAAATAGAAAGCCTGCACTACAGAATGTTCTCAACAAAATATTCCATGAGGAGGAAATGAAAAACAACAATGTAGGTCAGCAAAGGGAGGAACTACCTTAGAGAAAAACCACTCAAAGGAGAAACCAAGCCAACTTAAAAACCAAAAATAAGCCAAATGACTGGGGATACAAATCATATCTCAATAATAACCCTGAACGTTAATGACCTAAACTTATCAATCAAAAGTCATAGACTGGCAGAATGGATTAAAAAGAAAGACCCAACAATATGCTGCCTACAAGAGACTCATCTCATAGAAAAAGACATCCACAGACTAAAGGTGAAAGGATGGGAAAAAACCTACCACGCACATTAAACTCTGTAAAAAAGTGGGGATTTCCATCCTCATATCAGATAAAGTGGACTTCAAGCCAAAGTTAGTCAGAAGGGATAAAGAAGGACATTTCATACTGCTTAAGTGAACTATAAATCAGGAAGACATAACGATAGTAAATATTTATGCCCCAAACAATGGTGCATCCCTGTACATCAAACAAATCCTTCTCAATTTCAGGAATCACATAGACCACAACACAATAATTCTGGGTGACTTTAACACACCGCTGTCACCACTAGATAGATCTTCCAAACAAAAACCAAACAAAGAAACCATAGAACTCAATAACACAATCAATAACCTAGACTTAATAGACATATATAGAATATTCCATCCATCAATGAGCGGATTCACTTTCTTCTCAGCAGCACATGGAACCTTCTTGAAAATAGACCATATGTTAAGCCACAAAGCAGCACTTAGGAAATGCAAAAAATAGAGATACTTCCTTGTGTTCTATCAGATCATAATGGACTGAGAGTAGAAATCAATGACAAAATAAAAAACAGAAATTACTCCAACACCTGAAGACTAAATAATATACTATTGAATGAAACATGGATAACAGAAAACATCAGGGAGGAGATAAAAAAATTCTTAGAGGGGTTTCAGGATGGCAAACTAGAGGGTGCTGCATTTCATGTTGCTCCAGGACTCAGGATTCAAAAGAGGAGATATTGAGAGACTTGGGACCAACTCAAAGCTGCCGGGTGAGTCTCTCCCATTGGGGAGGCTTCCCAGATGGGGTGGTAGTCCCGGAACACAGGGAACTTTGTGAAGTAGAGTTGCCCAATGAGACACCCCCCCTCCCTTGCTGGAGCAGTGAACTTGGACAACTGGGAGCATTGTAGAGGAGGCCGCTCAGCACAGCGCTTGGACTCAGAGCAACCACTGGGGCTCTGGCAGCTGCCCAGAGGAGGAGCTGCAAGGAGAGCTGTTTGGACTCAGAGCAACCGCTCCTGAACACCCGGAGGGCTGCCCGGAGGAGGAGGAAGAACGGGGCGGGTCACTTGGACTCGGAGTGACTGCCCAGGGCTACGAGTGGTTGGTGGGAGGAGGAGGCGCGCAGTGAGTTGCTTGGACTCCTAGTGACCGCACCAGAACACTGGGTGGCTATCCAGAGGAAGAGGCGTGTGGCAGGTCACTGGGACTCGGAGCGACTGTATGGGGCTCCAGGTGGATGCTCAGAGGAGGGGCCGCATAGCCAGGCGACTAGGTGCAGAGCAGGGTCCCAGGACCTAGGAGGCTTCTTGGTGGAAGAGCTGCACAGAGACACGCTTAGGGGTGGAGCAAAGGTTCCAGGACTGTGGGCAGATTCTCTGAGGAGAGATAGCCTAAGGAGACTCGTCTGTGAAGGGTGAGGCTCCCAGGCCCAGGAGGTAGGTCCAGGCCCCTGGGAATGTTGCAGAGGAAGGCAGCCCAGCCCAGGTGGTAGTTGTAGATTGAGGGGAACCTCTGGGAGGGGAACTGACCAGCAAGACCTCCCCACCGGGTGAGTCTTCCCTGCTGGGTGAGGTTTTCCCACAAGGACGGTAAAACCAGAGACACAGGCCTTGCCTCAGCCCGCAGCCTAGTTCCCCTTTGTATGACCATTGGTCAACAAGAGGAGGCACCTCTGCCCACTAGCAGGGAATATACCCCACCTGAAGGCCACCACCCCTAGAGAGGAAGCTTCCTTGTGGAGCACCGTGTTATCAACTTCCTCCAAGACTTCAGGCTACTGAAGGCTAAGAGGGGATATACTAGAAATCTTCAGGGACATTATAAGTCAATAGAGGAAATCTGCAATATCTTAGCGGTCCACTGATACCTGAACAATATGAGAAAACAAGGGAAGAAAATGCCCCAAACAAATCTAGATGTTACATCAATAAAATCCAATGACAGCATGGCAGAAGAAATGACAGAAAGGGAGTTCAGAATGTACATACTTAAAATGAACAGGGAAGCAAATGATGAGATGAAAGAGCAAATGCAGGCATTGAATGATTGCACCAATCGACAGTTAAAAGAGCAAATACAGGAAGCAAAAGATCATTTCAATAGAGTTAGAGATATTGAAAAAAAACAAACAGAAATCCTTGAAATGAAGGAAACAATAAACCAAATTAAGAACTCCATAGAAAGCATAACCAATAGGATAGAACACCTGGAAGACAGAACCTCAGATATTGAAGACAAAATATTTAACCTTGAAAACAAAGTTGACCAAACAGAGAAGATGGTAAGAAATCATGAACAGAATCTACAAGAACTATGGGATATCATGAAAAGGCCAAATTTAAGAATTATTGGGATTGAGGAAGGCTTAGAGAAACAAACCAAAGGAATGAACAATCTATTCAATGAAATAATATCAGAAAATTTCCCAAATCTGAAGAATGAAATGGAAAATCAAGTTCAAGAGGCTTATAGGACTCCAAATACACAAAATTACAACAGACCCACACCAAGTCACATTATAATGAAAATACCTAACATACAAAATAAAGACAGAATTTTGAAGACTGTGAGAGAAAAGAACCAAATTACATTCAGGGGGATACCAATATGGATATCAGCAGATTTTTCAATCCAGACCCTAAAAGCTAGAAGGGCCTGAAACAACATTTTTCAAGCCCTGAAAGAAAATGGATGCCAACCAAGAATCTTATACCCAGCAAAATTTACCTTCAAATTTGACGATGAAATAAAATCCTTCCATGATAAACAAAAGTTAGAAGAATTTATAAAAAGAAAGCCAGCATTACAGAACATTCTCAGCAAAATATTCCATGAGGAAGAGATGAAAAACAAAGAAGCAAATCAGCAAAGGGAGGAATTATCCTAAAGGAATTGTCAAATAAAGGAGGAACCAAGTCGTGTCAAAAAAATAAATAAATAAAATTTTAAAAAATGAACCAAATGACCGGGAATACAAATCATATCTGAATAATAACCCTGAATGTTAATGGCCTGAATTCATCAATCAAAAGACATAGACTGGCAGATTGGATTAAAAAGAAAGATCCAACAATATGTTGCCTGCAAGAGACTCACCTCATAGAAAAAGATACCCATAGACTAAAGGTGAAAGGATGGGGAAAAACATACCATGCGCATGGACTCAGCAAAAAAGCTGGAGTATCCATCCTCATTTCAGATAATGTGGACTTCAAGCCAAAGTTAGTCAGAAGGGATAAAGAAGGACATTACATACTGCTTAAGGGAAGCATAAATCAGCAAGACATAACAATCATAAACATCTATGCCCCAAACAGTGGCTCATCCATGTATGTCAAACAAATCCTTCTCAATTTCAGAAACCAAATAGACCATAACACAATAATACTAGGTGATTTTAACACGCCTCTCTCACCACTGGACAGACCTTCCAAACAAAAATTGAACAAAGAAACCATAGATCTCAATTGTCTGGAGCCGGCAGGTCACGCCCCCTGCCTCGCCTCATGTTGAGCTAAGATGGCGCCTGCCAGATGCTGGTGGGGCGTGCCTCTACCTGTTTACACACCTGTCAGACTATACCAGGTGCATCAGACTAGATTGCGTGGTGCTTCATGATTGGCCAACTACACTTCCTTATTCGAGTTCGGGCGCGAGACTATTCTTGCCTTCGCGGGCTTTCCTCTGATTGGTTTTTGTACTTTATATTAACTGTGTTTATTCCCCTAATAAACGAGACTTGATCAGGCTTTTGTCTTGTCTCCATTTCCTGTGTCTCTTGTCTCTCCCAATCCCCGCTCCCCCCTCCAGGTTTCCGTTGAACTCCTGCGGGCCAGGACAATTGGCGCCCAACGGTGTGGCTTTGGATACGGGGGAATTCGCGAGGGAAGAGGCGTCTAAGTGTTCAGCCGAAGAAAAAAAAAAGTGAAAGTCAGTTCAACAAAGATCACCACGGGAGCCTGCCGCGCCGCTGTTCTTAAAGGTACAGTAGCGCCTAAGTATGGGACAAGAATTAAGTAAGCATAAAGTTTTTGTTAAGCAATTAAAAGAAGCTTTAAAGACACGGGGAGTAAAGGTTAAGAATAATGATCTTTTTAAGTTTTTTGACCTTATTAAGGACACCTGTCCATGGTTCTCACACGAAGGAAGCATTAATATAAGAAGCTGGAATAGGGTGGGAGATGCTTTGGGAGATTTTCACAGAACGTTTGGCCCAGATAAAGTTCCTATTACAGCTTTTGCTTACTGGAGTCTCATAAAGGAACTTTTAGAACATACAACAAATGATTCTGATATAGCAGCAGCAGTTACTCAGACAGAGGACATTTTAAAAGCAGCATCAAAACAGGATCTTCAGGGAGAGCCCTCCGAGGATAAGGGAGAGGTAGATCTTATTTCCCTTGAGAGTGAAGATGAGGAAGTTACAAGTCCCTTTCCAGATGCAGGCAGCACAGATGTTAAAAAGAAAACTCAACATCAGAACGAAGCTCCACCTAAGATTTATCCTTCATTGACTCGTTTTAAAGACCCTTCAAATGAGAATAAAATAGACAATGAGGAAGTTGATTGGGACCTCATAAATGAGGAAGCCTCAAAATATCATAATCCCGACTACCCACTTAAACAAGGACAGTCGGTTTTCTCATATCCACCTCCCTATCGTACACACTCTGCTCCTATGGCAATGGCGGTGATAGATCCAAAGGAAGACCTTAAAGAAAAAATTAAACATTTGGAGGAACAAATAAATCTAGAGGAACAATACCAAGCTCTGATTACCAGGTTACAAAAATTAAAGACAGGCAATGAGTTAGTGCCTAGTCCTGATGGATTTAAAAGGGATATTAGCCCTCAAATTCTATCTGGACAACAGTGTCCAAGAGGAGGAGTTCCCTTAATCAACAGGGATTTAAAACCCCCTCCTCTAAGTGCTTTCCCTGTTACTGAGACAAGGGATAACCAGGGACAACCCTGGAGGCACCACACTGGCTTTGATTTTACAGTCATAAAAGAATTAAAAACTGCTGTTTCTCAGTACGGGGCTACAGCGCCATACACCCTTGCTATTTTAGACTCCATAGCAGGAAATTGGTTAACACCACAGGATTGGAATACTTTAGTCAGAGCCACCCTGACTGGAGGTGACTTCTTGCTTTGGAAGTCTGAATATTTTGAAAATTGCAAAGAGACAGCTAAAAGAAATCAACAAGCGGGAAATGGGTGGACTTTTGATATGCTCACTGGAGTAGGTGATTATGAAATCACAGACAATCAGATGCAATATGACCCTGGAGCGTATGCTCAGATACAGGCAGCAGCCACTAAGGCCTGGAGAAAATTGCCTGTTAAGGGAGACATCAGCATGTCTCTTACAAGAGTCAAACAAGGCCCTGATGAGCACTTTGCTGACTTTGTTCACAGACTTATAACAACGGCTGGTCGTATTTTTGGCAGTTCTGATGCAGGTCTTGACTATGTCAAGCGACTTGCTTATGAAAATGCCAATCCCGCATGCCAAGCCACTATAAGACCATACAGAAAGAAGACAGATTTAACAGGATATATTCGTCTGTGCTCAGATATAGGACCTTCTTATCAACAGGGCTTAGCAATGGCAGCTGCTTTTAGTGGACAGACAGTGAGGGACTTTCTTAATAATAAAGACAAAAACAAAAGGGCCTGCTTTAAATGTGGCAAGGGCGGACACTTTGCCAAAGACTGCAGATCAGATTTACAAAAAACTCTTGAGGCCAAAATACCTGGTCTCTGCCCTAGATGCAAAAGAGGAAAACATTGGGCTAATGAATGCAAGTCCAAAAGAGACAATCAGGGAAATCCCCTTCCACCACATCAGGGAAATGGGAGGAGGGGCCAGCCTCAGGCCCCGAAACAAGCATATGGGGCAATCAGTTTCATTCCAGCCAACAGCAACAACAAAAATCCATTTCGGACCTCAGTCGAGCAACCCCAGGGAGCCCAGGATTGGACCTCAGTTCCACCTCCCATGTCGTATTAACTCCTGACATGGGCCCTCAAGCCTTGAATACTGGAATTTTTGGCCCATTGCCCTCAGGTTATTTTGGCTTAATTTTAGGAAGAAGTAGTTCTACCATGAAAGGTTTACAAGTACTCCCAGGAGTTGTAGATCAAGATTTCTTGGGAGAAATTAAGATCATGGCTAAAACAGATAACAACATTATTACTGTTACTCAGGGAGAAAGAATAGCACAGCCGATACTGTTACCATTAGTTCCAAATGTTGTTACCCAGTTCAAAATCCTAGGAGAGGATATGGAAGTTTTGTATCCTCTAATGTATATTGGGTACAACACATAACTGATCAAAAACCTTCTTTGACCTTATGGCTAGATGGCAAGTCCTTTACAGGTCTAATAGATACAAGAGCAGATGTGACCATAATTAAACAAGAGGACTGGCCTTCTTCTTGGCCTACCACAGAAACTATGACTAATCTTAGGGGTATTGGTCAAAGTACAAATCCAAAGCAGAGTTCTAAATACCTCACTTGGAGAGACAAAGAAAACAACACAGGTCTCATTAAGCCTTATGTCATACCTCATTTGCCTGTTAATTTGTGGGGAAGAGACCTATTATCTCAGATGAAAGTAATCATGAGCAGCCCCAATGAAACGGTTGCTGCCCAAATGCTATCTCAGGGATATACACCAGGAAAAGGGCTAGGAAAGGCCAAAAATGGTATTTTACATCCCATTCCCAATGCAGGACAGATTGACAGAAAAGGCTTGGGAAATTTTTGATTTCAGCCATTGACATGCCTGCACCCCAAGTGTGTGCAGATCCAATAACTTGGAAATCAGATGAACCAGTTTGGGTTGATCAATGGCCACTAACTTCTGAAAAACTTGAAGCTGCTCAAATGTTAGTGCAGGAACAGCTAACAGCCGGACATATCATAGAGAGTAATTCTCTTTGGAATACTCCTATATTTGTAATTAAGAAAAAAATCTGGTAAATGGAGATTACTACAGGATTTAAGGGCTGTCAATGTCACTATGGTGCTCATGGGAGCCCTGCAACCAGGGCTGCCATCTCCTGTATCCATCCCTCAAGGATATTTTAAGGTAATTATTGACCTCAAAGACTGTTTTTTTTACTATCCCTCTACATGTAGATGATCAAAAAAGATTTGCTTTTAGTCTACCATCAATAAATTTTAAAGAACCTATGAAAAGATATCAGTGGAAGGTATTGCCACAAGGAATGGCTAATAGTCCAACCTTATACCAAAAATTTGTTGCTCATGCCTTACAGTCTATTAAAGATTCTTGGAAACAAATGTATATTATTCATTATATGGATGATATACTCATAGCAGGACAATCAGGAGAACAGGTATTACTATGACTCACACAACTTAAACAGCAGCTGACTGCAGTAGGACTACAAATTGCTCCAGAAAAAGTTCAGCTACAAGACCCTTATATTTACCTAGATTTCCTGCTCAATGGGCCTAGGATTATTAATCAAAAGGCAACAATCAGGAGAGATCATTTAAATACACTTAATGACATCCAGAAGCTTCTAGGTGATATAAATTGGCTTTGACCATATCTTAAATTAACCACAGGGGAGTTAAAACCATTGTTTGAGATATTAAAAAGAGACCCTAATCCACAATCATCCAGGACTATATCTCCTGATGCATTAGCTGCTCTTAAAAATGTGGAGGATACTATTGCAGGTCAATTTGTTACCGATATTGATTATTCTTGTCCCTTAATGCTCATTATATTTAATAGTTCTATCACTCCAACGGGTCTTTTCTGGCAAGATAATCCTATTATGTGGATTCATCTTCCTTCCTCACCCAAAAAAGTGCTATTGCCTTATTATGATGCAGTAGCTGATCTGATTATCATGGGGAGAGAAGATTCTAGAGAATATTTTGGAATAGAGCCATATAAGATTATTCAACCCTACACCCGATCTCAGGTCAATTGGCTGTTACAAAATACTGACACGTAACGTATATGAAGCCTATAGTTTGTGCCTCATTCACAGGTGATATAGATAATCATTATCCACTAAATAAATAGGTTCAATTTTGCAAACTACATCCTTTTGTGTTCCCTCGTATTATTAGAAGGGAGCCCTTACACAACGCTCTTGTTGTCTTTACTGATGGGTCATCCACAGGAACAGCTGCTTACACCTTCCTTGATAGAACTGTCACTTTCCAGATGAAATGTACATCTGCCCAACTTGTTGAATTACAGGCTCTTATTGCAGTTTTATCTGCCTTTCCCAATCAACCCCTTAATATCTACACAGACAGTGCCTACTTAGCGCACTCGGTGCCACTCCTTGAAACTGTCTCTCAGATCAGACATGTTTCTAAAACAGCATCAGTATTCCTTCAATGCCAGATACTCATCCATAACAGAGGGGAGCCTTTGTTTATTGGACACATCAGAGCTCACTCTGGCCTTCCGGGGCCATTAGTTAAGGGCAACAGAATTGCTGACACAGCCACCAAAATGGTTGCAGTAGCTTTTTCAGATAATATTAAGCAAGCTCAAGACAATCATAACCTACATCACTTAAATGCCCACTCTCTTAGGTTAGGGAACAAGCAAGGCAAATAGTAAAAGGCTGTACCACGTGTGCTACTCATCTACCGGTTCCACATCTAGGAGTTAATCCAAAAGGCCTTGTTCCTAACATGGTGTGGCAAATGGATGTTACCCATTTTTTAGAGTTTGGTAATCTAAAATATATTCATGTTTGCATAGATACATTTAGTGGATTTATATTGGCTACACTTCAGGCTGGAGAAGCAACGAAACACATAATTGCCCATCTATTACATTGCTTCTCAGTCTTGGGCATACCTAAACAAATTAAAACAGATAAAGGACCTGGATATACAGCAAAAACCCTCCAAAAATTTTGTGAAAAATTACAAATTCAACATGTCACCGGAATTCCTTATAATCCTCAAGGCCAAAGAATGGTCGAGAGAGCACATCTCTCTCTTAAAACTACTATTGATAAAATAAAAAAGGGGGAATGGTACCCAATCAAGGGTTCTCCCTGTAATATACTCAATCATGCTTTACTCATTCTCAATTTTTTAAAAATGGATGATCATGAGAAATCTGCCACTGATCGTTTCTGGCACCCGGAATCTCAAAAGCATTTTGCGATGGTAAAATGGAAAGATCCATTGGATGGTTCATGGCATGGTCCAGACCCAGTCTTAATCTGGGGTCGAGGTTCAGTCTGCATCTTCTTTCAAAAAGCTGATGCAGCCAGATGGCTGCCAGAGTGCCTTGTACACCAAGTTAATGAAGTTACCTCCTCCAGGGATAAAAATCATCCCTGAGAGTCTTTCCTTTTCCTTCCACAAGAATGAACAAAACATTGCTTCTCTGGATGATGGCTGCCTGTTCACTGCTCTCCTACAGCCATGCAGGGTTTGAGGGCCCTGCTCAGACTTCAGAAGTGCTGTTTCTATGCCAACAAGTCAGGAATCTTTAAGGACAAGATCAAACAGCTGCAAGAAGACCTAGGAAAACCGCCGACGAGCACTGGCTGATAATCCACTATGGACCGGATTCAGTGGACTCCTTCCCTATCTCCTTCCTTTCTTAGGTCCCCTCCTTTGCTTGCTGCTAGTCATATCTATAGGTCCTTTGATATTCAACAAGATTATGGCTTTCATCAAAGCTCAAATTGAGGCTATACAGGCAAAACCTATTCAGGTTCATTACCATCGGCTGGAGATGATGGATTGTGATGGTGCAACATTTGATCAATATTAGATCGTAATAGACCATCACCCCTGTGCACTGAACTGGTCAGCCAATGACGGGTAAGATTCGTGGGAGTGCATACCAACCTAAGACAGGAAATGAGGGCAAGAGCCTCATTATCCAATGACAGGTAAGGATGCTGCTCTGGCACGGACAACCTAAGACAGGCGCAGTTCCCGAGGGATTGTCACTCCAGCTCTATAAAATAAAAAAGGGGGACCTATCCGGAGCCAGCAGGTCACGCGCCCTGCCTTGCCTCAAAGTCACACGCCCTGCCTTGCCTCATGGTCACGCCCCCTGCCTCGCCTCATGTTGAGCTAAGATGGCGCCTGCCAGATGCTGGTGGGGCGTGCCTCTACCTGTTTACACACCTGTCAGACTATACCAGGTGCATCAGACTAGATTGTGTGGTGCTTCATGATTGGCCAACTACACTTCCTTATTCGAGTTCTGGCGCGAGACTAGTCTTGCCTTTGCGCGCTTTCCTCTGATTGGTTTTTGTACTTTATATTAACTGTGTTTATTCCCCTAATAAATGAGACTTGATCAGGCTTTTGTCTTGTCTCCATTTCCTGTGTCTCTTGTCTCTCCCAATCCCCACTCCCCCCTCCAGGTTTCCGTTGAACTCCTGCGGGCCGGGACACTCAATAACACAATCAATAATTTAGACTTAACAGACATTTATAGAATATACCATCCAACCAAGAGCGAATACACTTTCTTCTCAGCAGCACATGGATCCTTCTCTAAAATAGACCATATATTATGCCACAAAGCTAATGTTAGCAAATACAAAAAGATAGAGACACTACCTTGTATTCTATCAGATCATAATGGATTGAAGTTAGAAATAAATGAAAGAGTAAAAAACTGAAACTACTCCAACACCTGAAGATTAAAAATATGCTATTATATGATGAATGGATAACAGAAGATATTAGGAAGGAAATTAAAAAATTCTTAGAGGTAAATGAGAACAAAGAAACATCATATCAAAATACAAAACATAATTAGAAGCTATTTTGAAAATCTATACTCCAACAAAATAGAAAATTTTGAAGACATCAGCAGGTTTCTAGAGACATATTAGTTGCCTAAACTGAACGAGGAGGACATACACAATTTAAATAGACCAATTTCAAGTAATGAAATAGAGGTCATCAAAAGCCTACCAACACAGAATGTCCGGGACCAGATGGGTTCTCAGCCGAGTTCTACAAAACCTTTAAAGAAGAGCTCATTCCAATACTTCTCAAAGTATTCCATAAAATAGAAGAGGAGGGAACCCTCCCAAACTCATTCTATGAAGCCAATATCACCCTGATACCTAAACTAGACAGAGACACATTGAGGAAAGAAAATTTCAGAACAATATCCTTAATGAACATCGACACAAAAATTCTCAACAAAATTTTAGCAAATCGCATACAAAAACATATTAAAAAGATAGTGCACCATGATCAAGTGGGTTTCATCCCAGAGATGCAAGGTTGGTTCAACATCAGGAAATCAATAAAGGTAATTCACCATATCAATAGACTTAAAGTCAAGAATTACATGATTATTTCAATAGATGCAGAAAAAGCATTTGATAAAATACAGCACCCCTTCATGCTCAAAACACTAGAAAAAATAGGGATAGTGGGAACATCCTTAACATTGTAAAGGCCATTTATGCTAAGCCCACGGCTAATATCATTCTAAATGGTGAAAAAACTGAAAGCATTCCCCCTAAAACTGGAACAAGGCAGGGATGCCCTCTTTCACCACTTCTATTCAATATCATCCTTGAAACTCTAGCCAGAGCAATTAGGCAGACCAAAGAAATTAAAGAGATACGAAAAGAAGAACTCAAACTATCCCTATTTGCTGATGATATGATTATATACTTACACAGGAACCAGGAAATTCGACCAGAAAACTTTTAGAACTCATAAGTGAATTCAGTAAAGTAGCAGGATATAAGATCAATGCACATAAATCTAATGCATTTTTATACATAAATGATGAATCTTTGGAAAGAATAATTAGGAAAACTACCCCATTCACAATAGCCTCAAAAAAAATAAAATAAAATACTTGGGAATCAATCTCACAAAAGAGGTGAAAGACCTCTACAATGAGAACTACAGAACACTAAAGAAAGAAATTAAAGAAAACCTTAGAAGATGGAAAGATCTCCCATGTTCTTGGATAGGAAGAATTAATATTCTCAAAATAGCCATACTACCAAAAGTGCTATACAGATTCAATGCAATTCCAATTAAAATCCCAATGAAATAGAGAAAGCAATTATGAAATTCATCTGGAAGAATAAGAAAGCCAGAATATCTAAAGCAATCCTTAGCAGAAAGAGTGAAGCAGGGGGTATCGCAATACCAGATCTTCAACTCTACTACAAAGCAATAGTAACAAAAACGGCATGGTATTGGTACCAAAATAGACAGGTAGATCAATGGTACAGAATAGAGGACATGGACAAAAACCCAAATAAATACAATTTTCTCATACTAGCCAAAGGGCCAAAAATATGCAATGGAGAAAAGAGCCTCTTCAACAAATGGTGCTGGGAGAATTGGAAATCCATATGCAACAGAATGAAACTAAACCCCTATCTCTCACCATGCACGAAACTAAACTCAAAATGGATTAAGGACCTCGGAATCAGACCAGAGACCCTGTATCTTATAGAAGAAAAAATAGGTCCAAACCTTCAACTTGTTGGCTTAGGATCAGACTTCCTTAACAGGACTCCCATAGCACAAGAAATAAAAGCAAGAATCAATAACTGGGATAGATTCAAACTAAAAATCTTTCTCTCAGCAAAGGAAACTATCAGCAATGCGAAGAAAGAGCCTACAGAGTGGGAGAAAATCTTTGCCAATCATACTTCAGATAGAGCACTAATCTCCAGAATCTATAAAGAACTCAAAAACTCTACACCAAGAATGCAAATAATCCAATCAACAAATGGGCTAAGGAAATGAATAGACACTTCACGGAACAAGATCTACAAGCAATCAACAAACATATGGAAAAATGTTCAACATCTCTAGTAATAAGAGAAATGCAAATCAAAACCACCCTAAGATTCCATCTCACCCCAATTTGAATGGCGATTATCAAGAATACAAGCAACAATAGGTGTTGGCGAGGATGTGGGGAGAAAGGTACACTCATACATTGCTGGTGGGGATGCAAATTAGTGCAGCCACTCTGGAAAGCAGTGTGGAGATTCCTTAGAAAACTTGGAATGGACCCACCTTTTGACCCAGCTATCCCACTCCTTGGCCTATACCCAAAGGACTTAAAATCAGCATACTACAGAGATGCAGCCACATCAATGTTCATAGCTGCTCAATTCACAATAGCCAGATTGTGGAACCAACCTAGATGTCCTTCAATTGATGAATGGATAAAGAAACTGTGGTATATATATACAATGGAATATTACTCAGCCATAAAGAATGATAAAATTATGGCATTTGCAGGCAAATGGATGAAATTGGAGAATATCATGCTAAGTGAGATAAGCCAATCTCAAAAACCCAAAGGATGAATGATCTCACTGATAAGTGGGTGATGACACATAATGGGGGGGTTGGAGGGGGGCAAGAATGGAGGAAGGAGGGACTGTATAGAGGGATAAGAGGGGTGGGAGGAATGGGGGAAGAAAAAAATAACAGAATGAATCAAACATCATTACCCTATGTAAATGTATGATTACGCAAATGGTATGCTGTTACTCCATATACAAACAGAAACAACATGTATCCCATTTGTTTACAATAAAAATATATTTAAAAAATAAAACAAAAAACAAAAAAAAGGAGGGTCAGTGGTAGTGCAACACTAAGCCATAGAACCCAAGGGCAAAAGAAATATCTGGCCATCTGTTCATCCTTTCATCTTTCTGCCCATCCCTCTATTCATCCATCCAAACATCTATCTGATTTCCTAGCTGCCTGCCAGGTACTGTTCTGGTCAGCACCACAAATACTGCATGGAGAGCCAAAGAGATTATGTTCCTTTTCTCCTGGAAATAACCATGAAATGGTTCATATAAATAAACATGTACTTACACAATGTAATAAGCAATACAATAGAAAATAATGTTTTAGGGATCAGAGATATGCCTGAGAAAGTGGCAGCTAAGCTGAGAATTGTAAATTTGTAACAGTGATCCACTTTATGCTTTGAATGTAGCCTTGCTTCTCTGCCACTGAAACTTATTTTGTTTGTTTATTTATTTATTTATTTTGCAATACACATACTTGTTTACAAAGTACACAAAGACTGGAAAACTCAACAATCAGCAAATAATGCAATAATTAGCAAACACACATAAACAGGTATTTCATTGAAGAGGATAATCAAATGGTAAATAAGCATATGAAAAAAGTACCCAGCATTATTTGTGGTTAGAGAATTTCACATTAAAACCAGGAATTCTTCTTATTATTATTAGTTGAGTGGTGCTGCAGATTGAACCCAGGGCCTGTGCATGATAGGCAAGCACTCTACCAACTGAGCTATATCTCCAGACCCAGCAACTTTTTTTTTTTGAATTGTCAAAATATATATGAAAAAATGTTCAACATCTCTAGCCATTAGAAAAAATGCAAATAAAAACTACACTGAGATTCCTTCTCATTCCAGTCAGAATGGCAATCATCAAGAATATAAGCAACGATAAATGTTAGTGAGGATGTGGGGGAAAAAGGTACACTCATACATTGCTGGAGGGACTGCAAATTGGTGCAACCACTCTGGAAAGCAGCGTGGAGATTCCTCAGGAAAACTTGGATTGGAATCACCATTTGACACAGTTATCCCACGCGTTGGTTTGTACCCAAAGGACCTAAAATCAGCAGACTACAGTGACACAACCACATCAATCCACAACTGCTAAATGCAGCTCAATTCACAATAGCTAAACTGTGAAACCAACCTAGGTGGTCATTCAACAGATGAATGGATAAAGAAACTGTGGCATATATACACAATGAAATATTACTCAGCCTTAAAGAAGAATGAAATCATGGCATTTGCTGGTAAATGAATGGAGCTGAAGAATATCATGCCAAGTAAAATAAGACAATCCCTCCAAACCAAAGAACAATGTTTTCTCTGAATATGTGGATGCTAATTCACAACAAGTGTGGGGGACTAGGAAAGAACAGAAGTACTTTGGATTAGACAAAAGGGTACTGAAGGGAAGGAGGGGAAACGGTTTAAAAAGGAAAGATAGTAGAATGAATTGGACATTACCATCCCTATTTTCATATATGACTACACAACCACTGTGACTCTACAACATGTACAACCAGAAGAATGAGAAGTTATGCTCTATTTATGTATGATGTGTCAAAAGCATTCTACTATCATGTATAATTACAACAAAAAAGCCGATTCACTCAAAATAAAATAAGTATTTACTTAAGTTTCTGAATAACTTATGAGAGATGCCAAAAAGCCCAATAGATAAAAATTTCTGCCTTTGGTTAACTTATAATCTTTGGTGTTAATTCTTTTTTATTAAAATCTTTTTTTATTTTTACAGACTGCATTTTGATTCATTGTACACAAATGGGGTACAACTTTTCATTTCTATGGTTGAACACAATGTAGATTCCCTAATTGCTAGGGATGATGAGCACTCTTTCATATATTTGTTGATCACCTGTATATCTTCTTCTGTGAAGTGTCTGCCCAGTTCCTTAGCCCATTTATTGAGTTCTTTGTATTTTGGGTGTAAAGTTTTTTAAGTTCTTTATAAACCTTGGAGATTAGTGCTCTATCTGAAGTGTGTGTGGAAAAGATTTTCTCCCACTCTGTAGGCTCTCTTTTCACATTATTGATTGTTTCCTGTGCTGAGAAAAAATATTTTAGTTTGAATCTATTGATACTTGTCTTTATTTCTTGTGCTTTGGGGGTCTCGTTAAGAAAGTCTGGTTCTCAGCCAACACGATGGAGATTCAGGCCTACTTTTTTTTCTATTTGGTGAAGGGTCTCAGACCTAATTTCTAGATCCTTGATCCATTTTGAGTTGAGTTTTGTACAGGGTGAGAGATAGGGGTTTAATTTCTTTCTACTGCATATGGATTTCCAGTTTTGCCGGCACCATTTGTTGAAAAGGCTATCTTTTCTCCTTTGTAAGTTTTTGGCACCTTTGTCTAATATGAGATAACTGTACTTATGTGGGTATGTCTTCGTATCTTCTATTCTGTACCATTGGTCTACCTGTCTATTTTGGTGCCAAAACCATGCTGTTTTTGTTACTATTGCCCTATAGTAGAGTTTAAGTTCTGGTATTGTGATACCTCCTGTGTCACTCTTCCTGCCCAGGATTGCTTTGGTTATTGTGGGTCTTTTGTTCTTCCAGATAAATTTCATGATTGTTTTTTCTGTTTCTATGAGAAATGTCATAGGATTTTAATTGGAATTGCATTAAATCTGTATAGCACCTTTGGAAGTATGATCATTTTGACAATATTAATTCTGCCTAAGAACATGGGAGATCTTTCCATCTTCTAAGGTCTTCTTTGATTTCTTTCTTTAATGTTCTGTAGTTTTCATTGTAGAGATCTTTCACCTCTTTGGTTAGATTGATTCCCAAGTATTTCTTTTCTTTTTCTTTTTTCTTTTTTTTTTTTTTTTTGAGGCTCTTGTGAACAGAGTTGTTTTCCTCATTTCCCTTTCAGATGTTTCATCGCTTATGTATAAAAATGCTTTAGATTTATGCATGTTGATTTTATATCCTGCTATTTGGCTGAATGCATTGATGAGGTCTCATAAGTTTTCTGTGGAGTTTTTTGGATCCTCTAAATAGAGAATCATGTCATCAGCAAATAGTGACAGCTTGAGTTCTCTTTTCCATATCGTATCCCTTTAATTTCTTTAGTCTGTCTAATGCTCTGGTAGTATTTCAAGGATGATGTTGAATAGAACCCGAACTTATTTTTTAAAATGGTTATGTTTTCTTTTCCTTCCTCTCTCCCTGCTCCTCCCTAATCTCTCCCCCTCCCATTTACCATTTAACCTTTTTTTTTTTTTTTTTTTTTTTTTTTTTTTTTTTTTGTGGTGATGGGGATTTGAACCCAGGGCCTTGGGCTTGCAAGGCAAGCCCTCTACCAACTGAGCTATATCCCCAGCCCTCCCCCCCCCAAACTCAGGGGAATAGGATTGCCTTTCTTCCCCATCCTACACAGAGTCATATGTCCCTGAGCATACACCCACCATAGAATCTGAAGTTAATCCAGACTTTGGGCATGGCACAGAAATGTTGGAAATGACTATCTCCCAAATACAAGTGAATTCCAACTCCAACAGAGAACATGGGGTATGTCGCCTTTGAGCCACCTCTTTTTAAAAGCCCCCCTGTTCCCTGCTGGTGGCAGAATCACCAGCCTCTGGGACAGGAGTCCCCTGTGTTTCTCCTTTGTAGCAAAGCAATAACTCTTCTTTTTCCTTTTTCTCAAAACTGTGACCTCATTATTGGATTTGTAAGAAAACCACTCCAGGACACGGGAAATCACATAAGGGAGTTTATTAAGCAGAGTGTCTCCCTGCCGGTAGAGAGGAAAAAGAGAGGGAAAGAGAAAGGGCCTGCGTTAGAGAGAGTGAAAAGTGAGGAGGAGAGAGAAAGCAAGTGAGTAGGAGAGAGAAAGCATGAGAAAAGATAGTGGGGTGGCTACCCCTTAAGCAGTTGAATTCTGCTGGGCTAACAGGGGACCAATAATGGAGAAGGATCTTGCAAGTGCCTGATGAACCAATAGCTAGCTAGGATGTTCACAGCTGACAAGTAGTTGAGAGGCGGGGAAATGGTTGCAGCAGAAAGGGCGAGGAGAGCAGCTTTTCAGACTGACAGGCTAGGTGTGTATGCCAAAGGGCGGCGGGAGCGCTTTGTACTACAGGATTGACATTGGAGACAAGGACCAAGCTTTCAGCAGCAAATTTGGCAACCCAGATGGGACCTGAGAGCATCCCCCACTTCAGCTTCTTTGGGCAGGCCTTTCTCTCCAAAGAACCCCACTTCCATGCTGAGGATTCAAGGTGTTGGTGAACTTGTTGACAGCCAACTACAGGAGAATTAGGAGATGGAATGAGTTTACCCCTGGTGGGACCAGAGGAGCTATTCCTGTGAGTAAAGGGAGGGACTGAGGGACCACCCAGCAGCTGTGGAAGATCCTTTTGCTTCAGGGAACTCTTGCCTTCTCTCCCTGACTGGTACAGCTTGCTCCATCATGGTCTATTTGAGAAAAGGAAATTAAACTCAGGAAAGTCACGACAACTTTAGCCATTTGGTAAATCCCCTGAGCCAGCTCAGCTGGGATTGGTTGGCCTAGGATGCTCTCTTGCAGGGGATATCTGGGATCCTTCTCCTATGTGATTTCTCCTTCATCAGGAGGTATCAAGGTTCCCAGCAGCAAAACAGTGCAAGTCTCAACACACCAGCCAAGATCAGACCCAGAATGGGAAAGGACTCTGCAAGATCATGCACATGAATGGGAGGAATTATTGCAGTCATTTTTGCAAACAATCTACCAAAAGAAAGAATAAGCTTAAATATTTGAACTAAGAGCCAATTTCAAATCATCAATGTGGTTTGGGAGAAACATTTGCATTACTTGAATTAGTTCCTACTAACTCAAGTTAGTTGGGGAAAAATTGAAATGTCTTTCTTTGACTTGGTGTTCTACCAAAAAAGATAAACATAGTACCTAGCATACAGGAATTGTCAGAATATATTTGAGGGACCCCATCTATTTACCACCCCAGAGAAGGGTTAATTGTGCTGCACAGCATAGACCTGTGGGTCTCTTTAAAAGGATTGAATTTGAGTCTGTTTTGTTTCTTGAAGGAAAGCCTGGGTCCAGTCCTATGGACATCAGGAGAAACAAAAGGATGGGTTGGTAGGCTCCATTATTTCCCCTAGAAATTAAGAATACTCTTCTCATGCAATAGTCAGGCACTTAAGATCACGCACACGATTATTTCCAGTTGCAGATATTTATGGTTAGGATATGCAGGAAGTCATCCATGGTTCATATGAGAACTGAGCATAGTTCAAGCCATTAACCATGAATAGCTGGTCTCTGGAACTCACAGTCTTAATAACTATACAAGGACGCCGAGTCATGTTGTATCTGTGTTAGCTCACAGTTCAAGTTCTAATACAAGCATCGGAGTGGGGAGTGACCCACTAGAGACAAATGGTTTGCTTACCTCACCTACCCCATTCCAGTTTCCATGGAAGAATCTCCTACCTGTCCCTTTGATCTGTATGCTATAACTAAAGCAAGCAGGGCTCTTTCATTCGAGCTAGACCCTTCTGGACCACTCAACTGGTCACACCCCTGCTCTTAAGATAATTCTGTCTTCTGTCTTATTTCTGATAAATAAATTTCTAGTTTTTATTTCACAGCCAGCCCATCCTGTCCCTCTGACAGGAATCCTTTCCCTCGCCCACCAGGGATGTGGCGGCAAGAATATATGGGAGATGGTGTAGGTCAGGAACTCTCTTCACCAGCCACCCTGGTTCAGCTGGTCCTGATCAGGCCTGTTCCTAACATTTGCCAAGACAAGAATCCAAAAGGAAGTTCCTATGTCAGGTGTGACAATATTTTAAACTTAAAAAGGAGGCTAACCAGGTGCGGTGGCACATGCCTATAATCCCAGTGGCTCAGAAGGCTAAGGCAGGAGGATCACAAGTTCAAAGCCAACCTCAACAATGGCAAGGCACTACGCAACTCAGTGAGACCCTGTCTCTAAAAAAAATACAAAATAGGGCTGGGGATGTGGCTCAGTGGTTGAGTGCCCCTGAGTAAAATCCCTGGTACCAAAAAAAAAAAAAAGAAAAAAAAAAAGAAAAAAAAGAAAGGAAGCTAATGTACAGATTTGAGAGTAAAATGCATTGCTTAATATTGTATCCATGTGCATTCATTTGCCTATTCAGTCCAATTTTGTGAGTTCTACTGCACAGATTGGAACACAAAAAGGAGCACCCCAAGGAATAGCCCTTCGTGATGCAGGAATGTATTGCATACCTGTTATCTGAGAGGGAAGATTTCCGCAGGCTGGTTGACTTCTCTTCCCAAACTGCTAAGCACTTCTGGTGCTCAAGTTCTCCCTGCAACCAAAGGGTATCTGTGGCTAGTGTGGCAGTGACACCCACCACCAGAAACCCTCCCAACATGCAGACTCAGGCAGACTTTATTTGAAGGCCATGGGGCAAGAGAGGTAGAGAAGCAATTTTCTTTGAACAGAGTCCATACCCAAAGTGGATGTTTAGAGTCTGCACCATGCTGCACCAATCCTGGGCACCATGCCTTGAGACGAAGCGGTCTTTGTGCTCCCTGGTGAATTTGGTTTGGGTGTGTTTGTGATGTGAAGGGTGCTCTAAAGCATGGGGCCTAAGACAGAGTCAGAAGAGCAGCCTCAGGTTGTTAACCCACTATGTGGTTTGCAGCAGTCAGGATTACCAAGAAAGACACACGGGCCCCCGGGCAGAAGAGCACTTTCTCACACCCAGAAGACCGGCTTCCATAGTGAGCATTGGTACCCTGTGGCTGACTGGCAGATCCCACTGCCAACAGAGGGCAGATCTACTCTCTTCCCACCAGGAACAAGCATAGGAGTGAGGTTGGCCAGGTGCCATATGACACAGATGCTTATGAACAAAGGAGCACACATTGAGTCTGGAACAGAGAAAGATATTCTCACACAAGGCGATAAGCCCAGCACTAGCTGTGAGCACTTTATAAGAAGGGTGCCAGAACCAAGGCCACCCTTATGTGCCCTACTGTGCAGGACACCAAAGACAGCATGCACATCACTGCCCTTCCCAACAGATGCCAGCTGGCCTGAGAGAGCTGGATCACTCCCTTGCCTTTGTTTGGGATAACAATCTGAGCTCAAGGGAACTTTTTGGCTCATCTGGCAGTTTTCACTTCACAACTGAAAGAATCGTACTGGGTTGCTTGTCACTACTTAATATGAATAAATGCCTGGCAGGAAAAGTTCCCGCTAAGTTAGTTCAGAGACAGCTGGCCTGGCCCTATCCCACTCCACCCCTCACAGGAGACTTTGGCCTTTGCACCATCAGATGAGGTCAAGTGACCAGGATGGCTTCACTCAGAGACTCAAGGAATAGTGCCCTGTCCAGCGTTGGGCCTCCTTCCTCAGCAGGGAGCTGCACACATTGAGTCTGGAACAGAGAAAGATATTCTCATTTTCAGCCATTTTCAGGCTTCATGACCAGTCATGGACTGACCCCCAAGGCATGGACCAATATGAAAGGGACAGCAGGTAAAATTGAAAGTAACAGAAGAAAATTTCCATAGATTAAGATCAGGACTGAGAAAGAAGGTGGGCTACTCCAATGAGGAGACATTTTCTCTCGAATGTGCCTATCCTTTGCCCTCCACACCCATTATGGGTAGCCCAGCTCATTCTAGACATATGTGTTGTGCAAGCATACATGGTGGGCTGTGGTGTCGGGGCCCAGCCCTAGCAGGGGTCGGGGGTCCTCAGTGGATGGGAGGCGTCGGTGCGGTGGAGAAACAGCACACGGAGCAGCAAGTGCTCTGACTGAATCTACCTTTATTTTTCCTGCCAGTCTTTTTATAGATATTTTTCTTCAGTAATGATTAAATCATTTTATGTTTAGTTTAAAATAAGAAAAACTTCAAAAGTACAATCTATGCTTCTTCTCAAAGTACACGTTCTCTCTGTATGACAGTCCAGACCCAAACAACCTTATTTCCCAGCTAAACTAAAACAACCTTGTCTCCCAGCTAAACTGAGGACACCATGATCTGCCAGCCTTTAACCTTCAGAACAAACATGTTACTAGATTTTCTGAGAAACCACCCCCACCATGAACTCCAGTGTTTAACAGTGAGAAGCTTTTACTATTATTAAAGGGCAAAGAAATCCATTTATAGTTAATATTTAATCTATTTTAATTTCATATAATGGCAGTCTTACAATCTTATTCTGATTCTCAAAGAATTAGACTAAACATAGGAAAAGCACAAATTATATTTATGACTAATCTAAATGTTTTTATTGTGTAAAGTATCTCTAGAATCAACTATTGAAACTAAGAAAGCAATAAAGGCTAAACATCGCATCCGAGTTCAGAGGAATGCCTCTTTATCCATCTATTATTATACTAAAGCAATCACAGGCTCCTTTTAACTCAAGCACAGCTACAATTGTTTATTTTCATTTATTTTATCTATGTATTACTGCTAAATTTTTATTGTGTACTATTTTGTGGCCCAATACAGTAAAACCTTCCCAATGTTTTTTCCAATAAGTTTCTAATGATATATTGATTATTAATATTAAAAAGCAACTACACATGGAGACATGCCATGCCTGTGGCCCTCAAGAGGGAGGACAATCAACAGAACTGTGTCAAGTGTTGAGTCCTTTATTCCAATAGACCGTGTCAAGTGTCAGATCCTCTACTCCAACAGAGCTGTGTCAAATGTCGGAGTGCCAGGAAATAGATGCGGCACTGTGGTAAGAGCTGTGTTTACAGGCAGAAGTGGCAGGATATTAGGCGTTTCTGTAAGGGCAGAAGTCATGGGGTATGCTAGGAAACACTAAAACAATTACAGTAAACACCTGGTAGGACTGTTGTGAGATGGTGTCTGCAAAGTGCATAACACAGCTTCTGGAACACGGATAGTGCTCAATAAGCATTAGCTGTTTTTATTATTAGCCCTGTGAGGCCTCCCAGGCTGGAGCCGCCCTGTGGAGTAGTACAGTGCACTCCCCGGATTATGCCAAGCTAAGTAACAAATAGAGCTGATCTGAATCTTAAATGTCACTGAGGTGCTTGGTGGTGAAGGAGAAGTCACAAAAAACTCAGGAGGCATACAAAAACCACCCACAAATGTTACAAATGTTTTCTATATTGAAGAGGTCAGAAATAGTAATATGTTATGAGATCAGACATTTGTTCCTTCACTTTTTTTGTTTTGTTTTACTGAACAAATTTGCATTTGATCCTGTGGCCGACTCCTTGTACACCGCTTCATCCCATCAGCCCCCTCTCTTGCTCCAGCCACCGCTACAGCAACCTCTGTGCATAGGCGTGTCCAGCTTCATGTAGACAATCTGACAACTCACCTTGGCCATGGTATTACCCCTTCTGTTTCTGCATCAGGGATTCTCTGGTGCTGGGATTGAGAGGAAGCTGCTCCATATTCAGGAATGTGTAACCTGGACAAGTACTCATGATGGAACAGGCTCCAAAGCCACCACACACACTCTTTTTTTTTTTTTTTTTATTGTAAACAAATGGGATACATGTTGTTTCTCTGTTTGTACATGGTGTAAAGGCATACCATTTGTGTAATCATAAATTTACATAGAGTAATGTTGTTTGATTCATTCTGTTATTTTTTCCCTTCCCCCCACCCCTCCCACCCCTCTTTACCCTCTATACAGTACTTCCTTCCTCCATACTTTCCCCCCTCCCTAACCCTAACTTTTGAATGGGGTAGTTTTCCTAATTTCTCTTTCTGAAGAATCATCACTTATGTATAAAAATGCGTTGGATTTATGGGCCTTGATCTTGTAACCTGCTACTTTACTGAATTCACTTATGAGTTCTAAGAGTTTTCTGGTGGAATTTCCAGGTTCCTCTAAATATATAATCATGTCATCAGCGAACAGGGATAGTTTGAGTTCTTCTTTTCCAATTCGTATCCCTTTAATTTCTTTGGTTTGTCTAATTGCTCTGGCCAGAGTCTCAAGAACGATGTTGAATAGAAGTGGTGAAAGAGGGCATCCCTGCCTTGTTCCAGTTTTTAGGGGGAATGCTTTCAGTTTTTCACCATTTAGAATGATATTAGCCATGGGCTTAGCATAAATGGCCTTTACAATGTTAAGGGATGTTCCCACTATCCCTATTTTTTCTAGTGTTTTGAGCATGAAGGGGTGCTGTATTTTATCAAATGCTTTTTCTGCATCTATTGAAATAATCATGTGATTCTTGACTTTAAGTCTATTAATATGGTGAATTACGTTTATTGATTTCCTGATGTTGAACCAACCTTGCATCCCTGGGATAAAACCCACTTGATCATGGTGCACTATCTTTTTAATATGTTTTTGTATGCGATTTGCTAAAATTTTGTTGAGAATTTTTGCGTCGATGTTCATTAAGGATATTGGTCTGAAATTTTCTTTCCTTGATGAGTCTCTGTCTGGTTTAGGTATCAGTGTGATATTGGCTTCATAGAATGAGTTTGGGAGGGTTCCCTCCTCTTCTATTTTATGGAATACTTTGAGAAGTATTGGAATGAGCTCTTCTTTAAAGGTTTTGTAGAACTCGGCTGAGAACCCATCTGGTCCCGGACTTTTCTTTGTTGGTAGGTTTTTGATGACTTCTTCTATTTCAGTACTTGAAATTGGTCTATTTAAATTGTTTATGTCCTCCTCGTTCAGTTTAGGCAATTCAAATGTCTCTAGAAACCTGTTGATGTCTTCAAAATTTTCTATTTTGTTGCAGTATAGATTTTCAAAATAGCTTCTAATTATGTTTTGTATTTCAATCCTGTCTGTTGTGATATTTCCTTGTTCATTCCGAATTTTAGTGATTTGGGTTTTCTCTCGTCTTCTCTTTGTTAGTGTGGCTAAAGATTTATCAATTTTGTTTATTTTTTCGAAGAACCAACTATTTATTTTGTCAATTTTTTGTATTGTTTCTTTTGTTTCAATTTCATTGATTTCAGCTCTGAGTTTAACTATTTCCTGTCTTCTACTACTTTTGGTGCTGTTCTGTTCTTCTTTTTCTAGGGCTTTGAGCTGTAGTGTTAGGTCGTTTATTTGTTGAGTTTTACTTCTTTTATTAAATGCGCTCCATGAAATAAATTTCCCTCTAAGTACTGCTTTCATAGTGTCCCAGAGATTTTGATATGATGTTTCTTTGTTCTCATTTACCTCTAAGAATTTTTTAATTTCCTTCCTAATATCTTCTGTTATCCATTCATCATATAATAGCATATTGTTTAATCTCCAGATGTTGGAATAGTTTCTGTGTTTTACTCTTTCATTTATTTCTAACTTCAATCCATTATGATCTGATAGAATACATGCTAGTGTCTCTATCTTCTTGTATTTGCTAACATTAGCTTTGTGGCATAATATATGGTCTATTTTAGAGAAGGATCCATGTGCTGCTGAGAAGAAAGTGTATTCGCTCTTGGTTGGATGGTATATTCTATAAATGTCTGTTAAGTCTAAATTATTGATTGTGTTATTGAGATCTATGGTTTCTTTGTTCAATTTTTGTCTGGAAGATCTGTCCAGTGGTGAGAGAGGCGTGTTAAAATCACCTAGTATTATTGTGTTATGGTTTATTTGGTTTCTGAAATTGAGGATTTGTTTGACATACATGGATGAGCCACTGTTTGGGGCATAGATGTTTATGATTGTTATATCTTGCTGATTTATGCTTCCCTTAAGCAGTATGAAATGTCCTTCTTTATCCCTTCTGAATAACTTTGGCTTGAAGTCCACATTATCGGAAATGAGGATGAATACTCCAGCTTTTTTGCTGAGTCCATGTGCATGGTATGTTTTTCCCCATCCTTTCACCTTTAGTCTATGGGTATCTTTTTCTATGAGGTGAGTCTCTTGCAGGCAACATATTGTTGGATCTTTCTTTTTAATCCAGTCTGCCAGTCTATGTCTTTTGATTGATGAATTCAGGCCATTAACATTCAGGGTTATTATAGAGAAATGATTTGGTTTCCTGGTCATTTGGTTCATTTTTTTAAATTCTGTTTATTTATTTGTTTGACACAACTTGTTTCCTCCTTTATTTGACAATTCCTTTAGGATAATTCCTCCCTTTGCTGATTTGCTTCTTTGTTTTCATCTCTTCCTCATGGAATATTTTGCTGAGAATGTTCTGTAATGCTGGCTTTCTTTTTGTAAATTCTTTTAGCTTTTGTTTATCATGGAAAGATTTTATTTCATCGTCAAATTTGAAGGTAAGTTTTGCTGGGTATAAGATTCTTGGTTGGCATCCATTTTCTTTCAGGGCTTGAAAAATGTTGTTCCAGGCCCTTCTAGCTTTTAGGGTCTGGATTGAAAAGTCTGCTGATATCCGTATTGGTTTCCCCCTGAATGTAATTTGGTTCTTTTCTCTCACAGCCTTTAAAATTCTGTCTTTATTTTGTATGTTAGGTATTTTCATTATAATGTGCCTTGGTGTGGGTCTGTTGTAATTTTGTGTATTTGGAGTCCTATAAGCCTCTTGAACTTGATTTTCCATTTCATTCTTCAGATTTGGGAAATTTTCTGATATTATTTCATTGAATAAATTGTTCATTCCTTTGGCTTGTTTCTCTAGGCCTTCCTCAATCCCAATAATTCTTAAATTTGGCCTTTTCATGATATCCCATAGTTCTTGTAGATTCTGTTCATGATTTCTTACCATCTTCTCTGTTTGTTCAACTTTGTTTTCAAGGTTAAATATATTGTCTTCAATGTCTGAGGTTCTGTCTTCCAGGTGTTCTATCCTATTGGATATGCTTTCTATGGAGTTCTTAATTTGGTTTATTGTTTCCTTCATGTCAAGGATTTCTGTTTGGTTTTTTTTTCAATATCTCTAACTCTTTATTGAAATGATCTTTTGCTTCCTGTATTTGCTCTTTTAACTGTCGATTGGTGCGATCATTCAATGCTTGCATTTGCTCTTTCATCTCATCGTTTGCTTCTCTGATCATTTTAATTATGTACATTCTGAACTCCTTTTCTGTCATTTCTTCTGCCATGCTGTCATTGGGTTTTATTGATGTAACATCTAGATTTGTTTGCAGCATTTTCTTTCCTTGTTTTCTCATACTGTTCAGGTATCAGTGGACCGCTGAGATACTGCAGATTTCCTCTATTGACTTACAATGTCCCTGAAGATTTCTATATATATCCCCTCTTAGCCTTCAGTAGGCTGAAGTCTTGGAGGAAGTTGATAATGCGGTGCTCCACAAGGAAGCTGCCTCTCTAGGAGTGGTGGCCTTCAGGTGGGGTATAATCCCTGCTAGTGGGCAGAGGTGCCTCCACTTGTTGACCAATGGTCATCCAAAGGGGACCTAGGCTGTGGGCTGAGGCAAGGCCTGTTTGGGCCTGAGTCTCTGGTTTTACCGTCCTTGTGGGGAAACCTCCCCTAGCAGGGAAGACTCACCTGGTGGGGAGGTCTCGCTGGTCAGTTCCCTCCTAGAGGTTCCCCTCAATTTACAGCTACCGCCTGGGCTGGGCTGCCTTCCTCTGCAAAGTTCCCAGGGGCCCGGCCCTACCTCCTGGTCCTGGGCGCCTCACCCTTCGCAGATGAATCTCCTTAGGCTGCCCCTCCTCAGAGAATCTGCCCGCAGGCCTGGAACCTTCGCTCCGCCCTAAGCCTGTCTCTGTGCGGCTCTTCCACCCAGAAGCCTCCTAGATCCTGGGACCCTGCTCTGCACCTAATCGCCTGGCTATGCGGCCCCTCCTCTGAGCAGCCACCTGGGGCCCCGAACAATCGCTCTGAGTCCCAGAGACCTGCCACAGGCCTCTTCCTCCAGACAGCCGCCCAGTATTCTGGTGCGGTCACTAGGAGTCCAAGAAACTCACTTCGTGCCTCCTCCCACCAACCACCCGTAGCCCTGGGCAATCAATCACTCCGAATCGAAGTGACCGTCCCCGTTCCTCCTCCTTCTCCAGATAACCCCCCAGGTGTTCAGGAGCGGTCGCTCTGAGTGGCTCTGAATCCACGTGACCCGCTGCACGCGTCCTCTGGGCAACCACCCGGAGCTCTGGTGCGGCCACTCAAGACCAAGCGACCCACCACGCTTCTCCTCCAGGCAGCCCCCCTGTGTTCAGGAGCTGTCCCTTTAAGTCCAAACAACTCACCACTCGCCTTCTCCTCTGAGCAGCTGCCTGGAGCGCTAATGCAGTCACTGCGAGTCCAAAGGACCCGCCGCGCTCCTCCTCCTCCTCCTCCTCCTCCTCCGGGCAGGCCCCGGTGTTCAGAAGCAGTCGTTCTGAGTCCAAACAGCTCGCCGCGGAGCTTTTCCTCTGGCAACCGCCTGTAGCTCTGGTGCAGTCACTCCGAATCCAAGTGGCCACGTTCCTCCTCCTCCTCAGGGCAGGCCCCGGTGTCCTGAGTCCACACAGCTCTCCTCGCCACTTCTCCCCTGGGCAGCCGCCGGAGCCCCAGTGGTTGCTCTGAGTCCCAGCGCTATGCCGAGCGGCCTCCTTTACAGCACTCCCAGTTGTCCGACTTCACTGCTCCAGCGGGGGGAGGGGCGTCTCGCCGGCAGCTCTACTTCACAAAGTTCCCTACGTTCCGGGACCACCGTCCCATCCGGGATGCCTTCCCAACGGGTGAGAGTCACCTGGCTGCTTTGAGTTGGTCCCAAGTGTCTCAATATCTCCTCTTTTGAATCCTGAGTCCTGGGGCAACATGAAATGCAGCCATCCTCTAGGCCGCCATCTTGAAAAAGACCACACACGCTCTTAATGATGGAAAAATTCATTAGGCATACACACAGATTGCCTTGTCTCCTGGATGCTAGCTGCCTCTCCCTCAGCCACAACAGAGCTAGTACATCAGGTTCATGATGAGCAGAGAGGCTGTGGTGGTGAGTACAGTAGTTTGCAGTGGCCCAATCCCATGGGCCTCTCTCGCCAAGGTCACGTTAGCTACTACCACTGCTGAAAGCTACTTGGCAGTAGCAGAGGAGACTGTTGAGTCTCCATATGGTACCTCTCTGTCTTCCTCAAGGAGAAAAGCCAGCCACCTGAGTTTCTTGGGCTCTTGAACCCTGCAAGGGAAAACAATCCAAACCTAGCAGAGATGCTTACTCTAGGTCTGCTGTTCTTTCGCTCCCAGTAGTTAGTTCCTCTGTCTGCCCAGTCATCCAAGGACTTACAGCTTGTCTGATTAGATAGCATATTATAGCATGCCCAACATTGCCTCAGACAAAGGGATCCACTTTATAGCACATGATGTGAGATAGCAGGCACAAGGAATCCACTGGGATTCCCAGATATGTTATCACTCAGATAACAGTGGAGCGTTAATAACTTAGCTAAGGGGACAATACATTTCAGAATTGAGACCTGTCCTCCAGGACAGAGCTACTAGAAATAGATCTATCAGTGTATGCACTGAAGCAAAGGTTGTTATATGTTATGTCCCCCTGGAAGTAAGAGGTTGATGTTAGGATTGACCCCTCTCTTCCAGGATTCCCACATGTGTGGTTCCCTTCTCTGCAACATTAGGTTCTGCTGGATTAGAGGTCCTGATTATTAGCGAGGGTATAGAACAGTAGAGATACACCAGATTACCCAGTATGGGTTCCACTGAACCTTACAGACTAACAAACCAATGAACTAGATAGACATCATAAACTAACATATGAGAGGGAAGCAGGGGGTGGACTGTAATCAGGTGCCGCTACAAATCCTTTTGATGCCACCCCTTACCTCAGCAAGTGCTTCGGTCACCAGGCTTCTTAGATTAAGAGAAGCCTCCCTCAGGTGTCTTGCCTCAGTCTGTACTTCATAACTTCCTGCCCTATGGCTTCTCTGTTGCTGAGGTGTGAAACGCCTACCAGAACACAGTCGACACAGCTGCATGAGCAAACCAGAAGGGTGGAGAAATTAAGATCTGTGATCCATTATCCATAGACCAATGCCGTCCAACAGACATGTGAGTCACATATGCAACTTTGAATTTTCTGGTAGCTCTAGTCAAAAGGTAAAAAGAAAGAGATGAAATTAATTTTAATGACATTTTCTTTCTCGATATGCCCAAAATATTATCATTTCAATAAATGGTCAACATCGATTTATTGAGATATTTTACACTTGGGAGGAGGTATTAAATCTTTGAAATTCAGAGTTTAGCTTATACTTTCAGCACATCTTGACTAAACCAGCCCAGGGATTTGAAGAGCTCAGTAGCCACATGTGGCAGTAGTTGCAACATTAGATAGTGAGTCTCCCTCTCACTCCTGTGTCTGGGACCTAGGCCTGGGATGACTTGAAGGCTATGCTCATTTTGGAACTGAGATAAATTTAGGAGTACAGAGAGAACACTGAGTTTCAAAAGAGAAATGCCCATAAACCAATAGATATAAAACAAATAACTTGGGATCTACCCAGCCTATGTTTGTACACTTGCCTCTGACCTGAAGCTTGCCAACTGGCTGGTGAAAAAGCAACAAACCACAAAATAATATGTAGGAAGTAGTATGATTAAAATATGTAGGACAAGTTCAGGGAAAACTGGCACAAAATTGTGTAAACTCTGCCCCAACTCCACCTCTAGTCAGCCCTCTACCCTGGTTCCCTACAATGCTAAACCTCTGACCAAGACTAGTTATCTCTCTCTCTCTCTCTCTCTCTCTCTCTCTGAGTCTGCCTCTACTCCCATTCTTGAATGCATACTTTCCTTTTAATAAATCTCTACTCTGGTATTTGTAACCTATACATCCTCAATGTACTTTCTATGACATGGTCAAGAACCTGGAAGATCTGAGTAGAGGTATCCTTCACTCCTGGAGACTTCCTCCAGACCCTCCTACAGTGATAGAACTTTCTATCAGAGCTCAGGCATGTGGCTGAGCTCCTCACAGTATGGTAGCCTCAACCTAGTTGGCCTCATCTCTCATGGTAGGTCAGAATGACTGTGGTCAGTGATTGAGGATGACGCTCCAAAGCTTTTTGTGAACTACCCTCAGAGGTCACATGGCAGACTCTGGTGGTTAAACCAGCCACAGGTCCTCTTAGTTTCAAAAGGAGAGGACGTAAATTCTACTGCTCAAGGTAAAGAGTGTCCAAGAATTTATAGCTATATTTTTAAAGTGCCACGGGGATAGACACCAGAAGATAAAAGCTTTTCCTTCACTCTTCCAAATAAAGTATTCTGAAATGCATTTCATAAAGTTTAAAAAAAAAAAAAAGTCCAAGCAGAAGCAGGCACCAATCCCCGTAAGTGATCTGGTCGTTCATTCCTATCCCTGGAATATTTCTCAAATAAATGAAGTGCTCCCAACAGTTTTTATGCTCTGCTTTCAGGGAAACCTAGGCTAAAATAAGAACCTACAATATGTCACAAAGGAAATGGCAGTGAACAATGTTCTCATGAAGCATATGTTCTAGCAGGAGAGAGGGACAGTCAAAGGTTTAGATATGAAATATGAAGTATGTTAGGTAATGTTGAGTGCATAGGAGAAAAAAATATTGGGACAGAGGAGCTTATAATTTTAGATAGTGTCCCAGGAAAAAGTCACTGAAAATATGACAATGAGACTTGAGTGAGTGAGAAAGCAAGACTTACAGATATTGAGAGAAGAGAAATTCAGGCAGAAGGAACAGAATGAGCTGATCTGCATAACTGGAGCGTATTAAGAGGAGGAATATTTCATACTCATTTGGTCTCTTCATTCACATGAAAACAGACCAAATTCATATGAAAGCAGACCAAATAGGGACCAGGCTCCTAGGGACTTGTAGCTTATTTTGAGAATTGGGCTGCAAATTAAGTGGAATTTAAAAGCTATTTGTAGGGCTTTGCACAGGATTGACTTGATGTAGCTAACACTTTGGATCATTCTGACTACAGTGTTGAGAACAAACTGCAGCAGGGTCAGCAGAGAATTAAGGAAAACTAATCAACAGGCTTTTGTAATGATTCTGGTGACAGACAGGTGGCTTAGACTAGGTGGAGGTGATGAGGACTGTGATATTATGATGTAATTAAAAAAAACCTTACATTTTGGTGGTTGTCCCGAGTTCCTGACTCACAGTTTCCAGAAACCCTTTGAGTTTCCTGAGTGATGAGTCCAAAAAAGCGAAGAAGTATCATTTTTATTCACAATAAGCAACTTTAAGCCACATTTGAGTTTATGTTACTGAGGAGACTTTCGGGGAAGCCCCTGAGGATGGAAGCTTTGCTGCCAGGAGAACCAACCACTAGAAGGTTGTATCTTCAGTTTCATTCCCCAATTCCAGGGAAGGGAAAGGGACTGAAGATCGGTTTGATCACCAATGGCTAATTATTTAATCAATTGTGTTTATGTCATGAAATCTCCATGAAAATCCAAAAGCATGGGGTTCAGAGAGTTTCTACACTGTTGAACAAGTGGAGAAACTGGGAGGGTGGAGCACCTGGAGAGGGTGAGAAAGCACCACACCCCTTCCTCACACCTCATTCTATGCAATGTGAAAATAAAAGGAAAATTATGATAAACATATTGAAAGAGCCTTTCAAAATGGAGTTGGGAAACCATCAAGGGAGAAGGACTTGTGTACAACTAGGAGTGTGAACTTAGGTTACTAACCTCTGACTGCAGATAGCGACAACAGATAATTACATCATACCCAGAGACTCAAGATACATATCAAAAAGTTATCAGGTTCTTGTTTTATGGACTTTTTAAAAAACCCAAAGTATATACATTCTTTTCTTTATCTTCTATCAGTTATATACTCCTGTCACACAGCACCTGTTCTCAACACCAACAGAAGTTTCGCCACAGAAGAGTTTATACCGCCTCGTAATAAATCAGCATTGTTTGCTTACTATGAGCTCATACTCTTTTTGACTTTTTTGGAACAGCAGGTTAGAGTAATCTGAATCTGTGTTTCCCAAACTGCAATTCCTAATGTTACCAGGCTAAGATTTAGGCTGCTTGCCAATGAAAGCCAATATTTCAGAGATGAAGGTGCATAGAAAGGAATCAGGCTCATTTAAAAGGAGATGTGCTACCAAACCCAGGTTCAAAAGCCCATCCCATGGAAAAACCAATCTCCTTGAGATGAGTGTTAGGGAGAAAGAAAGATTTTATTCAGTGGTCAATGAATGAAGAGGAGGAAGCTTTGGTCATGAAGCAACTTCTCAACTTCAGGTATATAGGACAGGAATAACAAGCACCGGGATAGGGTAATAAAGGGGAGGGCTAGTCATGTATGCCCTGGGAATGGTGGCAATCTTATAGGAGTACTTACAGATCTTGAGTGCCACCTCTTTTCACTCCTTTCATAGTTTGGTATTTCTGGTCATGGCAACTGGTAGGTATCTTTAGCCTTGAAAAGGGAAAGAAGAGATCTAGGCAGGTCTAGGTCTAGTTAACCTGTTGTGGAAACGACAAGACGGCACCTGGAAAGTAGGAGAAACCAAACTTTATTTTACGCCTGCGGGCCCAGAGGAGATTAACACTCCAAACTTCTGAGCCCTGATCCACAGTTTCTCACAATATTTATAGGTTATTTGACATCCTCTTAGACCCATCCTATCATTGGGGGTTTTTCCTCTTTTTTTTTTTTTTTAATCCCTAATCTATGCAGCTGAAGGCCTGTGCAGGGTCTCTAGCATAAAGCATGCTCACAGAACAGATAAGAAGAAACAGCTCTTTTCACAGACATCTATTACATTTCAGAAGGAAGTAGTCAGACTCTTAGGGTATTTATTGACAATGCAAGAGGTAGAGACCCAGGGTTGATTAGGATTCCTGGAGAAAGGCTGAGAGAGGGGAGGAGAACTGACCCCTTCCCCAAGTATGGTCTCTTAGGATAACGTTTTTGTAATTTCATTTTACAACCAGGTCTGGTTTGCCATCGCAAACCCTATGGTAGAGTCTGGGACAAAATGTGTCTCGAATGGTGCACATGTCTACATGCAGAACTGAGGAGAATCTGCCCCAGAGGGAAAGGCAACAAAGGAGACAGACAAAATATGAAGACAAAGATGCCAAGTGAAAGCACCCAGAAACCACTCCGGACATGGGAACTCACGCATGAGATTTTATTAAGTGAATAGGCAAAGTGTCTCCCTGCAGGGTGTGTGTTGGGGGGGGGGTAGAAAGAGAGAGAGAGAGGAGGAGGAGGAGGAGAGAGAAAGAGAGAGAGAGAAAGAAAGTGAGAGAGAGAAAGTGAGAGAGAGAAGAAGGAGGAGGAGGAGGAGAGAGAAAATGGCAGGGGAGCTATTCTTAAGTAGTGGAATTTCGCTGGCTAATAACAATGGACCAATGACTGACTAGGAAGTTCTCGGGCTAACAATCTGGGTTGTTAAGTGGTGTGAGGGAGGCAGAATAATGGTGGCAGCAAAATAGCAGCTCTGATGCCAATACCAAGTGTTTTCATCATGTTCCAGTCACCCGTAGGACATCGGCAGGCTCTCTGAAAATGCACCATTTTTAGTAGAAATGGTCTTCAGATCCCTTTAAAGCAGCCTACACAACCATTATCATCATAACCCACATGTGGGAAGTATTATCTACACCAAAGCTAGTGAAAGACTAAAACTCTGTTGCCCAGCTGCATGGCCTCCAAAATTAATGACTTTTAAGTCAACTAATAGCAAGTGAAGCCAGCGGGTACACGTTTTCCTCAGTAACAAAAGCTCCATCTTGGGGCAGTCAGGGCACGAAGGGCTTCGGTAGGGAAGTAGAGGAGGAGCAGGGCAGGAAGGCCATGTGCCGATTGGGGTCTTTTCATCCTGCGCATGCGTCTCCTCTTCTCTTCCTCTCAGAGCCATCGCAACAGAACCTGGACTTCCTGGGGTTGGTTCCTGTGGTTCTTCTTAGACAAACATACACTTTTCTGCAAGTTAAACCTCACAGCAACTTACATGCTCTGTATCAGTTATCAACTAACAAGATATCAAGAATCAAGATTTCAAGAATCAAGAATCATTACACGTTCTGCTGTAGTCTGAGGGTCACCAGCTGCTCCAGACTCTGTAAATAGGAAGAAAGATTACTTAGCAGTTAACATCTTAACCCTGTAGGTGGGGCTTCTCTTTAGAATTGAGAATGGACATGTCCTTGCAAAAGGATTAGGGAGGGAAAGCAAGCTTGTGAAAGGGCAGAGGGAGGGGAAGTGAAAGTAGTCCTGCCAAGGAAGGCTCCAACCCGAGTGGCCACTGTTACCCAAGACCCCAAATAACCTTTTTAGTGTTTGTTGGTTTTGAGTTTGGATTGATCAACAACACCTCTTTCTCCTGGAAGTTCCAGAGCTGTAAACTTTATGATAAAATGATAATCTCAAAAGTAAATTCTTTCCCTGAGCATCCCTAAATGCTTTGACTCTATCCCTTGTCGCTTTGAAACTTACGTTTTTTTCTTTTTTCCAAACTTTTCCCTGACCTTCTCCTCCCTGATCTTCTTTTCTCTGATCTTCTCCTTCCTGATCTCTTCTCCCTAATTTCATTGTCTCTGAAACACTTCTTTAAAGAAACCCCTGTTCCCCATGATGGGCAGAATCACACACAGCTTTGAGACAGGAGTCCCCCATGTTTCTCCTTTGCTAGCAAAGCAATAAACCGTCTTTTTCCTTTTTCTCAAAACTGTGTCCTTGTTATTGAATGAGTATCGGAGTCAAGGACAGAGTTTTTGGCAACAAACTGTTCTAGCAAAATATCAAGGGGGTCATGGGATCTTTCTACCGTAACCAAGTCAGACAGAAATTTGGGCAGCCTGCCACTCATGACTGACATCTGAAGCAGGGCACATCTGTGGGACCAAGCCCTCAGCCTATGGGATCTGTGTAGATAGTCACAAAAGAAGTATTGAGAGTGGTAATAGAAAAGAAACTGGGGGTTTTCTTCCAGGGAGTAGTAAAATTCTGGACAGTTGAACATTGTACAACTGAGTTGTACATTGAAGGTACAGCTGTAACTGTGATCCACTTTATGCTCTGCCACTGTAACTTATTTTTTAAACGGACATGTTTCTTTCTCCTTCTCTCTCCCTGCTCCTCCCTAATCCCTCCCCCTCCTTAATCTCAGGGGAAACAGGGTCACATTTCCTTGCCATCCTAGGCAGTCACCTGTCCCTGAGTACACAACCACCACAGAAATGAAGTGAGTAATCCAGACTTTGGGCATGGCACCAGAAGATCTCAGAAATAGTCTGACTATCTCCCAAATTAACAAGTGAATTACAACTCCGACAGAGAACACCTGGAATGTAGCCTTTGTGTCACCTCTTTAAAAGCCCCCTGTTCCCTGCTGATGGGCAGAATCACAGCCTTTGGGACAGGAGTCCTCTGTGTTCCTCCTTTGCTAGCAAGGCAATGAAACTTTTTCCTTTTTCTCAAAACCATGTCCTCATTATTGGATTGGCATCAGGGTCGAGGACCAAGCTACACAACCTAAAGAACTTCCTAATAAGTAAAGTATATCTCCAGCCACTGTGAAAGGAATCACGTGACTGGGTTTACAAGTCGGTGTTCTTGCTGTGGACCACTGCGTTTATAGGATTCTGGGTACTTGATGGTTAAGTCCTGGGGGGAGGGGCTCCCATGATTTAGAAGAATAATGAATCTTCCAGAAGGAAGGATCCTTCTTGAACTATTCACTTCCTTTGCCTGTGCCCATGAAGACAGTCTGGGAGCCCCCAGGGCTGTCAGACTCACTTGGTGGCAGTCTCTCTTGTTTGGCCCTCAGCCCTGCACTTCCTTCTGCACTGTCATCTCAGTGCCCTCTTTTAGAAATAGCCTATGACGAAGCCAGTGAACAGCGCTCCGACCTCTGCCCGTGACTTCCTGATTCTCCTCTTATAAATACAAAGACAGGACAGGGAGTCAGGGAGCAGGGAGCCCAGGACTCCTCAGCCCAGCTCTGCCTGCCCACTGGGAAGATGAAGGTCTCCACAGCTGCCCTCTCCTTCCTCATTCTTGCTGCTGCCCTTGGATCCCAGGCCCGGGTCATACATGGTGAGTCCAGTGAGCTTTCTCACTGGTGGTCAGGTCCTCAGTAACTCACGGTCTGGGGAGGAGATGCCGTGGGCACCAGTTTCCTCTAGTGACTCCTGTCCGTCCCAGACTTGGTGACGAAACTTACTTAATAGAAGAGCAGGGTATAGACCTGCTTCTGGAAAAGGTCTGCAGCCTGGAAAAAACTGTACACAGATGACTGCTCCCATTTGTGGACAATTATTACCCTTTTCATGGCCAGAATTATTCAATTCCCTTAGTAGACATAGGACTATGAAGAACTGTAGTACAACTGGAATTTTTTGGAAAGAAGCATAGAATTTGATGATGTTTGAGCTGTTATATATCATCTAATATAAATCTATGGCCTTGGAGAGGAAGTGGTCCAACCCAGGCAAGTGTCTCACACAAGGTCACCTAACCATTCTATTTCTTATTTAACAAAAAATTGTCTAGTCGTTCCTAGTACAGGGAAGGCACTATTCCAAGTTTCTTGTTAATACATTTATTCCTCCTAACAATCCTGCAGAGTAGATGATATGTACCTAATAGGACATCAGTCATTTTATAAAATTTTGCGTATTATTATTGTTGTTGTTCTCATTTTGTAAATGAGACAACTGAGGTTTAAAAACTTTAAATAACTTGCTAAAGATCACCCAGTTGGTAGGTGATGAAACTAAGATAGGAGCTAGTTTGAAAGTAGTTATGGGAAGATAAGACCACTTATGATACTTTGTACAGACCACCTTGATCACATCTAGTATATTACAATGTATACCTGCGCCTCATTATATACAATTCATATGTAACTACTGCAACCAGCCCTTGGTGTCCTTGGGGAATTGTTCCAGGACCTTACGTGGAAACCAAAATCCCTGGATGCTCATGACCTTATATAACCCATGCAGCTCTTCCCCTGTGCTAAAAATAACTTCCAGATTACTTATAATACCTAAAACAATGTAAGTGCTAGTAAATAGTTGTTATACTGTATTGTTCAGGAAATAATGACAAGAAAAATATGTCTCTACACGTTCAGTACTGATGCAACTTTTGTTTTTGCTCTGTTTCATTTCTGAAGTGCTAGTTATCGAACCCAGGCTTCACACATGCTAGGCAAGTGCTATACCACTGAGCCACAACCTCAACCCCTTCATACAACTTTTTTCTTTCTTTCTTTCTTTCTTTCTTTCTTTCTTTCTTTCTTTCTTTCTTTCTTTCTTTCTTTCTTTCTTTCTTTCTCTTTCTTTTGAATATTTTCAACCACAGTTGGTTGACTCCATAGGTGTGGAACACCCCCAGGTATGGAAGGTTGACTATTCATAAGAAATAACAGGGGGGCACAGTGGCACACTCCTATAATCCCAGTGACTTGGAAGCCTGAGACAGGAGGATCACAAATTCGAGGCTAACCTCAGTACCTTAGCAAGCCCTCAGCAACTTAGTGAGACTCTGTCTCAAAATAAAAAATAAAAGGACTGGGGATGTAGCTCTTTGGTAAAGTGCCCCTGCATTAAACTCTTAGTACAAAAAAGAAAAGAAGAAGAAGAAGAAGAAGAAGAAGAAGAAAATGAACTAAGAACAAGAAAGCAATTGCTGAACTAAGTTGGTAACTGAATCCTTATTGCAAAATCATTAATCTATTATTTTTTTGTACACAATGTAGATTCACACAATTCATGTAATCATACATATACACAGGGTAATACTGTCTGTTTCATTCTACTATCTTTCTGTCCCCCAACCCCTCCAACCATCCAAAGTTCCTTCATTCTTCTCTTCCCCCTCAACCCCCTCCCTCATTATATATTGTCATGCACTTATCAGATAAAACATTCAGCCTTTGGTTTTTGGGGCTTGGCCTATTTCACTTAGCATGATATTTTCCAACTCCATCCATTTACCAACAAATGCCATAATTCTATTCTTCTTTATGGATGAGTAATATTCCATTGTGTATATATACCACAGTTTCTCTATCCATTCATCAATTGAAGGGTATCTCGAGTGATTCCACAATCTAGCTATTGTGAATTGAGCTGCTATGAACATTGATGTGGCTCATTCACTATAGTATGCTGATTTTAAGTCCTTTTGTTATAATCTGAGGAGTGGGATAGCTGGGTCAAATGGTGGGTCCATTCCAAGTTTTCTGAGGAATCCCCACACTGTTTTCCAGAGTGGCTGCACCATTTGCAACTCCACCAGCAATGTATGAGAGTGCCTTTTTCCCCACATCCACGCCAACATTTATAATTGCTTGTGTTCTTGATAATAGTCATTCTAATTGAAGTTAGATAAAATCTTAGGATGGTTTTAATTTGCATTTCCCTAATTGCTAGGGATGATGAGCACTCTTTCATATATTTGTGGATCACCTGTATATTTTCTTCTGTGAAGTGTCTGCCCAGTGTTCCTTATCCCATTTATTGATTGGGTTCTTTGTATTTTGGGTGTAAAGTTTTTTAAGTTCTTTATAAACCTTGGAGATTAGTGCTCTGTTTGAAGTGTGTGTGGAAAAGATTTTCTCCCACTCTGTAGGCTCTCTTTTCACATTATTGATTGTTTCCTGTGCTGAGAAAAAACATTTTAGTTTGACTCTATCCCATTTATTGATTCTTGTTTTTATTTCTTGCACTGTGATGGTCTTGTTAAGGAATTCTGGTTCTCAGCCAACGTGATGGAGATTTGAGCCTACTTTTTCTTCTGTTTGGTGAAGGGTCTCAGGCCTCACTCCTAGATCCTTGATCCATTTTGAGTTGAGTTTTGTACAGGGTTAGAGATAGGGGTTTAATTTCATTCTACTGCATATGGATTTCCAGTTTTCCCAGAACCATTTGTTGAAGAGGCTATCTTTTCTCCATTGTAAGTTTTTGGCACCTTTGTCTAGTGTGAGATAACTGTACTTATGTGGGTATGTCTCTGTGTCTTCTATTCTGTATTCTGTGGTCTACCTGTCTATGTTGGTGCCAATACCATACTGTTTTTGTTACTATTGCTCTATAGTAGAGTTTAAGGTCTGGTATTGTGATACCTCCTGCATCACTCTTCCTGCCCAGGATTGCTTTGGCTATTCTGGGCCTTTTGTTCTTCCAGATAAATTTCATGATTGTTTTTTCTGTTTCTATGAGAAATGTCATAGGGATTTTAATTGGACTTGCATTAAATCTGTATAGCACCTTTGGAAGTATGACCATTTTGACAATATTAATTCTGCCTATCCAAGAACATGGGAGACCTTTCCATCTTCTAAGGTCTTCTTTGATTTCTTTCTTTAATGTTTTGTAGTTTTCATTGTAGAGATCTTTCACCTCTTTGGTTAGATTGATTCCCAAGTATTTTTTTTTTTTGAGGCTATTATGAACAGAGTTGTTTTCCTCATTTCCCTTTCAGATGTTTCATTGCTTATGTATAAAAATGCTTTAGATTTATGCGTGTTGATTTTATATCCTGCTATTTTGCTGAATTCGTTTATTAGGTCTAGAAGTTTACTGGGGGAGTTTTTTGAATCCTCTAAATATAGAATCATGTCATCAGCAAATAGTGACAGCTTGAGTTCCTCTTTTCCTATTTGTATCTCTTTAATTTCTTTAGTCTGTCTAATTGTTCTGGCTAATATTTCAAGGATGATGTTGAATAGAAGTGGTGAAAGAGGTCAACCATGTCTTGGAATGCTTTAAAAACTGAAATGCTTAATGAAATGCTTTCATTAAGAATGGTGCTGACCATGGGCTTAGCATAAATGGTCTTTACAATGTCGAGGTTTGTTCCCTATTTTTTCTAATGTTTTGAGCACAAAGGCATGTTGTATTTTGTCAGTTGCTTTCTCTGTGTCAATTGAAATAACCATATGATTCTTAACCTTAAGTCTATTGATATGATGAGTTACATTTATTGATTTCCAGATGTTGAACCAACCTTGCATTCCTGGGATGAACCCCACTAGATCGTGTTGCACTATCTTCTTAATATGTTTTTGGATGCAGTTTGCCAGGAGTTTTTAAAGGATTTTTGTGTCTATATTCATCAAAGATATTGGTCTAAAATTTTCTTTCCTTGATGTGTCTTTTCCTGGTTTGGGTATTAGGGTGATATTAGCTTTATACAATGAGTTTGGTAGTATTCCCTCCTTTTCTATTTCCTGGAATACTTTGAGAAGTATTGGAATGAGTTCTTCTTTGAAGGTCTTATAGAACTGGCTGAGAATCTGTCTGGTCCTGGGCTTTTCTTGGTTGGTAGGCTTTTGATGACTTCTTCTATTTCATTGCTTGAATTGATCTGCTTAAATTGTGTATGTCCTCCTGGTTCAATTTGGGAGGATCATATGTCTCTAGAAATTTGTTGATGTCTTCAGTATTTTCTATTTTGTTGGAATATATAGTTTCAAAGTAACTTCTCAGTTGTGTTATGTATTTCAGTGGTGTCTGTCATGCTAGTTCCCTTTTCATCACAAATTTTAGTAATTTGAGTTTTCTCCTTCTTTGTGTTAGTGTGGCTAAGGGTTTGTCTATTTTGTTTACTTTTTCAAAGAACCAAGTTTTCATTTTGTCAATTTTTTGAATTGTTTCTTTTGTTTCAATTTCATTGATTTCAGCTCTGATTTTAATTATTTCCTGTTTTCTACTACTTTTGGTATTGTTCTGTTATTCTTTTTCTAGAGCTTTGAGCTGTAATGTTAGGTCATTTAGTTGTTGACTTTTATTCTTTTCTGGAATGTGCTCCATGCAATGAATTTTCCTCTTTAGTACTGCTTTCATAGTGTTCCAGAGATTTTGATATGTTGTATTGTCATTATCATTTTGATATATTGTATCATCATTCTCACTTACCTCTAAGAATTTGTTTATCTCCTCCCTGACCTTTTCTGGTATCCATGCTAAATAATAGCATATTATTTAGTCTCCAGGTAATTGGAGTAATTTCTGTTTTTTTATTTTGTCAGGTGTGTTAATGTCACCTAGAATTATTGTGTTGTGGTCTATGTGATTCCTGGAATTGAGAAGGATTTGTTTGATGTACATGAATGCACAGTTGTTTGGGGCATAAATATTTAAGATCATTATGTCTTCCTGATTTATGTTTCCCTTAAGCAGTATGAAATGTCCTTCTTTATACCTTTTGACTAACTTTGACTTGAAGTCTACTTTATCTGAAATAAGGATGGAAACCCCCGCTTTTTTACTGAGTTTGTGAGTGTGTTAGGTTTTTCCCCATTCTTTCACCTTTAGTCTGTGGATGTCCTTATCTATGAGATGAGTCTCTTGAATGCAGCATATTGTTGGGTCTTTCTTTTTAATCCAATCTGCCAGTCTATGTCTTTTGATTGATGAGTTTAGGCCATTAACATTCAGGATTATTATTGAGATATGATTTGTATTTCTGACCGTTGGGGCTTATTTTTTGCTAACTTGACTTGGTTTCTCCTTTGAGTGGTTTTTCCCTTAAGGTAGTTCCTCCCTTTGCTGACCTACATTGTTGGTTTTTTTTTTTTTTCTTCCATTTCCTCCTGATGGAATATTGTGTTGAGAATACTCTGTAATGCAGGCTTTCTATTTGTAAAGTCTTTTAACTTCTGTTTATCATGGGAGAATTTTATTTCATCTTAAAATCTGAAGGTTAGTTTTGCTGGGTATAGGATTCTTGATTAGCAACCATGTTTTTTCAAAGCTTGAAATATGTTGTTCCAGGCCTTCTAGCTTTTAGAGTCTGGGATGAGACATCTGCTGATGTCCATATTAGTTTTCCCCTATATATAATTTGATGCTTTTCTCTCACAGCCTTCAAAATCCTATCTTTATTTTGTTATGTTAGGCATTTTCATTATAATGTACCTTGGTGTGGTTCTGTTGTGATTTTGTGCATTTGGTGTTCTGTAAGCCTCTTGTATTTAATTTTCCATTTCATTCTTCAAGTTTGGGAAATTTTCTGATAATATTTCATTGAATAGGTTGTTCATTTCTTTGGTTTGTGCCTTCCTCAATCCGGATCATTCTTAAATCTGGTCTTTTCATGATGTCCCATAGTTCTTGGAGGTTCTGTTCATGATTTCTTACCATCTTCTCTGTTTGGGCAACTTTATTTTCAAGATTAAATACTTTGTCTTCATTGTCTGAGGTTCTGTCTTCCAAGTGGTCTAGTCTTTTGGTGATGCTTTCCATTGAGTTTTTTATTTGGTTTACTGTTTCTTTCATTTCAAGGATTTCCATTTGGGGTTTTTTTTGAGAATCTCTATCTCTTTGTTGAAATGATCTTTTGCTTCCTGCAGGTGCTCTTTCAACTGCTTATTGGTATTATCCTTCATTGCCTGCATTTGCTCTCTTATCTCATCCTTTGCTTCACAAATCATCTTAATCATGTATAATCTGAAGTCCTTTTCTGACATTTCTTCTACCATACCATCACTGGATTTTATTAATATAGAATCTAGATTTGTTTGGATCATTTTCTTCCCTTGTTTTTTCATGTTGTTCATGCATCTTCCCTTCTAGCAGTGCAGATCTGGGGTATTGCAGTTTCCCCCCTGTAGGCTTATAGGTTTCCAAAACCTTTTCTTTCAGGGGGAGACCAATATTAGCAGTGCCCAATTCAGACAATATGCAACCCTAAACCAAATAGCCCCTATGAAGACATTAACAATATTGTCATAATAAACAGAATGAGTTCAATTATTATCTACAGTATAAGAAATAGATTTGCAATAAAGTCTTCAGTTTCTAAAGGAGGGCAAAGAGAATGGGGAGGGGTGTAGGATGTAGCTATTAATGGGATAAAAAAAGAGTATATAGAAGTTCTAGATTGTAGAAAGAGTGAAAGTGTAATCAAAAGAAGTTGACTGTTAGCATGAGAAAAGGGAGAAAGAGACTCTGAGGAAACATAAACAAAAGGCAACAAGAGCAAGAAAAGCAAAGAAATAAAAACAAAATTTTTCAAAAAGGAGAAGAAAAAAAAAATTTACGCTATCATAGTCATATACTATTCAAACCTCCCAGTCTTCAGTAACCTGATGTATGAGAGGTACCTGACGATGAGCTTCCAGTCTCCAGCAGGCATCTCAGGATGAGATTTGCCCCCGCTAAAGATGGGAGCTACAGCTTCCAGGATAATCCAAGATGGTCACGCTGGCTTCCAAATGTATTGGCAAATGGGGAACCGCAGCTTGGGGTGTGGGCATGGTTGGCTGGAGGTCCTGGAGGCGGGGAGTGGTCGATCAGGCTGAGGAGTCCTGGAGATGGGGCTCAGTCAGTCCGGCCAGGGGTCTTACAGGTCCTGGCTGTTGTCTCAAAATGGCAGCAGCCACTTGTCGAGTTATAGTTTAATGGATACAGTGTTTGAAATTTGCAAGGTGGAAAAAGTTGTATGAATGGATGGTGGTGATACTTGCACAGTCTTTGGAATGTATTTCAGGCTACTAAACTGGACACCTTAAAATGTCTTAATAGCAGCTGGGTGAGGTGGCTCACACCTGTAATCCCAGCAGCTTGGGAGGCTGAGGCAGGAGGATGGAGAGTTCAAAGCCAGCCTCAGCAAGAGTGAGGCACTAAGCAACTCAGTGAGACCCTGTCTCTAAATAAAATACAAAATTAGGCTGGGGATGTGGCTCAGTGGTTGAGTGCCCCTGAGTTCAATCCCCAGTACCCCCAAAAACAAATATTTTAATAGCAAAAGTTTAAGCTATATAGATATTTACTACAATTTTAAAATTAAATTTCTTAAAAGACAATACACACCTGCATGTTACTTATCCTTTGTAGAATCTGGAAAGCACACTATTTCTATGAAATACAGCAATATTTCTATTATGGTTTAAATCTAGAAAGAGTCCCCCAGAAGCCCATGTTTGGAAAGCATGATCTCCAGTGTAGTAAGGTTCAGAGATGAGCTTTTTAGGCAAGGGTGAGAGCTGTAAACTCACAGGTGGATTAATCTATTTTATAGATTAAGAATTTGAGTGAAAATAAAATTTTTAAAAAAGTTGATAGAAAAAAAATGGAATTTGAGAGGGTGCTACCTATAGGCAAGCGGGCATGACTGGAGTAGGTCATTGAGGGCATGACTCTGGGGATTGTATACCTTGTCCCTGGCTCCTCACTCTTCTTCTCTGCTTGCTGGCTGTCATGAGCTGAGCAGGTTTCCTCTCCCATGCCCTTCTGCCATGATGTTCTGCCTCACCTTAGGCCTACAGCAATGGAGTCAGCCAGCCATGGAATAAAATCTCTGAAACCAAGAGCCCCAAATAATGTTCCTTCCTCTAAATTGCTCTTGTCAGGTATTTTGATCATAGAGATTTAAAACTGACTGTCAGGAATCCACCCAGGTGACAGTGGTAATGGCAAACACCTGTCATCCCGGAGACTTGGCAGGGAGATGCTGAGGCAGGAGGACCACAAGTTCAAGACTAGCTTCATCAACTTAATGAGACCCTCAGCATCTTAGTAAGATCTCATCTCAAAATTAAAAAGTATAAAGGGCTAGGGATGTAGCTCAGTGGCAAAGAGCCCCTGGGTTCAGTCCCCAGTACCAAAAAAGAAAAGAAAAGAAAAAGCTAACCCAATTATTCAGCAAACATATAAATATTAGTACCAAATTGGATAAATAAAGATTATAAATAGGTTCACTTCATTTCAAGGGACATTGTGCCACCAAATGAGTTGATGAAAAAGCTTGCCATGTGCCAGAGTCTTATAGATTGCAAAAACATGAAGAAAGAGTGTGAACTGAATCACATTATGAATACATTCCTTTAACTTAGCCATATTTGATTTTCATTATGCTGTTAGTTTTTAGGAGACAATAGAATGTTTTTGTATCTCAAACATTTTCAAAAGGGCCCTGAAGAATCACAGGGCAAAATAGAACAAAGGGGCTGAGGCAGGCCTAGACCCAAACCGGTGACTGTGGTCCAGGATAGGGGCCTCTCTGCCTTGGGAGGGGGTGAGGAATGGGGTGAGTGGAGATGCTGAGTTGATACTGAGACGATGCTGCCTACCAACAAATGCCACCCCCTCCTGTTTCTTTCAGATCTAGAGAAAAGTGAACTCCTGAGGGAAAGGTTTCCGACTCAGTCTCATGAAGGTAAATGACAAACATGGCATATTTAAAAGCAGCAGGAGGGCCCAGAACTGCACTAGAGATTCATCCACCCTGTTTACAGGACAGGCTGAGAACAAGAGGGCCCCTGAGGGTGGTGAAAGTCTCTAGGGAAGATCAGGATGGGCCATGGGTCCCTCCTTCAATATGCCTTCTCTAGTCCCACCCAGCTGTTCTAAGAGTCTGCCCAGCTAGGGCCCAGGGATCCCTCCGATGCCTGCAGTTGCTTTCCCTTATAGGGATAATGCCTCTGTCCCTATCATGGTCCACCATGGGACCTTCGGACACACAGTTCAGCTCTGGGGTGGGAGTTCTGAAGCAAGGAGATGACAGTGAGTGCTGGCCAAGGAGGAAGCAGCGTCCCTCCTGAGTCCTGGTCCCTCACTATGGTACCCTTCACAGCAACTTACATGGTACTCCTGATGCAAAAACTTGGCCCTCAGATGACCTTTCTCTGCCTGCAGTTTTTCACCATGCTGCTGACTGTTGCTTCTCATATACTCCACGAAGAATCCGGTGTACATTCATGAAAGGTTATTTTGAAACGAGCAGTGGATGCTCTCAGCCAGGTGTCATGTAAGTGCTAAGCTCCCCCCACCATGTGCTGGGGGCCAGGGAGCCGGCAGGGTCTTGGAGGGAGGACATGATGGATGGTGTCTGAAAAAGCCCCATCCTTGGATCCTTCCTGGCAAGAGACAATTTGTGACCTTACCAGGATCCAGCAGGGCATGAGGGATGAGACCTTCCTAGTGGAGAGCAGGAGAGGGGAAGAAGGAGACAGCAGGCAAGAGGCTGCCAAAGGACACTCCCATGAGTCATTAGGGAGCCTCTCAGGTGGAGGAGGGTCTCAGAGGGGAGACTGGTTCTGAGCTGCCTTCTGCAGAGAATGGAAAGAACAGACTGTTGGGTGGTGATTCCCAGGGGTAAGGAGGATGGGGCTCCTGTGTCCACTTGCTGAAGACAACTCGTAATCCTTTCCCCATTTTTCTCCAGCTTCCTCAACAAGAGGGGACAACATATCTGTGCCAACCCCAATGATGAGAAAGTTCTGGAGTGCATGGCAAACTTGAGCTTTAACTCACTGCCCATGGATCTGGGACAATAAAACTTGAGGAGAAAGAACACAAGTTGCCAGCCACCCGACCCCCGCAACTCTCTCACCCCAACTACCTCCTGGGCGATTCTTGGCCTGAATTATTTAAAAAAAAAAAAAAAAAAAAAAAAAAGCCTGTATTCTCTTTGGTGTTAAAGCAATGCCTCTAATAAATAGCATCTGTGTGGATTCAGCCTGATATGACTGCAGATCCTGAGTTATAACCAACCACCATGATAGCCCCAGAATAACTCAAATTGCTTTTTCCTGCATAGTTTTCCAGAAAACTATAAAAGGATAAAACCATTAGAATGGTATGTGGAGCTTTATAACCAGTCTGGCTCCAGGAGTGTGCCTGACTCTTTTATATCAGTCTAAAGTAAACCAGGTACATTCCAGCTTTGATGATGTCACTTTTCTCTATGCCTTTCTTCCTGATTCATATTGCTGCCATTTGAGTTCATGTGTCCATCAGTAAGTTCCCACTTAATGCTCGATCTATCTGCCTCTCAGGTCTCACAGCACCCTGTGCCAGTCCTCATACACCAGGACTGAGTTGTTCTTGAGCATTATCCAATTGCTTTACCAATTTATTTTGAAATGTAAGAGGAAAAGGAAACAGGGAATTACTCATCTTGGGATAAGTATTATCATCAAAACAAGAGACATAATAGTATTGTTTTTTTAAATAATTTTTAGTTGTTGATGGACCTTTATTTTATTCATTTATTTATATGTGCTGCTAAGACTCAAACCCAGTGCCTCACACATGCTAGGCAAGTGCTCTACCACTGAGCCACAACCCCAGCCCACAGTATTATTTTTAAATAGCTTAAACCCTGACATTCAAATACAGATTAAATGTGTGGATTTAAATCATAAGTGATAGAACCATAAAACTGATCCAGAAATCACTGAGGAATAGAGTTCATAGAGTTAATTGCAGGTGATATTCTAAAACATGTTTGCCAAATTTGAACATAGATGAGTACCTGTATATAAAGCAATCATAAGCCTATCCCCTTTGGGGTTGTCTTCTAGGGGACAGAAATCATTTGCATGTGTTCTAGTCAAAATTTTCAAGTTAATATGTTATTTAATAAACTCTGGGAACTGGTAATAGTAAGTAGAACATCAACCCCCTATCTACATTCCTGTATACTTACAGGAATCCTAGAGTGGGCCTGTTAGACAACATTCCAAGATGACAAAGGAAGGCATGCATTTCCCTTTTCCCTATTTCTAAGTACTGGGTTTTCTTTTTGTTTTTTTTTTTTTTTATACATAAGTTCTGAAGAGATTTTTTTTTTTTCCTCTAAAGGATATTTTAAAAACCATTTAAACTAGGCATGGTGACATATGCCTGTAATATCACCTATTTGGGAGGCTGAGGCAGGAAGATTGCAAGTTCAAGGTCAGTCTGGAAAACATAGGAAGATGCTATCTCAAAATAAAAAAGGCTGGGGATGTAGTTCAGTAAGAGAGCATTTTTTTAGCATGGGAAGGGCCTGGGTTCAATCTCCAATACTACAAAAAAAGAAAAACAAAACTTTTAAAGATAGAGTAGATGCCAAACATATGCACACCTCTATATAATCATATAAACTTATTTTTACAATCAGTACATCTTGGCTAACTATCTCATGAAATCCAAAGGACAGCACTGAATTTTAAATTACAACAAAATGTTTTCTATTTGAAAAAGTTTTAAACCTATGTCTACTTTTAGGATGATTTGCCTACGAAAGCAATCGGAGGAAACTTATAATCAAATAACTTTTATAGCAATAAGTCACTATTTAAAAAAGTCCTGAGATAACAACAAAACTGGGATTATAACCCAAGGAAAATAAATATAACTTCACATTATGTCTCATCTTCTCCTCCCTACAAAAAATAGCTAGTAATTTTTAAGGTTTTGTGGTAGTTTGGGAAACAACATCTTTCACCACCAGGTGCTCAAATGACACAACATTTTTACCGACTTAAATATCTAACCCATGAGAATCTCATGTCAATTCGTAGTTTTTAAGAATTGTTCATTAATTTTTAGTTTTATTAACCAAAAGAAAATGATTTGTCTTCATTTCATTATCACCATTCTGCATTTGCTCAGGGAAACTGGCACCTCTGGATTTACTTTATTTTCTATCCTTGCAGATATTCAAGGACCTTTTAAGTGTGCACTGGGGATTTTGTTAAGAGAATGGAGCTCCTTTGTTCTTTTAACCACACTCACTCGCCCATGAGGAAGGAGAAGGCAACTGTGGGGACGGGGAAGGCAACTGTGGGGACGGGGATTAGGTAAACAAGCATTAGAAATAGTACATGACTGGAACTATATATTTAAACACTAGGTGCTGTGAAAGCACTTTGTGGGAACACCTGGCCCAGCCTAGAAGGAGCAAAGGCCTAGAAACTTCCTGGTAGAAGTCACTGCTGAATAGCCTTGATGAGTTAGTAGAAATTAGTATTAGCACAGCACCAATTTGTCCATTAAGCACAACCACTATGGTAGAGGTCACTGCTGAATAGCGTTGATGAGTTAGTAGGAATTAGTATTAGCACAGCACCGATTTGTCCATTAAGCACAACTACTATGGTCCTCAAGTATATATGTCCACTCCTAAAGAAGAAAATCTAAATTTAAACAATGCACCTTTAGCTGTTGAACTTATTATGCATTAAAGTGTCACTGTATTGGAAAGTGGAGGGGCCATACATGGGAAGAGAACCCAGTTCTTCAGGGCCTTCTACACTCAAAGACTTTGATGTTGGCCCAAATTCCATGGGAAGCCCCTGGAAGATCCTGTGTGATGAATCATATGGCCAAGGCTGCATGCCAGAGCATGCCTTCTGGAGTTACCCTGATTGCAGGTTTTGGGGCACTTGAGAGTCCAGGGTGCAGTGGTTAGGCCTTAAGATCATCAGAGCTTAGGAAAATCTCCTGGCCCCTAATCTTGAGACACTCCTGATCTTCATTCCAGTGGGCCAGAAGAGAACTGGAAATGGGCAGTGTCCACCAAGTCCCAACCTTGAGTCAGGGAGTCTGGCAGAAACAGCCACCCTTACCCTGTGGTCAGATTTACAAGAGCCAATGAATCTCCTAACAGAAGAATCCTTCTTGGAATAGTTCTTCTCTGTGCCTGTATACTGGGACAGCTGGAAAATCCCCATGTCACCTTTGCCCTCTACTTCCTGTTACATTCTCAGTCTCTGTCTTATAGAAATAGCATGTTCACTATTAATCAGCCAATGGACAGCATTCTGACCTCTGCCCTGTGACTTCCTGTTCCTCCTCCTTTGATAAATATAAGAACAGGCCATGGAATCAGGGAACTGTGAACTCAAAATTCATTTCTCAGAACAGCTCTGCCTGCCCACAGGGAAGATGAAGGTCTCTGCAGCTGCCCTCTCTTTCCTCATTCTCGTTGCTGCCCTTGGATCCCAGGCCCAGGTCATACCCGGTGAGTCTGGAGAGCCCTCCCACCGGTGGCCAGATCCTCGGTAACTCTTGGTCTGGGGAGGAGATGCAAAGGGCACCATTGCCCTCCTTGGCTCTGTCTGTAGCTGTCAGTCCCTGGGAGAAACTGCCACAGGATTGGTCCCATCTGGGGAAAGAGTTATCGCTCTTTGCATGGCCAGAATTATTGGATACTTTCTCTTAGCTGGTATTTTAGCTGGATCAAAAGAACCACCATTAATGTATAAATGTGTGGAAAGAAGTAATCTGTGATGTTTGCACTGTTATATACCATCTACTGTAGAACTGTCATTTTCAGAGGAATTGGGACTTGCCAGGTAAGTGACTCACCTGAGGTCACTTTCTCATTTGAACATGTTGAATTTTAATTTATGAGGGTGACTGAATCTTCACAGAGGCCAATGCCATCAAAAAAAAAAGAATGAATTACTTACATTTCAGGGGGCACAAGCAGGATGGAGGGGAAACCTACGCCAGAGCCTTTTTTGAGGTTTCTGAGGAGGACTCAGGACAAAGCACAGCATGCTGTTTAGGACTGGCTAGTTTGAATACATCCAGAAAGCTTTGGATGTAGGGATGGTCTCTATTATCTGGTACCCGGCTGTAGCATGATTTGGTAGGGGAAATATTGGCATGGCATTTGAGAGTGAGATAAAGGGGGTGGCTGGGCAGAAGCATTCAGCTTTAGTTGGTTTGAACCTTTTACTATCTCTAAGAATTGACCAGTCCTGGGAGAGGTTCTCTCCCCAGCTGTCAAAATTCTTAAGAAGTTAAAATGTCACAAGTTGCAGGGGAAAAAAATAAATAAACATGATTAGCAGTCACCTCACCATTCTAATTTTTATTTAACAAACACATTGCCTAGTATTTTCTATGTGCCATGTTGTCCCTATTCTGAGTGTCTGATGAGTGTTTAAAAATGAGTCTTCCAAACAACTTTGTGAGTTAGGTATTAGTTTGAACAAGTTGTTAATTGGCCATTCAGGTAGGGAACAAAATAGTAGTATTAAAGCAATTTTATATAATTTGTGTATTCTTGTTGTGATTATTATAGTCTCACTTTCCAAATGAGAAAACAGTGGGATAGCAATCTTAAATAACTTGCTTAATATCACACAGCTAATAAGTGTTGAAATCAGGATATGAGCTAGTTCAGAAGTAGCTATGGAAAGATGAGGCTATTTCAGATTTCTTTCTCCTTTTCTTTTTCTTTTTTTTTCTTTTTTTTTTTTTTTTTTTTTTTTGCACTTTGGGTTAAACTCAAGGGTGCCCTACCACTGAGCCACATCCCTAGTCCTTTTATTTTTTAATCTTGAGACAGTGTCTTGCTAAGTTGCTGAGAGTTTCATGGGGTTGCCTTCCAACTTTTGATCCTCCTCCTCTGCCGTCCAAGTCACTGAAATTATAGGCATGAGTCACCACTCCAGGCTTAGATCTTATTTATTTACTTTCATTGCAATTCTAACCATATCATATCAAACATGTAGAGAAGTGTCCACATGCCTTATTAATTTTTATTTATTTATAACTATTTAAGAAATGAGCTAGAAGTTAAGTCGCACTTGCCTAATTAGAATGATGCAGGCCCACAACCTCTTACCAACAATCTTTTGGAGTTAGATGGTTTCTGGAATGCAAAATTTTTTCTGGTTTGGAAAAAATAATACAACCTAGACATTACCTAACCTCCCTGGTGGTCTCTGGGGAACATATTTGAATTGAACACCTGGGAATATGTATCCTAAGTTAGATAAATAAAGACTGGAAATAGCTTCACATCACTTCAAGGGACATTGTGCCACCAAATGAGTAGATGAAAAACTTGCTGTTTCCAGAGTCCTGCGATTCCAGAAGCATGTAGAAGGATTGTGGACTGTTTCACATTATGAAGACATTCCATTAACTTATTCATGTTCAACTTGCAGTTTGCTTTTAGTGTATCAGAGTCAGTAGAATGTCTTCATTGTCTCCAACATTTTCAATAGGACCCAGAAACATCTCAGAGCACTCATGGTACAAAAGGGCTGAGACAGGCCTAGACTCAGAAAGGTGACTGTGGTCCAGGATCAGAGCCTCTCTGCCTTGGGCCAGGACTGGGGTGAGTGGAGATGCTGAGATGATGCTGCCTCCCAGCTATTTCTCTCCCCACCTTTCTATTTCTTTCAGATCCAGAAACAAGAAACCTCTTGGAGAAAGAGCATCAGTTTCAACCTCCACTAGATAATAAGCGTAAATATTCCATTTAAAAAAAATATTTTGTTTTAGTTGTAGGTGGACATAATACCTTTATTTTATTTTTATGTGGTGCTGAGGATCGAACCCAGGGCCTCACGCATACTAGGCAAGTGCTCTACCACTGAGCCCCAGCCCCAGCCCCTATGGCATATATTTAAAGCAGCAGATGAGTACAGATCAGTACTATGGTTTCATCCACCATATTTACAGGATAGAGAGAGATCTGGAGGGCCCTGGGGTGTGTAGAAATATCCAGGGAAGATCAGATGGGCCATGGGTATCTCCTCCAGAGATGCCTTTTCTGTTCCCATTTGGCTGTCCTGAGAGTCTACCCAGCTGGGGCCCAGGGTGCTCTCTGATGCCTGCAGCTGCCTTCCCCTTCTGAGGAAATGCTACTGCCCCTGTCATGGTCCACCTGAGTACCTTCGGACACACGGTTCAACTCTGAGGTGGGGGTTCTGAAGCAAGGAGATGACAGTGAGTGCTAGCCAAGGAGGGAGAAGCTTCCATTCTGAGTCCTGGTCCCTCTCCATGGTATTCTTCACTGTAACCTCCATGGTACTCTTTTTTTTTTTTTCTTCTCCCCACCTCTCCCACCCCTTTTCCCTCTATACAGTCCATCCTTCCTCCATTCTTGCCCCCTCCCATCCCCATTATATGTCATCATCTGCTTATCAGCGAGATCATTCATCCTTTGGTTTTTTGAGATTGGCTTATCTCACTTAGCATGATATTCTCCAATTTCATCTATTTGCCTGCAAATGCCATACATAATTTTATTATGCTTTATGACTGAATAATATTCATATATATATATGTGTATATATATATACATATATATGTGTGTGTGTGTGTATATATATATATATATATATATATACATATATATATATATATATATCAGAGTTTCTTTATCCATTCATCAATTGAAGGACATCTAGGTTGGTTCCACAATCTGGCTATTGTGAATTGAGCAGCTATGAACATTGATGTGGCTGTATCTCTGTAGTATGCTGATTTTAAGTCCTTTGGGTATAGGCCAAGGAGTGGGATAGCTGGGTCAAATGGTGGTTCCATTCCAAGCTTTCTGAGGAATCTCCACACTGCTTTCCAGAGTGGCTGCACTAATTTGCAGCCCCACCAGCAATGTATGAGTGTACCTTTTCCCCCACATCCTCGCCAACACCTATTGTTGCTTGTATTCTTGATAATCGCCATTCTAATTGGGGTGAGATGGAATCTTAGGGTAGTTTTGATTTGCATTTCTCTTACTACTAGAGATGTCGAACATTTTTTCATATATCTGTTGATTGCTTGTACATCTTCTGTGAAGTGTCTGTTCATTTCCTTAGCCCATTTGTTGATTGGTCCATGGTACTCTTGAGAGAAAAGACTTGTCTCTAAAATGATCCTTTCTCCACCTACAGTCTTTCACTCTCCTGCTGATTGCTGCTTCTCATATACTCCACGAAGAATCCGGTGTACATTCATGAAAGATTATTTTGAAACGAGCAGTGAGTGCTCTCAGCCAGGTGTCATGTAAGTGCTAAGCTCCCCCCACCATGTGCTGGGGGCCAGGGAGCCGGCAGGGTCTTGGAGGGAAGGCATGATGGATGGTGTCTAAAAAAGTCCCATCCTTGGATCCTGCCAAGTAAGGGACAACTTGTGTCCTCATCAGGGTCCTGCAGGGCATGAGGGATGAGACCTTCCTAGTGGAGAGCAGGAGAGGGGAGGAAGGAGAGAGCAGGCAAGAGGCTGCCAAAGGACACTCCCATGAATCATCAGGGAGCCTCTCAGGTGGAGGAGGGTCTCAGAGGGGAGACTGGTTCTGAGCTGCCTTCTGCAGAGAATGGAAAGAACAGACTGTTGGGTGGTGATTCCCAGGGGTAAGGAGGATGGGGCTCCTGTGTTCACTTGCTGAAGACAACTCAGTTCATAATCTCTTCCTTCTCGTCACCCAGCTTTCTCACCAACAAGGGGCAACGTGTCTGTGCCAAACCCAATGATCCATCAGTTCAAGAATGCATAAAAATACTGAAGCACTAACCATCATCCTTGGATTCAGGAATTATGAAACTTGCATAAGAAGAAAGAAGAGAATGGCCAGCCCTCCCACCCCCAACTCTCTTGCCCCAGCACCTCCTAGGAATTTTTTTGCCTGAACTGTTTTTTAAAGAAATTTACTGTTCTTCTCTGGTTGTAAAAGTAATGCATCTAATGAAGAGTATTCAATTTCACTTTGCTTGGATTTTCAGAGGAAATAAACCAAAATAAAACTGAAAGAATTTCTGAACCCCAAAGAAATTAAAAGCAAGTTCTCATGTCTCAGCTCCTCTCTTCTGAACTGGCTAATCTTTGAAGGTTTGGTTACAATCGTCTCCATCACTTGCTCAAATCACAGTACATTTTTACTTAATATCTGACCCACAGTAATCTTTTGAAAGATTCTTGTTTATTCCATAATATTCTCCTATTTACCAAAAGAGAGATTCTAGTCTTTGTTTCATTATTCTTGACTTGCACCTGCAGATTCACACTATTCATGATTTCCTGGCAACGACTTCTTTCTAGGAAACATTCCTCAAGAACATTCTAACTTCCTATTCCAGTCTGCAGAGATGATTCTGGACCTGCCCAAAAAAAAAAAAAAAAAAAAGTCATACTGGGATTTTTTTTTCTCACCACACTCCTGAGTTCATTATCTTGTGACAAATGGCCCACAGCTTCCCTCTTCCTTGAATTTTTCATCTTGCTAGAGTATATCCTCCAACTGCCTCCTACAGGAAAAGACGACAAGGCAAACACTCTTCCTTGCCTCATGGGGTTGACCGGGGCAGCAAATCTGACCATTCTGATGCTCCCTTCCAGTATTGCAGAGAAGTAGAAAAAAAAAAAGGAATCCACCTAGGTGACAGTGGTCATGGCAGCAGATTCCAGAGGTGGTGGTGCCAGCACACATGTTCATGACCAGTTCTGGAGGTCGGCCTCACCAGCTTCAGTGCCTAGTCGGGGCGTCAGTATCCACACCACTGGCTCCTGGTGCATGATTTTGGCTGTGGCATTCAGACTGGTCTCTTTAGGTCTCTACCCGTTTTTCAAGCTTTCTTGACATTTCTTTGCCCTACTCAAGACGGATGTGGTCCTACAATATGTATAATCAGAAAAATGAGAGATTACACTCCATTTATGTATGATCTATCAAAATGTATAAATGCATTCTATTGTGTAAAACTATGAGAACAAATAAAATTTAGAAATTAAAAATTTAAAAAAAATGTGATAGATTTCTCTTTTGCTTAAATCAACCAGAGTCCTTTTCTACTGCTTTGCAACGAAAAACTCCAACTGATACAAACAATAAACTTTCTGGGATTTTGAGGATCTAAACCTTTTGATAGTTCAGCTGACTATGAAAGTCCCCTTTCAAAATCATTTTCTCTCAGAACACTGTAGACATTTCTCAATCATCCTCTCCTATTTCCTATAATGCCAAAATTCCAAAGCCAACTGATTTCTTATTACTGAATAAAAATACATTCTTAGAGCTTTTAGGAAATTTCCTTTAATCTTTGGAATTCAGACATTTTACCAAAATGTATCTAAATGTGTCCTCTATTTATTATCCCTGCTAGTCCCTCAATTAGCTTTTTACTCTGAAGACTTCTCCTGTGGGTTCTTTACTTTCTTCTCTCTACTCATGCTATTGCAGACTTGTAGAACAACCAATGAGTACTGGATTTTGTGCAGCTATCCTTTATGAGTCTTAAATTTTCTCTCATATTTTACAGTTTATCACATGATGGAAATTTTCTTTTGTCTTTATTTATGTCCTTTCTATATTGAATTATCAAGAATTCTTTACTGATCTCAGACAGCTGACTTGTGTGAATGGGGAGAGATGGGCAGGAAGTGACTGGGAATAAGGAACAAGGTACAAGTGCATTCAAGTTAAACCAGTGTCCTAGGTGATTCTTCTGCAGGTGTCCTAGGACCTTGCTTAGAGATAGCACCTGAAGAGGTGTGGGTGAACAGGTAGGCGGACTAGCTGTGGACCATGCATGGTCTTCAAAAATGCCTAGCTTTTCTCCCCATGACACTCTTCGCAGCATGAGTAGAAGTTCCTAGTTCTGTGGCTATAAATGCAGATTCTGATCATAGGAGCTCTGGTTCTGCTGGATGGGAAAGAAGGAGAAGTGCAACTTGCCAGGCTTTTACTGATGTGGTCAGACTAATTTCTGGGGCATGTACTGAGGGGTGGGGTGGGGCTTCTTGTGATCTGGGGAACTACTCAATTCTTGCTTTGGCCCAGGATCCTCTCTGGAAGGCTCCCTCAGCAGATTCCTTCCTGGTTTAGAGAACCACACAAATCCTGCACCCAGCTGCCCTGAAATGGAGACTAGCAAGGTTGCCCCACCCAAGTTTCTTCTGCCAGCACACCTTTCGCAGGAATTCTAAAATAGGTATTTATGTCACTCAGACAAATTATTATTGACTATTTCATGTTATGCATTGTGCTACACATTAGGAAAACCATGAGAAGAAAATACGTTAGACTGCTGTCCTTAAAGATATCTCAATCCATAGAGGAGCCTGAAAATACAAATAAGCTATAATACTTGGGTATAAAAATCACATCTAATTAAACACTAAATCTCCAAATTATGCAACACTGAACTAAAAATAAACACTAAATATAAACACTGTTTATATTTGGAGGCAAACAGTCTGGGACTCCTCATGCCTAAATTATATTGCCTAAGGGCTAAAGAAACCAATATAATGAAGCACACCAGTTAGAAATCTGAATTATATAGACAAGGGCTTCTGAAATGTTACCAGGCATAAGAATCAGTGGAGGGCTTGTTAAAACACAGATTGCCGGATGCCACCCTTAGATATCTGATTCAGTAGGAATAGGAAAGGGCCAAAGAATGGAATATAATAATGTGGAAAAAAGTGATGTGGTCACTAACTATATTCCTTTTCATCCTGGCCATAATATTGCATATTTTTAACACCTTTATTCTTAAGTGGGAGTGAAGTGGCTTGATGTTGGCTATGGAATGTGGGTGACAGTAATTTATATTGTTTCCAGAACTGTTTCATGAAAATCTCCCAATCCTCCTCTGCCTCTCCCCTTCAGTAACAAGCTTGGAGGTCTTGTGCTGCAAATGATGGCATTACAAGATAGAAAAGACCCTGGTTCCTGAATGAGCGCGTGGAACTGCTCTCCCCCCACACACCTTTACCCCACTGCTGACCGCCATCAGACTGTGACAGGTGAAAAAATAAACCTTCATTTTGTTAATCACCTAGGTTGTTTAGTAGAGCAGTTAGCATATACACCCTGATGCAGCTCAAAACTCAATAACTGCTGGAAAAATGAAGGGATTTCCTGTAAGGCTCCTAGCAACACTGGGCAGGTTGGCTAATCTCCATGAAAACAGAGTGAACACTTTCTCTTCCCTATTCATATTCGCCCCAGAAACAGCTTGTTTCCTAAGATTGTTCCTAATGACAACTATTGTCATTTTATTTGATGAGTTAAACAGTGTAGTTATGGATGGTAAGAAAATTTCTAATTAATGACTGTCTCCACACCTAACTGTGAGAATTCAACCATTTCCTATAAGATACACATGTATAAACCTGGTTCAATTTATTTATTCATTTTTCCTTTAAAACGCAGATTTTTAAATCATCTGTTATATGCTAGGCTCTGTGTGAATGGACAAAGATGAATGATGAAAAGAGATTAAACAGCTACGTAACCACAACAGCATGCGGAACGAACAAAGCGCCCCCAAAAAGAGCATGAGGAGGGCCACTACACTGAGTGGGCAGAGTGGCTTCCAAATCACTGTGTGAACATGAGCAGTCACTGGCCCTGTAGTAGCCCCGGTTTCCATTCAGTAAATGGCCAGCTCAGACTAACCTAAGGATGACAGGTACACAGCAGACAAGCTGCACCAGAGCAGAAACCATACGTCAGTCACGGTACTTCTTCCTGAGGACCTGGACGTGACCTCAGAATAGTTTCTAGTACAGGGCTTCAGTTCACCACTAATCAATAAAACCTGCTAGCCGCCCCTGCAGTGGGCATTCTCTAAGTTTCCCACAGAGCTTCTCTGGAGCAAAAGTCGGAAAGCAGGAGGAGGAGCCAAAGGTATCCATTCCCTGAGCTCAGAATGGGCTAATATTAAAGATCTTACAGAGAACACAAGATAGCCTGGACATTTTTTGGAGTTCTTAGTAGGGGCTACCATGTTTCTTTAGAGCATACAGACTTGGGAGCCAGAGTGTCTGAGTTTGAACTCCAGTCCCACTTATCAAGTGTCAAAGCTTGGGTTTTGCTTCTGAGCCTGTTTCCTCAACCACTGTTATAAAGACTACATGCACTAATATGCATAATGCATTTGGGACAGCGGCTATGGTTGGCAGCCATCATTATATAAATCAGATGCTACTGAGCATCTTAGTACTTCTTTACACACCCTCACCCTGTGTGGTTAGGGGGATGGGGATGACCCGGGAACTACAGGTTCTGCTTCAGAACCTAAGTGAGGATGTCCTGGCCCTGAGCAATGAGGGGGGACCCCAGACCTCATCTCACTACCCGCCAATGTCCTCTGGTCTCCAGAAGAACAGATCCTGAAACATCAGACCCCACCTGGCCTCGTTATGAGACCTGGAACTGGAATTGGGCACAGGACTCATCCCAGCCTTGAGATCTTTGACTAAGACTGAGATAGTGCCCCAGCCCCTATCTCGTGATCCACATCCAGTTCTTACATCAGAGGAGTTATTCCTGCTGAGGATGGGAGGCAATTTCCTCCCTTAAACCTTGGCTCTCCGTGCTTCCTTCACACCACCCTCGACGAATGCTCAGGATGTGAAATTGCTGAGTCATCTACTGCTTTTTCTGCTTCCTTTCAAAATCTCAGTTCCCTTAGTTAAAAAAAATATTTTGCCTCAGTGATCATTTCTCAACACTTCCTCGCCCCAGGAGCCTCAGAAGCCCCTAGCAGGCCAACTCTCCTCCTGCAAGGATGAAGTCCTCCATGGCCACCATCTTCCTCTTCCTTCCCCTCCTCTCTGTCATCCTAGGAGCCAAGATCACATCTTCCTCACGTGAGTGCAACACCTTGTCTTCCTTCCAACCTAGTTCCTGGGGGAAAAGAAGCAGGAGTAAGGTGGCTGGGGAGGTGGGGCCAAGGGGCTCCAGAGGAGGTCTGCCATCTTCTTAAACTGATGTCATCTTTACTGGATCCAGGACCAGTGCTCCTTCCCCTCAAGGCCAAGGATAAGGCCAGCCTTGCTCTCCACGCCCTCAATTCCTCTCTTTGCCAATAGCATGCGAGTAGCCTATGCATTGGGGGGATATTATCCCAGGGAGATTGAGCAGCAGGGTTAGGAACCCTTCAAGGCCATTTTGTCTATCAGCAACCCCCTCACCCTGAGATTTCCACCCAGCCTACTTCTGGCATCACCCCGGCTCTGTGTGTGCAGCATTGCTTGGGTATGGACTAGAGGAGCCATGACAGTCGGGGCTCCTGCCTGGGCCACCCTTTTGCAGTTTAATTCTTAGAATGAGCTGCCTTTACAGAAAACCAAAACTACTCCTTGCCCATCCATTTTACCTTGTTTCTTTTTTCAGAAACTGGAGGGAAATGTACAAGGTTGTTGAAATAAAATTAGTTGGAAATTAATGGAGGTAAATCTGGATAGTTTGATTGACCTCTTTGAAAAATGATTTGCCAGCTCAGAGGATGAAGGTGGGAGAGTCAGAGCCCTAAGTGAGCCTTAGGGACCAGGGATCCCTCAGTCCATTCTTCAGCTAGTAGGATGCTACCTGGCTGGGGGCTGGGTGCAGGACCAGGCCTTTTTCTTTCCACCCAAGCCCCACCACCACCAGTGACCTCTGAGCCCACTGCAGTGCCCACTCAAGTTTCTGTCCAGCTTGGTCACAGTATGTGCACACACCTGATTTTTCGACTCCATAACCACAGTAAGTGATTATTTGTACAGGGCCCTTGCTGCTACTCCTGGAATTCAAGTTTGGGGTGACTTCACTGTCACTCCCTTGCATCTCCTAAAAGAGCTATAAAATTTCAGTCAAAAACTAGCTGAAGAGTCACCTAATCCAGTGATTTTTAAAACTTTTCAGACCATGAAACTTTTTCTTCAAGAAAAATCTTCCACAGAAGTCAGTATAGAATGCAGGGAAAAGGGTTCAATGAGGTCCCCATGACACTGCTCTCAAATTCAGCAGTTCCTCCAATATAGCCCCAGAAGCCCCCGGAGCAGAAAGCTCAGTGTAAAACCCACCAACCCAGTCCAAAGTCCTCATTAATAGTGGAGGAAACAGAGGGAAAATAAAATGATCACAGTACAAAGAAAAAGTGAAGATGGCTTAGAATTTGGGTGTCCTGACTCTACCACCATTGCCCTTAGGGTTTGGTATGGGACTTCTTCCTTCTCTGCAATCCATGGGCTCAGGGGGGACAGGACAAGGGACTGGGTGGGGCTGAAATGACATGTCTCTTGAGCTCTACTGGTATTTTTTTCCAAGTACTCCTATTCGGAGCATCTTTCCTGAGTAAGGCACACTTGACCTTGGGCAAGTCACTAGCCTTCTCTGTGGGTCAGCTTCCTAGAAATGTGTGCTCACTGAGGAGTTGGAAGTCATCCGCTGACCTTCCCATGTGGGGTTGAGGGAAAGGAGGGAGGGTGGGTGCAGATGAGGGGTGGGGGAGGAGCTGAAGAGTGCTAAGGGGAGGGAAAGGAGGCTGAGTTTCTCCAAAGCCTTCTCTCCAGCTCTGCAGGGCTCTCTCCTCCCTCCTTGCAGAAGCAGCAGCAATGTATCCTTTGACAAGAGTCCTCACCTCAGGGTGCCCCTTGCTTTCTCCTCAGGAGGACCTTACTACCCCTCAGAGTGCTGCTTCACCTACATTTCCCACAAGCTCCCGCGTCATCAGATCATGGATTATTATGAGACCAGCAGCGAGTGTCCCAAGTCCGGAGTTGTGTAGGTGGCAAGGACACACCACACTCGGGGAGAGGGAGCCCGTGGGCCCTGGGGAGAGGGGCTGGGGGGTATGTGGAATGGGACTCCTACAACGCCTCCCAGGTGCGTCCACCTAGGGAGAGGCAGTCAGAGGGCACACCAGGGACTCTATGACTGAAACCTGCTGAGAGAGTCACCTGAATGCTGACCCCTTGATGGAGAGGCGTAAGGAGAAAGGAGGAGGCACAGAAGCACTTCCTGGGTCAGAGGGGGACACAGAGATTAGATGTGCTTAGCCTGAAGAGCATGTCTCTGAAGAGAACCTGGCCCGGTGCTGCTGCTTACAAGCATAGACCCAGTGGGGACGTGGCGGGGAGGTTGGATGGGCCTTCTTCCCAGCTGCCGAACCCCTTGGTTTATGATCCTCCCTCTTGTTCCATAGCTTCATCACCAAAAAGGGCCACTCCATCTGTGCCAACCCTAGAGATAAATGGGTCCAGGACTACATCAAGGACCTGGAGGAGAACTGAATGATCCAGAAGCTCTGGAGAAGGGCTCAGCTCAGTCAACAGAAGAGGCCAAGGCCCTTCCACCCCAGCCTTCCCCTAGCCTCCGCCTGGGAGCTGCCCTGGCTTGAATTAAAGACCCCTCTGGCCTTTCCCTGTCCTCATTCATTTCTACTGAACTTATCCATTGGTGGTAGACTGGTGACAGCAGCGAGCTGAGCCTGGTGTGGCACCTCAGCACCAAGTCTCACTGTGCACAAGTTTTCCCAGAGTCTGGTACCAGAAACTAGGTCAGGCCTGTGAATGGGGTAGTGGGAAGCTGAGCAGAAAGCAAGAGAGGAACACAGTGTGAAGCCACTTCCTCAATGACAGTGGTAACACACACCGTGTCGTCTGTGCTCTCCACATTCTAGTCACTCTGCTAGGCAGCCTGTCTGCACCACCTCACTGAAGCTTCACAACAAGTATGGAAGCTAAGATCTTCATAAAGGCCTCTCCTTAGCGGTCAGGCTCCAGAGTCTCTGTGTGCACACATGCGCACCGCTTCCAAGGTTTTTCTTTGCTGCTGATTGGGGTAGAAATGAGTCCTCCACCTTTATCCCCTTCTTCCCCCTTCACTTACATATACCAGGTTATACTGTTTGCCTTACTCAGTGTTGCATCCCCCACAAGGCCTAGCAGAAAACCTGGCCCGTATTAGGTGCTCAAGAAAGGGATGGACAGGTTTGGGGAGATAGCTCAGTTGCTAGAGTGCTTGCCAAGGCCCTGGGTTCAAATCCCCAGCACCAAAAAAAAAAAAAAAAAAAAAAAAGGATGGACAAATGGATGGATGGAAGGAAGAAAGGAAGGACAAAATGAGAGAAATTGAGAGGTCTGTACCTCAAGAATGGGCTCTCAGACTTATGTTCAGGGCTAAGGAGGAAATTTGTGTACTTGGAAGAAGAAAATGCCTGGTGTAAGGACCATGACCCCTCTCCCTGGGCTTCAGCCTTTCACTGGGCCAAAGCAACAGTCAGAAGGGGGCCAGTGGGCTAAAGGTACACCCAGACTTCCTCAGCGCCAACCCCCCAGTTCCAATAAACAGAGGTCAAAGGGGCACCTCACAGACCCTCCCTCCCTGACCACTGACCGCCTTGGACCCACCAGGACTAATTGTATTATGTGCATTTCCTGTTTATGAGCAATCACACCAAACAGCAGGCCCCTTGAGGATCTGCACATTTCCTATCCTGTCCCTGCTCCTGCTAACTCCTGACACTTCCCTTATGCCTCTGCAGTTCGCAGTCCATTAGCAGTAAAATCCCCTACATCTTCTTTCTCCTCACAGAATGCTGACATAAACCTGGAACCAGGTCTTGAGGCAATGGAAAGAGAGATGTGCGGCAAATCCAGCCAGAGCCCAGGACTGATGAGGGTGGGTGCAGGTCCTGCTGAACTCCCGACCATGTAAGCTGCCTGTCAGGCTCACGGTATGGGAGCGCCCTCTGCTGGGCACAATTGGCCACGGTGGCAGGGTTGGGTGAATCTGTATTTGGAACACCCACTGCCGAGGTCAAGGTCCAAAGAAATAAATAAAAACGCTGACAAACCAAGCATCTCAACAACAAACGGGGACCCAGGGATCAGACTTACTGTTTTATAAGAACATTAGTAGCATAACCTGTGACAAGAAAGAGCGAGAGCTCAATCCGCATCTTCAGGCTGGGACTGGGGGCCATCCTTCTCCGAGGCCACTAGAGCCTCAGGGAGCCTCTCTCTAATCCTGCCTTATGCTCACCCACCCAAAGGCCAGTCACCAGAGGGAAACTGGGACTGTTCAACCCTCTCTTCCTCATCAACACAGAGATGGTGGTAGGTAACACAGTGAAAGCAAACAGATCTGGTTCTCAGTACTGCTGGTGTATTCAACTCCTACCTTTGTGGCCTTCCCTCTCTAAGTGACAGTGGCCTTGAGTAGTGATTGCCTCTTCACTGGCGAGGTAAGTAAGGTGGCTGGCAGTGACCCCTGGCCACACAATCCTCCAATCACCCCTTCGTGTGAATTCAAATCCTGCTGACCTCAGCGGCACCAGCCCATCCTCCATGGTCTTCCCTTTCAACCAACACAGAGGCCGCTGTTTCTCCTCCTCCATCACCTCTGTAGCGGTCAGAGTCCAGAGAGCTGAGCAGTGGGTGCTCCTGACAACCAGCAGCAAGGTGGACACCTCTGCTCAGCTCTCCCTGGATTTGCGCTGCCCTGCTGACATGAAGGCCTCGGTGGCTGCTTTCCTTCTCCTTGTCTTCGCCACCACGTCTGCTTCTCTCTTCCAGCCAAGTGAGTTCACTGGACCCTGTGCGGTGGAATGAGAAAGGGGAACAGGTGGCTGGCAGAGAGGTGACACCAAGAGTACTGTCAGCTTTCGGACCACATCGGCCCCAGGGCCTCTCCCAGCCTTCGCCCCAGTTGCTGTTCTCAGCTCCTCCCCTTTGTAAGTAGAACTGGACTTGGTCCAGAGCCTTCTGGGGAGGGGCAGGTATAGGAAACTGAGTTAAGGTTTCCTTGAGGAGTCCAGAGGATGGATTCAGGGAGAGGAGCCTAAGAAGTAGCAGAGAATGAAGAAATAAGTGTAGTAAGTGAAATATGGGAACCATCACCTGGGACCCAGCCCAGAAATGGGGATTCTGCACTAGACACCCCCCTCCCTGGCAGCGGCTGGCATGGATTGCCGGGACTACCAGATAACCAAGATGAGTCCCCGTGGGATGGCCAAGTATGCCGTTTGGGGATGTGGCCCCCTTTCCCACACCTATCTAAAGAGAGGGTGAATTGGGACCTATGGAGAATAGGGTTTGCTTTGCCCACTCTCTATCCGCTGCCTCTGCCATTATTTATAAGGACTGGTGACTAAGGAGACACAAAGACACTCAGCCCTTCTATGTAGCCACCTTTGGTGGCTCCAGCCCATCTTTTCTCCCTTGGGGCTACCCAAGCCTGTATTGACCTGCATAAACACACAGAAGAGCAAAGGTCAAGTGCATCATGCAATCTGTCCACACACTCAGGGTGACTAGCCCTGGTCTTTGGAAATTCTGTTTTGAGAACCAGGGACATAAACATCACTTATAAAAGAACTGTACACAGAGTCATTTATGGAGGGACTGCGTGTGTCTGGTGGGTAGGAAGGGACAACAATGTCCTCTGGAGAGGTCAGTCAGGCTAGTTCAGTGGGTTCAGACTTCAAAGACAAAATAGTCCACCTGAAACATGGATCAGCCAGAGGGCGCTCTTGAGATATCCCAAAGTTTGTCACTGGTTGGAAACAGAGGGTCAGACTACATAGGGACTTACTGGCATTCTGCACGTTTGGGGACTGGTCTTTGGCCTGACTTCCTGGGTGGTATCTCCAACTGGTAAGTAGTCAGGGGAACTCAAGAGAGCACTAACCTATCAAGTCCAACATCCTTCAAACACCACAGAGAAGGAAAAAAGCTGTTTGCAATCAAAAGAGTGGCCATTACTACCATTTGTTCTCAATTATATTCTAACAGGCACCAACTGAGCTTTCAGTGAGCCAGGTTGAGTTAGACATCTTCTCAACTATCCTCACCATGATCTTAGAAGTATCTTTTTATCCTCATTTAACAGATGAGGACACTTAGAGAAATTAAGAAAACTGCCCACAGCTGAGCACGATGGTGTCTGCCTTTAATCCTAGCAATGCAGGAAGCTGAGGAAGAAGGATCGCAAGTTCTTGGCCAGCCTCAGCAACTGAGTGAGACCATGTCTCAAAATAAAATTTTAAAAAGAACTCAGTAATAGAACGCCCTTGGGTTCAATCCCTAATATTGCAAAGAAGAGAAAGAAAAAAGAAAATAGCTCATGATTCAAATCATTTATTCAAGATTCTGACCCCAACCGCCGGAGGCCTCAATTGTACCGTTTTTCCTCTTGTTCATGGATCCCTCACACCCTCTTCCCTACCTCAGCATCTCTAATGCCTCTAGGGTGGAGCCCAGATTCCACCATTGTTGGTCCATATGTGTTCCATCCTTCTCGCTCGATTTCATCTCTTCCCACTCCTTCTTCCCTGGCACCCCAAACTGCTCAGCGATGGCTAGACACACGAGTGAGTTTCCCCCAACGTTAGGCCTCTTTCTTTCTTCCACACCCTACAAATTCTTTGTCTGTCTAGATCCTACTCATCTTCTGAAAACCAACTCAGGCACCCACGCCCTGCTTTGGGACTTCCTGGACCCCAAGGCTGGGCTCAGTCCCCCTCACTCTGTTTCCACAGCACCTTGTACCAAAGTCTGTTTCTATCCCAGACCACGTTCTATGGCAATGTTTAACATTTCACTTTCTTTTTTAGCCTGGCTTGTGGTGGTCACATCTTCTAGCTCTTTTCACCCCATAGAACCCCAATACATACTTGCCAAATTCAGTCACAAGTAAATAAGAGTGAGCCAGTTTCTTTAGCAAAGATGAGTCTTTGCACCATTTGTATTTGATGACACTCAGTTCAGAGGCTGAGGGATCCAGGTGTGTGTCCCTGAAAGGTTTCATCTCTTTTGCTTTCCCTATTGCCCATCAAGCTGTCATCAGTCCTTGCAAACAGGTGGCTTTGCTATCAGAGGAGTGGCATGCAATCGATGGGAGATGGCGGTAGGCAGCCTTGGTCTCTCTGGTGGTCTCACTAGCTCAACTTGCAATGTGATTCCTTCAGGAATCCCCGAGTCAGTGAACGTTCCAGCTGTCTGCTGCCTGACGTATAATGAGAAAGTATTGCCACGGAAACTGGTAATAGGATACCGAGAGGCCCTCACCTGTCGCCTACCAGCAATCATGTAAGCACTGCCTGCCAAGATGACTGTGGAGATGGGAGGGGAACTCTGGGGCAGGAATGGGCTGCATAAGACCAAGAGGTCTCCATGTTAGAAGCAGTGGAATCTAGAAGCTTTGAATCTCGGGAACCTGGGTTTAATTCCTGATTTTGCCACTTATACCTGTGTGTTCAATAAGCGGCAGCCGTTATGAAACCCAAGCCTAAGAGTCTAGAGTGAGTGGGGAAGGGAGTGAGAAAAGGGTGGGGAAGTCTGAGGGGATCCAGATAGGGCAGCTGAAGCGAGGCTGTCGAGGACATGAGCCATGTGAGCTGGAGGGGGCATGTGGCCTGGATCTCCAACCTGCTCCACACAGCCCATGACACCTAACTCTGCCTCCACAGCTTTGTCACCAAGAAGAACCGAGAAGTCTGCACCAACCCCAATGACGACTGGGTCCAAGAGTACATCAAAGATTCCCATGTACCTTTGCTGCCTCCCAGGAACTTGGCCTCAGTTAAGATCACCAGAACAGAGAAAGGCCAGTCCCAGCTCCACTCCCCATGATGATGAGGCCTCCATGGAAGCCCAGGTGTAGGGAGAAAGGAGCCCTATGGTCTGAAGTAGCACAGTCACAGAGACACGGGTCAATGATCAAAATAAAAGTATTTTGAATATTGTCTCAATCTTGGGAGGAAATGTCAAAGTTAAGGGAGGGAAAAAGACAGTCTCAATTCAGAGAAAAATCTTTCACCTTTTCTTACTCTGTGTCCCATTTCTCACCTTCTACCAACACATCAGTTATTCTAAATATTCCAGTTTCCAACCAACCAAACCATCTCTGGCTTCTGGATCTTGGCCTATTAAAAGTCCCATAGAACTCTTGATTTCTCCTGTTAACCTTACTGCATTCCTGGATCTATTTTTCTCCCATTATTCTTCCCCCCCCCCCCCCAAACATAATTTGGTGGTCGGAAAAGGGTAGGCCAGGGTGGAAATATTCACATGTTAATAACTTTGTACCCTGTAGCAGAGACCTGGCTGCATCCCCACCGCCAGGTTTGGTGCTCCTCAGAAGGTCATGGAAAGGATGCCAGACCCAAAAGCAGAGGTGTGCACCTGTAGCTTCCACCTGTTATGCAGAGCAGAGAAAGGGCATTAGGTGAGGCTGGGGGTAAACTCTCAATCCAGATCTTTTAAGCTTGCAAATAAATAAAGTGTCCTTCATTGCCAATTTGATTCTTAACTTTCTGCCTCTTCCCTACTAATATGAAAGAAACTTAATCTCAGGGTTTTTTCAGGGGCCTCTTACATTGCCTTGATAATTTTGTCAAGATTGGGAACTGCAGCGTTCGGTAGCACCAAGGACAGGTACACACAGTAAATCTCCCCTGCTCTCTACTCCTCTCTCCAGCTCAAAAGCAGGGAGCTGAATTCAACAGAATCCAACATTTTCTAAAAATGCTGTTGAGCAGTTAAAACAAAAATGAGGCAACTGAAGCTAGATGACTACGAGAAACTATCTGGTGAAAACTGGCTCATGAGTTAGATTCTGGTGAACTGACTCATAACTGTCCCCGGTGGTCATGTGGGTAATACACGAGCCTGCCTCCCCAGCCCAGCCCAAGCCCCTCCGCCCGCGGCACCCCCACCCTGCTAACAGACTCAGAGAGATTGGAAATTTGGACCTGAGAAACACAGACTGCTTGCGGCTGCAGCAGAGGTGTAATTCTGGCAGCGTCCCAATGGAAGAGACCTATGAACTTCTGCCCTGAAGTTCCTGGCGCTGCTCTGCTTCCCGCCCTGCCCCAAGGTTGGGGGTCTGGCTAGTCTTTCAGTTCCATGAGATAGCCCAGCAGCCTGACCATTATCCCACCTTTAAAAAAAAATTGTCATAGGGCCACAGTGGCACTTAGCACCCCTGGAGTAACTTTTGCTGGTTTAGGGGGTTCTGGGATGTGTGTTTGTGTGTGCGTTAAAATATACATTCATATAAAACTGATCGCTTGAATCATTTCTAAGTGTACCGCATATTCACATTGTTGTGCAGCCTCACCACTACCATCTCCAGAACCTTCTCATGCAAGACTGAAATTCTGTACCCATTACACACCAACTTGCCCTTCTCCCCTCCCCCGCCACCGGTAAGCGTCATTCCATTTTCTGTCACTATGAATTGACTACTCTAGGTTCTTCTTGTAAGTGGAATCCTTTAGTGACTGACTTACTTCCCTGAACATTCTGTCTTCTAGGCTTATCCGTGTTGTAACATGTCAGAACCTCATTCTTTTTAAGGCTGAGCAATATTCTATTTTACATGTATCCCATATTTTATCTTGCCACCTGTGGACCTGTGGTATCTCCCTTTTCTTTCTGTTAACCAGAGTTAGCAGATCTTGGTTTATGTTACTTGCATCAAAAGCACCTTAATGTGTACCACCACTATACTTCAGAAGGAGCTCAGAGGCAGGCGAGGGCTCTACCCCACATGCTTGCTACCATTTGTCTACCACAAGAGGTCAGTGCTAACCTGTTTTTGTCCCACCTGGCCTGTGAGCTCCTGCTCAGTGTTCTAGGAGTTCTCTCTGCACACCTTCCTATCAGAGCTCAAGTGCTACAGCTAAATATGATCAAACACCTCCCTTCAGGGGCTCACAGTCTGAGGTTCAGAGAATCACTAGCAAATACAATGTAGTCAGGCTTGCAGAGGCCAGAGTAGACATGAGTTGGGGTGGGGACAGTGACAGGGCCTAACTGACACAGGAGCCAGGACAACATCAGAGTACATACCCAAGGCCAATAGGAAGTTTCAAAGTCCTCAGCCAGCACCAGGGTCAAAGTCAGGGAACCAGGATTCAAAGGCTTAAAGGACAGAAATTGACTGAAAACAGGAAGCACAGGGCCATGCTTCTGGCAGGTCATTGTCTTTTTTTTTTTTTTTTTTTTTTTCTGTTCATCAAAGGAGTTCAAGGTTGAGTTGCTAGTATGAAAATTTGACTAATTGAGTATTTATATATACAAAAGCAAATCCCTACTCAGCACACAACATTAATCTTGCCAAAAACTCCCAGGAGTTCAGAACCAGAAGGGTTTTTCATAGGTGCATTCCATTGTTTTTCAAAAGGGCTATTCCTAAGCGGGGCACAGTGGCTCACACCTGTAATCCCAGTGGCTCGGGAGGCTGAGGCAGGAGGACCTCGAGCAACAACAAGGCGCTGAGCAACTCAGTGAGGCCCCGTCTCTAAACAAAATACAAAATAGGGCTAGGGATGTGGCTCAGTGGTGGAGTGCCTTCAATCCCTGGTATACTTCCCAAATAAAGGGCTATTCCTAATCTTTTCAAGGAAGGAAGATGGATACCTCACACACACACACACACACACACACACACACACACACACACACGCACACTTCCTCATTCTGGCACACAGGGGTTTCCAGCCCATGACATCCTCAAGTGAAACCTCACCCACATAATCCTACTTCCAATCAGCTTGTGGAAGGGACTGTCAGTTTTGGGAACAGAGGTGGCCAGTTGGGAGGGAGTGGAATGTACAAGCTTTATGAGGGAATTTTTTTCAGTCTTGTGTAAGAGAAAGGGGTGGCTCCAGTGAACGAGGCCCAAACAGAAATATGGGGGAACCAGCTGGGACAGAAAGAGAAGAAAGTGAAAAAGCAACTCTGGATAACAAAAGAGCATGTTCCTCTCTACGCCATGAGGATTTGGATCAGATGGCCAAATGTCCTGAGGCTAGCTTTAGAAATGCTATCAGGTCCTCTAATGTGGGCCAAGTGAGCACAACACACTTTCCCCAGGGAGAGCACATGTGTGCATGTTCACGGGCAAGCAGCCATTGAAAGTTGCCAGTGGCCTGAGTTGGCACTTGGGGGACATAGCTGATGTGATGGTCTAAAATCACTGGATCCAAACTTGGATAGACAAATCCAGATTCAAATCCCAATTCTACCACTTCCTCTGAGGCGTTGGGTAACCACTAACTCCTTCTAAGCCTCAATCTCCTCATCTGTAAAACAGATCAATAGCAGTAGACAGAGAGACAAGAGTACTGCTAATAAATACTGGACTCTGGAGAGATTCAAAGAACTTTTCTGCATTTTTGCCCATTGCTTCTTGGCAGGAGTAAGAGGACACTGGCCTGGAGGCCAGGCTCCCCATGTAGCCCAGGTCAGGGGAGAGGATCTTCAGGGCTGGAGCTACTGCTTCCGCAGTCAGGTGACTCCAACCTTTTCCATACTCGTAGGAGCCTCAGGCTTATGTGGATTTGAAGGTTTGTTGTTGTTGTTGTTGTTGTTGTTGTTGTTGTGTTGTCTAAAATATGGTCCCCAGTTCTAGTGCCAGATGTGTCATAGTGTGACATTGGGCACATCAGCATTCTTCTCTAACCTCTAGTTCCTTTATCTTCACAATGAGGAGAAGCTCCTTCCTGACTCATATTCTATGGTCCCAAGGGAACATCAGATACAGGAATAAAAAGGTCCATCTGTGGAGCACTTGCTATCTGCTAAGTACTCCTCATTTCACCTCCCAATCCTCTCAACATCGACTGGTAGCTACTGCTATTGCACAACCCGTGCAAAGACCCTAAGGCGGGCACTAGCTTGGCATCTGGATGGGGTTGCTGAAGCATGAAGGAGGGGGAGAGCAGGCTGAGTATAAAAGAAGACAAAAGCAGGCCCTGCAGAGCTGTGTACACCAGAGCAAGAAGTGAGCAATTTATTTCATGAAAAGTGAAAAGCCACTGGGATTGTTTAAACAGTCATGTGAGATCATCTGATTTACATGTTTAAAGAAACATTGGCTGGATAGAGAGATGGATTGCTGAGGGCAAGGAGCCTAGTTAGGAAACCACTGCAGCAGACCAAGCTACAGTGATCGTGGCTTGGATCAGGGATTCGATTGGAACATATTAAGAAAGACTTGGGCTTGAGCAACTAGGTGGATGTTGATGAGATCCATAGAAAGGGGAAGTCTGGTGGGGTAAAACAGGTATCAGGAGTTCTGTTTGGCTCTTGTTAATTTGAAGATGCTTGTTAACTGGTCATGTTGAGTAGGAGGTTGGCTATTTGAGTCTTAATTATAGAACGGAAATGAGTCAATAAAGTTGAAAATATATCAGCAGAAATTATGCAATCTAAGTTAAAAAAAAGAAAAGAAAAAAGATTAGAAAAGAATGAACAGACCCTCAGGGACCTATAGAATAATCTCAAAAGTTCTAACACATGGACACTTGGAGTCAAGAAGGAAAGAGAGAGAACAAACTAGGAAAACATGGAGAAACAATGACAGAAGACTTCCCAACTTTGGTGAAAGGAACATATTTACAAATTCAAGGCAGAAAAGCCCACAGAGAATAGATTCAAAGAAATTCATGCTTAGGGATATCAAAGTTAAACTGCTAGAAACAAAAGAAAAAATCTTGAAAACCAGAGAGAAAAATGATGTGTTACAAGGAAAACAACTATTTGAATGACTGAAGACATTATCAGAAACCATGAAGGCCAGAGTACAATGGGACAGCTCCTTTAAAGTGCTGAAGGAAAGTTAGTTACCATAGGTGAGAAAAAGTATGCCTGTTCTGTCTTCTTCACTACAACTCACTGTACAAGAATGGGCAAATGTCTCTTCCAACAGTTTCTGCTGGTCCATGCACCCAGTAGAAAAGCAGCAAATGGTCTTCTTTTCTAGGTGCTCACAATTAAGAATATTTAGTTCAGCTAAAACCATCCACGAGGGCCAGGAAGAACTTAAATGAACTGTAAATTGTTGAGGTTACCCTCAAGACATCATTCTGTAGAGGTGCCTTTAAACCTTTAGGGAGAAAGAGTCAAGAGGACTGGGTGCATTGGAATTAAGACTCTCAAACAAAAGGAAAAACAAACATTGTTCCCAGCTTCCAGGGGATGCATCCAGGGGAGACAGATCCCACTTGGGGCTGATATATAATAGTCTCACATATGTAGCAGAGCAAGAGAGACACAATTGCCATTGTGCACATACTTTTCAAGCCTCTGTTTGGTCTCACCTGCTAAAGTATTTGGTTAGTGAACCAAATCAAATTTCATGAGCCAAATTTTCTTGAGTCATGAGGTAAAAAAAAAAAAAAAAAAAAAAAAAAACTATAAAATCACATAGTAAAAGGTGTAGATAAATTAGCTAGTTGCTGAACGGAGGGAAGAATTAGAACAACAATTCCTTTTAGCATAAAGCAAGATCCTGGAAAAATCTATTATAATCTTAGCTTCATTTTTCTTTATTTATAAGACAGGCCCTACTTGTTGAGAGATCAATCAAATAAATCAGTGTGTGGGTAGATAGATAGATAGATAGACAGACAGACAGATGAGGTTCAGGACACAGCACCCAAAATATGACTAGGAGACCAAAATACATCAACCTAAACATGCCTTTTTGTTGCAAAAATTAGTTTGAACTGATTATTTTGGGAAACAGTAGACACAGAAGAAGCTCTGCAAAAAAAAGGAAGATACCCTTTTGTAAGAGAAATTTATATTTATAAAGGAAAAACTCTATGTGTAAAGGTGTGTATCCCTACACTGGGAAGAGAACGACTCTAAACCACTAGAAACTCAATCAGAGGAGAAGACAGCGACTCAATTCTACATAATAAAACTCACCCTTGATTGATGGTGTTTTTCCTGGTCATAATAACTGGGTCTTCCCCACAAGCTTTGTTCTTTGTTCCAGCAAAAGATGTGAAGCCATCTCTCAGAGAGTCATTCTTCCCTGGGAATCTCCCATATATGCATGAGGTATATCTGTTATTAAATTTGTTTTCCGCAGATTAATCTGTCTTTTCTTATAAGGATATTTCTCCAAATAAGAACTCAGAAAATAATGATCTTTTCCTCCCCTACAATATAAAGAACACATGTGATCTCCCTCGAGGTTCATAGTAATCCAAAAGAAAGTCTCCTATGTTTCACTGTCTCTTGTCCTATCCTAAAACACCCTACCTAATGTTCCCCAGAAATGGGCATAGGGTGAGTGAGGAAATCAAGGCTCAAAGAGATGCGGTGACTTCTCAGGCTCACATACTTGGTAAGAGGGAAACATACTGATGGGGTACAGGAAGCACTACACCAAAGTACAGCACTTGGCACACTGAGAACCCTAAGCTGAAGGAAATTGAGAAAATCACAGGCATGAAAGTTCTCTCTGACCTTCTCTTTCTCTGACCTTCTTTCTCCCCTGAAGCATGGGCATAATGGAATTCTCTGACCTACATCCCCAAAAGCAGGTCATAAGACATTCATTCCATGAGGCTCCTGCCCCATACTGGGAGGCCAAGAAGAATCTGAAGGGACCTTGCTAAGCCCCTCCCAGTATATCACAATCAATCACACCCCCTTTTCAGACTGTTACATGACTGTCCATCGTTCACCAAACCCAAGCATAAAAATGCTGTTTTCCCTAGATCATCAGGGTTTCATTTCTGAAGTCTCCATGTCTCATAAAACTTTGGTTAAATTAATTCATCGTTTTATTCTTGTTAATCTATCTGTTGTTATTAGGGTATCAGCCATGAACCCTGCAATGGGTAAGGAAAATATATTACTGGGGTGGGGGGGGGGGGGAAGGAAAAAAAAACAGAATGAATCAAACACCATTACCCTATGCAAAAGTACGATTACACAAAGGGTATGCCTCTACTTCATGTGCAGACAGAGAAACAAGATATACCCCATTTGTTTACAATAAAAATAAATTTAAAAAAAGAAAATATATCACTTCTCTACAGTACCCAATTCTTTCATATTTTTCCTCTCCACTCCATGGTTTCAGGGTGAAGTCACAGGTTGGTTTGGCCAGTTTGGGTTGAAGAGGTCATCTGGAGACAGATTGTCAAGATGTTCGAATGCCATACAGAGGGGTCTGAGTTTTATTTGTTATGAAATAGGAGTTGTTGAAGGGGAACTTTGGAATCAGAAAAATCTGTATACGAATTGTAGGGAGAAAAAGCAGTATCTTTATCATTATTGCAAGGTCCATAAGTGAGACCCCTAAGACAAAATAGATTAATAAGAGAAAATCATGCAAATTTATTTAATAAAAGTTTTATGAGACAATAGTCATCAAAAATTAAGACCCAAAGACCCATAGAAAACTATTTTTATGAACAGTCATGCAGAGGTATGACTGAAGGACAAGAGTGCAAGTTCTCAAGGCAATAAACTGGGGTGGGTCTTTATAAACAAGGCCTGCTTGTTCAGATCTTCCTGACCTTCAGGCACAGGGAAGGACTCTTCAGGTGTGAGGGTCTTATGACTTACTTTCAGGAAAAGTAGGTCAAAGAACTCTCCTAGTCTGGAGTCCAGGCTCCTAGAAAGCAGTGTCAAGAGCAAGACCAGTTCTTGGTCTTTAGGGAAGTTTGGGGAAGCACATAGGGACCAGATCGTGTAATTTCTGGTCTCTTGGGATGAAGCCAGAAGTCTTGTCCTGCAAACTGCTATGTACAATTGGTAAATGGGTTTGCGAATATCCAAGAAGGCCTCAGGCTTGGAATTCAGGACAAAACAAGACTTCAGTCCTCCCTGAACAGACAAAAAAGAAAGGTAACAGGAATTCAATAAGTAGAAGCCATGTTCTTTTATCAGGAACCAGTGATGAGATAAAGAAGGACATGGGGAATAGTAAGAATTGTTATTTACTAAGCACCTTTCCTGTGCCAAAAGGTGTACAAGATACCTGGAGGGGAATTGTATGACTTGGACCTAAAACAAGTGCTGGGTCATTGCCTTGAGAGTCTAACTTTAAAAAGGTCCTCAACCCCTGGGTATTCCCAAGTCAGCCTTGATCTGCTTAACAAGGAGCAACCAAGCCTGCAGGTGGAGATCAGCAAGTCCAGCTGTGGGAGGCCAGGGTGAGGATGGCTGTCACATCCCTCACTTTGTACCTCGACAGGGGCTGTGTCAGTAATGAGAGCTTAACAACAAAATCTTTCCTGGTGTCCTTTTTTTAAAATTACATTTGTGAATCATTCGGATGTTAAGAAAAACAATAAAAACCCATTGTCAACATGAGTACAATTTAAACTCCAGTTGCATCAATAGCACATTGTCAGTCCATCGGATGAGCAGATCTTCAATTTGGTCACAACCAGTTTCGAAACCGAGTCAGTTTGTTTCCTATCTGGAGCTGCTGTGGTTTGGCATGTAGTAATAAATTAAAATGCAGCCAGATTCTTCATCCCATGAGTTTCATGAAATCATAAGAAGTGAGCCCACAGAGTTACAATGGACCCAGTTTCTGACAATGGATCCAGTTTCTGACATTGAAACTGATATCATCTGAAGGTAAGAAAAGAAGATAAAGACTCCAATGATCTCAACCACTGGCACCAGAGTTGCTTTTAAATAGTGGATTGTTTTTGTTTAGGAAAATACCTTGAAAGGCGAAATGAAGAGCTGAATGGAAGATAGGAATCTTAGGACATGGGTTAGGAGTGGGAAAGAAAAGAGAAAGGGAGGGCTGGAGTTGTGGCTCAGTGGTAGAGCGCTCGCCTAGCATGTGTTGAGGCACTGGGTTCTATTCTCAGCACCACATATAAATAGATAAATAAAAATAAAGGTCCATTGACAACTAAAAATATATTTTTTTAAAAAGTGGGGGTGGGGAGGGACTAAAGTGGACAGGAAGTTGAGAGTGAGGAAAGCAAAGAAAGTAAGGGAGATGGCTGGGAACAAGAGAAAAGACTAGTCAACACAAGAGACTGATCAACAGTACAACATTTCAGGTGAGAGGGAGACCAGAAGACATCTAAGACCAGGGTGCCTAATATTTCATTCTGAGTTGCTTGTATCGCTGCAATATAAACCACCATCTCCCCTAAGTTTTCAGGGAAGTCTGATATGTCCCCTACCCTCTTGCTGGTAGTGTTACAAGAGAAAAAGGGTCAGGATAGTAGAGGGAAGTGGGTCCTGACCCACATCCACCCCTCATGGCGAATGTGGGCGGTTTAGCGTCTGCCCCCCCAGGAGGGTGTGCTCCTGGGCTCCTCCCAAGCCTGATCACAGAGATTGGCCTGTGAGAGGGACACAGGACCCACACAAGGCCAAGTGGAATCCCTCCCCAAGACTGCTAAGGAACACTGGGAGAAAGCAGCTCATTCCTTACTGGGATTGGGTGGGCTAGAACAAGGAGACCTAACATGTGGCTTTGTCCGTTTCTTCCACCTCTGCATGAGGAAGTCCCTCTTCAGGGAAGAAAATTGGTCAATATATAGAAGGAACAGAAATGAAAAGTGGAATGTAAGAATCCCCTGAAGACACATGGAACATCATTTATAAACAAGAATGAAATCCTGTTATTTGCAGCAAAATGGATAGAACTGGAGGATTTTTCTTTTTTCTTTTTTCCTTTTTTTTTTGTTTCCAGTGCTGGGGATTGAACCCAGGGCCTTGTGCAAGGCAAGCACTCTACCAAATGAACTGTACCCCCAGCCCCAGAACTGGAGGACATTATAAGGTGGGCACAGAAAGATAAGTGCTGCATGTTCTTTCTTGTATATAAGCAGACAAAAGGAAGTAGACTTGAATGTAGAATAGTGATTTCTGCAGGTTGGGAAGTGGTTGGAGAAGACAGAGGGAGATTGAATTGATCAGTTCACACTGCATGCACTAGCATCACACTGAACCCCATTAACAAGTACAATTAATATACATTATTAGAAATTTTTAAAGAAGTTCCTAAAGACATTATTTAAGCTTTGGATCAAGCTGGGCCTGAAGCTTGAACTGCTCACACATCTTCCAGTTACATGAGTCATTTCCTTTTTGACGAGGTGGTTTTTGTGTTTGTTTTGTTCTGCTTTTTCAGGGTTAGAGATTAAACCCAGGGACACTTTACCACTAAAACACATCCCCAGTCCTTTTTATTTTTTTATTTTGAGTCAGGGTCTTGCTAAGTTGCCCAGGCTGACCTAGAACTTGCAATCTTTCTGCCTTAGCTTCCTGAACCACTGGGATTACAGGCATGCACCACCATACCTGGCTTGATTAAGCTTATTTTGATTACATTTCTGCCACTTTCAACCAAAAATTAATGAGCCCTTCTACTGATCTACTGATGCCCATGTGGGGTAGGATCTCTCTCTCTCTCTCCTCTCTCTCTCTGACAAAGTCCAACAAAAACAAAGTCCATTCTTCCAAGTGCAGCAGAGCTCGAATTGAGCTCCTCCTCAGTAAATGAGTTCTCTCCCTGTCCCTTATCAAGGGGCCCTAAGGGAAAATATAAAGCCAATGCTGCCTCAGAGAGAGGAAAATATGACTTAGAGACAAGAGGAAAAAATAGAAAGTCTCGTCCTTTATATTCAGAGGCAGGGGCAGAGGAGTGGAGAGCTGGAGTCCAGGGCTAACAAGCAGTATGTCATGAAGTTCTGCCTTCAGATAAAAGAGGGTGCGAGAGACCTGAAATCAGAGAAGATCATGTTTAGCTTTAGTAATTGTGGTGTATCCATGCAGTGGAATGCTACATGGCAATGAAAAGGATAGACGATGGATAAGCACAAGATGAAGAAGTTTCACAGGCACAATTTGGAGCAAAAGAATCAGACCATAAGAACATATACTACGTTGTCCATTAATATGACATTCAAGGACAATCTAAACTGTCAAGATGTCAAATACTAGTTACCTCTGGGGCATGAATTTTCACTATGAATGAACAAAAGGAAGCTTCTGTGGATCCAAATGTGTTCTTTACTTGGAATCGAGTGGTCTGGTGGTTACATAAGAACATTTAAGTATAAAAATCCATTAAAGCTGCAGGTTTTATACACCCCAGTCCATGCGAGTTATACCTCAACAATTTTTTTTTTAATGAGATGGAGGACTAAGAGAGTAGCAAAGCAGAGGTGGTGACTGGTACTGCTCCCTGGGGAACCGTGTTCCTGTGGGTAAGAAGGGAGGTGACAACATGTGGAGCAGGCTGATGTAGCCAGCTCCCATGCCCCCCTCTCCTCTGCTGCCCACTAGCATGGAACCGTCTTAAAGGTGAAATGGGCCTGGGGAGGGGCAGGGAAGCGCCCTGGGGGTAGAGGAGCATCACTCTCTTAGGGACTAGCACAGGTCACCAAATCTACCTGTGTGAAAAAGAAGGACAGACTCTTCCTAAAAGTGACTGTGGGAAAGAGGGCGCTATGGGAAGATGGGCTTTCATGTTTTATTTTCTGGTAGGAAATTTTTGTGAGATATTTTCCTATTTTTATCCACTTTCCCCTTCTGTCATTCGAGAAGACAGTCCAGTGTATACATCTCTGCCCTTCTCAGGGGAGAGACGAGGCAGGATAGAAAGCGGAACTGTCTCTGGCTTGTGTGTTCTAGAATCCTGAGTGTCCTGCAGTGAGAATAAGAGGATATACATTCAGTGTCTTCGCCAGAGGAGGGAAGTTGTCTTCCAAGCCACAAAGAGCCTCCCAGTTTGAACTGGAGGGAGGCAGATGCTGCATCCATGTCCCAGCAGAGGCAGGGGGAAGCCTCCAGGGCTGTGGGGAGCCTCCAGGCAGATGGGCCAGGGTTTCCACAACCTTCCTCAAGTGTGACCTCAAACTTCCAGAAAGCCCACAGCTATGCTAACTCCAGGGAGCATGGTTCAGCAAGAACTTGGGGAGACAGATAATCCCATGGGCCCCCAAATACCTGAACCCGATCCAGAAAGGCTGAGGTTAAAGCTTCCTATTAGGCCAGCAGGAAAAGTGTACATCAAATTAAGTTATAGGACTGAAATTTATTTCTTGTCAAGCTGAGTTTGTAGATTTAGATTCCTTTTACAACTCTGAGTTCTTCCATATCACTCAAATCTCTTATAAGGATTTAAATCTTTTTCATTTGAATCTCAGATATGTTTGTGTTCCGTGCACACTCGCCATTAATTTTTTTTGTCAGTTATGTTTCTGGATGGAGAACTACAGAGGGAGGCAGGTGTCGCCCTGATCTGGTCACAGCTCCCTCCTTCCACTCTGAGGCTGACCCACAGTGGGCTGCTGCCTTTCTCCCTCTTGGGCTGGAGAGCAGCCTGTGGCTGCTGGTGCAGGACTGGCTGGGTGCCCGCCCACCTCCTTTCTTGTCTTACCATAGGACAGTTCCTGCCAACCTCTAGGGCAGCCCTTTCCTCCCCACCCAAGCTCCAGAAATCCCCCGCTGGGTGACCAGCTCTGCGTTTCCAGAGTCTGCTTACATCTCACAATGGCAGGGCTTGCCCCAGTGGCCCTCCAGTGGAACTCCTGAGTCAGAAAAGCCCCTCTGCTTCCTCTTTTCTAACCGGGGTTCTCCCTATCACTTTCTCAGAAGCATCAGTTCTGTCCCAATTTCAGTGGCAGCAACCCTGCCACAGCTCAGCTCACAGGAGCAAGAGGAGGGGTAGCTGCCATGGAAAAGGAAACTCACTCACCTGAGGTCTCGCTGGACTTCGGATTCACACGGCAGCTCTGCCATTCGACTTCTCTGAGCCTTGGTTTCTTTGTTAGTGACATGGGGATGATAATGCTACCTATTGATGACTCATCGTAAGGATTCAATATATAAATAAATACCTATATTCTGGGCTGCCATGTCCTGAGCTGCTTTCCTTTGCCACACTCTTCTGCTGTGATGTTCTGCCTCACCCTGGGCCCAGAGCTATGGAGTCAGCCCTCTATGGATTAGGGCCCCTGAAACTGTGAGCCCCACATAAACTTCTTCTCCTCTAAAAAACTAAATTAACACTTGTATGAGGCATTACCTGATATGACAGAGGATTTGGGGAGAGGGGACTGGGACAGGGAGGAGCCACTGCGTGAGTCAGGCATCTCAGAGGACCTCTCCTGAGAGCAGCTGAGGGCAGACAATGCTGGTCTCAGGGGCAAGAAAGCTCCAGGACAGGGATGAAGCTCCATGGGAATTTTCCCTCCAACCCACGGAGCACAACTGCTCCCACTTGCTGAGCACCTACCATGTGCCAGGCATTGTTCCCAGATGAAGAAACAGTCCAGCAAAAGCAAGGCAGTCACTTGAATTTGCACAGCTTAAATGGCGGAGGCTAGAACATGAACCAAAGATTGTGCAACTCTGAAGACTGTGCTCTCTCCCCATGCAATACCCTCTGTCAGAGGAGATAATGATCTGCCCTCCCTCCCCCGACTCTTCTTCTAGGGGATGATGGTATTTTGGGTGTCAAAATAGGGTTCTGAAAGCCTGTTTCCCCAGTGTGGTGAAGGGTGGGGTGAGGGGCCGAGACGGTCACAAGACCTTGGAGGACCTCTCTGCAGAGCCTGAGCTCCCACCCATACAAGGGGCAGAAGAAGCTCCAGGACTTGCATGAGCTCCCGAGGGATTCTTTCTCCAACACCAGGACATGACATTAAAATGGATCAAACATTCACATGACAGAAAGTCCAAAATTTACAAACTTGATATATAAGAAAAAGGAAGTCTCCCTCCATCCACCAGAACTCCCTCCTTCATCCTTCTTCGCAGGAAGGTAGCCATTACTGGCTTCTTACACCACCTCAAAATAGATGCCTATGCATTTCACAAGGGTGGTGTTGAAGCATACCATGTAGACCATTCTGTTCCCTTGCTTTTTGTTTGTTTGTTGTTTTTTTATTTGTTTTTCGTTTTTTTGCTTGCTCTATCTTAGAGATCATTCCACGTCTGCACGTACGGATGTCACGTGCACAGCCCAGTCATGCCAGGGCACCGGGGTAGGTTGCAGGCAGGCCAAAGAAACTGCCTAGAGGCAGGGCGCAAGTGATGTGATTTATTGGGAAAAGCTTTCAAGAGACCAGTAACTGCTCCAAAAAGAGTTCTGTGGCAACAGGCTGACAGAGAGCACCTGTTACTCACGGTGCCTTGCCAAGCCCTGCCTCCTCTCCCTCCGTGGCGTTTGGTCCAGTGGTGGCCGGATGGATGAGTGGTGTGTATCCTTTCCTCAGTGCCTTCAGTTCTGCCCCAGTCACCACCAGGAGTTTTATATCTTAGGCTGCAGAAACAGTGACATCATCAGCATTAGCTTGCTTAGTTTGCTTGTGTGACCAGCATCCCAAGAAGCAACTGTCCTGCTATACATGCAAGTAGGTAGTTTTCTACAGATAGCACTAACTCACCCTCGTTCCCAGTGTGCCTAAGATAGAGCCTGTGTCCTTCAAGCTGGACTTCCCAGCTAGGCTGGTTTGCTCTCACTGTTCCCTAGTGTTGCAAGGTTTGGGGGAACAGAAAGGGGCATTCAGATTTTTTTAAAATATTTTTTTAGTTGTTAACGAACCTTTTTCTTTATTTATTTATATACGGTGCTGAGAATCGAACCCAGTGCCTCACACATGCTAGGCCAGTGCTCTGCTATTGAGCCACAACCCCAGCCCCATTCAGGTGTTTTACTGCCCCTTTTTTCTTCAAGGACAATACAAGGGAGTTACCTTATTCTTTTTAGTGCTGCCTGACATTCCATTACCTGTGAGTTACAGAATTATGTCATCAGTCCCTTACTGATGGACAATTAACTGCCTCTAATCTTCATTACTACAAACCACAAATACCTTGTAGCAATCAAGTTTTACAAGTGTGAATACATTTGTAAGATAAATTCCTAGAACTAGGATTGTTACTGTTTATTAAATACAATTTGTGGGTTTAAGTTTCTAATGGATTATCCTCAGCCTACAGAGGTTACAGCAATGTATAGCCCGAAAGGAAAGGCAGCAAATGGAGTGAGTTTTACATGAAGAAAAGACCTCTTGGTGGAAGAGATTAGCTGAGGGACAGTCAGATGAATGCCTGGTCCAGCAATTCGGCACAGGACAAGGACAGAAAAGGAGCCAGCACCACCAACAGGTTATTCCCTGCAGGCAAGTCACCCATTTCACAGATGAGAAAAGAAGTTCAAAGAAGTGACATGCTTCACTCAGGGTCCTGGGGAATCCTCTAAGTCCAGGGATAATTCCTCCAAACAATAAGCTTCACCCTCTAACCTCAAGCTGTGGTCTCCTCTGTTGACTCAGCTACAATTTGGAGAATCCCACTTATTCCTACTGTGAGCAAAAATAGTTGGGCCTCCCACACAGTTCAGAGCCTCCCCTGGGCATTCATTACCACCCACAAGCAGGCCCAGTCTCACACCTACATCCTCATCCAGGTGCTATTTCCAGGCTACTGAGGCTCACAGAGGCCTGACTGTTCCCTTCTCTGGGTTACAGTGATTACCTGGACATTCACCTATCAGCCCAAGCAACTGAAATGTTCAACAGATCCTCTCCAGAGACACCACTGGAGTGGTGGGCAGTGAATGGGTGCTATGTCAGCCCTCTGGACATGGAAGAACCATTGTGAAACAGTTTTTTTCTTTGTACTTGGAAAATACTTTCACACCCATTAACTCGCTTCACCTCCACAGACATTCCGTGAGGTCTCCCAGGCAGAGATTCTTGCATTAATTCTTCTCGATTTAGAGAAAAGGAAAAGGGGGTATGACTTGCCCACTGCTAGAGAGAAGCAGAGACCAGAGGCATCCCGGATTTTCTGGTATCTAATCTTGGTTTCATTCTACTCTGATCCACAATAAGCAGTCTCCTAGTGGTATGGGATGTTCACAGAAAAATCTCATCTGCCCATAGCTATAATGACATGTCGTGTCCCTAGAAATATTCTTTTGAATCCTCCAGAATATCTTTGTTTCAGCAAGGTAAATCCGTTGTGAGGAGACTCTTGAGATGTTTCTGATTGGTGACCTCACACTATGTACTATATCCAAGTACTTGGCATAACTTCTAGAGCACACTGGGTATCATCACATGATGGTTGGATGGATAAATAGATGGATGTGTGGGCAGATGAATGAATGGATAGATGGATAGCTGGGTAGCCAGTCAGCAGGGGTAATGGTTGGTCATATTGCTTGTTTGTTTTGTTTTTATTTTTCTTCATAGCAATCTCCATTCCCAATATCATCTTGATGTCTTTTGTGGAACTACCTCCACCGGGGATACAGTCTCAGTGATCCTGAAAATCAGATGCTCTATCTTCTTCCAGCCAAGAAGCAAGCAAATGACACAAACTTGGCTGGTCATCTCACAGCCTCCTAGGACTGTGTATCCTTAGTAGCAGAGCAAGATGATGATGGAAATATTAGTTGGAACATGCAAATTGATTTGGGGGAGCAGTAGGGTGCCTGCCCCCCAAATCCCACTCTAGTGTACTAGAAATCATTTACTTTTTCATCTTTTAACCAAAAGAAGAAAAGTCCTCAGAAATAGTATTTTCAGACCTCCATTTCCCACATGAGAAAACTGAGTCCCCACAAAGGGCAAATGGTTTAACTGAATCCCACAGCTAGTTTTGGATCTGACCTGGACTAGAACTCAGGTCTCCTACTTTCTAGTCCCTTGCTCCTGCTCTTTGCTGCTCAAAGTTGACTCTAAAAGAAATGACTAAGGAACAGAATTTTCAAACCCTAATTTGAGGAAATTTTCCCAAGAGGACTTCCTCACCCAAGCTGAAACTCCTCAAAAATGCAAATGTCTAGGGAGGTTCTAAGATACCCAATATTCTAGTCAGAATATTCTGCAGGCCTAAGTGCTGAGGGAGGTGGGTAGAGGGAAGGGAAGCAGCAGAGATCAGAAGCAATGGACAGGAAGCCAAGGGACTTCCAGGATCAACTTTAAAAAGGAACGGAATACAGACCGCAATTAGAGCACTGGTAGGTGCCCAAATTTTGTCACTTCCTTTATAAGCCTGTCTGTGAAACTCCGAAAAAGAGTCTATATACTAGCCTGTGAAAGGAAAGAAGGAGGGAGCACACCTCACTCCATGGCCAGATTCGAGAGAAAGACATCCAGTGAAGGACAGAGGATGAGGCTGAGTGTCGGAGGTCTGCTGCACAGTGACAGAAAATCTCAAGGCAAGTCTGAGTCATCCCCATTTTCTATGTATTTCTCCCTAATAAAAATTAAGCTGCCAGGGTCTAGCATGGCACTTGACAGCTCATGGAAAATCCCTGTCCAATTCCCTGCCCCGACCCCCAGGCTTCCTAGTTCTCGTCTGAGATGAGGACCTTCATTGAGAAGGAAAGAACATTGAGGGAAGAAAACTGAGACCTGGACTGGGCTTGTGGCTCAGTGGTAGAGCGCTTACCTAGCATGTGGAAAGCACTAAGTTCAATCCTCAGCACCACATTAAAAAAATAAAGTAAAGGGCTTGTGGCTCAGTGGTAGAGCGCTTGCCTAGCATGTGTGAGGCACCGGGTTCAATTCTCAGCATCACATAAAAGTAAGTGAATAAAATAAAGGTCCATCAACAACTGTATATATGTAAGTTTACAAAAAAAAAAAAAAGAAATACTGGAAATTTGGAAATAGAAAGGGAAGGAACTGTTTTACAAGCACCTACTTTGTGCTAGAAATGATGTTGGACAGTTTATTAATTACCTCATTTAATCCTCTGAGGAATCCTAAGAGCTAGGTATACTTAGCTGCATTTTCAGAAAAGAAACCAAAGTATATACAAGTTAATAATTCATTCAAAGACATTTAAAAAGTAATTTCAACCTCCAGGCTTTCTGCTGGGGCCTAGGGACAGCAGAAATGAGGGGCAATCCTCTGGCAATAAGAATTCCTAGAGAGTAAAGGAAAGAACATTTCTTAAAGCAGTGTGCATGAAGAAAGGGGAAGGAAGTTGCCAACACACATAAGAAAAGCAGCAAAGCTGAAAAAGAGGAAAAGCAGCAAAAATGGACTCTGATGTATTAGAAGAGTAGGACCAGAAGTCACCTGCCATTCAGCAATTTTGAAAGAACCAGTACTTTCCCCAGGGCCTTGCTCCCTGGGCCACCCCACCCTAAGGTAATTTGTGGTGGGCTCCTCCAGTAACCCCAGGCAGATGAGCACCGTTCCCAGCAACAAACACACCACATGTGGTCTCCAGCTGCAGAGACCAAGTGGGTGTGCACAGCCACTGTCCTGTGTGGGGAAGGTGAGAAGACTGGGGGGAGGCCAAGCTGCAGCCCTCCGTCTGAATGTGGTTGGAACTAGGAAAACAGTTGTTAAAGTCAGAACCTCGGTGTGTGTCAAACACACATTTGGTGACAAGTTGTTAAAGTCAGCACCCCTGACATAGTCAAACGCACATTTGGTGACAGGGAGGGAAAAGAAGGGAAGAAAAGGAGGAAAAGAGGCAGAGCAAGAAAACACAGAAAGAACGATCCAGAGCTGGACCAAAAGGCAAGGGTAGGAGGCAGTAGAAATAGTCCTGGATGGGGTTTGGACCTGCCACCACCTGGTAAGTCCCCTGAGCCTGCAAGGAGATCCCAGCTTGAACCTCTGCACAGCTGCCTCCTGCAGGTCCTGCAGCCAGCACCAAGCAGAGCACCTGCCCCAAGCAGGGTCCTGCAGAAACAGAGGAGTGAGGCAGGGGCTTCCTGTCCCAGGTGGGAAGGGCAGAGAAGGAGAGATCAACAGGGGAACAGTTCTCTAATTAAAGCCCATGAGGAGAAATGGCTTTGCCTCTGGCTATTTTGGGGGGACCAGATTCCTAAAGGATGTGTGGACATTCCCTGCTTCAGGCATTTTGTTAAGAGTAGCCAGAAGAGCCAGAACTGCCACCGACACCATCCTGGGGAAACTCCACATGTGACCAAAGCCTTGGAATTCAAATGGAATAGAATTTCACTTTCCCTGCCTATGCTTAGTCAGCTTAGGTCGGCATATAACTTGGCTGGCAGTCAGATTAGCTTAGGAAGAGTGAATGACAGAGGGAAATCAAAGTCTGGGCCAAGACAGGAGGGGTGGAGTCGACTGGAAGGATGTGTGCATGGCTTCAGTGAGACTTATGGAAAAGGTCTGATGAGACCTGGCCTTGTGAGCTGGAGCAGCTCATCTATGAGCTGGCCAGGTCTATGAACCAGCTGTATGCCAAATAACAAGTGTAGGTCACTATATATTGGTGAAAGTATTCACAGCCTCCATCAGATTCTCAAAAGGTTCCATTACCCAAAACAGGTTTGGTCACTTTACAGATGAGGAAACTCGGGCCCAAAGGCAGTAAGAAAACTTATTCAAAGTCATTCTTACCAGCCATAAGAGAAAAATACTGCATGATCTCGCATATCTGTGGAATCTTAATGAAAGTTGAATACATGGAAATGAAGAGTAGAACTGTAGTCACAAGAGGCAGGGAAGTAGGGGATAGGACAAAGCAGACAGAGGTGGAATAATATAGGATGAATAAGTCTAGAGACCTAAACTACATCATGAAGACTATAGATCATCATACCATATAGTATACTGAGAATTTACTAAGAGAAAGGTATGCACAACATGCACAGAAAGCGGTAATTATATGAGATGAATATGTTAACTTGTTTGCCTGCAGTTATCATGTCACTATGTTTGTGTATTATCAAAATTTCAAGTTGTACATCTTAAATTTTTTTATTAAAAATACATAGAAATAAGTAATAGAGCTGAACTTTTTTTTTTCAGTATCGGGAATTGAACTCAGGGTTGCCCTACAACTTTTATATAAGTATATATATATATATTTTTTTTTTTTTCAGTACTGGGGATCAAACTCAGGGCCTTGTGCTTGCAAGGCAAGCACTCTACCAGCTGAGCTATCTCCTCAGCCCTATATTTTTTATTCTGAGACAAGGTCACACTAAGACAGGAAAACTGGTGTCACACTGGCTTCCAACTTGGGATCCTTCTATCTCAGTCCCTTGAAGCAGGAATTACAGGCATGTGCCACCATGCCCAGCTCAGAGCTGGATTTTGAAGATGCTATATGAAGTTATTGATTTAGCATGTATCATATCCAAGACAGTTGATGAAAAGCAAGGGGAGATTCTAAAAGACAAATAGAAAAGGCATAAGATGGAATACTGTGTTCCTGGAGTTAAGACCAGTGGAAAGATGATTCACAATTAAGGAGTATATATATTTACTTGTGTGTGGTCTGTCTCCCTCCCCAGCCTACTCCCACACACAACAGCCCCAGAAAGCAGGTCTTTGAACACCTTGCCTACCAGGGTGTCTGCAGTGCCTAAAACAGTGCCTGCATCACAGCAGTTCTCAGCAGCAATGTGTTGAGCAGTGTAGACCAAGCACCCTGAAAGGACAGGGAGGGCAGGAATGGCTCCATGTTATTTGTACCTCACTTCACAGCCCCCTAAACACATCCTGGGCATTATGTCCCTTATCCTCTCAACCATCAGTGCAGTGGGTCACACAGGAAGGAGTTCCTAATTTTCAGGAACACAAAGTACTAGGTGAATAGTAATGAGAGTGGCCACTCATTGAACCCCCACCCGGTACCAAGTTCCATACTGTTTACACAGGCTTTCTCATTTGTTCATGGAATCAGCACATTAAAGCCAGAGAATAACTTAAAGATAACTTGGTAGGTCAAGTCCAAATCCTGATTTTGCACAAGAGGAAGCGAGTGATAGGAATGGGGAAAAAAAAAAAAAGAAAAAAAAATATATATATGATCTTCCCCCTTCCCTGCTCCTCACAATCCACTAAAACCACCAAAAGGGAAGAAAAATGCTCCTGAGATTCCCTGTGCCTATTCCCATTCAACCACTATCCTACCAACTCATCGCCAGTCCCCCACAGACACACTTACACACAGTAGGAAGGTTCATTAGGATGCATAGATGAGAACATGTTGTCCCATCTGTGTGTGGGTTGCTCAGCTAGTGTCCCAACTCAGCATATCTGGTGCCCAGGAAATATTTTCCTTTCTTCCATAAAGAAGGAAACTGATACCAAGAAAGGAAACAGAGTACCCAGGGGAAAATTGCCTTGGCAAGAGTTTGGGGATTTCTTTAGAAATAATAGAGTGTAGTAGAAAGTGGTCATGGGTTCAACACTGAGTTCTGTCACTAATAGGCAATGACCCTCAGCTAGTCACTTAACCTCTCTAGGCTCAACTGACCTCTCTGTTTAAAGGAAGACTTCTTGGGGCTGGGGTGTAGCTCAGTGGTAGAGTGCACCTGGCATCTACAAGGCCTCCAGGGCTGCCTCCCTGATGTGAGCCACACAGGCATCCAAAAAAATCTGGTCTCAGAGCCCACTTAAAGGTTGTGGGCCCCCGTAGATGCAAAGAACCTCCTTGAGCCTCAGTTTCCGTTCTTTAAAGTAACAATGATGACCGCTCTGCCGTAGTAAGGAAGGTGATTTAGTCAACCCCAGCCACTAATTACATGTGACAGTACCTAACAAGAAAATATTCTCAGTACTGGGTTACATTTTTTTTTTTAATTTGTTTTTGTTACTGTCAATAAACATTTTTCTCTTAATTCGGAAGCCCATTTTCAGCCCCACCCAGGCTAAACTGTCGGGAACAATCCAGCATGCAAAGGTGGACGACCCTGTGGTCCTGATGAAAGCAAGAAAGCCCTTGTGGAGAAATGGCTCCCACGGAGGAATCATTCAACTCACATCTGGTGAAAAAGTTGCCACTAACCAGCTCAGATCCATTGTTCCAGTCACAGAGTGGGTTCCCTCACCTCCCTTGGAGATTATATGTCCAAAGGACCCTCCCCAGTAGAACAGCACCCACAGGCAGGACCTGTAAAAGAAACCAAAAAGATCCAGTGGCTCTGATCCTGTCCTAACCATGCCCACCCCACCCCCTTACTCCCACGATAGCAGCTTCCTACTCTCTAGGGGAGACTCTGCCCTGGAGGTGATGCTGAGGATGCCTGCAGAAGAGGTTTCCATCGCGGTACTTGGTCAAGGGGGAGCTGATGAGCTCACTCTGGATGGGAGGGCAGGAAATAGACTCAAATTTCCAGAGGCTATTTCAGTTTTCTTTTCCAATTTATGCAATTTCACTTATGATATCAGCTAGTGCTTGGTCACTACTTTGGAAACTCCCCTTGGGGGCGGGGTGCTCCCTCTACTGGCCCTGAGTCCTATAAAAAGCCAGCCTGAGCTGCAGAGGATCCCTGCAGAGACTCCTGAGACAGCACCTGCATCACCCACAGCCTCCTCCCACAGGTACCATGAAGGTCACCGCAGCTACCCTGGCTGTCATCCTCACCGCTGCCGCCTTTTGCATTCCTGCATCTGCCTCCCCATGTAAGTCTGCGCCCTGACACCACAGAGTAGGTCCACCCACTGCCTAGAAGGTCCACCCCATCCTGTTATTCCAGCTCTTGCCCTCTTTTCAACTATCGCATGTATACTGTCTGCATCATGTTATTTACATTCTTAAATTTTGTTTTACCCAGATGTCCTGTTACCTCTGATAGATCTCTATGCCACTTGTGGCAGGGCCCCTAGTCAACTTTTCTGGGTCTCCAAGGTCTATAATCCTTGAGTTTTGTAGGTGTTCACTGAGTGTGGTCTGATGCTGGGAGTATTGGTAGGCAGAGGAAGCTGGACTGACCTTGAAAACTGAATGACTCTTCCTGTCCCCAGCAGGATTTCTAAGAAAATTCTAAACTCTCAACAAAATCCTCCTGAGATGGTCATGGTCTCTCATTTCACAGATGGAAAAAAACATGGGGCTCGTGAAAGAATAATTAAAACAAATTAAAAGTCTACTGTGGAGGGATTGTGCTGATTGCTTTACCTGTCATTTTATTTTATACAAATATTCTCTGAGTAGCTGTTCTAGATTTACAGATGGGGAAACAAAGGCCCAGGCAAGTTAAATAACTTGCCTAAGGGCACACCCACCTAGGAAGTATTCAAATCCAACTCCATCCGACTGGGATAAATACTACTGCTCTGCTGGGAAGAGACAACTACACTTTCCAACAGCATCTTATTAATTGACTAACAAGAGGTTCTCTATTTGAAGCCCTTCTTCCTACAGCCCCATCAAGGACTCCCAGGACGCAATATGCAAATTTCTGAATCCATTTAGGATCTTGGCTGAGCCAAGGAGCCAGCTTTGGAACCAATTCCTCCCAAACCCACCCACCTTGATTTCAAATAAATCAAGTTTTGAATTCATCAGGGATTCTGGAAGGGTGAGAATGAGAGCAGAGAACCCATGACAGAGGAGAAGGAGGCCCAGCATGACCTGAGAGCCCAGGGAAGTGGGTTATGATATAAAGGAAAGGATATAAGCTTGGCTCAAGGATCAATTGACAGGGAAGAGATACTTTCAGGCTTCTTTTGGAATTTCTATTCTGCTACTGTGTGTCCATTACCAAGTGCCTTTACAAAGTTCCACTACCAAGTTCCTCCAAGGTGGATAACAGTCTTTTCAAGATCAGTCATGTAAAATAGCAGCACAGTGCCCAGAGTGCACTGGCAATGAATGAAGGGGGGTGTCCTTTCTTCCTCCTTTCTCACAGATGCCTCGGATACCACACCCTGCTGCTTTGCCTTCATCTCCCGCCCGGTGCCCCGCAACCACGTCAAGGACTATTTCTACACCAGTAGCAAGTGCTCCAATCTAGCAGTCGTGTGAGTCTCAATCCCATGGATTCCTCCAGAGGGGTGAGAAAGGGATGACCTGGCTCCCAGAGCCAATCCCTCCAATACCAGGCACCCTCTCAGAGGGTGCCCCACCCACTCCCACCCATCCTCCAGCTACTCAAGGAGCCACAGTGCTTCCATCTTTAGCCTCCGGGTTCCCAGCTACAATGTAAAAGAACTAGACAAGGTGTCTTTGGAGGACCCTGCCCACTTCCTGGGCTAGGTCCTGGGTTCCTCTTGCTGGTGCAGCTTTTACTTGAAAAGAGCCTGAAATGCCCCGACATAGAGAAGATAGACTCCATCATTCCTTTCCAGTGAAGAACCCTAGAGTCCCCCACATCCCACACCTAATCAAACCAACCTGGACCTCAAAGGAACTGGGGAGGAGGTCTAAGTAGTTCAGGGGTTAGCAAAGCAAAACAAAATAGCAACAGTAAAAAAAAAGAAAAAAAAAAAAAGAGCTTTTCATTTGAGAAGAAATTTTAAAAAGAGAGAGATTCACTTTTAAGTATGCAAGCTGATACATTTGGGGAAATGTATAGTCCCTATTGAATGGGAAGTGCCTACTATGTGCCAATGCCTTATGTACATTACTTCTAAATTTCACATGATAGCCCTGACAGGTAAGCACTATTCCATGTTTCAGATAATGAAACTGAGACTCCAGAGAGGTTTGTTGACTTCTCCAAGATTGCACAGTGAGGACAGAGCCTGTCTCTGGAGCCTCCTTAGTTGCTTAAGAAATGGAAAATGATAAGAGACTGAAAATGGGGCTTGACCCAGTGGCGCAGGCCTCTAATCCCAGTCACTTGGGAAGCTGAGGCAGGAGAATTGCAAATTCAAGGCCATCCTGTCTCAAAATTTTCAAAAATATATATATAAAAGTCTGAAGATGTTCAGTGCTTGCCTTGCATGTGCAAGGCCCTGGGTTCATTCCCTAGTACTGAAGGCAAGGGGGATAAAAATGGGGCTATCATCAAATTTCCTATGAAAATTCCAAGTTTTTAGCCCAAAAAAATGTTCATGACATGCAAAGTTATAGGTATTCAAAAGTGGATTTGGGGCCTGGTGAAACAAAATATTCTGGTAATATTTTACATTACCAATTTTATTTCTGAAAATGAATAGTTTTCAAAAGGAAATAAACTATTCCCTAAGCATCTCTTATGGGCAGAGATTAATAAAACCATCATCCCCGCCCTATGGGCTCACAATCTAATAGGCAATGAGACAGACACAGCAATGACTAGAGTACCCTTTCAAAGAACATCACGCAGGATGAGAGGGAATGTGTCCAGTTCCAAGGGTGGAGAGAGGATTTAGAAGAGGTTGCTGCAAAAGGTGCTGTTGGGCACGATTGGGATGGCAGGAGAAGCCTGTGGGGTGGAATTCACCAGGCAGAGTGTGTGCCTGCAGGATTCTACTTTGGTTTGTGTAGAGACTCCACGTAGGGAAGCCAAGGGGACCCCTCGGATGTCAAGAAAACCAGCAAAAACAGAACTGTCAAGTGTAAAATGAGCCAGAACAGGGAAAACCTAGAAAATTGGGGTCCAGTTAAAATGCTACTGTAGCTACCCAGATGTGTGGTACTGGAAGGAGGAGGAAAGGAGAGACAAGAGAAAGGAACATTCGAGGTGGAATTAGCCAAGGCAATGGACTTGAGGTCAGGGCCAAAGAGGAGAGAGAGGTTGACAATGTAGCTGAGAACTCTGCCTACATAGTTAGAGAAGAGTGGAATGCCCTTAAGTCTCAAGGACAGGCTGTTTAAAGAGGAAGGAGGCAAGACAACCCTGTGGAAACAGCTGGGGGATGGAGGAGAGTGTAAAGTAAACAAAGAGCTGGTAGCTGAGGACATTCTCTTAGAGGAGGAAGGGGCCTTCCAATACAAACAAGGCAGGGTGGCATTGCCTTGGTGAGCACAGGCCCTAGAGCAGGTCTGCCATATCAGAACCATGCATGCCACCTGGTAAACTTAGGTCCCTCACTTAACCTTCTGAACCTCAATTTCCTCCACCAAAATGGAATGATAGAAGCATTTCCCTCCTTTGGTCACCATGAGAATAAAAATGCTTCAACTACTCCCTGACATACATAAAAGTAATAAGCGAAATTTAAGAAATGAATGCAATCCATTCATCTCTTTGCTCATTCAATAAATATCTATTAAGCACCAACTATGTGCCAGGCCCCAGGGTCCAAGACTCAGGAAAGAACACAGAGAAAAGGGCAGCAATTGAGATTGCCAGCTCTGAAGTTGGAAGGAAGGAAGTCAGACAAGTAGAGGGTCCTGAAAATGGGTGAAGGGAAGGAAGCGGTTGCAAGGTACCTGTTCTTTGGTATCATGCTGCAAGGAGGAGGAAGTGGAGACTGGGCAAGGCTCACCTCAGGTGTTGGTTTCCTGACCTTTTGACTTCCTGGCCACAGGTTAAGGGTGCTGAGGAGAGAGGGCTGAAAAGGACAGGGTCTATGTCTGAAGCTTCCACACCTTTCCAATAAGAAAACAAATGGCGGGGAGGCAGAAGAGCCAAGAACACCCCTTCCACTGCTTTCCTCATCAGCTCTGCTCACCATGGACACAGATGGACAAGTGATCTTGGGTGAAGCTCAAAACAGCAGAAGAGTTGCCCTGAGAACAAATAGTATCCATAATAGAGCCCAAAGAGCAACCAGAAATCCTCATTCTCACAACACATCTAAACCTTCACTTTGTCTGAAAATATTTGGGCACAAACACATGCAGAATATACTTTAAGAGAGTTAAAACAGGCCGGGAGTGTAGCTCGGTGGTAGACCAGTTGCCTAATATGTATGAGATGTATGAGGCCCAGGGCTTAATCCTGGGGAAAAAAAAATTAAGATGATGGTATGTGTTTTACCACAAATTTTTTAAAAAGTTCAAATGCTGTTAGACATGGAATCAGAATTACACAAGGTTAGTGACTTTGAAAGACATATGGATAGATGCCTATAGAAAGAATGAAATCAAACTATAAGAATGAAAAAGATATTTAAATGAGGTAGGCACATAGCATATCAGAATATATTTGAGCATAATTCTTCATTCTAGGGAACACACAGTATTTTTAAAATATGATAGTTATTGCAAAAACAGTCTGATTTACAAATTACCTTTGTTGCCTGGAATACATAATTAATTCCTTTGTTAGGCCATATAATATGGCATACTGTGTGGTTCAATAAGATTTTTAAAATAAACTTCCAGATAGCTGCCCAATAGTTAATTTTCTTCCTATGAGAACCTCTAAAATATTTAATCAGATATACTAACTTAAGTAAAACACATGTTCAAATCCCCCCTAAAATAAGAGTAATGGGTAGGAACACATCCTAAAGGAGAAGCCAAAATGAAAAAGGGCCAAGTAGGCAGGGCTGCCCCCACCCCAAAATATGTGTTAATGGGTAGCACTCCTACCCAGCCCACAGTCTGCCCCACCAAAAACCAGGCTCCCAGCAGAGAGGCAAGGCTGAACTGACCTTCATGACTCCCAGTTTTTATACTTCCAATTTATACCATCGACACCTGTAGAGATAAGGCCTCCTACCTTCACATCCTTTACATTCTGGTTGGTAATTTGGTAGAAGCATTTTGGCACTGCCAATCTCAAGTCCCTCAACCTCTCTGGGCCAAGGTCCAGGACCAGGACCTTGGTCTCATTTTGCTCTAATCCACCCTAAAGCAGAGGTCTCATAGCATTCCAATAACAATAACTATACACGCATGTTATTCTTGTATTTTTTTTCAAAACTCATTATGTCATTTGAGATCCACAACAATTATGCAAAGCAGAAATTATTTCTATCCACATTTTAGAGGTTAGCAAATAGGCTCAGAGTCCCTATGTGATTTGTCCACAGTGATCCAACTACTAAGTAGTGTAATGAAGACTCGTTCTTTCGTTCACCCACCTGTGCATAGATATATTCATGGGTTCATTTGTCGAGTGTCTACTCTGTGCCAGGCACTGTGTTGTCTACAGTAAAATCATGTGTTCCTTTAAGCACTTTTCTTAAGCACATCCTGGGGAACATTTTTTCTCTTTGCATGGTGAGCACCCGCACAGGGCCTGGGAAAAGGGAAGTGCAGAGAAAAGGCAAATGGTTAGCCAGTTCAATCCTGGGCTCCAGAGTCTCCATATCCCCTTAGCATTGCAGGCTGCATGTGCCTGGGTGGGGGTCACAATGTATACAAGTTTGCTTCTGGCTTGGAGCCCTTAGACCCAACAGAGGAAGAAATATCTTTTTCTAAAAAGAAATAAAACTTCAGAGAGCTCCAAAAAGGCCATACTCCAGTCCCATCACCATCTCCTTTAATGCCTCAATCCACTTCATCCCCTAAACTGGCTGTCCTGGTACTTACAAGGTCTCGCTCTCTTCTCCTCTCCCACAGCTTTGTCACCCGAAGGAACCGCCAGGTGTGTGCCGACCCAGAGAAGAAATGGGTTCGGGAGTACATCAACTCTTTGGAGATGAGCTAGGACACCTTGAACCTCAGCTCGTGTCAACTCATCTGTTGCTTCCTGCTCTCATCCTAACCACCTTGGGAAGCTACTCCCCAGCCTCCCACTCCCACTTACCTGTTGGAGGGGAGATTCTACCACACAGCAGCAATTAGAAAAGACTCCCTGACCTAAGCCTGACGGCGTTACTAAGGTCCTGCCTTGGCAATAGGAAGTCTCTAGTCCCTTGGCTTGGCTATGGTTCTATGACTAGATAAGGAAGTCAGCATGCCTCTCAAGGAAAGAAGGAAGACTGGGATCCTGTAGAACTCTCCCATGGCCAAAGTTGCCATCTTAGGCCCTCAGGAGGGCTGACTATCCAACATAAGAAATCAGCTATTTTCTCTCTTTTTACCCAGTGCTGGGGATGGAACATGCTAGGCAAGCACTCTACCACTGAGCTAGATCCCAAGCCCTTTAATTTTAGAGACAGGGTCTCACTAAGTTGCCCAGGCCGGCCTCAAACTTGTGATCCTCCTACCTCAGTCTCCTGAGTAACTGGGACCACACCACTAGATCTGGCAGAAATCAGCTTTTCATTAAAATTTTCAGTGAATTACAAAGCTGGCTCCTGGATTGATTTCCTCCTTGAGAACCCTCCTTCCCCATGAGCACTAAGCAACAGAGGTCCAGGTCTGAATATATCTGCTGCCCACACTAGACTTGGGGGCCATGGCCCACCCAGTGAGCAAGGTTGGGAGCAAAAGCTCTCTCTCTCTCTCTCTCTCTCTTTCTCTCTCTCTCTCTCTGAGGAGTGGTGAGGAGTGGGCAATGGCAGGCAGAGCAGGCAAAGTAACTAAGGAGTGACTTATCCACTGGGTAGAAGGGACAACAGTCACTATGTCCCAGCCCCAAGCCCCAGGAATTTATCTGTCTCCCTGTCGTGGTACCTCCCTGTTTCCTCAAACTTTGGTTGGCCCTTCCACATTAGCCTACCCTCTACCTAATCCCCAGTGGGTTTCTTTACCACCCTTGTCCTTAGAACAGGATAGTGGCAATCCTGAAGTTTCCAGTCGTTCAAATCAGGAGAATGAGGCATTCTGTGGTTTTCACAACCATACCAGTACCTCTAAAGTGAAGTACTCCAACTTTCACAACTATGTTTCCCTTCACATGAATATATACTGACAACAGATATAGGCAACATTAATTGAGCACTCACTATGCACCAATCCTGGGCTCAGCCTCACAAATTCATCATCCTTTTTATGGGGAGTAGTTGTTATTATTAGCCCTGTTTACAGTGAAGAAAAAACATGGCAAGAGAAGGAAATGATTTGCCCACAAAACCCTACACCCCCCCCAAAAAGTAAGGTCTAATGCCAAAGGCCATATTTTTTGTTTTTTACCTTCAAATTGCAAATTTTCAAACTGACATAAATTTGCAAGAATCCATTCATGTGTTCTTCACCTGGATTCAAATATTAACCTTTTACTATATTTGCTCCCCCCACCCTCTCTCTTTTGTATATATGCTTTTATCAGAACAATTTGAAAGTTGCAGAGATGATGTCACTTAACCCCTAAAAGTTTCAGTATCTATATTCTAATAGTAAGAACGGTCTACAGAATCACAAAAGGAGCAAAACACTCAGGAAACTTAACAGTGACACGATATTATTTTCTAGTATACAATCCATCATCAGATTCCTCTTATTGTCCCAATAATGTCCTTTATAGCTATTTTTTAAAATTAAGGATCCAATGCTAACACACAACAAAGGCAAGGGGAGAATAGAAGTTCTTTGGAGTAGACAAATGAATTAGAATGAAGGGAAGGGAGGGGGACAGGAATAGGAAGATAGTGGAATGAATCTGACATAACTGTCCCATGAATATATATGAATACATTACAATGAATCTTCACATCATGTACAGCCACAAGACTGGGATCCTAATTAGCATAAGATAGACTCCATGTTTGCATAAATACATCAAAATGTACTCTACTGTCATGTACAACTAAAAATAACAAATTAAAAAAAAAAGAAAAGTAAATTGCACTAATGGAAAAAATCAGGATACAATTATGTACACATATTGGATTTATGTGTCTCATGTCTTTTTTTGTGTCCTTTAGCATATTTTTTTCATTTTTTCATAAGGACACTGATAATTTTCAGTTCAGTTCAGATTTTTTTCCCCAGTACTAAGGATTGATCCCAAGGCCTTGTGCATACTAGGCAAATACTCTATTACTGAGCCATATCCCCAGTCCCAGATCCGATGTTTGTAGAATGTTTCTCATTTGGGGTTTATCTGATTATTTACCCATAATTAGATTTAGGTTAAACATTTTTGTAGGCATATCATGGGGTGATGCTGTCTTTCTCAAAACACTACATCAAAGTACATCATGCCAGTTTTCTGGTGATGTAAAGTCTGATGACTTGATGGCCCATGTACTTTTGCTACAATGGGTTGCCTGCTGTGTGCACTGTGGTAGGCACTGAGGGTGGGGTGGGGAGATCAGAATAAAGAGGTACATAGTCACAAGCCACAATCTTCACCTTTAGGCAGGTCACAGTTCAGTGAGGAATATGGCCCTATGAACAGAGTAAACATATGATAAACACCTAAAAAGAAACAACTGTACAGAAGGCTGTGGCGACATGTGGGCTGGGGCAATTACATCACTGAGTGGGGTGGGGCTGGGATCCTGGGGAGGAGAATTCAGAGATGAGATACCTTTTTTTTTCTGGTACTAAGGACTGAACTTAGGGGTATGCTATCACTCAGTTGTGTCCCCAGCCCTTTTAATTTTAATTTTTCAGATGGGATTTTTCAGATAGGGTCTCACTAAATTGCCAAGGCTGCACTTGAACTTGGAATCCTCCTGCCTCAGCCTCCCAAGTAGCTGGGATTGCAGACATAGGTCACCACACCTGGCTAATATGAGGGAACATTCAAATGGCGTTTGAAAGATATGAGTAAAAGTTTAACAGGTAGAAAAGGGAGGGAAAATACTGATAGGTACAGGGAACAGCATATGCAAAAGTGGGAGGCAGGAAAGACAGATCTTTGGTATCCTTTTGCTTGTTTGCTTGTTTTGTCCCCAACGCTTTTTTTTTTTTTTTTTTTTTTTTTTGACTCAGGATTGAACCCAGGGATGCTTTATCACTAAGTTACAAGCAGCCCTTTTTATTTTTTTATTTTTTTGAGACAGGGTCTTGCTAACTTGCTTAGAGCCTCGCTTAGTTGGTAGGCCTTGAACGTACCATCCTCCTGCCTTAGTTTCCTGAGTTAGAATTACAGGAATGCACCACTGCACCCTGCTGGTACTGTCTCTTACAACCAAGGAGGGAGTGTATGTATAAAAGGGGCTATCCATCACAGCCATCTTCCTGATGGCAAATCCTGAGAACAACCCCTGCCCCTAATGTGGGCTTACTTGAGCCCAACAGTTCACTGAATGCTTTGATTTTCTTTTTTAATTTATGCCTCACCACAGCCCTCGTAGTTGGCCAGACAGGCATGACTTTTCCACTTTTCAGACGAGGAAAGTGAAGCTCAGATAAGTCAAGTAACCAGATCTGTCCACTGGCCATTAGATGCCAGGAGTGGGTCTCAAGAATGGAACTTGAGGGCTGGGGAGATAGCTCAGATGGTAAAGTACTTGCCTTGCAAGCACAGGGCCCTGGGTTCGATCCCCAGCACCGCAAAAAAAAAAAAAAAAAAAAAAAAAAAAAAAAAAAAAAAGAATGGAACTTGAGTGTTCTATTTACCAAGGCGATCTGGTTGCTAACACTTGGAAGCTTCTACCTCGGTGGTCCTTCTTGTTCGAGAGGACAGGTCTCCTCCAGTCGTGCCACCACTCCCCTACAGCCCTGAATTCCCTGCTGCCCAGAATCCCTCTAACCCCACCAGGATAAGAGGATGGCCTACGAAAAATCAGGAGATATCTCTGAAATCGCCAGGTCAATGATCAAGCACCCATGGCTAGACTATGAATACAGGAACAAAGGTGAGGCTGGAAGGAACAGGAAGAGAGCCAGGGGCAGGGGCCTGAAAAAGCAAGGCTACGGGCTCCCCATTCCAGGCAGGGGCCTGAGTTCAGCAAATCCATGAGAAAGGTCAGGGCAGGCCTTTGGACATGTTGATGGCTCCTGGCAGCCTTCAAAGTAAGTCTCTAGCTCCGCAGCAGGGCTTACAGGGTCCTCTTAAGTTGGGACCCTGTGTGTCTCCCTAGCTTCTGCTCCCACACCTGCACCCTGCTCTCCGCCCCAACTCTCATGCCACCAAGTCTTTACAGAAGATGTTCCCTGCGCCTGATGCTCTTTCCCCTTCTCTGTATGGCTTACTCCAGCTTGTATGAAGACTGACTTGTGTATAATCTCCCCTGGAGAACTTCCCAGATCTTTCCAGCCAGGTTAGATGAGGTGCCTGTGAGGTGTAACACTTGTTTCTCTCCGTTAATCACTAAGAAACATTTCTGTTTCCTTTATTCTCAAAATGTGGTTCCAGGAGCAAGAGCACCACCATCTTACTAGAAACGCAAATTATCAGAGCCCACCCCAAATCCAGTGAATCAGATATAAAGAGTCCCAGAAATGATACTAAGAGTTCCAGAAATCTGTGTTTGAAACAAGCTCTGCAAAGTGATTCTTACACACTTTTTGAGAGACTGAAATTTGTTTGAGAAACTGAACTAGACCAGTGGTTTTTACCTTTAGCTGAACATGTGAATCTTCTGGGAGCTTCCTAAAATGCCTAGGCCCTTTCCCCACAGAATCTGATTCAATTAGGCTTGCCTGGGGCCTAGACATGCTCAAAGTTCCCCCAAATAATTCTATTATGCAGCCCAGATTAAGAATACCCTGCTAGTCTCCGTGTTTCTTAAATTTCAATCATGTAGGAATTACCTGGAATCTTGTCAAAATTAAAATTCTGATCAGTAGGTCTAAGGGGGAGCTGAGATCAGCATTTAGGAGGAGCCCCAGGCTCGGGCACAGCCACCACCCCACAGACCACATGTAGAGTAGCAAAGTCCTGTACTGTGAGACTATGAGCCCCTTAAGGGCAGGAATCACGCCTTACTTTCTTACCTCCCTATTATCTAGCAAAATATCTGATGCTAGTATTCACTAAGTGTTGAATAAACAAATGCCTGAATGATTTTTTTAATTAAATTTTTTTTATTTTTACAGACTGCATTTTGAATTCATTATACACAAATGGGGTACAACTTTTCATTTCTATGGTTGTACACAATGTAGATTCACACCATTCATGTAACATACATGGGGTAATACTGTCTGTCTCATTCTACTATCTTTCCTTCCCCAACCCCTCCTGCCCCATTTTCCTCTACACCATCCCAAGTTCCTTTATTCTTCATCCCCCCCACCACACCACACCCCTTCATTATGTATCTTCATCCACTTATCAGAGAAAACACTCAGCCTTTGGTTTTTTGAGCTTGGCCTATTTCACTTAGAATATTTTCCAACTTCATCCATTTACCAGCAAATGCCATAATTTTATTCTTCTTTATGACTGAGTAGTATTCCATTGTGTATATATACCACAGTTTCTTTATCCATTCATCAATTGAAGGGCATCTCGGTTGATTCCACAATCTAGCTATTGTGAATTGAGCTGCTATGAACACTGATGCAGCTGCATCACTATAGTATGCTGGTTTTAAGTCCTTTGGGTATAAACTGAGGAGTGGGATAGCTGGGTCAAGTGGTGGGTCCATTCCAAGTTTTCTGAGGAATCTCCATACTGCTTTCCAGAGTGTCTGCACCAATTTGCAACTCCACCAGCAATGTATGAGTATGCCTTTTTCCCCACATCCTCGCCAACACTAATTATTGCTTGTGTTCCTGATAATAGTCATTCTAATTGGACTTAGATGAAATCTTAGGGTGGTTTTAATTTGTATTTCTAAGCCACTTTGCATGCTGTCTTATTGTACCATGCATACATACTCTTATCCTCCTGCCAGAACTCAGAAAAGCCATGACTCGTGCTCTACCGCCCTTGTCCTACTACCAGGTAAGACCTCTAATTTTGGCCACCCCAAGAGATGTGTCAAAGCACAAGGAACAACAAACTACTCCTTTCCATGCAGACTAGTTCACAGAAGACATTCTTAGATGAGTCACGTTCTTCTCTGAGCCTCAGGAGCTTCCTCTGCCATAGGCCAGCCCCTGCCCACCTGCTGCAGAGTTGCTATGACACAAAATCTACAAGGCCTGCGCCATGCAGGGAGTGCTTACTAATGGGAGTCTTTTTTATTCGTTAACATGGGGATTCTCTGACACAGAAGGCCCAATTAAGTTTAAATTTCAGAAAAACAATGAATGTTTTTTAGTATAAGTATATTTCAAATTCCCAAATATTTCATTCATTACCTAAAATCCAACTTGAACTTGAACTTGACATCCTATTTGGGTTTTTGTTTTGTTGTTTGTTTTGCTTGTTCTTTGCTAAATCTGGAAACACTATTCACCATAAATCAGTGCTCCATTTTCTGAAATCATGACAATCACTTAAAAACCTATGACTGAAGTCCCTTTTTCCTATTGCACAGAGAGATATGTTGTAAAGATAGGGGGTTTGAGAAGAGATAAGGATGAATCCCAGTCAAATCCTCAGAGAAAGTCCCTGACCCACCCCAAACCCCCATACAGGAGAGCTGTAGTTAAGAGCTGGGAGTGTGGTTCAGTGATAAGAGCAGTATGGCATGAATGAGGTCCTGGGCTCCATTCCAGTACTGCAGGAACACACACACACACACACACACACACACACACACACATATGGTTAAGAGATAGATTATCTAAAGAAAGTCTGCTTTCCTAACTAACCTATTACATTCATGAAGGCAGGAAAGATAACTACATCCCTAGCAGATACAGATACTCAATAAATATCTGAATGAGCAGTCATTTGTATTTTCCCCACCTTTAGTCCATATCACCCAACTCTTACCTTTTCATGTCCCTAACCAAATGACCTTTTCAAAATGCTTTAAGATCCTCAAATAACCAAACAGTATTCAGATCAACTTACAGGTTGCTTTGCAATCTGGTCCTCCTTTGTTCTTTTTTTTTTTTTTTTTTTTTTTTTTTAGAAAGCCACAAAAACAGCATCAAATTTACTAGAGGTCTCATTTTTTTTTTTAAAGAAACAAGTGAATTAAAAAAAAAAAGAAAAAGTGAAATTAATTTTAATAGCGTATTTTACTTAACACAGTCTATTTAAATTGTTATCTTTTTTGATATGTAATTGACTTGCTGCATTGCAAGGACTCAAGAGCCATATGTAGCAAGTGGCTTCATATTGAACATTTCAGTACTAAATGATTGCCATGGATTATACCCTTTAATTCTCTGAGCAGTAGTAATAGCTATGTGATAGTAACTATGACTCCATTTTACACGCAAGATGAGGGAAGCACAAGGAGAATAAGTAACTTACTCAAGGACACACAGCTAGGTGACTCAGAAGAACAAGGATTATTGGCTCCACTTTATAGATGAGAAGTCTGAGACCTTGGCAGGGTGAAGTAACTTGCCCAAGTCACACAATGAGTTAGGAGATAGCTATAACTCCAGCTCAGATGGGAAACTAGAGGGCGTGTTTCTCACCCCACCCTCTTCTCCCTCTATTCTCCCCTCCCGACCCCCAGAACTCAAGTAAGAACCTAGGGACCCCTCTAACAACTCTGCACTTGCACCCTCCAGTCACCAAAAGAAGAGTTTCCCCTAAGACCAGAGTTCTGGCGGCAGCACCGGGGCAAGCCAAACTTAGTCCCTTACTGCTACTCCAAGAATTTTGATTTGTACGCACACTGGCACACCCTGTATGATCAGCGAAAGGAGCGGGAGAACCAGAAGATGTTATGGAAAATGAGAGACAACAGTAGGTGTGTTTTCTTCATACTTTCCATATCTAGGAAAGAAAGGAAGGACAAGAACAGGGTGGGCCTGGGGACCGGGAGGCAGCAAGTCTGCCCACAGGTCCCAGAGAGGACTGGGGTAGATATCACTTGGCTTGGGTGGATATCACTGTGCTCTCATTTGTCTTTCTCTGATCTGAATTGATCTGGACTGAGGCCCTGTGGCAGAGTGGGGTTGTGACTTGAGGAAAGAGCAAGGGAATCAAAGATGCTTGTGCAATTTCTCACTCAGGTATCTCAAAGAAGGTACCCACATCCAAAACTTCTATACCCCCATGAACAAGTTGGTTCCAAAATATCAGGTGGGATCCAGATCCTTTGAACCTACCAGTGACCCCCAGAAGTGGCAAAGATTAAAGGTTAGTACCATGGTGGGAAGGAGAACGCGGAGACTCCCTCCTTGTGGGTGCCTTTACCTAGGGCTCACACCATCCCTCAGTCCTCAGTCCTTGACTGCCTTTGCAGAGGGTGGTAGGGGAAAGGGGGTACATTGGCTGAATTCCTTTCAGTTTGAAGTTCTTTCTCTCTCTTCCCTTCCACTGACTGCCTTGAATAATTGGCAGGAACTTACAGAAATGCTGAAATCTCCAAGAGAGGAGGAGCAGTCCTATGCAGCACACGTAAGAAATGGCAAGGGTGGAGGAGGGTGGTTACAGGTAGAGCTTGGCTGAGCTGGACAGTCAAAAGCAGCTGGAGATGTATGGTGGGTACAGAGGTAGTGTTCCAAGTGTAAACTCCAGCCATGTCCAAAAGAGTAACTCTGAGAGGCCAACCTCTCTTCCCTTTCCTCCAACCTCTTTCTGCAGGCTCTGGGGTGCCTGGGCAGCAGAGACCAGTTTGTCATGGAGGCACTGTGGCAGATGGTGAGTCTTGGGGCTGCATGGAGTTCAAGAAAGGAGGAAACAGCCTCTGAAGTGTGCAGAGGGTATGCACACAGGCACAAGACAAGGCTCCCCAGGATGCCAGACTGATAGGTCAGATCCGGTCGGGAAAGAGCTACCAGGTGTAGCATGTTCCCATCTCATGCCCTTGGCTTCCTTAAAGAGCAGCTTGAGGAAAGGGGAAATCTGAAGACCTCCTTGGCCTAACAGAAAAGCTGCTGCACTGAATAGACAGGAAAGAACTGGGGTTCTTAACTGAAACAATACTCCAGGCCTATATTTCAATTTACAACCAGGAGTAGGTATTGTTATCTATAATCTCATTTAAATTCTACAACACTAGGAATAGTTTTTAGTATGTAATTTTCTAATAAGAAAATAAAAGCTCTGAGAATCCAAGTATTTTTACTGAAGGTCAAGTAGCTGCTAGATACCAGATAGAGATTTGAACAAATGTCTAACTCCCGGGTTCAGGATCCCTTTCATTGTGCCATCCTGCCTGTACTCTATCTGAGCACACACAGGTTGTTCTCTAGGTCTGTTTCCTCTTTTGTAAAATTGAAAAGTTAAGCTGAAATGATCCCTAAAGCTGACATTCCATCACTTGATGCTGTTTCCACCACCAGGCCCAAACTGGTACAGAGAAAGTGAAGTATGAGGCCTATCGAACCCTGGCCATCCTGGGTGAGTCTGTCCTCTCCCTGGGCAGGGGATCTCGGGGAGGTGCAAAAATGCAGCCACTTTCTCCTTGGGGAAGGGCAGAAGGGAGTGGAGTTTACACCCACTCCAACCTAGCATTTGGCAGGGCCTGGGAACTAACCTAGGTGCTGTTGAGTAGAGAAAGGAAGGTGGAGGGAAAAGGGAGAGTGGACTGGAGAGGGAGAAGAGACCTCCTGGAACTGTGTTCATACTCAGTCATTTGCTCAAGTGTCCTGGGAAAATTGGCAACACCTTGAAACCTAGTACTGGGAACTTCTGTCTTGAGAATACAGTGTAGTTCAGAGGGTCCTTGGAAAGAGGAGCAGCCCTTGCAGTTCTGCCCTGATCTGAGAACCCTCCCTGTCCAGGTTGCTTGAATAAGCATGTGATCCAGGCTTTCATCAAACAGTTGAAGGGGGAAAATGAGGGTCGAAGGATGGAGACTCTGATGGGACTACGAGCAGCTCTGAATTCCTGGGCTGCTGCCCCTAAAGACAAGGTGATTGGGATAAGAGTCTATAACTGGTGTAAAGCAGGTCAAGGTAAATGACCAGTTTGGGGGCTGGGGTTGCGACTCAGTGGTAGAGCACTTGCCTAGCATGTGTGAGGCACTGAGTTTGATCCTCAGCACCACATAAAAATAAATAAAATAAAGGAATTGTGTCCATCTACAACTAAAAATATATTTAAAAAAAAAAAAACAATTTGACTGGGGGTTGGGACAGAAAGGTGATCTACCCCTCAGCTTTAATAAAGCATTGTCCTTCTGGAGTCCCCTCTGGAGCTGAATAGAAGCATATGGCTTGTCCACTTAATAGTCAGACAACCTCTGAAAAACCACCTTTCAGAGCCACAGTTTGTTCATCTTTAAAATGGAGATAGTTATTGTCTTGCAGCATTATTGAAAAGATTAAGTGACATAATATGTTTGCATGCGTTCTTTTTTTTTTTTTTTTTTTGCAGTGCTGGGGATTAAACCCAGGGCCTTGTGCTTGCAAGGCAGGCACTCTAGCAACTGAGCTATATCCCCAGCCCTGCCTGTGTTCTTTAAATGGTAACCATCAAGCCAGGCCTGGTGGCGCCCACTGGTAATCCCACAACTCTGGAGCCTGAGGCAGGAGGATTGCAAGTTCAAGACCTGTCTCTGCAATTTAACAAAACCCTGTCTCAAAATAAAAAGTTTGGGGCTGGGGATATAGCTCAGTTGGTAGAGTGCTTGCCTCGCAAGCATAAGGCCCTTGGTTTGATCCCCAGCACCGCAAAAAAAATAAAAAAATAAAAAATTTAAAAAGGGGTATGGAACTATGTATAATTATAATGCTCTTAAAAAAAACAACAAAAAAAACTCTAAATGGTAACCATTATTATCTCTAAAATAACCTATTGGAGCAAAACCTCTGTTAATAGGGGACAAGAACCACATGAATTCTCTTGATACTACTCTCAGTTTGGTTTTGGGTCCCCCCCACCATTTAGGGTCCTCTTTCTTTGATTCTATCACTGCTCCATATGAAAAAGAATCCATCGTTCATTCATTTATTCAGCAAATATATAATAAATAGTTTCCACATGCCAGGCATTATCATAGGCCCTTAGGATACATCAGCAAACTAAATCGGATCCCTGCCCTTGTGGAGCTTCCATTCTAGTGGAGGGAGACACAAAATAACCAAAAAAGAAAAAAAAAAAAAAAAAGAAAATTACATAGTACGTCAGGTGACAAGTGCAATGGGAAAAATTATACAGCAGGGGGAGGGTGACCAGAAATGAAATTTAAACATAATAGGGAAGGACTGATTTAAAGGGTCCATTTGAACAAAGACATAAAGAAGGGGGTTAGCCTGACAGATGTCTGAGGGAAGACATGCTGAACATAAGAGGATCAGTAGATGAAGATAGGAGTGTGCTTGCTGTGGTCAAGGATAAGCAAAAAGTTGGTGAAGCAGAAGTGTAATAGGAATAGAGAGAGCAACAAGAAGTGAAGGTCAGGTCAGAGAAGTTAAATCAAGAAGCTAGATGTCTATGGCCTTTTGGGCTACTTAAGTACTTGGGCTTTTACTCTGAGTAGAATAGGGAAGTTTTTGAGCAGAGCTGTAACAAGATTTAATTTACATTTCAAAAGGTTCACTCTGACTGCTGTGTTGTAAAAGCACTGGGTGTAAGGGATCTAAACTGGAAGCAGAAAGAACAATTAGAGGCCACTGAGACAATCCTGGTAAGATGTAATGGTGACTTGGACCATGGTAGTCACAGTGGAGTTACTAAGAAGTGATTAAGTTTGAGATGTAAGTAAAACTCTATTGGACTGAACATGAGCTCCAGTAAGAAAATCAGGATAAAGCTAAGTTTTGGGCCTAGCAACTAAAAGGACAGAATTGTCATCAATTAAGGTTAAGGGAATTTCCAGACAACAGGTTTGGAGGTAACAGCCAAAGTCCAATTTTGGACAGGTTATATTTGAGATGTCTTTTGGTAACTCCAAGGAAGATGGCAAGTAAATTGTTGGATATGTTTGGGAGAGAAGTTCGAACTAGAGAATGAAGTTGGGATTTGTGAGCATACAGGAGGCACTTAACAACACTAAACTACATGAGATTTTTAAGACTACAAATTCAGTTTGGGGCATTCCAATGTTAAGAGGTCAGAGAAAAGAGAAGACACTAGTAACTATTGAGAAATACCCAATGAGGTTGGAAGACAACACAAAGTGTGGAATTCTGAAAATCAAATGAAAATATATGTCAAGGGAAGGACCTTGTCAAGAAATGTAAGCACTGAGAATTGATATGTGGATATAACAATGTGAGGATCACTGATTGTCTTGACTGAACCATTTTCATGGGGTGTCAGGGGTAAAGGACTGATTGCCGTGGATTTAAGAGATTTGACAGAGAGAAATGTAACAAGTTTCTACGCTGAGGAAAATAATCCATTAACTTAAAAAATGATTTTAAAGAGAATGGGAAGAGTTGTTGCATCTATGTCTTTGAGTAGGTGAGAGATGAGATCTGTCCACAACTGAAGAGACTGGTATAGTTCATAGCAAAGAGCAGAAAGAGGAAGTGAGAAAGAAGTAGTGGTAGTATATATGGGAGTCCTTTTCTAGATGCTTTTATTTCTTGGTGAAATAGAAAGCAAAGACATCAGCTGAGACTGAAATTGAGGAAAAGTGTTAGACACTCCAGAGGGAAGGGTGTGAATTAAGATAAAGGGAAAGGAAATTGCCCAGAAAAAAACTGTGATTACTGATTTAAAAGGAAAAAAAAAAAAAGGAGTGAGCGAATAGCTCAGCCTATAGAGTGCTTGCTGAGCATGTGCACGGTCCTGGGTTCAAATCCCCAGCACCTCGGAAGAAAGCAAAAAGTGAAAAAAAAAAAAAAAAGGATATACCTAAAGTTTGCACTCATGCATGTAGCAAGATGAATTGTGACTATTTTTCTCCAGAAAGTGCAGGCACAAAGTGGGAAGTTGGATTTAACTAGCATCATGGTTCTGTTAAGGGAGTACAATGAAGCAAGAGTAGGTAAAGAAGATGAGGGTGAGTCAGGGGAATGATTATAGCAGAACCATGGAATTCAAGCTGAATAGAGGGAAGATGAGGAGCAGTGAAAAGGTGGCAGGCTCCGTGGATAGTGGTATCCATGAAATGGAGATTATGGAGAAGTTGCCGTGATGGATAATGACTAAGTTTCTCTGTGGGATTATTGGCTGAGGTAGAGGGAGGAAGCTATTGGAGGAGAGCTGTTGGATCGATTACATGCATATACTTTTTTTAAATACCAGGAATTAAGATAGCAGAAGCATTAAAGAAAGTAACAGTGATCCCTCTACGAGACAGAAAGAAATAAGGAGATATGACGTAAAAGTGACCTAAAAGTGATTAGTGGCAGCAAAATAAGGTGAATTGGGTGAAATAATGCAGTGGCATGAAATTTTTTTTAGAGAGAAGAGAGACTGGTCTAGAAGTAATAAGCCCTTTTATAAAGCATGAAGCCTGACTGAAGACATAGCCTCGCCAACTGTCCATTTCAACTACTATCTCCTTCTCAGAGGATTCAAGTCGGGGATGAAGAAAACCTATTGTGTGTGCTGCAGACATTGACAAAGAAGTCATCACATGAAGCAGCCCTGGAGGCAGCCCTGTGCTTAGGTTTCCTGAGACCTGGCAACAAAATGGCCCAAGAGTTCTTGCTGCAGTGCCTGGGCCAAAGTCCCAAGACCCAGCAGATGAAGGTGTGAGGGGAAGGAGGCTGGACTCTGGGGGGCACTGGGGAAACAGAGACCACTACTGACTTGTGTGGGGATTGGATCCAGTCATATTCATCCCAAGAAAATACGCTTCAGCTGGAAGCACAGAAGGGGCCTTTGTTTATGAATATACTTTTGCATAAGTATAGGATTATGTGGACATATAAATGTGCAGGTCTGTGTATATTTGATATATATGTGAGTTCATTTATGTACATGCACATACGTGCATACATAAACTTGTGTTTTCACTCAAGAGGTGAAGAGGCAGAAGGAACCGACCTGTTCCCCACGAGCTCTAGGCCCAGCTCCCAAATCCATCTGGCCATTCAGACACTTCTAAGCATACACTTGTATACCCTGTCCCACCTTACCCCTCACAGGCACTTAGGATGCTGGTTAAGATGATGCATGTGCACTCAGCTGCGGTCATCAGGGCCATTCTGGACCAGTTATCTTCTGCTGTTATCCTTGAGGTGAGATCTGGGCTGCCTTCTACTCTTCCTTCCTTGGCATTTGGACAGGGTTTGATGATAAGAAAGGGAGGGCCTATCCTCCATACATCCCCAACCCCTACCCTCAGGACCGCTTTGAAGCCACCCAGATGCTCAGGATCATTGGGTTGGAAGAGATCCAGGCACATGGACTAGAGGAAATCACATTTGACCTGCTCAAGAGGAAGACACATAATGAACCCTTCCTTGTGAGATCATAGTTCCCAAGCCCAGGCTGCCCAAACCTGTCTCCTCTCCCCTCTCTGCAGACCTTGGTTCCCACACTACCCCCACTCATCTTAACCCACTTCATTCCCCTAACACCACCATGTTTTCAAACCACCTTGCCTTTCACTAAGACAGTCCTCAGCTCAAAATGCCCTGAATCATTCCTCCCTTACTTAGAGAAGGTTAAAAAAAAAAATTGCTTCATACTATAAACTCCCTTGTCTTCCACCTATTAAAATGCTGTTGCTCCTTCAAGACCTTTCCAGATGACACCCACTATGGAAAGTTTTTCCAAATCACCAATCAGATTCAACCTTGCCATCTTCTATGTTCCCTTACTTTTATCAATACTATTGCTTGTTACAGAACCAGCCACAGTACTCCTGTAAACATTTTTCTAAAATATAAAGCCCATTGTCACGCCTCTGCATAAAACTTTTCAGTAGCCCCTGATGCCCTCACGATAGCTTACTTTGCTTCACAACTAGAGCCCTGCCTACCTCTCTAGCTTCATCTCTCACCATGCTCTCCCTCAGAGACCCATGTCAGCTATGCTTAGGACAACCAAGTCCCAGTTTATACCTAATGTGTCAGTATTATTACTCTAAATTAGAGTCCCAGTTTGGTCACCTCACTCTACTGAACTAGTTTCGACTCCCTGTCCTCTGCACTTTTTCTTGCCCCCAGGCTTTTGCACAAGCTCCCTACTCCAGTTAAGTCCCACCTACCCTTCAAGTTTCAGCTGAGGCATCACCTTCTCCTTGGGAGAAATCTTCCTAGTACCCAAAACTAAATCACAAGCCCTTGTGCACCTACACAGTACTGCAGCTGCCTATTCATTTGTCTGCTTCCTCCATCAGACTCTGCACTCAAGGCACACCCTACATAGCAAAAAGGAAGTGTTCAATAAAGGTTTGTGCAGTACTTTAGTGCACACCCCTGCATTCCCTCTCTGCTGTTCCACTTTGATCCCCCTGCAGGCTATGAGGCAGGCTGTGGCTGAAACTGCAGAAGAGCTCAAGATGAAGCCTACGATGCTGAACTTGATGGAGGAGTGAGTGGCCTGGGCTGGGAATTGCCAGAGCCAAACGGTAGGCTACGGAAAAGGAACAGATGGGTTGGCTTAGAGCCTTGCCTGTGCTGCTGGCTAAGTCACTCTTTGACCCTAGAAGTTTTGTTCATCTGTAAAAACAGGCTATTAATACTATTAATACTCAGGGTTGCAGTAAAGCTCAAATTAATGTAACTTGAAAATATTTCTGGATAGGTGTGAGTCCTGATCACAAGTGCCTTGTGGCAAACTATAGTACCTACTTTCCCTCTCCCAGTTCCTTTCCCATCCTGAGAAATGAGAGAGGGAAATGAAATTAGCATTGCACATCAGCATTAGATCCAACTCACTCTGGGCCTGAGAAGCAGCCAGTCTCCTACTTTCCCCCTTAATTGGACATTTTTACTCCCTTCTGCACAGGCAACTGATGGACCCAAATGCTGCTGCACGCCAGGAAGCAGTCACTTCTTTGGTAAAGTGGGCTTTGCTTCTCTGACCCAATTCCTGAGATATGTGGAAAGGGCTGTCAAGTTTGGGGAGTTGTTAATTTTAGAATCCCAGCCCTCTCAAGAGTTCAAGGTAAATTTTTCTTTGGGTTTGGAGGTGGACAGGATAAGGGACAGAAGATGGGTGTTATTGAATATTGCATAAATTGTCTCAACTCTTCCTCATAAATAATGGGAAATAGAACCCTATGCAGTGGCTAAAATGGTAAGGAAGGGGTTATTTCAGCTGGGAAACATCACCTCCTCCTCTGTCTGGACACAGGGTCATCCTACAGGGACTAGAATGGGAAAGAGGATGGGGCGTTTTCCTGGGACTGGCTACTTAGGCAGGCTCACTCTGCCTCTGCCAGGGTGTCCTGGGGATCCGTGGTTCACAGGTATTCTACTTGCTCATGGATATGTTAGACACGGAAGAGAACCAGGCTGTGAAGAAAAGCGTAAGACATTCCTGCCACTTTCTCATCTTCTCTCCCCTTCCTCCAAATCTCTTCTATTCATCTCACCAATTCCTCCTTGTTAAGAGGGAAGAGGGATAAGTTCTCAGACACTGTACTTGAGGCCATAGTGGCCTGTGGCTAGTATCCCCTCTCTTGGGTAACCCCTCCCCTTCCAACCAGAGTCCTCGGTGAGCAAGCCCTAAGGCATTTGTTTCAATGCAGCTACAAGAAACACTAATTCTCTGTGCCTCAACTGACCCCTGGATCCAAAACATGCTGAAGAACAAGGTTTTCTATGTCTATGAAGCACCTAAGACCAATGAGAAGGCGAAGCCTACAAGATTCTGGAAGGAGCCTGAGAACCCAGAAGAGTTAAATATTCAAGATTTTCGACTTGCTAAGCTGAACCCCTTGCTTATTGCAAAGTCCAGCTCCAAGTCAGATCAGAAGAAAAAGTTACCTGCCTTCCCACCCTGTTTCCCTAAACCACAAGAAGAAAGGCCACAGACCACAGGCCCCTGGGAGCCAGGGATAAGGAAACAGTTAAGAATCCTTGCTAAAACCTCCAAATAAGTCATTGCTTGATCTCAAACTTGGCATCTCCCTAAATGACATTCCCTCTGAACAAGTAAGTCAGCTTTTTGGGCCTAACCCCCATTTTCTCCCTGGGGATGATTCCTAAGCTTCTCTGAGAAAAGAATCCATATTTCTTTGATGAATAAAGGAGTATCAATATACCTACCATATCTCTCTGAATCACCATCGCTGTTTCTTCATCAGAGGCTGCACAGAACACAGGTCTCCTCACTCCTGATAAGGGGTTCTTTCCATGCAGTCAGTCACATGTCGTTTCATCACAGGAAAGAGGGAAGGACAGAGCCACAGCTTCTCTGGATTGCCAGTCTGCCTCCCTAAATCAAGTCCTTATCTGTGCCCAGAATTTGATGACAAAGCTAGAAAACGGAGTCTCTGCCTAGAGGGGCTGCTGAGGGAAACGTAGAACATACTGGGAAGCTTAGTTCTTGGAACATTTCCTCTTCCCTGCAGCCCAGCCCACTAAGGTATCTAGGAGATAATTAAGCTTTTATTACAGCCAACCAACCTTTCTGCAGCACCTGCTTGCTAAGTACATACCTGCTTTCTACCAACCCTCAGGGTCATCCCCTTTGAGACCCTATTTACCATATAAAATAGCCTTAGTTTTTCCCTTATTTCTACTAGTGTTTCAGTCTTCCTTTGCCAAAAAGACCAACCACATTAATCCCAACAAGTCACCACCAGTTTCCAGAAGGCAAAGTCCAGACTTAGAAGTTTGACAAATCTGAAATCTAATCTTAGGGCCCATGACTTATTAGACCTTTGACTCTAGATAAGTTATTTAACATTTCTGATACTGTTTTACCACCTATAAAATGAAGAAAATCTTGCCTATTACCTCAGAGAGCATCTGTGAAGGTTAATATAAAGACTAATAGTGCCTGGCATTACATGGTAAACATTCAAATATAAACTTCCTTCCTTTTCTTTCTTTCTTCAGTAGTGTCACATGAGTCTGTCTCCTGCCACCTTCATTTACTCCCAAAATCATAATGGAATGATCTCATGGGAGGTCAAGTTCTTCCCGCCAAGCATAGAGAGGTCAAATGGATACTCTCTTCCACTTCCCAACACCTCAGGCTCTAGAGCAGATGAAACAATTATTCCGAATTTAGTATATTGTGTTGCTCAGCTGTATCTCTCTATCTGCCCCACCACTCCTAGATTCGTGTCTTGCCTTGGGGTTTTAAGTAAAAATTCAAAGGGTGATTTTGCTATTCTAGCATATAAGCAACATTGCCTGGGGACTCCTCTATAGAGTGGCACAAAGTCCAAAGATAGAGAAGAGTCTTCCTGTCTTGTCCACTCTGTAGTTTTGGGCCATGAGCAACATCAACAAACTTGTCTGGGTGGATCCATGGCCTTATGAATCCTAATTTCACCAGTCCTCACCACAAGACTTTAGACAAAAGTGAGTATAAATCTCTTCACAGAACACCTGCCATTTGGTTCATCACCATTGTGTTCATCCCAGTACCAAAGTAACCTAGATTAAAAACATTTAGAAGCAAACTTAATTCAAGTAATGGTCCCCTTCTTTAGGAGTCCCAAGATGCCTAATCATCTCAACTATTAAGACCCACTGGAACTGATCCTTGGACACCATACAAAATGTAAGCCCTCTCCAGTTCTCTCTCCTATCTCAAATGCTTCCGCTGATGGCTAACTAAAGGCATCAACCTGACATCCTGCCCTCTGGACCAGCCTTCTTCCTGACATCTCAGATAATGTTCATTTTTCTACATTCTTTCCAATGTCACCACTATCCTGTACCTTTATATAAAAATCAGTGCTTCTATGAGGGTCCTACTCTTCAACCAGCTATACCACCCTCTGGTCCACTTCCCCATTTCTTTTCATTGCTTGACCTCAACCTTGGCATTTCCCTAATGACATTCCTCTGAACAAACCCCTCTGCCCTTGATCTCAATTATAGACTTTTCCCTTCCATGAACTTCAGCTACGTAACTTGTCATCCTCAGGAATCGCTTCCTCTCCCAAATTTAAACACCCTACTGCCTGATTCAAACCTTCAACCTGTCCAGTTATTATACTTACTACAAATTCTTTGAATATAACACTAAGGTCTTGACAATCTTACTACTTCCACTTACACTTTTTCTTCCTATTCTCCTGGACCCCACTCATCAACCATTCTGACCCTAGCATCTCTTTGACCAGTAAAACCTGTACATTGATTCCAATTGCTTTTGTTCCTAAAACCACACTGCTGATCAAAGCTGGAGAAAAATCACATGTCCATGCAGAATCATACCCCACATACCTCTCTCCTGCCTTAAGTCATATTGTTGCCTAGCAATTTTATGAGTTCCTAGCTCCAACACTTCCCAATTTCCCATTGGTTATTTTGAGGCTTCTTTTCTATTCTCACATCTCTTAGTCCTTCAAACTTTCCATATCACTGCCTTCAACTTTTAGCAGGTCATTGCACTTTGTCATCATAAGAGGAAGGAAAAAAAAATGACATCAGATGGAATTACCTCAAGTATACCTCAGCTATAAACATCCTTGTTAATAGAGTGAAAAGGACAGGCTATAAAGCCAGATGCCTGGGTAAGAAATCTAGCTCTGTTCTTTACTGGATATGTGATCTTCGGCAAGTTGCTTCACCTTTTAGTGATTCTGTTCCTCACTGTACCCTCTGGAGTCCCTTTCCAATAACAATCCAAATCATTTACACTATATACTTCTGTGAAACGTACTCTACACCTTCTGGCCTCATATGATTGTATAGTTAAACAAATTAATAAGACATAAACTACTTACAGGAGTGAGAGGCACAGAGTAAACTACTAAATATTAGTCATTGGTTATTATTATCAGCAATTGAACCTATCCTCACCTCTAATTATAATGGAAGATACATTCTCTTCTTACAAGGAAAATGCTCTGCCCTGGTTGTAGATGCTATTCCTTCAAGGGGTTTGAACTTCTATTATGTCCACCTCCTTCTAAGCATTGTAAAAACATTCCATTCTCAACCACCTTAAAAATAACCTTTCACCAGCCCCAATCTCTATCTAGCTGCTGCCTCCTCTTCCATCACCCTACCTCTAACCATTCTTAAGATTTTTAGTTGATCCACATTACCTATCTTTATTATTCACCTCATTTCAGTTTGGATTCAGAATTCAACACTCTTTCAAAATTGCTTTTACTAAGGCAGTGGTTTTCAACAAGGGGTGATTCTGCCCCACAGGGAACATCTGGCAGTGTCTGGAGACATTTTTGGTTATCACAACTTGGGAGGCAGGGGCTGCTACTGACATCTAGTGGGTATACGTCAAGGATGCAGCTAAACCTTCTATGATACATACGGCAGCCACCCAAAAGGAGGACCTAACTAACTCAAAATGTCAATAGTACCAAGCATGAGAATCCCTGCACTAAAATAATTTACAATTTTCATACTGCTAAATATAATTAAGGCTTTCTATCCTTTACAAGACTTGGCCTGGCTTGAACACTTGACACCATTACGTTCTCCCTACTTAAAATGCACTCTTTCCTTGGGTTCTACTGACCATACCTTGCTGGTTATCCCCAGTCTGTTTCTGGATTCTCTTCTCCTTTTTAAAGTATATTTCTTAGAGTTCTAGCCAAAGTTCCTCTTTCTACATACTATCTCCCATAACTACAATCACCCAATTCTTTTTTCAAATGCCCAGGTCTCTATTTCTTTTGGAGTAGAACCTTGTATTTTTCAAAATTTTCGTAGCTAATTCTCATAGACAGCTACTGGTCTAGGCAGTTTTATTTTAATCATATCTATTCTCATTAATTCTCATTTATACATTGATGAATCTCAAATCTGTAATAGGTTCATTCATTTAAATTTTGTTAAAAGCCTGCTCTATGAATGACACTGTTTAACCACTGGAATAGAGGAGTGAACAGTTCATGAGGGAGAAAGAAATTAAAAACCACAAGATCACTTCACATAGTATTAAGTACTATAAAGACACTACAAAAGGTGATGTGAGAATGACTGGTAAGAGGCAATATAATGGCCAGGGAAGACATGGAAAGATAAAATTTAACTCGACACTGTAGTGAAAGAAATGGAGTCATGGGAATATCTGTGAATTCCAGACCAAAAACATGTACAAAGACACTGAATCAAAAGCATATTTGACACTATCAAGAATTATGACTGGGCTGGGGATATAGCTCAGTTGGTAGAGTGCTTGCCTTGTGAGGACAAGGCCCTGGGGTCAATCCCCAGCACCGCAAAAAAAAAAAAAGAATTATGACCACAGGTAGTTATGGTAAGCAACTTAATTATGACCCAGTAAATTAAGTATTGTAGTGCTCAGTGAGCTGCCCAGCGAGCGGATGCGGCTCGGTAGGTCAGCTGCTGCCAGCCCAGCGCTCTGCCGCCTGGCTCTAGCCTTGGGACTTGGGCTGCCTACGACCAGCGCACCTTAACAACCTCGCAGGGGCCCTCCTTCCTGGGCAGTTGGGCACACACCTCCTGCAGAAGGCAAGGAGGCATAACAGCACCCCCAGCACTGTCTGCCATCCTAGCCAGCCATTGGTCCACCTGTCAGCTTGTGCTCAGCAGCCATTGGCTTAATCCGTAGCCTGCAAATTTTAACTGCTCAGGAATTGGCCCGATCGTACTTAAGGAGCCCGGGAAATTAAACTATTCAAGTGAAGTTCCCCTGCCATGCTCTCTCTCTTCAGAGCAGACACTGTTAGTCTGCTGAATAAAATCTCTTGAGTTCCCACGTCTGGAGTGGTCTGTCTGGGAGCCTTTTCTGAATAAATATTATGAATGAGGTGAAGAGAAGTCAGATCATATAGGGCCTTATAAATCTGGGTAAGGAACTTAATTATTATAGTCTGTGCAATGTAAAGTCATCGAAAGGATTTAAAATATCATGACATATGGTCTTACATCTTTAAATCATCATCTGGTTGCTATGAAAAAAACTAGATGAGGGGCAAGATTATGTATAGAAACCTATGAATAATAAACTGTCCAGAAGAGATGACTGTAGCTCGTACCAGGACTGTAACCAAGAATATAAAAATGGCTTCAGGGTTTGGGAGACAAAATAAAAAGAACCTGAATGTGCAAGATGGCGAAGAGAAATTAAAAATAGATTCTAAGTTTGGATCTAATATGGGTGGACAGTGAAGACCTTTACTAAGATTAGGAACACTAAAAAGAAACTGATTTGCATGCAAGGAGATGATGAAGGTTGTATCGCAGTACATGTTAAGTTTTAAGTACATATTTTATATCCAAATGGAAAGGTCTAGTAATCAACTAGAAGAGATTTAAGGAGGGAGGTCAGGACTGGAGACGTAAATTTGGCATTAGATGGCTTAAAAAGCCACAGCCTGAATAAACTTGCATAGGTTAAAAGTGAGTATAAATAGAAAAGAGAAAGGTACTTAGAACAAACCCTAAGAAATATCTAACACACGGTCAAGTTGAGGAGCTACCAAAGCAGACAGGTCAGTAAGGTGGAAAGTAAGGGAGGCACGGCATTCAACGTCATCTTCTGAGCAGCAGATCTAGACATCCAGGTTCCTACTGGATGTCAGACGTACTTGAAAGTTTTACAAGTACCCCAACCTCAAAATACCCAAAATTGAATTAATTCCCATCTTACCCAGAAAACTGTTTCCTACTTCAATGAAAATCACATCTACCCAGGCCAGAAACTTCACTCCTTTCCCCAATATTACTGATAACCAGCTAACTTCCATCAAATTTCCCTCTTCACTTCTAAAAATCTATTTAGTTATCTCCTTCCCTTCATCACTATCTGAACTCAGGTCAATACGATCTCTCACCTGACTTACTATTCTGTCTTCAGCCTTTTCGTAAGGCAGCACTAATAATCATTTCAGTTGATGCCTCTCAAATCAAATCAGTCACTTCCATTTGTAATCTTCTAACAACTCCATTTGGAGCCAGGTGAAAAATGTAATGCAAGAACCTTATCATAGAGCTTGCTTATTTACCTCTCTAGTCTTTTTTTCCATGTCCACTCTTAAAATCTTTCCTCCAGTCACAACTACACTGTTCTCCACGTTTACTCAACAAGACTTTCCTACTCCATAAGTGGATTAAGTGTCCTTCCAATCAGCATTCAAAGTACCATGGACACACTGGATCATTTATCAAACTATGCCATTTACTTGAGAAGCAATGTATCCAGCATGTGATTCAGTGCCTTATCCATAGTTGTTAGGATAAATAATTCTCTAATAAACAGCAAGTAAGATACACATACAGTGTCTTGCTGAACTCTTACTCTTCCTGCTTATTCTTTAGAATTCAAGATTTCCAGTATCTAGAACACTATCCAAAATAAATAGTTCTCAATTGTAAAATGGTGCTAAGAGAATTATATCAAAATCAAAATTTGATCTAAATAAATATTCCCAGCACTAATTCCCCACACCTCACCAAGTTCTAAACCAACATACCTAGGGTTAACAAGTTCCTCAGGTGATTCCGACTTGTAGTTATTCTTGGGATCTACTCTTCTAAATAGAGTAGGAGTTCAATAAATATTCAAAGTAAAATTTTAATTTACTGGAGTAAAATTCATTTCCTAATTCTTTGGGGTTACAGTTAGTGCTGTAAATTCATCCTGAGTATGAGAGAACAATGCACTTGTATGTACAAAAGTCCACAAAAACAAGCAGCCTTTATTGCAGTATTACAAAACACTTTCCATTTTGGCAATATTTTACAATGCACTTAGCTTCAAGGGTTGGGAAGAATGGAAACTAAAAAGGGAATTTTCAATGGACATTTCTAAAAGAAAAACTGCCCTAGCCCTCCCACCAAATAAAAATCCAAATGTCACTTAATTTCACTACCCAAGAAGAGGCCACGAGGAAAGCAGCAGGCAAAACTCTGGCAATTTCACCATGGATCATGTCAGAGACAAAGAAACATTCAAAACAGTCATCAGTACGGTCGGTTGCGCTGATCATTTCTGTAGTCGTTTCTAGGAATGAAAAATAAAGAGACACACTAAATTCTAATTTTCTACCAAGGGACCATCAGACACTTCTTCAGAGTACTATTAGTGACTGGCATTGGCTAGATAATTTCTGTAATGATGAAAATATATCTAATATATTTCCATACTACTAGAAGGTACTTAATAAATGTCTGATTTATCAGCTTTAAGAGTCAGAAGTTCCTAGAAGGAACTCTGTTATCACTCTATTTTCCACCAAGAATAAAGACTCCAAACCATCTTAATATTTCTGATCAGAGACTGTGCTGATTTCCATTTGCAAACAGAAGAGTGGCATAGTGGAATAAGCAAGTAAACATGTTCTCATGTGCATTCTGGAAAAGAATTTTATTATGTGACCTTGGAAAAGTTACTAAATGTCTCTGACTGTAAAATGGGAGGTACATTTATCTCAGGGAATTGACAGAAGGACTATAACTGAAGTATATAATAAGACACTTCACAGTACTTACCACATAGTAAAAAGTATTTAACAGATGGTAATTGGGCTATTAATAATTACTAAAAGCTATCATTTGTAGATACTTATAATGGACCAGCTGTTATAATCCAATACAACTCCACAAAGGAGCATTATTAGCTCATTGTAGAGATGAGACTGCTGATGCTTCAAAAGGTTTAGTAACTTGCCTAAGGTCACACAGATATTAAGTGGTGAAGACAGAACTCAAGAGGATCTGTCTCCCAATTCCATGCTCTTATTCAAATATTGTTCTTACTCTCACTACCCCATACTGCCTTTGGCATATAGATCCTTAGTACAATAACTGAAATTATTTTACATCACTGGTCTTCAATTTTTTTTCTGACTCCACACCATTTATATGCACAACACACTCCCACTATCAGTGGTTTTCATCTGGAACAGGTACCAGAATCTCTGAAGAAACAATTGTGGCATACTCCACATGATTTGAAAAGAACCTATGAAAAGTGTGCTCTCCCCTCACTTAGATTAAGAACACGTGATTAACAGTTTCAAGTTATCTCTCAATCTCAATTATCTTTAGCAATGAGAAAAAATAATATACATATATGTGCACACACAAATATAAAAGTTTATGAGTAAGAATTTCCAAAACCAATTTTAGAAATTGCTGAACAAGGAACTGGATCTTCTCCATCCTGAAAAAGTTGCCAATGCAAAATTTTACATAAGTTGAATAAATGAAAAAAATGTGACAAAAAGGACTCAAATCCTAAAATCTAGGAGCAATGAAGTAAAAAGGTTCACAAGAATACTTTAATACTCACCTTCCTCCCATTTTGCCTCCGTAGCCACCTCGGTCTCCTCCGTAGCCACCTCGGTCTCCTCCATAGCCCCCACCTCGGTCTCCTCCATAGCCCCCACCACTCCTGTCTCCTCCGTAGCCTCCACTTCGGTCTCCTCCATAGCCTCCACCACCACCACCACCACGTTCTCCTCCATAGCCCCCCCGACTTCGGTCTCCTCCGTAGCCGCCTCGGTCTCCTCCGTAGCCACCTCGATCTCCTCCGTAGCCGCCTCGGTCTCCTCCGTAGCCACCTCGGTCTCCTCCGTAGCCGCCTCGGTCTCCACCATAGCCACCTCCTCGGTCTCCACCATAGCCTCCTCCTCGGTCTCCACCATAGCCACCTCCTCTGTCCCCACCATAGCCACCCCCACTTCTGTCTCCACCATAGCCACCCCCACTTCTATCTCCACCATAGCCACTGCCACCACTCCTGTCTCCACCATAGCCACCCCCACTTCTGTCTCCACCATAGCCGCCTCGGTCTCCACCTCTGCCCCCACGACCTCTGTAGCCTCTCTCTCCACCGTAGCCTCTCCCCCGGAAATCTGTAAGGTAAAAATGTGAACCATGAGGGCAGAGTTTCTTGAATGCTAGCCAGAAGACAAGCACCAGGTAGCTGCTATTAAAAAGCTGACTCAAAGGACTAACACACCTCCTCCTGAGGGACGAGAATCCTCTGGTCTAGGCTCATTGCACTGATTACAGGAATTCCTTCGAGCAAAGTTCATATTTCCACATGACCTGAGAAATGAAGAAAATAAAATGCTCCTAGATAGTTTCCAATAGATTCAGAACTGCTTCTTGCACCCTCCAATCCCAAACCCAACCTCTACTCCCACCAAAGTAAATCAGATACTTACGGATTAGGACAAACCCAGTCCCCATTTTTGGGGTCACCACCTCTTCCCTGAAAGCCTCCACGACCTCTATATCCTCCTCTGCCTGGGGGGAAATAGGTACATACAGGAGAAAAATCAGTAGCAGGCATTGACGACACAAAGGAAAAGTACCAGATAATAGAAATAAGAAGTGCCCGTTATTTCTCGGGAAGTTGCCCTCAAAATTAAACCCCCTTACAGTGGGCCTTTGTAATTCTCTGATTTGAGGCCTTAATTAGAAATGTAGAAAATGAAAAAAATAACAGAATGAATCAAACAACATTACTCTATGTAAATTTATGATTACACAAATGGTATGCCTTTACGCCATGTACAAACAGAGAAACAACATGTATCCCATTTGTTTACAATAAAAAAAAATAAAAAATAAAAAAAAAACAAGAAATGTAGAAAATGAAACGACATCAGGAACACACTATAGTGTAAAATAATGCATTAAAAAAACTTCAATGTCCACTTTCTATGATATTCTACTTGGTTTGAGAATCTCAGTGATAAATGCTAAGTAAGCAAAAGCCAAATTAGAGAAAATGAATCAAATAAAGAAGCCATGTCAGGGAGCATAAAATCTCATCAGATAAACTACCTAAGTAGATGTCATTTAAATAATTGTTCCCGATTTCTAGGTGAGCAATAAACTGCTATGCAACTCACCACAGGGATTACTACAACCTTCTCCCACTACTTTCTTAGCTATTATGATACCTTCTTTACCTAATACCCTATTCAGTATTCACCCTCATTTTAAGACAAAAAGGAAAAGACCTCGGGAGAGAAAGGAGTAATACCAAGTTCATGCAAGCAGGCACAGAAAAGAATTCAATTTTAAACCCTGTGTATAGTATCCAGACCTAAAAGCATCAGGTAATCTTACCTCGCCGCCCACCTCCACTTCCCCCTCCTCTCATGAATTCAGGTCTTCTGGTGGCAAAGGACACTTTAATGATGTTGCCATGGAATTCTTTTCCTATGAAAAAAGAATGGTTTTGAAGAAATACTACTGCACAGCTCCACTTCCAAAGAAAAACATGAAACTGGAAATTGGGGTGGTGGCTCAGTGGTAGAGCACTTCCCTAGCATGTATGAGGCACTGGGTTCAATCCTCAGCAACACATAATAAATAAATAAAATAAAGGTATTGTGTCCAACTACAATTAAGAAAAATTAAAACAAACAAACACCCATAAAACTATCTTGGGAATTTTTAGTTTCAGAGGAGTAACTGACATGCCCTCACAGAAATTCAAACATGGTAGTGTTTCAAACAAAGTTAACTACTAAAGCGTAACACAGAACGTAAATGAACACAGCTAACATGATAGCCACTTCTTAAGCTTAAATAACAAAAGCAAAAAAAAAAAAAAACAAAAACACATATTTTTACATGAAAAACTAATCATAGAACAGTAGATGAAGTATGCCAAAATTTGTTTTATGAAAGGAAGGAATGCATGTGAGCCTACATATTCACATATGTGCTTGTATATGCACTGCTCACTATATCTACCTTTTGGCAGGGGGAGGATCAGATCATGAGAGGGAGAGCTGCCACAGTAACTAGATTTTCACCAAATGCACTTGAGTACCAGTTTGAAATTGTTTTACCACCACTTGCAAGTCTTTCAAAATAATATGTATACATGCAATTATTTATATACATGCATACATATTCTGATGCCTTAGTGTCTTAGGGATAAGAATTACTCTTTTTACTTTACATTAAACAAGAGAACCAGAAAAGTACTCAATGATTCACAAAATAGTTATGAATCCAGAGGCCTTGGTTTCCCGACCAAAGCTTTAGTTTTTATAGCTGGCAACTTCCCATGATGTCAGATGATATGACAAGCACTTTGACATAAGCAGCAAATCATGTCATCAGTCTTCTAAGTCATAAGAAGACTTAGTTTAGCTGGGTGTAGTGCTGCACACCTGTAATCACAGCAGTTCAGGAGGTTGAGGTAAGACGATCAAAAGTTCAAAGCCAGCATCAGCAACTCAGCTAGGCCCTAAGCAAGTCAGCAAGCCCCTGTCTCGAAAATACAAAAAAAAGCTGGGATTGTGACTCAGTGGTTAAGGATCCCTGGGCTCAATCCCTAATACCAAAAAAAAAAAGACTTGGCTTAAAAAAGAAAGTAAAGAAAACAGAGGTGAGATGGAATCAAAACCTCATCTCTGAATAAGTAAAGAAATACAACTGGGTTCTGGAAGACACAGGTACAAAAATCTCCTAAGTAAAAAGGACCTTAAGTATCTGTCAATCCAGCATAGTTAAGTACTTTGGAGACAGTAAGTCAAGACTGCCCGAGTTTGAATCCTGCCACTGCCGCTTACTCTGTGATCTTAGAAATTACTTAACTTCTCTGTGCCTCAATTTTATCATCTGTGAAATGGGAATAGTGTCTAATATGGTTGCCATAAGAATTAAACTGAGTTAATGCATATAAAGGTCTTAGAATTTTGCTGAGGTCTGGGAGTCTAAGTCAGTGGTAAAGCACCTGCTTAGCATAAGCAAGGCCTGGGGTTCAATCCTCAGTACCAAAAAAAAAAAAAAAAAAAAAAAAAAAAATTGTGCCCATCTTATAAACATGCAGTAAATGTTAGTTATTATTAAGTTAGGGTACAAAAATTAATAAATTTGTAATAACATGAAGAAATAACTGTTAAAATGTTAAATGAAAAAAACATGAAATAAAAGCATGTGGAACATCATGATAAATTGCTTTTTATGTTAAAATTCTGGTAAGAAAATTCACATTTTCTGTATGGAGATGATGGATATTTTACTCATTTCCTCTACTTTCCCATATTGTCTTCTCTTCAATGGGGGAAGTCTTCCTATTTCTTCTATGTATACATTAATTTCACATTTGCAGAGAACCTATCTGAATTTTAAAAGATCAACAGGCCAACTCTCTATACCTTAGGGTTAAGCTTCACGAGTAACACGTGATATGTGGAAATAAACTAAAGATAAATACACACTCTGGCTTCTTTTTCTTCCAGTCCTGGGGATTGAACCCAGGGGCAGTTTACCACTGGGTACATCCCCATTTACTTTTATTTTTGATTTTGAGACAGGGTCTCACTAGATTGCAAAAGCTGGCCTTTGACTTGTCATCCCCCTTTGCCTTGGCCTCCTAAATCAGTGGGATTATTCAAGTGCACCAATTCACACGTCAGGCCTTTTTACGTTGAGGGAAGGTCTCGCTAAGGTGCCCAAGCTGGCCTTGAACTCAAGATTCTCCTGTCTCAGCCTCCCTAGTGGCTGGGATCACAGACATGTGCCAACTAACATGGCTGGCCTGCATTCTTAATATCTCTAAAAGTAGAAAAAATATGACCACTTTCTCCCAGAACATATTTTCATTTTCAGACTAGAAAACATTTACGTATGACTATATGAATGAGACATACCATCAAACCAGTCAATGGCTGCCTTAGCTGAAGGGGGATCATCAAATGACACTGTTGCCTCCCCTTTTGGCTTCCCTGTGTCTTTGTCTGTGTAAAGATTTATCATTGGCTTTCCAGTCTTCTTGTTTGTCTGAGGAAAAAACAAGCTGGTGTTAGCATTTCAAGAATAACTGATCAAGTACTATTTAGTTAAAGATTTAATTTTTAAAAGGAATCTACATATCCATACTACAAAATACTACACACCTAATATAAAAATGAAGTTATCTATACATTTGGACAAGAAAAACTCTACAAGTTATATTAAGTGAAAACCAAGTAATGTTAAAAGGGCTGGGGCTGTCACTTAGCAGAGCGCTTACTAAACTGGGACCTTGGGCTCAATTCCCACCACTCATACACATACGCGCGCGCGCACACACACACACACACACACACACACAATGTATACTGTTTATGTATAATTTATTTAAACATATAAAAATTAAATGTAGATAATGCTTTATATGCCATGTAAAACAGCTACAAGTCAGGAAGAATGTTTATCAAACAAATCAATAGGTTACCACTAAGGAATATAATGGGATTTGGCTAGGATGGAAGTAGAAGACAAGGAAGAAGTAGTACTTTGTCAAAACTATGTGAACCTCTTAAATATTACATGTTTAAGTAATTTCTTAAAACATTTTAACTCCCCAAGAAGGACAAAAGGAGTAATTCCAGACACCAGAAGAAGGACAACTATAATTTGATTTCAAAAAAGTGTAAACTTGTTTGATTTCAAGCAAGTGCTATTATTTCTGTAAAGGTTTTCTAGTTAAAGAGATGACATATGCGTGAAAGTGACCAAGATACTTAAATTAACAAAAACTAATTATAAAATAACACATTATATATTGGGATAATATGCATTACAAACATTAAATACCAAAGACTTGAGTCTGCATTCAGAATGTTTTTATTTGCTTCTCATAATTTCAAGAGTTAGGCAGAAACTATTTTTAAAGCTCTAGGACTAAGGCTAAAGCACAGGTGGGTTGTACAAAGATAGACAAGAGCAAAAATTAAAATCTTAATAAATTTATCAAAAGACTGCAGATAAGGGTGAACATGTCCATCAGAGGATTTTAAGAGATGAGCCATATTGAAGTATACAGGCTTCCTGTATAATTTATGTACCTTAACCAGGATATGACATTTTCAACAAAAGCCATACTTTTTACTCACCTTGATGATACCTATTTGCTTAAAGAACTCTCCCACTTGATCAGTAGACACACCCTCCCCAAGTCCTTGCACAAAGATTGTGTTGTTATCTGAATTATCAGATTCTGAATCTAGGAGGAAAAGATAATCATTAATTTTACATATTCCTTGGTGTTAGTACATCCTGTTCAGTAATCAAGAACAATAATTTATTGTTTGATGTATAACTGTTTCTATGACCAAAATGAAAGGACCAATGTAAGAATCTTACATGAACATGCAACAATTATATGGTAGATCAATTTTTATAACCAAACTTCAAGTAAAGTACATCATGACAACACTCTGTGAGATACTTATAGACCAAATAAGGAAGGTCTTAAAAATCTCACTCCTTAGATTCAGATTCAGGACTAAAGCTCATGAAGAAATGAAGATTTATTTTGAAATTAACATTCCTTTCTCTGAACTTTTAATCCTTTATGACAGATCAATTTTTTTAAGGCTCTCTAGTACAAAATTCCCCCAAATCTGATATTTTGGACTTCCAAGCAAGCCAAACAGAATTGCTGACTTCCCCTTCACTGCGATAAGCCTTGTACACATCAGAGGGTAGGGGCACCTTGTACACACACCTTACCTTACACGCATACTTTTGGATTAGTACAACAAAGTAAGAAAGATGTACAAAAATTCAGTCCATCAAGGGATAATTCAGTAATTGCCATCCATATAGAATACTTTGGCATCTTAATAAAAACAAAAGTTCTGATTTCAATATATATTAAAAATTTGTCTCAAGTAGATTTTTAACCTCTAAATCATAACTTTCAAAAGGTTCCATGAGTAAATCTGTTGTCTTGAATGCATTTAAAAATAAAAAGCCATTTCAAATTAGTGACCTCTACCTAGAATATGACAATTCTCTCATGACGACCTCAGGTTTCTTAGGCCCAATAAAAAACCCAATGTAGGATTTTCTTAAACACAGTTTTTCTATCTATTTCCCAATGACACCAATTCTTTCATTAAATCTAATTTGCAATAAAATTAATGTTCATAGCAGTAAAAATTGAAGTATTTCCTCAAAGAAGAAAAAGTAGAGCCTGGGAAAGTACAAACATAGCAACTTCCCCAGCAAACTATCCCATTAATCCCCCGAATTTTTCTTTCTAACCTTTGGAAATAATGCTTCCCAGTTCTGGCAACACTATCAAATTAAATCTTCTTTCTGTACTAATCACTCCAAACATACACTTTTCCCTTGAAAAAGTGCAAAACTAACATTTTCTTAACTGCAAAATCACAAACTACCATAAACCTTACCAGCATCTGGTCTTGGTCCATAATCCCTGTGACCTAAGGGGAAAAAAAGAAAATCTATTTAAGGCAACTCATTTGAAATAATAAAAATAAACATTAATAATAACCAAGTCATGAAAAGTCAATACTTTCAAAATCCCTGAAAGTCAACCATCACAGATTTACAAAGTAACTACATAAATTAAGTTCTACTGAAAGTTTAAATCAAGATGAATGTCAACATTTCCTTAAACTTGTCAAGTCAACACCTGCCACTTTGGCATTATGCTAGTTTCACTTTTGTTAAGCTCTGATTATGAAGGTTGATTGAAAAACCCTAATAATTAAGAATACCTTGTCAGCTACCTTTACAAAAAAAAAAAAAAAAGTCAAAATCCAGTGAAGTTCTCACTCATTGGTCACCACAGACTCGCTCATGCAAATACAATGCATAGAAACCCATGGACTATTTGAAATCAGCTTTGACTTTTTAATATTTACTTTGATATATATATGTGTATACATATATAATTTTTTTTAAAAAGCACACAACACACACCAGCCTCAACAGAGTAAAAAAGGGCTTAGACTGCGTCTGCGGGATATTGGTGGCTTTTAGATTTATATAGCATTTCCACTGAAACATTTTGGGATACTCAGCACTTACCACCAAAATTTTTGAAGCCACCGCGGTCACCACCACTGCAGAGGAAAAATTGAAGAAATGATTTCTTCCTTAAGTCTCTAATGTGCTGAGCCCTGGGCTCAATCTACACTTAACTGTCACAAGTAGAGAGCCTAGGAAAACAGTAGCACTGCTAACTTTCCAGTAAATTCCATTATAGACTTCAAAATGTTGCTTCCATCTAAGTGTTTTTTCCCAAGGATGTATTTCCACAAGATGACTTTTCAAGTTTATTATATAACATATGTAATATACCCATACTGTAAAGTCTTCCCAACCCGAAGCCAAAAGGTCACTATTCAAACAATAGCTTAAAGCTGGAGGCACTGAAGGAAGAATGCTAAGTTAGAGTGGGCATTCTTTCCAAAGGCATATTTTCTAAATGAGGAAAAATAAATAAAAAAACAGATGAACATAAAGCAAAGTTAAGATTCTGATAGAACAAGAGAGGTAAAAACTTGAGTACTAGATTCTGCTGTGATATCAAATTGTGGGTTTTATGAGATGAATAAAAAAAAGTGATAAACAAATATACACAAAAGTGAAACTGAATGAAAATAGTCTTAAAATTTTAAATCATTCAGAAATCTGGTAAAATAAGGACTTAAAAAAGCATAACTTAAAATTACCCTTCTTACTCCATACCCACTATAATATACATCTCTTCACATCACAGCTATTGAGGTTCATGCTGCCAAATGTTCTGTATACCTAATCTGTAGCACACTACAGACAGAATACATCATACTCCAAATGTTGCAGCTGCCCATAGAACAACTTTATTTGGCAAATTTCCACTGCCAGATAAATCAGGGGTCCTTGTTCACGTAGTTTTATATAAGAGATCTAAAACACTCTTCTCTAATCAAGAGACTTTTAAAAATCTTTTTTGGTAGTTGTAGATGGACAGTATGCCTTTATTGTATTTGTTTATTAGTATGTGGTGCTAAGGATCAAACCCAGTACCTCACACATGCCAGGCCAGCACCCTGCCACTGAGCAACAGCAGCAGACCCCAAGAAACCCTTAAAAATACCCATCCAACAAAAGTTTGCTTTTCTTGACTGAATGACATGATTCCATTTCATATGCTGACATGAAAACAACACACACAATTTTCAAATGGTGATCTGATTTACTTTATCTTATTCTACTACAGCCCAAGAAGCTAAACCAATACACTATGTCTCACTGCTTAAAAAGTCTCTGCTTCAGTGATTACCCTACCCTCTAGGTGGCTTTTCTGAACCATTCAGAGAAACCACTCTGACTAAATAAGGAAACTTTCTCCCTTCATAATAAATATATCCGTTACCTTGATGTAAATATATTTTCTCTTGCAAACAACTTAAGTATATACATATGCATTTTAAGTTGTTTTTAATTTTTATGCTATTATTAGGAAGCCTTTTTAACCAAAAGAATAAGGCTATTTCAAGGCTACGTACATAATATTAAACTTGGGCCCTTCACACACATATACTATTTTGTATTGAGTCTCTGAAGACCACTGCTTTTTCCACAACTTTTTTTTTTTTTTTTTGGTACCAAGAATTGAACCCAGGGACACGTAACCACTGAGCCACATCCCCAGCCCATTTTTAAGTTTTATTTTTGAGACAGAGTATCTATCACTAAATTGTTGGGGCTGATCTGAAACTTGCGATCCTCCCACCTCAGGCTCTGAAGTCACTGGGATTACAGGCATGCACCACCATGCCCAGCTCCTCTACATTCCTAAATTATCCATGTACATACATATGTATCACTGTGTGTGTGTGTGTGTGTGTGTGTGTGTGTGTGTGTGTGTGTATCACTGCTAACTCTAAGAAATGAAAACAAACAAAAAAGAACAAATGAACGAAACCAACAGAATTTTTTGAGATTAAACTGTTAAATATCAAACCCACATTTTTCTGTCAGGAGGTTCAAATTCTCAGAATAACGGAGACTTAAAATGGGAAACTAGAAATCATGTGTTTACAACCAAGTGCTAGAAATTACTCTGCTGATATTTAAACAGTACCAACTTTACACAGCCACAATGAAACAAAACTATGCAATTTCATATTTAAACATCCTAGTTCCTTCACTCTGGCCAACAATATAAATTTGAACAATCTTAAAAAAGAGGACATGCCTGAGCAGTTAAGAAAGGGAAATAAAACTAATGACATTTGAATAAGTTTTTAATGCCCTATTCCTCCATATTTTTGTCGTCCATACTGAGCATTTCCTTTGAAAATAAAACAGCTGAAGATTTCCAAACAATAACTATAAATATGGAAATATCATAGTATGCTAGAAAAAGAAATCTTCAAACCAAGAGACTCAAGAGACTCTTAAGGTGCTGAGGGTGGCCTCTAACTCGTGATCCTCCTGCCTCAGCCTCCTGAATCTCTAGCCAGAATCTGCATTTTAATAAGATCCTCAAGTAACTTATTAGTTAACTTTATATCGCTTAGTTCTATTACATAATATATATTCCCTCATCAGGAAATTTATTATACTAAATAAATAAACTTCAAGTAGTAGTCACTATTAAATACTAACAGAAGAGGTTGCCTCTTCCTCTGGAGATAGTCCACATTTCCCCTTGAATGCATAGTCTACTTCACCCCACAGGTATCTCTTTTGAGATCACCCCCATTCTCCCCTGAATTTGTGTCTACTTTCCTAAATATGTCTATACCTCTGGGGGAAAAGAAAACAAGGTATGTCTGTGGTTAAGAATCTTTCTTTCAAGTCTACAGTCAAATTGCAAGTCCTTTTTCTACATACTACTAAGGCCTCACAGCAAATTAAGACAAGATACTTCAACAATGAATCAAGATGTTGCCACCAACAAATTTGGTTTCAATGCCAGAAAAAGCAAAAATGTGTACACATCAAGAATTCTTGAAGGACATTATAAGATGAAGTAGTAGACAGTTAACAGAAACATAACATAAGCATTCTTGACTCTTATTGGCTGAGGACACCCTGCATAAGAAAACTAGATGCATATTTTTGACTCATTTGGAAAAGGTTCTCCCAAATTCAAAACCAAAATGAGCAGCTTACCCTGGGCAGATGCAGGGTTCTTTCACTGTTATAGGATTACATACATAGAAAAAGCCATCAGATTCAATTTCATATGCTTGTCAAGAAAGAAAAAGTTCATTGACAATCGCTATTCCCAACCTTCAATTAAAAAACAAAATTATCTATTCAAGACTCAAACTACCCAAAAATAAAAGGATAATACAGGAAACCTTTATTCCTAGAAAATTCTGTACCTAGAGAGAAAAGGCTTAGCTAAAAATTTTAACTAATTTAAAAACCTACGCTGAGCTTCAGTTTACATACTAGTAAATCCAGAATACAATTTTTTGAGTTGTAAGGAAATGACAAAATTAATTCCAAATGTAAATGACTCACTACATTTAAGTATCATTCTCAATAGTAGTTGTGTTTATTTATTATTTCCTACCACTCCATATATGCATGGAAAAAAAGACTTTCCAGATTCAGTATTCATCAACATTTTAGGAGGTCAAGAATCTATCATTCCATAACTGCATATTCCAAAACATTATCCACTAGCTACCTGCAGCTGTTGAACACCTGATATGTAGCTATTCTAAAATGGGATGTGTTCTAAACATACGAAATTTAAAATGGAATTTGAAGTTCTAGGATGAAAAAAAGAAAGTACACAATCTCATTAAGAACTTTATACTTATTACATGAAATATTTCAAGTATATTGGAGTAACTAAAATCTATTATTAAAGATTCACCTACTTCCACCTGGGTTTTTTTTTTTTGCAGTACTGGGGATTGAGCCCAGGGTCTACTGCAAACCAGGCAAGCACTCTACTCTGAGCTATACCTCTAGACCTCTATTATTTTCTTTTTACTGTAGTTGTTAGAAAAATTTAAGTGACATATAAAGCTCATATTTGTGGCCCACATGGTATGTGTATTGGCCATCACTGTTCTAGACTGTCACCAGGACATACACATTTTAAAAGGAGCTAAGGATCTTTTTTTCCCTTGTTTTTCTGTCCCCCTGACTCACTTTCTTTCTCCTCCTTGCTTTCCCGCTCTCTCTAATGCACGCCCTTTCTCTTTTCCTTTCTTTTCCTCTCATTTTCTCTCTTACCCTGCAGGGAGACACTCTGTTTGCTTAATAAACTCCCTTATGTGGGAAAAAAAAAAAAAAGGAGCTAAGTATCATTCATGTAAGAAGCAGAAATTTGAAATAATTTTGGGCTCAACTTATGAAACCCTGGAAGTTACTTAACTTGATGACATACTAATAATGAAAAACAATTATTTAAGACATTCTTGCAATTTGCAAAAGGATAATCATAATGTTAAAATTAAAAAACACTAGAAGAATTTACAGACTTAGATTTTAGTCCAGTAAGATGTCAATGTTAATTATAGATGACAGTAAGAAATTCAATCTTTTTTGCTACAATTGCTTTTTCAAAGACAAAAATTAGTTTTCCTAGAATATCTAAAATCTTCTCATGTCTCTCTTCCATATTTGGAAAACTGATAGCTTTCAGTCTGAATTCTTTCTCCAGTCAAGCCATTATAGAATTTAAGTCTAAAAGCATCCCATCCTTGACAACACATTCAACCCTCACCCCAAAACTTCGCCCCTACTTCTTTAAACATAAATACAACCAATCCCAGTTAGTCTTAAAAGGGCAGGAATTTTCAACACACTATTAAGAAAGATGAAACACAAATGGAGTGTTGATGAAGACTAATGAAAAATGTCTGGGTATTTTTTTGTACTTAAATGCAAACCCAAGTATGAAAGTCTTGAAACTAAGCATTTATATTTAAATTCAAAATGCTTTATCCCAATAAATAATCTAAAAAGCACATATTAAACAACATGAATGAATTTCTAATTTCAGTATTCTAAGTGAAGTTTTAGTGGAACACAACCCTGTTTATGCATTTATACATTATTTATGGCTGCTATGATGCTCCTAGGGCAGGGCTCAGGAGTTGCGAAAAAAAAAAAAAAAAAAAAACACGTGGTGTGCAAAGCCTAAAACATTTACTATCTAGCCTTTCACACAATCTGCCAACCCAACAGAGAGTAATCATCACCCATAGAAATTTCTAAAACAAGCCTTTTGTGCATATTGCGTTTACTGGGGCAGGGGTGGGGAACTGCAGACCCCTCCCTCTCCCAATCTTTATCCCCAAACCAGATCAGCATCACATTGACCAGATATACAATGGAATTCTGCACAAGATTTTGTATGAAGGGGTTCCCAAGGGTAAATAAAAGGTTTGAAAATAAAATACTAGGTTCATGAATTAGTATCTGGGTCACAAATTATACTGAAATATATTACCAAGGAGGTTATACTGTTTAAAAATGGGACCCCTAGGTTGGTTCAGGTACTCTTTCACTCCTATCAGGAGAAACTTTCAAGGTCCTTTCAACCCGTGTTTGAATTCTTGCTCACAGATGAAAACATATTTATAAAAGACTTCTCTACCTATTCCTCACGCTCTTCCTTCTAAAGAGCGGAATTCTGCCATCTCAGTTAAACACTGTCATAGTTTAATAGATAATTAGGTTATAATTATAACTTCTTTATGAAGAAAATTAACCTATGATGTACTGTGAAATGTACCGCATTCCAAGGCAGTCAATTATCTAAAACATATCACCCTGAAAAATCAAATCTATCTGATGGTTATCTTATTTTAGGATTCTGTTTGAGGGAGGAAGGAGGCTATCAGGTAGAAAGTAAATACCATGTCACTTTCCAAGTTCATTTATATCCATGATGATGGCACATTGCTCTTTGATAATGAAGGGGTATACAAAGTATTTGTTTTACCTTGTAAACTGACTACCATTCAAAAGACTTAAAAATTCAACTCTCACAAAATTTTTCAAATGTGTTTAGACCTTGCTTTTTCCATAATATCAAAGCACTATATACAAAAAATAGAGAAATACAAGTCAATGAAACAAATTTCTGGGTCACTTGAAGAAATAGCAATTTATATGTACTGGTTTTGTTTCTAAGATTACCTCAGGGGACTGAAAGCCCCTATGGAGCAAGAGAGCCAGTACTGATATACTATTAAGTATCAGTAACAGGGCACTGACAATTTCAATTTCTAATAAGCCTGTTAATTTTATAAACAAATTTGCAATCTTATTGTAAGTCTCACCTGCAGAGGTAAACTACTTTTTCATTTTTGTTTTAATGAACTGCTAACCTTACAGTTTAAAAGTAATTTTGAAACCAGTTTTCTTAACATATGTTGCAAGTAAACACCAGAACCTAATGATACCAGTAATGGGAAAAAGAAAAGCTAAATTAAGAAGTCATTCCTTTTCCACAGCTTAGTATAAATTAAAAAAATAGACAATGGTATGTGACAATTCACTAATTATTTCAATATTTACTTAAGAAGGGGGCAAAATAATTATAATTCAATCTCTTTCCCACTTGCCAATCCCACCTTTCTACTCTACCTAGTATTTTTCCCTTTTCAAGGGAATTCAAGATCAAGGAATAGTCTGACTACCAAATTAGAATTAACTTACCTTTTATTTTTTATATATAAAATCTTCAGTTCCCAAAGTCATTTTTTAAAAAAGTTTATATTGTAGATCCAGCAGGAAAAACTCAGGCCAGTGGTTTAACCACAACTTCACTAAATGACTTTCTCTACTGGTGTTTTAACATACACCAGATAAAATAACTGTCAACATAGTCTATTCTAAAGTAATTTATGAGATCTTAAGACTGAAAACAAATTCTTAATTTCTACCCTCTTTTCTACAACATAATCCTTTAAAAGCCTTTTAACTAAATTAGATACCAGAATTAAACCAGCAAACACCAAATAAGAGAGAAAGAATGAAATACAGGCATCTATATCTAAATACTTACCTTGATCCTGTCATAGGACCTCTTCCATCCTTGTCATATCCCCCACGCCCTCTACCTCCTCCCTGTGACCCGCCATATCCTCTATTATCTTCTCCATACCTACTCACATCACGACGGTCATCTACAAAACAGAAAATATTACACACATAAATTAATAACTACTGTTATTTCTGATAAAATTTTCATGTAACAATATTAAATGGCTTTTCAGAACACACATTAATGTTCTTGGGGAAGACACGTACACAGAACTCAAATGCAAATCATCATAAAATCATCTGAAATTAAACGTGTTTGGGAATTGTACCTGCTTCAAATTCCATTCTGCTGGAAAATTAGACAGCAAAATGGCTATGTGGAATGGTTTGAGTTAAAATACAACCTTAGGTGCAAGAATTCTAGTAACTTAATAGCATAGTCTTAACCTTGAAAATTACTTTTTTACCTCAAAAATATTTAAATGTACATCAAGTACAAATAAGACAACTGGATTTTCAAACTGAGAGAAGATACTCAGTGAATGAGTTTCCACTTTTAGTCATTCAACAGCCCAATTATTCAACAGGGCTGGGGAGGTAGATTAGTGGTAGAGCACTTGCTTACCATGTGCAAGGCCATGAGTTCAATTCTCAACATTGGTGGGGAAATCATCAAATGCTCACTGAGCATTTATCATGGATGAAGCCATAACTAGGCACAGAAGGTATAAAAATTAATTAAGACAGAACCTGCCCTTTAGTCATTCATTTTCCTAGTGTGGAAAGAATCCTAAATATCAGTGGTATATACAGAGAGCTATGGAACAAAAGGTAATAATGACTAATCCTTCTTACATGAGGTTAAAAAAGGCTAATATAGAATAATTTCTCCAAATCAAGTGTAACACCATCACCAAAAGAACTGTCAGCAGCAACACTGTCAATGATCAGAGTTCACTGAGACAAGAAAGCAAATCTACATAATCAGCCATCAAAAAGTCATGTGAGGGGCTGAGGTTGTGGCCCAATGGCAGAGTGCTTGCGTAGCACATATGAAGCACTGGGTTTGATTCTCAGCACCACGTACATATATAAAGTAAAGGTCTATTGACAAATAAAAAAGATATTAAAAAAAAAAAGAAAAAAGTCATGTGAGACCACTGGGGAGTCTCTGACAGGTTTTAAGGAAGACGAATCTAACAATGCTTTCTTTGGCCATGATGAAAACATCTATGTTCAAGGTTACTCCAAATTTTCAGAATCAAATAAAATCCTGTGTAGATTGTTTAATCTAAACTCAATATACAAATAATTCTGTGAGGGAAAAAGAAAAGGAGGTCAATATATCTTACCTTGTGTGTGGTGGCTATAGTTTTCCCTTTGTGAATGATATGATTGCTGGTTTTGATTATAGGAATCATGCTGCTGATCATAATTTGACTGCTCGTTATATGAGCCTTGCTGTTGATCATAGCCTGACTGCTGGTCATATGAATCTTGTTGACCATAGTCTGACTGGTCATACGAAGGCGCTCTTCCACCTTGGCTAAACAGAAATCAATGACTTGAGAGATTTTACAGGATTATGCTTACTGCTGCAAGTTGACTGAGACTGATATAAAACGTCTGATCAGTTAGAACTCATTATCTACTACAATTTTCTCATGGCTATTACTTGACTCTTATCTACAAAGTCTCCTTATCACAAACAGAATGACCTTCAAAAAAAGACAATTTCACTATCACTGAAAAGGTACCACCAAAAACAAACAAAAAACAGTTGCCACATTACAGGAGAAACCACACCTTTGAAAACTGTAGTAAAGTAAGAAATAACAATGGTTTTCATTTCTCCTTAAATTAAAAAAAAAAGATGTTACAAAGTACAGTAACGTGTCTAATTCTTTTTAACAAACATGCCACAGGTGATGAGTTCTTTTATAATAGTGACACTGACTCTATATCATCTTAATAAAACAATAATAAATCATTCATATTTTAAGTCTGATGAGTTATAGGGACTTGCTTTGTGATGTCATTTTTTATATGAAACCAACGACAGCTTTCATATTTTTGGCAATTCAAAAGGAAAACTTGTGCAGTGGCAAGTACCTGTAGTCCTAGCTATTCGAGAAGCTGAATCAGAAGGTTTGCTTGAGCCCAGGAGTTTGAGGGTCAATACAGTGGGACCCTGCATCAAAAAGGTAAAATCCTAAGGATGTTCTGACCAACATAGCTGTATTAATTACCAGCTCTCACTATGGGAATATTAAAAGTCAACACTTAATTGGATTTGAGTTTTAGTACATTTACTTAAAGAAAAAAAGAACAAAAAGGTCTCATAACTTAACAGTCACATCTTATTCTGCGTCAGAGGATCAGAACAATCTACTAAAGGCTGTTATATTCCCCAACTCCCTACCCAAAGCACAACCAAACTATGGTCCAAGTCCTAGCCCTTTACTTTCAAATGGCTGTCAAACCAAACATTTCTCTTCAATCTGCATTTACATCATAATTTAAACATTTGTCCTTCATAAAAGGATTCTCCTTAAATTTACTCATTCCCTATGATTGCACTCTTTTTACTTTTCAAATCTCTCTCATATCTGTAAGACTGATAATCTGACCTCACAAATCAAAGCTCTCTCATATCTGTAAGACTGATAATCTGACCTCACAAATCTTTCCCCAATGCGTTAATTGAATTTCACTTAGAATAATTTCCTTCACTGAAGACAAAAAAAAACCCCTAGAGACCTCAGTTTCTGCCTCATTTTTTAGCTGTGTAACTTAATGAACTCAAATCTTAAAATTTTTCTGTCTCTATAAAATGGGAACAAGTACTAACAGTATCTCAGAGTGGTATCTGAGGATCAATTACATTAGGGAATGAAAAATTAAAGAAAACAGCACAATAAAAGTTGCTATTACTAAAAATAAGTACAAGCTCTTCAAAGCTGAAATTTTTAGAAGTTTATGAAACCTATAACTCATTGGCTAATTTCCCCTATCTATATTAACAAAACAAATTCTAGGGTTATCTGATACAGTTATAAAAGTTTCAGCACTTTTTTGAATTAATATTTTTGTCCCTGAAAATGTAAGATGTTCAAATGGACCTAAAATAAAATTGAGGGGGTAGGGGACAGAGCTCAGTGGCAGAGTGCTTGCCCAGCATGTGTGAGGTCCTGGATTTGATTCACAATGCAGAAAGAAAATAACAAATCAAGTGGAAATGAAAAGGTACTGAGAAGTTTAAAGCTAGGATTTTGGTAGTGAAAGCTGTTTATTTCCACCGCCCAACACAACCTCAGTACTTTTACTGTTTTCTTACCCTCCTGATGATTCCGTGTTTTGCTGTCCTTGGTTATTATATGATTGCTGGCCATATGAGCTCTGCTTTTGATTCTCATAACCACCGTAGGACTGTGAATAACCTAAAGATTGGCAGGCATATTACTTAGTAAAGGTTCTGATTTATCAATCTCTAAAATAGCAAATTTTAACAAGACAGTCCAACCTGATTGGCTTTGTCCATAACCTGAGTAACCACCATAGTTCTGTCCATATGAAGAATCAGTCGTTTGTCCATAGCCAGAATAGCTCTGAAATTTAGGTAAATTTATTCAAGTTTCATCACCTACTTAAGACGAAAACATACCAACAAACAAAAAAACTTGATGAAGAAGACAATTTACTTTTCAACCTACTTGTTGTGCTTGTCCATAGCCTTGGTTGCCTTGATTTCCATAGGAAGAATAACTGTAAAAGAAAAATGTAATTCTTGAAAGAAATGTGCTTTAAAATATTTGAAAATTTAAATGAAAAACCCTGCCTTCATTTTCAACTTTCTACTCAAATACAAGCTTCTTTTCTGAGAATTGTCAATCTACCTGTCTCAGAATCTAAAGTGAAAGGTGATGACCAAAGACTTAAGACATAAATGGAAGTCATTCCCAGACTTCTTCAATATTTTGAAGAAGTCAAATACCATAAATTTTTGCTTTGATAATTTCCCACCAAAAAAAAACCCAAAAAACAAACAAACAAACAAACAAAAAAAAAAAAAAAAAAAAAACAGAACTTCACCAGTGTTAGAGAATCTCAAGAGAATTGTGCTTTGGAATAAAAAATAAAATAAAAATAAAAAGGTAGGTACTGACAAGTCTCATTCAATAGGCAAGTTTTTATTTAATCTCAGGTATAAGCAGAGGTCCAGATTTTCCCAATATTTAAATCATGTACAGACATTTACAGTTAAACAACACGCTTACAAATAACACTTAAGAATGAGTTATTTCTAAAAACTACATGATAATACATAATAAATATCTAAAGCAGAAAAATTAGAACTTTTTAACACTAATCAATTTAATTACATTCTGACAGATTTCCTCCTACCACTTGCCTTACTTAAACATCTTTAGCTTCCTAGAAAGGGCATATGTGGTACCAAAAGTCCAGTTTAAACGCCTCATTAATTAGAGGCATATGTACCTCCAGAGTATTATCAAAGGATGAAGTTATACTGTATTCCCACTGTCATAGCAGAATCTAAAAGTAGTTAATAGTTGTTGACTGAATGAATAAATATAACTTCCGAGGAGTTGAATTTTCTTTAATTCTGTAGAATGTGAGCTCTAGCAAGTAATAAACTTTCTGTACATGACTAATATCCAAAGAAAAATAAACATTTGAAAAAAAATTTTAAATATTATTTTAGAGCTATTACATGCTGAGAATTCTTTAATTTTAAAAAATACATTTCACTAAATAAACACTTGCCAAATGCTTAAGAGATAAACATTACTTATGAAAATAAAAAAATCTGAATCAGTTTTGTTTTTAGGAAGCTTAAAATCTGATGACAGGGGCTGGGGCTGTAGCTCAGTAGCCAGAATGCTTGCCTAGCATGTGTGAGGAATTGGGTTCAAGCCTTAGCACCACATAAAAATAAACAAATAAAATAAAGGCATTCTGTCCGTCTACTACTATAAAAAAATTTTTTTTTTCTAAAAATCTGATGACAGAAGATATCTGACATGCTATTCTGAATATCTCATTCTGGGCTGAAAACTGTTTATAATATAAGCTGAAGGTTTTACTCTGGTAAGTAAAAGAGAAATATACACATTCATATAAACTTTCTTTGTATTGTGGACTTGTACGTTAAACATTTCTAACATAGTACATCAAGAAAATCTGCTCTAGAAATACATTAGCATATTATATACAATCAAAAAATGAAAAGTTTTTTCTAAGAACCTATTAATAGTTCAATTCCTTAAATCCCCTTAATAATTACTTCTTCTAGGTAATTTCCTAAAGAAAACATAACCTTTACAATATCCAGGAGATTTGTTTTAATCTCCAGGAGGAATCTATATTTATTGTTTGTAAACAGTCCTTTAAAAATGGAATGTTTCCCAGATATTTACACAGGGCAACTCTCTTCCCCATAATATACTAATATTTAATTCTCTTAAGACATTCAAATACCAAGTCTCAAAAGAAAAGCCTGACAAAATTCATCTTATTTTTCTCAGTTCTAGCCTTTCATGTTAAAAATTTATGTATACTTTACCTTTGCTGTTCACCCCCAGACTGACCGTAACTTCCAGAATCTAAAATACATAAAAACAATTTTAAATCTTACTTGAAACTGTTGTCCCCTAAGACTGACTTTAGCTGATGTGGATGAAATGTGGCAAGAAAATGTCAAAATTTACTGCAGAAATGAAAACTACAAATTAAATACTGTACAAGGAGAAATCTATTCAAATAGCATTTGTTTAACATAACTACATCTTTGAAAACTGTTCTATAAATGAGTGCGGATGGTCACAAGAACTAAAAGAACAAATGTGAAACAATCAATTAAAACACATTCTTTAAAAAAAAGTCCAAAGCCAGGCTTGGTGGTGCATACCTGTAATTCCCAATGCCTATAATCCCAGCAAGTCAGGAGGCTAAACCAGGAAGATCCCAAATTGAGGTCAACCTAGGCAATTTAGCAAGACCCTTCCTCAAAATTAAAAAAAATTAAAAGGGCCAGGGATCATCCTGCCCAAGTCACCAGGGAGCAGGGGATGGGGGTCACCACAATGGAATTGAACACTCAAACATTCCCAGGTGTCTGCTTATGGGGCTGGCTTGGGTCAAAGCCTGAGAAAGGTACTGGGAAAAAAAAAAAAAAAAAAAAACTAATCCCTGTGCTGGGAGGCTGCAGTATAGTTTCAAACTGCAGGTTGCAACTCACCAAGGGTCATGGGGTCTATGTAGTATGCTGCAACCAGCAATTTCTAAAAACAAAATCTGATTCTATCCGAGGTTTAAAAAAAAAGTGTTGGGGGTGGGGGGGAACGGCTGAGGATGTATTCAGTGGCAGAGTACCCCTGGGTTCAATCCTCAATACCAAAACAAAACAAAAACCCAAAACTCAAGCCGCATTTTATATTTATATATGAAAAGATACCTGTTAAAACTTAATCAGGTTCAAAAAAAAGGAGGAAAGGCATGCATTCTGACAAGATAAATACCCAGGATTATATTTACTTACATATCCTTACCACCCAACATACACCATTTCTCTATATTGGACTGTTGTGGTTGTCAGCACCAAAAAAGGGTTTCCAAATACCTGCTAAAAGTTGCTCAGTTACTTTAATTTTACCAAGCTTTCAGGGACTCAGCCAACTAAGTATACTAAGTTAGTAATACCTACTTCTAGTCTACATTTTAGCAATAAAAATTACCAAGGAAGGCATGAATTAACATGCCAAAAAGAAAAAAGAAAAGAAAGTTGAACTTTAAGCTTTTCTCAATATTTCAAAGTGCCTATCACATCAAAAATCGTGGAAGAGCTGGGCACAGTGGCACATGCCTATAATCCCAGTGACTCAGAAGGCTGAGACAGGAGGATCACAAGTTTAAAGCCAGCCTTACCAACTTAGGAAGGCCCTAGGTAACTTAGCAAGACCCTCTCTCAAATAAAAAATAAAAAGGGCTGGTGAAAATGCTCAGTGGTTAAATGCCAAGTTCAATCTCCAGTACCAAAAAAAAAAGAAAAAAAAAAAATTGTTAGGAGTCTCTGTCCTTTTGGCTTCCAGTCAGTCAAAGGTATGACTTCATTTATTTATAAGATCAGTTTTATATGAGACTCTTAAAACTGCAAAAATGACTGACTGAAACTGCTGACCATTAGTCCCAAACTCACCCAATCTTAAAAAATGTTGTTCAACAGTTATGAAACCCACACAAAATTAAATTCATTTAATTTACATAAAGCTGCTATATGAAAACATTGCCACTGGTTGTAGATGTGGGTGACAACAAATTTGCCACTTGTCTGTAAATAAAGATTTCCAATCTGAACAAGATTTTTTTAATCCCCAATTTTAATAGTAAATATAATCTTAACACAAACTATTTTATGACTGTGAAGGGCATAAGATTTTAAGACTGTGAAGGGCAGAATTAAAAAGAAAACACTGTACATCACTGTGACTAAGTAATTAATGACTAAAGCTGGTAATGACCAAAGAAAAACAGGAAAAAGATACAAAATCTACTGAACTATGAAGAGATTAGAAGCATCTATTCAATGGCAAAGGAAATTAGCTGCACAGAAATCAGAGGGTGAAAAGCATTATGGGGGAAAAAAATTGAGTGAAACTTAAAAAAGACAACAGGAGAGGCATGAAGCTTCAGGTTAAACTGTAACCAAAGGGGTGAGGAGGGGGCGGGGGAAGGAAAGATAATAGAATGAAACAAACATCATTACCCTACGAACATGTATGATTACACAAACGGTGTGACACTACTTCATGTACAACCAGAGAAATGAAAGTTGAACCCCATTTGTGTACAATGAACCAAAATTTAAAAAAAAATTTTTTTTTTCCTTTTGGTTCAGGCAAAACTACAGAAGTATATAGCACCTATATCATCATGTGACCCTATCTCAAATCTTCAGCCCTCTGAAATTCTAAGTCCAACTTCTTTAGCTAGCTGATTTTAAAACATCATGATATAGAAATAAGCATTCTGATCAGTAAAATCTGGCCCTCAGTATAAATACTTCAGTGATAAATGTAGATGGATGTCTTACATTCACCAAAGAAAATCAGTTTATAAATGTTAAGATATCTTAAACAACTATACATCAAGATTACTTGAGTCTTGTATAATGGACTCATGAATTATTTAGATATGCTTTTAAACTTCCAAGTATATAGGGTTTTCTATTTGCTTTCTCTAAAAATATTTTATTAAACCCAAAAAAGGTACTTTATCATTCTTTGTATGATAGAAAGAACAAACACCTGTACATGTCCCACATGCACTTAAAAAGAATTTATAAAGTTTCTAAATTTGGGCTGCACTGTATGTCTACAAATCATGTTTGCTGACTCTTTGGGCTCAGGCCTGTTGCAGCAACATGGTTAGTCACACCAAGGTCAGAATGGTCATTAATATGGAAACCGTGATGGTTCCTCCCTCTGAAAAATGAAAACTGAGGTCAGCCAGCACACCAAAAACACTTTCTCCTTCTAGCAAGATGAAGAGACAGGCTGTGGGGATCTGGCACTGTAGTGCCTGGGCCTATGCCACCATTTCTTCCCTCACAGTTAAGTCTATCAGAAGACTGAAAAAAATGAGAAAGACCAGTAGATTTCTTACCATTTAAGACAATCCTTAGCTATAATAAATGGGTCAATTTATATAGCAAAAAAGATTGTTTGCTACTTGTACCATTCAGATTTTATTAATGTTTGGCATACTGCTTGCCTTATCTCATTAGTTTTAAAACTTCCCACTGTACTACAGACTTGTCAATTTCTCATACCTGTCATTTTGTTTTCTTTTAAGGCTATATAATTAGGCATATAAAACTACATACATATCTTCCATGAATTTTCTTTTAATATTACATAATGACTACTATCACCTTTAGGGTAGTGTCTGCCTGGTCTTCTTCCATTTTACTTTCAACACTTCTTTTATATTTTTTTGTGTATCATTTCTAAACAGCATTTTCTCTAAGCCATTTTTTTTTTGCGGTGCTGGGGATTGAACCCAGGGCCTTGTACTTGTGAGGCAAGCACTCTACCAACGGAGCTATATCCCCGGCCCACCATTTTTTCTTAATGGGAACCTCTGTGTTTTAACTGAGGTTATATTTTTCTATTCAATTTTTATCTATTCCTACCCTAATTGGAACTTTCTACTTAACATGGTTTTTCTTTTCCTTTTAATTCCTTTTCTATTTTCTTTACTCCTTTTTCCTACTGCTTTAGAAGTTATATTCAGTATATTATCATTTTTTATGACTATACTGAATTTTTAACATTTTTCTGAAAAAGTTCAAAATTATCTTCAACCGCCATTGAAATACATGAACTTTAATACCCTAATGCCAATCACAACTTCCACCTATTATTTACTTTCATTCTTCCTCTCTAAATCATGTTAACGTTCAATATCATGTATGTCGGTATTTCTTTATTTACCATGCTTTTTTCTTCTACATTGGTTCTTACACCCCATTCCACCCTTCTGGATTCTATATATATTTTTGTTGTTTTACAGTGCTGAGGATCAAACACCGGTTCTCATACATCCAAGAGCTCTACCACTGAACTACACCCCCAGTCCTGAATTTCACATTATTAGTTCTTTCAACAAAGGACTTAAAGTGGTAGTATTTGTAATCTGAGGTACTTATCAGTATGATATAGTTTCTGGAGTTGTTTGTTTTTGTACTGGGGATTGAACCCTGGAGCATTTTACCACTGAGCTATATATATCTTGGCCATTTTTATTTTTTGAGACGGATCCTGCTATGTTGCTTAGGGTCTCACTAAATTGCTGAGGCTGGCCTCGAACTTGTAATCTTCCTGCCTCAATTTCCCCAGGTGCTCGGATTACAGACATGCTTGCCACACATAAGATAATTTATTTGGGGAGAAAATTCAAGGTCAATGGCTATTTTCCCTCTAAACACTATTTTCTATCCCCTTAACATTTTAAAGCTATTACCAATCTTACAACTGCTCCCTAATTTGTCTGGCAGGTTTGTTATTGGTAATTCATAATTTACACTTTCACATTAACTTATGTAGATATCAATGTATTTTTGTCTCATTTAAGTCTAGTGCTTAATTCAAAATGTTCATCTATTTTTGGAAAACTCTCATCTTTTAAACTATTGATTATTCCATTTTATTCTCAATCTTGTTATTAGATATAATACAGGATTTTCCAACCTACTTCCCATGTTTCTTTTCTTCCATTTTCATCTTTTTATCCTTCCAAGTTAATTCTGAAAGATTAGATCTATCATCCACATTTACTATTTGGAAGACAGATCACATCAATAATATCCATAATTATTTCTTTGCTTAGGTCTCATTAAACTTACTATTTTTTTTCAACTCCAGAAATAAGTACATCTTTTTCAAATTTATGTGGCCTTTTCCCTAACATCATGGTCTTAGGGTTGATTCACTGACTGTTCTAGGTTTTAAATAACCTTCAGACATAATACTTTCCCATTTTCAGAGTTCTAAGTAACATAATTCTTGTTTTGGAAAAAATTTCCTTGATGTTCCACAACTTTTTTAACTGTGAACTGATTTTTTGAGAACTTTTTTTTTTTTTGATTTCTTGTGTAAGTTGTGAAACTTTCTTCAGAAAAGGTTTTTTCATTTGTTTTTACCAGAAACACTAAGGACCTTATCAACAAATAAGTAATTTTTAAATTAATTTGTCTAAAGGTTTCTTGGAGCCTAAATGAATACTCAAATTGTGTGAAGCATGGGCCCTAGGTTACAAATCATCAGACAACACTTCTTACTGTGTAAGCTTCCTTCTTCTCTCTTATGCTAGCAGGAAGTATTTTTGTAGTTCATTCCTTCAGTGAAAATACATAATCTGTAAGCACAGGATTTAAGGGTTTCAGTTCTCACTACCTGACGAAATACTCTCAGAGTTTCATCTTCTGTCCTTACAGTTACTTGGACAATAAAACCTAATGAGATCTCAATGAGATCCACACCCTCCTCTCCAGGATAGCTACCAAATTATCAGCTCTATGCCTGATAGAGGTTATATCAGTTGGCTTCATTTTTGGCAACAGGGGCTTCCCCCTTCTTTTCCTAACTTTTTGCCTTTTTTTGGTGGGACACTAGATTTTCAGGATATCCACCAAACTGGCAGAATGAGAAGGACCTTGACTTCATAATTTTTATGCATAATTGATATTATAGCTGTGATTTTAACTCAAAAGTTCAGATAACGCACCTTTGTAAATAGTAGTTGAATGTCAGACTCTGACTTAAAATGTTTACAATTTTCATTTATTAATTACTGAAGTGCTTGTATTTTACTAGGTTTATGCTAGGCACAGAGGCACATGCCTGTAATCCCAGCAACTCTTGGGAGGCTGAGACAGGAATGTGAGTTCAAAGCCAGCCTCAACAACTTAGTGAGGCACTGAACAATCAGGGAGACCCCGTTTCTAAATAAAAATATATATAAAAGGGCTGACAATGTGGCTCAGGGGCTAAGTACCCCTTGGTTCAATCCCCGGTACCAAAAAAAAAAAAATTTTTACTGGATTTATAAGTCTATCCTGTTAGGTATATTTGGAGTGGCTGAGTCAATTTTATAGATTAAATTTACAAGTGTAATCTGTAATGTTTAAGGACACAACATTAATATTATTAGTTGGTTAGGGGAAGTTTACCATTAATTTTATTAATTTAGACACCCATCAAAGAATAAGTCAAAAGCACTATTATATACGAAGACAAAAGTATTTTTATACATATTACAAAATGTATAAATAGTATTACAAAGCTAAACATAACTTAAAGATTCTAGCTTTATCTGAATGTTATATTAGAAACAAGCACATTAAGAAATGCTTGAACACTTGAAGGTCAATCTCAACATTTAAAAAATTACTAAGTGACACCTGGTGTTTTGGTAATCTGAAGATCAGTGCTAATCAGCTCCTACACTAATATGATAGAAGAGTCTGAGTTTTACAATGCAACCCCCTGAATTTTAATTTTCCTTTAAAATTATCTAGTCTCATAAAAAGTCATTTTTTACATCAATAATTACATTAAGAATCAAAACAGGCAAAAATGTTTAATGAACACTATCCATTTAAACTTGATTGACTTAACCATAATAGAATTTTAATTTTCTTTACACATAGGTAAGTTATACAACTCCTGAGGAAATACTTGTATGCACTTCTCTGGAGCTTTACCAGACTACTGACAAATTATGTACCTGGTAAAAGATGCACAAATGTCTACTTTGAAATAAGAAATTATTCCTCTTTGAGAAAGAAACTGAAGGCAAGGGATAACCTTAATGCAGCTATTGCTTCTTCCATCAAGTGTGTAGATTTTATTTAAAAAGAACAATTATGACTCCTTAATATCAACGTTAATCTAAGGAAAGTACATCAGTCTCCTGTCCAATCTATCTTACTAATTTGTACATCTTTCCATTCTTGTGGGAGACTGGATTCTGGGATGGGAAGGTTTTTCTCTAAATCCTAACAAGTTGATTCTTAATAAAAATGTAACAGGCTGCCCCAATCATATGGTTTCAGGAAACGTTTTTCACACAGAATGATATCTAACTCTCACGAGATAATGTATCAAGTGAATACCTGGGTTTCTGTGGCCTGTCATGTAGACCAAAAACGGAGGACCGTCTGTGATCTGCTAGAACTGCTTAAGTCAAGAGGCCCTCCAAGTTCCACACTTTTTCTTCTGGTTTAGCAAGATCTCAACTGGATGTCCCAAAGAAACTAAAGCCTCTTTTTCTCTTCCACGAAACGTACGGCACCTATCAATTTAATTACTTGGTGGAAGAAAATGCCTTTCCTTTGCTCTCTAGTTACGCAAAGGAGCTTATCAATAACAGACAAGGCTCATCCTCAGCTCTTTCAGGACATATAACTGGAGTTAGAACGACAGAGGAAAGTGAAGAAGAATATGAATTTTATGCACACCCCCCCCCCCCGGCTTGAATGCGGGTGGTTACTGTACAGGGAATGACGTTAAGTACGACTTCGTGTAAGGCAATGTCCTTTGAAAGGGCTCCCAGAGCGTCAAGGCCCCCACCTGATGAATGGGTGAGTCGGGAAGGCCCAGCTCCACTTCGCGGATGGGGAAACTGAGGAACGAGGTGGCGAGATGACTGGCCCGAGGCCTCGCTGAAAGATCTGAGGCGGAGCGGAGAACCAGAAGCACCGGTTCTCAGGCTGATGCTCTGATCTCGGATCCCCCCGCCCCTACGGTGGCGTAGAAGGCCTCCGCCCCCCGACTCACACACACCCTCCCCGGGGAGTCGAAAGTCTCCTCAGGTTCCAAGGACAGGGCCAAAAGACCGGCCCCCGAAGCGCTCCCGCCGAGATTTGCAGTCAGGGAGCGTTGGGAGCGTGCGTGCCTCCAGTCCAACATGGCGGCGCCGCGTCCGCCCCCCCACCCGAGCCTCCCTCAGGCCGGAGGCTTTCCCTCGGGGCCCTCCGGTGGGCGGGAAGACGGCCCAACCCGCCAGGCCCCTTCTCGCCGCTGCCGCTGCTCGCTGAAGGAGTCACCTACCCGACATGACTAACGGCCGCGGCGCGGAGCCCCCAGAGCCCGCCGAGAACAAGGAATACAAGAGCCAGGCGGCGCGGCGGCCGGAGCTGTTCCGAGCGCGGCGCGGCGGGCTGAGGCTGACTGCGGGAGCCCAGCAGCCAATCAGCGGACAGCGGGCGATACCACCGTGCCACGACAGAAGGGGTGGTCATGCACTAGTGCCCCGCTCCGAAGTCTGAGGACTTCAGTGTCCCTCTTTGTTCGCCCCTCCAAGAGCCATACCATTATTGAGAGGGAACAGAGAGGAGAATGTACCATGCCATTGTCAGGCGGGGGAGAAAACTGGACCGACTCGCTCTGTCCTGTTTACAATCCTATTTCGCACTCTTTGGGATCTGACATAATTCGAGGTTAGGAAGGTAAAGTGGAGGTATCTTATCAAAACAAACTATTTGGTTAGAAAAGGCCTTTCTTCCCCTAAAATTGTAAATGGTATATTCTAGTTCCGTAGTTTTTTGCAGCGAAGAGCTGGCCACCTGGGGGCGTTTGGAGTCTGGGAATCTGGAGACGAAAATCGTGACGAGCTCTGGTACCTGATCACCTCTCGGCCTGTTATTATTAATAACTGCCTTGTCGAGTAGAAAACAAGGTGAGACCTGCACAAAAGTGTGCATTAAAATGAAGTCACATCAGGCGCGGTGGCGCACATCTGGACTCCCGGTTGTTCAGTAGGCTGAGGCAGAAGGACCACAAGTTCGAGGCCAACCTTAGCAACCTAGCGCGACCTTGTCTCAAAATAAAAATAAAAAGCTATGTAGATGTAGCTCAGCGGTAGAGTGCTGCCGAGTTCAATCCTCAGTACTGCCCAAAGGGCGGGGAGAAAGAAAGAAACAAAGCAACCTGACCCTAAGAATAAGGGAGGGGATCAAGCTCTATTTTCAGTACTATAACAGCTAACTATTGTGTACATCTTACATCATCCCATTCATTTCTGACAATAGACTGATGAAATATTTTCCTCAAGTTGCAGATAAAACGAAATTCACTTGCCCTAGGTCATGCAGCTACTAAAAGGCCGAGGTGAAATTTAAAGTCTGGTAACAGATCATTGTTGTGGGTTTAACCAGGCAGGACTACTGGGGAATAAGGACATTTTCCCAGAGGGTGTGACAACTGAGCCAAACCCTAGCTGTTGAGCACTAGTTGACCGGGGTGAAAAAGTGAGCAAAGGATCTGTTCAGACTAGTTGTAAAACAAGTGAGCATCGAAGCTTAAGTGTGGAGTATAGCCTCCAGGGAAAGAGTAGTAGGAGATGATGCCAGAAAAGTAGGAGGCTAAATAGCTGAGACTTTCCTTGTAAAGTACATTCAAGTTTGAACTTTATCTTGAAGGCAATGGGAACCACCCACCAGAGAACTTTAAAGAAGAGTAAGATCAGATCTGTATTTCGTAGCTCAGGAATGAAGGATGCACAGAGGTGAGAGGTGCCTAAGATCAGGGAGACCAATGCTGTGGCCAATGCAGTAATTCTGGTGAGAGGTCATAGTGCCCTAGATTCAAGTAGTAACTGTGGAGAGGGAGATGAGTGCAGAGATCCCAGATACACTCAGGGGTAGACCCTGAAAGAGTTAATAATCCATTTGGGTGGAAGGGACTATTGCAGAGAGAGGAATCTGAAGTGAATTCTGAATTTCCTACATACGAAGTGGTCAGATGGAGATGTCATTCATTATGATAAGAAACAAGAGAAACAGGTTGGGATAGAGATGGAGAAGTAAGTTCAGAATCCATGCCTTCAGGTCAGAAAGAAAAATATGAAGTCACCTCTTGTTATGTCTGCAGTAATTGTGCCCTCCTCTAGATACAGAGGGTCACAGAACCTTCTAGACAGGTCCAAACAAGCAAGGCTAAAGAAATAAAAAAATATTCTTTAAAAAAATTATTTTATGAGACATTTATTTCGAGACAGGGTCTTGCTGCGTGGTCCAGGCTAGCCTCAAACTCATGATCCTCCTGCCTCAGCCTTCCTAGTGGCTGGGATTACAGGTGTGCACCACCACACCTGTCTAAGGAATAAAAATTCTTTCATTACTAAAAACCATTGAATTTTTTGCATCTATATTGAGGAAGGCAACCCAGAAGAGATAAGAATGTGCAGAAGAGAGTTGGGTAATGGGGGAAAGAAGGAGATTGTATTATTCTATTTTTTCTTATCATTGTTTTTAAAGAAGGAAATGCAGAAAGTGTTGCTCATCATTGACTCCTAAATGATCTGTCCATTCATTCACTCTTCACTCAACTGCCATTTCCTGAGGTCTACTTGGAAAACCTTGGAAATAAGAAGTTCCTCCAGGAACTGCACTTTCAAAACAGAGATGGTGCAAACCTGTGTCTCTGATCAACTGCTAAATCAGATCAACTGCTGAAGTGCTAGGATTGGAGGAAGCAGAAGGTGTTCTAAAAACAGGGGAAGGGAGGGTACCTCATCCATGTGACAGTGGGGGGATATCGAGGAAGGATGACTGTAGGGGGTGCCTGCCACACTGAGCTTTGAATAATTATCTAACAGGGGTATACCAGGGACACCATGCTGTATTTGCTGAACAGCAAAGGGCCTGTATTTGCTGTACTGGGGGAGTGCAGCCTTGGAAATTGCGAGTGGTTCCCTCTGTTTCATCCGTGGAGCTGCAGGGATGGGGAGTGGTAATAAACAGAGTGAAAGAAGTAGGCAGAACCACATTCTGAAGAACCTCTGTGCCTTATGGAAGAGTTTGGACATTAAATTGAAAACAACAGGGAACTTCCTCAGAAGTTAATTGAAGGAGTAACATTTAGTTTTCTATATCCATTATCTCTTTTAACCTTCTGTACAGGCCTGTGAAATAAAGATTGTTGTTATTCACGTTTTGTAGATAAGAACCCTAAAGCTCAGAAAGGTAAAATTCTGTAGCCAATTAGACACAGAAACAGAGCTCTTAGCAGGCTCTTGAGCCAAGTTCAGTGATCTGGTCACAGTGTCCCAGATGTCCCAAACTTGAAACAGGGAACTCCTCCCACGTCTGCACTGCTCAGGAGCTTCTTCCCAAGGGTCTTTTTCTATCTAGTCTTACTCAGATTGACTCCGTACCCTCCTGCCTTCCAGGCTTTTGCCTCACAGATGACTCCCCTAGGGGTGATTATCTGCAACAAGCTTATATCTTCACCTAGTTATTCTTCATACCACCAGATCCTGCTCCCTTGACATCCTGGCCCCAGGCTACATGTTAAAGGAAGACAGCAGGTATATTTTACACATCAGCTTTAGCAGAATGTCTCTAAGAAGATCTTAGTCCTGGGTCCGTTTGCCCTGATCCATTCCTCACGTCCTCACATAAGAAGCCACCCCTGCAAGTTGTGTTGTTTCAGTGTCAGAAATTCCCTCAGGCGGAGTGGAGCATGTGGGTCAGTGGTAGATTGCTTGCCTAGCATGCTCCAAGCCTGGCTGCATCCCCAGCAACACACGCACACACAGTAGTTACTTTCAACCAATGGGAGACCTGGTGGGAAATTAGATAGGAAAAGAAAGAGGAAGAAAAGGAGGAAAGAGGGTTATTTCTTCCCATTCCTCTCCTCTTCTACCTCAGGGGATGTCCAGAGTCCAGTTTTAATTGGTGACCCTGGCTCCTGAGCTCCAGAACCCACTTCCTCCTCTTGTCCCTCCAGCCTATGACTAGAAGAGTCTTGTTGCTACTGATAATTTTGAGCTGCCTCCATCTCCTGTGTAGCTTCCCAACACTTCCACCACTGCCCTGCAGGCCTTATAAGGACATTGTATGGACAGTGGATTTATGTAGGGTGAGAAAGAAAGCCATTAGAGGGAGCAAAAGGCCTGACCTATTTTACCAGGATTTCTCTGACTTCTGTTTTAAGAATGCAGTCGACTGTCATAGGCAAGAGGAGAAGCAGGGAGAAGTCATCACTCAGACCAGAGTAAAATCCAGATCACAGTGAAATCCTATGGAACTCACCGCTGTACCACATAATTCAAGGCTTTCCTATTTTGCCAGTTTGTTCTGACTGGGTGCCATAATTCCTCTCTGAATTTCCAGTGCCTAGCACAGTGCCTGAAAAGGTAAGTATTTTTTTAAAGGAAAGAAAAAACCTTGCATTGAATGAATGAATGACTGAATAACACCAAAAAAAAAAAAAAAAAAAAAGAATATGCCTTGTCTCTCTGGCTTGTTTGTAAACTTCTCAAGCTTCAAGACTTATCTAGGACTTTCCTGTATCTCCCATGGGATGCAAAGTAAGTGTTCCATGAGTAAAGTGTTTGTTGAAAGAATGACAGTCACTTAGTGCCAAGTGCCGCAGGCAGTGTGTAGCCATTGTCACCACCTCACCCCTCCAGGAAGGTGTCCCTGGAGCTCTGTTCCTGTGGCCTTCCTCGAGAGCAGGCTTCCAGGATGATTACCCTGAGGTTCCAGCATTGCAGCTGGAGGCTCCTTGAAATTGAGCGGACTGCCCTGTCCTCCTGACTGTGGCAGGCGCTTCCTGTTTGGGGTGGAAAGGAACCAGACATTTTCCTGTTGGTAGGTCTTTTAAGCAAAGCAGCAGATGCTGAGCAGGTCCTGGCCCAGGCTTTCAGGCCAGATGCCTGGTGGTTTGACAGCCTTTATATGGAAGGGAAGTGGGCACAGTGCCAGATTGGCTAGGCTTTTATTGTGCTCCTTGCAAGTCCCCTGGGTCCTGGTGTGAGTAAAAAACAAACCAGAAGAGGCTGACGCCTTGCTAAACCATGATGAGGGTTAGGGGAAATGGGCTGCTCTGAGCCAGTGAGCATTGCCTAGTGAGGTGTTTCTGTGACTGTGCTCGGGCAGGCTCTGGTGTGTCATCTGAATGCCAGTGTGCTCAAGTGTGAACCTGTGCACAGAATACACCAGTGTACACTTGTGTCTGTATACCCACTATCCATCACTTCATGGAATTTAAGTTACTAATTGCCTAGCTTGCTCCCCCTAGCATGTCAGGGTAGTAGACAAAGACAAGAATTTTCTTTGTCCCATTTTAAAATGGCAGAGACTCAAGAGAGGTTGGATAACTTGCAAAGGGCACAGTGTGAAAAAGTCAAGATTTAAAGCCAGTTCTGTCTCAGTCCACATTTCTTGCTTTTTCCAAACACGTGTATGTGTGTGTGTGTGTGTGTGTGTGTGTGTGTGTGTGTGTGTTTCAGGAAAAGGCAGGCAGGTACACTTGTGAATGTGACCCAGATTGACAAGCTCACACCCACATCTGCTGGAGAGAAGACATCTGTCTTCCACAGGCAGAGTGGCTGCCAGAAAGTCAGGGCTTCTGGAATTGCATTATAGTCACAAATGTGAAGGCCGCAGTGAGTGATGATCCAAATGATCCCAGCCAAGGTCCTCATGCCTCTTATATCCTCGGGACTCTGGGGAAAGTCTCTCTTCAGCTCTCTCAAGCTCATCTCTTGTCCTCATTGTTCCTCTATTCTTCCTATTCTTGTGGTTTCCTCAGGTTGGTCTTCCCATGAGTGCCTTTCTCCAAAGCCCAGAATTCCTTCTGATAAAATCTACTTTGTTTTCCACACACTTCCTGGGAAGGAGGAAAGGGCAGAGACAAAGCTGATTGTTCCTCCTATTATCAAGAGAGAAACTGAGGCCTAGTGGTTTTTGTCCAGACTCACACATCCTGCCTGATTCAAGGGATCCTGCTGTGGTCTTCTGTCAGAGCAGAAGTGGCAGCTGCCAACCACTCCCCTTGGCAGACAACATGCCCAGACCCTGGCACAAGTTCCTCAGAAGTCCTGTCCACTCTGGGAAGGCTGGGAGGCACTGAGGATCTGAGCCAAACCCCAGTGCTGAAGGAGGAAGGGAGGGGGAAAGAATCTTTGAAGAGGAGGTGTAGAAAGGACTGCCAGCCAAGCTGGTTAGAAACAACTCAACCAAGATGGGGTGGGAAGGGAGGTGAGAACCAGATCGTTAGAAAATCCAGAGATGTCTTTCTCTTAGACACTGGTAATTAGTAGTTAGTGATTCTGTGGGTCTAGAGTCTGAATTTTGCTGCAGAGGAATGATGGGGATTGAACCCAGGGCCTCACATATGCTAGGTAAGAGCTCTACCACTGAGCCCCCAGCCCAGGAATCTGAATTTTTAATAAGTGCTTCTAGGTGATTCACTTCAAATGACCTAAGAATCCCATTCTATAAATTGGACTTGAGGCAAGATAGTATAATGTTTAAGGGTCCAAGATCTGGTGTTTGAATCCTGGCTCCATTATTAAGTTTATTGCAAACAAAGGATATAATCACTGTGCCTCAGTTTCTTCATCTTTAAAGTAAGGATGTTTATAACAGTAGCTTTCTATGACATGAGTTATGTGAAGCACAAACCACACATACAGCATATGTTCCTTTTGCAACAAGTGTTAATCATTATTATTTGTTCGGATTCTTCATTCCCATTCCTACCCCCTCTCTCACTCCCACCACAGGAAGAAATAATGATACTGGATCAACAGAGGGGCTTTTCAACACAGTATTGCTTTGAACGGGGGTGGGGGGTCAACTTTGGAGCATGTTTGAATATCCCTGCTCCAAAGCCATCTCCCTCCATCCCTCTCCAGATACTCTCATTGTGAAGTGAGCCTCTTTCCAATCAACTGACCAGCCTTTTCTCATCTTCTTTCCTCCTTGGATCCCCCTCCGATCCCCGCAGCATGCACAAAGTTCAAAGTGATTTGGCTCAGTTTGTGTTCTAGAAAGTAAAAACAGACCACATAGTCATTTGTGAGGGTTTGTGGTCTTCTAGGTTTTGAAGATCACAGACTTGGGTGCTTGAGGATTCATAAGTAATCTTTGAAAATGGAAGGAAACCAAAGCCTCCTGCTACCCAAGCTCCAACCCGGGAAACACTCTGTCTTCCTGGGAAATGGAGACATCCTGTGGAAGGCAAGGTTGAAGCCCAGAGTGAGTGTAGAGTGTGGGGCGGGAAGTGTTCTGCCTAAATTCTTGTAGGCACTTCAAGTCCGATGGCACCTCAAAGAGACCACAAGCACAAGAGGAGTGGGAAAAGGCCAAGATGTGATAAAATAACCAAGGAGACAAAAGGGAAACAGAGGAAATCACCTCTCAAATGCAGCAGTGGTGCTAACAGGAACAGGGACTAACCTGCAGTGCAGAAAAAGGCAGGATCAGTTCCTGTCTCCCCCCAGATATGCAGCCTTATTAGAGAACCACAGTTTCCCTCTTCTCTCTTTGCAGTGAAGCTATATAGAGAACCTCTGAGGTTTGCGGTAAGAAGGATAGAGAGATTCTGCTTAGAGAAATAATTGGCAAGCCCAGATTGAACTTCCTCTTGGCCCACAGTATTCTTACCAGCTGATGCTTCTCAGAACTCTCTGCCCCAAAGTAGGGCTTTCTGGGCTGTCAGAATTTATCCATTGGTCAAGGCCACCATATGCCATTTTCATACGTGTGACCTATATACACCCGCCCTAGAGTTATCAGATCAAATAGAGGAAGCCTGGTTAAACTTGAATTTCAGATTAATGATGAATATTTTTTTAGTTTAGATATGTTCCAAATATTGAGTGGCACCCACTTGTATTAAACAACTATTTGTTACTAATGGGATACTCAGGTTTAACTTAGGATCCTATATTTTTAAGTGCTCTAGCAACTTTGTCCCACTCCCCTTCAGAATCTCTTCCAGGGACCACCACAGGATTGTGTCTGAACCAGCAGCTTTGTTACAATACTTTATGTCCTTAGCAGAGAACTTTCATTCTATACCACCCAGCAGGACTGGAAGCTCTCTGAGGGCAAGGCCCAAGCCTCCTCCAGCATCTCAGAGATGTCCACCCAGTAAGGAATGCTCCTTACAGATGTGCACAGGGGCATCCTTAGAGATGGGCAAAGAAATCCAACCTCAACTCTTTGCTCCTGTGGAATCCCTGGCACTGGTATGTATATAGCATGGAAGGCCCCTTTTTCTTATTGGTCTGTTTGGAGAAGCGGGAGGCTGTTTCCAATTAGTGTCCTCAAAAGAATGCCTGTTTCTAAGATGTCTACTCAAAGAACATTTTCCAATTTCTCCACCCAACTTTTTCTAAATAGCACAAAATGGTCCTACCAAGCCTCAGGGTTAGAACCCTGCTTTACTTTGGTTTGGCATTTTTTAGATTTCAGATTGTACATACACCAACTCATGGGATCCCACAAGGACCCCCAAAGGTCAATATGATTGTTTCATTTGCATTTTACAGATGAGTGACTGAGGATAAAAGAGAACCTGCCCTCAATTGGAAAAGTAGACAATGAAAAGTTTACTTTTGTTCTGTAAGAATTTAGCGAAGGCTTTCATGAAAATTTTTTCATTCCAGTCTTATAATAACTGCATGGGATATATAGAGAATTTTATACTCGTTCCTCTCCCCAGAATTCTGGGAACTGAATGTTATCTGCTCTTATTTTCTTGACAATGAAACTGGCACTTGAAGTAGTTAAATCCTTTGCTAAAGATCACACGACTGCATTTATTAAGTGTGTGTTGCACGATGCCAGGCACCACACTCAAGTTATTTACAGGCTTTATTAGCTCACGAAATCCTCCTAACAATCACAAGGTATCTTATTATCCTCATTTACTGATAAGAAAAGCGGGTGAGTGACTGGCCCGAGACCACACATCCAGAAGGTGGTTGGTGCAGGATTCACATGGCTACCAAAGAAGCAGATCTGAAACTCAAACCCAGTCCTGACCAAACCCAGGGTCCCTTCTACACTCCAGGGACTCACTCTAATGGAAACTATCAACTATCTTCAGGTAGGCCAGGACCCCTCTCCGTCGAAGTCTTAAGTAGTCACAATTGCCAGACCTTTCTTCCTCGGACCTCCCTACAGAGATCCGAATCAACTGAAGGTGGCAGGGAGAGAACGGGTGAGCTGGGCGGCGGCAAGCGCAGGGCGAGGCGGTGCAGCCAGCGGAAGAGGCTCCGGGACCGCGGCGCGTTCCAGCGGCGGCAAAGGGTGGGTGGGGCGCGAGCCGGGCACTCCCGCCCCTCTTCCCTCCCTTCCTCCCTCCCGCGGTCCTCGGGCTGGCGGACCCGTGGGCAGGCACTACTGGGGTTGGACGACCTCCGGTCGGCCCCGGACGAGCGCAGTGAAAGAACTGCCTAGCGCGCACAGCTGGAACAGTGCGAACCCCTGCTTGGATTGGGGACAGGGATCGTCCCTGTCCGTGCGGGGACGGCGCACAGTGGCGCATCCCCGGGATCAGCGCACAGCTGACCGCCGGCGGGTGCCCTGCGCGCCGCAGCTCGCAGCGCCGGGGGAACTGGAGCGCCGGTGATATGGTGGCGCGGCTCGGCCTCCTACTGCGCGCCCTGCAGCTGCTGCTGTGGGGCGTACTGGACGCAGAGCCCGCGGAGCGCGTAGGCCGGGAGCTACGCAAGGAGGCAGAGGTAAGCGCTGTGTGCGGGGCGAGGAGGAGAACTTTGGTTCGAGACGTGCCAGAACTTTGTAGACAGGCCACCTGGCGGTCCCTGCGAGCAGACAATCTGCATTACCTTCTCGCTGTCCTACGCCCCCTTCACACTTGCACACAAAGAGCCGGGACACAATTCTTTCCCGTGCCAGGGCTGGGACCACACAGGCGAGCGCGGATCCGCACTGATTGGTTGGGGACCGGAGTGAGGACAGCGACAAAGACGGGACAGAGAGACAAGAGCTGAGAAGGAATTCCCACCCTCACTGCCTAGTCTGAGCAGACTTGACATTCATTCATCGGGTGTCCCACTTGTGGTGGGCGAGGGGGAAGCCCAGACGGGAGAGCGATGGAGAGGGTATTGCTGGCTGGCTGGAACTCGCGAGCAGAGCGGGCTTCCCCGCCTGGACTGCCCTGCCCAGCTGGGGCAAGCCATTTAAAGAGCACAGAACCAGTTTCTTCATCTGTAAAATCCATTTAAACTGCACAGAACCAGTTTCTTCATCTGTAAAATGGCTAAGAATAGGACACTCTGGAGAAGCGCCTATAGGGAGCTTTAAAAAATGCTTCAAGACAACGTGAGAAAGTGGACATGGAGGCCAAAGTGAATCTCAGTTTTCCCATTTCACTTTCCTACGGTGGACTCAACTGCTTACTGTCCATTGCACAAGGGGAACTTTTTGTGAGGTAGGGCTGGGGATAGATTTAGGTGTCTGTTTTCTTGATAAAAAGTAACTGTAATTACACAACAGTGTCATTTCTTGCTTCTCCAAGGAAGCATCTCTGTGTTCTTATCTCTTCTCAAGAATAGGACACATGCTTCCCCTGTTTTAAAAAGAGGTGAAGCTGGGGATATAGCTCAATTGGTAGTGTGCTTGCCTTAAGCACATGGCCCTGGGTTCGATCCCCAGCACCGCAAAAAAAAAAAAAAAAAGAGGTGAAGAAGTGAAAATAAGTTTTAAACTACTGAACCCAGCCCTCTGTCCTGAGACTCTTGCTCCTCTAAACACTTCATTTCTGCCCTAAAACTGCCAGTTGAGAGATTCTCAGTATCCACCACACTCCCCTTCTTTGGGAGGGGCAAACTGAATTTGGGAAACCTGCAGGATGAGGAGGGCCCTCTGTGACCCCTCCCTCCAACAGCCTGCTCTGGTCACTGTTGTGGAAGATCCTCCCTTGGACTCCTTCAGCCCCTCCCCTACCAAGTGCTGGTTTCTTGTTCTGTGCTTCTACTTTTGCATATTCAAGAAATCATTTTGTTTCCCCGAATTTAAACTCTTACAACATCAAGTGCAGAGTCCTTGAGGCCCCGGGAGAATGTTTCTGCCTACTAGTCCAAGTCTTGTTAAGAGTCCCACCCCACCCATCCCCAAATTGTGTCCTGGGCAATCCTTGGCAGGGGAACAGACAATATCTCTACTGCCCATGACGGTGGAGGATTTCATCTTGGGGTATGCTTGGGAAATTTTTTGTCTAGCAGATTGAATCCTTTTCAATCTATTTAGCATAAACTGGGGGAAAGGAATTTTTACTCTGAGCACAAGAAATATTTTTAAAGCATAAAAAGCTCTGGAAATGTGTAACGGGTGCATGTGTGTCTCAGAATGCCTATGCATATACATATCTATAGATCTATGTCTATATCTATATCTATATATATGCAATTTGTGTGTGTGTGTGTGTGTGTGTGTGTGTGTGTGTGTGAGAGAGAGAGAGAGAGAGAGAGAGAGAGAGAGAGAGAGAGATTGCATTGGCTTCCAGACCTGCATGCAAACCAGGGGGTCATAATGCCTATTTCACAGGATCATTGTGTGGTTTCATTGAGATCATGTATGTAAAATGCTCGGCACCGTACCCAGTACACAGAAAGCAGTCTCTAAAAAGAAGTTGCTCTCACTGATATTGTTGATATTATAATTATCCTTCTCGTTTTTTTAGAGAACAGAGCTTCAGATTAAAGTTCTGGCTTGAAGACTAGCTTTCCCTCAACAATAACACTGGACAAAATATGTAAGGCAACTATTTTCAGCATTGGAAAATGGGCAGCACAGGGCTACAATTCTTAAGAGATGGTGTTACAGTTACCATGGCTACATTACAAATTACCCCCAAAACTTAGTGAAGTAAAACTTAGTGAAGTAAAATAATCCTTTATTAAGTTCACAGACACTGAGGGTCAAAATTTGAATAGGACAAGTCAGGCCAGCTTGTCTTTGCCCTGCAGTATCTGGTGCTGGTATCATCTGAGGGCTGTTTACTCACATATCTGGCAGCTGATACTGGCTGTCAACTGAAGGCTTCAAGGCCTCAGTTCTCCTTGTGAGCCTATCCACATGCTCTGTCCCTGTAGGCTAGTTTGGGCTTCCTAACAGTATGGTGACTGGGTCCTGAGAATGAATGTTCGGGTGGTGGGGAGAGGTAGCTTTAGATTGCATCCTTCTTATAGCCTATTAGAAATTGCATAGCATCACTTTTTTTTTTTTTTTTTTTTTTTTTTTTTTTTTTGCAGTGCTGGGAATTGAACCCAGGGCCTTGTGCTTGCCAGGCAAGCACTCTACCAAATGAGCTACATCCCCAGCCCCCAGTATCACGTTCTTTTTTTCCTTTAGTGGTACTAGGGTTGAATTCCAGAGGCTTTGTATCTCTAAACTACATCCCCAGACCTTTTTAAATTTTATTTTGAGACAGGGTCTCACTAAATTGCTCAGGCTGACCTGGAACTTGCGATACTCCTGCCTCAGCCTCCAGAATAGCCAAACTGATTACAGGCTTGTGCCACCATGCAAAGCAAGGTGCACTTTAATGGCTAGAGCAGTCTCAAGCCCCACCCAGGTTCCACAGAGACCTCACACCTGGTGAGAACCGTGTTGAAAGGTACGTGGTGAGAAGAGCACTAGCCTGAGAGAGATCACTGTGGTCATTTAGGGAAATACAGTCATCACATAAGGGAAACTCTCAGGTCACCCCAGCTCTTAACTCTTAGGACAATTCCTTGACTTCAACAGGGGAGGGGGGCAGCTCAACCCCAAGCAGAGCACAGAGTCGTGTTGAGCTGAGGTGACATAGGTCAGAGCTCAGGGTTGTTGGACACAGCTGGACTCTGGAGAAGTGTCCCACGCAGGAGGGAAGAACACTGAAGGGACTCCCACATGCCCAGGTGGGGGGCTCACTACGAGTCCTTGCCTGAGGACTGTGGTGGCATATGTAGTTGGAGACTATGTGAGGCACTTACCAGAGAACCACTGCTATGTGACTGAGAACAGAAAAAAGTTTCTAGAAGTTGAGCACTTCTGGAAAATCTTGGAGGTTGGCCCAGCCAAAATGGAAAAATCTTTAACACCCTAGGTATCCACCTGAAACTTAAGTGATGCCGTTAGGGGTGAGGACCACGTCCTAGGGTAAGCCCCGCAGGAACAAAGCCTAGAAATGGGTAGACATAAAGTACTTTTTCCCATGTCATAATTTCCTTAAAAGCCAACTGTCCAAAGCAAACAAATAGCATCGTAAGTTGAATGTTATAACACAGGCCAAGGTTATGATAGTAGCACAAGGAACAGGGTGGGGGATGGAACTCTACAGTTGTGGATCAATGCATTTGTGAATCGAAAGTGTCAGGTGTGAAGTAGGAAATGGAATGTGTCAAGTGGGAAGTGTAAAGTATTATAATATTGGTACAATATTAACTCCAAGTGGACTAAATTAGGCTAAGTATATACTTAAACAGGTTCAGGAAATTACACACATATACACAACTTAAAACCAGATCTTGACAAGATCTGCAGCAGACTAATTTTTTTCCTCTGCATATTTGCATATCCTGGACATTCCATATAAATCATCTAGAACATGATCTTTTTTTGTGACCAGATAATTGGAAATTTTAACACCCTCTCTCAATCTTGAGTAGAATAAGGAGATTTTAAAAATTGGTAAGGATTTAGAAGACTTGAGCAACGCGATCAGACACCTTGATTTAACTGATATTGATAGAAAAATTACCCTTAAGAATGCCAGAAGGGGCTGGGGATATAGCTCAGTTGGTAGAGTGCTTGCCTTGCAAGCACAAGGCCCTGGGTTCAAATCCCCAGCACCGCAAAAAGAAAAAAAAAAAAAAAAAAAAAAAAAAGACTGTCACCAGCAGGTAAGCCTATTATATATACCACGGCCTTTTGTGAAAAACACCAGGGTCATCCTCGAACACAGAAATTGAAAAGAATGCCAGAATAAGCTGGGTGAGAAGGTGCACCTATAATTCCAGCAGCTTGGGAGGCTGAGGCAGGAGGATAACAAGTTCAAAGCCAGTGTCAGCACCTTAGCGAGTCCCTAAGCAACTCAGCAAGACCCTGTCTATAAATAAAATATGTTTTTATTTTTTTATTTTTGGGGGCTACTAGAGATTGAACTCAGGGGCGCTTGACCACTGAGTCACACCCCCAGCCCTATTTTGTATTTTATTTAGAGACAGGGTCTCACTGAGTTGCTTAGTGCCTCACTTTTGCTGAGGCTGGCTTTGAACTTGTGATCCTCCTGTCACAGCCTCCGGAGCTGTTGGGATTTCAGGTGAGAATCACTGCACTAGGCTAAATGAAATATTAAAAAGGGCTGCAGGATACAGTTGAGTGGTTAAGCACCCCTGGGTTCAATCCCTGATACAAAAAAAAAAAAAAATAGCCAGAATACATATTTTTTCAAGTGCATGTGAAATATTTATCAAGATAGACCATATGCTGGACCATAAAACAAGTCTCAATACATTTCAAAAGTTGAAATCTTGCAGGTTATGTTTGCTGACCAAAGCAAAACTAAATTAGAAATCAGTAACAATAAGATACTTAACAAAGTCCCAAATATTTTGAAATTAAACAGTACACTTCTCAATTGCCCACAGATCAGTGAAACCACAGGGAAATCAGAAAATATTTGAAGTAAAGTAACAATGAAAACCCATTCCATATCAACATTTTGGGATAAAATCAGTGATTAGAGAGACTCTAGAGATTGAAATGCCTCTAGTGAAAAGCAGAAAGGCTTGAGATAAATGATGTGAACTTTTACTTTAAAAAAACTAAAAAAAAAAAAAAACAGCTTGAACCCAAAGAAAGAAATAAAACAAGCTGTGTGATCACACACTAGTTGCTTCACTTCTCTGGACTGGCTGCAGCTCCTCCTCAGTAAAATAAGAGGACAAAAAAAAAATTTTTTTTTTTTTTTTTTTGTTTACTAGGGATTAAGCCCTAGGGCATTTTGCCACTGAGATACATCCCCAGTCCTTTTTATTTTTTATTTTAAGTCAGAGTCTCACTAAGATGCTCACTCTGGCCTTGAACTTGGAATCCCCTCCCTCAGCCTTCCAAATTGCTGGGATTTCAGGTGTGCACCACCATACCCTGAGAACTTCTTAAATGACTTCTAAGATTCCCTCTAGCTCTAGTGTTGTTTGGCTTTGGTATATTTATTTGTCCATGCCTGTGTGTGTGTGTGTGTGTGTGTGTGTGTGTGTGTGTGTGTGTGTGTGTATCATCTGTCTGAATGTGTCTGTGTTTCCATGTCACTGGGTATGTCCCTGCATCTTGTGTGGGTGGGTGACTTTATGTGTCCCCTGTGTGCACACCAAGTAATAAAGTTGAGGATTTTCCACACAGGGCTTTGCCTGGGAGGAGGCTTACCACTTACAAAGCTGTGCTATGAACAAGTTCATTGTCACCCACTTAGGAAAGCAAGAACTGCTCACAGTACTGAAAAGTAGGAAGAGCCTCCACTGCTGAGTTGCAAGATTGAAAGTTAATGAATGATGTCATCACTCCAGCCCCCTCTCATTCCCAGCCAGGCCCTGTCCTATGGTTTAGTGACAGACTGTCCCAGAGGATCTGTCTACCATTTGCTTTACTTGGACCATCTTTAGAACAACTAGGCAATAGTTCCAAGACCTGCCTCCCACTCAGCTGCTTCTAGTGTTCCAGTACTACAATGAGCTGGATCATTTGTTTCTCCCGGGAAATATTCACCCTGAGATGCAGTGTCTGTTTCTCACACCCCAGAGCCATTCATTTGACTTTTATGAATCAGAAACCCAGAAGCCTGGGTGCGGAAGCCATTCCCCAGAGCTCAGCATAGTGACTCATGGGTACAGGGTGAATAGAAGTTAGAAGAGGTTCCAAAGGGTCCCAGAGGACCACAAGTTGGTGTAGAAAAGCATTTAAGTCAGTTTAAAAATAAACAAGTCTAATGAGAGTGGGTCATGGAAGCAGAAATGTGGCAGGGAGAGTCAGTTGCACAACTTCTCCCTAAACTCGACATTGGTGAGGGCATTTTTGATGCCCCAAACTCAGACATGTAGGCCTAGTAAGATCCTTGAGTCCACATAGTATAGCTGCTTCATAGTATAAAGACTATGAATGGGATGTAGATAGAGGCTAGTCAACTAGGATTTTCCAACTGCCTTAAGGACAGAAAAGCAAAAAAGGAATAGAATACTATGAAAGGTATTTAGGTTACACCCAGACAGAGTTCGTGAACCTGAGACTAGGGACAAGGAGAAGAAGGAGAGGAGAAAGAGAGTCATGAGTAGGCATGCAGCCTCCTGAAGCAGAGGCTAGCCTTTGTGGAGGACCACTCTTCAGTCCTGTTGAGTACCTGAGGCTTGCAGGACCTGCTTGGGGTGCTGGTGGGAGATGGGGCCCCAACCTCTGTTTGAGTCCACTGTCTGACCAGCTTCTTCCCTCTGTTCTGCCCCTGGACCTCCCTGGAGGCAGGAGACAGGCAAACAGAAACACCCCAGCTTTACCTTCCTCTTGGTTTAGAGTCGCCCCCTGCAGGGAGAGCAGCTTGGGCCCTCTCCAGTTGGTGTCAAGCCTTGGAGTCACTTGAAACAAAACAAAACATCCTGAGCTGGATGTCGGAGGATCTGAATTCAAGTATTGGTTCTATCACTCTCTAGGACACTCTATCAAGACACAGTATTCCTTGAGACTCCATTTTCTCATCTTTAAAATGGGAATAACAACACCTATCCTATCTATGTTCTTGCAAGGTGATTGTGAGACTCAAAAAAGGCATAATCCCTTTAAAAACTCTGTAGTTGTCAAGAGTCTATTGTGCTCCTGATTACCAGAAAATGCTTTTATGTACAGAACATGTCAGGGCAGGAAGCGGCTATCATCCCTTGCATCTTGACTTGGCTAATAATACTACACATGTACCAAAGCCTATACAAGACCTGCGGAGTCACTATGGAGAAACAAAAATCATCGGGAAATGCACCTACAATGTAGGTGAAGCAACATGGTTTCTGCACGAGTTTGCCATTTTGCGATTTTTAAATTCTTGATTGCAGCCAGCTCAGTGGTGCATACCTGTAATCCTACTTAAGAGACTGAGGCAGGAGGATTGAAATTGGAGACCAACTGGGCAACTTAGCAAGACCCTATCTCATAATAAAATAAAAAGGGTTGAGATGTAGCTCAGTGGTAGAGCACCCCTGCGTTCAATCCCCAGTCTCTCTCTCTCTCTCTCTCTCTCTCTCTCTCTCTCTCTCTCACACACACACACACACACACACACACACTAGAGCACCCCTGCGTTCAATCCCCTCTCTCTCTCTCTCTCTCTCTCTCTCTCTCTCTCTCTCTCTCACACACACACACACACACACACACACGATGTTGGTTTCATTTCTGTTGCTAAAATTCTTTAATGCAGAAGAAGTCTCTAGGAGAATGAGTCCCTTTCAGCAATAAAGTTTTGTGGCCACGGAGGTATAAGTAACATTTTTAATAGGACAACTGTCATGAAGCTTTCCCCAGGCATCTTCTTAAATTTTCATGATGCACTTGTAAGAAAAGTAAAGCAGCATTCTTTCCCTCTTTTTCTACTTTGAAGCACAGAGACGTTAAGTAACTCATAATTCACACAGCTAGGCAGTTTCAAAAGCAAGGCTACAATAACAGAGCAGGAATATATATACAAGGGCTCTAGTACACCCCACCCCACTGTTTTATAGAAGACAAACCTGAGGTGCAGGATTTGCCCAAGGACCCCCAGTTGGCAGTGGATAAAGCTCAAGCCTCTGGGTCCAGGGCTCTGGCCCTGCCAGCCCAGTGACTCAGGGTTCTTGACTCAGGCCTAGGATTCATTTGGCTACACCTCATTGCTGGTCTTTTCCTGTTCAGAACCAACCAGAATTTCCCCTTGCCTCAGGCACTGAATGGACTGGGCTCTATGCACCCTCCCAGGACAAGTCAGGACAGATGCAAGACTAGACCTCTCAGAGTCACCGTCCCACCCGCCTGGCTGGTTTCAAGGGAACCGTTTTCATTTTATCCTGACACCACAGCCACTCCCAGGGACTTTCAGAGGCAACTCCCCAGGAAAGTGGCCCCATCCTTAACCAAGTGGGCGAGGCGTTGGCACAGGCTTTGAGGGCAGAGCAGGGCGAGTCACCCCAGGGACAAGCCCTCCAGCTTCCTCTCCATTCAGCTCAAGCCTTGGGCTCCCCAGGAGACAATCACGTCCTTCGAGGTAGGGAGGAGCAGCCTGGGCACCACCTCAGAGAATAGGGCCGGGATGACCTTTGATCGGCCTCCAAGTCCCTAAAACACACACTGGACAAGTCCCCAGAAAACAAAAGCCAGGAGAAGAAATGATTCCTACAAACAGGAGCTCTGCCTGCCAGTCCTTGTCTTTTCCTGGGACCCTGACCACACTGCCACCCTCTGCCCCGGCCCCACACCCCTACTCTTTCTCTCATGCAGAGTTGGGTGTTTCTCCCACCTTCTCAGGGGAAAATTTAGGCACAGCAAATGTAACAGAAGAGGTTTAGGGACAGACAGCTCCAGGAGCAGAGGCATGTGGATCTGCCTCCCCACCTCCAACAGAACTTTAGAGCTGTCAGTGGTGACAGAGGTAAGGAGCCCCTTCCGGTGTAATGTCATTTAGAGAAATTTTAATATATGCACATCAAGTATAAACTAAGTTGGAGAGTCCATAATCTTGATAATCTCTATTTTAAAACTTTAGTGCTTTTATGGAAATAGAAAATATGAAATTCTTTTCCCATTCTTTGGACGCCTCTGCTTGGCTGGCGTCCTGGGCACGTGCTGATTGTGTTTATTGGGAGTTCAGCTCTGCCTTGCAATGGCAGGGTCCCAGAGCCCAGAACTTCCCTCTGATGGGGCCCCTGGAAAAGGCCTCCACCCCACCTTGCCTGCCAGAGTACCCTGCACAGCAGCCCGCCAGGAAATGGGAGCCGCCAGACTATTTCCCTCCCTCCCCCTGTCCAAGGCTTCACAGTTCCAGAATGGGAGCCAACTCCCTGATAAGGACTGGGTGGGTTTGTGGGGAGAGGAATAAGGGCGTGCCAGCCAGGCTGACCTGTGACCCAGTCTCTCCCAAGTGACTTGCCCAGCAACACTGCTTCTAAGGAGACATTAATTCCCTGGCTTCCTTTAGAAAGCCCGCTGTCCATCCTCACCAGGGAATAGGGAAAGGGCAAGGAAGAGGACCGGCACCTGGCTGAGTAAGGCAAGTAGGAGGTAGAAGCCCCTGGACTGAGACCAGAGGTATAACTGCCTTGTTCAAAGCAGTTTCCATCTTACAGATGGGTGGCATTCCAAAGTCTCTTGCTTATTTTCCCTCTAGATTGACATTTGTTGAGCATTTACTTTGTAGCAGGCGCTATGCTAAGCATGCATTGTTTTATTCTGTCCTTCTGAGAATCTTGTGAGGTTTACCTTATTCTCACATTGTGGATAAAGAAACTGGCTCAACAAAGTTAAGCAATTTGTTCCCAGACACCTAGCAGAGTCAGGATTGGGAAGAGAATCTCAATCTCAAGCCCTGGGGCTAGTCTATGATGCCACATTATTTTGAGCAATAAATCATTCTCTCAATCAAGCCACTGGAACCATTGTGAAACTAAAAATAGTGTACATTTATAAAGGGAAAGAAGAAGAAAACAATAGTGCTAATAACACAGAAAAACGATGAAACTGACTTGCGAAGTATTCTATTGCCTGGAAAATGGGGTTCCTTAGGGCAAGTGGCTTTATTTTATTTTATGAAAGTGACCTTCAGCAGGGGTGACTGAAGACAGATGTAATTGAAATCCATAAGAAGGAGGCTGGATAGTAGCAAATACCTAGGGGCTTGCCAATCCTAGTTCTTAGAGTCTAGACTCATTCCCAGCTGCATCCTTTCCTTGAGCCAACAGCTATGATCAGAATTATTCTGAGTTAAGAAATAAGGTGAGGGTAAGAGAACAAGGAAGACAGAAAATTATCTCTTTACAGGTAACATAACAAGAGATCATGTGTGTCTGCATAAGAATTAAGCGGCCGAGGGGCTGCAGTTTTACACAAGGTGACATCTATGGGGCTTTATCAATGAGATGGGCTGGTGCTTCGGCTCCCACAGGGTAGGACTGTGGTAGGTGAGGATAATGAGCCGAACACTCTCTCCCCTGGCCTCCAAGAACTTGGTGTCTGGGAGAGCAGCTTCCAGGTCTGTGAGGACAGGAGGAGGAAAAGTCACCCTGACTGTGGAATGTTCTCTGATGTCTTAAGTTCCCCAGAGCTCTCATCCAGGTCCTGCCTTTACATCCTCTACACGGCGAAGCACTTGGAGGCTTCTCTGAGCTCTAGGGTCACTCGACAGTGCCACTCTGACACCATCGAATTCATGATTCCCACCCTCCCACATCTGTGCCTCCCTCTGGTATCCTCAGGCAGCAAAAGGCACCATCTTCCAAGCTAAAAATTCAGAAGTCTTCCAGATTCCTCTCTTTATTCATTGCCTACAACGAATCCGTCAGCAAGACTAAAATAAAACCACACTCCTTACCCTGGCCGACAGCCCCGCCTCTCTGACTTCATAGCTGTCCTGCTTCTTCACACTTACCATGTTTCCTGCTGTTCCTTAGGCAGATTGATGTCATCCTAGCTCAAGGCTTTTGCATTTGCTGTTCCCTCTGCCTGCACCACCCTTCCCCACCTCTTTGGGTGGCTGGCTGGGTCTCATTCTTACAAACACCCCGGATCAAATATTCACTCTTCAGGGGCCTCTTCCTTGACCTGATTGTGAAGTTTCTAAGTTACTCTCAGTTATATCACTCAGTTTTTTTTCCGTTAAAGCACCAGTTTATCTCCTTTATTTACTTAGTACAAGTGTTTTTATTGTCTGTCTCTATCCATTCGTGTATAAGCTCCTTGAAGAATGTCTTATTTGCCATTATACCCAGCAGGGTCCCTAGTACACAAGCATTAATTAACAAACTCATGAATAAAAGAAGACATGGCAGGTTTCTAATTCAAACATGCACCTCGAGGAAGTCAAGATTTTATATCAGTCATAAGGTTGAGGCTAAGCACATTGATGATCACAGGGCCTTAAATGTGTCTACATTTGGCAGGGGAGGATAATTGTTTAGGAAGAAAACCAGAATGAGAGAAAGAATTCCCAATCTAGTCACGGCACAGTATCTGATCAGCTCCTGATCAATATCTGAGCATTTTCTAGACAAGTTGTGCTGATTCAGATCAAATTTGATGCATATTAATGGTGTATTTTACATACCACATATAATAGCTATTCGGTTTATAGGCACTATGGCAAGTGCTTTATAAGCACTATTGTAATTAGCCCTCGCCCTAGAGAGAAAATACTGTTATTAAGTTGGTTATACAGTTGGGAAACCTGAGTCTAGGAGAAGTAACTCACTTGCTGGAATTCAAGCCCAGAGCCCATAAGGGTCCAGCACGCCCACTAGATTTCTAACAATGCTATAAGACGACGAGGAAGCCAAAAGTAGCCTGAAATTGAGTCTGGGTCTTTTTGACTTTAAGCCCAGAATTCTTTCTGCTGTAATTTACAGAAGCTCTTGGGACAAGAGGCAATATCGAGCTAGGATGTACGTGCTGTGGACTTTTGGATACAAAGGGAAGGGAAAGAATGGGGGCTGGTAGGAAAAGCTGGTGTTCCTCTCTCCCCCAGGCATTCCTGGAGAAGTACGGCTACCTCAGCGAACATGTCTCCAGAGCTCCCACTTCTACCCAATTCAGCAATGCCATCAGGTAAGGTGCAGGGATGGGAAGCACTTGGGCATGCAGGGTGCAGAGCGCCTGTCTTCCCCCTCCTCCTGGAAGGCGGGTAGTCCACACCCAGGAAGTCAGTCCTCTCTCCTACAACCACCCCTACTCTCCTTTTGGTCCTTTATTGAAATTCCTCCTGACAGAAAGTTCCAGTGGGTGTCCCAACTGCCCATCAGTGGCGTGCTCGACCATGCCACCCTGCAGCAGATGACACGTCCCCGCTGTGGGGTCTCAGATACTGACAGTCACACAACCTGGACAGAGAGGATGAGTGCGCTGTTTGCTGGACGCCGGGCCAAAATGAGGCGTAAAAAACGCTTTGCAAAGCAAGGTGAGCACTGTTGAAACTACCCAACGTTCTGAAGCCCAGAGGTGGAAACAGCCTGGGACTGGGCTTTGTCGGTAACCTCTCTTCCCTAGGGCAGGGAGGGGTGGGCAATTAGGACATTTTGACACAAGGACCGTAATTATGAATATAGGCATTTAAATCAGAATTATACCTACATTGATGAATTTCATTATACAAGTACTTTCCAGATCAAACCCAAGTCCGCTGAATTCCTTGATCCATTTTTCTATGAAGGGCAGTTAAACTACTACCAACATTTTTCGCTTATATTAAATTCACCAGAATCAATTCTTTCATAACAATTGTTCAACAAAGACATGATCCATCTTTGTTTTGTTTTGTTTTGTTCAAAATACGTTTTAACAGCTTTATTGAGATGGAATTCATGTAGTATGCAATTTACCCATTTAATGTGTTCAATTTGGTGATTTTTTAGTAATTTGAAGAATTGTGCAACCACTGTCACAGCCTAATTCTTAATTTCTTAACATTTTAATTACCCCAAATAGGAACTCCATGCCCATTAGTGGTAGCTCCCCATTGTCTCCTTCCCAGCTCTTCTGGGAACCACTAATCTACTTTGTCTCTGAGGGTCTGCCCATTCTGAGAATTTCTCACAGCACATTTTATATGATATACTTTCTTCTTCATTTTTTTTTTCTCTATTTTTTTTTTATTGTAAACAAATGGGATACATGTTGTTTCTCTGTTTGTACATGGCGTAAAGGCATACCATTTGTGTAATCATAAATTTACATAGAGTAATGTTGTTTGATTCATTCTGTTATTTTTTCCCTTCCCCCCACCCCTCCCACCCCTCTTTTCCCTCTATACAGTCCTTCCTTCCTCCATACTTGCCCCCCTCCCTAACCCTAACTCTAACCCTAACACTAACCCTTCCCTCCCCCCCATTATGTGTCATCCTCCACTAATTAGTGATATCATCCGTCCTTTGGCTTTTTGAGACTGGCTTATCTCACTTAGCATGATATTCTCCAATTTCATCCATTTGCCTGCAAATGCCATAATTTTATCAAAAAATATGGAATGCTTCACGAATTTGCGTGTCATCCTTGCGCAGGGGCCATGCTAATCTTCTCTGTATCGTTCCAATTTTAGTATATGTGCTGCTGAAGCGAGCACTAGCTTTGTCTTTTTTAAAATTATTTTTTAGTTGTAGATGGACACAATGTCTTTATTTTATTTATTTATGTGCCACTGAGGATTGAACCCAGTGCTCCATGCATGCCAGGCAAGCTCTTTACCACTGAGCCACAACCCCAGCCCTGTCTTTTCTCATTCTCCTCCTCCTCTTCCTCTTGATTCTTTTGCCCCTTTTCCTTTTTTTTTTGGTCAAATCAAATATTCCAGAGTCAAATAATACAGATCTAAGATTTATGAAGATTTGATACTTCTTCTATCAGTTTTTCACAAATAACAAGCTATGTGCCCTTTTACTATCATGATGACTTTTACGAAGTCAAATTTTCTCTGGTCAGTTTTTTGCTTTTTCGTGATTGTGAACAAGATGAGGTTTTCTTCTGCCAGGTTTCCATGTATAGTTAATTTTACTGTGAGCACTTTGGGCCATTGCCACTACTGGTCATGTGAACTACTTTTACTGATAATATTCATATGAATGGGATTAAAGGCACGGAGTGTGTTTTCATTGTTCAGTTAATCCATAAGGAAATCGTGGGCAGTTGGAGTGTGGCCTTTTCCAGGCGTTTTCACGTGCAATCTGCTGCATTCACATAGCAGGCCACTTGGGGTACCCTGCACAGAATGGTCACATTCTTGGTAAATCAAGGAGTCAGCAATGGGGTCTGGACCTCAGGGTCAAGGTGTCCTTGGGTCAACATGTTCTTCATCCCACTGTTTCTGGGCAGCAGAGGAGAAGCATGAAGTGAGAAAGGAGAGGTGTGAGCTCAGGAGGCACCAGTAGAACAGATGAAACACCAGCCCCAGGCCCTGGGTTAGATTCTTGTTCCCTCCTTCTCCCTCCTTTGAGATGAAGGTCTTCTAGGCTCCAAAGGAGAGCCAGTCTCTGACTACCAAGTGTGAAAGTCTTGTTGTAAGAGTGCAGTGGAAAGCGGGGTAGCCCCAAAAACAGTCTCAGCAGCTGCACTGGAGGCCTGAGCTCTGGGGATGCTTCCCTTTGGCTGTATTTCACTTTCTTCTGTCCCAAGAAAGGATCTAATGGGGTGCCTTTGTCCCTAGTCAATTTGGAGCATCCATTTTGGACAGAAGATAGTGGCACTTGGCTGCCAGTTAAAATATAGAATGTCCAGCTAAATCTGAATTTCATTTGTGAATACAAATGATTTTATTTAAATTTTGTTTCTATTTTAAAATTCAAACTTAACTCATGCATGTGAGAAATTCCACAATTTATGTAAGTTCACAGGCGGAGGTACTAGGATCCCATGGCATGTTCTAGGACTTCAAGGTCCTTCCCAGACAGTGTCTAGCTTCCCCACCCCCACCTTTCCTCTTCCCTTTGGGACTTTGAAGCAAGGACCTGGGGTAGTAGGTACAATGCCTGGTACTACTGAAGCCTGGGGGTCATTGTGAAAACCAGCTCTATCCATCCAAGAACTTGGGATGGGTCCTGAAGTGACCAGACTTCTTCAAGGGAACTGACCTGAAAGAGGACGGTACCTTGAGCCATTTCTTTCTTCCTGAGGGCTCACCAGCCACCCATCCCTAGCATGTACCCACTCCCAAAGAAGTAGTCATTTTCTCTCAATCCCTGGTCCTATTCATCCTCCCCACCCCACCACCCCACAAACATACTTTCACAGAGGAGTTTTATCCTGAGATCTATCATCTTCACTGGTTACCGTTCTTTCTCCCCATGGAGTGAGGGCCTCTCTCTAACTGTAAACAGGCAGGAGAAGCCAGGTGCACGCATGCCTGTAATCCCAGCAACTCAGGAGTCTAAGGCAGGAGGATGGCAAGTTTGAGACCAGATTTAGCAATTTAGCAAGACCTTGTCTCAAAGTAAAAAATAAAAAGAGGCTGGGGATGTGACTTGATGGTAAAGTGCCCCTGGGTTCAATCCTCGACACGTATCAAAACAAAGCAAAACAAACAAACAAAACAGAAAAAAAGCAGAAGCAGCCACCTCACATATTGCTAAAGGATTAAAGGTTCTTGAGAGGAATCTGGGAGTCAGTCGCCTGCAGCAAGGTGTGAAGGAGCCCAGCTCTGGCTGGTCTGTGTCTAGGGAAGACTTACAGTCTAGCAAAGTGTTCCTGGTACATAATGAACTCTTACTGCTGTCTCTGGACCCCAGCGTACTGCCTTCCCTGTCTCCCTCCCTTCCTTAGAATTATTCTCTCTTCCTTCTCTGAGGGTTGCTCACTGGCTGGGAGGCAGAGATTGGATGGATGCCAGGCCAAACAAATCCAGGGAGGCAGCATTGCCTTGAATGGAGCTCAGCTCTGGGGTGGGAGAAGGGACATGCCCCTCCCCCACTTCCAATGGGTAGGGAGGGCAAGGGAGCCCAGCCTCTCTCCTTCCATCTGGAGAATTTTAGCTCATGCAGGGCTGCTGCTTTGACCTGAAGGACTGATGTTCAGGCAGATTTACAAAGGCTGGAGTCTTAGCAAATGGTCCTGCTTCTCCATGGAAGGAGCGCTGGATTAGGGGTCAGGGCTCAGCTCAGCTACTCACTCATTCTGTGACTTTGGGCAGACCATTTCCCCTGGTCTCAGTTACCCCACTCTGGGCCCAGGAGTCCTGTCTTCAAGCTGCAAGTCTTCCGTGTGGGGGGTCACAGTCTTAGCACCTGAGTTTGCAGGGTTGAGAAACGCAGGGCTGGTCCTTCTGGTCACCGTGTTCCTGGGTGCCCAGTGAACTGCAGAGAGGCCCAGCTCAGCTGATTTAGGGCTAGGGCAGAGGCCAGAGCCTTAGCCCTCATGGAGGAACTGAGGTTTGGGGCAAAGGGAGAGAAGCTCTTAACTAAGCAGAGATGGGAAACTTTGCCTGGGTCAGTGACAGAACACACCCTTTGTTCTCATTTGTTTTCACCTCAGACCTCTCCAGAGTCCCTGACGAAGTGAGGAGGAGGGCAAGAGGGCAAGGAAGGACTCAAATAAATGGGTCTTAATGGTTGCTGGTCAGCCCCAGGCCCCAGACCCTGAAAGAGCAGGGTGGAGCCTATGGGAGATGGCTGGAGGGTGTGAGGGGTGGACAGAGTGGATGGGGCAATCACAGATGTGACCTTCCGGCTTCTCTGCCCTGACACTGGAGGCAGGGGCAGAGATTTGTTGCCAGCAAGAGACACAGAGCTTTTTCAGACTCAGTCCTGGCTGTGGGAAAGAATAAGACCACGGACCAGGGGTTCAGACAGACTTCTTCAGGTAGAGGCTTTTCCTGGGTAGAGGCTACTCCTTTTCTATCATATTGGGACCTCCCCACTAGATTGGGGACACTCCAGGGCAAGTCTTCTCAGTCCGAACATTCCCCTCAGCAGGGGCTGTATCTTCCAGTCAAATGGGGGTGGGCACGAGTGATCTGATGGGGGGTACGAGTGGTGTGATGGGGACACCAGATCAGGGGCTCCCTGGGCAGGCCCTGCCCTGCCCCATTATACTGGGTGCATGGGGACAGACCCAGGCTCAGACTCAGCAGCAGGTGTGACTGACGTGGCCTTTCTGGCTGACAGGCAACAAATGGTACAAGCAGCACCTCTCTTATCGCCTGGTGAACTGGCCTGAGCGCCTGCCTGAACCAGTAGTTCGGGGAGCCGTGCGTGCTGCCTTCCAGTTGTGGAGCAACGTCTCGGCGCTGGAGTTCTGGGAGGCCCCAGCCACTGGCCCTGCTGACATCCGCCTCACCTTCTTCCAAGGGGACCACAACGATGGGCTGAACAATGCTTTTGATGGCCCAGGTGCTGACACCAAACCTCACCCATATGACAGGAGGGGAACCCAACTAAGAGAGGCAGTCTGTGGGTGACAAGGGAACATCCCTTCTCCCCATGGCCATGGCCAAGCTACACCCCATTTAGGAGAGCCCTCAGATTCCACATCTATAAAATGCAAACAGTAGTCCCTGCCCTATTACACATCACATGTCTGTAGGGAAGTCAGATGAGGTTCTGCTTGGAAAGTACTTTGCAAATTCTAAAGAGTATTATTTATTCCAGGAGAATCTTCTGAGGTCCCATCATCCATCAGGCCTGGGCCTCTCTTGTTCTCTAGATCAAACCCTTAAAAAACAACCAGAAGTCACCACTACCCCACTCCTACCCTCTGCCCGCCAGTTCACTGCTGTAGGGTAAGAGGCCTTCTACCTGGGGATAGCTACAGAAGTGCTTCACATCCTAGCCACAAATGGTTCCCTCCGTCCCCGCCACAGGGTGTCTCCTCTTTCCCAGTGAGGAAAGGAAGTGTGATCAGACCCCTTTGGGGTGGGGACTTAAGCCCTGTGTGGCCTGTGAACTTGGGCCTCCACCTCCCTTGCACTTTCCTGCTCTCCATCAAACCCACCTGTAGCAAGGCCCACTGCCAGGTCCTGCTCCTGGGAGTCTGATTAGGACTGCAAGAAATCTAGACTTTGCGAGAATCCACAAGTAACACACACACATGCTTACATGTAATGCATGTCACTCATGATATCTACATGACATGTTTACTCCCATACCCAGAGTTCCAGGAGCTAAGATGGCTCTGTCTAGGCATCAGAACATTGGACTCCCCAAGCAGCTCTCTGACTTGGGATAGGTGCTTTGTCTTTTTTGACAAAAAAGGTTTTCTCCTCTCTGAGACCTGTCCCTCCATCTCTCAATGAGAGCTGTGTGGCATGTATCATTCTAGAAACCACTCTAAGCATATTCCAATTCCTCCTAACCCTGGCTGACTCTCTACCCCCACAAGGCCCTCTTAATGTCAGTCTCCCAATCCTGTCAATCCCAGCTGGTCTGAGCTCCAAGAAGGCAAAACCAGAAGACCCTCAACAAGCTTCTAGACCAACATTATCAAGAGCAATGTGCTGACCCCTGTGTCAGTCAACTGCTCCTGCAGAAAGTGAATTGTGAGAGGTGGGACCATGGATCTAGGCTGCATGTGGGCTCCACTAAAATCCCTGATCCAGCCAACTCCCTCTGCTCACTCCTGTGACAAGTAGAAAGATAGGGGCTACCCAAAGAGCTCTGGGAGGGCGAGAAAGCAAGAATACATATACTCAGAAAATATACGTACACATAAAAGTGTACCCACATTTAAGTTTACAGATTGACGAACTTTCATATACCCAGTATACCAATCAAGAAACAGAATGGGGGCTGGGGAGATAGCCCAATCTGTAGAGTGTTTGCCTTGCAAGCACAAGGCCCTGGGTTCGATTACCAATACCGGAAAAAAAAAAAAAAAAAAAAAAAAAAAGAAAGAAAGAAAGAAAGAAACAATGGAAGGACCTAGCATGCTCCCTTCTCAGGGTGACCACCATTCCTTACTCCTAGATCTTTTTGAAATAATTCTTATGTAGCATGTATGTGCAAGGCATTGTTCTAAGTAAGAATATGCATTTGCACATATTCTTCACAATACTTTGAGGAAGAAGCTCATTTTCACCATTCCCATTTTCAGATCAGGAAGCTAAGGCAAGGAGAAGTTAAGTTGCCTGTCCAAGGTCACACAGGTAGTAATGGTAAAACTAGAATTGGAATCTATGCAGTTTATCCCCAAGCTGAATCTACACCATGGAGCCTCTTAGAAGTTCACACCGCATAGCTTAGTCATCTGCCTACCTCTCCACACTTGGGCTGCTACCAGACTTCATTAAGAGGGAATTTGCGATTGGCTCGGGTACGTCGGGGAGGGAGTTGTGGGCCGCTGCTTCCTCTGATCCTCTGCGCCGCCTGCAGGGGGCGCCCTAGCGCACGCCTTCCTGCCCAGACGCGGCGAAGCGCACTTCGATCTGGATGAGCGCTGGTCCCTGAGCCGCCGCCGCGGGCGCAATCTGTTCGTGGTGTTGGCGCATGAGATTGGCCACACGCTCGGCCTCACCCACTCGCCGGCGCCGCGCGCGCTCATGGCCCCCTACTACAAGAGGCTGGGTCGCGACGCGCTGCTCAGCTGGGACGACGTGCTGGCGGTGCAGAGCCTGTATGGTGAGCCTCCCAGCCCCGCTTCTGGTTCTGCCCTTGTCCCGGGATGCAAGCCGCCAGACCTTGGACACTGACTCCTCAAATAGGGTCCTCCATCCTAAGCGCAGGAATCTGGTTTCCTGTCACCCAATGGTCCCTGTCCTTCCCAATCCTGAAGCCCCAGGCTCCCCTCAAACCTGAAAATCCTGTCTTCTGCTCCCACCTCCCCATAAGTCCCAATCAATTCCTGGGTGCGGTTCTCCGCCGCCTCCTCCCTTGCATTCCAATTTCTGAATTCCTGCCCAAACCCAAGCTTTGGCAGCTCCTCTGGCATCATATCCCTGCTCCTCACCCAGAACTAAGTCAGTTTACCTCTGTCCCATTCCAGAACCCAAAACCCTCATCCCTCCCCACAACCCCGCTGGCTCAATGCTGCCCTCAGCGTGTTGCTGATGCCCTTGTTCCCCCAGCATGAGCCTCGGCCTGGTAGTGGGCTCAGATAAGGTCCTTCCCCCAGAGCAGGCCAGGCCAGATCAATCAGGCAGTGTTACTTACTGCTTTGGGACCTGCCTCAGAGAACCAGGGGCAGAGCTAGGAGGCCATTCCTGATTATCAATTGTTTTTAGGAAAAACACTTCCCCTCTAAGAGCCCTCACTTTTACCTTCTGTAAAGAGGGAGAATAATAGAGGCCCTGCTTACCCTGCCTAGAGTTGTGCTAGTGGGTCTGAACATACTTTGCAGCCTGGATAATCTGCACGATGTCACAATGATGTCTGCAATTTTATTAGGGTTTACCACAGGCCAAGTACTTGAACTCAAAACAAGCACATGGAAGTATCTTTTGATCCACAGATAGGGAGAATGGGACTCAGAGAGGATAACTTGCCCAAGGTGGCAAAGCTAGGAAACTGCAGACCAGGATTCAGGAGCTGATCCCAAATTTCTGCCTCACTCCTCTTATAAATGAAAGATAGTAAGGTAATTATTATTGTTGTAGTTATCATAGCCTGGGGCCCTGAGCCATGCCATCATGCCACCTGTGTTGCCCAAGATTTGGAGAAGATTCCCTGCCCTTCTTGGTTCCAAATCCTTGCTTTGTTCCCTGCTCCAATTGTAGCTCAGGTTGTTGGGTAGGAGACAAGACTTGCGGGTTTAGTGTTATTACTAACACCAACAACCAGGGCAACTCTTACCTCCACTCCCACAAGTCTCCCTGCCGCTCACATGAGATAATCATGAAAGGAACCAAAGGGAAGGTTGAGTACTCAACATATCCAGTCTGTTCTCTCCCTCTTCTCTCTTTATCCCCAAAGGGAAGCCCCTAGGGGGCTCAATGGCCATCCAACTCCCAGGAAAGTTGTTCACCGACTTTGAGGCCTGGAATCCCCATAACTCCCAGGGTAGGCACCCTGAAATCCAGGGTCCTAAATACTGCCACTCTTCCTTCGATGCTATCACTGCAGGTAAGATGGTCCCACCCATGCCTGGCTCCTTTCTTTCCTTTTCCTCCATATCTCCAATGGTTCCAGAACTGGAGTACAAGGTGCAGGGAGGGATTACAGAAGCCATAAATCCCAAGCTACAAGCATTCTGCACAGCAGCAAGCTCACACAAAGCAAAGCACCACTTCCTCCTGTCCACATCTCCTCCCAACTTCCCTCTTGTGCACACCACACCCTCTGCTCGTTGGTTTGGGAAGCTGGGTTCTTGGATAGTACCTTCCCTGAAAGATGGTCAATGGTTGTTCCTCAAGTCTCTCTTGTCTCCAAGCAGATGGGGAACAACAACTGTACATCTTTAAAGGGAGCTACTTCTGGGAGGTGGCGCCTGACGGCAATGTCTCAGAGCCCCGCCCACTACAGGACAGGTGGGCTGGGTTGCCCCCCAACATTGAGGCTGCTGCAGTGTCATTGGAGAATGGAGACTTCTACTTCTTCAAAGGTACCAGCCTTGAGGCAGCTGAGAAAATTGAGGCTTAGATAGGGGAGGTGTCCTGCCCAAGGTCAAGAGAGGGGAGGAGTCTCATGCAGTGAGTCCCTGGAAGAGTCTACTCCACATTGAACCTGTGACCCCAGGAAGACACTACTAGGAGATTCCTCTCAGTGATGGAGTGGAGAGCAGCAAGGATTGAAATTATCCTGGGAGCATTTTAGAGAAGAGTCTAGAGGGAAACAGAGGACTGGTTTTGAGCTCTGCAATTCCAGGGAAAGAATCCTGTGTGAAGTTGGGGTTGTCACTTAATTTTGGGAGCTTGAATTTCAATAGGGAAAACAATACCTTGTTTTGGGGGGGAAGGAGGATAAAAATAATGACTGAAGAGTGTGCAGTTTGTTGCTAGATATGCTGTAATTCTTTAGTAAAGTATTCATTCATTCCTTCATTCATAAAACCAATGTGGAGTGCCTTCTATGCACCACACCACTAGGTGTTGGGGACATAGCCGTGAACAAAACAAACCCTAGCCCTCATATAATTAGTAGATGTGAAGAAAGCTCCAAGCCTTCCTGGTGTTCCATTCCTCACCTGGGGAGGGGACCGTACCCCCACTCCAAGCCCCAATCAGCTTTCCCTGCAACATGGAATTGGTAGGTTCATTGGGGCTGTTGGCTCTCTGCTGACACCTGCTGGAAGTCTAGACTATAGCAGCCCCCCTACTGTCTATAACTAACTTGTAGTTTAATCCATTTTGATCATCCCCATTAACCAACAACCTTGGGCTCCAACTTGCGTGGAGGAAGGGAGACACAGCTGGGGTGAGGACCTGTGGGCTCCAACTCACCCTGTCTTTCTCAATGCCTGACAGGGAGCCGATGCTGGAGGTTCCGGGGCACCAAGTCAATGTGGGGTTTCTCACAGCTGTGCCGGACTGGGAGCCTGCCCCGCCATCCTGATGCGGCCCTCTTCTTCCCTCCTCTGCACCGCATTGTCCTCTTCAAGGGTGCCCGCTACTATGTGCTGGCCCAAGGGGGACTGCAAGTGGAGCCCTACTACCCCCGCAGTTTGCAGGACTGGAAGGGTGTCCCTGAAGAGGTCAGCGGTGCCTTGCCAAGGAAGGATGGCTCCATCATTTTCTTCAGAGATGACGGCTACTGGCGCCTGGACCAAACCAAACTGCGAGTGACCACCTCAGGCCGCTGGGCCACTGAGTTGCCCTGGATGGGCTGCTGGCATGCCAACTCAGGAGGCACCCTGTTCTGAAGGCAACCCACCAGCTAATGAACCCTAGTGCCTTGAGGGTCCATTCACATCCCTGCCCCAGGGGCAGAACTTGAACTGGAAGCCCCAGCCTCCCTGCAGAAGACTGGGCAGCAGAGTCTCCACCAGGAAGTTTGTGTGCTTCTGTTCCTGGGAGAACACTGCTGTTCCCAGTACGTGGAGGTGGGGGTGGGATCAATCCAGGGGAAGAAAAAAAGGGTCCCGGACCCCATGACTCTTTTCCCCAAGGACCTCTTTCATTCCCAAGCCTCAGAGATTATGATTCTTCTGCTAATGGTTCTGTCAGCGAGGAGACAGCGCTGGGATCTAACCAGGAGGGATGCAAAACTCCAGAGGTTGGAGACTATTTTGCAAGACTGTCCCGTTCTTCTCAGGGTCTTTTGGCTCAGTTCTTGGTCATGTGTCTTACCCCAGTAAGCTTGGATGGGGTGAAGGCTCAGGGTCTCTAATCTCAGGGGCCCTTCAGCGGTTCAGGATGCAGAACAAGAGGGACACTGCTATAGATCTCCAGGGCTCTGGTTTTTTGTCTAGGACAAGAATAAAGAGTCACTCCTTAAAAAATTTTTAAAAAGTCACTTCTAGCTGATTGGCCTGAGGTGGGAAGCAACCTTCCTTGGACCGATTCTTCCATCCTTTCCAGTGAGAGCAGGTGGGCAAGGATGCTGGACTTTAGCAGTCCCTCTACTATATGTAACTAACTTGTAGTAAAATGCTCTTCCATCCAAGACTGGGATAGCCAGCTATGTGTGGATGGGGGCTTCTTCTGCTCAAAAAGCAAAATGTACTCATTCCTCCCCCGCCACACACACACACCCAGCTGGAGAACTGGGTGTGTCCTGCAGGGTGAGGTCAGAGGGCTTTTGGTGGGGGCAGGGTTTCTGAATTGCTGCAGGCCCTCGGGATGCAGCCTCCAAAAGGGTTGTGCAGGTTGGGGGAGGCTTTGTGCTCACAATGGCCCCATTCTTCAGGCCACACACACAGCGTTCCCAGAGCTCCTGCTGTCTGGCCAAGAATAGCTGGGATTCCTGGAGAAGAAACCAACTTCCCAGCCTCCGTCTTCAGCTTCAGCCAGGCTCAGCATTTATTTTAGCATCTAGTTCTCCCTCCCCTCCACACCTGCCAGTGCCTCATCTGTGCACACACACTGACCTCAGCAAGTGACTTCCAGGGGAGGGGAGAACGGTCTGGCAGGGTTCCTCCCTTCCTTCCCCAGGGGCATTGCTGGCCCTGTGCCTGTCTTTCTTCTCTGTGCAGTGGGGAGACTGGCCTTTGACTGTCCTTGGATACAAGGGCTTTGTACTACCCTGTCCCTGGGGGGCAAGAGAGGGGATTCCCTGCCAGCCCCTCTCTCTTTGACTTGAACCCAGGGAGGGGAAAAAGGGTCCCATCTTCCTTACTCCTACCTGAAGCCACCTTGCCCCCACTTCAAGGCACTGACACTTTGATTAGAGGTTTTATTGAATGATTTGAGGGATAGGGGCAACTTCTCAGAGGGATGAGGGAACCCAGAGGTTACTTTCTCTAGGAGATGCTTCTGCTCACCAGGCTAGGAGGACCTGAAAGAAATGCATGTGAAACTGTGTGGGAACCGGAATCAGGTGGTGGTGAAGGCTGGGTGCCTTCGAGGGCGCTATGATAGTAGTGGGGCTCCAGGTTATGCTGGGTTCCCCCATGTAAACCTAGCATAACCTAGAGCCCCGCTAGATGACAGGTGGAAACCCCTCACGTACAGTGGGACTTTTCGCCAGAGTGGGGCGCTCTGGACAGAGGCTCGGAGAAGGGGCAGTTCTGTGGAACATGCTGGAGGGGGCTTGCTTCAGGGGAGAGAGAAGTTGCCAGGAGTTTGAGATCAGGCAAGGATGGAGGATAAAGGCTGCGAGAGGGGTTGCTCAGAGCCCCCAGCGGTCTCCGCCTTACCCTGATCCGGGTGTTCCAGGACACAGTGCGCCACGTAAGCCGGGTGGCTGTGCAGGCTCCTGCATTTCTTGCAGAAAAGGATCTCGCAGCGCGCACAGCCCCAGCGGCGCGACTGCCGCGGTGTCTCCAGCACGCACGGCTCCTCCGGGAGGCTCCGCTTCCTGCGGGCGGGGGACTCGAGCTCTCAGTGCTCTGGGCCTTCCTTCCTACCTGGGGTCAGCGCCCGGGTCCTGGGGCGGGGCGGAGGAGCACCCTCACCTGTCAGCAGGAGCAGCCAGGCTGCCGAGCAGCGCGAACGGGCTGAACCAGCCCCAGAAGCCGCTGTCCGCGCGCCGCAGCAGCGCCACCTGCTGGGTGCTGGACTCCTGGCGCAGCGGGTAGTAGGACACCGAGAGCCGCTCACGGCCCTCGGTCTCTGCCTGGCGCGTCTCCTCCGCGTCCTCTGCCGCGCTATCTGCAGTCAGATTCTGGTCGTCTTCCTCCGACCCCTCCTCCGCTTTCTCCTGCGCCGCCTCGCTGGCCCAAGTCTCTTCCTCCAGCTCCTTCTTCCACAAGGGGGTCTTCACACCTACAAGCGAGGAGCAGTTCAGTGCAGGTCCTGGAGGAGGACCTGGGTACACTTGACTGCTGCAGGTCTCTGAAGAACGGTGTGTATGAGGTGCCCAGCTGGACTCCGTGAGAGAGTTTCAGAGTATCCAGGATTCCCGGGCGAGCAGAGCTGCTCCCAGGCTCTGCCAAGCTAGGGATTCGGGACTAGTGATCTAATTTCTGTTAAGATGTTTCTTCATCTGTGTAGTAAGGTGAAGTAGTGTCTCACCGCCTTCTCCTTTTTTCTTTTCTTTTCTAATCTCCGTTCTGAAGATTGCACCCAGCGCCTCGCTCTACCATTGAACTGCATCCCCAGACCACCACTTTCCTTCTGATTGGCTCTAGGGGGTGCCTGATCTCCGGGTACGCTATCAGGAAACATTAATTGCATGAGTTGTTTTTTAATAGGTGGTTGTCTGTATTTTGTTTTCTATATGAGATGTCCCTCCTCAAAGTCGATCTTGACTTAGGGAACTCCAACATCACAGCTCTTTGGAATTAGTAAAGGTATCCCTTAGGGGCGGACAGAACAGAAAAAAAGACCCTCTCCATAAACCCATCAATTAGGAAAGAGCTGCCCTGGGGGTGGACACATTAGGAAAAGATGCTTATTCTTTTAGGCTTGACCCAACTGCCAGTAGATTTAAAATACTACCGCCCCGTCTTGCTGTCACCTTTGTTCAAGGCATGAACTCCACAACTTGAAGCCTATGTGGAAGCTGGTGTCCACCTGTCAGTCAACGAACATTCATTTAGCCAGTACATGTGTCTGGAGAGCTAGATTTATAATGAAAAGAAAAGAAAAGCAGCCAGGGAGACAATTCCAGGGGTTTGCCCTAGAAAGATCAAGAAAAATTCCTAGCCAGGCACAGTAGCCTGACAGAGAAAGAGTGCAAACTGGAGGCCAGCCTTGGTAAATTATCAAAGTTCCGTCTCAAAATTAAAAATAAAAAGGACTGAGGGTTACAGCAACTAATTGCCTAGCATGTGTGAAGCCCCAGATATGATCACCACTATTGCAAATAATAATAATTATAAAAAGAAAGCATAGATCCCTTTCCATCCAGTTTAAGAAGTTGGACACAAAAGGGAATGAGCATTTGTATTCTAACCCCTGTATCTTGGGCACCAACTGCATACAGTCACTGTTCTCTTCATACATGGTGTCCCTTAATCTCCACAATCCTCTTGGGTAGGTAATGCATGGGTAATAGCGGGGCCTCTGAATGTGATCCAAAATGTTTGAAATCTTTAAGAAGTTGTTTCAAAGATTCTGCCTGTTCTTGGTATTGCTAAAGGTGGAACCAGCGTCCACTGCACTTTTGTCTAGGAAAACAGATTAAGGAGTCTTCTGGTTTTGAAAGGCCATGCCTGGTATACAGCCAGACAGGAGTGCTGGGGACATTTCAGGGGGAAGGGAAGCAGAAAATTGGTTTGAAAAGGATGGATGAGACTTGGAGTCCAGCTTGTCCTTCAGCAGTGGACACCACTGAACAATTTGATGGAGGGACATGCTCAGAGCTGGTTTTTAGGATGTTTCCTCTGACAGGACAGAAGAGACCTACTTAAGAGTCATTACAAAGGTCCAGGCCATAGAAGACAGAGACCCAAACAGAAGCAGGTAGAAATGAAGGAGATGTTAAGGATATTCCGGAAGGAGAAGTTGGGTATGGTGGTGCAGGCCTGTAATCCCAGAGACTCAGGTGGTTGAGGCAGGAGGATCATAAGTTCAAAGCCAGCCTCGGCAACTTAGTGAGACCATCCCTAAGTAACTTAGTGAGACCCCATCTCAAAAAATAAAAGGTCTGGGGATGTGGCTCAGTGGTTAAGGGCTCCTGGGTTTGATCCTCAGTACCAAAACACAAAACAAAAAAATATTCAGGAAGGAGAAAGGAGAGGGCTTGTAGTTATAAGTATAGGTTGTACAGGTAATTGAGGAAAGGTTCGACTTCTGTTCTGGGGTTGCTATGGTGATAGGTGAGTTGGTCCAGGCTGGGGTCAAGAGACCCCTCCTCTGGCCCCAGTCTACCACCAGCCCCACTCACCATACTTATCCATTCTTTCCCAGACTGTGCTGCCTGCTTCCCCTGATCAGGGACTGGGATTGTGAGAGAGTGCCCAGAACACACAGAACTTGGTCTGGTCTCCACCCTCTGTTGGATCACAGGGGGCGGGGCTAGAATCTCATCTGCTCCTAGGGATCCACCCAGGAATAGCCTTTTCCAGAGCCTCCAGATGCACTCAAAATTTTGAGGTCTCCCACCTTTCATCTGGGGAAGGCATTAAAGGAGAGTAGAGGGTTGTAGTTGTAGCTCATGGGAGAGCACTTGCCTAGCACTGGGTTTTATATTCAGCATAACATTAAAAAAAAAAAAAGGCGGGGGGGTGGGGAGACTAGAGAATGTCTTTGGTCCCTGAGAAGCTGGGCTTAAATCCCAGCTCTACGATATAAATGTAAATGCTTCACCTTCAGCAAAAAGTCATTTCACAGGAACAATTTGGCTAGGACTCCATCACTGGAGGATACTTATGAACATGGCCCATGAGCAACCTTGAGACATTCCCCCCAGATCTCATACCCCTGGCAGACTCATCTGCAGCAATAAGCTTATATTGTGACTTTTAGGGGGCATCCTACCAAAACACCACAAGCTGTCCCCAGACCCAGTATTCGTCTCATCCTGCACCCCCAACTCTGATCTCTCTAGCAGCCCTTCACCACCTTAGGATATACATTCCCTCTCCTAAGAGCAACTTTGAGTTTTGTGGGACTTTTGCAAAACTTGAATTATTGTAAAAATAACATCAGCATAAAAGCACATTGAAAATGGATGTCACAGAGTAATCCTAACAGTCATCAGTGAAAACAGGAGAGTCAGCAGGCAATTCCAACAGCAGCAAGAACAGACATAAGCTCCTGCCATCTTGGAAGACCCTTCAAAGGGTCACTAATAATGAGGGCAAATTCAGAATTGACTGGTTCTGCATCCATAAGAGACAGCTTAAAGTCAGAAGAGAGCCAGGCATGATGGTGTATGCCTATAATCCCGGCTAGTTGGGAGGCTGAGACAGGAGGATCACAACTTTGAAGCCAGCCTGTGCAATGTAGCAAGGCAGTTTCAATAAAAAAAATAAGTGGGTATGGAGCTCAGTGGTAGGACACCCCTGGATTCAACCCCAGTACTTGAGGGAAAAAAAATAACAAAATAACGTGGTGCAGTGGCACATACCTGTAATCCCAGGGATTCAGGAGGCTGAGGCAGGAAGATTTCAAGTTCAAGGCCCACAGAGCAACATATAGAGGCCCTAGGCAACTTAGCAAGACCCTGTCTCAAAATTAAAGAAAAAAATACATAAAAATAAAAACAAAAGTTTGGGGATTTAGCTCAGTGGTAGAGCATCCCTGGGTTCAATTTGCAGCATCAAAAACAAAAACTAAACAAAATAAAATTGGAAGAGAATGAACTGTATTTATTGGCAAGTTGGAGCATTATTCTCTGCATTCATAGAAATCATATTTAGAGAACAAGATGAGGTCCGTTACCAAAATTAAAGCTATAGTTTTTTCATATTAAACTTTAATTTTTAAATTAATAGTATAAATAGCTCACTTAACTTTTTTCAAATTTTTGTATTTGTTGTAATTAGTTATACATGACAATAGAATGCATTTTGACACATCATAAATAAATGGAGTATAAGTTCTCATTCTTCTGTTTGTATCTGATGCACACAATCACACGGGTCATTAAGTCGTGTATGTGCATGGGATAATAATGTCTGATTCATTCTACTATTCTTCCTATCCCCATACCCTCTCCCCTCCCTTCACTACCCTTTGCCTAATCCAAAGTAATTTTCTTCTTCCCTGTCCACCCCCTTATTGTGAATTAGCATCTGCATGTTAGAGAAAATTTTCAGCCTTTGGTTTTTGGGAATTGGTTTATTTTGCTTAGCATGATATTCTCTAGCTGCATCCATTTATCAGCAAATGCAATCATATTATTCTTCTTTAAGGCTGAGTAATATTCCATTGTGTATGTATGCCACATTTTCTTTATCCATTCATATGTTGAAGGACATCTAGGTTGGTTCCATAGCTTAGCTATTGTGAGTTGAGCTGCTTAAATAGTTCATTAACTTCTAATAGCTAAGTATAACAGATATGAAATATTCATTTTAGTTGAGCAATAGAGAGCTTAAAAGAAAAAGTATCCAGTAAGCACCATGGTATGGGAATATCTGTAACAACATCTTACATTTGTATAACAAAAGGGAACAGGGGCTCTTGAACTTTGAGCATATGTCAGCTAAGATGTATTTAGAATGTCCAAGTAGTAATGGCTCAAACTTCATAAAATTTATTCATTATTAATTAGTCTGAAGGCAGAGACTCTTGGATTGGCTTAATGTCTTGATGGAGTTATTAACAGTCCTATACATTTCTCCCTTTCCTCATCTCCTCTTGGATGCAGAATGACTGCTGCAGCTCTAAGCATCACGACCTCATTTGACCATGGACGGAGGGGAGGCATGGCCTCCTGCAGACTTCTCATTGAATCTCATTAGCCAGAATTGGGGCACAAACCCATTCCTAAACCAACTAATAGCAAAAAGAAATGGGATTGCCCTGACGTAGGCTAGTTGAACTGGTACCTTTGATTAAGTAGGACTCAGGGAGCAGAGTTAAAAAGCACTTCTGTTTCTGCCTTCTTCTCTTTTTTTTTTTTTTTTTTTTTGTGGTGCTGGGGATCGAACGCACGGTCTTGTGCTTACAAGGCAAGCACTCTACCGACTGAGCTATCTCCCCAGCCCCCTGTTTTTGCCTTCTATAATTCTTTTAAACCTGCTCAAAAACTAAACAAAATAAAACTGGAAGAGAATGAGCTGCATTTATTGGCTCATGTGACACAGACAGTATGTGACTCCTTTCCTTGTCCCCAAAGGACAACTCAGGCAGGCCCCAGGACTTGTTCTGAGAACTCTTAGGAAATAGAAAACCCTCTAGTCACTGAAAGTGGACACTACATCTTCTGTAAACAGGACGGCGTGTGGGCAGAAGGCTCAGTCCTTCTTCCCTCCTTCCTTCTTTCCCTGACCAACCACTGGTCTTGTCCCTCCTTGTCCCATTCCAGGCCATTCCTTGGATCCAGGGTACACTGAAATCTGGAGGTCAGCAGTTCCCTCCACAGTCTCTAGGAATCTGATGGTCCACTGTCAGCTCCCCTCTCCTGAGCCTCTTCGCCTCCCAGGAGGCCCTGCTGCACCAGATCTTAGAGACCGTCTCTTCATACTCCCACATGACAGCCCAAGGAGACACACATTTCTGTTCAAATGGCAAGAAAGCCTGCTGATTTCAGTGCGGCCGTTTGCCTTTTCTCCTGGAATGGAGCAACACTGAAGTCACCTTTGACTGGTACTGGGTAGCACAGAGCTGCAAGAGGTGAAGAGGAGGGGCCTGTGGCCACCGGGAGAGGATCAATAAGGGGATCAGGGAGCAAGTCCAACCTCAGGAGCCCCTAAGGCTGTGTGCACATCATCGGAGGTCTATTGTTGTCAGCAAACAATCTTAGCTAAACAGAGCAGAAAAGGAATTTTCTGAAAGGATATCGAATAGCCCCCACAGAACCACCAAGAAGATCGAGGAACTAGGCTCTCCAAACAGGCAGGATAAAGGCCCTCTGGGGGTCCAGAACCATAGTTAAAATCCTGCCACAGAACATGGATCATGAAAGATTGAATCCTTGACTGCTGCCCCTGTGGTTCTGGGAACCATGTGTGGATGTCACCATGGCTGCCCCCCGAATGGATTCTTCGCTGCTTCTGGGTGCCGCTGACTCCATGTCATGGCCCAGGTGGTGGGTTTGATTAGTTGAACCAAAGATACATCCAGGTGCGGCCTGTTGAACTTCCAAAGGTGGACCCAGGATCCTTCTGAGTGGGGAATTCCTAAACATGCTTCTGGGTTCAGAATCTCTGCCATATAACACATGCCCTTTATAGATTAAAGGCAGGAGGGGAGAACTCCACCTTGTTCACTGTACTTTTTTCTTCCAAATTCATTTGACTATAACTGACAGCAGACCAACTTAAACTAGCTTAAGGATTAAAGGGTGGGTGTACCCTTTCTCTGTCACTGAACCATCTGTCTTCTGACTAATTAAGATGTTCTCTGACCTAGTGGGAGCACAGATTTTTCTCATTTCTTACTCAAAGCCCAGCTCAAATTTTATTTATGTCATTAAATCATCCAAATGGGCTGCATTTCCACCCAACCCCCCTTCAGAATTAACTAGATGCTTGTTACAGTTCTCTTCCTTCTGACACATATATTTAAATTCCTGGTGCTGGGGGTGTAGCTCAGGCACACCTTGCCTGGCATGTATAAGGCTCTGGGTTCAATCCCCAGCCCCAAGAAAAAGAATCCTGTTCTATGATCAAAAAGTAAAGACCATATTTAATTGAAGAAGTCTAAAAAAGGAATTTGTTGATTTATGTAATCTAAGTGTTAGCAAACAGACACCCAAATTTACACCTAGCTTATTTCTGTATCACCTTGAGCTTAGAATGGTTCATTTTATTTTTATTTTTATGTTTTCTTTTTTTTTTCAGTTGTTGATGGACCTTTATTTTATTTATATGTGGTGCTGAAAATCAAACCCAGTGCTTCACACATGCTAGGCAAGCACTTTACCACTGAGCTACAGCCCCAGCCCCCTCATATTATTATTATTTTGTTGCAGTGCTAGGGACTGAACCCAGGGTCTTGTGCATGCAAGGCAGGAACTCTACCAATTGAGCTACATCCCCAGCCTATATTATTATTTTTAAAGGACTGTAAAAAAAAAAAAAAAAAAGCGAAGAATAATATGTGATACAGACAGTATCTGACTCACAAAAACCTAAAATATTTGCTCTGTGGTCCTTCACACACACTGTGAAGTAAAGTCAGAGAAAGGCTTTGTTCTGGGACTCTCATATGGCTAGGAGTGTAAGTCACGCCCTTGTCTCCATTCTACCCTTTAGTAAAAGGACATGTGATTACCAGCTGCAGTTTCAGCTTCCCGTGCAACTAAATGTGGCCAAATGCCTAAATTCTGACCAAACGCATTTGACTGGAAGGGATGTGTGGAACTTCCACTTTAACTTTTTTTTATTGCCATACTGGGGATCCAACCCCAGGACATGCTGGGCAGGTGCTCTCCCACCGAGCTACATCCCCAACCTCACATCATGTTCTTAAAAAGGAAGCTGTCTCTGTTCTCCCTTCCTGAATTTGGCAGAATTCAAAGTCCTGGGAATCCAGCACTGATTGGTTAGGTAACAACGATAGCCAAAGAGAGCGAGAAGATAGAAAGAACCCGGGTCCCTGTTCCATCTCAGGGGAAGCTCCCCCTGCTTACCTCTGAGGAAGAGAAATAATCTTTTCTCTTATGTGAGTCACTGCTTGGGGGTAGTTTTTGTTTGTGTGTATTTTGTTTTTATCACAGCAGCTTAGCCTGCTGCTAACTAACAGAGAAAGACATGAGATTGGCCTAAAAACAATAGGACCGAGGAATGTGGCATCCTCAGGTTCTCTCTCCCTCCGTCTCTGTGCTTGTCGTGTGACAGCTTCATTCCTGCCTACTGCAGAAGGACTTTCTCCGTGTGCTGGGAATTTGGACTCACATCTGCATCCATAAAGTTCTAATCATCTGACTGGAAAAAGAACCCGCTCCTACAGCACAGTTTGGAATGCCCGGGGCAGGGCTCTGTTTGAACGAGCTTGAGTCTCAGGCTCACCTCCTAGATCAGGACCTCTCAGGTGGGTGGGGGGAGAATCCTCCCTGCACCAGTGGACATCTGACAATATCTGGAGACATTTTGTTTGTTGTCAGGGGAATGCGGTTACTAGTGGCATTTAATGCAGAGAGGCCAGAGATACCGCTAAATATCCTCCAGTGCATGGACAGCCCCCACAACAAAGAGTTATCTAGCCTAAAGTATCAATAGTACCAAGACTAAGAAATGCTGTTTTGAACCAACCTTGTGAACTCTTCAAGAGTTAGCTAGACTGATTGTGGTGGTACATGCCTATAACCCCAGCTACTCAGGAACCTGAGGCAGGAGGATCACAAATTTGAGGTCAGTTTGGGCAACTTAGAATCTCTCTTGAAATAAAAAAATAAATAAAAAGGTCTGGAGGTGTGGTTCAGTAGTAGTATAGCCACTAGCATGTATGAGGCCTTGGGTTCCATCACCAGAACTGCAAGAAAGAAATAAAAAGGAATGTGAGTTCTTTTGCCATCATACAAGGAAGAGCAATAGTGGCTCCCCAGAACTCTCATTCCACCTGGCCCAAGCCACTATTGCTCTTTCTTGTATGATGGCACTAGAATAACTCTTGCCTGACTCCACCTTTGGTCCTGCAGTCTTTCTCCACTCAGCAGCCTGTTACCAGAAGATCCTTCCTCTACCCAAAACTCTCTAGTACATTTTTCATTTCACACAGAGAAAACATCAAAGTCTCTGGAGTTACCCAAAGTCCCTGCATGATCTGGGACCCTGTTTCTTCCCAACCTCATGTCCTTCTCTTTGCTGTTCTTAGACTATGCTAAGCAAGCTCCTCCCTCAGAGATTTTGCACTGGCTGTTCCTTCTGCCCAAGCACTGTTCCCCCAGATAGTTGCGAGGCTCACTTCCCCACTTCTCTCAGGTCTCTGCTCACCTGTCATGCCCTCAGTAGGACCCTCCCTGACCACCTTCTACAAAATCCCCACACACCTTCCTCTCTCCTTTACTCCCTTATTTTTCTCTGTGGTGTTTATCACCATCTGACCTACCATGGATTTATTTATCTGTCATCCATCATGGGAGTAGCCTCATGACGTCAGGGACCTGATCTTTTTTTGTTTCTTGCTGTATCAGGCCTACAATAGCATCTGGCACATGATAGGTGCTCAAGAAATCTTTGTTGAATGAATGCATGGCTGTGGCCATGGGGGTGAGGTACTGTGACTGACAGCCTGTTCTAGAAGAATTACATGGTTAAAGCAAGGGATGGAGCAGGTTCTCCAGAGAAGGCGGAACCACAGTGCTGACAGGGATACTGGGAGAATCATTGAGAGCTGGGAGCCACCCAGAACTGTGCCTGTGTTCTGGTGGTCTGACACTTCCACACATTATTCCTTTATTCCTTACAACACTCCACAGAACTAGACATTATCATTCCCATTTTACAGTTGGGAAACTGAGGCACTGAGAGGCTAGGAAACACATGCCTCTTGCATAGAGATTTCAACAAAAATCCTGTCTTTGAACTCTGGTGCTGTATCTCTCATGTTTTTCCTCCAGTGCTCACTAAAACCCGAGGGACCCCGGTCCCTGACCCTGCCTTTCTCCCCGACTCCCCAAAAGCCCCCACTGGGGTCAGCCTGGTGAGAAAAGCCAGCCCCGGCCTCTCTGCTGAGCTCCACCAGCTCCAGGGCCAGCTGGTGCCTGCGGGAAGGGTTAAGGAGGAGTGTTTGTAGCAAACGCTGTCTCCAAGGAGAGGAGAGGAAAGCAGAGTGGGGAGGCTGACGGCCATGCCAGGCTCCCTGGCCTGTAGTCATGGCCGGTGGGAGGCAGCCAGACTGACCTGTTCAGCTCTGGGGGTGAGAGAAGTGTCTTCACCTCCCCCGGTCCTGGGAGGTGCTGAACTCTGAGTGGACTGGGCAGTCAGAGAGTGAGGTTGCTGCAAGGCCACCAAGTAGGGAAAGTTCTGGCAGAGACTGAGGAATGTGGGGGGGTGAGGCCCTGATCCGGAGGCTAAAGCCAGCTGCAAACAGCAGAGCTGGAAGTTCTGGACTCTCGGGGGTAGAAGCGGACCCCCCTACCCCAAATCAGGGAGGACCAGGCCAAAACCTAGCAGTAGCAGAAGTAAAGAGGCAGCAGTAAAAGGGAAGAGGTGGGCAGACCTGCTGCAGTTCCAGCCATGTCTCAGCAGCGGGGATACAGAAAGAGGCCTGGGACCCCAGGGCCTCCTGTGCGCAGCATCCGGCCCTTCAAGTCCAGTGAGCAGTACCTGGAGGCCATGAAGGAAGACCTGGCTGAGTGGCTTCGGGATCTCTACGGGCTGGACATCGATGCAGACAACTTTCTGCAGGTTTTGGAGACGGGCCTGGTGCTCTGCCAGCATGCCAACGCTGTCACTGAGGCTGCTCTGGCCTACCTGGCTGAGGCTCCTGTCCAGGCCCAAAGGATTCCCATGCCCCGGATGGGGGTTTCCTGCAATGGAGCCGCCCAGCCGGGTACCTTCCAGGCCAGGGACAATGTCTCCAACTTCATCCACTGGTGTCGCAAGGAGATGGGCATCCAAGGTAACCACCCTATCCCAGACCCTTATCTTGTCGGGCGTTCATCCCTTCTCTGAGACCTAGGCTAGATCTGGGGGTGAGGAACCTGAGTGTTCCTTCCTGGTTGGACTTGAACCAGCTCACCTCTCTTCATCCTCCATCTCCCCATCGCATAGTCGATCCTCCCAATATGAATATTGATGATTGATAAATGCGTGTTAATGATTCATTCAACAAACATATATGAAACACCTATTCTGTATTGAGCACCAGGTTGGGCATCAAGAAGTGAGAGGAATGAGATCTGTTTTCCAAGGAATTCATGGCCTAGCAAGGCACATAGATATAAAATTACATCCCATGGACTGGGGATATAGCTCAGTTGGTAGAGTGCTTGCCTCCCATGCAGGAGGCCCTGGATTCAATCCCCAACGACAGCAACAAAATTATACCCCAGGGCAGAGGATGCTCCAAATCCAGGCGAGTGGGCCTGGAAACCAGGAGAGAAATCAGTGAGCTGTTGATGTAGAAGTGGGAGTCCAGAAAGTCACACAGAGGAAGGAGATTTGGGTTAAATCTTGAGGAGAAATGAGAAGTTTGGGGAAAAGGGAATTCTAGGCAGGTGGACAGCACTGACAGAGGCACAGAAAAGCTGCTGCATTTATGACTGAGAGGCTGGGGCATGGGGCATGGGGCGAGGGTGGGAGAGAACCGGAGAAGAGGCAGGAAGCCCAACAATGGTAGGGAGGGTCATAGTCATGCTGGGTCTTGCAGGACTCAGGGGAGTGACATGTCACGGTCTGTCATCTCCTTGGAATAGGATGTACCTGACTGTTGTGCCATCCTCCAGGCCAAAGGTGGTAGGGGTCAGACAGGAAGAGGGTCAAGGTTAGGCTACTGGCTGGTGGCAAGGCAGTGAGGAACAGGATTGAAAGGTTAATAAAAGCTGGCATATGGGCTGAGGGTGTAACTCAGAGTAGAGTGCTTGCCTGTCATGCCCAATGTCCTGGTCCAATCCCAGCACCACTAAATAAATAAAATAGGTGTTTTGTGGAGCACTTACACTGTGCCAGACATTATCTGTAAATGCCAACAACTATTAGCTTATCCAATCCTGACAACCCCGAGAGACACACTACATCCCCACTTTACAGAAGAGAAAACTGAGACTCAAGGTCACACAGCTGGTAGGTGGGAGAGTCAGGACTCAGCCTTAGGGGCAGCACGAGTAGAACCTGTGCTCAACCCAGCCTGGTTATACCTGGACTGGGCGCTGCGTCTGAGGTGCTGCGTGGATGTAGGAGGTGAGAGAACCTGGTGGGAAGCAGGACAAACTACTTCCTGTTCCTGGACCCAACCTGGGAGCTGAATGGGGAGAAGGGCAAGGTGCAGGGAAGCTTTCTTCTCTCCCACAGCCCACAGAGGCTCAGGGTTCCTCGGTTTTGCTGTGTCACCTCTTCCCACCCCTGCTTCTCCTGTGAGACTGGTTGCCTTGTCTGCACTCAGCAGCTGACCGAGGCTGCCCAGACCCCTCCTGCTGGCTGTCACCACCCCAAGATTCTGAGCTCTGAGCCACCTTTCCAAATCTGCTGCCTGGGTCTTGGGCTGACCCCAGTGCTTCCTGCAGGAGGTCAGCAGGGGACTCACTGCCTATGCTGCTTCTCCCCCACCCCACACCAGAGGTACTGATGTTCGAGACTGAGGACTTGGTGCTGCGCAAGAATGTGAGGAACGTGGTGCTGTGCTTGTTGGAAGTGGGCCGTCGCGCCTGGCGCTTCGGCATGGCAGCACCCACCCTGGTGCAATTGGAGGCGGAGATTGATGAGGAGCTGCGGCAGGAGCTGGCCTTGCCCCCACCTGACCCCCCACCTCCTGTGCTCCCCACACGCCGTCCCTGCCACTTCAGCAACCTGGACCAGATGGTGAGGTGCCCCACACATGCCCTCAGGTCCCTCACCCAGGTCCCTCTCCCCGATTCCAGCCCAGCCCCCTCTGAGCCACCCACTGCTTGAGCTCCAGTTCCAATTGTGTGGCTTTAAGTAAGTCACATTCCACTCTGAGCCCCAACCTTAACCACAGGCTGTAACGGCTGTATCAACGTCTTACCTTTATTACTAACCCAGCCCTACTTGGCTCTCATGCAGCCCCCAGTGGGATGGGTGTGAAGAACAGGGATGCTGGCATCCTCTCTGGCACCCTGGCTTAAGGCCTAGTTCCACTGCTTCACCACTATGTGACTTTGAGAAAATTATTCAACCTCCCTGTGCCTCAGTTTCCTCACTGGTAGCATCGGGACCGTAACAGCACCTACTTTCCATGACTGCTGTATTAATGGGCCTGCACATGCACAGCGTGTGGAATAGTCTGCAGAGAGGGGGCACTTCAAAGGATCGGGCTCTTGCTGCGATTAACCCTATTTCTTCCACTGGGGAAAATGGAGCTCATGGAAGGTTCTTAACTAAAGCCTTTGGTGCAGTGGAAGCTGGACTCCGACCTGAGCTTACCAGATTCCACAGTCCACCTACTTAGCCATTACGCTCTGCCACCTCCATCAGCTGACCCTCAAGGGCATTGGACCACAAAGGGCTGCTCCTGGTCTTCTCATTGGGTCTTCCCTACCTTCTACTTGCTTCTCGGCCCCCAGACCCTACCTCAGCAGCAAGCAGGGAGGATCCCATTTAATTTGACGCAGAGTTGGAGAGGGGACTTGGGTGTACAAGCAGAGGGAAGGGCTGAGCCCTCTGTCCACTGCCTGCAGGTGCAGAACCTGGTGAGCCACTGCACATGCCCAGTGCAGTTCTCCATGGTCAAGTTGTCTGAGGGGAAGTACCAAGTAGGGGACTCCAACACCCTCATCTTCATCCGGGTGAGTCTGGACTGGGGGTGGAGGGGCCCCTAGTCTCAGCAGAATAGGGTTTCTTTCCATGGATGTTGCCCGAGCCTCAGGGAAAGGACAGGAAGTCACTATACACACCAAGCCATCAAGCCCTGGGGCTTTCCTTCTACTCAGAGATTTCCAAGACATTCCTGACAAGCCTATCCTCTCCTTCTATCAGGGAAGCTGGAACCACCACCTGCCATTACTTCCCTCATAGCCCAGGTTAGAGAGTACCCTCAAGCAGAAGTGGGGCATGAGGAAGATACCCTCACTTTACATTCCACTCTGCTCCACCCACAGGTTTGGTCAGAGCAAGGGTTCTGAGAATCCCAAATCTGTGTCCAGGGCATGGCCCCAGCCACGTGGACCCCAGAGTCCACCCCTCACATAGCTGGCTTACATACATTTCTGCAAAGTGAGTAGCAGTTCAGGTCTGAGACATGCCTCCCATTATCCTTCCTGATACCTGGTTGCACCTCACCAGAAGTGGTTTGTGCCCAAGCCCTTTCCTTGTGCACAGGCCACACCTGGGGGCAGAGCCAGGGACCCGAGCCCCCACTCAGACTCTGAGACAATAACATGGGTAGGGGCAAGAAATTGTGGTCCCACTTTTCAACTGAGGAAACTGAAGCCTGGAGAGACCATGAGACTTGCCCCAGTGTGGAGTGAGGTGGGATTCTCACAGATTCTGTCACAGATACACAGAGGCGAAGCCAGAGGCAGTTCCGACCCACTTTAGATATACCCGTGGGCAGGTGCCAATCACTCCGTAGGCAAGCCAGAGAAAGGAGTGCAGTGAGGCCTGGTTAATGCCCATGTGATCCCATGTCTGGCTAGGGGACAATTTTCTGTTGGTCAATTTGGCCTCCACCCTTGAAAACGTGGAAAAGATCAGACTGCAAAATATGCCCACTCCCAGTCACGTGCAAAGGAGTGCCTGAGTGTGATCTGCACACGAGTGGGCATATCCCCAAATGTGTGCCAGAGGCCTGTCAGAGGGTTCAGGAAGAGGCAATGCCCTCCACCCTGCCCTCAACCTCACCCTTGCCCCCCTCAGATCCTCCGGAACCATGTGATGGTGCGTGTGGGGGGCGGCTGGGACACGCTCGGCCATTATCTGGACAAACATGACCCCTGCCGGTGTACATCCCTCTGTGAGTCCCCTAAGTGTCCTCCCCCTGTGGGGCTGGCTGGTAGGAGAGGTGTAGCTCTGGGTCGGGAGGCCAGCAGCAGAGATGGGAGGAGTGCGGGGAGGATGGAGGTGGTCGACCTTACAGCTGGGCTGTGATGCAGTACTAGTTAGAGCCACAAGAGGGTGTGCAACACACGCAGAATCAGCATTTGGTTAGCGTGCATCCAGGCAGTACTCAGGTGCAGGGGTGGCACCAAGTGTGATTTAGAAGGTCCTTCACAATCTCCTTCAACACCTCAGGCTACCCCAAATAAACATACAATCAAACTGAAAGTCTTAAACCTGCGATAAAAACACAGCTTTAAACAAGGCCCTCAGCTAGGCCCTCTGACCAGATGGTCCCCTAAACCCCTCCTGTCAGGAAACTGGTGCTGCCACTGTAGGCCCCACTAACTTCAAAGTGGGATGGAGACACAGGACAGCTGGGCAAGGGGAACAATGAGCTCCATCAACACTGAACTTTTCCTTCCTCTCTTTCTCTGGGATACTGTGTTGGTAGCCCACAAACAGGGCAGCTTACTGAAGTCCCCAGGCCCACGGGTTCAGCATGAAGTAAGGGTGCAGGATGGACCCTCACAGCTCCAGCCTACCATGACCATCAGCCGCTCACAGAGTCCACTGCCTCCCGTGGACTGGAAGACGTATACCTCATCGGGCCAAATGCTGAGGCCTCCTGCTTCCTCCTCCCCCAGACCCCAAAATGAACGGGGAGCCGGGCCAGGGGACCTCAGAGAGATGGCTTCATTCCTGAGGTACAGCAGAGGGATGGGGAAAGTCCTCTTTCTCCTTTTGAGTCCATATTCTCAGAGGCCACCCCACCTCAAGATAAAGGGAACACTGCCCCATCCCTCAAAAAACCTTAGGTATTTGGAACCAAAATAGTTTCCACTACTTTGGGATCATCTAGGTGCTTTCTGTGCCCACCCATTTCATAAACAAGGATGCTGAGGTGCAGAAAGGGAAGAAAACCAAGGACCTTCTGCATTTCATGGTAGGGCTAAGATTAAAACCTACCCTTAAGTTGGGTGTCCTCTGGTTATCAGACCTGGTCTGGGACATCACTCAAAGAATCTGAAGTCACCACAGACCTGGACCAGGTTTCCTCCTATTTGATATTCAGGGGACCAGGGGGAATAGACTTCAATGTGATTGATATAGGGGGAATGCTCAGGCAGTCATGGGGGAGAAGGAGCATTTGTCCAATTCAGCACAAAATCTAGCCCCCTTAGAGTTCCAATGGGGGAAAGGCCATTCTTCCCAAAGTCAGGGGACTACACTCAGTGACCTTACTGCCCTGATGAGTCTCCCCTTCCAGCCTGTGATTCTCATTTTCAGGTCCCAGGAGAAGCTACTCACCCCGTCTCGGAGGCAGCTGTCAGCAGGAGGCAGCCCACCTAGCCCCCAATTCTCTTCTACCCATAGGGGCCAAGACCCACAATATACCCCATTAGGGAAGAGAGAGGACAGATACCCTGCTGAACTCTCCAGGGGAAGGACTCCCACACCTTGGGTTTATGAGGAGAAAGCCAGCCAGGCAATCCATACCAGGGTCCCTACCCTCAAGAGACTCCATGTCCCTGAGGCCACCACCAAAGGGACATCAGCAAGAAGACCTTCTCTCTGGTCTTGTCCCTCTAGCACAGCCCAGCCCACAGGCCTTAGGTCGCCACTTCAGCATGAGGTTGAGGATGCTTCTTCCCAGCTCAGGGAGCCAGCGTCTGTTCGTTCCCCTATCAAAGGACTCACCAGGCTCCCCATCCGGCTGCCCCCTGCCCACCCCTCCACTCCCAGAAGCAGCTTTCTGGATACTGCAAGTGGAGGTCCCGTGGCAGAAAGAGGCCCCAGTCCACTAAGAGTTGTCACTAGGGATCTGGCTAAGCCCAGACATGGGAACTGCTCTATAGAAGCGGGGCAGAAAGACCAGCAGCCAGACAACCAGGTCACTCCAGGGATGGGAGGGGACGCACAGGAGTGGGAGGGGAGGTACACACCACTGGCCTTGGGCAGAATCAAGGAGAAAGACATCTACCATAGCCTTGAAGAGGACATTGTGGCCAACATGAAGCTACTAGAGGTGGGGGGTGCCCATCCCCAGGGCACAGGGTCTCGAGTTATCCCCCGCAGTGGAGTCTATGTCCCCAGCTTAGGCGGGCGGTGGCCTGAGCCTGGGGGTCCTTATGACAAAGTCATCCAAGAACTGACTCAGGGACCCCCGCGCCTTCTTAAAGTGGATCTGGGAGCCTGGAAGGGAGCCCCTAGCAACTCCCTTAAGCCAGCTGTTACTACAGACCCTGGAAACCCAAAAGGGAAGCTGGAAGCCAGAGAGAGTGAGCCAAGGGCAAGGGCCAGCCCGAGTGCCATGGGCACCAGGATGAGAACAGTCTCACCTCCAGGGAAACCGGACTGCTCACTCCTGACTGTGTCTGCCAGCCTGGAGCACCCCAGTTCTGACAAAGCCAAGGCATGCCTGGGCAAAGGCAAGAGAACACTCCGGAAGCCCCGGAAGGTCCCATCCATCTACAAGCTGAAGTTGAGGCCCAGAATCCGGCCTCGCAGAGACCACAGACCTGAGAAACGGCCTTCCCGAATCCCCAAGCCACTGGCCTACCTCCACCTGGGTTCGGCCAGGCCACCCCCCCGGGGCAGGCTCTTGAGAGCTGTACTGGGCAGCCAGGGAGGGGAGGCAGCTCAGTTGGATGGAGCTTCAGTGAGTGAAGAGAAGAGCGAGCCAGTCCCCCCACTGGAGAGCAGCCCCCAGTCTCAAGTAGGGCAGCTTAACCAAGTCCCACTCTTACCAGAGGAGGAATCTTGGGTCTGAGGAGCCTAAGAATGGAGAAGGGAAGCAAAAGGATGCCCGTGTATGTGAGAAGAGAAGGGAGGCTCCCTCACCTCAATACAGGGCCTTGGCCAGGGGTGGCCCAGAAGATAGAGACTCAATCTGTTCTGATGAGCAAATGGGTAACACACTCATCCAACTCCAGCATTAGGCCAGAGGCAGTGGGGAGATCCTATATCCTATTGTCCTCCCTTGGATAAGTTCTAACTCCTGGACTCTGCCCATGCCCACCTGGTTCCATAACTGTAAGTAATTAAACACATGTGGGTCTGTCCTTGAGCCCCTAGCTTCTTGAGTCCTTTACTCAGCAATGTGGAGATGCAGGAAGATGTAGCTTCAAGCATTATCCCACTGGATGGGTAGGGGCAAGGGGGAGGGAGCCTTCCTCTTCTAAGGTCCAGCCACCCTTGCCCAACAGTCTTCTCTTTCCTGGAGGCGGCAGGCAGACAGCACCACAGCCAGGGCCAAGGGAAGCCCAATGCAAAGGTTTCTGCAGGCCACCCTTGCCAAGGACTCCGAAGCTTTGAAGGGTCAACTGGATGGTTCAGAGTGTTCCTAACACATTTATGTCCAAGAAGTTAAGATTGAGAGGCCACAAAGTCTCAGTCCTGAGTGGGAGGAGCAGATGCAGAAGCAGTTGGGGCTCAGTCCTGTTATGAAAAGTTTCCAGAGAGTGGCAAGGGGAAAGTCATTTTCCTCCTGGAAGGTTTTAATGAATTAGAGGGCTTGGGGTGGCGTGAAAAGAGTAAGTCTCCCACTCTTCTCCTTTGACCTCTTGATTGACCTGGCCTTTGGGACTGGGGGATACCTCATTACCCTCACCCTTCTACACAGAGCTCAGAAGGCAGGCACCCTCCACTCCCCTCCCTCCACGAGGAAAGCCAGTCGACACTTTGGTACAGAAACAAGGGAAAACACTCCCTGATTTTTAATCTGACTTCCAATAACAGCTCAATGGGCATCACACACACTTCCAGACCCTGTGGTGGGAAACCCTGGTGGGGGACAGGGGGTGGGGGAAGGACAGAGACTCAAAATGGGTGCAGTGGGACCTGAAATCCAAGACCTGGGGTGAAGTGGAGGTGGTGAGAGGGGCTGGACAGGGGATACATTCCAATGGCTCCCACGGGGGGCAGCCAGAGGCCTGGGTCCCCACCCTCACCTCAGGTACCTCAGAGTTGGGGGTGATAGGGCAGATGAGATGCTGCCATCCTTCACTCCACCCCCTGGTGAGCCAGGCGGTGGGGGCGCAGGAGACAGAAGGAGGCAGGCCCTCTTCCTTACCCTCCCAGCCACTCTTAAAGTGTGGGGAAGGGGAGCCACCGCCTCTGTTTCAGAGGGGGGCTCAGAGAGAGCAAGTCACTTGCCCAAAGTAGCACAGTGGGACTAGAACCCAGGAATACTGGACTGCCCAAGGTCAGGGCTATTGATCTAGGGCTGTGCTGCCTCCAGTGAGTGGAGGGAGTAGGAATCGGCGGGCGGGGGGAGCAGGACAGAATCACAGATTCCCTCCCTTCCTGGATCTCCATAGTAAATTCCCCACCCACAGCCCTTTCTCCAGACTTCCCTCCATCACACTCTGGGCTATTTGATTTCCTGGTCTATGTGCTTCAGCCTTGGCTAAGGATGGGTTGTTCTATGTACCCCTCCTTCAGCAAGTGTCCTTGATATCCTCCCACCAGACCAGGGCTGAGGGCTCAGCCTCAAGGAACACTTCCTTTGGCTGGGGGCAGGGAACGTGGCGCCACTTCTCCCTCCCTCCGAGTCTCCCAGCAATCCCTCAAGCCATTCCTATAATCTTATTGTTATTTCTAAATCGGTACAAAACTGACAGTGATCAGCTCCGGTGACAAGAGGTAGAAACCCGGCCAGGCAGCCGGAGAAAATGGGGGCGGAGTGAGTTAGGGCATAGGGCCAACTGCTTTTGGGACAAGGGGGTGTCAGATCCTGAGGGTCTCCACTTATGGGTGGAGATGCAGGAGTATCTCCCCCATCACAGGGGTCCCCATAATTCTTTTCCTGGCTCTGCTCCTGCCCAGATTAATAAAGGTCATCTGAGATCTGAGGCAGGCAGAGTCTGGGGTAGTCAGATTGAGATGGGACAGGGAGACATAACGGTCACAGGCACAACCTGACCCCCTCCTGGGCACCGTCCTGCCCACCACCAACAGCCCCCCAGAACTTGGCATCCCCCAATCTGGCAGACCACCCAGTGCAGGAGGTAATAGAGGACTGGAACTTGGCGTCATGGAAAGGAACTACCCTTTGGGGGATTCCCTCTCCACACTCTGTCCAACAGAACAAAAAAGTTTTAACCCAGGGGGTGATCTGACTTTGGGATCAGGAAGAGGGTGAGGGGCACCCGGCAGGGATGGACCATCGAGTTAAGGCTGGAAGGTAGGTTGTTGTGTCTCTGGGGGCTGCTGGGCAGGGGGGTCTCCCTGAAAGCAGAAGAGCTCAGCCTTCTCCCCCTGACTGATCTGGGGCCTCAACCCTCAGACCCCTTGATCCAGGTCCTTGGGTCACCTGCCTCTCTCTGCCCTGTGCCAGTGGTGCAGACAGTCAGAAGGCCTGGCATCACAAAAATGCCAGAATCTGCGACAAAGGGATGGATGAAATGAGAGCCCTGTGAGTGGAGCTGGGGGGTGGGGAGGGAGACTGGACGGTGGATAAGACAGGTGAGGACTAACAGACGCTTGGACAGACAGACACAGAAAAGGAAGACACCGGGCAAAGACACACACACTCTGGAGAAGACAGGTGGGGGCCCGGCCAAAGTAGCACCTCCTCACCCCACCCTCCATTTCACACACTCACCCCCAATCTCAAACGGCTGTGGTGCACTTTCAGGCCTGGCCAGGCCCTGCACTAACTACAGCACTGAAGGTGGCTGTCCCAGGAAGACAACCGTGGGAGAAGGGGAGTACTGAGTAGTTAGCGGAAGCTCCCTCTTGCCCTCTGCCTCTCACGAGCGTGGAGGTGTGAGCGCAAGTGGAGGTGCGTGGCTGCGGGGGTGCCTCAGGCCAGGACCGTCAGAGTTCTATTCTTGCTGGCTCCTGCCTCAAGCCCCAGTCCTGGAAGCCGCCCCTGCACTGCTCTGCCCTCCACTGGAGCCAGTGGGTCTGCAGCCTGTAGCTGTGCAGGGCGCATGTGCATCACATGATGGCGCAGCGATTGCGGCGCAGAGCGCCCTGGAAGCGCAGGGCAGCGTGCACGTGTTTGCAGCGGGCGCAGCCGACGCTCTTGAGCAGCTCGCTGAAGAGCAGCAGAATGTGCCAGTTGTACTTGGCCGAGCATTCCACGTAGCCACACTTCCAGGTCTTGCGCACCAAGTGTGACACGTTCCAGCGTGGGATCACGCGACCGCGCTGCAGGTCCCGCTTGTTGCCTACGATGATAATGGGCGTCTCCGAGGTGCCAATAACCCTGCAGGGTGAGGCAATAATCTCAGAACTCTGTCAGTTTTACTGGACTCTACACTATGGTACATTCTGTTCCAGGTACAGCTTCGAGCCCTTGGATTGAGTTATATTCTCTAATCAACACAACTGATTCAAAACACAAACAAAAAAACCCAAACACCTGTTATTGTATCCCCATTTTACAGATGAGGAAACTGAGCCTTATATTATTAACTGGCCTACAGTCATGGAGCTGAGTGATCCTGGCAGTCTTGTTCCTGGAGTATATGTTCTTAACCACTTCCCTAGACACCCCACAGTTAGGGGTCCCCAAATGAGTCAATAGAAGTAGGGACAGAAAAATATGAGTGTGTGCATGTTTGAATGGATGTGTGAGAACCAAAGGGCACATATACTTCACCAGTGTTCCCTTTCCTCTGGGGTAGGCTAGCATCACAGCCCCTTACCGGGTCTCCAGGATCTGCTGGCGAATGGTCTTGACGTATTCAAAGCTGTCAAAGCAGCAGATGTCGTAGACCAGGATGTAGGCATGGACGCTCCGGAGACCCCTGCAGCAAGCATCTGCCCACTCCTGCAACACCCGCAGCCAGTGCAAGAGTTAGAGCAGCCATGAGAGCTCCCCAGACTCCTCCCATTAGACTGACAGTGCTTTCACCTGTCACTGCACCAGGAGCCTTCCCCTCACCCCCCAGGAGGCCAGGCCAAGGGGAATGGAGGTACTCAGTGCTACACTTCTCCACCCCAACCCAGGACAGAGCAGGTCACATGATGACTGACCTCCGGGGTCACTTTACTGTCTTGAGCACATCTGGAGGTTAGACCACCTTGTGACATTTTGCCCCCTCATCCATTCATCTAGTGCTTTGTTCAACAAGCACACTTATTAAGTGCCTCTAAGATCCCAGCCCTGAGCTAATTATTAGGCCTGGCTGAAATCCTATCTCCCAATACTCAGCTGAAGTATCTTCTCCTCTAAGAAGCCTTCCTGATTTGCCAGCCTTCCAGGAACCCGGGAACTATTCCCCTCATCTCCTATATTCTGACAACCCTTTGATTATCTCCTGGTTAAAGGTGTTCCATTTTCAATTTCCTACATTTGTTGTGAGCTCCAAGAGGGCATGGCCAGAGGTCCTCATTTTGCACACTCCTTCCTCTGCTCAGAGCCCAGCTCTTGTTGGCTTTTAGCTGATGCGCCTTAATGGCACTTCAGAGCCTAGTGAGCTCTCCATGGTCCTGAAGCCCACCTGGCCTAAGCTGGAATCAATCAATCTCCTGCCCCTAACACTGTCCTGAGATTGCTATCTGATGGGTCCCTTCTGTATGCTCCTTTCTGCCCTAAGGGCTGAGAAATAAAAATCGAGATACACAGGAGGGTAGGGTGGGGGAGATGGAGAGCAGGATCTCAGGTTGGCTCCACGGAGATGGACCTTCCTGAATGTCTGTGGCAACTTCTCAGGGAGGGCTGCAGCTTAAGATGAACAGGCTTAATGTGCTCAAGGCTGAATGTGCTCAAGAGAAGATTCCTTAAGAGATTAATTAGTTAATTAACCTGCCAACAGATGCAACTTCAAGAGAAGTTTCACAAAGTCGGTGTACTAAAAAAAGGGGGGGGGGGGGGGGTCCTGGGAGTTGGGGAGTGCAGAGATTTTTAGGGGCAAGGGGAATCAGGGTCTTCCTTGAGGTCCCATGCAAATGTTTAGAAGGAGGGGCCAGGGGCATAGCTCAGTGGTAAAGTATGTGCCTAGCATGCATGAGGCCCTGGTTCTGATCCCCACCATGAAGAAGGAGGAGGAGGAGAAAGGAAAGGCAGAAAGTCTAGAAGCGGGTGGAGGCATGTCTCCTGTCCCAATTTGAACTGAGCTGGGGCAAGGATTGGGCACAAAGGAGAACTACAGCTGGTTCAGCACCTCAAAGAAGGAATATGAGGAAAAACATTCTAGTGATAGTGGTGGAGAGGAAAGTCTGACTTCAAACAGCAGTTGCAACTCAAAGGTTTGGAAGATGCTGCAGTGGATTTCCCCAGGGAGATGATGTGGCATCTTTTCTTTGTGCTGAGTTTTTAATTTTTGGTGCAGGGGGAGGATGCTGAGGAAGAATCTGAAACTGTAGGAAACCAAGAAATGGCCTCCTCTCAGACCAGGGAAGAATGCATTCTGTGGGACGCGTGACCTCTGGGAGCCAGGGACCTGTATGTACATAAGGTTACTTTCCTATCCCACACAAGGAGTGGAGATTGGTGGGAAGAGAAGGGGGAGGAGATGCTCCCACTCTGCAAGCTCTCTGCCGGGGATAGGGAGCAGCTGCCAGCCTTCCAGGATGACAGCCCCACCTCTCCCCCAACATGCTGCCTCCTCCAGGGGACCTCCAAGCTGCCTCCCACTCACTACTCTCTGGGGGCCCTAAAAGGGACAGGCAGAAGGCTTCTGGTTGGCTGGGTTATCCCTTTACCCCTTGATTGAAGGGAAGAATCAAGGAAGCTCAGCTTTCCTTCCAGTTTGCTCTGTGCAAGGTTCTAATTTGTTCCCCCAAAAGACTATTTTAGAGCTGTATTAAGATAGAGAAAGAGGGGCTGAGGGCTGGGGATATAGCTCAGTTGGTAGAGGGCTTGCCTAGGATGAAAAAGGCCCTGGGTTCAATCCCCAGAACCACCAAAAAAAAAGAAAAAGAAAGAGGGGCTGAGCATATAGCTCAGTGGTACAACATATACTTAGCATGCGCAAGACCCTGAGTTTAATCCTCAGTGTATACACACGCAATGGAAACTGAGTCTTGTTCCACAGAGACTGCGAGGCTGAGCCACCTGGTCTTAACCATACGTTGTGGGTAATTCTTTTGGTAGGCTGCATATGCCCTCTAGCCTCAGCTTCCTTCTCTGATAGAAGTGGAAGGAATGACTTAAGCTCAGCCCTAAGAAGTACCACTGTCCTGGGCTGGATCTCATTTGACATTAGGGAAGAATGTATTATTTTGTTTTCAAAGAAGAGCCATTGGGATTCTTGAGTTTATACTGATCTCTGGGGCTTCTAGGGCCACTTCTTAGAGTTTTTCTGCCCAAAATCCCCTACCTGTGCTCCAGGAGTAAAATCTTAGATATCCTAGAGTCCAAGATAAGAGTCAATCAGGAAGAAAAAGGCCAAAAGATCCAATAGAAAAGTGGACAAAGGAGATTAATAGTTCTCAGAAAAAGCAACACAAAGGCCCTTACACATGGAAAGATGCTTGACTTCACTCACAGAGATGCAAATAAATATTACACTGAGAATATCATATTTCATCTCTCAGACTATCAAAAATGTAACAGTTTGACAATACTCTGATGGGTAACAGGTTCTCAGATACAGCAGTTGTAGGAGCACAACCTGTACAACTTTTATAGAGGGATTTCTGAAGATATCTTTTGGATTCTAAGTACATTTGCCCTTTGATCCAGCAATGCCCTTTCTGGGAGTCAAATCCAACAAGAAGGGATCAGTGGAACATCTTTTCACTGGAGTACAGTGCTGCCATGAGAAAGGAATGAGGAAGTCCTCCAGACACTGGCAGGGAATGTCTCCAGGTTATGATGTTAAGTCAAAAAAACAAAGACTGGAGTTGGTGGCACACACCTGTAATCCAAGCTACTCTGGAGGCTGACAGGAGGATTTCAAGTTCAAGGTCAGCCTGAGCAATTTAGCAACACCCTCTTTCTTATTAAAACAAGAACAACAACAAAAGAAACAAGGTGTAGAGCTGGGGTGCGGCTCAGTGGTAGAGTGCCTGCTTAGCATGTGCAAGGCCCTGGGTTCATTCTCAGCACAAGGGGGAGGGAAGGGATGGAGAGCACTTTCTATGATTTTTGTTTTTATATAAAAAAGGGAGTGGAATAAGAATACAGTTTTCAAACTTTTATTTTTTAGTTTTGATGAACATTTATTTAATGAATTTGTTTATATGCTGTGCTCAGCATCAAACCCAGTGCCTCACATATGCTAGGTAAGCACTCTCCCACTGAACTATAACCCCAGCCCCAAGAATACATTTTTTATTTGAGCTAAAAAAAGGAAAATCACTGGATGTATGAATGAAAAAAAACAATGAGGGTCTGGGATATAGTACAGTGGTAGAACACTTCAGTATGTGTGAGAACCTGGCAGGCCATGGATTCGGTTCCCAGCACCATATAAAACCAAACCAAACCAATGAGAATGGTTACAGAGAGTAACCATGGGGTGAAGCAGGCAGGGATGGAACCAAGATTTCTCTAGACCACAGTATTTAAGATAGTTTTAAATTGTATCTGACCTATTCAAAAATCAAAATTGCATTAAAAATAAACAATTAAATGTAAAAAAAAAAAAGGAACAAAACTTAGTGGCAGGCTTAGAGTCAGATATAAGCAACCGCTCAGGCTACCATCAAAGCCTCCATTAGATGAGAATAAGAAGACCTGACCCAGACCTGTGCCTGGGACAGCTCAGCCACATTGTTTCTGGACAGCTCTGTGGATCAGGCTTTTGTCTTTAGTGCTGATCCCAGGCACCTGGGATGGGAGAGACAAGTGTCTCTGGCAGGCTGGGTCAAGGTCCTCCTGCCCAGGGTTGCTGAAACAGTGCTGAGCTCCCCACCAGCACAGGTCTCCATCCCAGCCTGTGAGATGGAGAGATTGCTGTATCTGCTCAGTCACAACTGCCCAAGGCTCCACCTGCCCCACTTCTGTGGCTCTACCACAGTGCCTATCCTTCCCTGCAAATCTCTGTACACTCTGATCTGAGGCTTCATTTGTGAGCAAACATATCTTGGGGCTCAGCTTCTCCCTGTACCCCACTCTCTCTCAAACCAACAGATAGAGGGAAGGAGGCTGGGATCCCAGCAGGCTGGGGGAAGGTGCACTTAATCTCCTAAATCTCCAGGGGCACTAGGGGCACTTAAATCCAAACCCTGCAGGGAGGTGCCCAGCATATTTGTCCTGAGATTTGGGGCATGGGGGGATTAACCTAGGAGAAGAGGCCCTTGGGCAAGAAACTGATTGGGGTCTCCAGAGTCTCTAGAACACACTTTTTCCAGGTCCCAGCCTGTTTTGTTGTCCCTGCTACAAGGAAGAAGAGTGGGAGTCTGAGGCCCAGAGAAGTAACAGGCAGACAGTGTTCTCTGCACTCTTCCTCACTGCCCCTAACCTGTCTAAAACCTACTTAGTTGACATCACCTCCTGTACTGCCCACACACCTGAGTGGGTTAGATGCCTCCTCAGGGCAACCTTAGTTCACTCCTCTTCTCCAATCACAGCACTTATCACACTCTATAATAAATGTATTAGTCTTCTTTCAAAAGACTTTGAGTTCCTTGAAAGTCAATGCCATATCATTTTGCTGACCATTCTGCCCTGTGCCCAATGCAGGGCCTGGCACACATTAAACAGTCATCAAATATTTGTTGAATAAGCTAGCATACAAACGTCTGGCTTCCTGGTGCAGCTCTGAGCAGGGTGACCCAAGGTGCGGTGCAGAGCTCTCGAATTCAGTGGCAGAGCCCTGGCAGCAGGATAGAGCCTGAGCTGGTTGGAGTCCAGCCTCTCCAGCCCAATCAGCCATGGCCCTGAGGGTTGCCTACCTGCAGCGTGTTGACAGGGAAGGCGCTGATGGGTGGGAAGTCCAGGATCTGGAGGTCGTGCACATGGCCGTTCATGACCACAGCAGGCAGGTAGAGGCGGCGGGTGGTGGTGGGCACACAGACCTCGCTGAACTCGTTGTATAAGAACTGGCGTACGATGGCACTCTTGCCCACGCCTCGCGCCCCAAGCACGGCCACCCGGTAGGTGGAGACCATGCCTCCCGCCCCACTCCGCCACCGCGTCCTTGCCTGGGGCTCCCCCGGGCTGCATATTCCAGGGGCTGGGGGCTCAGCCACCGTCAGGACCAATCATTGCTGCCTCTGCTTGCTCTGGGCCTTCTGTGGCCTCCACCTGGACTGGGGGACAAGAGGTGGGCTTAGTGCACAGGCTTATCCTTGGATATGTCCTGTACTTTTCCACCTCTGGGACTTCACTGAAGCTGTCACTGCCACTTAGAATGCCTTCCCTTTCTCAGAACTGTCTCCACCTATCCAAAACCTCTCCATCATTTCTTCTCCCTTTTTCCTGCCATTCCACCAATTGACTTGCATTACAACTTGTCTTTTCACCAGGTCTGACTCCCTAACCAAGGCAGGTTGCACAGCAGGGTGGAAAGAGCACTGGGCTTGGGTTCAAACGCCAGCTTTCAAATTGAGCCTGGGACAGGACAGCAACTCCTGAGTCTGTCTTACCTCCAGGCAATTAAGTCTCAGTGGAGGTCCTCCAGCATTTTGTGGGGAAACCTTTCTTGTACAGATCTGCCCCACATGGCAGCATGTTACCTCCTGGGAGCCATGGAAGTAACTGCCAGCAGTCAGTCTCCAGTCACTACAATGACCCAAAATGACCCCCACATTTCCCAATACCTCCAGTCAAGAATCACTGCACTAGATGACCATATTAGCTCTGGCCAGCAGCATTGTTTGAGCACTTTCTTAGCACAGGGTAATCTCCCTAAGGGACAGAAATTATCTTCACTTTAGAGAGGAGGCCCAGCGTGCCTAAAGTCACACAGTTGGGAAAGGCAACTACTTCATTCTACTATGTTGCGGCACTTATCACTTTCAAGTGTAGCGATTCTAAACGGTGACTGCCTATAGGCCAAGGGCTGGGACTGATTCTCTGGCATTCTTTGGAGTTCATAGGACACAAAGCTGGTGCCCAGAAAAGAGCTGCTAAGAAGCTAGACTTTGATAGGGATTCGTTAGCTTCTTGTTTGCTCAGTTTCCATGAATTTTAGAACTTGGGTATAAACTCCAGCTTTGATGTTTCCATGTTGTGGGATCAGTGGGCAAATTGCCTGCCCAACCAAAGCTGTGTTTTGCATATATTTAAAATGGGGCCAACAGCTCCCACTTCTGAGATAAACCCAATAAGTCTCATAGCCAGGAGAAAGAGAGAATCTTTCTTCTCCAGGGAATGGCAATCCCAGTTACTAGTCCAGGACAAGTGTTTTTGCTAGACTCCGAAGGGGCCATGATTTTCAGGGTCTGTACATCCTTTTCCTGTAGTGTAAGCTCTTTCCATATACACATAGCTGAATGTCCTCAAGCTGTCCTGCTTCCAAGGACTCAATCTATGGGGTGTGTGTGTATGTAGTATAGTGAAAGATTTGGAGTGGGAAGCACCAGGGTTTGAGTCCCTGCTCTGCTATTCCCCTAAAGTGTGACCTTGGGCCAGAAATTCGTGAGTTTACACATGTAAAGCCCAGAGCCTAGCACAAAGTAGGGGGTCCAATGAACAGTGACTACTGTTAAATGCAGAGGACCTTGGCTCATTTGAGGTTTTCCACAATCTCAATGGAGACCTCCTAGCAATCCTGGGAGAAGTCACTGTCCACTGCTGCATGGGTTCACATACATGTAGTATGTGTGTGTGAGATTGTTCTCATTTTATTGAAGGAAAAACAAAATTAAAAACTCAAAGATGTATAGCAGTGAAGACCTCTTAGCCGGTTGTCAGCTAAGTCTAGGACTCTGGTCTCTCATGTACCCAGTACATGTCCTTTCCCCAACAGGTGCCTGTACACTTATGTGCCCTCACAACTGCAGAAGTACCGATCCTTCTTCCCCATATATCCCTTAGGCCCCTCCAGCATCCCTGGACACTGCCAGCTTGGCACAGAGACTCAGCTGGGTTAATTACATAACAAGCAGGTGGGGAGGGGGCAGTCCTAGGGGAAGAAGAAAGGGCAAGGGATGCCAGAATCTGGCCTCTCTCTGGGTGTGGCAACTTGGGGGATTCTAGGATGTACCCTGCCAGCAGATTCTCCTGGACACCACATTCTCTGCCCAGAAACAGCCCTTTCTGGAGAGTAGCAAAAATGAAGGCAGGGAACAGCCCTGGAGGCAGGGAGGGGGTACAAGAGAGGCCCCTGGGCAGGGACCAGCCTCCTAGAACTCATCAGGCCCAAGTGTGGCCCTGTTCCCAACTTAGAGGTGACTAGCGTCCCCTCCTTCCTAGGCAAGGGTCCTGGATCTAAGAATTTACTAATGCCACATGCCTGGTTGGGTGGAGATGGAAGGGTCCGTCCTAGGAGGCAGGGCCCAGGCCCCTGAGCTCCCTTCCCGAGGCCTGCTCTGCAGTGAGTCTGCAGACAGAGCCCGGCGAGAGATGGACCACACACTGGGACCAAAGCCTGGTTCTTGACCCCTTCCCTCTGCCAAGACACCTGGGTCCTTGCCCCAGACCAAGGAGGCCAGGGCTTTTGCTGGTCCCGAGGACCAGGTCACCAGTCCGCCGGCTGTTTGCCCCCACCACGTTCGCGTGGGGGAGGGTGGAAGGGGCACGGGAGCATGCCTGGCTCCCCACGACCTGACAGGCAGGAGTTGGGGGGATGCAGGAGCCCAGCTCGCTCTCCGCCTTCAGCACCTCGCAGGCACCCCCGGCCCCCGGCTGCAGCTCTCACGTGGCCGCTCCGTGCCGCTTCCCCGCCGGCCCCCTCCTCGGTCCCCGCGCTGGCCACCGAGCGCCCGGGACGACCCCGACCCAGACCCGGTCCCGGCCGACCCCGGACCCGCCCGCTGCCTCCGCCGCTTACCCGGGGCAGTGCTCGCCGCCCCCTGCCCTGGCCGGCCGGCGGGACCGCGCTCCCCCCGGGCTCCGGCGCTGCCGCGGCTCTCCGCCCGGGGGGAGAGGAGGGGCGCCCCCCGCGGCGCAGTGGGCGCGGGCCGGCGGGCGCGGGGGCAGCAGCGGCGCCGAGGGTCGCGCACAGCCCTGCTCTGCCGGCCGCGCCGCCCGCACGCGCCCGCGGGAGAGGGGGCGGGGCATTCCGCTGGGTCCCTGAGCCCGACGGATTCCTCGGCAGCCGGGGGCCTCTTCCTTCACCCCTAGCCTTGACCTTCACCTCCCTCGAGACTCTCCCTTCGAGAATTTAACTCGAACCTGGAGTGGGAGAAGGGGACGGGAAAGACCTTGAAGTCTGGCTTCGTTCCGACTCCTGTTCTCATATCCTCGCACCCCCATATCAAGTTAACGGTCACCCACCTCCCCAGCTCTGTCCTTCTGACCTTTACCAGTCCACTCAGTCAGTTTCGGTCAGGCGCCGAGTGTGTGCCCCGCACTGGGCGCTGGTCGTCCAGCCTCTTCTCCTCCACCCCGATCGAGATCTGAGCAAAAGGTGGTCACTCTCCTCCTTCCCTGCGGCAGTTAAAGGCAGACCGGGCTAGCGCAAAGCAAAGCTGATCCCCTGCCAAAGCGTGACCTCCACTCCCAAAAATTCTTGTGTTCCTCTCTCCAGTAGCATTTGCCAGGGTTGAGGGCAAAATCACCCATGTATTTATTCTAACTCAATCTTCATCAACATCATTTCATCACCAATAGCTAACATTTATTGTCCCAGACGATGTGCTAGGAGCTTTGCTTAAATCCTCGAATTTAGTCCCCACAACGTTCTATGAGGTAGATTCTGTTCCCCTATTTTGCAGATAAGATCTCTGTGGATGAGAGTGGCTGAGTAACTTACTTAAATGCAAAATGTGGGAAACAAAAATTGAGAGGCTCTGGCTGGGTAACTGCTGCTGGGTTTGGCATGGGGCTCACAGTCCAGTTGGAAGGCCAACAGCAGACAAGTCACTAGAAGATGTGCAGTGCGTGAAGTCAAGGTGCTGGGAGAGGGCAGAGAGAGAGTGTGCCAACTCCTTAGTGCAGTCAATGGAGGCTTCAGAGAAGGCAACTTTCAAGGAAGTAACCTTTTAAAGAAGTGGATTTAGGGAACAGGATGTTACAGAAGAGGACTTGCAGACAAGACAAGTTGGAAGCAATTATAGAGGTTTGAGAGGTAAGTCCTAAGAACTAGACAGAATTCCAGGAGGCTGGAAGTATGGTGAGAGAAAAGTTTGGCTGAGAGGTTGGTTAAGGTGAGGTCCCAAAGTTCCTGAGTGCCAGAATGAGTTCAGATCCAGCCCTGTGCTGAACGGGAAAGTACAGATGGCTTTGAAGCAAGGCAACATGGTCAGGTTGCATTTTCCATGCTGATAGGGTGGGGAGAGTGGTGCTCTGAGAAGTCTACCAAGAGTTTCACCCCTGGGGTCCTGCATTTTCCAGTGACTTTCCATTACTATGGGCTCCAGTTTCCTCTCAGAACTGTTTTCTTCCTCCTTTCGGGATCTGCATTTTGAACACCTTCCCAATTACTCACCACCCAGTTTCTGTCCAGGTAGAAAGCTTAGTGGTTATGAGCCTGGGCTTCAGAATCAGACAAAGGTGAATTTAACTTCTGTCACCGAGGCAAGTAACTTGAACTCTCCAAACTTTTTATGAAATGAAGACGTTATTAGTTGTTGACAGGATATAAATGAGCTAAGGTGTGTGGAATCCTTAACACAATGCCTGGCAAGGAACAGTGCATCTCAGAGTGTGGCTTTACTTTTTCTTGCCTTTTTAGAGATACACAACCACTCTAGGGGAGGAGGCAACACCCTGGAAAAGTGTTTCCATTTGTTTGAGGTGGGCTTCTAGAGGTCTGGGATGGGGGTAGGAGGAGAAAGCCTGGGGCAGCAGCTGGAAGCAAGAATAGGGTTGGGAAGAATAGAGCCTCAACCCAAAGCAGAATGGCTTTTTGGCAGGAGTGGAAAGATGGAAAGAAATCAGATGTTACTGGCCCCCCAGGATCATAATGGGGTCAATGGGAGCCTTTTTAACTTGATTAAATTGTCTAGGGCACTATCTCCTGTGGTATCTGAAAATCATTAATCCTTATTCTGCCTGAGGATCCCAGGTTTAATGTTATTCCCTTAGAATATGGTTCCATTTCAGCTCAAGGGGGACTAGAAATAAGAAATTGAGCAAGGCTTACACTCTTAGCTTGGGGTCAGGCTTCTCAGAAACATCTCAGCTTATATTATGGGGAACACAAAGTTCTGGGTTAATTATGGAACTTACTGGCTTTCAGTGGTAGGTCATTTAAAGCGTTGTGTTTTTTTTTTTTTTTTTTTTTTTTTTTTTTGTGCGGTGCTGAGGATTGAACCCAGGGCCTCGTGTTTGCAAGGCAAGCGCTCTACCAACTGAGCTAAATCCCCAGCCCTAAAGCATTGTTTTTATTAAAAAAAAAAAAAAAAAAAAAAAAAAAAAAACTAATAGTATCTTCACAGCGTGGCACATCTGCCTGAATTAAAGACATTTAATTCATTTTGGTTTGCTCAGAGTCACTTTGGGTCAAGAACATATACACTCTTAGAGACCTGTTTCTTCTCTTTCTGTCATTAGGGTTACCTTGGTAAAACCATTTGACAGGCTCCCCTGGATCTGTCTGGCCTTGAGTCTCAGGTGGTCTTATTGAGCTAAGCATGCCAGATGGCTAAGGTGCAACTCAGGTTCCATGGGCCCATCTGTATCATATGAGGCTTCAGCATAAAGTGGGACAGAAAGGACAAAGACCTGAATCTGTCTACCTCTGCCCTCACTCCATCATAGCAAAGGACACCATGGAGCATTCAGAAGCTGATTGGCTAGATCCTGGGGCCTCTGACTGTAAGTGGAACATCAATGAAACAAGGGAGGGAATACCAGAGGCTAGACTTGAACCTCATCCTCTTAACACCCACACAGTGGGAGATGGGGATGAGTGGAGTTCTCTCAAAAGTGTTGGGGCTCTTCCCAAAGGAGGAATGATCCTAGAGATGGCAGTCTTGTCCCGAAACAATGCTCCAGGAAATCAAACCCTAGAAAATCACTTCTCTATCCAGCTTGAAGGACCGACAACAAACACACACTTCTCTAACGAGGATCAGGGTCTAACCAACCCCTCAAATTAGCCTTTCCCTTGTTGGCAGCATGGACAACGGCAGGGTAAATGCTACATGAGAAACTGAAAGGGAAAGCATGGAGCCTACTCGGAAACTTTTCAAGAAACATCCTTGTTGCTAATAGCATGTCTGGGGGCAGATTGGAATTCTAGGATTAGTGTTCAGGAGATAGAAATGGGTAACAACGGGGGAGGTGTCATCTTTCCCAAGTGCCATACCAGGTATTAAAATAAACAGGCTCTTGCCTCCTGGAGCTGGGGGTGGCAGGGAAAAGAAATCTGGGTCCAGGCAAAATAAAAAAAAGCATTAATGCAAGAGGTGGGAGTAGGAAGGCCCAAACCTGAGAGTCCCCAGCAGTTTCCTGGCTTCAGAAACAATATACCTGAGATCTCAGCATTTCTGTTACTATTCTAGGGGCAGAAGACAATGTAATTATAGGTAAAGAAGTCTGGGGTCTCTGTGCCCAGAACACACTGCTCTTCTGGTCAGATGTGATGAGAGCTGAGCAAAGGCAGTGCCTATTACACAACTTTGGGGGAATGAAGGAGGAACTGTAGTGGAGCAGGGAAGACACAGACAAGGGTCAGAAGCCTGGAGCAGTTAGGGACAAAGACGGGGTCAGAAGCCCTGGCTCTGCCACATCTCATCTGAAAAAGAGGGGAGATGAGACTGACAAGGGAATAAGCAGATACCATGTGTGTGGAAGTACTTCACCATTTCTCCCCTGCCACAAGAACATGAATTTTACCATATAAGAGGAAGTAGGCGAACAGGTGTCTCTCTCTCTGGCAGTGACTTTTTGTAAAAAATTTGTTGAATGTATTTTGACATATTGTACATACCTGGAATATGACTTCACATTCTTGTGGGTATACATGATGTGTAGTTACACTGGCCGTGCATTCATAAATGAACATAGGAAAGTCATGTGTGATTATTCTACTGTCTTTCCTATACCCATCCTCCTCCCTTCCCTTCATTCCCTTGTCTAATCCAATGAACTTCTGTTCTTCCCTCCATTCCCCACCCCCCTTATTGTGGTGTTAGCATCCACATATCAGAGAGAACATTCAGCCTTTGGTTCTTTTGGTATTGACTTATTTCACGTAGCATCATGGTCTCCAGTTTCATCCATTTACCAGCAAATGCTGTAATTTCATTCTTTATGGATAATATTCCATTGTGTATACATACCACATTTTCTTTATCCATTCATCTGTTGAAGGGTACCTAGGTTGGTTCTATAGCTTAGCTATTGTAAATTGAGCTGCTATAAACATTGATATGGCCTCTTTACTACAGTATGCTGATTTTAAGTCCTTTGGGTATAGGCTGAGGAGTAGGATAACTGGGTTAAATGGTGGTTCCATTCCAAGTTTGCTGAAGAATCTTCATATTGCTTTCCAGAGTGGTTACACCAATTTGCAGTCCCACCAGCAATGTATGAGTGTACCTTTTCCCCCACATCATTGCCAACATTTATTGTTACTTGTATTCTTGATAATTCTGGCACATCATCTTTTTTTTTTTTTTTCCCCATCTCCAAGTGATGTGCACCCAAGTTGAGTCTCTTCCTGTGGAATTTCTTTGCCCAAAGGACATCACTTTAAACTGATGACTCCAACTGATGATTTTAGGAATGTACCTCTTCCCGTCTTTGAGTCTGAACCTCAAGAACGCCCTCACCCCACTCCTCCCCATGTATTTATTATTTGTATTACAGCTTGGCCTAACCACAGCCTAGCAACTAGGAGTTCCTGGCTGCCAAAGGCAGTTCCTTCATGGTGCTAGGACATTCAAGTAATAAAAGTAGCCAAAGTTCTGAGTATCAATTAAGTCCTCCAACTGGAGTAGCAGTGGGAAGTATAGGGACTTGCCCAGGATCCTTCACTCCAACCTCTTTCCCCATCTGAAGGCTATGGGAGATTTCAGTGTCTGTCAGCTCAACAAAACCCAGGGTAATATGTGTGTGTGTGTATTCCTCCCCACCCCACCCCCCAGTGCTGGGGATTAAACATGGGCTAGGGCCTTATGCATGCTAGGCAAGTGCTCTCCCACTGAGCTACTTCCTCAGTCCAAGACCCTCTTCTTTACAACACCTGGGTTGTATCCCCAACACCACAAATGCAGGCACTAGACCTGAACTCCTTGGGAAGGTTGCTTGAAGCAGCAGTACTTCCATTTGCTTGGGAACATGCAGGCTCTGACTTCAGGACTGAGGATCTTCTGCAAGTTAAGAGCTAAGTGAGATGTCCTGAGTAATAGGAAACCAAGAAGCTTGGCTTGCTTCTCCTACCATTGGGCCCCACTGGCAGGCTGCCTATCCACAAGTCAAAATAAAGCTTATTGCCCCTGGGAACACCTGCCAGGGAAGACAGAGGGGCTTCCCTGAGCACTCCCTGCCTGCAGAGATGCCTGTGGTGGCAGTGGTTTGGGGCTTGTTCAACAGGAGCCTCCCCTGAAGTATGTGATTCTTCCTCATGTCAATCAATCAATCAATCAATCAAATTAAATTAAATTTAAAAAAATGGTTACTAATGTTCTGTCCTTCCCTGACCAGCTTGTGTTTTCTCCTAGAGTTTCAGTCCTGGGAACAAAGTACATACCACAAACTTCATTTTGTGTAAATGAGTTTATTGACAAAGACATAAGGTCAAGCTTCGCCCAATCCCACCCTCCCCAAGAACAGATACTAATAAGAGCAAAAGAATGATAAGCATTCTTAGGGCAACACTTACCCCTTCCCCCACCTCTCTCCAGTCCTGGCTTCACAGCACAGACACACGGAACAGGCTTGGGTAAGGACAGACACTCAGGGAATCTCTGACCAGCAAGAGTTCTGGGTGTGTTTGCTTCCCTCGCCCTTTGTTATGTCTGGCCGAAACCACAAGGGGCTGGAAGAGAAGCTGTAAGTGGAGGCACAGGCTATCTCTCCAGAGAAGAGGTCTTTTTATGTGAATTGGAGTCCCTCCCTAACTGCTCAGGGTGTGACAGGAGGAGGAGCAAAGACATTGTGGATTGGCTCAGTCAGGTTGGCCAGGAATAGCAGCTGGTTCCTGTTCTTGGTGGGAAGGCTGAGAAGTCTCAGTTTTAGGGGTTGAGTGACATATCCTGGCACAAAATTATGTTCTGTCTGCCTGCCCTGACACATACTCTTTCTTCTGGAATCATGGTTTGCTTTTAGATGAGAACACAGTGTTTGTAGTGTGAACCTTCTTTGCTACTCGTATCCCATGATTCCATGAATGAGTCCCAACAAGGGAACTTTATCAACTTGCTTTTCTACCCCACACATCACCAACCTACTCACCTCCCACACACATCCTGTGCTATTTCCTACTCCTCACGTGCCTGAAGTGTGGTGAGTGAGGGACGTATTTCATTTCTTCCAACCACTAATTCTTCAAAAGAAGCATCTCAAGGTTTAAGAAACTGCTTTGGAGGACCCACTCCCTCCAAGTTTTGCAACTGGTATGAAGCAGGGTCATTTTGGACATGATGGGACTGTTTTCTGCTCATTTTCCATGATTCTCCTATGAGTCCAATGGGTTAGGTATGAGTCCAATATTAGGAATGTGGACCCTGGAGTGCCTCTGACTTACACAGGGGAATATGAGCAGAACTGTTGCCCCCGGAATACCAGGTGCCAGGCTATGCAACAAGTACCTGAAGTGTGCACAGTGTGAACACTGCTAAGTAGTATGGTGTTTTGGGTGTGAAGCATTCTTTGACCAGTTGTACACACTGTATTCACATCCCCCAGGACCCCCTCCTACTTTTCTTCCTGTGGTGCTGGGGACTGCACTACTCAGGGGATTGCCCATGCTAGGCAAACACTCTACCATTGAACTACATCCCCTGCCCTCCTCCAGTCTTTTGAGATGACAAATATTGCTTGAACTTTTGGGATGATTTTAATTTGTTTTGGAACCTGAATAATACAAGTAAAGAGCAGATCAGAGAGCTGAAGGGATAAAAGAGAATCTGCAACATCTCTAAGCTCACTTCATCTCTGCACCCACCCTGTTGATGTTGGGAATTACAGTTCCAGGAGTACATGGGAAACATCAGCTATACCTTCATTCTGTCATCCAGATGTACCTTCAAATAACTGAAAAGATACTGTATTGTGACCTGATGCCAATTGATAGTGAGTATGTGAAGAGCCACAGAGCAGGCAGAGAAAGGCAGGAGAAAGCATTGAGGAAATGAACAGCAATCAGACAGTCCTGCAGTGAAAAAAACACTGATGGAAATTTAGGGGACCCAGCCTCAACTCTGCTACTGAACAACTGACAGGCCTTGGCAATAATACCCTTTTTGCTTTTAATATTTCTCCTTTGTAGAAAAACAAAGTTGGATAGGTCATTAAAGTCTATTTCAACTTGAAAACTGATTTTAGATGTGAACTGGACCTGAGGAATACAGGGCTGGGAAAGGACATTTTGGTTCTTGTTCTCTTGTATCTACTCAAATTCCTTAACCAGTCTTATTAGTGGGTTAGTACAGTGGAAAGGAAGGTAGTAAGTCCTAATTTCTCAGCTTTGGTGCTGACAGGCCCTCTGTTTCCTGTACCCTGAAACATCATTCAGTGATGATGACTATTCTCAACTGACAAGTCATCAATGAGATGATAATACAGGGATGGGGGCGGGGGCACAAAGGCTTGCTGGAGGAAGGAGAATGGAGATTAAAAAAAGAAAAGAGAAACTATCCAAAAGACCTGGGACAAGGTTGCCACAGATGAGAGACCCTCTAAAAGAGTGGACTGTAGGGACTGGGGATATAGCTCAGTTGATAGAGTGCTTGCCTCGCATGCACAAGGCCCTGGGTTCAATCCCCAGCACCACCAAAAAAAAAAAAAAAAAAAAAAAAAAAAAAAAATAGAGTGGGCTGTAATTGCTTCTCTTTCTCTAGGACTGCTGTGAATAATGATGGTCATTTGTTTTAACACTTTCTATAGGTTAGACTACCTCAACTTCTCATATGTACAAAAATATAAAACAATAAAGTGCAGTTTATGTTTCAGTGACACTTTTCCTTGCATTAATATTTGTTGTCTTTTTCTGCTTTTGAAATGAGCTGTCGATTACAAAATATCAAACTACACTCAAAAGAGAGTGTAGAAAAAGCCAGCTGTTGGCACAGCATGAAGAAGCCCACAAGTAAAGACAGACAGCAGCAGAAAGTGGCAAAAGGTGAGAAGTGACTGAAGCAGTGGTTACAAATGTTCACAGGAAGCTAAAACTATCCAACGGGTTGTGCTCTAATGTTAGCACAGGTTAGACTAGTCACTACCTTGGTGGGTTGGCCTCAGTGTGTTTGGGTTCGGATTCTATATAATTTCTTCCAGTTAAGAGTTCTTGGCTTGCACCAATCACAGGGAAGTTGGAGGGTACTGGACCAGTTTATTAGTTTTTCAAAATGCTGTCGTAGACCTGATAGATGTATTGAGAGACTTCAGGAGCTCTACACTTCAGTGACAGCTGTTGAGAAGAAAAGAAGAAGGAATATTAGCATGGAGGTTGGCATTAACTCTAATGATATCCAAGCATTCAGTTCAAGAAAACTCAGACACAATGAGAGTGAACCATCACTGGAGTAGCCAAAGAGATCATGTTACTAGGTGCTGTGGATTCTAGAATTTCAATTTGACAAACAACAAGCTGTGTGTGTTTTTACCTCCATCCTATGTTGGTCTATGAGGTTAGGAAATAATCCACACTAAAAACATCAAAGCCTTTGACAGCAGGGGAAACAGTTGCTCTAATGCTTTACCAAAGGTTACAGGGATTACTACCGAACCAAAAAGGAAAGACAAAAACCATTTTGGTTATGGTCATTTTGGCTGCCTGCCTCAGTTCCTCAGGCAGAGAAGGAGGATGGTTCTTTCAGTCCCATTCAAAGGAGGATGTACAATGAAGTCAAATAAAGGCAAAAGTTTGGTAAGTCTTAAGATTTAAGTCCTTTCTATGTTATACTGGGGAGAGCATACACTCTTTTTTAATTGTTCTTTCTGGTCCTTGGGATTGAACCCAGGGCTTCCCACATGCTAGGCAAGTGTTCTACTACTAAGCTACACTTCTAGACTCACAGCATATACCCTGAAGGAGGGAAGACAAGAACTATCAAGTGTCTTAGTGTACTGGACAGCAATTCATGCCAAATGCTTCATCTTTCATTTCAGATAGGCAAAGTAGATATTTCTGATACCACTTCTACTCCTCCCACCACTGTCTTTTCTTTTAGTTTTATGATTACCAAGTTAAACACCAAGGAGTTCATTTTTTGGGACAGAAAGGACAAAATTTAAACCCAGTTTGAACTCTTTAATTGTATCAGATTAGACAAATTATTATTGACAATAATATTATAAGCAAGCAAAATGTATTTTTGAACAAGAATTTTTTTTTGGACTATTGACACTGTTGCTTTTATTTGTTTTAGGACAGAGCAACAAAAGTTTGTAGTTTTTTTTTTTTTTTTTTTTTTTTTTTTGGTGGTAGTTGTTTTTGGTACTGGGAATTGAGTCCAGAGTTTAATCACTGAGCCACATCCCCAACCCCTTTTTAACTTTGAAACAGGACCTCACTAAGTGGTTGAGGCTGGCTTTGAACTCTTGCTCCTTCTGCGTCAGCCTCCTGAGCCACTGATATTACAGGTGTGTGCCACATACCCTGTCAAAAGTTGTTTTTAACTATATACCGTAAGATTTTAGATTATTTTTCCTCTTTATTCTCTTATTAGAAATTCTGAACAATTTAACATAGACCAAAGGTGAAAATATCTTTGGAAAAAAGTAAAGATATTTGTCAATGCTCATTTTTCTGAAAAATTAACATCCTAAAAACAAAGTAAAATAAAAAGTAAAAGCAATTGAAAAATTTTTTTAAAAGATTCTATTTAAAGCTTTAACATTCAGTTTCCAAGGATGCTGCTTAATATCAGTCAGAAAGACAATTTTGATAAACATAAAAACCAAAACCAACCAACCAATGTAAGAATTTAAATATACATAAAAAACAGCTCCCCCTACCCTCTAGTTACAGCGTTAGGCATTTCACTGATTTTTAAACTCCCTATTGACGAAATTCTTCTACCTCCTCCTCTATAGCCTTTCCACTGCCAATGTTGTGGAAACTTCTAGTGGAGAATATGCGGGTTCAGAAGAGGAGGTGGAAGAGGAGGAGAGGAAGCTAAAAAGAACAAGAACAGCTTAAGGGAGTTAACTCTCAGACTAAAGAGGGGCAATTCCTTTTTCTCAAAATACTGTCCTATATTTTTTCACACCTTTGTAATAATACTTTAAGTTTTATTGCTTAGAGGTTCCTTTTTTTTTGGTTCATGACAAGTAAGGAAATATTGCTATCCTTAACAAAAGCCCAAAGTGCCAAGGCTGGCATTGGCTGAACGTCATGAATGGTGGATTGACCAGGCCTATACTCTGAGCATTACAGCTGCTCTTCAGAGGAAAAAGAACTTTTCTACCTTCTCTGGACTCCAGATAGTCTGTTCTCCCCACCCTCAACATGGCTTCCATTCTAGCTTTTAACAAAGAGCCACATTTGTTAAATAGAGCTAGGGCCCCATGTCTCATTTTTCCTAAGAAAAACAGGCCTTCCCTGGGACCTAACTTCTGAACTGCTGGCCTGCTTATGTGACATATTGTTAATACCAGCCACTCATGAATGTTGCCCCACTAGACAAACCAAAGGAGGAGAGTCACCTGTCCCATCTAGATAAAGCCAGGACTTACACACCTACTTCTGGTGTATAATCTGGAACACATGCTTCTTCACCTGGGTCAAGTTGTCTTTCTAGTTAAGACTGACTTCTAGAGAAGTCATCCTGTGACCTCATCCTTATGAACTTTTTTTTTTTTTCATATTATATCCATTTTATTTATTTGTATAATTGAACATTATTTCACCATAAAAAGAAATACTGATATGGATAAACATATCTTCTTAATGAAATATAGAAAGGACTGGGGTTAGAGGAAGATGCTTTATCAACCCCTCTTAGGAAATGAAGGGACCATTAGTCCTTCACTAGTATTGGCTTAACCAGATTTTGCTCCTTCTTAATAGCAAGCTGAGTACAGTGATGGAGGGAAGGGAATGGGTCTGGGTGACGATGAGTCTACAGTCTCACTCAGGGGAATAGATTAGATCAATGTCAGGTAATATGATGAAAGGTTTAGAAGGTCCTGTGGGCAGAAGGTACCTGGTCACCAAATGGATAAATAACACAAAAAGAGTAAAGGAGACAAATAAATATTTAAAAAGACAGGGGAGGACAGAAGGTGAGTGTGGCTAAAAAGAGGTACCATTAGGACAAGATCTTGAGGTATTCTTTCTTTCATTTGTATTTATTTTAAGCTGAATTTATTCCTAGGCCTTATGGTTTTTCTTCCTCCAGTTTCTTCTGGGATATTTTCTTGTGGGCACCCTCCTCTTCTGGTTTAGAACAGTTTATTCCATTTCAATAAGGATCTTGTCAAAGTGGCAGGGGGAGCTCATGCATGGGTTAATACCCATGAACTTTCTAAGTACAGTGGCATATCTCAGGGCTTTGTTCACCTAGAAGTGTTCAATGATCAAAAATTTACTTCTAAACCCTTAAGTTTAGCACTTTTTAAGCATGTGCTGCCTTTTTAAGCATATGCAGAAAAAAACTCAGCATTTTTGAGCCACCAGTGTTGTGCCTAGCCCTGCTATTTGGCTTAGGCTCATCTACCAACTCTACCTTTATAATATGGAATGTACACATTGTTTCTATAAAGTGTTATCTTTCAAATACTTGGTGGCTTTCTAGATTCATATACCTTTGACAACCTGGTAGTTTCAGATGTTCTAAAAGTGAACATGAAGATCTGAACTTCTTGATTTGCATGCTGTTTTCTGGATCAAGTGAATAGAGACCATTGTTAGAGATCACCTGAGGTTGCTTATGGGGAAAAACTCACTGTTATTTCTTTTCTTTCTTTCTTTCTTTTCTTTTTTTTGCACAGTACCACGAGGTTAAGCCCAGGGGGGCACTCTATCACTAAGCTATATTACCAGCCTTTGTTTTGTGTGTGTGTGTGTGTGTGTGTGCGCCGTGCGCGCGCGTGTTGTCGGGGGACTTGAGGACTGAACCTCAGTGTTTCTCCAACACTGAGTTATATCTCCAGCCCTTTTTATTTTTTATATAAAAACTGGTGAAATTTGAATACGGTATATAAGTAATTGTATCAATACCTATTTTCTAATTTTGAAAATGTAGTATGAGTGTATAAGATGTGATCAATAGAACACTGGGAACTGTGTGTTCCATTTAAAAAACTTAAGTCTTCAATTATCTAAAAATAAAAGGTTTTAAAGGATTTAACACTGTTTAGGACAGTGATACTAACAGGTTCTTCTCAAAATAAAGAATATGGAATAGGAAGCATCAATAAACACCTGACCTCTAAACACTACTCATCTACCTACAAATTACACGATTGAGAACAAGTCTAATCATTCCTACTCATGGCTTCCTTGGGGGTAATTTTGCTTCTTTAACCTAGCTGAGATGAAAGGTTGTACACAATAAAATCATGAATGGTAAGCAAAAAGAAACACACATACACGTGCATGTGTGCACACATGAGCACGCACACACACACACACACATACACACAATTTGAGCCAATTTCTAGTGGAATTATTTTACAGGACTTTGATTTTAGAGTGAAAACCTGTTGCTTCAGAAACAGTACAGAGGGGTTTTTCTCTTGGGGAACTCAAGGTAAATGATTAGAGTGGGTTACTCTCTAAAAAAAGGCAAGGGACTGGTGGTGTGAGGGAGGAGAGTACACTGCACAAGGGAAGCACGATGTTTCCCTGCTCTCAGATGCTGGAGCAAAACTTTAACTTAACCAGGACTCAGTAATTCACACATATAAGCCATTCTTGCATTCTTCAAGGGAGGGAACTGGTTGGGAAAGCACCAAGAGTTTTCAGAGCTGGCTGGGCTATTCCCTCGATTTAAGCTAGTAAAAACAAACTTAACTGTCAAAATTAAGAAATGGGGTCACAGACGTTTCTTAGTCAAACAGGTAAAAGGCTCCCTGGATTTACTGACTATTCAGCTTCCTCAGAACTAATCAAATTGAATGTTCTTCCCCTCTATCACTTTCCTGTTCCAGCCTTCAAAATTGCCTACTAGAAACTCAAATATAACACAAGAATAAGATGACCCCCCTCTCCTTGCCAAACTCAAGGGTTTGTTTTAACTTTTCAGATAGCAGATTTGACAAGCAGCATCTTATTGAGAGACCACATTTTATAACAGTAAACAAATGCCGGTTGCTTATGGTATCAGTTTTTGCTGGTTAACAAAAAAACTGCTTCTGCCTTATGTTGCCAGAATTTTTACTTAGTTCAGTGAAGTACTGAAGGAGGTTTTCCAAACTGAAGTTCCTTTACAGGCTGTCAAGGTATGTTCCATTTTGCCTTACTTTTCACAACATACATTTCAAGTCATACAAAGGCTCATGTGTACATGGCTGATATCCTGACTTCAAAATAGATAGACCTCAAAAGCAGGAAAGTCCTCTTAAAATCAGTGAGGAAACCATCTTCATAGTGAACTGTTATGTTACCACATGTGCAGTTAATGGTAGGTAAGTATTAACTTATATTTGGATCAAGTGGCCAAGTTTTGGGAGCAGCTCTATATGTAGCAGTTGCAAGAATGGGCATGCAGCACTCCTTGCTGCCAGAGCCACCATGCCTGTTGCATGGGGCAGACACCACAATGAGGAGGTCTTCCATCAAGGCAACTGGGGAACTCTTTATTGACTGATATCTGGGGTATTTGTGATCTGAAGCACCTCCTCCAGGTCTTGTGCTAAGCAAAAGTAGAAAGGCTCTTTCCTCCTTCCTCTAATCCATCTCATTCATTCTGAGAAAGTTCTTACCGTATAATTGGGGTTTCCTGGCTGGATGCGTAGCTCAGCCAAAATCCAAATGCCATTAGTGAGTTTCAGGGATTGGTATAGCATGTCCTGCCCTTCCACATTCCTCTTGGCAATAGTATAAACATTGTTGTTTTGCAACTTGCTGGAAACAGTGTCTAGAAATAGATTCAAACCCCAATACCATAAGTTAAAATCTCAAATAAATACATGCTCTCTTCTGACATCCTTATAAGCAACATGTGCCCAAGTTCCTGACAAGTACAAGTTCCTGACAGATGTGCAGGCACACATTTCAGAAGTCCTTCTCCCACCAACAGCAAAAGGTGAGAAACAGGCTCATTAAGTACCTCCTATTAGATTTTCAAACAGAAAGCAGAATAGGGTGCAATAATTTCAAGAATGCTAATCTCAGATCAATGAGGATATAAAGACTGATAAGCAAATCTCCAATGCTTCCTCCCAAAAGTCATTATTACTTCACTGTGAGCCACTTGGGTCTCAACAACAAGGATCAGAAAAAGGCAGAGTTTCAGAAGTCCTTCAAGTCACATTTATTAATTGGGATATTTAAGACTTTTTTTTTTTTTTTTAAACAGGCAAATGATTTCTTAAAACTTTAGAGAACACCATGGAACAACTGTCTCAATACAAGGCTCTGCATAAGACTGAAGCGATGCAAAGGTGTCTATTGGTAGGCTTGGATACAAGTTTTCCTAGTTACCAACTCAGGGTTAAGAAAACAGGTTGGTGTTTGGGCTCTTCCAGAATTAAAGATCCTTTCTCTTTGTGAGATGCTACAGCATTGGAGAAAAAGAAACTTCAAGAATACGAATGATAAACACTACTTCTTTGTTAACTATTTATTATGTTCACTTCTGATGAAAATTCAAATTACTCACGCCTCTTTCAGGAGCCAAATTCTCCCACATAAAATTCTTTCCTATTCTAGTGTGCTCTCTAGGAAAAGGCAGCCATGATAAATGGCCTTCTACCCTCAGCACAGGGATACTGGAGTTTTTCATCACTGTGCTTCCCACAGTACCTGGGACGCAACAAGGTAAATGTCAACCACATCTGTGAATATGCCTGTGACTTGGTGTTGGAGATGCCAATAGTTATATAATGCCATAGACACTAAAAACCATCTACACAGATACAGGCTAATTTGGAGGTACGGCTCACCCCGATATGTCCTTCGACCACACTCAAACCAGCAATAGCTTGGGGAAGGATGCACTAAAGCCCCATTCATTAAGTATTTTCACCACACTTATTTACTATTTAACTTTTCCTCTTTTATTTCCTAGGTTTTCACTAACAACAAGTAAAATAGTTATACCTTATGAAACAACTCTATCTGAGGAGCCAAAACGTGTACCTCAGAGTAGTTATATGCAATCACCTTGTGGGGGGTCAAGCAGTTCTAGTTGTCATCCTCATTCCCACAAAGAAGGGTTCTTGCAGCTTAGACTGGGTTGCTAAGCAACATCACCAGTTGAAGTTTGGTTAATATCTTTTGACAGGATTGTCTTGAACACACAGGGGCTTGTGTTAAGAATAACAGAAAACATATACAGTAGGAACTTTTGTTTTAAGTTCTACATAGGCATGTTTGTTCTAGACAATGTGTGTAGCAATGCTCAGAGACTAGACTTATGATTTCACCACCTGTGCAAGAGATGACAGGCCAGGAACTTGGCTGTGCTCATACTGAATGAATGGCTGTATTACTACTTCTATCAGCAAGACTGAATGAAAGGAGAACTCTTAACATAAATATGTATGAAACTTTTTTTCTTTTCCTTCCTCTCTCCCTCTCATCTATCCATCAAAGTGCTAGGAACCAAACCCAGGGTCTTTGGCATGTATGCAAGTTCTCTATCACTGAGCTACATTCTTAGACCCTTTAAAATTTTTATTCTGAGATAGGGTCTCACTTAAGTTGGCAAGGCTGACCTCAAACTTGTGATCTTCCTGCCTCGGCTTCCCAGATAGTTGGGATTATAGGCGTGTGCCACCATCGTTCTTCTTTACTTAAATCATACTTCTTCTGGCAGTAATAAACATAAAGAAGGGACCCAAAGCAGTAAGTGGGAATGGGGGAGTTTGTATATGGGCCCCAGCTGGGGCACTCATTAGTAAGTTCAAAATCACTAAGATTGCGGAAAAGAACAGTCTATTATTTGAGCAAACGAATGTTCATAGCTGCTCAATTCACAATAGCCAGACTGTGGAACCAACCTAGATGCCCTTCAATTGATGAGTGGATAAAGAAACTGTGGTATATATATACTATGGAATATTACTCAGCCATAAAGAATGATAAAATTATGACATTTGCAGGCAAATGGATGAAATTGGAGAATATCATGCTAAGTGAGATAAGCCAATCTCAAAAAGCCAAAGGACGAATGATATCGCTAATAAGTGGAGGATGACACATAATGGGGGGGAGGGAAGGGTTACAGTTAGGGTTAGGGAGGGGGGCAAGTATGGAGGAAGGAACTACTGTATAGAGGGTAAAGAGGGGTGGGAGGGGTGGGGGGAAGGGAAAAAATAACAGAATGAATCAAACAACATTGCTCTATGTAAATTTATGATTACACAAATGGTATGCCTTTACGCCATGTACAAACAGAGAAACAACATGTATCCCATTTGTTTACAATAAAAAAAAAAAAAAAAAAAGAGTTAACTGGGAAAGTTCCCATTTTTGAAATGTTCCAAGGGATGGGGAGAGCCATGACAAACACAGAAATTGAACTCATTATCACTTATTGCCCATATCTGAAGAAATATTTTGTCTATCACACAGTGCCTAAAGAGTGAAAACAGATATACTATGTCTTTGAGCTCTTTAGAATATGATAAATACTTAATTGAAAAAAAAACAGATTTGTAGAATTGTTTTCCACATAGATTCCTTTTTGGATATGGCTAGAGATGCAACTACTTCTTATGCACTTATGGTAGTGTTCCCATATATGTATTAACTCCAAGTGCAGGTACAATGGTTAAGATGCAAAACAGATTCAGATAGATCTCTTGACTCCTATAGAACTGATCAGTGCTAGGAAGCAGTGAGTTGTCCATTAGTGCCTTTCTGATCAAAAAATCTTTAGTTATTTACAACAACTAATGGCGCCATAAGCACCCTTATTGCATACACATTTCTATTAAGATCTGATTAATTATTAAGACTTGGGAAGAGGGTCTCTTTCTTCTTTAGAAAGATGGGAAAGAGTAAAAGTAAAAGCTCAATGCTAGGTTGGTAAGTCCTTTAAGTCTTCCTGTGACTTCTATAACCCAGAGTGTTCGTTCCATCTGTCAAATGTCTACGCTAGCACAGAAAAGCTATTTTAAGTGTTGCTGCTATTGTGATTAGGGCAGAGCAGCTGGAAAAGATGATATTTTTAGCTCTTAGCTAGACCCAGGGTGTTGAATCAGAAGGCACTAAACCTGCAAACACTCCTGTTAATAGAGCCCCATAAGACTGGAAGGAAATGTAAAGGCCAGGGCCCTCCAGACCTTGGGGTAGAGTCAAAGAAAAAGAAAGAATTAGTTATAGGAAGTGGTCTTACAAAATTGGCAGTGATTTAATGTGTGAAATGATGGCCCTGGGCTGCTGGAGAAAATGAACTGGCTGGTTTTCTACATGTTCATGTGCTCCACTGCCACAAAGCAGTGTGTCACTGGAAAACCAATTCATAGGTATTTGGAGCACCTAAGGCAGGGAGGGATTGGACTGAGGCCATGACAAAACTGGTCAAATTGAATTTGCTTTGAGGGCTACATCAGAGGACACAGCCGCACTTGGAAAAAGGCCAAACATTTCCTCTTTAGCAAAATCACATACACCAAATGCAATAAGGCTTCAAAACTTTAACCTGGAAGTAGGGGGATTTTTTTTTTTTTTTCCTATTATTTTGGTAGGGCAGACTAAAGCTCTCATTCACTCCAACTTCAATTTTTCTTTTATGAAAAAGCATGTCTCTTTCACTCTGGGTCTCTAAAACCAAACCTAACTTCTAATTACCGTGGCCTTTCTAGGCTATCTATAAATGTTCAAGGGGCAATTATATTCCATGAGATATTAAAAAACACTTCGTGATTTTAAATTCTATGATCAAATAAATTCAGTTAACACTGAGTTAAAACAGTTACTTCAATGAAAGCCTTCTCTGAGCTTTTAGTGTGTGAATGTACAATGGCAACTTCTAAGAGAGGCATGTCACATGTTGTATTTTCAACCTTAATTGTCCACAAAACCTCCATTCTTCTTTATTGAGGACAAGTGATCTCAGGAACACGCTATCTGAAATGTTGCTACTGGATCAACTGCCACAAGAGTAACGGTTAATCCAGGGTCTGGTCTCTTCCAAGTGAGTGTAGAGGGGCTGTTTCTCTAAAGGAATCCATTCTGGTTCTCACCACTAGCTCCTATGTGTTTTGCACCCAGGGGTTCCTGAAGAATAGTTTATTCCATGCAAAGCTGTCCAACCTCCTGTGCTTACCAGGTGAGGTTCCTGGTAACTGACCAGTTGAGTCTCAGTGAGAGGGACAGATGATACTGTCATCTACTTATGGCATGGCACAAGACGAAGAGAATCAACTAGTTATTTTGATGGTAATCATAGAAGACTCTCTCAACCCCTCTCCAAGGACTGTGGAGGTTAGGTAATCCTTATCAAAAGCAAACTTTTACCTGAAGTTTATACATTCAAAAGATGGCAGTTTGTCTATCTTTTATATCTGAGGGCTTAAGCAGGGCTTGTCTCCTGAATGACTCAGACAAGGCCTACTGGATCATCACATTCAAAAGAGGCATCACAGGAAGAAGCTGATCACTTTCAGATTTCAAAGCTCTATATGAAAAGATCTGTCTAAACACAGAAGATGAAAACAACACAGAGATTCAAAGAATCAATATTAAAAACAAAAAGTTGGAACAACTTTCTATATTGCCATATTGCCTCTTTCTCCCAATATCCTGCTCCAGCTTCAAGGGGAACATGCATGTGTGCTGAAAGCACCTTATGAGAAATATCTAAGTGTGGAAGAGGAAATGATGGGGAAATGAGGAAAGAGGACATACTGACCAAGCACCAAGGCTCACTTTCAGTCTTGTACTGAGACAGATGAGGGGGAGATAGAGGGGTAGAGGGAGTCCTCAGACAAGGCAGGCACAAAATGCAGGACTCTAGTGAAGAGCTTCTTCCATTCCAGTGAAACAAATCCCCTGGGAATAACAGCTGCTACTGTTTCTCCTCTTGGGTTACCCCTTTTTATGATCTATTATAGTAGTAAAATTAACTACAAAAGAGTCTAGGAATTTTTAATGGTGAATGAAAGAAGAAAGAAGTATCATATAAAAGCTGATACAAGAAAAAGGTTACCAGCCAGGTTTTAATCAACCATAATGCATTCTTTAATTATAAATAGATTCTAAATACAGGATCTCAGAAAGATAGCTACCTTTCCTTCAATACTTTTGGTATTGAAGGAAAAGATGAAATGGTCCTTTTAATTATTTGGAGAGTGCATATCCTCAAAGGACACTTCAATGTTTAATGATTATTTAAGTCATTTGATTAACACAGATTAATGGGATGTTTAAGGAATATGATTCATACGTCTTCAACTACTGAACTGGGAAGATGGATTCATTCTAGTCTGTTTCCTAAATCTGTCAGCTTGTAAGTAATCTAGTACCTTATATCAAAATCCCAAGTTTGTAAAGAGAGATTTGCAAAGTAATGTATCTAACACTTACTCACTAGAAACATGTTTAGATATGGAAAGAAAGAGGAAGGTAAGGCAAAGATAAACTTTCAAATATCTAATTGACTTACTAAGATAAAAATGAAACTTAGTTATTACTCACCAGCATTTAAATGGCATTCCTTTATCTGAAACTGGAGTTCATTTTCATTGGGAATATCCTTCCACGTAGCAAGGAAGACCTGGCGTTCTGTATTGGGAAGCAGTGGGAAAGGGTGGATATTGTCAGCATACTGTCAACATTCTGATTTCTGGTGCTTTGCACCATTTCTCCTTTGGCATGCTGGCTCTTGCAATACAACTAGCAGCAGGCTGGAATTGGAGCCAATTTTTATCTATTGCACTGGTGTTATATACTCCAGAATAATCAATCTCTCATCAAAAGCATTAAGATACACTGGGAAAGAGTTTACATTTAGAATTCACTTTTGGCTTCCTTGTTTTCCTATTTGGGTGACTTTGGGTAATTCTCGTGACCTTTCTGAGCCCGAATTTCTTCATATATAATTACATCTGTCCCAACTATCCAAAGAGCCACTGTAAAGGTCAAATCAGTTAAGCACCAATACAACTTAATAGTTACTAATATTGGTTAGTTTGCTTTTTTGGGGGGTGGTGGATATTACAGGGGATCCAACCCAGGACCTCAGGCATAAGCGCTCTGCCAATGAGCTACATCCCTAGCCCTTTTTATTTTGAGACAGGGTCTAAATTGCAAAGGCTAACCTCAAACTTGTGATTCTCCTGCTCAGCCTCCCAAGTTGCTGGAATTACAAGCGTGTACCATTGCACATGGCCTACAGACTAGTTTTCTTTTTAATTGGGTAGGGGTTTCTTAAACAAAGGAAAAGAGAAAAGTCAACAGCCACATAGGGAGCACTAATGATTTATTACAAATTACTCATTTCTTATCTTGAGGGGGTATGAACTTAGGACAGAGTTAATTATTAAATTTACTCTCATTACCTCAAGTCATCATAAAAACAATTTCCATTTTGCACACTTGAAAACTGAAACAGAAAAACCAAGTATCTAGCCCATAGTTATACAGCTGATAAATGGAAAAGTTAAGATTCAAGTCCACATCTATTGTCCCCCAAACCTCTCACACTGTATCCTGGGGTACACGTTTGATTGGACTATTCAGATACAAGGTGCTGTGATTTAAGAGACCAATGGCAGCGCAAGAACAAAATGACTCAGGCAAATAAATAAGGAACAATTATTAGGGTTTTAGAATATCCTTATTTCACTTTTTTTTTTTTTTTTTTTAACCACAAAATAACATGTATTCCTGGGGCTATGTTCTCTTGACATTCTGAGGGAAGGGCAATGATATATTTAGCAGAAGGACAGGAAGACATACTTACCCATTTTGCCATCTTCTACAAAAAGCACATTGAGTGGGATGAGGCAGCTGAAGTAGAAGACATCAATATTGTTTTTAACAGCCACCTGCCAGGAAAGCAATGAGGGAAAATGAGGACACCATAGGTGGCCAGGTAGGAGGGAAAGAAAAGTTTGTGTGTCTAGAAATCTACCTGCTTACTTCCTTCCTCTTTCAGTCGGTGAAGGTGTCCCCAAATCATGACACACCAATTTATATGCCGTAAAACACATCCTTTCTTACACCACTGTCATAGAACCGTGAGCACCTGCAACCCTACTCCAGAAGGGCTGTCTTCATGGCATAACTTCTACACCCAGAATTATTTATTCAGCTATTTTTTTTTCTGTAATATTTCTTTTGCTGGGTGCACTGGTACACTCCTGCAATAAGTGACTTGGGAGGCTGAGGTAGGAGGATTCCAAGTTAGAGGCCTGGGCAACTTAGAGCGATCCTTCCTCAAAAAAAAAAAAAGAAAAAAGAAAAAAGAAAAAAAATTGGGGGTGCCAGAGATATAGGTCAGTGGTAGAGGTCCCTGGGTCTAATCCCCAGTACCACTAAAAAAAAATTGTTTTCAGCTATTATCTAATACTTTTTCTAACTATTCCTTTTGAAACCTAACAAAGTAGGTATTCATTCGTCTCTCATTTTACAGACGAGGAAACTCAGGTTCAGAAAGACCAAGTAACATCTAGGGTCACATAGCTACTATACAGAAGACTCAGGATTCAGACTTATATTTGACTCTAAAATCTTGGTTTTTTCCCTCCATAGCAACTAGTACCATATTGCCTCATCTATTTAGATAAACGTTTCAAAGTTATTTCTTTTATAAACCCTTGTTTCCTAGGATCTATTGTTGGAAAATGCTTGCTGGGTCGAACACTGGTAAATCTGATGATTTTAATAAGTTTTCAGCCTTTTAGGTAAGCAAAGAAATGAGCTTTCCATTCACAATACAAACTTATGGCTGTGGTTTTACCATAGTCTACTCAATTCAGAGCATGCTGTTTTTAGAAAAGTTACACTTAGGTACTTCTATTAAGGGCAAGACTGATGAGTGTACACATCCAGGAACACGTAGATTCCACTGCAGCACAAGACCCATATATGGTAGGGAGGGAGGAGGAGAACTGCTCCAAAGCACCACCTCCCACTGGTTTCTGTCACAGTGACTTTCCTACCTATGCTCTTTGCACTGTAGGAAAGCATTTCTCTGGGCAAGTTCTGTGATCAGTAACCATGTCTATTTCTCTTTCATTTTGCTCTTAAAAAAAAAAAAAAGGAAAAAAAGGGCTTGTCTGGTATCACTATTGTCCTTTCCCTTTCAGGACAAATATCTACACTTCAACCATGTATCTCTTCACCAAAATTTTGGCAATAAGATCCAAATATCTTTCTGAAGTACTTGCAGTTTTTTTACATTCTTTATCAATTCATCTTCCTGACTTAACCAGTACCTTTGCTTCCTCCTCCATAACTGTCTGGTTATATCTCCCTGACAGTCTTTCTGATCTCTCTCCCAGAAGAATCCCTCCAATTACTTTCCTTGTAACTTGTGCTTTTAACCTTTCAATTACCAGACTTAGGAGTTTCTCACCTATATCATGTATCCCAATGCCCAAAAGGCTAAGATAACAGAATTCTCAGAAAGACTGAGCCTAGCAGATTTAAGCAGAGTAAATAATGTCAAGAAAGAGGAACTTCAGACTTTCTTTAAGATGCACTAGAGCACTGCTTTCAAAGACTGATGCTAGTTGTGGGCTTTTGGGACTGAGGTATTTTCTAATTCATCTGGTACTCAGCAGAATTAGAAGGAGAACTCTTGTTTCAAATAAGGGCACCAAGATGATCTTGAAACAGTGTCAGGCTCTGCAAAGGACATCTAGAAGAGAATACTGGGGAGATGAAGTGGGTTAATGTGGGTCACATTTAGGTCTCGTGAAATATGAATGATGATCATTACTATCATTTTTTGAATATAAAGCAGTAATATCTCATAATGTGCCATCCATTCAAATGTTTACTAATTTTTTTTCTTCTCCCTGGTAATGGTGATTGAACCCAGGGGTGCTTTACCACTGAGCTACATCCCCAGACCTTTTTATATTTTGAGACAGGGTTTTTCTGAATTTCCCAGGCTGGCCTAAATTGCAATCCTCCTGTCTCAGTCTCCTGAGAAGCTGGAATTATTGTGCCTGGCCCTTTTGGACTCTTCTGACAAAGAGATGAAAACCAGGAACCCCCTTGCTGAAAAATGCACATGCAACATTTTGACATTCAACTGCAGGAGTTTCAAGACACCCTGAAGACTACCCCCGGACTTCTGCTCTAGAGTAATTCTCTGAGAAGTGGGAACACCCTACTGGAGGCAGCAGAGACAGGTGTTCAGAGTACAGTCTGGGAGTCAGAACAGCTGATTTCAAATTCTGATTCCAACAGTGCTAGCTGTCTGATCTTGGGCAAGGAGTACTCATATAGGTTTTTGTCTATAAAAGGGAGATCACAATGGTACTCAATTCATGGAGTTGTGATGAGGATAATGAGCTAATATTTGCACAGCATACAGAACATGCCTACCTCCCAGTATTATAACAAGTTTTGTTGTTGTTGTTTTTTTGGTGCTGGGGATTGAACCCAGGGTGTTGTGCATGCAAGGCAAGCACTCTAACCACTGAGTTATATCCCCAGCCCTTTAACAAGTATTTGATAGAGAAAAACTTATGCTTTCACCATCTCCTGTTTTACCTTTTTACTGAGAATTTTTCAAAATTAAGGATAACCATATTCGATTTATCTGAAATCTTATGCTGAAATGTAGTACAACCATTATGCAAGAAAAAGATTAGAAAATCAGAATTGGAGAATTGTTAGCTTAATGATTCTTCTTGTTACTGTGCCTTGAGAAAATATCATCTTTTAGGATCTCCTGCATAGGTCGGTCGCTCACTGTAGAAACATTTCAGCTCTTTTACTTTAGCTTTCCAGATCTGTATTTCGCAGCTTTCAAGCTTTTATCCTTGCCTAGGATGGTGTTCATTTCAAGAATATATGGCTCTCCTGAATCTGACCTAAAACTCACAGCTCTGTGCCTTTTTACATGTTGTTCTTTCTGCTTTTAATATATTCTCCTTAAGCTTCAACTGTCTGGAGAATATCAATTTAACCTTAAGATTCAATTCAGTCTTGAAAATTCTCAGAAAGCTCAAAACCTTCATCACAGCAACCAGTACATACACTTCTATTATAGCATAAAGTAATTGTTTTTATCAGGCTCACTCACATTACAATGAACTCTGTAAGTGCTGGAGCTGGCTTTCATTTTCACCAACATACTGCCTGGTGCAAGAAACATTCGGTGCATGAAATTAAGGGAAAGACTGTCAGCAAATGGAATGAAACTCTGGTCTCTCAACTTTTTCCCTGCCCCTACCCTCATTGATATGCACAACATAATCCCACCAGTAACACTGCTCATTAGGCACATGGACTTTCAGTGAGGCAGGGGTAGGCGAATGGTTCTTTCAGTGAGGTAGGTGAGGTGGTGGTTCTTTTGGTTTCGAATTACTAAGCTAAAATAATATCTACACATTAAGAAAGAAGAACATAAGTAGTGGATCATAACCAAAGAATGCTAGATTCTCCAAGGATATGCCAATCATTATTTGGGTGTTTAGGCAAAAAAAGACCAAGGGAAAAACATAGTATGAAGCCAGTTCAATTCCAATCCTGATGTCAACTACTCTTATTAAACAGAACAGAATCAATCCTTAAAGAGGGAAAGAGGGAGGGTGAGAGAGGGAGAGAGACCCAGGAGGAGAAAAGGAGAGGGAGGAGGGAGAGAGGGAAGAGAGGAAAAGAAATTAAGGGAACTGTTTTCTTATTCTAAAATTCACTATCCCAACAGGTTCAGAATATATTGGAAGATACAGCACAGACATGCTGGAGAACTACTTCCATGAGCTTTAACATTATGCCTAGTTTGCCTATGGGAAATCAATGATCACATATACTCCAACTGCTTATTTATATCTTCTCTTTGCTAACTTACAGATATCCCAAAAGGAATATGTCTAAAACCAAACTCTTGACCTCCCCTCCCCAACCCCAAGTAGAACCTCCTGCTGTCTTTCAAACTCAGTAAATGGAATACTGCAAAGCTTTAGTGTCTTCCTACCTCTGCATTTGTCTCTACCCATCCCCTGCAACTCCTACTTCACAAACCCTGGCTTCCCCAGGCTGTTCTCCACACAGCACACACAGTGATCTTAAAATATAGGTCAGCTCATAAATACTCCTTGGTTCAAGCCTCCACTGACTTCCCATCTCAGTATAAAATCACAGTAAACAATTGCCTATAATCTGACCATTACCTCTGATGTCATGTGTTGCTCCACTCAGTCTCAGGAGTCTGCTGCTCTTTCTTGCACATAAAAGGCATGCTCCTACTTCATGGCTTTTTGTATTTTGCTGTTTTTTTTCTATCTGGAATGTTCTTCCTCCAGAAATCTACATGGCTCACTCCCTGCCTCCTTCAGATCTTTGCATTAATGATCTTCCATGACCAATGTATTTATAAGATTGCATCACTTAACCTCCAACCCTAGAAGTTCATACCTCAATTTTTGTCTCCCACATCATCCTCATAACCATCCAATGTACTTTTTTTGTTTGTTTGTTTGTTTACTGCTTGTCCTGATGCAACATATATCACTTCCAACCAAGTACAAATTCTAAAAAGGAAGGGATTTCTGTTTACCACAGGATTCTCAGTTTCTAGAACAGTGACTAGCAGGGATTAAGTACTGAATATGATCATAAAGGGTTTTTAGACAAGATATGAACTTAGTTTAAAGGTTCCAAAGGGATAGCACTTTTCATTTTTTTAGTGTTCTTCCCTTCCCTTAACAGAAGAGGAAATGTGGATACACTGGGAGGAAGTGTTGAGGTGGCTTGGGAGGGACGAGCATCAGGATTAGGGGCTTAACACAAAGTAACCTATCATAAAAACAAAGTTTTTTTGAAGTTCCATAAAGTAAATTGTCATGAATCTATGTATGTTTTTAAAATGTGTTTCTCCCTTTACCTCTGAGTAAAACTGATGCTCCAGGAAAATGGGCCTTTGTGTACTCTTTAGCTTCAAGAGTCCTTAGCATGGTGGGTCATGACCAACCAGTGGTTCTTATAATTAAGTGGGTTAAAATTGGCAGAAACAAACATACAGAACAGAAAAAGACGTGCATCTCTTAAGCAGTAATATTTCCTGTTTTGTATTTGTGCATGTATGCACAAAATGTAAAATGTATCTGTTACTGGAAGCTGAAGTTTAAAAAGCATAAAAGCCACAATATTCACAAACCAAATTAAAAGTAGGGAAGAAAGAGGTTCAATGAGCAAAAGAACAGAAATGCACACCTCAGTTTCCACCGAGGGTGCCCAAAGCAGACCATGGATGGTACCAAAAAGATGATCACCAAATCCTCTGTTCCTCTAGTATGTCATGTGTAACATGTGACCAAAACAATATTAACTTGCTTCTCAGAGACAATAATAGGAAGAACAAATAGAAATGATTAGAAGGCATTTTGAGACACAAAAGTGGGCTATAAATGCTTAATAATAATAATGTTTTTAAAAAGTTACTTTCAGTGGCTGCTGAGTAAAGAGCAGCCTGTCAGTTTCAGCCTGCAACCAGCAATTAGTTTCTTTCCATAGTAGAGGAAGCCTGCTGCAGGAGCTGCAGCCTCTTCTGGGGGCACAGCTGGAGATGAGCAGGCTAAATTAATATTCTAACCTTGCTTCATGTACTCAAAAGTACTACAACAAGGTATGAGACGAACTCAGTCTCAACTCTGAAAAATAAGACCTCTTAGCACACCTCTCACTGCAGGTAACCAAAGGAGGCACCACAAGAAACACCCAGTCCAGCAAGACAGGGCTCTCCTTGAGATCCTATCATCTACTCTTCCATGACGTCACTTGTGACCTTTCCAAGTCTCTGAAGAATATTTTTTTTCTATTATTCCTTCTCTCCATTTAGCTTTTGGAAAGATTATTTGCAGGCTGGTCCAAGTTAGGACCAGGCAGTGACGCCAACCATCCCCAGTTCTCTGAGGAATGATGATTCAGATATGTTTTTTAAGCACCACACAACCTAGTCAACAGATCCTAGGGGAATGGTTCTGAGTGACAGGTTTTTAATGGCACTGAGTCCAACTAAGTGATATATGTCAGCTGAGATTAAAGGAGAAGTGGCCCTTCTACTAGCTACTGGAGTTAAATTGACCTATACTTCTGCAAACCTAGAAAAATGTCTTCCATCTAAAGTTTAACATCATCTTCCATTTCAAACCCTATCAATGAATATATTAACTGACAATTCTCAGAGATATCCTGACAAAACAGAGAGGTCTATCTACAACATTTGACTATATCTGAGTAGAGTTTAAAAATATAGCAGAAATAGTCATGAAACCCTCCAAAGAAAATGTTGATTTATTTTCCTTCTGATGCTTATTAAGTTTTAACCTGAATAGCATCTTTAGTTCAACTCTGAGGCTAAAATTCAAACAAGAATTCTCTTTCTATAACTTTTTATAGTTCACCCAATAGATCAAGTAGATTACAAGACAGCCAAACAGCCCTCAAACAGTATCAACCTGCTGTTCATTCCAACTAAAAGCCAGACCTGTTCCTAGGACATGTTAAGACCCTGTTTGCTATTAAGAGCGTGTGGACAGAGGAACCCTTTATAGGGAAAAATTGACAGGTTCCTCTTCTTTCGATAGAAGCAGTGGTTCTGTGTCCCGAGGATGACAGTCCCTGTGGGGCAATCACGTGCACTTCAACATTTCAAGTTTCCATATTTAAAGCTTTCGGAACCAGAAAGGAAAGCCTTGAATGGGCCTCCAGATGATCTCTAAAACTCTTAAATCCTCTGGCAGCACATATAATTATTGGGTTTTAAAAATACAATGAACAAAAAACAACTTTAAAAAATAAAAATATAGTGAGATCTTAAGATCCAATTTCCTGACCAGGTGTGGTGTGGCACACCTGTGATCCCAGTGGCTTCAGAGGCTGAGACAGGAGGATCAGGAGTTCAGAGCCAGCCTCAGCAACTCAGTGAGACCCTGTCTCCAAATGAAATATAAAAAGGGTTGGGGATGTGGCTTAGTGATTAAGCACCCCTGGGTTCAATTTCCAGTACCAAAGAAGAAGAAGAAAAAAAGCCAGTCTCTTAAGAGTTGTTTTTTGTTTGTTTGTTTTGAGCTACATCATCAGACCTTTTTATTTTTTATTTTGAGAAAAGGGTCTCACTAAGATGCTTAGGTCCTTGCTAGGTTGCTGAGACTGGCCTCAAACTTGTGATGCTCCTGCCTCAGCCTCCCAAGTTGCTGGAATTATAGGCCTGCACCACAGTGCCCAATAAGCAGGCCTTGTTTTCAGAGATGAACAAAACCCAGAGGATATTGAACCTCAAATACTATGACTCCTTCTGTAGTCCTTACTCTGCCATGAGATTTACTTAACAGTCTCAAAACACTCTCAAATAATGCAGATCATGAATTACAATGTATACAGATTAAATTATAGAATACCAAAGAGAAGATTAAGATTTTTAAGTGGCATGGAGAAGCACTGATTGAAGACTTGGACTAAACTGTCAAAATTCTGATTTGGGCAGGAGTAAAATAGAATGATATACTCCGAGGCCGTCCACTGGGAGAAGTCCAAAGCACCGCAGGGTTAGAACAACTGAAATCAAGTTCTGTAACTCTTACAGCAACTGAAACTAAATTCTCAAATACAGCTTTAGAAGCAGCCCACTGGTAGTCATTACCTCTGAACTACAAAAGGTAGGGCTAAATTCACATACTCAAAAGTCCATATACAATCTCTAATTCATGGACAGTCAGGCACAAACTCATTCCCAAAGTAAATTTCAATTTAGGGGAGGGTCTCAACTTTTTTACTCCTTGCCTCTTAATTTATAATCATACCTATTTCCATCAAAAAGAAAAAGCAAAGAAAATCTGTAATTGGGAAATGTTAGACCATTAACTTTTTAAACAAAAGATTATTTTTCTTCTAAAGGCAAAAGTATTACCTTCTGAGTATTATTTGAAAATTTGTTTTCTTAAAGCAAAGAACTGAGCAATGAGACAAAATTAGTATTCATTGGCAAAAGATCACCCTTTTTGCCTTTCCTTTTAAAGTTTGCCTCCTTAAACATACATGTATGTATGCATGTATGTATGTATGTATCTATCTTCTATCAGGTTTATGAAAAAGATGGGTTTCTTTCTGGTCTAACTATAAAAAGGACTTGCCCAGCTCTACTTCCTGTCAGGCATCTAAATGATTTCAGTTTTCCTTGAGGCTCAAGACACTTAATGAGCATCTTTGAACTTCTTCATTTACTTTGAGCATGAGCTCAGGCCATTACTGTAGACCACTATTAGGACCCTGGCTTCTCTGCTTAGAAAACTACTAATGCAGTTTCTCCCAGATTGGTGATATAAGCCTGAGGATCAGGTTGGTGGTATAGAAAGAGTTAAACAACTTCCACAACTCTCACAGGACCATTCCTATGTCACTGGCATAGGTCAAGGGAAAATAATGCCAGGTACGCTGCTTATGTTCCGTTCCAGGAAACTCCCTCATTTTGTGTGTGTGGGGGGGCGGGTACTGTGGATTGAACCTAGTGGGTGCTCTATAATCCCCAGTCCTTTTTTAAATTTTTATTTTGAGACAGGATCTTGATAAATTGCCAATGCTGACTTTGAACTTGTGATCCTCCTTCTTTGGCCTCCGAAGTCACTGGGATTATAGGCATATGCCCCTGTACCCAGCTATCATTCATTTTAAAAATGTTTTATATGTTGGGAAAAATAAACCAGCAACTTACAGCAAGTGCATAAATGACATGACCTATCTCTGCTAAGATATAACCCACCTGTAGTAATACCATATTGACCAACCCTGTGACTATCCAGAAACTTTTATTACGAGCCTTTAGCAGTTCTTCCCATAGGTCTTTCAGCCTGCCTGACTGGTAAACTGCCCAACTTCTAAAAAATTTTTACCTTAAATAGGTTCTGGGAACCCTATCCAAGGAGGAAAACACAAAAACCAATCAAGCAAACAAAAAACCCTGAAGGTACTAACCTCTTTTTTCCCTTTAATGACAACTATGTGTATCTTGCTAAGACTGACTGATATGATCCTGGTTGCAGCACCTGTTGCATCTTAGAATATTATTTATGTTAATATTTGGATGTGGGAAGGAGGGGAATCATGAGCTGTTGTTTGCTGTGTAGGATTCCACTGCTCAAAACACATTTAATACACACTATTGAATCACAAGACAGCGAAGGCAGGATTAATAAACTATCAAGGTAGCCAGCCTGGAGGCTCATGTCTGTAATCCCAGTGGCTTAGCAGGCTGAGGCAGGAGGATCACAAGTTCAAAGCCAGCTTCAGCAACTTAGCGAGGTCCTAAGCAACTCATGAGATCCTGTCTCTAAATAAAATCCAAAAAAGGGCTGGGGATGTGGTTCAGTGGTTAAGTACCCTTGAGTTCAACCTCCAGTACCAAAACAAAACAAAACAAAATAAAACTATCAGGGTGATATTTCATATGTCAGTCTAGTATGTTATGGAAGGCCAACTAGAAACTTAAATAGAAGACAGACATTAGTAATAGCATAAAAACCAAAGATTATCTAGCTGCAAGTTGGAAATCAAAAGGATTTCCATGTGCTGCATGGCATGTTATTCACCCTTATATGTATGAAAGGAGGTTCTATGGTTGTCAAAGTACCTGGACAATGGGCAGGTCACTGAGCGCAGACACTGTCTCTATGTGGTCCAAGGAAGGAGGTCATACACAGAAGGGAGAGAAATTATTGGCAGGTATTAACATAAATGATGGAATTGAGAAACTGTGTTTTCATTCTGAGTATTTGCCCTCAAATTCCTTCAATGGTTCCTGGAAACAAAGGCTGCTACCAAGTCAAGAACCACCCTTTGCTCACATGCTTTTCTAAAACGATTAAGTAACATTTTCTTTAGTCTCCAAACCATAACTGATTATAACTATATTTGCCAGCACCTCCGTTTCTAATTGGTTCTTCTTTTTCTTTTGTTTTTTTTTCTTTCTTTCTTTCTTTTTCTTTTTCTTTTGGTGGGGCTGGGGATTGAACCCAGGGGCCCTGTGCATATGAGGCAGGCACTGTACCATCTGAGCCTAACTGATTTTTCTGTTTAAAATCAGACTGACATCCACACAAATACCTTTAAACTTAGGCTTTCCTGAAGTGGCATAAAAAGGAAAATGAATTCAGATTGAGAACATTTTCATTATAATCCTACTTGATTGGGCTGGGGTTGTGGCTCAGTGGTAGAGTACTTGCCTAGCATGTGTGAGGCAGTGGGTTCAATCCTCAGTACCACATAATCCTATCTGAATTTTTGGTCTTGTGTGCCTTGATTCAAATGGAAACTTGTTCTATAAAAACCTAAAATGTAGAACTAAGATCTACTATAGAAAGAATCTAAAGGAAGACATATTTTAGCTAAAATGAACAACTTCCTAATAGAGTTTTATGAAGATAGAATGGGTCATTTTTTAAAAAATAAACACAATACCTTTATTTTATTTATTTATTTTGTGGTGCTGAGAATCGAACCCAGCACCTCACATGTGCGAGGCAAGCACTCAACCACTGAGCTACAACCCCAGCCCCGAATGGGTCATTTTAGGATAGTAAAACACTGGGAGTATTCATGTAGATGCCAATGTGCCAATCACTGTCAACGTAGGGTAAATTCTATCAGCAATAGATAGGGTTTGAACCAGGAAATATTAAAGGTCATTCTTTCCAACTGTAAGATTTTGTATCTTCATATGTACATGTTCATATGGTACTAAGGATTGAACCCTGAGCCCCATGCATGCTAGGCAAGTACTGTATCACTGGACTACAACCAAAGTCCTCAAAAGTTTCATGAGGACTTTTATGTACAGACCTCATATTATCAAGCCTACATAATCCTTACATAAAAAATATGAGAACATTATTTTCTTGCCTCGTAAAACATGATGCAAAATTTAAGAGTCCATATAAATGAAAGCAGAACAGGACTCTCCAATGGATTTTAATTCAGCTCAGGAAAACCTCAGTGAGTTTTCTTTAACTTGTAATGTATCTTAAGGCTTTGAGTAAAGATTACCAGCAGAATGAAATCATAGAAAGATACCTTTTTCTTAAAAATTCAAATTCCCCTAATACATAAAAAGACCATATGGTTACAGCTATTTCTAATCATGTAACAATCTAGAAACCCAAAATCTGATTCCATTTTTATCAAGTCCTAACGTATGATAAAAAGATGGCTGTTTCATCAATCAAAGACCACAAATCACTTTCATTATTACTATTTTTGATCTACTTTTAAAAATTCATCTATCTTTTGCTCGGGGACCCTAGCATGGGTTTCTGTTTCTTGGGTAATCTTACTTCACAGACCCGCCCTGAACTCACTTTTTTGTGGGGGGTCGGGAATGGAGACTGAGGATTGAAACAGGGGCAGTCTTATCAAGGAGCTACAGTCCCCTACCTCAACATCTTGAATAGCTGGGATTACAGGTATATACCACAACTGGCCAGGTCGGTGGTGGGGATTGAACCCAGGACCTTGTGCATGCAAGGTAAGCTCTCTACCAACTGAGCTATAACCCCAGCTCCATAGGCCCCTTTTTATGAGGAACTAGCTTGGGTGTTTTGAGGACTGAGTTCTGGGTTTCAGAAACAACTGTATCCTGCCATTAAGGGCAAGTTTCTCATCCATCAGACCACCTCTCCTTGCCAGAATCTATCTTATTTTTGCAGGGCTGGGGAGTAAACGCAAGGGCCTCCCTCACACAGAATAGGCAATGCTCTACCACTGAACTACACTTTCCAGCCCAGCTAGAATTTTTGTCTACTTCTTATGTGTGGTCATTCAAGCTGGGCAGTTGCTGTTACTAGGCATATTCCTAAAAGACAGCTTAGATGCTGGGGATACAGCTTAGGGGCAGAGTACTTGTCTATCATGTACAAGGCCACCCCAGTACTAGGGGGAAAGGGAAAGCAGCAGAAGAGCCCAGAAACTGGTAATTGAATGGTGGTCAGAAAGACAATATAAAAATAGATACTTCTTAGTAGAATCCTGGTTATTTTTTTTGGTGGTTGGGGGCAGTACTGGGAACAAAACCTAATGCCTTGTGCACTACATGCTAGGCAAGTACTGTACCACTAAGCTACACCCCCAGCCTAAATCTTGGTTATTTTGGGCGGGGGGGGGGTATCAACAACAGCAATCTAGTAATAAAGGAATGTTTAGTAGTACATAAGATACTAAATTTCTCTGATGAAATTAAAGGACATGTGTGTAGTCCTGATGTGAAATGAAAAATATATCAGACTTGAAGCAGCAGTCGCAGCAAGTAATTTTCTATTTTCTTTGGTGGCAAAATGTTTTAATATTTCATAATTAAGAATTCAATACCTACGTACTGCTTATGGAAAATTTTAGGTTTATAGGATTATGTGCAACACTAGATCTATTTGTCTGACCAGGAAATCTCTGCATTGTTCCTATAATAGCTACCACTTCAAGAACTCAAGTGTACACAAGCAGCACTGTGATGCCACAAAAGCAATCAGAGTGTACAATTGTGGATCTTGGAAGACCAAAGGAAGCTTTAACACTGAACTCGTTTGGACTACACAACAGTCAAGAAAAGTCAGCAAATGCCAGGCTGATTTGCTTCATTTGATGGAAGCTGCTGAAAAGGTCTTCCTCTTGGAAGCATTTACTAGTTTTTCTGGTACAATAGCTACAGCTGTGGGCTTTCTGAGTGTGAATGGACATATGCAAGACATGAAATATAAGGGACAGGCACCATCCGCAACTGACTGTTTCACAGGCTGGGACTGCAACATAGGAGTCACAAGGGACAGAATTTTCTTCTGGGGCCATACATTAGCAAACAACCCTTTTGGCTAACAAAGATCTTAAAGATATGTGTAAATAGGATTGGAAGATTGTATCCTTTGTAGCTAGTGTCTTCAGCACTTTGTCCTAATCATTCAAAGGTTAAATGAACAGAACTGATGATACTGCCTTATTTCAGAAGAGACTTTCTGAGAAAAAAACTGAGATTTTATATCTATTTCTTTTCCCTAATTAACATTTAGCCTCTTACTCAACTGTGTTTATGTGAGGTTGAAAGACAATAAACAGATAAAAAGATTTTTAAACACACACACACACACACACATAGAAAAAAGCCAACAGATAAAAAATATATATATTTTATATATATATTATATATATATTATATATATATATATATAAAGCCAATTCTTTATCCACAGATTCACCTCTAAGGTCCTTTACAAAATACTGTAGAAGGAAGGAAAGAAGAAATAAGAAGGTACTATCAGTCCTCTAGGCAAAGACAGTACACTGAAAACCCCATTCAAATTTCCTTTCTTTTGAAAAAAATTCTGCCATAATTAAAGGAAAATAAAAAAATGTTAAAGCGATAAATTTATAAAAAGAAGTAAAAATCATAGTACTAGAAAACAGGTGGATTAGCAATAATACCTTAGAACTTTCAAAGGTTTAGGATTGGTACCACCTTTGAAATTGTACAGGAGATGGGCATTAAAAGAAAGAAAGATTGGGGCTAGGGATGTACCTTGTCTGGCACATCCAAGGCCCTGGATTTGATCTCTAGCTACCACCCGCTACCAAAAAAAAAAAAAAAAAAAAAAAAAAGGAGGATTAGGATGCTGTTAAAAGTTCTAGATTCCCTACCATTCTATACTGCCAGGCACTGAGTCCCTGTACAAAAATGAAGATTAATTCCTTTACAGAAGACAAAGTATACGGCACTTAGAAGTGAATGCCAGATAAGGTTGAGGGGGTGAGGATGAAGTGAATTTATACAGAGTGGATGCTAAGAGTCTCTAGCTCTCTTTCCTGACTTAGTTCCCAGAAGGCTAGCACAAAGCCTTTATGTTCCAGACAGTGGACTCAAAGATGATTTTTGTTTTACTTGTTTTTTTGGTAACGGGTATTAAATCCAGGGGCACACTGCCACTGAGCTATATACATCTCCAACTCTTTATTTTTTATTTTGAGTCAGGGTCTCACTAAGTTACTGAGGCTGGCCTTAAACTTGTGATCATTCTGCCTTAGCTTCCCAAATTGCTGTATCAGGAAATGGGAATATGGGAAATATGCATGTAGATGATAGCAGTGAGGGGGGAGATGTAGAGTCCTAAACCTGAAGTCCTAATAAAAGCATGTAACTAAGAGATAAAGAGGTAAATGTCAAAAGAATCAACCAAAAAAAGTAAGATTATCTCTGTGGAAGAAGAAATTAGGGTCCTGTTAAGGAAAAAAAGATGGGGACTAGGTTTTTCTTACCTTAGAACTAGTCAACTCTTTAAACTGTGCTTTTGTAATCCTGGCAAGTAGTAACTTCAAAGAAAGATGCTATCAGTGTTCTCAGAAAAGTCTACAGCCCAGTGAGAAAAGAAGCACAGCAGCTATGAAAACTTTACAGCATCTATGCAAAGACCAAGACCACCACTCTTAGGATGAACACAAAACATGTCATAATTCCACATCTTGCAGACAGACTTGAAGCAGCAGTCACTTGCCAGGTGTCAAGTTTGAAGAAGTATATTGGAAAAACATTTCTAAGCAACTAACAGATGAAATGAAAAATAATGACATCAGAGTCATTTAAACTTGTTTAGAGAAAATTCATTTGGACATCTGTTAAGGTTTTTTTTTTTTTATTTAAGTAGAGGAAATCAATTCTTTTTTTAAGGAATATAATTATATGATATAAATAAATTCGAGAGGTTCCCAGTAGGGGAAAGTTAAATTTTACTCTTTATTCTCTATAATATTTATAAATTAAATTTACAAAGGTGTGGGTGTGGTGAACCCAAGCCTCACACACATTAGGCAAGTGCTTTACCCTGAACCATGCCTACAGCCTCACAAAGACTTTTATAACTAACATGAATGAAACAACAAAAAAAAATGTTTATACATTTAAATCTCTACTAGTTGTTTAATTCCTGTCTCTAAAGCATAATCTGCCTTACATTTTAAGAACGAATGGTATCTTTTTAGCCTTATTTAAATGGGTTTTTCAGATCATAAACCAATATGTTGTATAATGAACATTTTTCATAATTATCAGTGCATTAGAGTAGTATATAATGGTGGAATCTGTTATATATTCATATATGCACACAATATAACAATATAATTTGGTCAATATGTCTCCCCTGTATATCCCTTTTCCTTCCCTCTTCCTTCCCCCATCCCTTTCTTCTACTCTTCTGATGGACATTTAAATAAAATTCTTATACTAAGTGTTTTTTTATAGTTTTCACAACTGGGTTTGATTTGTTCTACACACTGATATAAAGTCAGTCAAAAATCACAAAAACCCCATAATCCATTCAAAATTTCATTTTCTCTTCAATCTCCCCCCCCCCCCCCGACAATTTTATGGTATGGAGTACTAGAAAAATACTAATTTTTCTACATAAGCTCTTAATATAAACATTATGTAATTATGTTTAAATGCTTGATCTATTCCCCCCCCCCCCCGCTTTATCTGCATCTACATGTCTACCCTTGTAGTGAAATTTTGATTCTTCTTGTTCAGATGGAGACAAGGGCAGAATGGAAGGTGAAATCTAAAGTAACTCACCCACCTTAAGCTAGTCATTAGTTTCAACTTCTATCAGAAGATGTTAAACAGAGCTGCTTGCAGAAAAAAAAAAAATTTTCCCCCCAATTCTTTGCTTATCTTCTCCATTGGGACATGCCATTAATGAGAAAACTACAATTATCACATCCCTGAAAGAAGAGAATCCATGGGAAAAACTTGAAGACTCTGTAGTTGACTACAGATGGAATATTTTTGAGTATGCTGTTTGTTTTCCTTTTTATTTTTTATTTTTTTGGCACTACTGAGAACTGAACCCAGAGGCTTGTACATCCTCATTCCTTTTTAAATTTCACTTTGAGACAGGGTCTCACTTAGTTGCCCAGGCTGGCCCTGTACTTGCAATCATCCTGCCTCAGACTCCCAAGTAGCTGGGATTATAGGCATGCACCACTGAGACCTGTTTTATATAAAATCAGGTTTGTAAATTACTAGCCCTAACACCATATCAATACTTTTGAGGGGGTGCTTTGAACTAAGATTCAACTTTAGGAGAATTCCCATCTAGGATTTAGTGAAATGGAAATGCAAGCAGGAAAGTTATTCATTTGTTTATGTTCTTATTAAGAGTAGAAAATTTGCCCTGGTTTCTGTGACCCAAATTCCCTTTCCTACTTCTGAAGGAAAGCATTCTTGCATGCCTGCTGACTATTCTCAAATATTATTGGCTTGAGGTTCTTGTGGGTCAATGGGAAGTTAGATTTCAAGAAAAGAGAACAGATGCAGATTTGGGTTATTTGCTTCAGGATCTGAGCTGGAAAAGCCCCTTAACACAGTATTCTCATCATAGTAACAGCCAATTCCTACTGCACAGTATATCTTGTTTTATTCTTCTGGTCTGAGCCAAGTTATATTGTACCTCACCTTTCTACTCTCTAAATCTTTATTCCCTTTGCTGAAAGAAGCAGCAGGCTATTACTGTGGCAATAAGGTATTTGGTGAACTGGCAAACAGGCCTGGTGCAATGAAATTTACACTACTGAAGAATGTTTAGTTTTAACTACAAGTAACTTTACTGTAACTTTACTGTTGCTGTCTCACTAAAGTATTTCCAGAACACAGAACAATGGGAACTCACCTGTCTTGACTGGAAAGTGAGTATTTTCTTTCATCACTTCAAAGATAGTCCTCATTCAAACTGTTCTACCATCTCAATTATTTATTTATTTTTTTTTTATTTTATTTTTTTTGTGGTGCTGGGGATTGAACCCAGGGCCTTGTGCATGTGAGGCGAGCACTCTACCAACTGAGCTATCTCCCCAGCCCTTCATCTCAATTCTTAAATGGGGTTAGGGGAGTATTAATCTTCTTTGCTGTGTTCTTTGACTGTCCTTCACAGTGGACACCTTTTTTCTTCCTCTCTTCCTAATTTGGTTAAATTGTGAGCTCACTTTCAGTAGAAGTTTTCTTTTCCTCAGGGACTCTAGATAATCCTAAAATTTAAAACTGTCATTAAAGGGCTGCTTTCCATTTGTTTCTGCCAGGCACCCCAGATTTCACCAGTTCTGAATCAATTTTACCATAACTTATTGATTTGGAGATTCCTGCATCTACATAGCTAGTATAAATTTGGACTATATATCCATGTATGGCACAGAGTGGGTCTTCTAACAAGAGGACACCCAGAACTCTGCTTAGAGAGAAATTTTCTTATCGTTTTTCTGAGATACTGGAAACATTTTTTCTAGCACCTCATCTCAAGTTGGTTCAAGGTTGTTTCTACTGTCCTGGTAAGCAATGAAACCACGAACTATGGGACTTATAGTTGTACCAATATATGTTTAGAGCTGCTACATCTTCAGCTTACTACTCTGCATTCATGTTGCTTGAATGCAGAATTGGTTTCTATTTTTCAAAGAGAAATTTGAGATAGTTGAAAACTGAATGAAATTCTAAGGTGGTACCTAAATATACTAAAAATTCAACATTTTCCAGATGAAGAGGCTCTTGTAGATCTGATAAAGCTGCTCTCAGCTCCTCTAGTGCTGCTTTACTGTTACAGATATGTACTAATAGGGGCATTTAAATTCAAATTAACATTTCTGTGGTCCAGTGTTCAAAGAACCTCCATACAAATTTTCTTCAAAATCCATTCTTACATAATTGACATTCAAATTTTGCTATGGAAGTTTTAGGGAAAAACATTGGTAAGTAAAAAGTTAAGAAAAGGGTTTCTAAACATTTAATGAGTAAAAGAATAAATGAATAATTCTGTCAAGGCATGACTTTTGTTCTTAAAAACAAAATTCTTTTCCATAGTTATTTCAAATTCTATTCTGCAACTAATATAAGGAAGAGAAAGGGTGCTATGGTTGTCCCCTAACAGTTTATGGCTGCTCTTCAATACAGGTGTTGAAGGTGGGAGGATGGCCTAGTTGGAGAAGGTGAGGTCACCAGATACCGTGCCTCTGGAAGACATTAAAGAAGTTCTTGTGGGACCCTGCTCAGTTCTTGTGAGAGCAAGTTGTTATAAAAGAGCAAGACCGGCCCCACTTTGCTCTTTGGATTCCTGTCTTGCCATCATGATTTCTCCCTCTCACACATGTTCCTGCCAGGATGCTATCCACCGTAAGATGAAGCCCAGGGACAAGCAAGTGTTGGCACCAAGCTCTTCGACCTCCAAAACTGTTAGCTAAATAAATCCCTTTTCTTTATGAAGTACCCAGCCTCCAGGTTTTTGTTATAGCAATGATAAATAGGCTACTACAAACAGATCATTTTATATAAAAATGAAAACTGTCAAGACATCATCTAATACTACCCATGTGAAGGAAAACTGACCTGCAGGTTATTTAGTGGTTCCATCTTCATGACTGGGCCCAATGTGTTGAGAGGCAAGGAGACATCAATGCTCTGGTTTGGCATCAGTGGTGTATGGATGGCCAGAGGAGTGCTTGGGATGACACCAAAGCTTGGAGAGAGGATAAAGAAATCACAGAAACTGATCAAGATTTAGCCAGATCTTTGGTTTTCAATGGCTTTCTACTTCATTTGAAGGAAACATTTTTTAATACAATTAAATGGAAGAAGTAGTAGGAAACAAGTTGTTCAATTCCAACTTGCTATAACATCGGTCATATCATAACCTCTGACTGATTTTCATTAAATGGACTTGGGGAAAATGAAAACATTGGTAAGTAGTTATTCTGCTAATGCTGTGATTCTCAAAGTTTCTTCTGTTTAACATGCCACTAGAATTTTGATAAGCATCTCTTTTTATAAATCTTTCCTTAGATCACTGTTGGAAAGAAAATTTAAGAATTTCCACTCTGTAAACAATTCCTGGTGAGGATGTAAAAAGAAAGGTCCTTATACATTGTTGGTGGAACTGCAAACAAGTAACAACCACTTTGGAAAGCAGTATGGAGATTCCTCAAAAGACTAGAAATGGAACCATCCTATGACCCAACTATCTCACTCCTTGGTCTAAAAGAGCTCAAACAGCATTCTAAAGTGATACATCAATACCAATAAACATTAATAGCTGCAAAATTCACAACAGCCAAGTTATGCAACCAGCCTAGGTACCTGTCAACAGACAAATGGTAAAGAATAGGTGGCTTAGGGCTGGGGATATAATTCAGTGGTAGAGGATTTGCCTAAAGTTCAATCCCCAGTACCAAAAACAAACAAAAAACAAATCCACAAAAAATTTATTCTTTAAATAGCTTTAGAAAGGAAGTCAGGGGCATGATATTTAAATAGAGAATTATCTTTTTCAATAGAATGGGTAAAGAAACATTTTCCTTTTCCTAGCTAACCTGCAAACCTATAGTACCAAAATGTAGTTAAGTGATCCTGAGAACTCACACCACTCATTTATAAAAGTCAAAATACATTTTTTTTTTGTTTGTTCTCAGTCCTGGAAATTGAACCCAGTTCCTAAATCATTCCTGGGACAGAAATACATGGAAGCAGCATGGTGCCAAATCTTTCAATTTTTCTTCTGAGTATAGAAAAGGTAAATACAAGTAGAGATGAACGCAGGCTATGCACATTTCCTTTATTACAAAGAATTCCCCCGACAGCCCTGGTCTTTAGCAGGGTCAACCACCCAAAAACGGTTGGAAAAATAACTGGTCTTAACAGAAGGAAACATGAACCTTCTAGGTACTAAAATGATTTCTTTCTTTCTTTTTTTGGTGGGCGAGGTACCAGGGATTGAAGTCGGGGCACTTGACAACTGAGTCACACCCCTCAACCCTATTTTGTATTTTATTTAGATACAGGGTCTCACTGAGTTGCTTAGCACCTCGTTTTTGCTGAGGTGGGCTTGGAACTCATGAACCTCATGCCTCAGCCTCCAGAGCTGTGGAGGCATGTGCCACCGTGCCCTGCGTAAAATGATTTCTGATATGCCAAACTGTCAAATCCAGGATACCAAGTATTGCTAAATGATTAGAAATAAATAAGGACTAGTGTAAACTGTCATCAACCAATTTATGAAATCTGCTTTCATGGCCCAATTACTACTTTGTTACAAGCAAGCAGTTGTGTATCTCATATTTACAAATGAATGAACCTACTGTTGAAGTCTAATTGCCAGTTTCCTGAATCACAAAATTTAATTAAAAACAAGTGATGTTTGAGAAATTTAAGACCAAAATTTTACTTCTTAGTGTTATTTTTATTATTAAGGCAGAGAACTCATTACTAAGAGCCTAATTATTCGGTTAACATGAAGACCATCTTCCATATTTCTGACACTGATAAAAGTACAATAGTTTTTCCTTGCCCAAACACGAACTTTAGATATCAGGTTTGATTGGTTCACAAATCAAGCACCAGTACCTAGAAACATCTGGCACATATATGCTAAAAATTATTCATTGAACAAACAAATGGATTCCAATTAAGTTTGTTTTAATTATTTTATTTAAAAATTCTAGTACTAGAATTCTTTAAAAGACAATAAGTTCTGATTTCTTCATTTACATGGATGAATTTGTTTACAGGATTTCACTATTTAAAACACATTTAATACACACCATATTGAATCACAAGATAATGAAGAAAGGATTAATAAACTATCAGAGTAGCCAAGTGAGGTGGCATATACCTGTAATCCCAGTAGCGCAGGAGACTGAGGCAGGAAGATCATGAGTTCAAAGCCAGCCAGCCCCAGCAACTTAGTGAGGCCCTAAGCAACTCAGTGAGACCCTGTCTCTAACTAAAATATAAAAAAGACTGGGGATGTAGCTCAGTGGTTAAGCACCCCCAGGTTCAAACCCCAGGACCAAAAAAACAAAAACCAAAAACAGAAACAAAAAACATATGGATGAGTGCCCCCTCCTCACCCCAAATTATCCAGGGCCTCCAGAGTTGAAGTTGAAAAGGGAAGAGACTTGTAAGAGCCCAGGATCACACTACATTGAATAACTGCTAACCTATGAGTTTTTACTGACAGTTAAATGCAACATTCTCTCATTAGACGCAAGGTACACTGATGTCTCGACATCAAGCTAGGGACTCTTATCTCTTACCTATTCTTGTTAAACTGGATTGCAAAATCTGTCATGTGTTGCAGAGCTTTGTTGGTGAAGTTCATTTCCATATAGATGTGCCCTTGGCGGTGAGTAAAAGTTCCCGAAATCTCCAAACCTTTAGCCTTTACCGCAGGTAGCCAGACCTAAAACAGTATGAAGCCCAAAGGAACAAGATATGACTTATCTTGATGCTATTTCTTTTTTTAACAAATAAAAACGAAGCTAAGATTTCATTTCTTTGGGAAACTATGGTGGCTTTTATGCCATAAATATCGAGTTAAGAAGGGTCTGGACAAAGCGGTAATTTCTAAAATTTGTGATCAATCTCAATTATTTAAAAACAAAAACAAAGCAAGCAAACTCAAAACAAAACAAAACAAAATGAAAATCATCTGTGGGTGTTCCTGGCTCTTTCTCTATCCTCCAGTAACTTGGTAATTTCAAGGTTTTTGAGTACTGCTACCAAAATACACAATAAAAGTAAAAAGAAAAATCCTGACAGTATAATCTCTGAAGACAATCATCATTACCCATAATCTCTCCTTAGTGGCAGACCATGTCTTACCCATATTTTAACTCTTGCTATTATTTCTGGTAAATAGTAAGTACTCAAGATTTGCTTAAATAATATGAATGTCTTTTCTCTACATACAATTGATTTACTACCCACACCTTGGTCCCAAAACCTGTGACATTACTGGATTAAACCAGTAAAAAAAAAAAAAAAAAAAAAAAAAAAAAATTTTTAAATCAGAAAATCAAGAGCTGTTTTGACCACCTAAGGCAGAAAACCAGAGTTTGTGGGTGGTGAATAATCTTGATAATATACAGAAAAAGAAGAGGAGGAGGAGAAAAAGAAAAAGATAAACACCCACAGGATATTATTTTCTACTTTATCAGAGGGTCAAAAATTTGAAAACCCCAATAAAGGAGGATATAAGATATCAGGTACTCTTATATTTTGTTGATGGGAAAAGAAATCTGACACTACCTCTTTGGTAGGCAAGTTAGTAATGTCTATTTGAAAATATTTAAATGATCAAGCAAATTGCAACATACACTAGGACATACAGAAAGCAAGGATGTTCCCTGAAACATTAACACCATCATCAACAAAAAGAGTGGGCTAAGTGCTTACTGTGGATACAGTCATTCAAAAGAATGTGGTAGTGAAAAAACAAGGTACAAAACAGTATATCCCACCGATGTAACATTTTCAAAGGATACAGATATACAGGCATAGACATGACTTTTTCTTTTTTTTGAAAGGACATATGAGAAAGTAAACGTGGCTATATATGGGAGAACACAGGAGAAGAGTTAATTTACTGTCTTGTATTTACATATTATTCAAACTGGTCATTTATAGGTAATACTTTAATGGTAGTAAATGAGTACATTGTCATTTTTTAATTAGTAGTAAAGTCTGTAGGGATAATATCAAAATAGTAGACCTTACAACAAAGATACTAAGTTGTGCCAAAACATTATATCTGTTTTGTCATGTTTGGTTATTCTCTGCAATGGCTGTATGCACAGCATTATAATTCCTGGAATAGACAACTGGTCAACATCTCATTAGCAAGGATCCTCCCTAAGAAGTCAGATGAACAGACAGAGAAATCATGAAGCAAGCAGATAGGCCAGTCTTCAGAAAATCAATTATGAAGTCAAGTCTAGCTTGGTTTAGTATTCTTCCCAAGAGCTTAAATAAGCTTTGTTTATAGGAATTTCCCTGTCTTGTATTTAAATTTCAACCTGAGTCACATCATTTGAAGATGAGACTAGAAGAGCCCCAGGGACACAAACATAAATCAGAATTCTAAAGAGGTCCATTAAAATATGCAAATATGAGCAAATATGAGCACTCTCGAATCCATATGTAATACCAATAAGGAAAGGAGAATAAAAGGAACAAGAAATGAAAAAGTTACTTCTCTCTGCTGTATCTTTTTCAAGCCTATGTACTATATATCAGATTTTCATTAGGTTTTCACTTCACTGTTGACAAAATAGACATTTCTAAATATGAGAACAAAATTCAAATACTTAGACAATATTTCCAATTTTAAGTTTAATTATAAAAGTATTTAACAAGGATGCTAACAGAGCTTCCTAGTGTTAATTTTGAAGTCATCTTTCATTTCCTTGCAAGGGCCAAATCTTGGATTTATTAATAGTAGAAGTAACACGATGTTAGAAGTAATTCGGGATTGTGACTCTGGTAGAACGCTTGCCTATCATGTGTGAGGCACTGGTTTTGATTCTCAGCACCACATAAAAAAATAAGTGAATAAAATAAAGGCCCATCAACATCTGAAAAATATATTTAAAAAAAAAAAAAAAAAAAAAGGAATTTGGGCTTGTCCATTCAGGGGGTGGTGGGGAGAAAGTATTACTATGCTAACTCTTTACTTACAGCCTTAGGAGCTACATATCCACCAGGTGCCATGCCTATTCCTGTGGAGAGTTCAAACAGGTCATTGAGTCCACTGCTGACCACTGCAGGAGTAGGTGAAGGAGCAAAGGTGGCAGGCACTGATGATGGGATGAAGGACTGTCCCACCTGCAGGGAAAAAGAGGGAGAGAGAAGATCAGGAAGAACAGATTTACAGTCCTTAAAAATTCTATTTATTTTATCTGTATTGATGTATCAATAAGAAAATACCATAATTAATGATATTCTTAGCTGTCAAATTAGTATACTTTTTTTTTTAGTCATCACAGTTATTTTTTCATCACTGATAAGATACACACACTCTTCAGAAGCTTTATCAAGACAAGAGTATTCAGTAGGATACAGGAACACAGTAATCCAACATTTTGTCTGTTTCCAATTTTAGCTTCCATGATTCTGTGCAAAAGGCCTATAGATTCCCAAACAAAGGGGGAGTTGATTTCTATAGAAAGAGGGAGAAGCAGCCAACTTAAACAGCAGTTTCATTTCCACTTGGGTTCAGCCAAATTTTATTTCCCCATTTAGGCATAAAAATGTGACAGGAAGCTCTCCTTGGGGAGATGGTAGTCACACTCCCATTATGAGGAGAGTCTCACTCTGAGTCCAGGTGACCCTCTAAAGGTCTTTCTAGATGACACCAGGGAATAAGAGCATTCTCCAGTCAAGATGGGAGGTTCCATTTCCATCAGCTCTTTAATGTCAGAAACACAAAGATCTCTACAGGCACCAGACCAATCCCTGAAGATGTCCCTAGATCACATGTGGTACATGACCCCAAAGATTCCAAGTAACCCTATACTATTATCTACTCCTCATATTACTATAAAGGTTTTGGTGTGCAGTGCTAGACAGCAGCAGTGGCTGGTCTGATAATGTGTGCAAAGGAAAGGCATCAATCAGGGAGCAGCGCTTCCCATGGTGAAAAAAACGGATGGCACTTACTGCCGGACTTCCTCCAATGCCCCCGCCAAGGTCACTGCCAAGCTGAAAGAGAGAAAGGAGAGAGAGGAGAGAGAGGTAGAGTTCATTTAGCTAAGTACTAGATGCCCATATAGAATCTGAAAATTGCTCTACCGAGTTGCTGGAAATACATGCCATTCAACTTGTCTCTCAAAGCCTGAGAAAACTCTACATTGCAAAGAAATATGACCTAGGGGAACCAAGTGGTAGTAGTGATGGGGTGTGGCAGTTTTGAGAAAACTTGGAAAGAAGATGGAGCTGGGACATCTCAGGGATGTTTCAGATCCAGTCTTTCCACCAGGATACATGGGCACAAACCTAAACAAGATTTAAAGAATTTGCATATTCTAAGAAGTTCTATTTCCAAGTAGCAATGTTTTAAATATGTTTTATTTTTTTCTTTAAAAATAAATTTAAAGGGGAGAAAAAGGAAAAGTAAAGAAAGACCAAAATATGCTTTGATCTATGAAACTTGCTGCCTCAATGAGATGCAATCAAACCAGTACTGAGCTGCAATTTCAAGCTTCAAAAATTGTAGGTGAAACAAAAGTGATGTTTAGAACATTCTTAAGAAAGAAAACAGCTGAAATGGAAAGATATACTACCTAGGGAGAAGTGGAGAGGCATGCAATGCTTCAAATCTCTCTCATATCAGTACAACTAAGGGGAAATGCTGTGATTTATTTGAAGTATGTCATTTAAAAGAAGGCTAAGTATTAGGGAATTAGACTAATTGAATTAGCTGGCTGACAGGAAAATAATTCCACATGGTTGTAGTTTTGCCCATTTTCAATTCATGCTGAAGGCAGTCTTTCAAAAACATTAAAGAAGAATGAAGCCGAAAATTGCTGGCATGTAAAATGCAGCACGCGCGCACACGCACACACACACACATACACATACACACAAACTAAAGGCACTGTTTACAAAGCAAAATATTTTTATTTTTGTTGTTACAGTTCCATATTTGTTTCTTCCCTAGTTCTCACTATGCACCTACAACAATCAGCAAATGCCTTGTCTGCTCTAAAAACAGACTAGAAGTCTAAAAATTTTCTTTTATTTTCTCATTCAGTTTAGAAGTTTAGAGATCATTGTGCTGTGGTTGTTAAAACATAAAACTGTAATGTATCTTCAGGACTTGGGAAAGAGGATTTATTTATCTTATTTATAAACTTTTAGTAGTATGTAAGATGTTGTTGCCAAAACCTAAAAATCAATCTATACTCAAAATCCATGAGGTCGACAAATGATCTCGCTGATAAGTGGATGATGACACATAATGGGGGGTGGAAAGGGGGCAAGACTGGAGGAAGGAGGGACTCTATAGAGGGAAAAAAGGGGTGGGAGGGGTGGGGGGGAGGAAAAAATAACAGAATGAATCAAACATCATTACCCTATGTAAATGTATGATTACACAAATGGTATGCTGTTACTCCACGTACAAACAGAAACAACATGTATCCCATTTGTTTACAATAAAAATAAATTTTAAAAAAATCCATGAGGTCTATCACAAAATTCTGTTTCTAGACTTGGAGAATAACCTTAGCAGGTACTTAATAACATGCTCTGTAACAAAACTACAGAGCACTCCAAACTAGAGTCAACATTTACAGAAGCTGGTTCCTGAATATTACTAAATGATTAGACATGGGATAAAAATCAATAGTTACATAAATGAAGAGGTCATCCCAAGCAAGAATTTGAATAACCGGAAAAGCGTGAAAGCAAATACAAAAGATTATACATATGCTTTCTCCTTGGTTCTAGAACAGCACACATTTGCAGCACGCTATCTGAAAAGCATGAAATTCCTTTTATTCAAACAGACACTTATATAACATTTACTGTATGCAAGGCATGTAAAGATAAAAGGCAATAAGGGGGCTGTATAGATAAATAAGAACTGGCAGGAAAAACAAAACATGAATGCAAAATCATACAGAATATACTAAAGTAAAAAAAGGAAAGTTCTGAAGGGAACAACCTCTTAGTTGAAGGATAATGAAGAAAAGATTCAAAGAAGTGGCAATGTGTGTTTATCATGAAAGGGATTATAAAATGCAAAAACAGAGGAAGGGCATTTCTCAAACAAGATGAACAAAACCTGAAAAAAAGCAAGCATAGAAGCATGATCAGGAAAAAAGAACAGACCAATTAAGACTGGAGCAGAGAGTAGATATGTGTTTTTTAAAAAGCTGTACAAAGTATGTCTGCAAAGGCAGTCTAATTTGGGGAGGTCTTTAAGTTTTAATTTCCCCTTTATAAAAATCTGAAGGTTCTTAGACTAAGATTCAAACTTTCAAACACTAATAACTATTTCCATTATGTATGAGTAACTATGATTTTCAACCTTATATATACAATGGAATCAATCACCTGTTTGTGTGTGTGCACTGGGGGGCAGGGGTGTGGGTGCTTTAAAAAACGCTATTAGCCAGGAGCAGTAGTGCATGCCTGTAGTCCCTGCTACTTGAGAAGTGGAGGCAAGAGGACCACTTGAGCTCATGAGTTAGAAAACAGCCTGGGCAACATAGATCTCATTTCAAAAAATAAAATATGAATTTTAGAAATTAAAAAATGCTATTGCCTGAGTCTTATTCCCAGAGTCAGTAATTTAATATTTCTAAAGGACACTGCGAGTATCAGAATTTTGAAAAGCTTCCCTAGTTGATTCTAATGTATAACCAAGGTTAAAAACATTGTAGTAGAGAATTAATTATTATTTGGGGTACACATGGCTCATCTATTCAGAAATGACTTCAGAGTTTACTTCTGAATAAAAAGGAGGTCAGAATTTGGGCAGAAAGAAAGAAAACCCCTTTCTAAAGAAGGTGAGCAAATCATGGAAAGGGTTCTATAAAACATCTCATCTGTCCTGATTCTTTGATGTGGTTTTATGACCTTCTACTAGGCTTACCCTTTATCCCTCAACCACTTCCTCCTCTAGCCAGGCTTAGAAACCAAGTTTAAAGAGAATTCTTTATGGACCTGGTTGGAACTCAATGACAAAAAGGGGTCCGGGGGAGAGAACCCACATTGGAAAGGAAACAGTAAATATGCTAAATACAATAAAAGGTATTAAGAAAAAGTATTCATTGGTGATATTTATAACAATGAAAATATAAAGCCCATTTATAGCCCTTTCTTAGAATTTATTCTTATCTTTGAATATCATGTGAACACTGTCTTAGTTAGAAAAAATATAAATATAGTCTCACCCATGGTCAATTTTATTCATAATTACGGAAGAAACTGAAAAACAACCCTGATATTCCTTTGTTTATGTTCAGTATATCAGAGGCAACTAGCCAGAATCAAGAACTCTTCAGGTACATATACACAATGGAATATTACTCAGTCATAAAGAAGAATGAAATTATGGCATTTGCCAGTAAATGGATGGAACTGGAGGCTATCATGCTAAGTGAACTAAAACAATCCCAAAAAACCAAAGGCCTCAATGCGGGGATGCTGAGCAGTGGGGAGGGAGGAGTATAGGTTCACCGGAAGGTGGGGGTTTAGGGGGAAGGGAGGGAGGATGGGAATGGGAAAGACAAAAGAATGAATGGGAAATAACTTTCTTATGTTCATATATGAATACACGACCAATGCAACTCCACGTCATGTACAACACATGAATGGGAAGTTATACCCCATGTATGTATAATATGTCAAAATACATTCTACTGTCATGTATAACTAAAAAGAACAAATAAAAACAAAAACAAAAACAAAAACTCTCACTTGACCCAGACAAGGTCCTAAGGGTATCAGAGACACACAGCCAGTAATATAAAGTTGCACCTAATTGTGCTATGTCCAGAGAGTGCAAAGAACAACTTCAATATGTGTTTTCTAACTAGCAAGACTACAGCTTATTCAGACTTTATTCTGCATCTTTTCTCTTAATGTAAAAAGAGAAAATAAGGGGAAGTTTATCCTCCTCTCTGAAAACATGGCAAGGTGCTAGCACAACAATTGGGGCGGGGAAGGGGGGAGGCAGTGAGTAATAAATGTCAGGAAGGATGGAAGCCAATTACCCAGTAAGTGGCCTCACCTATCTACTATAGTGACAAGCAGGATGAAGCAGATAATTAAGAAAAAAAAAAAAAAAAGGAGACCCAGGAAAACAGATGGTTGTATATCAGCCTGAACTAGACATTAACCATTTCAGTTCAGTTTCCGGTATTATTTGGAGTCAGGTTCATCTATCAGGGACTACTTTGGGCCCATACTTACCAGGAGCCCATATTAAATCAAATTAAGACTTGTAAAACTCAGAGTGATATCAGTGAAACTGGTGAGAGTCAACAGTGAAAAGGAATGAGTGTAGGACATGGCTTTATTCCTGATCTTAGGTATCTAGATACTGTTTTAAGTGTCTCCTGGAGCTATCCACAGCTCAATGTTCCCAAAATTGCCTTACTGAAGCTGCCATTTTCTCCATGAAGGAAATAATGTCAACTACGGGCCAAATGAAACATCATACAGGAAGGAGGGAGGGGTGCCAACTTTAGGAAAAGAATATTTCAAATGCTGAAAATTAAGCAGAATTCTCCTAAAGATCTTTAGCTGATACCCAGGTTCAATTTTTTTTGCTAGTGGTATAGTTCCCCCAGACCCCTAAGAATGAAGTTAATATTTGGCTACTGTTCAAGAGTGGTCACTTTACTATGTCTGAAGTGCTAAATGAGACTCAATTCATGGTGAACTACACAATAATGTGTCATTGCACTATTAGTTCAGTAACTGAATAGTAAGCAGTGATTTCTGTGGTAACTTACTGTGACTTACAGGCTAATGTGATTTCAGAGTGATAGCAAGAGCTCTGTAGCAGAGTCAGGCAGTCAAAAGTTAGAGAGTTGAGCCTTCATATAAGCTCCAGGTCAGCTATAGATACCAAAGGAACAATAACATTCAACAGCAATATGATACTGAATCACAGAGAGAACCCAAGACCGAAGCTCTACAGGGGAAAAAGATTGCCTGACTCAAAGAAACAGAATTTTTTTTTTTTTTTTTTTTTAATAAAGGAATATCAACTGACCAGATTTTTTTAAAAAAAACTGCCACAAATCAGCATAGTGACTGATCTGGGTTAGCCCATTTTAGGTGTATCTACCTGCTTTTGAAACTGTGGAGATTGAGTATCTGAAGACATTTTCTTAATTACGGGTATATATCTTAAGTTCAGATATTTCTATGGTCCTGTCTACAGTGCTTACCTCTTTTATGTCATGCTTTCCAAAACTCACTGAATTGAAGGGAATTCAAGGAATGCATCAAGTAATATGGCTTACCAATATTCAACAACAGAATGATGTCAAAATAGGATACAGTGGGGCTGGGGTTGTGGCTCAGTGGTAGAGTGCTTGCCTAACGTGTGAGGCACTGGGTTCGATTCTCAGCACCACATATAAATAAATAAATAAAGATCCATCAACAAATAAAAATAAAAAAATAGGATACAATGATTCCTATCACAAACAATAAAACTGCTTTCAAAATCCTAGTGGTATCAAAAACAACAATCTGTTTTTCTTATTAGGGTTTAGATTTTAGAAGGCACACAGCATTTCAGAGGTGAAAGCAAGGTTCTCAGCCATTGGTTCTCCCAATAGCTATGCAGAAAAGCCTCATAATATATAACTAAAGAAATTGGTTAAAAGACTGTAACCATGCAAAAGCTATTTAAGTAAACTGATAGCTAAAAGTAGACCTATGATTTTAGCCCAAGTGAGCTAAAATCATATAAAATCATCAGAACATTCCTTGAGGGGAAAAAAAGGCTTCTATATCAGTAGTAAAGTAGGGTAATACAACAGATTACTTTCTGGTAAGGAATAAAAAGTTCTCACAATGGCCACAAAATTTAATGTTGAATGTAATAAAAATCCACAGGAAAATCTCTGCATCCTGCTTCACTGTACTTCACAGTATTTACAACTTTGCTATATATGTATTTATCACTTATCTGTCTTACCCCCCACCCCACATTAGCAAATTAGCTTGCAAAGAGTCTTCTATTCACAGCTACATATAGGACATATAACAGTAAGCACTCAAGTAGTTATTTATTGAATGAATTAATGTTCTAGTAACTATGTAAGTAGGGCTACTGGCAATATTCTTGGGAAACAATTTTGAAACAAATCCTTTTATTGGAAAAGATGCTCACCAAAGGGAAAGAAAGCTGACAAAATTGTTTATTAACTGGTCTAGAACACAGTATCTTCATCAACATTGCCAACACACATGAAAAGAACCAATGGAGGAAATATGAACCCCTCTATGCCAAAGCTTTTTCTAGAGGGAAAATGTATTGTCTGTGTGGTTCTGGTAGCAAGTTTTTAGCAAAAGAACACTTATACATCTTTTAATTGTCCTGAAAATACTAGTGGTTTATTGCTATTCATTGCCAAATAGATGGGGAGATGAGATTTCAATACTTAAAGAAGGTAAGATGAACAATCTTGATCCTTCTGCTGCAAGAAAGGTATATAACCTTATCCAGTCTCTCTTTTCACAAATAAAAACAGTTCTACAGTTCTCAAACCTCTAGGGAAACACGAAGGTACAGCACAGAGAGGCCCAGGGAAAGCAACCTCGTTCCATTTTACATTTTAAGCCCTAACACATCAGAGTTTAGTCTGTGTTTACATCACTCAACATCAAGTAAGACAACATTGCAAGACATGATCAGTAAGCTATGTTTATCGTGAAGCTTTAAATGCAGCCTGCACTTTACTATGTACTCTAGAGACCATGTACCCATTTGATAAGGATCAAAGTTAGGTGAAACTGAACTCTATTCTACAAGTTTGCATAAAGAACAAACAAACTGGATGAATCAGGATAGTGGAAAGAGGAAAAAAATTGAAGCTTTTGTTTGCAGCACTGGCAACTGAACCAGGGCATTCTACAACTAAGCTGCAACTCCAGCCCTTTTTTCTTAAATTTAATTTTTATTTTTTAAAATTTGTCCTAATTAGTTATACATGACAGTAGAATGCACTTTAATACATCATATATAGATGGAGTATAATTTCTCATTCTTCTGGTTGTACATGATGTAGAATTATATCAGTCGTATAGTTACATATGTACATAGGGTAATAATGTTCCCAGTCCTTTTTATTTTGCCTCAGGATCTCACTAAATTGCTGAGACTGGCCTTGAACTTCTGATCCTCCTGACTCAGACTCCCTAGTCACTGGCATTGCAAGTGTGCACCACCATGCCAGGCTTAAATTTTGAAGTTTTGAAGAAATCCTAGGTTCCAGTTCTAATTTTCACTTACTTGCTATGTCACCTTGCAGTTTTCTGTAAAATGAAGCATAATACCAATTATGCTGTCAGATTATTCTGAGGATTAGAATTATAAAAGTTCAAGCACAAAAACTGGCACTCAATAATTAGTAACTATTCCCCAAAATGACTACTATAGTTAGATAGGTCTCCAAAGGGTACATGTGTTAAAGGCTTGGTTCCCAGTCCATGGTGCAACTGGGAGGCAGAACTTTTAAGAGATGGAACCTGGTAGAAAGGTCATGAGAGATGTACCCTTAAATAGGAGAGTGGAACTCTTTGTCTCTTTCTTTCATTTGCCATAAGGTGAGTGGTTTGGTCTATCATGCAATTGTACCAGGATATGCTTGCTGTCTTGCCACAGACCCAAAAGCAAGAGGGCCAACTGAACATAGACTGAAACTTCTAAAACTGTGAGCCAAAAGTATTTTTTTCTCCTTACAAGTCTATGATTTCAGGTTTTTCTTACAGTGACAGAAAGCTGACTAATTACACTGTCTGAAACCAATCTTGCTTAAACTTATGTGTTGATAAAAAGACAGCACTGATAGAAGACAAAATGAAAAATTTACTGGGCAAAACCAGGCAACAACTTATAAAGATCTCTTTACATAACAAAACTCCAAAAACTAGGCCTGTAAGTCACTGCAAAAACTCCCCCAAAGGAAGAAAAGGTAAAGTGCAAAATCAGTATGAATGATGAATTTTCCATGGGCCAAAAAAACTCAACACTATTAATAGATTACTTATGAAAAAAATATCTGGAAGGTAAAAGCCTGTAAGAAACAGTGTGTGAAGTTTTGAAACACATATACCAGGAGTTAAGAAAAGGCCAAGTTCCCCTGCATGCTATTACACACGAACATAATTTACCTTTCTCTAGTACAAAACCCTTTAACAGTGTACAGAAAGGGTACTTTGGATAGTGCTTCCTTTCCATTTTAAAATATATACCACTGCCACTTATCTAAACAGAATAATGCACAATACCATGCATGAACAAAAGACTAATTTACTCAAGGCCTCTGCTGGCAGACTGATAGTTGGGATTCAATGATTACTTAAAAAATCCTTACAGATGTCAGACTCCTGAGCACATAACACATGTGCAAGACACAAGGTCAGTAGGTCAGGAAACCAGAAAGATCTACACTGAGAGAAAAATCAGACTACCTAAAACAAGCAATTTCATAAATATCTAAGGCATTTATAATAACAAATAAACAAAAACACAATACAATACATGCATGGCTTTCAAAACAAAGAAACAAACAAAAAAAGACCAAACAACTACTTTTTGCAAGCCTTCACTTAAAAATAATGTAGTATTATGCTCTGTGTGCAGAGTAGATCAACCACATAAGTTACATTTCTTGAATTCACTCCATAACAAGGTGATAGTTAAGGAGAAAATTACCTGTAGTTTCCTGTTATACCTGTAGTATAAGCAAAAGAAAATATGCTGAAGGTCAAGCAAAAAATTGGGATCTGGGGGCTGGGGAGATAGCTCAGTGAGTAGAGTGCTTGCCTTGTAAGCACAAGGCCCTGGGTTCGATCTCCAGCACCCCCCCCAAAAAAAAAAAAAAAAAAAAAAATTGGATCTGGATGTTCCAATTAGAAAACTAAAGAAAACAGGTAGGGAATTCATTTTAAGGCCTGTGCCATTCCATTTTTAACATTCAGCCTAAATCAATGATTTTCAAAGGTAATTGCCTCCTCAAAAGCATGCAATAATCAACCATCTGGGAGGTATGATACATGTATTTTCCTTATTCACAGCAATATCCCAACCCCAAACTCGTTTAAGAATCACAGATGTTACAAGACATTACTGGTGGAAGAAGACTTGAAAATGCAGGTGTGCTGTGTCAATTAATGAACATTTCCTGAATGTGACAGTTCTAGAAAAAGGTCACAATTCACTAAATCTCAAAATTTCACAAGTATGATGATGAAAGAAGGAAATAGAAACATCTCATGGGAGAACCACTGGGATATAAAAAGAATAAAAATAACTTCTAATGGGAAGTAAGGAAAGGTAGAAAGGACCCTGGGATTAACTATCTAAATTGGTCAAATTTAACTTCCAGTGAACTTCTGATAGGTTGGTTCATCTAACAAAAAAAGAAACAGAGAAGTCTTTTTTTGGAGGATGTGCCAAAGAGTTTTGCAAGAAAATAGTATTATTTTAAAAATTATTCGTATTATTGTGTGTGTGTATAAGTCGATGTCTTACCTTAGAGATAAGTTATCTAACTTCATTTTGAATTTCTTTGGGTTCAATATTCTCAATCCTGGCCGCAAAATTAAATTAAGACGCACAACTTTTTAAAAATAACAATGTCTTGGTCTTACCTTGTGGTTTGTTAAACTGCTTGTGGGCCCAGGTATTGATTTTATGTATGTATGTATGTATGTATGTATGTATGTATGTGGTGTTGGGGACTGAACTCAGGGCATGTGCATGGCAGGTAAGTTTCTACCAGAGCTTCATTCCCAGCCCTTGACATTTTTATTTTGAGAAAGGGTCTCACTAAGTTGCCCTGGCTGGCCTTGAACTTGTGATCCTCTTGCCTCAGCCTCCAAGTAGCTGGGATTACAGGTGTGCACCACTGTACCCAGATAATCTTTTTTTTTTTTTTTTTTGGGGGGGGTGTTACTGGGGAGTGAATCCAGGGGCACTTAACCACTGAGACACATTCCCCAGTCCTTTTTTGTATTTTATTTAGAGACAGGGTCTCACTGAGTTACTTAGGGCCTTGCTAAGTTGCTGAGGCTGGTTTTAGAACCCTTGATCCTCCTGCCTCAGTCTCCCAAGTCACTGGGATTACAGGTATGTGCCACCACTCTCAGCAATAGTATTGTTTTTAATGTTACTGATGTGGGACTAACTGTGTAGCTAGAAGTGAGAACCATGAAGAGGTTAGGAGCTGCCAAGCAATACTTCATAAGCTGTACACCTCTGACCTTTATGGGTGAGGTTGTTAGAAACCAATGCTAAAAGCAGCAGCAACTGTCCAGAGGCCTGGACCATAACTGTTATGGTTTAAACATGTTAAATGCTAATGCGTTAAAGACTTAGTCACCAGTCGCAAATGACAGATTCTGTAGAAGGTGGAGCCCACTGGAAGGAAGTCAGATCGCTGAGAATGTGTCTTAGAAGGCTATACCGGGACTCTGCCCCCTTTCTATCTCTGTCTCTCTACTTTCCAATTGCTATGAGGTAAGCAGCCTCCTTCATTACATGCTCCTGTCACCACACGTTCCACCTCACCAGAGGCCCAACCAAATGGGGCCAAGCAACTGAAACTTCTGAAATTGTGAGCCAAAATAATTCCTCCTTATAAGTTGATTATCTCAACATATTTTGTTTCCAACAATGGAAGACTGAGTAACACAATACATTCTCTGAAAAGATCACTGAGCTAACCTAAATGCCATTGGCCAAATAACCACAGAATTTTAATTCTGGTCATATTTTATTTTATTATTTGTTATTTATTGTTTGATTGATTTAGGTACCAGGGTTTGAACCCTGAGGCATTTAACCACTGAGATACATCCCTAGTCCTTTTTTGTATTTTATTTTGAGACAGGGTCTTGCTAAGTTGCTTAGGACCTCTCTAAGTTGCTGAGATTGGCTATGAACTTGAGATTCTCCTGTTTCAGCCTCCTGAGCTGCTGGGATTTCAGGTGTGCACCACTGTGAACCTTGGCCATATTTTAAATGTAGACTTGAGTCATATTCCTTTATGGGGAGTAGGGCAAGTGCTGGGAATTGAACCCAGCAGCTTTACCACTAAAGTTACATCCCCATTTCTCCTTATTTGTTTATTTATTTAAGCTAATTTGTTTAAGACCTTGCTGAACTGCTGGTCTTGAACTTTTAATCCTCCTGATCCTCCTGTCTCAGCCTCCAGTTACTGGGATTACAGGAGTAAGTTATCATGCCCACCTGGCTGGAGATCTGAGTCACAGTCTAATAGAGAGCAACACTATTCTCCCTAGAGAAAAAGGCTCTCAGTAATTTCACAAGTTTCTTGCCCTTTCTCAATTAATTTAGGGAAAGGAAGGGGCCCTTTTTTCAGGAATGAATTTACTACTGAAGTCAAGAGAAAAAGGTGTCTGAGTTTACCAGTAGCTATGGTTCAAACACCAAGGTCAAGTGGTTCATAGTGGTTACAGGTATTCTATTGTCCTTACTATACCAAAGGTGGCCCAGGGACCAGAAGCTTCAGCATCTCCTGGGAGTTAGTTAAGAAATGCAGACTCCTAGGTCTTGCCTCAGATCAACTTAATCAGTAATCTCTCCTGTACAAGATATTCAGAAGGTATACATACACACATTAACCCTCTCTAGTTTTGAGAATGTGTTCAAAAAATGGCACTGTCCATATAGATTAATATAACTTTATAGTAACAAAAACAGCATGGTATTGGCACCAAAATAGACAGGTAGATCAATGGTACAGAATAGAGGACACGGACACAAACCCAAATAAATACAATTTTCTAATACTAGACAAAGGTGCCAAAAATATGCAATGAAGAAAAGATAGCCTCTTCAAATGGTGCTGGGAAAACTGGAAATCCATATGCAACAGAATGAAACTAAACCCCTACCTCTCACCCTGCACAAAACTCAACTCACAATGGATCAAGGACCCTGAAATCAGACCAGAGACCCTGATTCTTACAGAACAAAAAGTAGGTCCAAATCTTCACCTTGTTGGCTTAGGATCAGACTTCCTTAACAGGACTCCCATAGCACAAGAAATAAAAGCAAGAATCAATAACTGGGATAGATTCAAACTAAATAGCTTTCTCTCAGCAAAGGAAACTATCAGCAATGAGAAGAGAGAGCCTACAGAGTGGGAGAATATCTTTGCCACTCATACTTCAGATAGAGCACTAATTTCCAGAATATATAAAGAACTCAAAAAACTCTACACCAAGAATACAAACAATCCAATCAACAAATGGGCTAAGGAAATGAACAGACACTTCACAGAAGATCTACAAGCAATCAACATATGGAAAAATGTTCACCATCTTTAGTAATAAGAGAAATGCAAATCAAAACTACACAAAGATTCCATCTCACCCCAATTAGAATGGTGATTATCAAGAATACAAGCAACAATAGGTGTTGGTGAGGATGTGGGGAAAAAGGTACACTCATACATTGCTGGTGGGGCTGCAAATTAGTGCAGCCACTCTGGAAAGCAGTGTGGAGATTCCTTAGAAAACTTGGAATGGACCTACCATTTGACCCAGCTATCCCACTCCTCGGCCTATACCCAAAGGACTTAAAATCAGCATACTACAGAGATACAGCCACATCAATGTTCATAGCTGCTCAATTCACAATAGCCAGACTATGGAACCAACCTAGGTGCCCTTCAATTGATGAATGGATAAAGAAACTGTGATATATATATATATATACAATAGAATATTACTCAGCCATAAAGAATAATAAAATTATGGCATTTGCAGGCAAATGGATGAAATCATGCTAAGTGAGATAAGCCAATCTAAAAAATCCAAAAGATGAATGATCTTACTGATAAGTGGATGATGACACATAATGGGGGGTGGGAGGGGGACAAGAATGGAGGAAGGAGGGACTGTATAGAGGGAAAAGAGAGGTGGGAGGGGTGGGGGGAAAGGGGAAAAAATAACAGAATGAATCAAACATCATCACTCTATGTAAATGTATGAATATGCAAATGGTATGCTGTTACTCCATGTACAAACAGAAACATGTATCCCATTTGTTTACAATAAAAAAAAAGATAACCTTGAAGATTACTTTCCTCTCTAAATTAGATTATTTGCCCGAGAACAATAAAAGCAGTTTTAAAAATGGCATAGTCCACCAGGCGTGGTGGTGCATGCCTGTAATTTCAGTGGCTCGGGAGGCTTAGGTAGGAGGATTGTGAGTTCCAAGTCAGCCTCAGCAAAAAGAGAGGTGCTAAGCAACTCAGTGAGATCCTGTCTCTAATAAAATACAAAATAGGGCTGGGGATGTGGCTCAGTGGTTGAGTGCCCCTGAGTTCAATCCTCAGTTAAAAAAAAAAAAAAGGAAGAAGGGAAGGGAGGGAGGTGGGAGAGGGGAGGGGAGGGGGAAAGGGAGAGGAGGGGAGGGGAAAGAAAGGGGAGGGGAGGGGAGGGAAGGAAAGGAAAGGAAGGAAGAAAGAAAAAGTGGCATAGTCCATTGCTGCCTTATAAACTTATCTTCAATGCAGTCAGATTTAGGCCTGCCTTGTGATGTTCTTGTAAAAGGAATCCTATTTCTCTGAGTGATTATGTATTCAATCCAAAGTAAAAATAAGTACTCTTTTCTTTCTCATTTTGATTTCTGGGATAAATTATATCCCAAAAGAAGCTCAAAAAATCTGTACTGTAAAAACTTTCTAGTGCTACAAGACCAAGGATACCATTTTAAATATCAAAGTCAGGAAAAGCTAAAATTTAGTTACATGGGAACATTACTGTGCCTACCTAGCAAAGACTACAAAATATTTAGAAATCCAAATTGAAAAAAATCATCTTACTTCCCCACACCAAAAAGAATGTTGCTTACAAGAAAAAAAAAAGCAGATTAAAAAGGAAAGAAATAGAAAATGGAAAACAGTCTATGTGCAACTTCAGCTAGTAGAATCCAAGCAAGTTCTAACAGTTTTTCTATCTGAAGTAATACAAGAATTCTAATAGATAACTGGATATCCATATACAGGAATAAAACTCATTGGTTTTGGAAGCTGGCAAGAATTAATACAGAGTCAAGTGGAAATAACATGTCTCTTTCTTTCTGTGCTAAATAAAAGTGCATCAGGAAATAAAAAGTCTAGAATCCTCCATCCCTCAATGTCACTCTTTGGGTCAATGAGTTCACTATGCCATAAGCTATCAGGGATGGTAGTAAGCAAGGTTAAGGCATAAACTTGAAGAGGATACAATATTCAGCCTGTGGTTGATGTGTCAAAAAAATAGGAAGGGCTATTTTTAATTTTATAAGGGATTCTTGTGAGCCTCCATGAATATTTAAATATTCATTTGTTCACCTTCTGATTCTATAAGGAAGCTAAATGGCAACATGGAATGATGATATGAGGAAACTATTCTGCTTATATAATCAGTCAAGCCCATTTATTAAAGATAAGAATATGAAAAGCAACCCCCCCCAAAATGTTACCCCCCCCAAAAAAAAAAAAATAAAAGCACTCATTTGAGTCAATATAAGCTGAAATCCATTGCTTGGCTAGTGTATAGATTCTGGAAGCAGTGACTTTCCATTAGTAAAATGCGCAACCCAGAGAGAGATGACTGTTACCCTATTTCCTCAGACTTTCTGCTAGTCAAAAAATAATGCCACCTGTACTGGCTGGCATTAAACCCCAGGCACAATGTTGCTCATAAAGTATAAGAGACGATGCTGGGATGTATAGCAGAGAATGAGGTTGTTTTGTTTATATATCTCTGAGAACACAAATTTTTCATAAATATGGTATTTGTCTTCCGGTGATGTGGGGAAAACTTATTGGGCACCTTTATAGCCACTAGGTTGAGAAACATCTCATTTCAAGTGTTTAGCTAAAAGAGACACTCTAATTCCACCACAGTTAAGTAACTTGTTTGCAGGAAGCCATGTGATAAGACAAGTTATTTTCCTGGTCTCTATATAGACTGAAGATCACACTTAACATTTCTCATTCATCTTGTACAGCAACAAGAAAATAATTCTGGTTCCTATTGATGGCACATATTCACAGACAGTGTAGACTTTGGAGCCTTTTAGTATTAGAATCCTGGAAGCTAATTAAATTGGAAGTATAACATGGTAGAAGAGGTGGGGATGAAGGGGATAAATAACCAATCAAACAGTTCTTCCCAATGTAACAGAGGTACCTTTTATATAAAAATGGCTCAAATGGCTGCCTCAAAACCTTTCAGAATTGGACAAGGCATAAGCCAATAAAAAATTTAAAAGGTACAGGCTTGAAAACCACAACACAGGATGATCTTTACGAGGCCTCTTTAATGCTATTCAGGTCAAAAGGAGCATTTACAGGGTTGATCCAGAGTTAAGAAGCAGGAACAATAATATACTCCATAAAGGATATTAGATATTAAAATTGCTGAACAACAAAATTCTATTTAGAGGCAAGATAATAGAATAATTGTATACACTTGCAGACATGCCTAATACCAATGATGAACAGTACTGTAATTAACCTAGACAAATTATCCTGTCCTTTATCAAAGGACATTACTGCTTATTATGGAAAGGTCTAGTTCTAAAAAGCTGAATAAAAATAAAAATAAAAAGTTCTAGCATAATAAGAACTAAAAATAACCAGAGAATGGGAGAAGAAAGATACTTACCAGACTATCCAGTCCTCCTCCTAAGAGATCCACTGCTCCCATCTGCATGGAGGACACCTGTGGCACATTGACTGGGGGACCAAGGTCAAGATTTAAAAGATCCCCTAGAAGGTCTCCTTGAGAAGGGATAACCTGAGGCTGTTCCAGGTTGGTTGCAGTGGTGGTGCCAACAGGGCTGTCACCTGCATCAGTGCTGTAGTCATATATACACAGAGAAAAGAGAAAGGTCAATTTTACATAGGACATAACGAGGCAGCAAAGGAATATCAGATTTATAACTATAAAACATTTTAAAATTCAATTAGAGGGTTGCAGATGTAGTCCAGTGGTAGAGTGCTTTCCTGGCATGTATGAGGTCCTACTTTTGACAAACCCTGCCCTCAGAAAAAAATAAAGAAATAAAAATTCAATAAAAAATTGAAATAATTTTTTCTTTAAAAACATAAAAAATAAAATGTTCAGGTATTGAATTTATTTTGCTTGTTTTGGGTGTTGAGGATTGAACTTAGGTCCTTGTGCATGCTAAACACATGCTCTACTAGTAAGCTAAACCTACAGCCCCAAGATCCTCAGTTCTTAATTCTTTTAGGTTTCAAGTAAGAAAAATGAGTAGAGAAGTCCAACAGGCAGCTAATGACAAGTGACTGGCAGTGAGAGAGAAAAATTTGGGAAGAAATTCATATATATATCTCAGGTGAAATCACCACAAGAAGATATGGTAATAAGAGCAAGGGATCAAGAATTAGAAGACTAAAATCAAGTATTGGCTCCACTAATTGCAAGTTGCATAATTTTGGACAGATGACAACTTCTCTGTGAGGAGAGGAAGAGAAAGGGCTGGGAGCAATCCTTAAGCAGTCGAATTCTGCGGGTTAACAGGACCAATAACCGAGAAGGATACTTACAAGCTGACTGATGAACCAATAGCTAGCTAGGATGTTCACAGACTGACAAAGTTTCCTCATCAATAAAATTATAACAATATCATCCAAACACAGGGCTTTATTATAGCAAGGAAAATAAAAATATTTTATAAGTGGTACAGTTTTATAGCAGTAGTAGCTGTGGTTGGTAAATAATTTCCCTAAGGGAATACATAGATAGACATAGAAAAAGAGGGTTCTGGGGCTAAGGCTATAGCTCCGTTGGTACAGTGCTTGAGTTGCAAGCATAAGGCCCTACGTTCAATTCACAGCACCACAAAAAAAAAAAAAAAAAAAAGGAAGAAAAAAGAAAAAGAGGGTTCAGACTGAGCCTTCTGAGACAACCAAGATTAACGGTCAGAGAAGAGAATAAACATGGAACTGAAAAGATTAAAAATCATCTAAGAAAGAAGACTTAGAAGGAAAAAGTATCAAGGAAGCCACAGTGAGACGAGGCCAAATACGAAGAAAAAAGTCAAAGGGGAAGTACTTTCATATACACCTGGCAAGAAATATATGAAATCTTCATAGATTATTCTCTACACGTGAAATTATGTCATTTTATTGTAAGAACCCAGAAAGCACTCCGGACATGGGAACTCACAGAGTTTATTAAGCAAACAGAGTGTCTCCCAGCAGGGTTAGAGAGAAAATGAGAGGAAAAGAGAGAGAGCACGCGCAAGAATGAGTGTGAAAAGCGAGGAGAGAGAAAGAGAGTGAACAGGAAAGAGAAAGCATGAATGTGAGGAGAGGAAGAGAAAGGGCTGGGAGCAATCCTTAAGCAGTCGAATTCTGCGGGTTAACAGGACCAATAACCGAGAAAGATACTTGCAAGCTGACTGATGAACCAATAGCTAGCTAGGATGTTCACAGACTGACAAGAAGTTGGGAGGTGGGGAAATGACTGCAGTGGAAAGGGTGGGGAGCAGCTTTATATTATATTACACTTATGACCTATGCCATTTAGAAAATGTGACAAAACAGATCTATTTATTAGTAATTCAAAGAATATGGTAGAATAGGTAGTTATGCACATATTTTTTTTTTTCACTGTAATGGAAGTAAGCGTACTATGACAAGAAAAAGTGAGTTAGATAACAGGAGTAAAAGAGCCTGTAAATTCATGATATACATTAAAGAACATGATAAATCATTAGTATACATTCTTATTAAAGGGAAAATACAAGAAAATTAATATGAAAGTGTTTCCCATCGTGACCTCATGGGAAATAACTGCATAAATGTCACCAGAGCAATATATTTAAAAGGTGAGAATTTTTCTAAATTAGACAAGTATTTACCACCTCACCTCCAGAGAGCAGTTGTTTAAGTATTAAACATTGTGAGTATATTAAGAGAACATGTCTCCTTCTACTGAGTGATTTTAAAAGATACAGTGAAATAAGCATTTTTAAACCTTTTATGAGGTAAAATTAAGCTTTTAAGTGCTGTTTTATTTCATATCAAAGTGTATACTTATTAACCTTATACAGCAGAAGAGAGTTAGGTAATATGTCACTTGCAGCAAAGCATCATCCCCACTTGTATGAAAAGGTGTTTTTCCTATTTTTGTATATCCTTTAAAAACAAAAAGCAAGACTGCTCACTGTCAGGCGCCTATCATCCGCCATTTGCCTGCCTCTCGCCTATCCATCACCTGCCTTTTACCTACCCATCACCCACCGCCCGAGGTTAACCTCCCGATTGTCCGACAGCAGTCAGCAAACTGACCGCAGACCACCAGTGGAGGCCAGCTACCTGCTGTTGCCTGGAAGTTCACTATCGAAGTACCTGCAGGTTTGGTTACACATGGCTGCCACCATTTTGAGACAACAGCCAGGCCCCATAGGACCCCTAGCCGAACTGACTAAGCCCTGTCTCCAGGATCTCTCGGCCGGACCTATCACTCCCTGCCTCTGAGGCCCTCACATCGACTGACTGCTCCCCGTCACCAGGACCCCTAGACTGACTGACTATGCCCTATCACCAGGACCCCCAGACCAACTGATTGCACCCCACCCTCCAGGATCCTGCAACCAAACTGAACACACCCCACCTCCAGGACTCCTGCTCGACCAACTGCACCCTGCCTCCAAGACCTCCAGCCGACCACGCCCACACCCCAAGCTGCAGCTCCCCCATTTGCCAACACCCAGAGCGGCCATCTTGGATAATCCTGGAAGCCATATCTTTCATCTTTAGGTGGGGCAAAACTCATCCTGAGACACCTGCTAGAGACTGGAAGCTCACTGTCAGGTACCTCTCATATATCAGATTACTGAAAACTGAGAGGTTGGACTACTATATGACTGTTATAGTGTAGATTTTCTTTTTTCTCCTCATTGAAAATTTTTAAGTTTTTATTTCTTTACTTTTCTCCCTCTCTTTTCCTTTTGTTTACCTGTTCTCTCAGTCTCTTTCTCCTTTTTTTGCATGCTAACAACCAACTTCTTTTGATTACACTCCCACTCTATTATCTAGAACTTCTATATATTCTTTTCTTATCCCATTAACAGCTACATCCTACACCCCTCCACATCCTCCTTGTCCTCCATTAGAAACTGTAGACCTTATTGCAAATCTATGTTATACTGAAGATAATAATTGAATTCATTTTGTTTATTATGACAATATTGTTAACATCCTCATAGGGGCTATTTGGTTTAGAGTTGCATGTCTGAACTGGGCACTGCTAATATTCATCTCCCCCTTAAAGAAAAGGTTTTGGAAACCTATAGGGTCACTATAAGCCTTTAGGGGGGAAACTGCAATACCCCAGAGATCTACACTGCTAGTGGAGAAGGTACATGAACAACATGAAAAAACAAGGGAAGAAAATGATCCAAACAAATGTAGATTCTATATTAAGAGAATCCAATGACAGTATGGTAGAAGAAATGTCAGAAAAGAAACTTCAGATTATATATGATTAAGATGATTCATGAAGCAAAGGATGAGATAAGAGAGCAAATGCAGGCAATGAATGATCATACCAATGAGCAGCTGAAAGAGCAACTGCAGGAAGCAAAAGATCATTTCAACAAAGAGAGATTCTCAAAAAAACAAAAACAAAAAACAAATGGAAATCCTTGAAATGAAGGAAACAATAAGCCAAAAACAAAAAGCAGGAACAATTATTAATCAGATAATGACATTATATATGAGATTGTGTTTCTTTTAGATAGTTTAAGTAATAATTCTTTCCTTGTGTTCAGAAAGTGTTATTTTGGATCCCCAGCACCGCAAAAAAAAAAAAAAAAAGTTATTTTGGTTCGTTGATTTATTTTCCTCCTCTCGTTTGAAGGTCAAAAGTTATCAGAAGGCCAGATTAAATGGCATACAAATAGTTACATGGGTAAGCTAAAATAGAAAATCCACATCTATGTAAAAAGTTGAAGCACAAACCAGAAGAAATACTAGGATACATAGAATATTAGAAATATTAGAAATACACAGTCATATTTAGAGAATATTGCACATGCTTGCCTTCAAGGACAAATTCCCTAATCTGTTATAAGGCCTAATCTTCGTGAATCCACACATCTCCTTGGGGTTAAAATCATAGCACTGACCTACAACCAAACATTCAGCTCAACTAACGGTCATAAAAGATTAATAATTAACTTTCTTGGGTGTTGCCATTTCCTTTTTCTCTCCTCTGTCCTGATAGTCTGTTAAAATAAAGGCCAAAATGTTGACTACACCAATTTGTAAAGGAATAAATTCTATGCTTTTGGCCACTCATGAACTACTTAAACAGAAATATACATTAAACAATGGTACAACACATTCATTTAATGGAAACCCAGTTATTCTAACTACTCTGGGAGTAAATTTTTCTTTCTTCCTTTTTTCTTTGTGGATTGAACCTGGGGCTTTACACATATGAGGCAAGTACTTCAGCACTGAGCTACATCCTCAGTCCTTTCTGGAGCAAATTCTACTAAGCTTTAAGACATTGTGATTGATAAAGATTCTGAAAAGTTTCTAAAATATGCATTATAAGGATTTACTAAGAGTATTTTCCCTCCTGAATTAAAATTTTAAGGTAGCTACAAAGCAAGAGCTCCATGTTACCTGAAAGCCTGCTCATAACAGAATTTCCTTACTGATTTGATCAATTTAATTTGGCAAAAAAAAAAAAAAAAAAAAAAAAAAAAAAAAAAAAAAAGCACTGGTAACTTAAAAACTATGCCCAATTAAAACTACATAAAATTTGGGCTGTTTATATAAGATGATTCTGTAAATATTGTTTCATTAGTAGTTTTATTGTGTAAGAAAAGCAGTATCTACCAACTTTATTGATAAGTCTCAACCAAAGCTACAATTAAGAGATGAAGGTATTGGCTTTTTGCTAAGTTTTCAACTCTGGAAATATTTTTAGCCTTATCTTACTACAGACTTAGGCAACTTTCAGATTTTACCAATCTAGAAGGACTTCATAATTTCCTAAAGATTATTGTACTCCTAGATTGGAATACAGAGGGACTTCCTGGGGCAGTATAGTAGCAGGCTTGCAAAATGTATAGCAAGTTCTTATCCAGGCTAAAAAAGCAAGAGGAAACCAATTCTGTCTAAATAGTCACTTCTCACTCAAACTTAGTTCAACTGGTTACCTGCCATGATGAATTGGCAAATGCTTGCGATGGATCCCATGACTCCCCTCCACAAAAGCATTGGGAGGTTTATGGTACACAGAGGCCAAAGAACCAATGTGGCAGATTAGTTCATCCAGCAGAGTTGGCTCAATAAGGTCTGTTTCCTCAGAGATTAGTGGCTTCTCAGATAAGACTACTTCTTTGGCTGTCACAGGATCAGTTGAGAGAAGGCGCCAATAAATATAGCCCCGATCTCGAAGGTCAGGATTATCAGAATCCTAATGAAAAGGCAAATGCAAGAAGGTTTAGATCGCACTATTCATACAGAAACCCAAACTGCTGGATTTATCAAGGCAATGTTGTAGTGATTTATGCAAACTAGTTATCAAGAAGGTGTTTCACTGAGACTCATATTACAAGTCTTATACAGTCATAATCCTATAATTGCTAATATTTAAAGGAATTCCTTGAATATAATTTGAGATTAGTCCTAGGGCTCAAATTCAAAGGGAAACTGGAAAGAGGAAAATAAAGAAAGTAAACTAGTTGAGATGGCCTTGGGACAATTACTTTTAGGTACTTTTAAAAAAACTGCTATAAATACTAGCACATATCTTACATATATTTCACCCATTCATTCTTTCTTCACTAAAATATGCAGACGCTTCTCCTATGCAGACATTGGCTAAGTAGTAGAAATGAAATTCCACATGGCACCGGACTTTATGGAACTCACAGAAAAAATAATCATTACAATATAGTGTGAAAGGCACTATCTAAATAATCAAAACAACATTAAAGATAGCATGTAATAACTAAGGGCTTTCAAAAGGGATGGCAATTGAACTCAGTGGTTTTTCTTTGTTGGCATGGTTTTTAAATAATTTTATACTTATGCTCATGGCTAAAAAAAATTTACCAATTCCATACTACCGTTTAGAAGTGTATAATATAAAAAGAAACCTCTGCCAATTATCCAAACCCCTCCCTCATTTTCCCATTCCCCAGATAGCCTTAACTGGTAGTAATGGTATATATTTGTCCAGATAGCTCCCCCCAACACACATTTATAACAGCCAGTTTCATATAACATACAAGTTCTGTAAGTTGCTATTATTGACATAGCGAGCTGCAGTTTCCTACTGTATATATATCAATGCACCATTTTAACTAATTCCCTATTGATGAACATTTAAATTGTTGCCTCCTTCTCCTCTTCCTACTTTTTATGCACTGTTATGATCACCTCAAAGTATCAACAAATATCCAGGTATCTACTTCTTACAGTATGCCCATAAAGCAGCAATATGAAATTGTTCAAATGGCAGATTATTGAAGGCAAAAGTAAATCCCTGTTTTAATTTCTATATTTAAAACTCACAAATGTCTTTAAAAGGTCAATATGTGGGAGTCCACATGGTTCTAAGTAAGCAGATAAATTGGTTCATGATTTAGCTGCTTAAGATATTTGTCAATATCAACAGCCACTCTGATGGGCATTTTTTGCCTCCCCCATCACAAAGAGGACTTTTGGTTACTATTAAAAGTCTAAATTTGAACAGATTCTTAGGCTGGTGGCTCATATACACCAGCTCATTTGACTTTAGCACCTATCTCATCCCCAAGAGTCTTTTCATGAAGTTCCTTGAGTTTTCCCAGGACAAATTTCAGCATCTTTACTTTTCTAAATCATGAAGTGCTAAACAGATTGGTAGGCTTTTTTTTTTTTTTTTTTTTTAATGTATTTTCATTTGGTAGACCTGTTGGTGCTATCTTCCATATGTGATTGCTGCATTTTTAAAAAATAAAACTCATGCACACAGAACAAAGCAAATAACCATCAGTAGTCTTCACATCAGAACTTTAATTCTTTTATGCTATATTTGGAAAATGAAAGACATTTTGTCAATAGTATAATCCATGCCATCAAAGGCAGTTTTTACCCTGAACACCCTCAGTAATTAGCTGGAATTTTCTAAATCCAACTTTATTCTGAAGATGAACAAGACTTCATTTAAACACATGACTCTTTAGACCAGGAATGCAACTTTGGTTCTTGAGTCTTTGTGATTAGTGTTTTCCCAGTGTTTCTTATGCTGAACATAGCAAACAGGTGCTTTCATATCACATCAATCTTCTTTATAAAATGATAAACCACTTTCTTCTTGTTCAGTTTTCAGGGTGCTATACAGAGTCTCAAAAAGATCCCTGTGGTTTTGACTACACAGTTTCAAATCATTTTTCTCAGTTGCATATGGTTTAATTTGTACTCATAATGTGTTAAAGACAAAAAGCATAAAGAATACTGTGATATATAAAATTGTATATCATTAAGCATTAATTGTATATCATAAGCATTAAAATAGTAAATTTTATCACATTCATAGGTTGCATTATTCTAACAGAAATGCTTACATATATATAAAGAAAATAAGTATATATAAGTCATATCAAACTTTCTCTAGTATTTGAAATACCAGAGTTAAAGAATAGGAAAGAGTGATCAATCATATGCAATTTAATTAATTTTAATTTAATTTTTATTTATTTATTTACATTTTTTAGGGAGGGGGTGAAGGAATAATTTACTCCTGAGGAAGTATTAATAAATAATAATCTGAAACTTCCTCACATAGGCCTCCACTTGGAAACAAAGTTTGAACATATGAAAAGAGTGAATTTGCTCAATCTTATCCTGAAAGAGTAAAGTGGCAGAAACAGAATCCTATCAATCAACTCAAATTAAAACAATTCAATGGACCACACTGTGCTTAAGTTGATACTCATCAGTCATAAATATTAGGTTCTTATCTTACAAATTTGAGAAAAAGAAAACTTTCAGTGGAAAAGATTTTCATAAATATACTTAATTACTCTTATGACAACTCCTCAGACATCATTAATTAACTGGACAGAAAAGATAAGCCTAGAGAAATTGCTTATTATGAATAGCGAAACATAAAATGATCACACACAGGCCGCCGCCGCGGCTGCCGCAGTCTCTGAAAGCCTGGAAAAGGGGAAGCGAGAGCGAGCGGACGACTCAGTCCCTGGCCGGCGGGGCGGGGGCGCTGCTGCGGCGGGGTCGAGCGGCGGCAGGGGCAAGGGCGGCGGCGGCGGCCCGCACCAGCCATGCCGAATAAAACCAAGAAGGAGAAAGATCCAACCAAAACCATGGAAAAGTGGGAAAAGTTCAAAAGAAGGACAAGACACGGAATCAAGAGTGCTACTGTCTAGGAGCTGGAGCCACAGAGTTGAAATTACCACTGAAATATTGAGCCCTTCACTACTTCCTCATAAGGAGACCAGAGGCAGCATGGCACATTAAGCATGACACTGTGTCGTTATCTTGCAAGAATACAAACTGAGGCTCTTCAGTTCATGTGAACGAACTTTGAATTGACTCTCACTGTTGTTTTCCTCCCTTCATCTCTGCTCACTACTTCACTTCTAGTTCCACCCACTTACTAAATATGATTGACTCACGCAGGTGAATTAAACCATTTCTGCACACATATTTTTCCTCTTAGATCTCTCAGTGGTACTCTGGATTTGAATATTTTAACCTGAACAACTTAAATAGGTTTGATATTCCCATGTTGCTTTTCAAGCCTCGCCGATATCACACCCCTTCACAAGCAGCGGTTTTTCACATTACGTGACCTCCCCTCTGAGGTGGACAGTTTCCACACTCCTGGAGGCACACGCAGGGTAGGTCCCCTTCCAGGGCAGAGCAGCAAGGTTTGGGAAATAGTTCCAGCAGAGAAAATATTCAACATCTTGACCTGTGGCTGACTTAACACGCTTCCTCTAGTGTGTGAAGGGTCCTGGTAATGAAATCCTGGCTGGCTGTCTCTAGACTCACAGCAGACAAGGCAGCACCTGGCGTATGTTACAGAGCACTTTTTGGTTAGGACAAGAGACGGTTAGATGGTGTGGGTGTTTTTCATAAGATAAAGAGCTGGAGCAAAAGATAGAGTAGTACAGAGTATTTCAGCTGGGGGGCTAGAAAATAAAAAACAAAAACGCTGTGACGCTGCTTCACTTGTGTGACTGGTAGTAGGTTGTGCTTTTCTTCAACAATTCCCACCAGCAAGATATACCACAGGACATGTCCTTCAGGTTAACAAAATGTTAAAGGTCATAACTACTACTGTGCAACTTTTGCTCATTCTAGAAACTTCTACTTGAATGACACTGGTACATTTCTCTTTTTTTTTCCCCCCTCTTTCAAATAGAATGTTTAAATTTGACCTGTTGCTTATCCGTGATTCCTGGAAATAAAAGTTTCTAACACTTAAAAAAAAAAAAGATCATACACAAAGCTCTTAAAACTAATTAATAAATGAACTTATACATAGTGACTTATAGGCAATAGTTCTTCAGACAGGACATATGTATTCTCAAAATCATTCTTAACCTTCAGACTAGAGGGGCAGGATAGTATAGTAAATAAAGGACATAGACCCTGGTGACATACCACCTGGGCTTGGGTCTCTCAGTGTTTCATTTTGTCATCTACAAAACAGGAATAGTAACAGCACCAGCACTTACTAGAATTAACTAAGTTAATATGTAAAGTGCTTAAAAGAATGCCTGAAACATGGTAAGCACTACACAAATGGCTGTTACTAAGATTTTATACTAGTCCCCACAAGGTCTAGAGTCAGGAATGGTTTGTTTATACCCTGTCCTACCCCAGAAGAGCATTTAACAAAACTTATGAAAATGAAATCTATGGCTAAAGACCACAAGTTAAAACTAGAGGCTGAAAAATGCATGCCACAATGACCTGAACACTTTCCATGGGAGAACCTTAAATTTGACTCTAAGGTATCAAATAACCAATGTGAGAAAAAACAAACTTGGTCACTCAGGTAAGGCATTTAGAAGAGCAGTAAATACACATAAATGCACCAGAAAATCCAAAACTTGTTAGAAATTTGATGGCGCATCATAAAGAAGAAAATACAATTAAAAAAATAACTCTAATAACTACAACAACAACAACAAAGGATAGTTTTCTTATGATAACCTTTACTGGTTGATAGTGTCAATGTAATTTAATAAAAGTGAGGCTGTTAGTGTCAAGAGTCCGGGTACCCAGCTTTCTATTAATCTGGCTTGGTTTACAGATAAATTTTATACTATCTGTAAGCAAGTTCTCTAAACACTATCTCAAATTTTTATAAATACTGATACATAGTGAGATTGAGTTTGAACTCTGACAAGAAACCAAACATAGCTCTCTTAGGCTGCCTGTTAAATACAAACACATAGGCTTTAACAATGAAGACAGAGAGAGAGTTGAGAATTTGTGAGAATGCAGGCAACAACCAAAGACACTTTCTTGATTATTTACAGGTGAGCAGAGAGGGAGCAAGGTCAAAATTCCTTTTAGAAATTGTTTTGACAGAATGTAAATTGCTCCAATTCTGTCATTCTATATAACTACTTGAAAGCTTAAAATTAAACATGAAATAGAGTACACAAAAAAAGATAGAAAAAAAGAAATTGTTTTGAATTCATCTGAAGAGATACAAATAACGTGAGAGTTATTAATCAAGGGGCTAGACAGAAGTCTAGAATGTTCAGTTTGATATAGGTAAGATTTCAGAGTGCTCTAACAAAAAAAAATTTTAAATGTGTAAAATCAGTAACAGGAAAGCTGAGAACTAAGCAAAGCTCTATACGAGGACTTTTAAGTTTTAATAATACATATCATTTATAAAGAGATAAAAAGAAGAAAAACAGTAAATTCAAAATCTGAATAGATTCCATGTGTATCTATACATCTTAATTCTGACAGCCAACCCGTTCTCAAACTCAATAAAGAAAATCACTAAGTCATGATGGACTGATGGTTATTATACTAGTTATACTATAAAAAGTAATTATTTTGAATTCCAATGATCCAAAATGGTGACCTGGTCTTTAAGTTCAGTAGCCACATTCCTGAAATCATAATCCATATGAATCTCTTTTCTTCTCCCCCAAAATAGCATATAATTCCAAGGAGGGCCAAAAATACCTAAAAATTCAAGGAAGCAGCAGAAGCACTTTAAAATTATCTCCAAGAGAAAGGCAACCCATACATGAGACCTTACTGAGGTATATACCATCTCTGCACAAAACTGTATTTGAAAACCAAAGTCACCCAGGAGAGGGTACTATCAGACTTGACATTGTTTCCATATAAATATATCCACCATTAACACTACAGAATCTAAGTTCAATTTTCATGAATTATCATGAAAGCTACAGCCAGTCAACACATTTAAAAATTATACCAACCAGTTATAATTTAGTGGAACATATTAAGAGACTCTGTTTTAATAATAAAATTTTAACAGGATATAAATAGAGACTACTTTTTAAAAAGCTCCCTAAATTACCTTCTTGGGAAGAGTTTCATAATTTCCTTCACTTTAAAACAAGACAAAACAACCCCTCCCATTTTTTAGATTTCTTACCTGTGTTGCCAAACTCAAGACCTGTTGGACTAACTCCTGTGTTTCTGATGGCTTCTTGAGAAACAGCTTCACTATGGCAGTAAGCAGAGTGAGTTGCACCTAAACAGATAAAATTAGATAAAGTGAAAGGCATTGTATTATTCCTTGACATCATGTTTCCCCAACTATGAATTGCTCCTGGAACCTGTTTGATTTTGGTTGAGACAAAAGTTAAAACTCAATAATACTAATAATAGCAGTCAAAGGTGTTCTGAAATACAAGTGTACTGAAAATTCACTAGGATCCTATCCTCAAATTGTACTTTTGGCATAAAAAATGGCTTATTTCTGGGCCAGGTTATCAATCATATTTTTTAAAGTACACACTAACAGGCTAAGCAGCATAAAACTGGCTCCTGACCAAGTCTTAATTATTTATTTCTACCCAAAGCTAAAAGTTTGAAGGGATGATGGAAATCATCTGTCAAAAAGGGGCAAGAGTCAAGACTATAGAATTCTGTCAGATCACAATCAATCAGAAGTAGACTGGTGGGCTAGGGTAGCTCAGTGGTAGAGTGCTTACCCAACATGAATGAGATCCTGGATTCAAACCCTGGTATCACAAAAAAATAGAGGAAAAAAAAAAAAGTGGACTGCTGAACCACAAAGCTGCTAGCTTATATGTGTTCCCTGTATTAAGCCTAATATAATGGGTCAGGTGCCTGTAATCCCAAGTAACTGGAGAGACTGGGGCAAGAGGATCTCAAGTTCAAGGCCAGCCTCAGTAACTAAGCAAGGCCACAGGCAACTTAGTAAGACTCTGTCTCAAAATAAAAAAAAACTATAGCTCAGTGGTAAAGCTATAATAAATAAATTAATAACATTTCTATAATGGATAACACACATGAACTTCTATTTGTTGTAAGGACAAATGCCAGGGAGGAAGGGCTCAGTAATTTGTCTGTTTCTCTAGGCCTAAGGCTCACTTTTGGTAGGGAAGAGGGACAAGAGAATCTTTTCAAACTTTACTACAGTCCCACATGAAAATCACTGCTACAATGGACCAAAGCCACTACTAAACAGGAATGTGTACTCATCCTTATATGACAGGGAAAAAAACGGTGATTATTGTCAAGTATAGTTCTGGACCAGCAAAAGCAGCAGCATTATCACCCTGAATCTTGTAAGAACTGCAGTAAAGCACATCTCAGACCTACTGAGTCAGACTCTGGGGGTGAGGCCCAGCAACCTCTATTTAAAAAGCCCTTCAGGTGTTTCTAATGCTCACTTGGTTTGAAAACCACTGATCTGAGTTATGTAGGTTTATTATACTAGAAATCAATACAGCTAAAAAAGAATCATCCCTTTGGGGATAAAAATGAACATACTATATATAAACACATAGAAGAGAGGGAGAGAAAAACAAATTGCTTATCTTTTACTTTCCCTGATCTTTCCAAAGAGATCTAGGACACAGGACAGCTGAGGACTTACTTGGGTACTTTCATCATGAAAACCCTCCAGAAAGCTCTCTAGTAACTCATCTGCATTGTCAATTCTTTCAGCATATTCTCCCACAATCCATATCATAGCTGCTCGAGCATCTGGCTCATCCAGTGAGTCTAAGTTTTCACAGAGAGTGGCAATGATACTTTCATACCTAATACAACAAAATGGACTATGGTTACCAAGGACAAAACTCAGAACTGCATTTAATAGTGAAGGCTAAAGGAAAAATATGGATGAGGGACCCTAAACCAAGCCACTGAATTATAAAAATTTTTTATTTGAGAGAACATAGGAACTTTTAAGTCAGAAGTTTATAAATGCCTTAAATTTCCTATTATGTTTAAAAACTAGACCTTAATAAAAACTCATCAGGTATTATTTTCAGAAAGAAAAATTAACCTGTGATGTAAGATAATACCACTATCTTGTGTTTCTAACCAGCTTTCTTATTACTAGATCAGAGAATTTTCCTCTTATGCCATTTTTGCCTTCATGGTGGAAAAGAATAGAAACCTCACTTTATTTTTAGGAAAACTAAGTTAGAAAACAACAGTGTTCACTAGAAACTGTAACTTTGTTCCTTATTCTACCTCTTTTTTTTTTTTTTTAAATAAAAGTGATCATTTTGTTTTTCTCTTCTAAAGTACACACATTAATGACTTGGTTTTCCAAAGAAACAAGTAATTCAAATACTTTTTATTTTTAGAGGTCTAAGGTGCCCATGTTTATCATGCTGAATCCATCTCCTTGGCTAATATAATTTTAAACATCAGAATGACACCATATAATAAGTTAGATTTGAACAACTGAATAGTCCACTTAATAGTCAGCCCTACGACCACTGATTAAACCATGCTCTTGATTGCTTTCTTTAGTAAACTATCATAACCCCTTAGGGACAAATCAGACACACTTCTCTATCAATCATTAAGATACACAACCCCACCCTTACTTTAAAAAGTTTAGAAACCTGACCCTCCTCTTTTCTGGCAAAATCTATGATGGTCTTTTCAAAAATTTCTAAAACTAAAAAAATTATAATTATATACACACACATGCTCACATATGTTGCTTAATAAACCATTACCTTATCAAAATATTTCCACTAATTCTTAAGCATACCACTAGGCAGAAGTTTATGCACAAGGTATGCCCATGGTTGTAAGCAAAATGAGACTTAGGATACTCACTTGAGAGCTTCCTGCTCTTATTTCACCCAGATTTCTTTTTTTTCTTTTCTTTTTTTTTTTTTTTTTTTTTTGTGGTGCTAGGGACTGAACCCAGGGCTTTGTGCTTGCAAGGCAAGCACTCTACCAACTGAGTTACATCCCCAGTCCTATCACCCAGATTTCTTAATTGCTATCTTTTAGAATCAACACAAAAGAGAATTTTTATCCATAAACTAAGATCCCCTCAATCTGAAAAATCTGTGAAGCAAAAACAGATTTTGCTTATGCATATGGGAGCAGCTATGACATTTCAGGAAAGTCCCAACACTGGTAATTTATTGTTACATGCTCTAAAATTTTCCATGAAATAGCAGGTATCTTGAAAGGTAAGGAATACAACTGTTACCTTCCTGGTTTTTATAGTACAGTGACCATATGATTTATCATTCAAACTGAGACATTTCTGAGGAAAAAGTACACAATCATAATTATGGCAAAAACTAAGAGCGTGCCCAAACAACCTGGAACATATAGGTTTCCTACTTAGTGATTCTGACAAACTAACTTTAATCTATGCCAAAGACACTGTTAAGAGGCATCATTTCTTGTAAAATTAACAAAGCAGAGTGAAACTCAGGTTTTAGTCCCTGCACTAACCACTTTTTTGCACCTCGCCAACTTTCCAGTGTCTTACACATTTCCTAAATGATTTGAGGAACAGAGTAAGAAGAATTTGGACATACTTGTTGGGGTATTTGCGGAAGATGTCCCTTATGACAACAATCGCCTCTTGGACCACATAATTTACTTTGGTCTGGATTAGATCAAGCAATGTGCTTACGCAGCGCTCGGCAGATTGCTAGGAAAAAGAACACAAAAAATGAGAAATCAGATGATCTATTAGTAATATTACCTCAACATAACAAGATTTGAAACACAGATTCATTGACTAATGATCAGGCACTTAATTTCACCAAGCTATAGTAGAAACTGCTATAAAATGTATTTCTACATCAGAAGTTCTAGAGATACACCAAATTTTACTCTTTTTTGTTTGTTTGTTTGTTTGGTAGCAGGGATTGAACCTAGGGGTACTTAAACACTAAGTCACATTCCCAATCCTTTTTTATATTTTATTTAGAGACAGGGTCTCGCCAAGTTGTTTAGAGCCTTGCTAAGTTGCTGAGGCTGGGTGTGAACTCGAGATTCTCCTGCTTCAGCCTCCTGAGTCACTGGGATTACAGGCGTGTACTACACGCCTGGCAAATTTTACTCTTTACAAAATATTTTGACAGATGAGTTGGTTCAAAAAGTCATCTTAGGTAGATGGAAGAATAGAGATAAGAAAGAATAAGCCAGGGAAGGAGGAAAGAATAAAGATTAAAGATAAGCCAAAGTAGGCATTTAACTGGGTTAGTTCCTGGTTGAGTGGAGACAGCAGAGGGTATTTTAAAATATCCTGAAATCATTTGCCAAATTTTGTATAAGTATACAGGCATATCTTCCAAGGTCAACATCTAAGGCTTTCATTTTATTTTCAAAATTATCTGTGATCACTAGACAATATAACATCTTTAGGGCTATGGAATTTAGTCCATGGCCTTTAATAAATCACATTCCCATAGTCCATAATTCATGTATAAAATAAAGTTTAAGCTATTAATCTTTTATTATTATTATTATTATTTTTTTAGGTACTGAAGATTGAACCCAAAGGTGCTTTACCAGTAAGTCACATCCCCAGTCCTTTTTAGTTTTTTAAGACTGGGTCTCACTAAATTTCTTAGGACTTTGCTAAGTTGCTGAGGCTGTTGTCAAACTTGCAATCCTCTTGCCTTATCCTACAAAGTTGCTGGGATTACAGGCATATGCCACTGCTCCTGGTCTATTAAACTTTTATTAAGTGAAGAGAATATGGAAGAATACAATTGAGACTTTACGTGATAGTTTTTTAAAAGAAAACAATTTCAAAACATTCTAAAACTTAAAGACCAATCTATCATGTTATGATGTACTTTTTTAAAAAATATTTTTTAGTTGTTGATGGACCTTTTACTCATTAATTTATATTGGTGCTGAGAATTGAATCCAGTGCCTCACACATGAGAGGCAAGAGCTCTACCACTGAGACACAATCCCAGTCCACAATGTACTTTTATGTATTACCACATTATGTGATTCCTGATGGAATGCCACAGGAAGTATACAGCATCTCCTAAGACATATTCTTGTCAAAAATCTTTAACATGTCTGGGCATGGTAGCACATACCTGTAATTCCAGCAACTCAGGAGGCTGAAATAGGAGGATCTCAAGTTTGAGGCCAGCTTCAGCAACTCAGTGAGGCCCTAAGCAATTTAGCAAGACCCTCTTTCAAACCAAAAAATAAAAAGGGTAGGAGATGTAGCTCGGTGGTAAAGCCCCTGAGCTCAATCCCCAAGTCCTCATTACCCAACCCTCTTTCAAAAAAAAAAAAAAAAAAAAAAAAAACACAACCAAAAACCTCAACATGAATTTTACCAAGCCTCTAAATTTAAATATTTAAAGGGGACAGAGAAATGAGATCAATAAAATCACTAATATACAACAAACCATTTAGCCTCTGGGAAGTTCTGTAAGCCTTCAATAAGTACTCAATCCCTTATAAAGGATACCAAAATAAAGCAGCTTGGGAGGTTGAGGTAGGAAGATCACAAGTTGCCAGCTTAGGCAACTTAGGAAGACCCTGTCTCAAAATAAAAAGGACTAGGGATATAGCTCTGTGGTAAAGTACCCCTTGGGTTCAATCCCCAGTAACAAAAAAAAAAAAAAAAAGAGTCTTTATCTTGTTAGATATATACAGTACACGTTCATTCCAGTTGGATAATATCTGTTGCATTAAAATACAATAGTACCCCTCGCCCTTGAAAGGGAAGGGACACCAAGGAGATAAAAGAGAAAAAGTATTTCCTTAATAAAATCTTCTAAAAGTCCTATAATAATTTAAACTACCATAAGCAAAAATATAATTAAAATGCTAGGTTGATGGCAGCACACTTGTAATCCCAGCAACTTAGGAAGTCGAAGCAGTAACACAGCAAGTTCGAGGGCAACATTGGTAATGTAGGGAGACCCTTTCTCAAAATGAAAAAATAAAAAGGAGCTGGGTGCAGTGGCACCCACCTGTAATTCCAGCAGTTTGGGAGGTTGAGACAGGAGGATCACAAGTTCAAATTCAACAGCAACTTAGCAAGACCCTGTCACTAAATAAAATGTAAAGAGGGCTGGGGATACGGCTCAGTGGTGAAGCATCCCTGGGTTCAATTCCCACTACCAAAAAATAAAAATTAAAAAATGAATAAATAAATAAAAAGAACTGGGGATAGCTCGGTGGTGGAGTACCCCTGGGTTCAATCCCTAGTACTGAATAGAAAAAGAAACTAACAAATAAACCCTTTAAACTATTAACTATGTCCTTTTTTATTTTGATAAACTTTACAAATTTTAAAGAAAACAATGAGAACACTCAGAAACACAAAATGTGTGATTTCAACTCCCACTGGACACTTACCTCCACCTTGATGGCACATCGTCCAATGGCCCGGACAGCTTTGCGAACAAAGTCCACATCCACCTCAGTGGCATATTCTTTCAGTTCTGCCAGAACCTGTCAAATATCAAGGAAGTGGGTAATAAACAAGGATTCTCCAACAGCAAACTCACTTCTGAAGGCCAGACCTTAAGCTCTAAATCATTACAAATTTGAGACTACTTTAAAGTCTGACCTGAGCAATGTTGGCTTGGGATGCCAGACGAATCATGATGTCCAATTTCTCTAGTTTAACATAGATGGGATCATTATACTTCACAAAGAAGACTTTTATTTCCTGCTTCAAGATTTCAGGCCTGTGGGACACAGAAACACAAAAAGAGGAGGTAAAGACATATATTTATTGATCTATCCTTCTGAGTCTGTATTAAATCTGTGTGTCATTGCTCTCTTCCCATTCTACCACCAGGAAAAAAAACTCACAAACTTCCTCTATTCTTTTTCTTCTTTGTTTTGCAGTGCTGGAAATTGAACCCAATTGTTTTGCTATATAACATTTTCATTTTCATAAATTAAAGAGATTAATAATGACCTATCAAATATTGATATTATTAAATTTATTTCAAAATTACAAACACTTTAATCACCAATTCACTATTTCCCAACCTTTTCTGGACAATTAGGTTGATGTTCCTCAGGGCGACATACTGCACTTCTGGCTCCCCGGACAGCAAAGTGACAAGTGGAGGAGCTAACTTCTTCAGTAGCATATTATAGTAGTCAGAGTCCTTGGGTAACAACTCTAGAAACTTCATTAGGACTTTCACCGCTGAAAGCACCACTGCTGAGTTGGCATGGGACAGCCGGGGGGTTACCCGCTCACAGATGCTGGGGGCAGAAAAGGAAAATTAATATCTTAGATCATAATTTCTTTGCTTAATCCATTTTATAAGGTACTGTTCAGAGTTCCATGGCCCAGGTATCAAGAAATTAAAGAATCAGTTAGAAAAGTCAAAGCTCCATGCTTAGGTCAAATTGGGATCCAACACTGCAGAAGCCTCATTCCCAGAAAAGTACAGACAGAGCAGGAATATCAGAAGACATCAGGAAACCAGCAACAGGGGATGTTCAAACTGGAAGGAAATTAGTGATACCTCAAACACTTGAGCTCATGCCATTTACCTTCTGGTTTTATAGTCCTCTTTGTCTCCCCATATTATGTTAGGGCTCCCTGCCTCACAGCCCATTTCTACTCAACCTATAAGAAGTCAAATTAAGCATTCTGAGAGTTATTTCATAGTGAGAGATAGCAACTCACTTGTGATTTAAGGTTTCACTGTAAGATAGAGAAGAAGGTGAATTGGCAAGAAAAACTACCTAACCCCATGCCTTTGGGATAATAAGCAAAGTTCTGAAAAGGGTTTGTTTTTATAAATATCAGAACATCATTGCAATATTCTCCCAACTTCTTCCCCTTCTCCTAGGCCATGCCACCTATGCATAGATGCCTCATGAAATCTTGGGTATTTAATTATCCATGCAGTATTCTCATAAACTAACTTATTTCTAATAGTTGTGGACAACATAAGTAGATAGCTTACTACCTGTATTAAGGATACAAGATATGCAGGCTGTTATTCTTTATTCTCTCTTCTTCCTATACCTACTTGCCTAATTCCTGACCTCCTCCTGGTTTTCATACAAATATCACCTTCTCAGTAAGCCTTCTCTGACTACCCTTTTCAAAAACTACATCCCCTCACCCCCAAATGTCTAGCATTTCTTAAGATCTTTCCCTTTCTTTGTCTTACTTGCTATCACCTATTTCCATCTAACATATTGCATATTGTATTGTATATGCATATTATACATACTTCTACACCTAGCCCTCAGAATAAGTGCTCCATGAAGATTATGGGTTTCCTCTGTTTACTGCTGTGTCCTTGGGACCTACAGAGTGCCTGGCGTACAGCATGGGCTTAAATATTTGCTGAGTGCATGAATGAATGAGTGTTAATGTCAGTGACCAAGAGAAAATAAAATTCTATGTGAAGTTTTTTCTATATTTTTTACTTTCAATGATGGAAGAAAACTACTGGGGGTTTCAGTTAAGTCCACAGGGAAAAATTTCCTGGGGAAGTAAGGGGCACTTATATTCTAATAGCTTGAAAATCAGTTTCAGTCAGGCAAGGAAGGTTCTTATTTACCATAATTAAAATGTCAACTTTAATAAAGAGCCAATTTTTTTTCAGAAGTATCTGCCTAGTATGCTGTATATACACCCAAAATGCTCAATAAAAATTGGTGATAAAACATATATGTGTAGATGAATTCAGTAGTCAATTTCTGACAGTCAAGGGAAATCTGTAACACTAAGAAAGTAAAGGGCTGAGAAAAATCATGATGTGCTTTCCAAAATCTCTAAATTCAGACTGATATGATTTCTATATATAATGGGAAGTAGCATATATTTTGCTGATTTAACATACTTTTTCAAGTACTAAATTACAGGTATAGTTCAGTTAAATAACTATGGTACGAAGTCACTTACTATGTATCTAACAGAACAAAAATGCACAGACATTCGGTAATCTTTATTTGCCAAATGGCTAGGAACTAAGAAATGGGAGACAATAAGGAAGGAAGTTTAGCAAAGGTATTGCTCAAATAAGAAATGAAAAACATACATTTCTTAGAAACAATTGTTTTTGGCATGGTTTACTCCACAACCTAGAATGTTCCTAAATTCAGTGAGAAAATATTTTGGGGACAAAAATGTCTACTGTACAAGTCCCTGAATCTCCTCAATCATACAGACTATTATTCTAACAGCATACACTAGAACTTACTGAATCAAGCAGGACTCTTAGCTACTATCCAGAAAAAGACTGACCTCTGAGCTTCCCGGTCATCTTTGGGGTTGTAATTAGACAGGCAGTCCAGGATGAAAATCTGGCCCCATTCTGTGCACTCATTCAGAGCTGTCAGCAGCTTATTAATGTTCTGTGGGTTCAGATCAAGTAAGTTGCTGTTTGGGTGAGACTCACTGATTTCAGATAATGCTGCCACAGCATTAGCCACCACCTAGGAAAGAAACAGATGTGATCTTGATGCACCCAGAATAGCACAAATGATGTCCAACACTTAATCAACCTTTGCTGGATCTCAACTCATAATCATTCCTGGACATTTTATATAGTCAGTCAGAAAGAGATAAGTTATTTTCAAAACATATATTAAGACACCAGTAATAACAGCATATATAGCTTCCTAGTAGTCAGGCAATCCAGAATTATACCATCTATTGGCAGAGTTGCACATGTTTAACTATTAAAAGGTACATTAAATCATTCTAATAGTACTCAAATTATCAACAAAATAAAGACATATGAACAGCCATAAAAATGAAGTCTAAGAAATATGTACATTGGATAACAGAAAAATCTAGGTCAAAAAAAAAATTTTGGTACTAGGGATTGAACCCAGTGGTACTGTACCACTGATTCACATCCCCACCCCTTTTTTATTTTTATTTTGTGAGGGTCTCACTAAGTTGTTTAGGGCCTAATTTGCTGAGGCTGGCTTTGAACTTGTGATCCTCCTGCTTTAACCTCCCAAGTCACTGGGATAACAGGCATATACCACCACACTTGGCTTAGGTCAAATTATTTTACAGATGTATATACATAACGGGGAGGTGATGGTCTTGATCAAAGGACAGGTCCTGTAGTAGAAATAGGTAGATTTGAGACCAGTTGCCAAGAGAACATATCTCTGAAAGATTCAATATCCTTGTCTGAAAACTTGGGAAAACTGAATCCATCTCACAGATTAATTTAGTTTGAAAATAAAAAAATCAAATGACATATGGAGAAGGGCTTTTGACAGAGTCCTATACAAATTTAAGGTGGCTATACTATCATAGTTCATCAAGTATAAGTTATAGATTTTCACATTAAGGTCTCTGAAATTGGGATGCATTTTACAATCAATGGCCTGGCAGTTTAAGAGAAGAAATTTTTCAGGGTAGGGATGTAGCTCAGTGGTAGAGAGCTTGTCTAGCATGTGTGAGGCCATAGGTTTAATTCCTAGTACCATAAAACAGAAAAACAAAAGAAAGAAAACATTCTTCTTTTCTAGTAATAAAGAAAATAATCATCCAACTTATAATCAATGGAAATGTAGACTCAATGAAATATAGTATTCCAAATATATCCTTTTTTTCAGAGAGTAAATGAAAAATTTCTATCCTAGGTAAGAAAATACGTCTGCACCTGAACTCACAAATTTGTGAATTATGTAGCTACAAGATGAAAACTCAATACATATTCTATCAAATTAGAACACTTTTAACATAACTAAAAAAAGTTTATCATCAATGAACATCTGAAGTTATTAAAAATGATGAAAACACTCAAAACACACAAAAATATTACCCTTCAGCCATGAACAAGTGAATTTCAAAACATTTTGTAGTAAGAACGTGTTACTAAAGATTAAAAATGTGAAGCCGAATATAAATCTGCTTAAGTATAAATGACATGACAGCATCAGCAATTAAATATATATTGAAAAGATTCTCAAAAATGTCAATCCAGCTGGGTGCAGTGGTGCACACTGTAATCCCAAGCAATTTGGGAGGCTGTGGCAGGATTTAAAGTTCAAAGACAGCCTCAACAGATTACGGAAGCACTTAGCAACTCATTGAGACCCTGTATCTAAGTAAAATTTTAAAAAGGGCTGGTGATGTGGCTCAGTGGTAAAGTCCCTGGATTCAATCCCTAGTACCAAAGGGGGAAAAAAACTTGAGAAATGGAGTTTTGAAATTATCCTTTCACTAGCAGGAAAAACCATCATGGCTATAATTTAGCTACTGGTTTTAGTATCTACAATATCTACATAGCCTGCAGATTATTCTTCTATATAATTTTGCCTAGAAGATAAATGTGAAGAGAATATAATTTAAAATGATACTATTCATTATTATGTAAAGGATAATAATGGTATAAATAGCATAATATCAAACTGTAATATGGTGATTAGAACAAAGATTCCAAGATGAAGAAATCAAAGAACCACTTGGTAATATGATAAGACACTGTAATGTTATGAAGACAGATCAAGACCTACTGGATAACATATGAGGTTCTTTTCTCACTTAATTTTGTTTGCTGACTCCATCAAGCAAGAGATTACGTGAAATCTAAAAGGCATACAAAGAGTGAAACAATCCTCTCTGTGTGCTTCATGAGCAGGGAAAAGATATTTTATTTCTCATGCTTAATAAACTCAATTAATCTTATTATAAAAATATCACAATGTCATATTCGAAGAGCAAATGCCTATTCTGATCTACTGCTGCCAACACATGCCCAATCTTTGTTATCAGTTATCTAAAATAAGCCTCCTAGCACAATTATCATTTCTTCTAGTGAAACTCTTTTTTTCTTCTTCTTGTAAGTTAAATAAACCTCCCAGCAACAGAAAACAAAGAAGAAAGGTAAGAATTGGGATTTCTAAAAAGAATAGGAAGAGAACAGAAGGATGCCAAACAGAATGAGCAATTAAAATTCTTCTGTTATCATCATAGGCAACTGAAAATTAAACCATGTATACAATGAAACTAATGCAGTATAAGTTCTGGTTGTTTAAACAGGCTGTTCCATTTATCATATTAAAACAAGGAAGGGAGAGAAAGAAAAGTCAGTCTAATGAGAAGATACAGAAAGATCAGAGAATTAAGCTGTTGAAAAAAAATTGACAAGACAACAGTGATCAGTGTTCAGTCACCATCTGTGTCAGTGACGGCTGGAAGGAATGCCCTCCTGCCCCTGTGCCAAACCTCTGCGCCTCTAAAACTCCTTGAGATTCTTTCCATTCCAGCTCTCCGCTTTTATCTCCTAATCTTCACATCCAGACTGTTATGTTTTCAGAAATGTCCTGAGACAGGCCATGAGGAAGTACTTCAAATCCTCCTAGTCAGTGAACCATTTCCCCCACTCTAATGGAAACCCGAAATAAGCCAGTCACACTGAATCTGAGATTTTAAAAAAAATTTCAATGGATCTTTTATTTTATTTATTTATATGTGGTGCTGAGTATCAAACCCAGGGCCTCACACATTGCCAGGCAAGCACTTTACCACTGAGCCACAACTCCAGCCCCTGAATCTGAGATTGATGAAAAAAAGGACTGTCTTTAAGAACCAACTAGGTGGAGAGGGACAATCATTTGTTGATGCTTACACTTACACTATGCTTCTTTGGAATTTTGTACTAGGTACATATATTGCTTTTAAAAGTTAACTTTTAAAATTACAGATTGAAATTAAAATTTATTTCTTCCCAGAGAGCCTTCTTCAGACAATATACATAAGAATGGGATTTAGTAAAAAATCACAAAAGAACTAATTCAACTTTTATAGTAACTGCCTTAACTTCCCTGAAATATTGAAACACCAAAGAAAGTTATACCCCTTGCACTTGAAACATCACTTTGGTTTTGAACTGTTAAGACAATCATGTGCAATATAATCCCCCTAGAAAATTGGCATTTCTTAGGAAACAATGCTATAATCTCAGAAAAGTCAGTTTCCAACACAAAAAGGGAGTCGGTAAAGATAGATTTGCTTTAAAAATGAATTTATAAACAGGGTTTCTTAAGTGAGCTTTCTCAGTACATGAATTGATTTATAAAAAGTTGGCTTCTAGGTTACAAAGAAATATACCCACAGTATTAAAAAAAAAATTAAAAAACAATCAAACCCAAAAAACCTACCCTCTTTTTCATCTTGCCTCCAAGTTTATGGTAAGTTCTAAATTCTGCACCCTTTCCCTTCATAGACTTAATGCAATATAGATGTATTAAAACTTTATACATACATATATCCTCAGAAACATATGTACATACACATAAAATCTCAATCCTAGACAAATCTTTTTTCTGCCTTAACTGCAGACTTTTTTGCTCATTTGTTTGTTTATAGTATTAGGGACTGAACCCAGGGGCTCTACCACTGAGGTTTTACAGCCACAGCCACCACCCCCAACCCTTTTAAATTTTAAGATAAGGTCTCACTAAGTTGCCCAGGATGGCCTGTTGAACTTGCGACCCTCCTGACTCAGTTTCTTGAGTAGCTGGTATTACAGGCATGCACCATTATGCCCAGAAGATGTCTCTTATTTGATAGTTCTTTATGGACCCCTGGAGTCACCTCAATTTTTTGTTAAGGTAAACAATTTGTACTCTGGCTTACTTTACATTATGCCTAATTAAGTGATTTGCCCAAGAGATAAAAGATTATAAGAGTTAAACAAATTTATTGAACTTACTCATTGCCATTAAATCCTCATAAAAACTCTGAGGTGGTTGCTATTAAAATTCACCTACTACAGATAAGGAAACAGGCTTAAAAGTTCAGCAACTTGCTTAGGTCAATATAGTCAGAAAGAGATACCTGCTTGAATCTAAACTCAAAGTCCATGTCTGATTCCAGTGTCTGAGTAGGTACTAATCACTCTTGCCTCCAGCATTTATTTACAATCCTTAGACATGTGAACTTCAATGAGGGTAAGAGAGAAAAGAAGTGTGTGTGTGGGGGGGACAATGGTAAAGATAATAGAATCCAAACATTATTTCCAGAAAAAGGTGGCATGCAGATTTATATAAAAAGAAAAATGTATTTTTCTTCTTTGTATATTTCAGAGATAATCATATCCTGGCAGTACTTAAAGAGGCAAAATTTACTATTCAGCTATAAAATCTGATTTACATGCTATATCTATCTCATAAGCAGAAATTCTAAGGACATAATCTGACCTCATTTTTTTTTTAAAGGAGCAAGTTGGATATGGTTAGAATAAAAATGATCATTAAAAAAAAATTCTAGAAGGAAGTCTAGAGACACACTGAGAGTGGAATATTATAGTCAGAAGCACCTTTGTGAGAACCCTCAAACATTTCTCTGTCCCTTAGAATGCTTTTCACTCTGCACTCTAATTTCATCCTCCTTCGTAACCTCAGAACCCAAAAAGCATCACTTTTCAGTATGGTGACTTTCTCCTAATAACTAAATTAGTATTTGAAGGGCTTTGATTTCCAGCAATGACCGTCGAGGTTACACATACTCTAAACAAATTTATGCTTCAGTTTTTCTGTTCAATATTTTTTTTGGGGGGCTGGTGCCAATAACAACCTGAATAAAGTGAAAGCAATAGAATAACAAATCAAAACTATTATAACACATAGTTATAATAGTTTACTATGTAAACTATTATAGTGGTTTACATATTTTCATCCTTTCAGCAACAGTTTGGAAACTTGTCATCTCCTTTATGGAGCTGCTTCAAATGACATGTACAACACTAGCAACATGTATTTAATCTAAGAATTTCAGTCATTATTCTCTCTTCATAGACACAATGATTAAGTAGTACTAGTTAAATTTCCCCCACTCACAAACAAGTAAAACTTGGAGCTTATACTATAAACCAAAACACTGTCCAAAAACACTGATAACATGCCTACCACATCACATTCCTTAATATTCCATTGTCCCCCATGCTCTTCCTTGGAAGGAGAGCTAAAATTACATAGTTAAGCCAACATATCCTGATTATGGCAAGAAGGTTTGATTACTTATTTTAACAAGCAAAATTAACAAATGATAAAATTCATCTTATGTGGCATAAGATATGGTCTGTCAAATTGCAAACATTCTCAAAGCCAAAATACTAAAAATAAATAAGACAAAAAGCACTCCCTTAACAAAGAGTTACATACCAGAGGTTCTAAAGTTTCTGAAAGCATGCTACAACATGAATCAAATAAAGCCTTTTCTCTCACACCACTTATGATCTCCCTTTTGAGAGTTAAATATTTCCATGACAAATTAGAGTCTTGAGAACATCTTAAAGGAAAATAAGAATCAGCCTTCAACTTCTGAAACTATATACAACAGACTGAATTTTCAGGAAGTTGCTGATGAGAACTGCTTTAAAGACACATTCTTACACAATTATTTGTAAAAGTAATTCTGCAATGATATGGTAAGTAATAACAAAGTTCATTTGTGGGTAAGGTGCCCTCAACTTTAAAATTTTTAATCTTTAAAAGTTTTCATTTTAAAAGTTTCTTTTTGGGGGCTGGGGTTGTGGCTCAATGGTAGCATGTGTGGGGCACTGGGCTAGATTCTCAGCACCACATATAAATAAATAAAAAATAAATATCAACATTTTAAAAATTATTATTATTGTTTTTATTTATTTATTTATTTATTTTTGCAGTGCTGGGGATAAAACCCAGGGCCTTGTGCTTGCAAGGCAAGAACTCTACCGACTGAGCTATCTCCCCAGCCCTAAAAATTATTTTTTAAAAAAGTTTCTCTTATAATCTTAAAAATTTAGTTTTTTGGTTGTTTGTGGGTTTGTTTTTGGGGTACCAGGGACTGAACCCACGGCCTTGCATTTGTTGGACAAGCATGCTACACTGAGCTACATTCTCAGCCCTAAAAATTTTCTCTTTTTAAAATGTTTTTAAAGAAAATTTGATGCTGAAAGATTAACTCTTCTAAAATCACTAATATCCAGCACCACAATCACTATACAAAAGAGAATATACATTTGTTGTCATTGCAGCTTAGTCTATAGTAGATTCAGTTTTAAGAGTTCTGCAAGTCCTCTGCTTTAATGCTCACAACAATCCTCTGACAGAAACACTATATTTAATCTCCATTTTGCAGATGAGGATACTACAGCTTAGGGCGACCACACAGCTAAGAAGTGGCAGAACCAGGATACAAACTCAAGTATGTTTGTTTCCAGACCTTGAATTTGCTAGAAGAAAAAACTTTTGGTACTGTTTTTGTAACTTTTCTGTAAATTTAAATTAATGCCCCCTAATGAGTTTATTATTAAAAAAAAAAAAAAAAAACTAAGTCAGTAATAATATGATACAGTAAATAATCTCCACAAAGTGTATTATAAAGGAAAATAAAAAGTGTTCACTTTCTCCATAAGCAGAGACAGAAAAGTGTTCATATTGAGTATTGGGAAATTCAAGAGTCAGGCAATGGGCCTTACATCAAAGCAGTCTCCAATGAGTCCACTTACTCAACACTCCAATTCTGTAGAAATTAATAGCAGATCTTCCTTTAGTTCCAATGTAACTGTAGTCACTTGAGGAACTCAGACTCACACTGAACATATTACCTACATTACTTTCATCAAATGCCCACCACATAATGATACTCATACACGCCTAAAATTCCACAAGTTCCCTAACTTATTTATGAACATTTGGTATGAAGAACATGCTGCATTTCTAATTTCACCTGTGTATAATATTTTAATTTTATAACTATTACTTATTAAAATATATTTAGGGATTAAGAAATCCCATTAAGGCACTACATTGACATCATTACTTTTCTCTGCACAGTTTTTACCTATCTTTAACAATTCAACATTGTCCCCATTAATACCAAATAAATTCTGACAAAAATCCTCCTTGAGCTTAGAAAACAATTTAGACAGACTCAACTTCTTTAGTATTTATCATTTCAAACTGACAACAAACCACTGCACAAGTAAGATTTCTAATGCCTAAATAAAAATTGTAACAACCAAAAGGTGCATGTTAAAAGTATGTTCTTCAAGAATAGTTGCAGGGCTGGGGATATAGCTCAGTTGGTAGAGTGCCTGCCTCGCAAGCACAAGGCCCTGGGTTCAATCCAGCACCGCAAAAAAAAAAAAAAAAAAAAAAAAAAGAATAGTTGCAGTTTATTAAGCATTTTCTACGTCAGGCATTATTTAAATTTTTAAATAAATTATTCCTCTATCTTCAAAATAATCCAGTAAAATAGCAATTTTACAGATGAGAAAACTAGAGCTCATTTCAAATAACTTGCTTAAGGCCACATTTCTAGTTGTCAACCAACCCTGAACTCAAATAGCATAACTCTGGCTCTAAGGTCTACACAGGGTGAATATCCTTTATCCAGAAAGTCTGGAACCAGAAGTGTTTCAGATTTCTGATTTTTTTTTTTTTTTTTTTCAAATTTTGGAATACTTGCATACACATAATGAGCTGTCTCAGGGATGGGACCCAAGTCTAAACACACAATTCATGTTTCTTTTACACAGCTTAAAGATAACCTTATACAATATGAATGTAACCCATCACATGAAGTGAATTTCCCACTTGTGGCATCATGTCAATGCTCAAAAGGTTCCCGATTTTGAAGCATTCAGGATATTCTGATCAAGGGATGCTCAAGTGTCCGATCTCTAAGGCTTTACAACTTAGGCACTATTGACATTTAGGCCAGGTAGGGGGTGGGTGTGGGGATACACTATCCTGTGTACTGTAGGATGTTTAAAGCTCTTGGTCAACATTTTACACTCATATTACGATATTTCAAAGTCACTTCTGCAGATTCTCTAGTGCTTTCACATACAGCATGCCCTTTTGAAGTGCTATTAGAATTCTAAGGCAGAATCCCCTGGAAATGTTCATTTCCTGTGTGAGTCTAGTATTTACTAGTGCCTGCTGCTGCCACCATGTGGAGTAGCCTCTGAAAAAGTGGAAGAACAAAACCACTCCTCGAGAACAGTAAACCAGGACTCATATCCATCCTAAGAAGAGGATTAAGATGATTTCATAATAAAACAGTATAAAAACAATAGCTGGTCCACAACCTTGGAAATGGGCTATGCAAAAAAAAAAAAAAAAAAAAAAAAAGTCACTTTGAGAAAATCAAACAGATTTCTATACATACACATAAATTCTGTTGTATACATACATCCATGAAGTCAGTGAGTAGTAATGGATTTGGGGACCCAGACTAGGTCAGAATCCTAGCTACATTACTACTAGCTGCATGACTTTAGTATAGTTCTTTAGTCTCTCTGTACATCTCTTGATCTGTAGCATTGAATAACTTCTTCACAAGATATGAGAATTAATTGAAATAGTGTACATAAATGTATCATCATGCCTTGAGTAGAAGGCATTTAAGTTTAAATGTCTCTTTTCCTAATGACACAAGACCTTAGAAACTTGAGTTGTTTGAGCTACTGAACCTTATATTCTACCTCCATACCTGTGAAGTTAATTTATCTAGTTACTTAGATGATCTAATTCTTAGCAGCAGCATTTGGTCCTACTAAAAAGAAACATCAGTGTGATGATTGTAATATTTCATATAAGATTGCTTTTTATAAATGTAATTTCTTTTTTAAGGTTACAAAGCAGGGCCTACAGTTGAGGTTAAAAGTATGAATTTGAGGTCAAAAGTAACCACATGTTGTATAAGTGTTGGCTATCTTTTAAGTCCAAGCTTTTCAGTTCTTCACTAAAACAGCAAGAATAAAGTGCTCAAAAAATGACTTGACTAGGCAAAACAAGGCCAGGACAAGAATGAGGCAAGTGAAGCATGGCACAAAATTTAAGAATACAGACTTCTCTCAGGCTTGTGCAGGTATATGGCCAGCAGTGAGTTCTTAATTTTTTTTTTTTTTTTGGTACCAGGAATTGAACTCAGGGGTACTCGACCACTGAGTCACATCCCCAACCATATTTTATATTTTATTTAGAGACAGGGTCTCACTGAATTACTTAGTGCCTCGCCATTGCTGAGGCTGGTTTTGAAGTCTTGATCCTCCTGCCTCCCAAGCCGCTGGGATTCTAGGTGTGCGCCACTGCACCCATCCCTCTTTAAATTTTGCACTCTGGGTGCCTCTCCAGAAATATCAAACAGTATCAGAGAAAATTTGCTATTGCTACTGAGAAATCTCACAAGAATGTAAAAAGACTTTCTATTTAATGGGCAGTAGATTCAACAATTAAGTAGCCAATGCTGACACCCTGCTCTAGGAAAATCTGAAACAGAGACCAAAAGAATGAGCTGAGAGTGCAGCTCAGTGGTAAAATATTTGCCGAGCATACCTGAGGTCCTGGGTTTGATCCCCAGTACCTCAAAAAATAAAAATAAAAACTATAAATTTTAAAAAGAGGATAAACAATAGATAGTCCTGCAACAATTTTTTAAAAAATCTACCACATGAGCTGGGACGTAGTTCAGTTGGTAGAGTGCTTACCTCGAAAGCACAAGGCCCTGGGTTCAATCCCCAGCACCACAAAAAAAAAAAAAAAAAAAAATCTACCAAGTAACTTAAATTTTCTCTACAAATAAAATTTGTGAAAAATCTCCCCAAATCACCTCTTCCTCTTGTTACTATAAAAATAAATTGAGAATTATTAAAGGTATTATATATTTTACTATAATAGTATAATATATTAAATTCAAACAGAAACACATTCATGCATTGCCTGCTTAAATTACATATAACTAGGGACTGGAAAAACAAAAGCAAAACAAGATTGGCATGTATTGATAATTACTGAATCTGGTCATTTATTTTATTCATCTGTTCTTCCTATTCTGAATATGTTTAAAGATTACCATAATAAAAAGCATTTAACAAATGGCATACATATGTTGCTTGAATGTTATGGACAGAAGAAAACCAGCCCTCTCTTCTACAGCAAAAGCTTAGAATAGGGGCTGTGGATGTCACTCAGGGATACAGTGCTTGCCTACTAAGTGTGAGGCCCTGGATCTGATCCCCAGCACTGCCAAAAACAAAAAACAAAATCTGAAAAATCCTAGAATAAATCAGATAAACAAGGCTTGTTCCAGAAACTGTATTCTCTTAATTGATCTGGATAAACATTACGCAGGCTTAAAAAAATGCTTTTACTGCTAAATACTTAGTCCTTAACCCAGAATTTCAGGGGTTCTGCACGAATAGCCTTTTCCCCCTCTGGGACTGAATTGCCTGCAGGAAGATTAATTTTCACCTCAATCCACTCTTCTACTCCCCACCTTCTCCACTGAGAGACTCATACCCAAGGCCTCCCACATGCTAAACAAGTGCTCTGCCTCTGAATTATATCTCCAGCCCTCTATCCATTCTTAGCATCACTGAATATTTAATAAGTTTCCACAGGGTACATGACATTCTGCTTATCTGGTTGGTGCTTGAAACCCAAAGTCTTCATCTCCTCATTTATCCTCAGAGAACTTTAAAGACAGTTGCTCAAACTAACAGTGAATCAAAAACAGTGACAAAAACTCAAGTTGGTACCAGCTAAACATTCCATAAAACAGATATTATTGCCTTATAAACTTATTTCTTTATGGAATCTTAAAAAAAAAAAAAAAGTCACATAGTGCAACTTGGGGGGCCGTGGTTTGCACAAAAATTAGGATTATTCTTCCAACACTGATGGTTAAACCCTTAGAGAAGACTTGGTTCCACACCCAACCCTAAGCCTAAAGGTGGCTGAAAGATTCCTGATGATAGTCAGAATAAATACCTCCAAAATATGTAGCTTGCTTCATTCTTTGACCTTACTACTATTCTGAAAATATAATAAACAGAAAGTCAAGATTACCCATAGAGTAAGATGAACCAAATGATATCGAAATGCAGAGTACATAATTTGCAAGAAAGAAACAAAATCAATTTCAGACAAACTCTAATGTTTTCCCTCCACTGAAAAAGTTCAGCAAAAAAAATATTTAGAGATTATCTACTGATTAACTTCAGCCTTCCATTAAATACTGCACTAGGCAAAAAGTGGAACACTTTAAAGAAAGTAGCTATTCCTCCATCTTCTTAGTAATGACAGTGACCACTCAATTCAAATAAATGTCAGTGGTTCACTTGATCTTCTTCATTATGTAAGTGTGCGTGACTATGCCAGGTTTAAATTTTAAAAATAAAAATTTTAAAAAGCTAGGCACACTTTTTTTTTGTATTTTATTTAGAGCATTGAATAACTCTAAATCCCAGTGGCTCCGGAGGCTGAGGCAGGAGGATCACAAGTTCAAAGTGAGTCTCAGCAACTTAGTGAGTCCCTAGTAACTCTGAGAGACCGTCTCAAAATTAAAAATAAGAAGGCTAAAGATGTGGCTAAGTGGCTAGTATGGAAATAGAAACTGAATCAAAATGATCTTTATTGTCTAATTTTTTTTTCTTTTTCGTACTGGGGATTAAACTTAGAGGTGTTTTGCCACTGAGGTACATCACCCCAGTCCTTTTTACTTTGACACAGAGTCTGGCTGAGACTGGCCTCAAACTTGCAAATTCTTCTGCTTAAGCCTCCCAAGTTGCTGGAATGAGAGGCATGCGCAACTGCTCCTGGGAAAAATAATCTTAAAATATGTGAATGCACGTATAAAAATTTAAGGTAAAATCACTTGTAGAAAATTATTAAAGTGCTGGTTTATTTCAGAGGAAATACCGAGGTAGGTACAATACAAAGTTTTGTTTTAAGACTTGTATTTTAGTGCTTATATTTTTGGGCAATTGTCCCAACTCAAAATGAGAGGTAATAGCAGTCATGTTTCCATAGGTACCTGTGATCCAACGTTCCAAAGACAGGTTTATGTTAAACATGTCTTGAAAAGGGACACATTTTAAATATTGTTCTTTATAAAAGCAGTTTATTACCATAGGATTTGAATCTGCTATGAGATCCCGTAGAGAATCCAGAAATCCCTGATCTTCCACCATTTGGGCATTGATATCATGGAGTTTTGCCACACAGACTGCTGCTGTTTTCCGAACATAGGGGTCTTCGTCCTTCAAGCACTTGCGCAGGGGCTCACAAAGATATTCTGTAATTTTGTCCACCCGGATGCACCCCATGGTCCTAACTGCCAAGGCCCGAATCAAAGGATTGGGATCTTCACAGTCCTACAGAAACAACAATCAGCTCTGAGTCTATAAGGTAAACAGTTTAGTTGATACAAGCTACAAGAGAATATTTTATTAATTTAAGTTTCTGGTTAAACCTACACATCACAACATAATCTTGCACACTATTCCTTTTCTAAGTACAAGCTTTAGTTGTCTATTCAAGAGTTTAGAAGGAAGCCAGGCATGGTGGTACATGCCTATTACCTCAGCAAGTTGGGAGGCTGTGGCAGGAGGATCAAAATTTGAGGCCAACCTGAGCAACTTAGCAAGAAGAAAACCACTTAACAGTTTAACATACACAATAAGGAAAAACTTAGTATTCAATCCAAGGCTTACCATATAAATCCATGCATAGCTCTAACTTTCAAAATATGTAAAGAAAAATCTTTCCAATAGATTGGAGAGAAAAAGCACAAATGCTTATAAAGGCACTAAACATGGAAAGATAATAGTGGCAAACATGAAAATGGTGATTGTATTTCATCTATGAATCACCAGGTGGGGAGAATGAAAGTTATCTTCTCTCTGACTTTGTATAATACAGAAAAACACACACACACAAAAAGCCCTAAAAAATCTTTGAGAAGGAAGAAAGTATATTGATTATTTTTCAAACTTTAAATAAAAGTTAATTTTAGAAATGCTGTCATTTCTCCTCCTCCCTCCTCCTCCTCCTTTTTGGTACTGGGGATTGAACCCAGAGGCACTTAACCAATGAGTTATATCTCCAGCCCCTTTTGTTTTTTATATTTTGAGACAGGGTCTCACTAAGTTGCTTTGGGCCTTGCCAAATTGCTGAGGCTCACCTTGAATTTACAATCCTCCTAGATCCTATTGCCTCAGCTTCCCAAGTCAATGGGATTACAGGCATGTGCCAAAACATCCAGTTTTTTTTTTTTTTCTTTTTTAATGTAAACTAATTTCCAATCAGAGAAAAAAAAATTAATGGAAATAATCCCATTATTATGTTCATCAACTCTAATAGGAAAATATCTGACTGGCTATTTAATTACATTAAGGGAATTTTTGAGGTTTTAAAAGTTTTTAAAGATGTGACAATAGTACTGTGGTTATATTTTTGAAAAAGATTTTTTTAAACTTTTTAAATATAAATTTTTAATTGTCAATGGACCTTTATTTATTTTGTTATATGTGGAGCTGAGACTTGAACCCAGTGCCTCATACATGCTAGGCAAGTGCTCTACCACTGAGCCACAACCCCAGCCATGAAAAAGAGATCTTATTCTGACAAATTTAAGGATGAAATGATATGATGCTTAGGATTTGCTTAAAAATTATCTAGCAGGAAACGGGGTGGAAGTCCAAAAACTACACATATAAGAAGTATAATTATTAAAACTATAAGAAATGAGAATTTATTATAGTATGAATATGTTTAAAATTTTCCATAGTAAAAAAAACTTAAACATTTTAAGACCTATGAAGTGAAACAAAAGTAGTACTTCCTATAGTTTCTACTACTTATGACTCAGCCAATTTCTACAAAGATAAAATAGATAAAGCCTCAGGTAACAAATACAATGATAGGCCCAACCTTAATCAGCCTTGGAAGGTAAAACAGTGAGGTTTCACCTGGCTTTGTTCTACCCATCTGGCAAGGATACATGTACCAAGCAGTGCTAACAGAAGGCTCACAATATGGTTTGAACTTCCCTGGATGACACATGCTGGCATATGGAATGCTTAAAACATGAACAGTCCTACTCATTGCCAATACTTCCCTGGAGGCCTTCCTCTGGAACAGAGGTTGCTTATTTGCAATGCAGACACTAATTATACCAAGAGTCACTTCTAAAATGGTATTTGAAGAAGGGACTGCTCCAGCCCTTGGGAAAAGTTACCTTCACAAAGCTGTTGACAGCCATGATGGCCATGTCTGGCTGACTCTTGGCATAGTTCATCAAGTAGAGATATACAAGTTTCTTCAGTTCCAGGTTGTCGGTCTGCATACAGTTCACTACATCTGGAAAGAGAGAGCTGAGGAAAGAAGGAAAAGAGAAAAAGACAAGTGAACTGGTGTGGGAGTTAAGCTGCATGATAATGAAGCAATGGCTTTATATTACAGTGGTCTGATATAAGGACAATGTCCCCACAGTGACAATTACTTGCTTGTTAGGTTTTTGATTTTGGTACTGGGGATTGAACCCAGGGGTGCATAACCACTGAATCACATCCCAAACTCCACCCTCCCCCCTTTTTTTGAGACAGGATCTCACAAGGCTGTTCAGGGCCTCACTTAGGTGCCAAGGCTGGCTTTGAAGTCACAATCCTCCAGCCTCAACCTCCTGAGCACTGGAATTACAAGTGCGTGCCACCACACCCAGTTTACTTACCTTTTTAACATTACACACTCACACAAATGAAAATTTGAGTGTCAGTTTATGGAGGCCCTAAGCAACTTAGCAAGATGCTGCCTCAAAATTAAAAATAAAAGGGGATGGAGATGTTGCTCAGTGATTAAGCCCCACAGGGTTCAATCCCTGGTACCCCCCCCAACAAAGTAATTTTTTTTGTGAGTGTAATCAAATATAAAAGTATTTTATACCTTCCTCAAGTTCTAGTAATTTCATGATTTACCATTCTCCTCTAAGCCACAGAAAAGGTATTTATGTTCCCATTCATGAAATAACACCATTAGCTTGGAGGATTAAGTTTCTTGGATTTATTTATTTAATTAGTAGTGCTGGGAATTGAACCCAGGACCTTGTTAGATTTTTAAAGTATAACCTATATTATAAAAATATAGGTTAAAGAACCTGACAGGGGGGATTGGGGAGATAGTTCAGCTGGTAGAGTGCTTGCCTTGAAAGCACAAGGCCCTGAGTTCAATCCCCAAAAAAAGAACCTGACAGGGTGGCACATGCCTCTAACCCCAGTGAATTGGAAGGTTGAGGTAGAAAGATTACAAATTTGAGGCCAGGTTCAGTAACTTAGTAAGACTCTGTCTTAAAAAATAAGAAAGAAAAAGAGCTGGGGCTGTAGTTCAGTGGTAGAGTGTCCCTGGGTTCCACCCTGGGTAGAAGAAAGGAAGGTAGGGAGGGAGGGATAGAGCGGGGGAGGAAAAATTCAGGTTAACTATATAAAGTTAGAAATTAACATTCCCCCTAAGGCTTTATTAAAGTACTTTATAAATGTTAAATATTTCTACATATCTTACAACTAGTACAGAAGAAAAACAAATGCCAGGATATTTCTACAGAAAATTAAGAGAATAACTCAAATAGTATAGCTCCTGTACACACACACACACACACACACACACACACACACAGAAACAAGGTACAGAAATAGAAATTATTTACAAAGGAAAGATAGACTGCAAATCTGCAAATTTTTTTTTTTTTTTTTGTCTTTTTTGGAACTGAAAGTCAAACCCAGGGCTTTGCAAATGCAAGGCAGACGCTTTGCTACTGAGCTACATCCCAGCCAGACAGACTGCAAATTCAAAGAATCCATTACATCTCCAATGAAGCATGACTTCTATTTTGAAAGGCAGCAAACTGTTTACCTTATCTGTACAGTATCTCTTGTAGTTTCAGGTACATGCAGATATTTAATGAACACTCCAAAATGAGTTTTCTTTCCCTTTCCTAGAAGAATATAGCTCATATGCAGAATGACTTTAAAACCAGTAATTAATGTGGAATATTAACCCATTATAAACTTAAGATCCTAAATAATTCTATCAACCCACATAAGATCAAGATTTAACAGTTTAAATTTTAGAGGAAAAACTGTTAAGTATCAGCTTATAAAGCTAGAAACAAACTTTCCAATATGGTAGGAACTGGTCACATGTGGCTAGCCTGAATTGAGATGTGGTATAAACATGATATAAAACACACTGGATTCTGAAGACTGTGATAAATGTAATATAGAATAGCTCTTTAAAAATTGTTTACATTGACTGGTATGGTGGTGCAGGACTGTAATTCTAGCAACTCAGAAGAATGAGGCAGGAGAATCCCAACTTCAAGGACAGCCTCAGGAAATTAGTGAGACCCTGTCTCAAAAAGGTAGGGGGGAAGGCTGGTGATGTAGCTCACTGGTAAAGCACCCTTGGATTCAATTCCCAGTACCTAAACAAATAAATAAATAAAAATTTAAAAAGGTCTGAGGATGCAGAGTGGTCCTAGGTTAAATTCCTAGTCACACACACACACACAATATTTATATTGATCACATCTGAAATAATATTCTGGACATATTGGATCAAACAAAATTTACTAAAGTTAATTTCATCCATTTCTTTTCATTTTTTAATACAACTACTAGAAAATTTAAAAAATTATATATGTAGCTTATACCATATATCTACTGGATGATGCTGAACTTGACATTACTTGTAAAAGTGTTGCTTCCACTGTGTGTCTATTGAACACTGCTGAACTTAACATTAGTTGGAGGAGAGACTGCAATATTAACCTACAAATAGCTAATTTCTATTCTGTTTGTGCTCTTTCCAGGAACAACTCAAACCACATCTCTTCCAAGAAGAGTTCTGGCAAAATTCCGAAGCTTGAATCCTTCCTTTGTAGAAATCGTGCTGCATTTAATATGTACATTTTATGTTCAAAGTCTTTAGCAATCAGGAAAAAGCAGATCAAAACTACAATGAGATTTCATTTATTTTTAGTTGGAATGGTTGTCATCAAGAATACAAGTACCCTAGACCCCCTCCACTGCCAAAATACAAATACCCAGGCACAGTGGCTCACAAGTTCAAGGTCAGCCTCAGTAACTTATGAGACCCTGCCTCAAAATTAAAAATATCTGGGGGAGAAGCTGGGGTTGTAGCTTAGTGGTAGAGCAGTTGTCTAGCATGTGTGAGGCACTGGGTTCGATTCTTAGCACCACATATAAATTTTAAAAAATAATAAAATAAAAAATTAAAAAAATATATCCGGTGATGTAGCTCAGTAGTAAAGCACCCCTGGGTTCAATCCCCAGTACGCTCCCCCCCCCCAAAAAAAAAAGAACACAAATAGTATTAAGTGGAGAAAAAGGAACACTTTTACATTGTTGGTAGGATTATAAAGTAGCACAGTCACTATGGAAATCAGTATGGCGGTTTCTCAAAAGCCTAGGAAAGGAACCACCATATGACCCAGCTATACCGCTTCTCGGTATTTATCTGAAAGAATCAAAATCAGCATACTATGGCAAAACACTACTCTTGCAGAATATGTTGTTTTGGTTGAAGTGTAAGAAAAAAATCCAGCTTCATACACATACATACATAACTTGGAAAAGGGAGAAATATTTAAAAGTTTTTTCATGTAACTGGATATTCTTTGGCACTACTTCAAAAATGAGGGTTTTTCACTTTCTTCTTTTAGTCCATAAACAGCACTTTCTTAAGATATTTATAATGTGGAATCTGAAACCATATGGATAATGCTTTTTTTTTTTTTTTTTTTTTGCAGTGCTGGGGATTGAACCCAGGGCCTTACTGCTTGCAAGGCAAGCACTACCCACTGAGCTATATCCCCAGCCCTGGATAATACTTTTGTACTTGGTTTCACTAAAATCCATTCACTTATCATACATTTTGAATCGATTTTTTACCCATGTAAAATTTTATAATACATGCACTGGTCATTTGGAAATATTGGTTCACTGAGTTTGCAGATCCTTCCAATGTTAACATATTTTGTTATAGCACAGCAAATAATCACATTTATCAATTTCACAACCAATCTCATTAGAAAAGTATTTAAGCATTAGGAACCTATTGAGCTCAATTATGAGAGATGCAAATTTTCTGAAACTGTAAATTTTACATTAATGCTTGAAATTTATCTACTGTCAATTTTTTCCCCTTGCAATGACAGGTTTGCTTTGCTCATTTTGATAAAATGCATCCCAAATACCAAAGTCTGATTAAATATAGCTTGTCTGTCAATCATTCACATAAAAATGAATCTGCAATTCAAACAATCACACAGGGTTTTTTCTCAACCATCACACTTTGCAATGTAGGAAAAGAACTTTATAAGTAATTTCCATTTTATCACAGAATATTACAGAAACTTGTATTCAAAATTCAAGTTTTTTTTATTAAAATGTTATTTACTATTAAAGACTATCAAACTGAAGCAGCCTAAGAAACTAAAATGTTTTATCAATAGAAATACTTGGGTTTAACATGTATAAAGCCAAGCAAACCAACAATGTGAGATAATGAATTTCTATCACACTGTCATTTAAAAGGTTAAAGTTGTGCTGGGGAGATAGCTCAGTTGGTAAAGTGCTTGCCTTACAAGCACAGGGCCCTGGGTTCAATCCCCAGTGCCACACACACACACACAAAATAATAATAAAATAAATAAATAAATAAAAGGTTAAAGTTTATTTACTTATTTTTTTGTACCAGGGATTGAACTCAAGGACCTATTTTGTATTTTACTTAGATGCAGGGTCTCACTGAGTTGCTTAGCATCTCACTTTTGCTGAGGCTGGCTTTGAACTCACAATTGTCCTGTCTCTGCCGCTCCAGTGCCTGGCTAAAGTTTTAGTAGAATTTTAATGCTTCATGAAGGATGGTGCTAAGTATGTTGTGGTAACAAATATAATGACTGTTATGGTCAGCACCACTGCCTTGATTCATACTAAAGCACTAACAGTTTTACTCACTGCTACTTCACATCATCAGTGCAAACATAAAAATGATGAAAAAGGTTTAACTTCTAAGCATTATTTTAGAAATAGCTTTGACCTCATGGACCCCATGAAAGGGCCTTGGGAATTCACAAGGTCTAAAGACAATCCTTACTTATTTTCAGATGTTCTCTCACTAAATTATAGAAAGAAACAAAATCAGATCAAATTTATTTTGTTAACACAGATTTTCATCTTAAATTCAACAACTGAATATGGAATTGTTAAGTTGAGGTACTGGCTTGAGCAAATTAAAGAATATGTGAGCTTCTGCCTCTTGTTATATTTTTATCATCTAAAATTTCCTCAGCTGACAGATTTGTAACTGTGTCAGCACTCAGGAGATTTTATGTATGCAACAAAATCAAAGTCATTTCACTCTTCTAAAAAATAAACAAATTACTTAAGTCAAGAGTTAATATAAAACTATACTTTCGGGCTGGGGATATAGCTCAGTTGGTAGAGTGCTTGCCTTGCATGCACAAGGCCCTGGGTTCAATTCCCAGCACCACAAATAACAAAAACAAACAAACAAACAAAACTATACTTCCTGATGATGTTTTCATCGGAATGAACCCATTGTTATAGGGTTTTTTTTTTTTTTTAAAGAGGCAAGCTTGCCAGGATGACTTCAAACTCTTATTCTCAGGCAATTCTCTAGTCTCAGCCTCCCAAATATCTGGAATCACAGGAATGTACCACTGGGTGCAACAGGTCTATGATTTTTTTTTTTTTTTAATTGTCAATGGACCTTTATTATTTATTTGTATGTGGTGCTGAGAATTGAACCCAGTGCCTCACACATGCAAGGCAAGCGCTCTCCCACTGAGTCACAACCCTAACCCCGGTCTATAATTTTAAAGAAAAGCAACAAAGGCCATAAAATGGGGTATGGATCAATAGCAATAGTGACTACTCTTACCTAACATCCTTCCCCACAGTCATAGCAGCAATCACTTTCTTCACAGCCTCCTTCCTCTTTTCTTTCTTTTCATTGTTGAGTTCAGCTTTTAATTCAAAGATTTCTCCTACAAGAGATGAGAACAAATGGGTGAGTATCCAGCACCAGACAACCAGAGCAGAACATATTACACTATGGAGTTACACCAGGACAACATGGCCAGCAATAGAATAAAAAATTATAGGTATGCAAACTTCAAAGCTCTAGAATATTTACTAACCCACTGATAAGAACACCACAAATAAGTTTCTAAGACCTTTTAAGTTACGGTTTAAGGTGAAATTCAGATCTTTGTGAACCACAGAAATGGGAAAAAATAAATCTCATGATATGTAACTATGCTGGGAACAGAACAGTAACTGAGGTATCATTCCTCATCCGAATTTTATGGTCCTGAGAAGAAAATAAATGTAGGCAAGGAGCAGGCTGTTAACAACAAGTGTTTCCAAACCAGAAGAGATAAGTATCATCTCATATACCCACTCCCAACTTTACAGATAAAGAAAAGAGGCTCGAAGGTTACAAAATTTAGTGATAGAGTTGGGCTTAACACTCTGTCTCCCAGCTCTCAAATCCAGATATGCTAAAACTTGGCTACACCCTACTACCGTCTGAGAAATGTTTAATAATAACAATGCTTAGGCTCCACTATGGAGCAAATGAATCAGAATAACAAGAACTCTATTTTCTTTTTTCTTTCTCGCTCTTTTTTTTTTTTTTTTTTTGGTACCAGAGATTGAACCCAGGGTCACTTAACCACTGAGCCACATCTCCAACCCTTTTTATTTTGAGATAGGGTCTAGGCTAAGTTGCTGAGGCTGGCTTTGAACTTACAGTCCTTGAGTCCCTGGGATTACAGGTGTGTGCCACTGCGCCCAACTTTACTTTCCTCTTTTTAAAGTTCCCCCTAGTGATTCTAATGCACAACTAGGGTTGGGAATCACTGCTCTAAATCAGTACTTTCATAAGGGCTTTAAGGTCCTACCTTATTCAATCAATCTAACAACAATAATTTTGAAGCTGCAATGGTATAAACAAGGCTCATTCCTAAAAGTATAATCTTTTCTTTTCTTTTCTTTTTTTTTTTTTTTTTTTGTCAGTGACTGGAATCGAATCCAGGTTCTTGCACATGATTAGGAAAAACTCCACCACTGAGCTATATCCCTCATCTACAAGTATAATCTTAAATGACTATTAAGAGGCCTACATTGTGAAGTGCCAGGAATTATCAAGACTTTTAAGGCTCAGTCTCCTTGGTTCACCTATCTTCAGGATGCTAGAGCCAAAATAAGAAAGAAGATAATTCTCATCTGTTTTAAAAATAAAGGGAGGAAAACACACCACGCAGCCCATGAGAAAAAGGTTGATCCCATCTCTACCTTCTATCTATATCCTTAAACTTGTCTATAACATTGCCTTATTTTTCTCCATCTTCAAGACTATTGTCAATGTTCTTTTAAACCAGACCTAATTCATCAGTATGCACACTACGTGATCTCCCTGAAGCCCTTAAGTGGGAAGGATGAAATTGATAAAATGAGTGCTAAAACACTTGTTTCATTAATATCCATTCCAAAAGGCAAGCAAACTGTCAACTGAAAAAATAGCACAGCCAGAAAAGCTAGGTCCTTTAAAGAGTCATTTTTCTTTTCACCAAGTCCTACACTGCCAAATCCAGCTCTTAGGGCTCCCATCATTTACTTCTGGGAATAGTAAAGGACAAACAGCAGGGTTTCAGAAAAAACTGTGAATAGCAGCAGGAATTACAGAATCAAAACAGGATGTAACTGAAATTATTCCAGTTCCAATAGCATAAATTTAAAGAAGATATTCCACTGGCAGTTCTAGTGGGCGTTGCAGGAAGCAAATGGAACAGAGTCTACCCATTTTTTTTTAAATGTGGTATTTATACAGCAGTGATTCAATCTCTAAGTCTTAGACTTTTAAAAATGCCTGAATAAAAATGGTCACCAAGTCCCGTTACAAGAGAAAGTTTGAAGAGTAAAACGAGGATTTTTTAAAGATCCCCTCATGTTGTTATAGACAATATGTTGGTAATCAAAGTACAAAAAAGGTTAACAGAAGAAAGGAAAAATAAATACATCTCCAAACGATAAGAAAGTCAGGACAAGTTGAAATGAATGATAAGGGGCTAATGACTTTTGTGATTATTAGGTGTAAATAATATTGGGAGGAAGTAGTTGGGTAAAGCCAAAAAGGGATACTAAAAGAAGCAAGGTATCTCATGTACCATAATTTTATTAAATATCTTCTCTGCCTTCCTGATCAAATCTACCAAGCACTGCTAACAGCTAGAAATGGTTCTAAATTCTAGCTACACACATTAAAATAATTTGGGGATCTTTTAAAATCGCCACACCCATACCACTGAAATCAGGTAATCTGGGGTTGGGACAGGACATCAACATTGTTTTAAAGTTCTCTGGACAAAGTTGAAAGCCACTGATTAGTACATGATTAATTTTATTTTTAATTTAAACAATTCATTAAGGAGCTTTCTGAATTACAACAGAATTTTTGCATGCATATATACTACAAATGATAGAATATGACAATTGCTTGAGTTTTCAAATGTTCTGGTGCTCCTTGTTTACTGCAAGCTTCGATACTTTTTAATTTTTCTAAAAATTCAGTCTTAAAGTTGTAAGATTCCCCTGTTAATATTTTCCCATATTTGCTTTATAATCTGCTTTTTGTTTTTGTTTTTTCCCCCCAATTGTGCCAGGGATCAAACCCAGAGGGCTCATACATGCTAGGCCAAACACTCTATCACTGAGACACATCTCCAGCCCATCTCTGCATTTTTGTTTTGTTTTGTTTTTGTGGTGCTGGGGATTGAACCCAGGGTGTTGTGCATGCAAGGCACGCTCTCTACTAACTGAGCTTTATTCCAGGCCCTCGTCTCTGCATTTTTATATTCCTTTTCCCTATACCATCTAACAGTAAACTGCAGACATCATACCTCTTTAGCCCTGAATACATCAGTGAATTTTTTTCTTTTTAATTCATTTTTATTGATGCACTACAAATATACATAATAGTGGGATTTATTGGACATATTCATACAATTAACAGTGTATATTTTCTAAGAACAAGGAAATTATTTTAAATAACCTTAATAAGAAGAGTAAAACATTGTTATATTATCATCATCTAATCTATAGACCTTATTTAAAGTTCTCAAACTTGATTCCCACCCCACTGCCAACTCTGCAACAATCTTCAGTTCAGAATTACACATTACTTATTATCAGGTCTCTTTAGTCTCCTTTAATTTGAAAATCTGTTCATTAGACTTTTTTTTTTTTAAGTACAGGTCACCTATCATATAGAATCCCTTCAGTTTGCCATGGGTGTTCCCTCATGAAAGCACTGAGGTCATAAATTGTAGGCAAGCTAGTTCTTAAAAGTGATGGAATGCTCTTCTCAGTGTATCACACACACAAAGGCAAATGATGTAAGTTTGTCCCATCACTGCTGATATTAACATTGAATATTTGGGGGAAAAAAACTGAATATTTGGTTAAAGTTGTAATTGCCAGATTTTGACACTGAATATTTTTCCCTTTGTAATTAGTAATTTGTGAAAAGGTACTTGGAAACTTTGGAAATATCCTGTTCATCATCAAACTTTCACCTGCAAGTTTTAGCATTCACAAACAACTCTCGCCTAAATTATGATCTATACACCTCTATGTATGAGGGATTTATTGATTTATTATTCAATGGGCTATGATCCATAACTATGACCACTTTTTATTTTTTATTTTTATTTTTTTTGTACTGGGGATTGAACTCAGGGGCACTTGACCACTGAACCATATCCCCAGCCCTATTCTGTATTTTATTGAGAGACAGAGTCTCACTGAAATGCCTTGATTTTTGCTAAAGTTGGCTTAGAACTGGTGATCCTCCTGCCTCAGCCTCCGGAACTGCTGGATTACAGGTGTGTGCCACCATGCCCAGCACCACTTTTTATTTTTGGTTTTTGATACAGCAGATTGAACCTAGAGGCTTCATCCCCAACCACTCAACCACTGAGCTTTCATCCCCAGTTCTTTTGTTTTTCATTTTGAGACAGGGACTCCCTAAGTTGCTTTGGACCTCTCTAAATTGCTAAGGCCAGCTTTGAATTTGTGATCCTCCTGGGATTACAGGTGTGTGCCACTTTTTATTGCTCAAATTACCCTAAATTTTGCTAGTGGGAATCCCCGTAGGCTATGATGCTCCCGGACCTATCCCATTATTATTTTTTTTTTTTTAGCACTTCCTTATATTCTGGCACAAGATGTTCATATTCAACTTGTACATTCCCTCAACCCAGCCTTGGAATTAGTTATTTCTCCAAGGAGTCTAGTTCCTTCTACAATGGAACATCATATTTAGAAACCAAGATTGGGTACTAGGTGTTCTCTGCACCTAATCTGACTTGACAAAATTAGGATATTTAATCAGAAACTACACCCACAATGTTAGGGTGTTAAGTGAATGTGACTTGTACATAGTAGGTACTCAATAAATGTTTACTGAATACATGAATGTGATAAATGAAGACAGGATTCCACAACCTGCAAACTCGGCTAAACCTACAGACAACTGGGAGGTCTATACAATTGTATTTTATACCTGTGAGTTCTAGCTCACTTCTTTTAACAAGGTAATTCAATGCTTTCAAGCTAAGAGTACTCAGTGGTAGGGCACTTGCCTAGCATGCACAAAGCCCTGGGGTTCAAGCCCCCTCACAAAAAAAAAAGAGCCAGCCTATAATCCCAGAGACTCAGGAGGCTGAAGCAGGAGGACAGCCTGGGCAACTCAGCAAAGCCCCATCTCAAAATAATTAAAGGGGTTGGGGATGTAGCTCAGTGCTAGAGCACTCCTGTCTTTAATCCCCAGTATATACACAAAGGAAAAACCCTCTAAACTCTACTAACTCATAAATATTCTTATCTGTATAAGTAGAAAATTCTCAATGAAATTAACTACAACATGCATGTCTGAAGAGGTCAGGAATATTTTACTTGGAAAAATGTAACACCACAACTTTTGAAAAGTTCCAAAATTTAACCAGGTTCTCCTACTTACCCTTTTTATTAGTTGTAAAGTACTTGGAGTCAGTCATGATTTTGGATCTTTAATGTGCACCTGTAGCAAGAGAAAAGAATGTCTTTATTCAGGCTATATATACCCAGCAAGGCATCTAATTAATTTTAAGAACATTTAAGAACTTCTGCACTCGAACATGAGTGTCTTCTTGCTTACCATCCAAATTGGTAATTCAAGAGATAAAGAAAAAAAAATATAACTCCTGGCTCAAGGAGTTACTAGGGACAAGTCTAAAGTCCCAATGGAATGGGGTAATAATCTGAATCTATATTAAATAATAATAACAACTATTATCATTATTACCAAGGATTGAACCCAGGGGCACTTAACCACTAAGTCACATACCCTGCCTTTTTTTCTTTTATTTATTTATTTTTTTGGGTGCTAAGGATCGAACCCAGGGCCTTGTGCTTACAAAGCAAGCACTCTACTGACTGAGCTATCTCCCCAGCCCCTTTTCTTTTATTTTAAGGGTCTGGCTAAATTGCTGAGGCTGGCTTTGAATTCGCAATCCTCCTCCTTCTATCTTCCCAAGTCACTGGGATTACAATCGTTCACCACCTGGCATGACTTTGTAATTTTATTCACAATTACCTTCTCAAAGCCTTCAAGAGTAAAAGCTAAATACATCTTTAATTAATCAAACATTTAAAATAAGAAAACGTTTGTTTTGAAAGATCTCCCCATAATTTTTTTTTTTTTTTAATTAGGAAAATCTGGTTATTTCCTTGTTTTAAGATGGAGTCATTTCAAAACATAAATTCTAAAGCAGTGTAGGGTCAAAAACAATTTTGCCAACTTATCCAGCATTAATTACACTTTTCTGTAAAAGGAAGCTCTTTTAAGAAAAGAAAAAAAAAAATTAAAATAGGGCTGGGGCTGTAGTTCAGTAGTGGAGTACTTGCCAAGCACATGTAAGGCACTGGTTTGATTCTTGGCACCACAAAAAATAAACAAATAAAAGAAAGGTATTGTGTCCATCTACAACCCAAAAAATTAAGTAAATATTTTTAAAAAGAGTAAAATGTAGGATACTGTTCTTTCACAACAAACATCTAGAGAGACTAATATGTCTTACACAAGGACTTGTTAAAATTGTGGTCTTCATATTGCCAATAATCTACATCCTAACAGTATTCCCAAAGAAAAAAATACCAGTTTCCAGTTAAAAACAAGGCAAAAGACTGAGATATTTGTTCAGTCACACTAAGTATAAGAAAATTAGTAAGAATATGGATCTCAGTCTCAACCCTAATTCTTCTGTCCTGAGACCCAGAAAAAATTTAATCCAATGGACACATAGTTCTACTAGCAAACAAAAGCAGCATGGACTGATCATGTTTCCTCCAAAATAACGAGACAATGCTTCCTGATTTGAGAAACTCTAGGATTCTGTCTAATGTTCTTAACTTCTTCAAATATATTCAATTTTTCTTTAAATAATATTTCTTCTGCACTCAAAAATGAGTATCTTCTTCCTTACTACCATTGTTAACAATATTTATTACCAATTTCAGGTCAAGACATATGCCACTTGCTCATTACCTCAAGTCAATACAACTTGAATGATAATAGATTGGCAAACTCAAGCATGCATACATTTGGCAAACAATAATAAATATGGAACTGAGAGGAAAAACCTAAAGTGCCAAACAAATCAATGTAATTAAAAAAAAGGAAAAAGCCAGATAAACCTAAGATACTAAAAAGAATCTGGTTCAAATCTGATCGCTAAAATGTGCTTCTTATACAATCTATGGAACTTACACTCATTTTTCATTTACTACTTGTGGTCTTGATTCTAATATAATAGTTCTTTAGGTTGTAGAACTTCACTGAATTACCTTGTTAAAAGAGAGCTAGAATTCACAAGTATCATTGAAGAAAGCATAATTTGTTTCAATACTTATAATTAAAAATTAATCTGTAACAAAGGCTTGCCTTATGCAATGTTTTCATAATGCCTTTCTAAAAACAATTTCAAAGAATGTTATAATCCACTCATAACATAAACTAAATGTGAAGTGGATAAGTGAAGAAAGAAATTCTTAAGACTTGAAATAAATCTGAAGTTATCTAGGATTTATATATAAACAGAAAAAAAGAACATATAGAAATGATCACTAGAGCCTGACACAGGAGGGCTATCTCTCAAATCTATTAAGGTCTATCCAGGAAGTTATTCTGTCATTTAAATACTACAGGGTCATCAAAACTTAAAACCTGTTTAAGATTTAAAAACAAAACTTGCTTGAAAATTTTCAGTCAGTTTCTTGGAAAAAGTTTTGCATAAAATCATTCTGTTCTCTAAAGCTCTCATACATATACCCACACATTACATTTTTTTTTTTTTTTTTTTTTTTTTTTGGTAGTAGGGATTGAATCCAGGGGCACTTTACCACTAAGCTACATTCCCAGCCCTTTTTATTTTTTATTTTGAGACAGGGTCTCACTGAATTGCTGAGGCTAGCCTCAAATTGCAATCCTGCTACCTCAGCCTCCCAAATTGCTGGGATTATAGCTGTGCCACTGCCCCCAGTCATACATTAAATTCTTAACAGTAATTTTCATCAAGTTCTATTAAATAGTAAATTGGTAAGTCTTAAATCACACCTTTATAGTAGCTCATACATTTCATTATCTCCCCTAATAAATTTTAGTTTTGAGGAATGTATTTCTGTCATGTTCAGTGTAATTACATGTTCTTATCTTAACTAGGGAATAACGTACATACCCACAAAATTTCAGGGAAGAAAGGAGGGTCAAATATCTTTAGAGGCCCATATCATAAGTCCTAAGAATCTCTGCTCTAAAGAGAAGAGATAGGAGCAGGGGAAGTAGCTCAGTGGTAGAGCACTTAACAGGCACAAAACCTTGGGTTCAATCTCTAGTCCTGCAAAACAACAACAAAAAGCCACAAGAAGAAATAAAAACACTTCTATTAAACTGGCACAATTGTAATAAAATATTCCCTATCTATATTGGCAGAGAAATACCGTACCAAGTTAGTCACTGTCCTAAGGCAAAAAAAAAAAAAAAAAAACCTACAAGAAAATGAAAAGTCTATCTGGGCACGGTGGCACATGCCTGTAATTCCAGCCGCTCCAGAGGCTGAGTCAGGAGGACTGCAAGTTCAAAGCCAGCCTCAGCAAAAGCGACGCACTAAGCAATTCAGAGAGACTCTGTCTCTAAATAAAATAGAAAAAAAAAAAAAAAAATAGGGTCAAGTGCCCCTGAGTTCAATCCCTGGTACTCCCCCTACAAAAACAATCTAAACAAATATAAGTGAGACCCAGACACAGTGATACATGCCTGTAATCTCAGTGACCAGGGAGGCTGAAGCTGGAGATTGCCAAGTTTGAGACCAGCCTCAGCAACTTAGAGAGACTATCTCAAAACAGAAAATAAAAAGGGCTAGGGACATGGCTCAGTGGTAAAGTGCCTCTGGGCTCAATCCCCAGTACCAAAAGTAAATATATATATATACGTACATACATATAAAAAGGACATGAATGTAGCTCAGAGGTACCCCTGGGTTCAATTCCCCAGTACCAAAAATAAAAAAGTGAGAAGAGATGGTCATTGTACAACACTGTGAATGTTCTTAATGCCACTGACCTGCTCATCTTTAAATGATTTATTTTACATAATGTGAATTTCACGTCAAAAAATTACACATACATTGTTTTTTTTTAAAGGAAATACACTCAATCACTTTTCAGACATGGGCATAGACAACATACAGAATAGTGAAAACTAATTTCTGCATTTGAAGTCACAAGATGTATATAAGATGGAGCTGAAGAAGAACAAAGTATTTGTTGAAGTGCCAAAAAAAAAAAAAAAAAAATCCAAGTCCTTCTGGGAAAAACAAAATTATTCCCTAGGAGAAGCCCAGAAATAAGCAAAGCCATGATGGAATTTGAACTCACACTATCTTTTTAGCAGATCAAACCTGACAAGTCACTGGCTGTTTTGAGAACTTAAGTACAGTATAGCCTAAGGACATTGTGAAACAACAAAGCTGCCACAGTCAAAGCACATAATCACTCTCACTTTTCCTAGCCCAGAGTGATGTCACGGCATTTCACAGAAGGCCTCCCTGCAAAGGATTATATATCTAGATTTAATATAGCCTAGTTTCTGTCAAATATAGGTTGTAAAAGTCCCTCCTCTCTTTCCATTCCTCCCTCCCTCCAATACCCCAAAAAAGAAACTCAACAACAAAATAAGATTAATAGTTTGGGCAGAATAAGGTCAGAAATAAATTTAAAAATCTTAATGTCAAATGGCTCTTTGGGAAACTGCAGCTAAGTTAGAATTGTTAAAACCATCAGATGACCTTTCTTTGCTCATATAGTCAGGCTTTGCAGCCCAATGCTCACAGTGGAAAAACTAGCCAAAGATAAGCAAATTATAAAGCCGAAGGGTCATTCCAGCAACCTTTTTTTTATAATGCAAGAGGTGTTAAGTTCATTTTTAATCAAATATTCCACAATAACACAAAGACAATAGTATCTTCAGGTATCATTTAGCTTATCAGAAAGTATGAAACATTTAAAAGCTAAAATCATCTGTGTTTTCTATTAAGTATGATAGACTAATATTAATACAGTATTAGAAAGACTCAAAAGTTTTACATCCAATTGTTAATAAAATACCAATAAATTCTGGAAAACTTATGCCTGAAAGGAAAGAAGGATGGAAGGAAGGAAGGAAGGAGACTGAGTCCTGTCTAAATATTCCTATTCAGTTTGGTTCAAATCTGTGCCTAATATTCTAAAAATATTGATCTTTTGAAGGATGAAACTGTAGCTCTCAAGTCTTTTAATTTACAGTCAAAATGTTAGCTTTATGTCAATTTTACCACAGAACTTTCTGTGAGGCTGTTTTCAGAACACACTCTATTTCCTTGGAAATTTCGACTGTTAAGATACCTGCGAACAGTTCTCACCTTACCACCACGCTTAGTCATCATCAGAATGTGTTACACGTTTTCTTGTACAGCTGCCTCTCCTTCATCTACTGCTTTCTATTATTACTTTGTAAGTGCACCCTGAGGCTAAGCAATAGAACTATACAAGGAAGGCAATTAATAATGTAAATTGTTTCTCATTGCGACCACCTTTCTGAGTCATTCTGCCTTCTTTGGCTCACTGCGTTTTCTTTACCATTCCCTTTAAACCACAATGGTTACAACAGTGTTTGGCAATTTAAAATACACTTTTCTTTCTAAAAGTCAAAAGTTTAATGAAGCATCCTTGCTACATTCAGACCACTTCATAAAAAAGCAATCAAGTTATTTCAACAAAAACCTAGTCCCAAAAACCACTAGCACAAATTCTTGGAATTCAAAGAATATGGAAATAACAAGAAATTCCAGTTTCATTACTTGTAGTGACACCTATAGCCCTTCTCAAACCAGCCCGTTCCTGCTAAACCCAGAAAGAAAAACAAGAAAAATCCGGATTATTATGTATTCAAATTGGTTTCTCCCTCTCATATATCGGGTCAATTCTGGAGGTTTCCCTTCCTCCAAGTGTCTAGAATTCCTCTTTCCCCCACGTGAGCAAGACCCTAGGGATATGTTCACGCATTACCAAGTGGGAGAGGTGTCTCTAAACCTCAAGTTACGCGAGACAGGCAAGGTTTCAATGGACAAACAGTTGGGGGAATCCCGTTTCCATTTTGCTTGCTGCACACGTTCAAGTCTCAGAAAACAACGCCGAGTGGGAAAGAAGGATGGTTCTCTCGGCCTCATCCAGCCTCTACCTGCCACACCCCTGGCCTTGTCCCTCCAGACCCTAACTTGGAAACCTACCATCCCTCCACAGCCCCCAGCTACCTGCTGCCACACCCGAGCATTCCGTCAATCCACCACAGCCACCGCGGTGGAGACCCTTTCTCCAACCCTTTCCTCACAACGGTCACACCCGACGGCTTCCTCAACGCTCGCGCTCCTAGGATTTCCTTTTCTCCCTATGTCTCCGACCCAGCCCGGGGTTCCCTTTCTCCCCTCCCCAATCAGAGACACACCCCAAAACCAGCCGCCTTAAACTCACCGGAGGTAAGGGCGGGGGTGGCGGCGGCAGCCGGCGAGCACAGCCCGGGTGGTGTTGTAATGGTTTCCTGCCCGTCACGATTCTTTCTCTAGGTCTAAGCCACTGCGCAAAACCCAATTTGCCAGGGACAAAGATGGTGGGCCGGAACCTTTGACGTCAAAGAACATCGCCCGGCAACGTCATCAGGGTGCGCAGGAGAACCAGAAAGGCGGTACTTTGTAACCTAGGAAACGGGAAAATTTCGCTTGGTCTGGGCAAAGGCCTTGCAGTTCAAGGAATGTATTAAACCAACCAACATTCTCTGGATGTTTCCTCGCACAGGAATTTTCTAAAAAACTTAAACACAGAGAAAACACAGATACGGCGAAATATTATTTCTTTTTATAAAAAACGGAAAAACCTCTCCAAGGCTCAGGAATGGAAAATGGTGGCACAGCCCTCGAATACATTAGGGTTGTGAGATTTCAAGAAAGTAGTGCGAAGAGAGGTTGAGAAAGCATCAGCTCTGAGTTCGAATTCCTTCCCTGAATTAACAACATCTCCTCAATCTTATTCTTGTCATAGCTTAAATGTTACAAAGTTGATAAAGCCCTAGTGTGTACAGATGTCCCAACACAAAGGTGTTTTAGTAACTAAAACCTCGATTCCAGAATCTGAAACTGGAGAACAAGGTTAATGGGGGTAAATTAAACCAGCTGTCCCTGAGGTTTATTTAAAGACGTAAGGGAGGTTGGAGAGCAAGGGATGAATTCTTTTTAACTCACATTTTTGCCCATCCACTGAGTCAAAAAAGTATTTTAAACACTTCATTCTCAGGGAAGTAGGAAGATATAAAAATTTCACATGACATATTCGAGTGTAAGTATTCCCTACTATTAAAATAGGGGAAATTGGAAACAGATGTAAAAAGACCGAGAGAATGTAAACATTTATGGTATATCAGATAGCTGCATAATGTAGAATGTTTTATGATGAGAAAATTCATGATAAACTTAATTTTTTATATATGTGTGTGTGTGTATACACAGAGATTGAAAGAGTGAGTTATGTGAGGGTGGTGTATGGCTTCTTATTTATAAATAAAGGCTAGAAAGATCACCCACAATGTTAAAAGTGGTGAATTGCTGGGTGGAGTTTTAATTTTCTTTGTAATATTTTCCTGTACTTTTCAAATGTTCCACAGTGAACATGTATTTATTTCTATGACTGAAGTTTTTGAATTATTATCTGTAATCCCAGCAACTGAGAAGGCTGAGGCAAGAGAATGGGAAGTTCAAGGCCAACTTCAGCAATTTTAAATTAGTTTCAAAATAAACCAACATAGCATCAATCCAAAACCTTTTCAGATCCTCCTACTCTTTTTCAAACTTTTGTGTCTATACATCCCAGGTACAACTTTTTTTTTTTTTTTTTTTTGGTACTGGGGATTGAACCCAGGAGTGCTCTACCACAGCTACATCCCCAGTACTTTCTATTTTTTGAGAGGGTCTTCTGAGTTGCCAAGATTGGCCTTAAACTTTAATCTTCCTGCCTCAGTCTCCCAAGTCACTGGGATTACAGGAGTGAACAACCACACCCAGCAGGCCTCCCAGGTACTTCTAGCCATCTTTTTTCTGGCTCCTCTTACTTCACCATTCATTCAACAAATATTTATTGAGGGCTATTATTTGTCAGGAATTGTTCTAGAGACCCAACTATAAATAAAACACAATTCCTATCATAAAGGGCTCACAATCTTATGGGAGACCGCTTAAGAAGCTATTGAAGTGATCCAGCCACAGGATGAGGGTGGCTTAAGCTAATTATAATCAAGTTAATATTTATTGGACATTTATTGTATATCATTCTGCTAAGTACCTTACATTTATTATATGTTTATTCCTCACAATCTGATAATGATGTAATTATTATTTCCTTTCCTATTTAACAGATACAGGAAATTTAAGGTTTGAACCCAGGAAGTCTGACATTAGAACTAAGAAAAATAGAACATATAGCACAAGTTTGGGGATAGGTTAAAAGATGATGAATCATTTTTACATATGTTAGATTTGAGTGATGTCCAAAGGGTAGCTGACTATATGTGTGTGAACACAAGGAATGATTTGTAATTGAGCTATATTTGTGAACCATCAGCCTACATATGATAATTTAATCTGTGGAAGTGTTCAAGATTACTCATGAAAAATGTGGAGAGAGAGCGAGTTTGGGATAGAAACAGAGAAAATTAGGAATGCAAAAAGACTGACAAGGAGGGAGTCATCAGAGATAGAGGGGGAAAGCAGGAAGCTATGATGCTTTAGGATGTTTTTGGAGTTCCACGAAACTATATAATCTATTCATTCATATCTCCAAGGCCTACCACACATATTCCCCCCAAACCCAATACATGTTGAATAAATAAGTGTATAAATAAGCGATCAACAAAACCTGTTGCTAGAGAGAAAAAGGAAAGGCTGAATAGTGTCTGCAGAATTTAGCAAGAGTTGTCTGGTGTCACTGCTGAGCACATCAAGTAAAAATATGAAGGCCAAAGCCATGCTGCAGATGTCTGAGGAAGAACTGGAGGTAAGGAAAAAGAAACAGGAGTTTCAAGTGTGACGGAAAAGAGATACAGGGAGGCATTTGAGAGAGAGAGAGAGGTGACAGGGATTTTTTATTTTTTAAGTTTAATTCTATACTCAATACCTTTTCCCTACACTGTTTAGCAACATGCATATGACTCTAAGATCGCTCTCTAGCCTTGATCTACTCCCCAAACTTCATCACCAAATCAGTAACCACTGATAGATAATTATATATTTATGGCCTATTAAAATTAAGCATATCATATAGGGATAAAGAACATTAGAAAATTCTGGTTCCAGGTACATCATAAAGATGTCACCAAAAAAATAAATTGATTCATATCTTTAAAAAAAGGCTCCTCATTACCTAGCATGCTCAAAACCTATTCTTGCCCCATTTTCCCCATCTGTGTTCTTTGGTTTTCTCATCTATAAACTAAGGAAAATATAAATATCTGATCATAATATTGATACAATATTGAACAATGAAATTAATTATTATAAGGTTCTTATAACTATGCCTGACACATAATATGGACTATGTAAACATTAGCTGTGACTGTAATACTTCAGTAAATTGCACTAAATTGCTCAAGCCAGAACCTAGGGGTCATTCCTGATTTTTCTCTCTCCCTCTCCCAACTGCTACATCTAATTCATCTCCAAGTTATCAATTCTATCTTTGAAATATATCTCAAATCCACCCAGTCCCCTCTATTCTACCTCATTAGTCCAAGCCACCATTGCCCTTGCTAGGATTGCAAAAAGCTCCTAATTTTCCTGACCATTCTCCAGATAGCAACCAGTAAAACAAACAACAACAACAACAACAAAAAAAAAAAAACTAACATACGTTCAAAAAGTACACACATTATAAAAGTAAAGCTTGATATATAAAGCAAATATACCCATATAACCATCAGATCATCTTTTAAAATTGTAAATATGGGTTGGGGTGGTGGCTGAGTAGTACAGGGCTTGCCTAGCACATGGAAGGCACTGAGTTCGATGCTCAGCACCACATTAAAAAATAATAAAAAGTTTAATTCCTTTTTTTTTAATGTAAACCTGATCATGCCTCTGGTGTGTAAACCCTTTAATGCATTGTCTGTTTAGTTGCTTCAGAAAGGCATTCTGAGTACCCAATCTAAAATGTTCTCCTCTCTCAACATTCACTGCTACCTTAATCCTGGCACTCTTATTCAATTTGTAAATTGTATATTCTCTTTCTCCTACTAGATTGTAAATTTCATGAAGGCAAGTACCATGTCTATTTTTATTACTCCTTTACACTCCGTTACCTAGGATAATGCCTGGAACATAGCAAGTACTCAGCATTTTTTACCAGACATGGTGGTATGCCTGTGATCCCAGAGACTCAGGAGCAGGAGGATCAAGTTCGAGGTCAGCCTTAGCAACTTAGTGATGCCTTAAGCAACTTGTGAGACCCTTTTCCAAAATAAAAAATAAAAGGGTTGGGGATGTGGTTTGATGGTGAAGCACCTCTGGGTTCAATCCCCAGTAACCTTCAACTCCCCCCAAAAATACAACTCCTCTGGGCTGGGGAGATAGCTCAGTTGGTAGAGTGCCTGCCTTGCAAGCACAAAGCCCTGGGTTTGATCCCCAGCACCGCAAAAAAAAAAAAAAAAAAAAACAAAAACAAAAAACAAAAAAAAACACCTCCTCAGTATTTCTTGATTAAATGCAAATTTGAAAATCAGCAATTAAGACCTTCTTTAATTCACCTAAATCTACTTTTCAACATACCTCCACTATTGCTGTTGCCCTGCAGTTAAACAAATGAAACCATTTCCCCCTTATATACACTCTACACTTCTCCCTTAACCTGCAAAGACCTTTACCACTACTCTGACTTGCCCCAAATGTACTCATCTTTTGAGGTCCACCTAATCCACAAAACTTTCAGTGGACATCTGTTATGCCGTGGGAGTACAGGAAGTTCCAGGTTACCTTGCTACTTTAAAATGCAACTGGCAGAGAAGCTGAGATTAAACATGAAGTTAGAAACACCGATCTTCCCATTATGTGTTTGCATGGATCAATATACTTGGCTTCTGTTTAAGCTAGTTTGAACTGCCTTTATTTCTCCCAGCTGGTACCGTTGACCTATGTGATTTCTCTTAATGCCTTTTAACATACAGTCACTTCTTATTGTACTATACATGATGTAGTACTGTGTGCAATATATATAATCACCTCTTCCATTGTACTATACATTTGAGGGTGGGATTTTTTTAATGAGGTATTTATTTGTTGACTGTTAAGAACTGACTTTCTTTTTAAATAGCTTTTCCTTTTTCTCATGTAATAACTTCATTTAACTTTTGGAGTAACCTCATGGGACGATTCTTCAAGATGTCTTCTGTCTCCTCTGGCTAAGAATGAAATAGTGGAAGGAGAACCGGAACCATTACAATTTGAATTGTGACAAATATACAGAAACTGAAGTTCATTTATTGCAATAATGTTGCTTGGATGAGACTTTGTTAATTCCTGCCAGAAAAATCCACAAGGATTGTGCAGTTCCTTTGTGAGCTGGCTTGTTTTGTTATCTATTCCATATACTAGAATTTTTTTATTTTAAATTGGTTTGTTTGTTTCTATTGCTTGCAACCAAAGAACTCTAGTTGATACAATGTTAATTTTCCATTTGTTTTACTTAATGTTATTTTTCAACTTTGGTTTTCTTCTTTTTTGGGGGTGGGGGGGTGGGGGTTAACCAGGGATTGAACTCAGGGCATTGGACCACTGAGCCATATCCCCAACCCTATTTTGTATTTTATTTAGAGACAGGGTCTCAATGGGTTGCTTAGTGCCTTGCCTTTGCTGAGGCTGGCTTTGAACTCACAATCCTCCTGTCTCAGCCTTCCGAACCACTGGGATTACAGGCGCATGGTCAACTTTGTATTTTTGATGTTCACTTCAGAAAAACTGTGCTGGGGTTGTGGCTCAGTAGTAGAGCACTTGCCTGGCACGTGTGAGTAGGTACTGGGTTCAATACTCAGCACCACATAAAAATAAATAAACCCATATACAACTAACAATATTTTTTAAAATTATTGGAAGAAAAAAGACTTATATAATACCTATTATGTACAAGATGCTTTAGGTAGATACGTTATCTCTAGTCCTTAAAAAAACCTCACATCAACTAGACTTTCTCAATTATTTCAGTAAAAACTGTATTTTAGGACTACAATTAAGGGTAACTTTCAAGACTGAAACAAAACTAAACCTAAACCTTGTTTTTTGAGGGTTCTCATTATGCAAACCAATGGTCTACCTCTAGAGCAGTTAACACCTTTTCATTACTAGCTATTTAGTCCTGATGGGGAAGGGATTATGACAGAGTAGTTGAACTCAGACCCAAGTTCTGAATCAGCGACTCAAAGGGGGCAAAGCGTACACATTTTACATTAGTTATACAAAGTGAAAAGCTCCAAGCACCTCCTGTGTCAAAGCCGCCTCAGTTCATCCTAGAATTCATCAGGAACCCTCTGCTTTAAGACTGTATTCATACATGCCTAATTTGACACTTCCTACTGGGTACGAAAGCAGGAAACCATTTTCATGGAATAGAAAAAGTGCCTAGAATTTTAACTGAATGTAATGCCTAGGAGACAGTTAAGATACCAGCTTGGATGAAAAGTAATCGTCTCAAGTTCTGACCAACAAGCAGGGCCTTTCTCACTCCAGTAATCCTTCTTCATAATTGGCGGCAATAAAACTAGGGCTTCTATCCTTGCGACGTCGCTTCAAATCCTTTCCGGAAGGCGGCTGAAGATAAATTAAGCACCAGCCCGCCACACGTGTAAGGAAAGTGTCCTCTCACCTCCGGTCCCCTTTCTCCCTACCCTCCGGGCTCGCTCGCCCCAGGGAAAACAGGCCTCGCTGCGGGCCGAACTCCAGCTCCCAGCGCCACACGGTCAGAAAGACCTCCGCAGAGAGGGTCAGAGGGGTGGCTCTGCACCGCGGCAGGGCCTTCTAAGGAAGGAAAAAACAAAAGGCGCAAAATCCATCAGCCAAAACACGCTGCATGTCACCTCCTGAATATGAGCGGGGCGGAAGCGGAAGTGCCAGTGTAGGTCATAGAGTTCCCTTGTTCCGGTTTCAGTGCTGCTGCGTTTAGGGCTGGAGCGCTTCTTCCGCCTGTCGTCCCCGAGGTCCTCGCGGCTTCTATTTCCGGGTACGGCTTCTGTCATAAAGCCGAGACGTCCTTTCAAACGTGGCGTCGTGGGCACTTTGCGCCTCGCCTGGGGTCAGAGAGCAAGGACGAGCGCCGACAGGGGTACTTTATAGCCAAGAGCTTGAGCCGTCCTTGCGTCCCGAGCCCTCGCTGTGGCACTTGTGATCCCTCAGAGCCAGCTGGCTTTTCAGCCCTCACGATTGAGGGGCGCTGGTTCGCAGCTCCAGGACAGCAGGTCGAGAGGCTAGCGCTCCTTGGCCCATATCTGTCCCCCAGTCTCGCTCTGCCCTGTGGGGTGCAGCATTTGACAAGTCACCCCCTACCTACATATCACTTAACAGCGTGCGGAAGCTAACTTCCCTTTTAACCTCACTTTGAGATCCCTCCACTCTTCCCCTGCAGAGGAGATCTTTTCCCCCTAGTTGAATTTCCCCATAAAACAAGTTTGGAGTTTCGGGTGTCATGCAGAAAGATTATCTTTGAGGCGTAGCACCCATTTGATAAATTTTTTCTTTAAAAGTTCATGCTTACTAGAGAGTTTGTGGAAAGAGTGAAACCCAGTATACACAGGATACTATGGCTGAGCACGGAGCCCACATCACAACTGCTTCTGTGGCGGATGACCAGCCATCCATCTTTGAGGTGGTAGCACAGGACAGTTTAATGACAGCAGTGAGACCTGCTCTGCAGCATGTGGTCAAGGTAAGGTATTCTGAAAGGTTTCAGGGACGATTGGGTAAAAACCAAACCAGTTCTGACAGTCTAGGTTTTGGAATAAGCAATTTGTTTATAATTCATATGTCATGGCTTAAATTGTCCATCAGTAAGAAGTCCTGTACTCAATACCTAGCACTTGAGGGATGTTGTTAGACCCCAAAAGACTTGTTTAAACCAAATAGAATATAAAGGGGAGGAAGAAATGTAAATACAAGTATAGTAGCTGTGTAATAGAATTTCATTTGATTTCTTTCGCTTTAGGTTCTTGCAGAATCAAATCCTGCCCAATGTGGCTTCCTTTGGAGGTGGTTTGATGAAATCTTTACTCTGCTAGATTTTCTGCTCCAGCAGCATTATTTGTCTAAAACCAGTGCCTCATTTTCTGAGAACTTTTATGGCTTAAAGCGGGTTATAATGGGGGACTCTCCCAGGTTGCAGAGACTGGCCAGTGCTGGCCTCCCCAAGAAACAGCTTTGGAAATCAATTGTGTTCCTGGTTCTTCTTCCCTATCTGAAAGTGAAGCTAGAGAAGCTGGTCTCTAGCCTGAGAGAAGAGGATGAATATTCCATTCATCCTCCTTCTTCCCACTGGAAACGATTTTACAGAGCCTTTTTGGCAGCCTATCCATTTGTTAACATGGCCTGGGAAGGCTGGTTTCTTGTACAACAACTTCGATACATCCTAGGAAAAGCTCAGCACCATTCACCCTTGCTGAAGCTGGCTGGAGTTCGGCTAGGTCGACTGACAATTCAGGATATAAGAGCTCTGGAGCATAGACCAGCTGAACTCAGCACCATGCAGCAACCAGCCAGGAGGTAAGGGCTTAACACTTCCAAAACATCTTTTAACAAATCTAAAATCTTACCCCAATTTTATGGAATTTACCTCCCTCAGTCTTCTTTTGTTTTATAAAGTCATAGAAAAGTTATTGTGTCCATAAAACAAGGACTGCCACCTTGGTAGCCTTCTCATCATATTAGGTACATTTTAGTCATACTTGCTGTGCCAGGCCCCAGGCTAGGTGCTTGCTTTATGTACACTTTCAAGCCTGATCACAACCCAATGAAGTAAATGTTGCTCCATTGAACAGCTGAGGAAACCAAACCCTAAGTGCCTTGGTGAGGGCTGCACAAGTAGAAGATGGTGGAGTTGAGATTTAAGAGAGCAATACAAGTCTAAACTGTTTTGTACTTCTAGCTAGTGCTTGGGTTCTCCTACAAGTTCCTGTGTGTGTATTCCTAAATACTGCTGAGTTATTTCTGTAAGTGAATTTTTTTCCTTTTAAAATTTTGTTGTTGTTGTTGTAGACGGACACAATACCTTTATTTTATTTATTTTTGTGTGGTACAGAGGATTGAACCCAGTGCCTCACATGCGCTAGGCAAGCGCTCTACCACTGCACGACCACTCCAGCCTGAATTTTTTTTTTTTCCCTAGATGCACTATCTTCCACAAGAAAGTCTACATAATCAAATTCTCTACTAATTTCTTTCTTAAAACCCAAAACTTGAACCTTTTGTTATTGAAAAAAGTTCAGTCCATACTGTGAGTCAGAAAGAGGGAGGGAATCATTCAGAATAGATCTGAAAGGAGACAGAATGCAGATCTAGCAAACCAGTCCATTCCCAAACCAGTAATTCTGATAAAAAGTGTGGAACTGCATTTATATTTTGGTCATCCTATGATTATATCCAGATAAACAGTTTTTCTCTTTCCTTGTTCTCTTTTCCCAACAGTGTTAGTGAGAAGATAAAGTCAGCTCTGAGGAAAGCTGTGGGGGGTGTTGCCTTATCCCTCTCTACTGGCCTTTCTGTTGGTGTATTCTTCCTGCAGTTCCTTGATTGGTGGTACTCATCTGAAAATCAAGAAACCATCAAATCACTGACTGCCCTGCCCACTCCACCACCACCTGTACACCTGGACTACAACTCTGACTCTCCCCTGTTACCCAAAATGAAGACTGTGTGCCCTTTGTGCCGTAAAACTCGGGTGAACGATACAGTTCTTGCCACCTCTGGTTATGTGTTTTGTTATCGCTGTGTGTTTAATTATGTGAGGAGTCACCAAGCTTGTCCTATCACAGGTTATCCAACAGAAGTACAACATCTAATTAAACTATACTCTCCTGAGAACTAAAGGGATTGGCATCTTATCTCATAACCTAAGTATTGCACTATAAGGCCACAGAGTTGTTTTTCAGCATGGTACATAGCACTGATACTTCTCTGCCCCAGTTCATTAACTGTATTAATTTTAAACAACCAAATGGATTTCTTTAAAAAACATACCTACTTGATCTTAACCTTTTAGCCTGTTCTCTAGACCCCTTCTGACAGTTGACCAAGCCAGCTGAAGTGGGAAAATCAAGATTATAGGGGATGGGCTGGGGATGTAGCTCAGTTGGTAGAGTACTTGCCTCCCAAGCACATAGACCCTGGCTTCAATCCCCAGCACCGCCAAAAATAAAATAAATTATAGGAGATATGAGGCCCAACATAGAGATGGACAAAAATTAGTACAGAAACTTTTCTCTTTCTTAAAGAATAAGAGAATCACTCATGAAAACCCCAGATTAGGCCTCATAAAATGGGTGGTGAGGGAGAAGTAGGACTTCTTTGGAAAAGGCATTTATCTCCCTGTGAGGTAGAGTTTTAACCAGTTCACAAACGCTCTTTATAGGGCAAAACAACTTGAGCAAAACAATTACTTCCATATTCTGTGACCCATCTGTTAATTTGCTATAGTGTATGAGCATTTGAAAATTCCTTTATGAGCCATAAATATCTTTCTTGGGAAACTGGTTGAAGAAAAACAGGCATTTATATAGTTTGAAAATTTCAAAGTGAAAGCAAAGCTAACAAGCCATGAAGAGATAATGTAAAATCGTTATCTAACTGTAATGAAAACATCTTTTAATAAGCTCTTGCTATTAATAGTTTGTTCAACTGGTATGAATTTCTCTGGTTATTACTAAAGTTTCTATGAAACATTCAAGTAAATTTTAAGAATAAATGTTTCTGACAAAAAACTATTCCATGCTCTCATGATTATGTGAAAACTTAAAAAAGATTATTCAACATGTTTATAAATTAAATTTTCATTCAGACCACATTTGGCTTTTTGAGTATTTTGGTATTGATTATTAACATTTTGCTTTTTTTCTGTTTTGTTAATCCAAAAATTAGAACAAATTTCATCTGTTCCTACAGACTTGTGTGAAATACATTGTCTCAGAAACTATAGAAACACTTAAGCCTGTATGTGAAAATTTATGCCATTGGATTAGCAGGCTGGTGAAAACATGGGTTTAAAAAAAAAAAAAAATCATTAATAGAAGAGGATGGATAAAAATAATTTAAGTGACTTTGCTTAGATAGGTGTTTTACTAATCCTTTCCTCATTTTAGCAACTCAGAGTACATTCTCTGATAGCATAAAAATAATACTGCTAAATTTTAAAATGGAATAGCTATCCTATGGATTTTAAAATGTTAAAATTATTATACACAACAAAAAGAGTATAATGGATTTTTTAAAAATTTTGTAAAACCTTAAAGGTTTTACCAAAACAAATACAATAGCTAATTAAAACATTTTTCATACAGTCAATAAGGGAACTGATTCAAATTCAGGATTGAAATGATGCAGTCCTTCATGAAGATTTCAAATCCAGATTTTCCACCTCAACCTAAGAAGAAAAATCAGAAAATATCAGTAATTCAAACGGTTATCAAAGAAACAAACTTAATGATAAAACTAATATCCCAACAGACTAGAACCACAACCAGAATCAGCTCAGAGAGAAGATTAAGGGATCATACCCTGGTCAAAGCCAACACTGAAGCAATGGCAATACCAGGTCAGTCTATACTTCACTCATCATTGCATCATTGCATTTAACCTTCTCGAATTACCTAAAAACAGCTGAATGCCCTCTTCACATCCAAGAAAATTTAGGCTTACCTATGAAAAACATTGAAGCTTCCTTTTAGATATTTTTCAATCATGGGTTTTCAAATATTTTCTCTTTACTACGCTTTCAGTAACTCTGTTATACAAAAATGCAAACTTGACCAAGTTTTGTTTTGGAGGGCGCTTTTTTATTTTGAAGCAGAGGAAAGTAGAGAACCATTTACCATTCAGAAACACTTTTTATTTAAAAGAGCCCCAACTTCATGCATGATAAAATCTCAGGGATGTTTGTTAAGAATTTATAGCCAAGTTCTAAAGCGGAAGCTTTAGAAAAGACTTTCTGCTAAATTATAAAGTCTAGTTCATTTAATATAAAATTCAATTTATAATTCTGCTACCAGGAAAGATAAAAATCACAATGCTGGGCATGGTGACACATGCCTGTGGTCCCAGCTACCTGAGAGGCTAAGGCAGGAATTCCAATCACGTGAGGCCAGGAATTAGAGGCCAGTCAAGACCCTGTCTCTAAAACACACAAAAATATAGTCACAAAATTTTTATACAAGAATGTTCTAATATTTCAAATGATACTTTCTGATTGTATACTATTGCTGACATGGAAAAGTACCAGCATCACAAAGTTGCTTTCTCCACATATTTAACATCATTTTGTCAGTATCTAAATTACAATTCTGGATTGACCATATAGTTACTTCCTCTGTGTATAAAATGTCAATAGACTGATACTCCATAGTTAAAAACTGAGAGCTTTTGATCTATGTTCGACATTTAGTAACTAAGCTCTATAAGGAGACAGGATCTAACTAGGAGCCTGTTAAACAGGGACTATGCTTCACTCTTTAGCTGTTCGTCCCTTACAAGTGAAGCAAGTGTGTTATAAATGGGGTAGGGGGGGACTGAGCTTAATTTACACAAATCTGCCTAAAATTATGAAATCTGTGAGGAATCCCAAGCTCTCAACCAATGCCTTCCTGAGTTTTAAAAAAATATTTTAAAATGTAGATCGACACAATTCCTTTAATTAATATATTTATTTTATGTGGTGCTGAAGATTGAACCCAGTGCTTCACATGTGCTAGGCCAGCGCTCTAACACGGAGCTACAACCCCAGTCCATGACAGCCTGATTTTGTTTCTTCTACCAGACCAGACTGACTCCAGTTTTTCTCCCATCCAACACACACACACTCACTAACCTTAAAATATGGAGATGTGAGTATTCCATTACAAGCATTCAATTGCTCTCCATGGTCCAGGAAATAAAATCCAAACTGCTATGCTGGCATTCTCGATGTTTCAAAGCTGACCCATGCATGAAGCCCTGAGTTCAATCCCCAGCACCAAAACCAAAACCAAACAGACCCAGATTTATCTTTAACACCATAACCCTAACTTGTACTTTACAGTCTACCCAACCCATATTGTTCTTAAATTCTTAAATCTGCTATTTGACTTTGTACCTTCCATCCAGAAATTTCTTATTTCCCTTAGTAGAAATCCTTTCCATATTTAAATCCCACCTCTCCATTTTGTGATCCTCTAAAATGATACCTTCTGCATAAAGCCATCTGTCCAAAAGCAAGTATCTGTCCTTCTTCTGAATTATAGATGCATGCGAGTACCTATTTTGTGGAACCTGTCTCACTTTGTGTTTTAAGATCCAGATAGACATCCTAACATGGAATTCAAGCTTTGCTCCAGTCATACACAGCAGGTACATTTTCCTAACTTCTCTGCCTCTGTATACTCTGCTACACTGGGGTGCCTTCCCCTATTCCTTCCAATGGGGAGAACCCCTACTTTCAATTTTAGGATTACTCAAATGTCACCTTTTCTATTTCGTCACCCCTTCCTCCGACTCCCACAGCGCTTTCTTCCACCACAGCACGCATCACCTGCCAATTATTCACCTGTTCACGTTTTCTGCCCTGTCTCCCACCAGTCCGATCATGAATTCCTAAAGAATCAGGCCTGTTTTCCGTAAATGGTACTTGGAGTTCAGTAAATGAACGTTTAATTCAGCCTATGAGCGTTTAATTCACAGCCTAAACTTCTGGATTAAAAAAGCAGTAGCACAATTTATAAAGAGGACTTACCTCCAACATGTGATGTGGGTAAGGACCATACCTCAAGCATCTCCAAGCCCTAGTTCCCCACACCCTCTAGCTCGCGGCGCTCTGCACTCCGCAGGGCAACCAGGTTTACACGCAGTAGATTCTCAAATAAAACAAAGTTAAGGTCCAAGCCCCGCCAACTTCAAGAAAACTGAAGCTGTCCTTGGGGGTTAACAGAAGTAAGGCTTGAACCAAACGCCCAAGCAGGAATCCCCAACCCGCCTTCCGAACCTAAACCCCCTACGGCCTAAAGTCCCAGCAGGCACATCCCCGCCTACGGAGAACGATGGCAATCAAGCCCCAAACTCTCCATCCTCTACCATGGCTGCTTCCCGCGTCCTCTTCTCTCCGCCTAGCTGCAGGACCGGCATCCCACAGTCCCTGGCCCCTGGTCAGACAACCAATCCAGAGACTACTATAGGTCCCGTGAGCGATCATAAGGCGGGGCTAGCATGAAGAGCAGCCAATCGGAGGCCGAGGCAGGCAGGGTGGCGGAAGTGCCTTTTCTGTCCCCTTTCTACGTAGCCTCTGTTCTCGCAGCAGTTTTTACCCAGAGTACAATTCCCTGCAATCGGATATCGGGGCCACTGTTAGGCAGAATAATTTTTGCCTTGACCTTGACGTTTCACAATGGGGAAAGAGCCTCCTGCGAGGTTGTTAGTGTATGTGTGCCTTAGGCTTGCAGGAAAAACCATTGATTTAGATATTGATCCCACACTCCAGTAAATATTGTGCTTGCCTAGGTTCCCGCCTGAAACTAGGAATTGCAGTGACCCAAAAGATGAAGGTGCCCCTCTCTGTCCAGGCAGAACTCATTGGGTGGCCGGGCTTTTGGACACTTATAAAAGAAAAGGAAAAAGGTGCCACAAGAAAAGTGCAGCTATAACTGGTAGCGGTGGCGCAGGCCTGTAATCCCAGCGGCTAAGGTGGCTGAGGCAGGAGGATTGTGAGTTCAAAGCCAGCCTCAGCAAACCGGGGCACTAAGCAGCTCAGTGAGACCCTGTCTCTAAATAAATATAAAATAGGGCTGGGGATGTGGCTCAGTGGTTAAGTGCCCCTGGGTTCAATCCCCGGTACCTGCCTTCCCCAAAAGTGCAACTAAATACAAAAGTCGTAGGAAGGCAAGCGGAAAAGACTTGCCTAGGAGAGGTGCCATTTCTTCTGGGTCTTGAAGGATGGACAAGATTTGAGAATTAGGAGATTCTGGGAGAAGGAACAATTCAAACTCCGAATTTCTCAAAATTCTATAAGTTAAACCGGGTGTGGTGGCACATGCCTGTAATCCCAGCAACCTGGGAGGCTGAGGCAGGAGGATCACAAGTTCAAAGCCAGCCTCAGCAATTACGTGAGACCCTAAGCAATATAGTGAGATCTTGTCTCAAAATAAAAATGACTGAAGATGTGACTCAGTGGTTAAAAAAACAAAACAAAACAAAAAAATAAAACACTGGGTTCAATTCCGGGCACCCAAAAAATAAATAAAATTCTGAGTTAGAAACACCTATCAGTCATACAGATATCCTCCAAAGTAAAAAGAAAACAGAAAAAAAAAAAAAAAAATGTGTGGCACCCAACCCAGAGTTGTCCAATCATATTCTGGGGTTCTGTCCAGTCATGCATATTTTTAATAAGAACTCCAGGGGTGATTCTGAGTCATACCAAATTTAAGGACCAGTGTTAGTATTAAAGAAAAATGGTAGAAGAAAACACAGCTAAGACTTTGCTAAGGATATTAGCTGGTTGGTTGTGTATTTCATACTATTGTGGAGAAAGTAGGAGAATTGAAGATTTCAGAGGCCAAGGAGTTGGGTGATCAGAATTGTACTTAAGGAAACTCAGTTTACAACTGGGTTTAGATTAAAGGGGAGCAAAGAAACTTTGGATAGTGTAGAGGAAAATGGGGTGGGAGGGGCAAAAAGAGTAGAATGAAATAGATAGTATTACCCTATGTATATGTATGATTACATGAATGGTGTGAATCTACATTGTGTACAACCACAGAAATGAAAAGTTGTATCCCATTTATGTACAATGAATCAAAATGCAGTCTGCAAAAATAAAAAATATTTTAATTTAAAAAAAGGTGAGGGGAGCAAAAAGTGAAAGCAGGGGAAGACATCTCAAGGTGAAAGTAAGAAGAGCCTCAATGAGACTAGCAGTTGAAATGGAGAGGTGGCAAAGAAAAGGCAGATGAGGATTGTGATGAGTGTCAGACAGTGATGGGCAAAAGGATATTAAGAAATAAAAGGGAAGCTGGGTGCAGTGGTGGTGTGTGTCTGAGATCCCAGACACTCAGGAGGCTGAGGTGCCAGAATCTGGAGTTTGAGGCCAGCCTAGGTAACATAGTGGGGCCCTGTCTTAAAAACAAAACAAAATAGGGGCTGGATGTAGCTCAGTGGGAGAGCACTTGCCTAGCATGCATTAGGCCTTGTGTTCAATCCCCAACACTGGGGTAGGGGAAAGGAAGAAAAGAAAAAGAGAGAGAGAGAGAGAGAGAGAGAGAGAGAGAGAGAGAGAGAGAGAGAGAGAGAGAGAGAGAGAGAGAGAGAAAGGAAGAGAGGAAGGAAGGAAGGAAGGAAGGAAGGGAGGGAGGGAAAGAAAGAATAGAGAATATTCAGAACCTTCCTTGTACTTTTTTCCTCTATCTTCGTTTCTCAGCCTAGTGCTTCCTTCCTTACAGGTTCCAGTTCACACATGTCATTTGGGAGATCTTTTCTGATTCTCATATTTATTGTCATAGTTATTGTCACTTCTCAGGATACCCAGTGTACACTGTTTATACATTGCTAGCTCTAGAGTGACTCTAGAGTGCATTGGTCATGCACATGGGATTATATGGGCAAGCAACTTAAACTAGGTACTTCAGTTTTCCTATCTGTAAAAAGAATAAGAGGGTGATAACAACGTCTGCTTCACAGAGGTGTCATAAGATGAATACATATAATGCCTAGTACATAGAGTTCTCAGTTGATGTTATTTATTATTATTATGTATTGTTTAATACATGTTTTCCCTCTTTAGATTGTGAATAGGAGGTGTGTCTTATACCTCCAGCTATCAGTAAGGCTATGTGACAGAATGTTAATAGATGGGCTTTGGATTTAGATAGATTAGTGTTCAAATCCCAGTTCTGTTACTTACTAGATGAGTAATCTTGAGCTTTATTTATCTTGCTGAACTATTTTGTCATTTATAAGAATGGAAATAATGAATGTCTTGTAAATTGTTATGAGAATCATCTGGGAGAATGAAATTTTCATATTTGGTCCAAATGAGGCAGTCACTAAATGGCAGTTTTTATTTTGGTGTGTAGCCCCAGAGCACAAAACCATGTTTGGAAGGTAGTAATCACTCATTAATTGATTCTTTTTTAAAAATGTTTTTTAGTTGTAGGTGGACACAATACCTTCATTTTATTTATTTATATGTGGTGCTGAGGATCGAACCCAGTGCCTCACACGTGCTAGGCAAGTGCTCTACCACTGAACCACAAACCCAGCCCCTCAATAATTGATTCCTGAATGAAAGCTGACATTATATGCCTGACACCACACCTGGCTCTTTGTGTGTGTTGTATCATGTTATTCTCACATTACTTTGTGCAGAGGCACTATTATTATCTCCAATTTACACGGAAAGTCCCTGAGGCTTAGATTAGTTTAATGCAGGTCTAATAGCTAGAATGTAGGAGGACTAGGATTTGAACACCCTATGTATCTCAAAGTAGCTGACAAGATGAAAAAATAAATGGAAGTTTTCTAACCCAGAGTCAGGTGGTGGCATTGTGGAGCCAGGACTATTGTTCTTGGTCACTCTTCTCTCTACAGTCTTCTAGTCATCTCTCTGAAAGAATTGAGGGTGAGATGGAGGCACCTGGCCATCAGGAGACCAACCCTCCCTCTTCAGCAGGTATTTGACAGCTTCTCTTTGATGAACATGCAGGCTATGCATAATAATCATTGCCGATAAACCGAAATAACTAGTGAATTAACACATCTTAAACAAATTAGGGATTCTTGTTTTTAGTCAATTTGATGATACAGCATGCTAGATAATTTTCCCAAGACCAAGGGGTGAGTGGGGAAGCACTCTCCAAGCTACTGATTTCAAGTTGTTTTATATCAGGAACATTTGCTTTAGAGATATCAAAGCCGAGATGTGAGGTGCTTCTGGCCTGACAGCCTAACTATTCATATCCAGGGGACTTAACTAAGAAACTTAGAAGAAGGAAAAGAAACCCCCTTTGCTCATTGTCCACATTATGCCCCATTTGGCTGATTTGATCCCCCACACTACTCAGCAGGAGAGAAAGGAAGGAGCAACAATTCAGTTCATAGTTTTGATGTTCCTCCTTGACTGAGAAGGAAAAGGGAAAGGAAACTTCTGATTTTGAAAGCTGCCAAGCAACCCAGAAGCCCACACCTGAAAGCCTGCAAGAGGAGTAAGTTCATTTGTTGTTGTTTTGTTTTTTTTTGTGGTGCTGGGGATTGAACCCAGAGCCTTGTGCATGCAAAGTAAGCAAGCACTCTACCAACTGAGCTGTATCTCTAGCCCCAGAGTAAGGTCATTTGAATTCAATTTGGTTTTGAAGCCCAGGGCTTCCATTCGCTGGCCATGTAATCTCAGTTTCCATGCAGTGTGTACAGCTCTCAGCAAGGTCCCTTGCATCTAGGAAGCACATTTCTAGCAAGTGGTAACCATTTTTACCCTTCTAAAAGTAAATAATTGCAGAGGGATTTCAGTGCAGGAGTAAGACTGAGAATTAAAATAGGTGGTAGGACCAAAAGTGAGACTGGATTCAGAAGTGGCATGAAGTTAAAGTTGAAGCTGAGAGCAAGCTGTAGGAGCTTATTGTGTTCCTTTACTGATCATGTCATGGCATCCATTCTGCCTCCTATCCTGGAAACTCCATTCTGTCAAACATGTGCAGAGAGGTGTGCCAGCAAAGCAGAGCTTCATAGGGGTACTAACCTCAGGTTAACAAAAAGATAAGATAAAATAAGTATGTCCAGAGGCCTATTTAAGAATGTCACTTCATTGTAAACAAATTCAAGCAGAAAAATAGAATTGTTTGGCTGGTTTGATTTACAGAGAGAGAAGTGTATTAGTTTCCTGTGGATGCCATAACAAATTACCATGAACTTAGTGGCTTAAAAAAATAAAATAAAAAAAAATTTATAGGTCTTTCCAGATCAGTTTAACTAGGCTGAAATCAAGGTGTCTCTAAAAGCTCTATAGGAGACTCCATTCCTACTTTCTTCCTGTTTCCAGTGACTGCTAGTATTCCCTTGCTTGCGGCTGTATCACTTCAAACTTTGTCTCTGTGATCACATTGCCTGTTCCTGTCTTGTGTATATCAACTCTCCATCTCCCTTTTATGAGGACATTTATGACAGTATTTAGGATCCACCAAGTAATCCAGGATAATCTCCATTTCTCCATCTCAAGATCCTTAATCACATCTGCCAAGACCATCGTTCCTTATAAGGTAACATTTACCAGTGCATAGCAACACCGATAATGGGAGACCATTATTTAGCCCACTACAAGAAGATTGAAACAGTTCAGTCAACATCACCAAATGAAATGCCTGATTCTCAATTGTTTAATTTTTCAATTATAAAAACAAACAACCCAATCAATAAATGGGCTAAGGAAATGAACAGACACTTCACAGAAGATAAATAATTGATCAACAAATATATGAAAAAATGTTCAACATCTCTAGCAATTAGAGAAATGCAAATAAAAACTACTCTAAGATTTCACCTCACTCTAATCAGAATGACAATTATCAAGAATACAAACAACAATAAATGTTGGCGAGGATGTGGGGGAAAAGGTACACTCATATATTGCTGGCAGAAATGCAAAATGGTGCGACCATTATGCAAAGCAGTATGGACATTCCTCAGAAAACTTGGAATGGAACCACCATGTGACCCAGTTATCCCACTCCTTGATTTATACCTAAAGGACTTAAAATCAGTGGGCTGGGGTTGTGACTCAGTGGTAGAGCGCTTGCCTAGCATGTATGAGGCACTGGGTTTGATCCTCAGTATCACATAAAAGTAAATAAATAAAACAAAGGTATTGTATCCATCCACAACTAAAACATAAAAAATAAATAAAATGAAATTAGCATACTACAGTGGCGCAGTCACGTCAATGTTTATAGCAGCTCAATTCACAATAGCTAAACTATAGAACCAACCTAGGTGCCCTTCAACAGATGAATGAATAAGAAAATGTGATTGTATATATATATACACACACTCACACACTATAATGGAATATTACTCAGTTTTAAAGAAGACTGAAATTATGGCATTTGCTGGTAAATGGATGGAGTTGGAGAATATCATGCTAAGCAAAATAAGCCAAACCCCAAAACCAAAGGTCAAATGTTTTCTCTGATAGGCGGATGCTAATTCACAATAAGGGGGGGGGAGGTAGGGCTAGGGAAGAAGAGTTACTTTATATTATTAGGTAGAGGGGAGTGAAGGGAGGGGAGGGGTTTGGGGTAGGAAAGCTAGTAGAGTGGCAGACATCATTACCTCATGTACATATATGACTGCATGACCGATGTGATCCTACAATATGTACAATCAGAAAAATGAGAAATTAGACTCCATTTATGTATGATTTATCAAAGGTATAAATGCATTCTACTGTCATGTACAACTAATTAGAACAAATTTTTTAAAAATTGAAAAATGATTCATGCTTATTGTGAACCATTTTAAAAATTATAGTTGAAAGCACCCAGAAACCACTCCAGATACAGGAACTCACGCAAGAGATTTTATTAAGTGGACAGGCAGAGTGTCTGCCCGCAGGGTGTGTGTGAGAGAGAGAGAGAGAGAGAGAGAAAGAAAATGGCAGGGGAGCCATTCTTAAGTAGTGGAATTTCCCGAGCTAATAACAACAGACCAATGGCTGGCGAGGAGGTTCGTGACTCACAATCTGGACCAATTACTGGCTAGGAAGTTCTAGGGCTAACAATCTGGGTTGTAAAGTGGTGTGGGGAGGCAAAATAATGGCAGCAGCAAAATAGCAAATCTGATACCAATAATAGTATAGTTGAAGATAAAAAGGGAAAAAAGAGAAATTAAATGAAAAACTACCTATAATCATTCAAGCCAGGGACAGTCACCTCCTCATCTGTGTGCATTTAACTAGGCTGGGTCTTATGCCTATCAAAGAGGAAGAATAGGAGAAAGAGAAGTAAGCAGAATAAAATATCAAATTTGGAAAGTAATGAAGTAAGTTAATATTGCTCACAATGAATATGTACAGAGCAGCCTAATTTAAAATGAATGTAGAGCTTGGCAACAAAATTAACCAGGGCAGAAGGTGCTTGCTAATGTGTGGAACTGATGCTCATTCACTTAGAGGTTGTAATTCAACTTTGGCTGCTTACTTGAAAACCCCGGAATTTTCCCTATGGCAAGGACCTGATTCACTCCCTGAGGTCAGCCCCTGGCCTGCTAATCTGCCCTGACATAAGCTCTTCTTGAGTCCTTATCAGCCTTCCTCAGTGGGTCAACGTATGACAACTAGGGGAGTCTGGCAGAGTTCCTGCTCCTCCCAGGCTGATATCACAGGGCAACAGCAACCGTGGCAGAAGGCAAACACTCAGACTGCAGCCAGATGTGGAACTGAAACATCAGGAGGAAACAGAGGAGCATCAGGTAAAAAAAAAAAAAAAAAAAAAATAGTTTTTAAAATCTCATTTATTTTAGGTGCAGTGTATGTCTGAGAGCATGAAGGGCTTACTATAATAGTAACTACGGAGAAACTTGTAAAAGAAAATGAATGAGAAATTCTAGGAAGTGTGGAAAGATATTCAAATGGATCTAGAATCTCAGAAAGCTAACATTTCCTGGTTGTTATCAGCTTTCAAGTAACATCAATGAGACTGGAAGTTGTGAAACTATAGAGTCTGCTGGTTCAAAATCAGTGAGACTTGTGCTATGGGTCCCCGCAGTGAAAGTTATGGGGAGAGAAATTGCAGCTGAAAATGAGGAAGCTATGTCTAACAGAGCTGTCAGAAAATAGAGTGAACTACTTGGAAACATAATGCATTTCTAGTCCTTGGAGGTATTCAAACAACTGTTGGCTTGCATTTGTTGGGAGTTGGGAATGTTACTGAAGGAATTTAAGAATCAGATGGACAGTCAGACTGGAAGACCTTGAAAGCCCTTCCAACACTGTTGTGATTCTATGATACAAATAGAATGTTATGAGAAATTTCCCTAAGGAATCGTAAAATACCACATTTGCAGGTGCTTATGGGAGAGGTTCACAGTTCCTCAAGTTGATTCTGGTTTTGCATGAAGGAGGTGAAAAGGTAACCAGGAGGAAACTAATATCAGAGGAGGGTACACATTCTGCTGGATGCCTGATTTTTCTCTCTTAGTACCAACAACATTCACAATGTTGTTTTGCAAACATCACACAGAAGAGATAGGTACTTTTCTCCTGGAGGAAGACCTGTGGTTTGAGTTAGTAAATATTTTGTTGTGTAATTATTCAAAAGTGAAGGGTCCTTTCTGAAATATTTGCTTCAGAAATCTAATTTTAATTCACATGACTGTTTCTCTGGTTTATGAGACAAAAGGAGGGCTGACCACAGTTTAATGAGCAGACCCCGAAGGCTCACATTTTTTTCCAAGTCTTGAAGGTTCCCATAGCACAGGGCAGCACTATTAGAAGGAAAATCCCTGCTCCTACATCACATTATCTATAAAGAAATTCACTTTTATAATTTAGAAGAATGTGTAAAAAGCTTAAAAGATTTCTGCATTTGGTATTGACTGACATTCTTTCAAGAGTAAAATAAGGTTTTTAAAAAATGTATAAAATAACCCATAACAATATCAAATGTTATGTTTGTTTTTATAACAAGATCTTCTGTAGCATATATGCTTACTAAAACGACAGCCCCTTGGTTCTCTACTGCCTTCCTTTATTTTCCTTTGGATTATGATTAGGACCATCTGATTTAAATTTATTTCTGCATATTTTCTAATAACATATTTTGGTTCCTGTGCCAAACTGTGCCCTTTGTATCTAGGCCCAGTGTTGATGCTTCCTAATTTTAAGTGGGAATTGGCTGAAAATTTCAGCAATATAATTTTTCTATTATGGCAAAATATTAAGAATTCACTGTTATTTATTCCTATTCATGCTAGAAAGGCTAAGGGATATTTGGTAAAGTTGTTAGAAAACAGTAATATCAAAGATTATTTCTAATGCTAAAATGTATCTCCAATAATTTATAGCTCTGAAGAAAATATTGTCGTCTCTGGAATTCTCATTAACATAGAAAATACGTTTCTGTTCTGATTATTTATAGGAATCCCTTTCTCTTATTGTTCAGTGAAGAGAGACTTCTGATATGCAAAGTCTCAAGACTGATGTAGAAATGCCCTATGCTGAGCTCATCATAAAAGTGGGCAAAGTGACTTTTGGAGAAGAGAGCAGGAAAGTGATGACCAATAGCTCTTTGAAAAGAATCGAGAATTCAAATATCATCCAGGCTATCTGTGCACTGCTAAATTCTGGAGGGGGTGTGATCAAAGCAGAGATTGATGATAAAACCTACAGTTACCAATGTCATGGGTTGGGACAGGATTTGGAAACTTCATTCCAAAAGCTCCTTCCTTCAGGTTCACAGAAATACCTTGACTACATACAGTATGGGCACAATCTCCTGATTTTTGTGAAATCATGGAGCCCAAATGTTTGCAGTCTCCCACTGAGGATTTGCAGCTTGCGCTCCAATTTATATCAGAGAGACGTGACTTCTGCCATCAACTTGAGTGCCAGCAGTGCCCTGGAGCTTCTCAAAGAGAAATCATCTAGAGCTCCAAGAGCTAGACCAAAGCTGCATTCTCAGAAAGTTCTCAACAGATACATTCAGGAAGAAGAAGATATGAAAATGTCCGCCTTGGAATTTTTTAACAGGGATAAACTCACATATAAGGAGAAGCTCAACTTTACGGAGTCAACACATGTGGAGTTTAAAAGGTTCACCACCAAAAAGGTTGTACCTCGGGTTAAAGAGATGCTGCCTCATTACGTCTCTGCATTTGCCAACACTCAAGGGGGATACCTAATTATTGGGGTTGATGATAAGAGCAAAGAAGTGTTTGGATGTAGGAGAGAAAAAGTGAACCCTGAGTTACTAAAAAAAGAAATAGAAAACTGCATAGAAAAATTGCCTACGTTCCACTTCTGTTGCGAGAAGCCCAAGGTGAATTTTACTACCAAAATCTTGAATGTGTACCAAAAAGATACCCTGTATGGTTATGTCTGTGTGATTGAAGTAGAGCCCTTCTGTTGTGTAGTGTTCGCAGAGGCCCCAGATTCCTGGATCATGAGGGATGGTTCTGTCACAAGGTTGACGGCTGAGCAATGGGTGATCATGATGATGGATATTCAGTCAGGTAAAGAGGGAGGGGAGTCACTATCTAGGGAGGGAGGAAGGGAGGAGGTTCCTTTTCTGCCTTTTGTGGGTCATTGGTCATATACTTTAGTTTAAAATAGAAATTTGCTTTTTGCTTAGAAAGGTTCTGACATGGTATTTATTTATTTATTTATTTTGGTACTGGAGATTGAACTCAGGGGCACTCAACCACTGAGCCACATCCCCAGTCCTATTTGTATTTTATTTAGAGACAGGGTCTCACTGAGTTGCTTGGTGCCTCACCATTGCTGAATTTAGCTTTGAACTCACAGTCCTCCTGTCTCAGCCTCCTGAGCTGCTGGGATTACAGGCATGCGCCCACTGTGCCTGGCGGTGTCTTTTTTCTAACATTTTTAGTTCTAACGTCTCAGAATCTGAACACTTTGAGGTTAAGAAATACTTGGTTTTCAGTCTGTTTGGAGAAAGTTATAGTATGCCATCAATCACGGATTAGTAAATTTCCTCATATGCACTATGAAGTCTTGTTGAAAAAGTTTTGCAGGCTGCTTTTCCTACTGTAAATGGAAATAGTTTCACTCTACAGATGATCTTAAGAGAATCACTCTTTAAGAATGACTCTGCACTAAGACTTTCAAGGGAAGCATATTTTGACAAATATGAACTGTTTCAGTACCCCTGGGAGCTATATTACCTTAAACCATTGGGTTTGTGGCATCACCAAGTGGGAAAACGATGATCCTAAGACAGGGGGTAGCAGTGGAGGAGGAGAACCCTCTAGTGTTTTGTTCTCTTGCAGCCTTGGTGATTCCTAATCAACCCATAAAGAATTTATAGACTAAACTAAGCTTATCACCTTGGTATGTCCCAAATTTAATAAAAGAAACTTAGATCATCAGATCAAGACTCTAGTGATTAGAGAATTTTATTGGATTATCCTTTTTCTCTTCCAAAATTTAAATTTGTTTGATTTACCTTCCTCCCCACCCACACAAGCACCAAATTAGAGACTTAAACAACCGTAGCAATAAAATCAGCCTGTACTTAACCTTTGCTGTCCCCCACTAGATAACCTTTCTTCTCAGAGTTGACCTGGAATCAGAACATTAAAGTAGAAGGGCACTAATGGATCACATTAAAGTTAGAAGAACACTTAGGGATCACCACCTGCCTCTGGTGTAAGAGAGAAGTGAAATGACTTGCCTAAGATGAGTCACACAATGAGTTGTTATATATGACCCCTGCAGCTGTTCCCAAACTTCCATTTCTGAGATGCAGGCTGGTTGAGGCATAGTAAGAGTGATAGCAATTCAGGCACCATACACAACACATGTGTCTGATAGGAAGAGCGGTATAAAAGTTATTTTACTTCTGATCTTTATTTTTGTCTGAAACAACTTTCCATGTAATTGTTTAGCTCCTCCCAGTTTGGCCACCGACTACAGTGCTCACCTGATTTCATCAGCTTCATCTGCACTGAGAAGCCCAGCGTATCTCATAAAAGTCATGGAATTTAAGGGGGCTCTGCAACAGCATTTGTTTCCAGGTATTCCCTCTTAATTTCAGCTGAGGGGACTATTTGTTTTGTAAGATTAATTTGGGATCTAGGGGTGAGCTCAGTGGTAGAGTGTTTGCCTAAAATGTGCAAGACCCTGATTCAATACCCAGCATTGGGGGAAATAAAGGTTGAGAGGAGTCAGTAGTAATTGGTCCAAATCTTTCTTCTTACAGAAAGTCAAATATAAGATTAAACAGACATACTGGTCCTGAAATATACATACATACATATATATGTATGTGTGTGTGTATATATATATGTGTGTGTATATATATGCTCATACACATGCATATATGTATATATGGGATCACCTGAATTCCTTCTCAACCTCAGCACTATTGACATTTGGGTCACATTAATTCTTTTTTGGGGGGCGGGAGGGTGCATTGTGCATTGTCAGATGTTTAACAGCATTCCTGGCCTCTACCGAGTAGATCCCAGTAGCATCCCTTTAGTTGTAACAATCAAACATTCTCTAGACATTGTCAAATAGTTGCCTAGGCAGGTGGCAAAGTTGCCTCTGGTTAAGAATCACTGTTATAAAAGAAAGCTCTTAGTTTCCCAAAAGCGTCAGGTTCATTAAAAGTTCTTAACAGGAAGGAGCACCTTCTTGGCAGTCGCAGACCATCCAGGCCTAAGAAAAGGAAGCTAGGAGGCTGCTCGGACCAAATCCCTCCCGAGAGCTTTCCCTCGTGCCAGAGCTGCCAGCAATGAGAACTTCTGATTGCAGCTCTGGGTTGTGAAGAAGGGATGCTCTCTTTGCAACTAGGAAACCCATGGCCACAGTCATCCCTCTCTACCATGTTGTGGGAATACTTGGCTATGCTTTTCCAAGTTTTGGTAACTTACTCCTATTCCTTGAATTTTCAGTGACACAAGAAGAAGTGATACAATTTAAACCAGAATCCCTGTGTAAGAAGTTGTTCTCAGATCATAATGGACTGGAGGAATTAATAAAGACGCAGATATGTCCTTGCTCCCAGGGGATTGTGATATTTTCTAGAAGCTGGGCTGGTGACATTGGCTTAAGTAAAGAGCAGAATGTTCTGTGTGATGCTCTTCTGATAGCAATTAACAGCCCCCTGGTGCTCTATACAGTGCTAATAGAGCCCAATTGGATTGGAGGATTTGAATATGCCCGAAACACAGCTCATCAGTTAAAGCAGAAACTGCAAACTATTGGTGGCTACACAGGGAAAATGTGCATCATTCCAAGGCTTATCCACTTGGCCAGCAGACAGTGTAGACCTGGTGAATTCCTTGTGCACTACCCCCAGTCCTACAGGCTCTCCAGTGCAGATGAAATGGAGAATTTGCTGCAGGCCCTTGTGGTCATCTCACTGTGCTCTAGGTCTCTTCTGAGTGACCAGCTGGGCTGTGAGTTTTTCAACCTGCTTGTAGAGGAACAGAGCAAGTTGCTTTCCAAGAACCTCCAGGAAACTCGGGAATTGTTCATCCACTGCCTTCCAGGAACCAGGAAGACAGCCCTAGCCATGAAGATCATGGAGAAAATTAAGAACTTGTTCCACTGCAAGCCAAAAGAGATCCTCTATGTTTGTGAAAGTGACACCCTAAGGGATTTTGTGATGTAAGAATTTTATAAACTAAACTTTTAAAAAAGGATTTATTCAGTCTTTTCAACAGTGCCACAAAAGTAATTTGTGTTTTCAGTTGAAGATTTTATGATGCCTCTTTCCTGCAGAAGTTTGAGTCCAAACCAATTATGTATTTCCAAATGATCAGGTCATTGAGTTGTAAATGGGTAATTCATAAAGTTCAAATTTAAGCATATTATAAATAAGCCAAATATGTATAACTTTAAATTTACAAAGCCCCGGATTGTGGTTTTAATCCACAATGAAATCTAAGAAAAGTAGAAATTAATTTATCTTTCTAAAAATAAATTGCTTGATAATATTTTAGTCATAAGGTTAGTCACTGTGCCTAGCAGGAACTCAAATATAAATACAATTTGTCTTTTTTAAAATTAAATATTTTCATTTGTTTGTCTTGGTATGCATCAATAACTTTAGAAAACATGCAAAATTAATTCTAATTTAAATTTCTGGTTTTCAATTCAATAATATAAATTGGTTTTACAATTCAGTCAATGAGGGCAAATTCATTTTGATTTTTGGTTTGGTTTACTATATTCAAGAAATCTTTTTGAAAAAAATATTTTTGAGCACCATTTATATGTTAGATACTGCAACATTTAGTGTTAGAGAAGAAAATGTAGTAAAGAAACAATATAAGTGTTGTGTGATAAGTGTAAGAAAAGATATGCTTATTTTAACTTAGACAGTAGGTATATTGGCAAATACTCTGGTGAAGGAGAGCCATTGGGTACACTTTTTTTTTTTTTTTTTTTTTTTTGGAAGGGGCACACTCTTAATAAACCAGTTGGAGAAATAAATAAAACAGAAAGGGTTTTCCAGACAAAGGGCACAACAAGTTCAAAGGCATGAAGACACAGAGATTCAGAATGGTAGGTCTGGCTGAAGCAGTGTGGAACAGTGTTATATGATAGGTGATGATGTGGGAAGGGAGGCAGATGCCTGATTATGAAGGATCCTGTGAATGCTGCTAAGGACTGTATTCATTACTAAGCCTTATGACTGAGTTTAAAAAAGATCCCTGTCAAAAAACTAATTCAGGGCTAGGGCTAGGGTTGTAGCTCAGTGGTAGAGCGTTCACCTGGCACATGTGAGGCATTGGATTCAATGCTCAGCACCGCATAAAAATAAATAAATAAAATAAAGGAATTGTGTCCATCTGCAACTAAAAAAATATTTTTTTAAAAAAGGCGGGTTCAGCAAATACAGAGGAAGATGCAGAGATGGCTAAGTATCACTGTTTCTCTTCAAGAGCTCACAGAGTTCAAACTGGAAGAGAAGAACATAGTTAAGAATCAAGGCATAGGGAATAAAGCCCCAGGGACTGCATTAAGCAAAATTAGGGAATCTGTAGGAATATGAACTGTTACTTAGATTAAAATTAGAGAAGGCAAGAAATAACCAAATTTGATAAGGGGGGAAGTTATTTGTGTGTGTGTGTGTGTATACACACACACACACACACATATATAATTATATAATTACACATATACATATATATGCTACAACATAAAGGGATATTCAATTGAGAGAAAAAGTCTCCCAAACCTAAAGAAGTTTCCATTTTGTTCTATGAGTAAGTGAAAAAATAGAATTTGCTTTAGAGGAATTTGATTAATGTGTAACTTTTGTGCTTATAAAGATTATGATGTGCCTCTAAGAGACTGTTCTCCAGCCCTAAAAGGGACAGAAAGCAAAGAAATGGTAGTAACAACTATAAATTACTTTGGGAATTTCCTTTGGTTACACAGATCTCATCTTCAAAGATTGTCAAGCAATAGAATGGACTGCTAACAGAAACAACAAAATCTACCAATTTTAAAAGAATGAAAATTTCACATGCAGATTTAACTAGATAACCCCAAAGAAGAGGGTATAAAATTCTGCATTCTATCTATCAGGTAGCTTTTAAGTAGAGCAGTTTTGCACTATTCACAACACTATTGAATTGATGAACCTGTCTGCAGATAATTGGCCTGATTCCAATCCACAGAGTAATGAATACTAGTGTTCCTTTGGTTTATATGTCTGAAATCCTGTTTTCTTTTTCATCCTTACAGCCAACAAACTACCTACCATGCTGTGACCCGGAAAACCTTCATGCAAGGGGAGTTCCCAAAGATTAAACACATAGTGATGGATGAGACTGAGAATTTCTGCAGTAAATATGGAGATTGGTACAGGAAGGCTAGGAGTATCACCCACCCCAAGGTGAAGGGGGTTGGAAGTGAAGACCTTCACCATGGGATCCTCTGGATTTTTCTGGACCCTTTCCAAGTCCATCATGCAGATGCCAATGGCCTCCCCCCTCCTTCTGCTCAGTTTCCTCGGAAATCAATCACCAATGGGATCCATTGTGCTCTGGAAATAGCAAAGGTCATGAAAGAAGAAATGAAGATGATCAAAGCAAAACCTCCCTCCAACATGTCTCCAGACATGTTGGCATTATTCCAAGAAGCTTCCTATGAGGAAGCAATGTGTGCCCAAGCTCTGCCTGGGGTGTGTGAGACCAAGACTAACCTAACAATAGAACAAATAGCGAACTATGTGGTAGAAAGATGTCATAGCCTCTTCCAATGTGGCTATCTGCCCAAAGATGTAGCAGTTTTGTGTAAGAGAGGAGAGGACAGAGAACGCTATAAGCTTGCACTGCTTAAAGCAATGGAATTAATTAAGGACCATACAACAACAGAAGTTGTGTTTAGCCAGACCACTGGTGTTGGGGGTAATCATATTGTTTTAGACAGTATTCAGCAGTTTTCAGGACTGGAGAGGAGTATTGTGTTTGGGCTTAGTCTTAGTCCAGAATGTTCCCAGTCAGAGGAATTTCATAAGCTCTGCTTTGCCTCAAGAGCCATTAAACACCTCTACCTCCTTTATGAAAAGAGGGCAGCCTTTTGAAAATTATTATAAATAACACAAGAATCCAGAAAAAACAGAGCTTTCCTCCTGAGCAGAGGGCAGCTGCTTCTTTTTAATATTATAAGTAAGGAAACCAAGGCACATCAGTATGGTGGGGAGCCACAGAAATGTCTCTTGGGGCTGATCCTTTTTTTTTTTTTGTGGTGCTGGAGATCGAACCCAGAGCCTTGTGCCTGCAAGGCAAGCGCTCTACTGACTGAGCTATCTCCCCAGCCCAGGGCTGATCCTTGCTTGCAGCGGCACTGCCTTTTTCCCAGTTCACTTCTCCTCCCTGTACAGTTATAACAGACTTAGAATTGGTCCCCTGTCTCCAAGTTTTCCTAACTCAATCCTGCTTTTGTTCTGTTGTTCAAGTGTGTTATCCTTAAAGGGAGAACTGCTTTTATGACACCCTCTGCTAACACACCTCCAGTGAGTCCCCGCAGCCTTCACGCCAAACCTGTTCTCCAGGCTTTCCATGATGTGCCCTGACTGACTCTCCTAACTAGGCCCTTGACTACACCTCCACCTCCCAGTGTCCTAATGCACCTCACTGGCCTATTTTGTGTGTGGTGGTAGGGTGTCTTCTAGACCAATTACTTTGACTAGGTGTCTCAAGGGTGCTGGTACCTGGGCTAGCGTCTCATATGTTTATAGGTTTCAAGCTTTACAGGTTCAAAACTTGATTTCCCCTTTGCACCACCAAGTCCAGATCAGTCTCTTGCGGATGGCTTCATGCTAACCAAGACCAACACATGAATCAAAATGCCACTTTGTTAAATTCACGTTGAGAATTTCAGTAACAAGGGGGTCAAAGGCTTTTGCTAATCTGTGCATTCAACGATAGCATAGAAAGCCAAATTATATGAGCAGAACCTTGCAATAAGGGGCGCTGGTAATCTTACTCAAACGTAAGGAGTATTCAGGCTATATCAGACCATTGAAATATCTATCATTATATTGCAATAATTTCTAAAATAAAGATTTTTCAGCACAAGGACCATACAGGTCAGGTATATAAGCTAAAGCAAATTTAGAATGCCAAGGACGATTAGTTGTTCAATATTGTCTGCCTCAGGTGAAATTTTTCCCCCTAGTTTTTAAAGTTTCTAGGTTGACCCCCAATCTTCCCTTCATTCACTACAACACATATCCACTTTGCTTACCTTCATTCTCTACATGTCAAGACACTCACGTAGGCTAGACACCGTTACATAGCTGCTTGCCTGGAAACTTGTCTGTGAGAGGCCTTTGCACCTCTCTGATCCCTTCCATTATGGTGTTGATTATGGTGTTGATTTTATAGACCAACTCTCAGAGCTTTTTTACAGGGAGGCTGAGTGGCAACTCTATCACCTACATCACCCATACACATTCCTGGCTCTTGGTCTGTCCCTGTGACATGTTTTCAGTCTTTAACCCTTTTTCCATCCCTTCCACCTTTGAAATCCTTACTCTTCAATCAAGTTCTTCTTCAAATGTCCATCTCCTCCATGAAACTTTTACCATCCCCCTCATGGTGAGTCTCTTTTTTGGTCATTCTGTTGCTTTGAAAAGAATGTCAATGATAGTATCCAATTCATTCCCGACTGTTCAGAGAAGTAGTTGTTATCCTAGCAGAATCTATGTAAGATCTTTCTGGCATGTCCCTTTTCCAATGTATGTGAAATATATTAGAAATAAAATCAGTTTCCTAGTCAGTTCCCCAAATGGATAAACCAATCTTGTGTTCTTCAATACAATCTTGCCTTTGTAAGGATTTTTTTTTTCTTTTTTTGATACTGGATCTTGAACCCAGGAGTGCCACTGAGTTACATTCCCAGTCCTGATACAAAGTCTTGCTAATTTGCTGAGACTGAACTCAAATTTGAAATCCTCCTGCCTCAGTCCCCTGAGTCACTGGGATAATAGGCTTGCACTGCAGCGCCCTGTGTCTTTATTTATTTTTTCTTTTTTTTAAGACAAAGCCTGGCTATATTGCACAGGCTGGCCTTGAACTTTTGGGTTCACATGATCCCCCTGAATAGCTGGGACTACAGGCATGTGCCACTGCACACATTGTATAATTTTATAATATGGATTTTAAAATTGCTTTGGAACTATTCCTATTTTCAGACTGTTTTTAACTTTTAGAAAAGTTTAGGACAACTTGATTGATACTGGGGAGGCCTGAACCAAGGAAAAAAGTGTGGAACTACTCTTTTGAGCAGGATGCTATGATGCATGTTATACTCCCAGCAGCTCGGGAGGCTGAGGCAGGAGGATCGAGAGTTCAAAGCCAGCCTCAGTAATAGGCACTAAGAAAGTCAGTGAGACCTTGTCTCTAAATAAAAATACAAAATAAGGCTAGGAATGTGGCTCAGTGGTGGAGTGCCCCTGAGTTCAATCCCTGGTACTCACCCCCCAAGAAATGCAAATACTCTTTTGACTGTAATTTCAGATAAAGGCCCTCAGCCTTCCACAGGTGGGAAGAACAGACAGGGCTTAGAGAGGCTCTCCTAGCTGCCATTCTGAACTTCTCTGATCCACCAGAGGGAGCAGTCTGAACCTAATGGCCAGCTCACTTGGGCTAGGATTGAACAGAAAAACATCTTCTCTGCCTCCTGTTGCTTCAAGTATATAGTGTTTCTTCTTTTTTCTATCATATTGCCTTAATATGATGCAATATATTATATATATATTAAAACAATAAATTACTCAGATAATAGAGTTGCCTGCTGTGAGAAGCTTCGAAAACTTCCCTTATAAAGGAGGGTGATATAATATTGTCATGTAAGTTTGAGAGATGGAGAAAAGAAAGTCCTTAAATCATCTCAATATCTAGATATGATTTTTTTTCAGTTTTGCTTATTACTTATTTCCATTCTTTGTTGATATTAAAATACTTTTATATTGTTATGATCAAGTTTTGTACTCAATTTTATATTCTATCTGTGTGCTCTTTGCATTTAACATTTTTTTTGTGATGCGGACATATGTCATATATGTGTAGGTAATAAAACCAAGTCACAGAGAATTTAACTTTCTCAAAGTCACATGTTCATTAAGTGGCCAAAGTTAAATATGACATTGAAATAGAATACTTGATCTGGTAACCTCAACTCTGAGGATTTATAATATTCTAGAAACATACCCCAGAGTATCTTGGCGTATCCAGAGTAAATAAGAATACCTCTGTTTGCAATCAGGATCCTCTGGCAAGGATTAGCCTTCACTGTAAATAAAAACAGCTGATACGTATATGTCATATATGTGTTTTCAGCATTTGTTCTCTCGGGTTTCTGTCATATGAAGCACATGCCCTGGATGGCCCATTAGTCACTAAGGAATGAGAGACATATGAAGCTGACTTCAACTCAACTCATGGCTTGAGCCAAGTTCAAACAATCCCAACTAAATCAGTCAAATCCCATCTGACCTGAAAATACGTTAATAAGAAACATTTATTATTTTGTAACTGAACTTTTAAGGTTGTTTGTTTAGTAACAGTTTAAAACAGTCTGTTTTTCCTATAGTTAGTATCTATCTATGAGTCTTTACAGAATCTTCTGATTATTCTGGGAGAATATGAATTTCTTGACCTGCAAAGCTGGGGATCAGACTCTGGTCACATTCCTGACCCAACCAAAGTCAGGCCCTTCCCACGTGAACTGCCAGATCCCCTCCAAGCTACTATGTCTTCGCTTCTCCCACTGCAACCTTGGAGGCATTTCCTGGTGGTTTAGAATACAAAGTCCCTAATATTCTGCCTCTGAAATTCCTTAGGAATATCCATATGATGTCAGAGTCAATCTCTGGTTACCAAAAGAAATGAGTTCCAGTGATGGTATCTTCCCTCTGAATCTACCTGATGCACAAGGAGGAGCGGTCTTAGCTTGCCTCATTCCATATGTTCGGCTGATAAAAGGGAAATATGATTGCAAAATAAATGGTATCAGTTCTCAATTTTGTTCCTTCTTTTATTTTTGGACTAAAATGTAGATGACAAATGAGGAATTAAAATATAGGCATATGTACTTTTTTTCCCCAGTACTGGGGATTGAAACCTGGGTTGCTCTACCACTGAGATACATCCCCAGACCCCCCTCCCCTTTTTTTTTTTTTAATTTTGAAACATGGTCTCACTAAGTTGCCAGGCTGGTCTCAAACTTGCCGTCCTGCCTCAGTCTCCCTAGTGGCTGGGATTATAGGCATGTACCATGGCACCTGGCCATACTTTCCCTTATTATTGTTTACTATTTCAGAATTATCTGGTCTTTTGCACTTAAAGTTCACCTTTTTTTCTGTTTTAATCAGGGAAGGCTGTCTTCTTTACCCACTTGTACATCTTAGAAGAGGCATGTAGTGGGAGAAGGAGGACAGTGAAGGAAGCAGGGGCCCTCTTCCTAGCCAGGCTGATGTAACAAACTCCACAAGTTATAGTTAATACCTAAGAATGCCTCTACACCTACATTCCTGTTTTCTGACATATATGACTATAGCTAACATATTAAATGCTTACTGTGTGGCAGACCCGGTAAAAGTTGTTTTAAATAAATCATTGAGCCTCCCAGCCACCCTTTGAATTAGGTAGCATAGGACTGAATTATGTAAGGCAGGATAAGGGACTGTTTTTTCCCAACATTTTTTAGTTGGTGCATTATAGTTGTACATATTGATGGGATTTGTTGTTACATATTTGTATATTGCACACTATATAAAAACATAATTTGGTTAATATCACTCCCTAACACTTCCCCCCTCCTTCCCTGCCTTCCATAACTTGGTCCCTTTTCTCTACTGATCTCCCTTTGATTTTTAGGCAATCTAACCCCACCTTTGTTTTCCTAAGAATGCTTCTATACTCACATTCCTGTCTTCTGACATATATGACTACAAGCTAACACATTAAATGCATACTGTGTGGCAGAACTGGCGAAAGTTGCTTTAAATAAATCATTGAACCTCCCAGCCACCCTTTGAATTATGTAGCACAGGACTACATATGAGAGAAAACATATGACCCTTAACTTCCTTTTTGGGGCAGGGATTGAACTCAGGGGCACTGGATCACTGAGCCACATCCCCAGCCCTATTTTGTATTTTATTTAGAGACAGGGTCTCACTGAGTTGCTTAGTGCCTCGCTTTTGCTGAGGCTGGCTTTCAACTCTCAATCCTCCTGCTTTAGCCTCCCAAGTAGCTGGGATCATAGTTGTGCGCCACCGTACCCAACTGACCCTTAATTTTCTGAGTTTCACTTATGTACTTACCATGATGTTCTCAAGTTCCATCCATTTATTGCAAATACCATAATTTTCATTTTTCTTTATGGCTGAGTAAAACTCCATTGTGCATGTATACCACATTTTTTAGGGTGAGGTAGTGTTAAAAGTTTGAGTCCTAAGGTAAGATTGACCCTGGCTTTGAATTCCAACTCTATTCTTACTTGACTGGGCAAGTCGCTTTACTCCGTAAGCCTCCATTTTCTCATCTGTAAAAGAGAGGGAAAAGTGAATACCTATGCCCGAAGAGAAAGATGAACATTGAAATAAATACTACATTTATATAAAGCCTGATTTGTGGGAAATTCAAGAAATCTGGCCCTTATTAGCTCTGATTTATAGTTGAGAAAGCCATGAGTTTAAAGGCAAATACTGTGTGGCAGACCCAGTAAAAGTTGTTTTAAATAAATCATTGAGCCTCCCAGCCACCCTTTGAATTAGGTAGCATAGGACTGAATTATGTAAGGCAGGATAAGGGACTGTTTTTTCTCAACATTTTTTAGTTGGTGCATTATAGTTGTACATATTGATGGGATTTGTTGTTACATATTTGTATATGTATATATTATAAAAACATAATTTGGTTAATATCACTCCCTAACACTTCCCCCCTCCTTCCCTGCCTTCCATAACTTGGTCACAGAACTAGTAAGTTCTGAACCCAGGATTCAAATCCATGTTTGTCTGACTCCAAAGTTCACATTAGCCTCTGTGCTTTTCCACCTCCCTATACACAAAAATGCAAGGCACGAGTGTCCATATTGATAGTATTCAATTTTATGTTGATACTACAATTGGATATACTTAAATATTTTTGGTATTCACCAACATAGTTAAACTCAGCTTCTATAATTTTTGTCCAAAATCAATATAATTGCTCAAATTAATGACATAACAGGAAATAATTTAAAGGGAAGCATTTTTCTACACTAAGAAACTCAAACATATATAACGTTCATGACAAAATCCATGTAATGACAGAAAGATGAAAAAAAATAAGAGAGCCATAGAAACAAACAAGAAAACCTCATCCCAATTCTTACCATCGGACACACAGGTTTTTTTTTTTTTTTTTTTTTTTTTAATTTTTGCTTGTTCATGTCCAATGTTAGTCCACTGGAAGATATATTTTTGCAGAGTTGTAATCATGGTGTGCATTCCATTTTGTATCCTGTTCGGGTTGGTCCCTTCCCTCTCCGCAGTCTCCCATGTTGTAGGTGAGGCATTTTCCACATGGCAGCTCAGGGCAAGGTGGTTCTCAGTGCCACTGACAGGGAGGGCGATTCTCGGTGCAATAGGGTACCTTAGGTTCCAGCTCATTCCCTGATGCAGCCTAAATTCAGACCTACAGAGAGGAAGAGGGTGACAGGGTGGGCAGAAGATGAACAGCTCTTCACAAACTCCACAAAACATGGGTTAAGGTAGGGTGCAGACATTTCAAGGGACTCAGCAACAGAGGGACATAATTGGGATGAAAACATTCTTTCCTCCTCATCTCCCTACGGTCAGAAGCTGGCCTGGGTAGTTATGCTCTTGCGGAGTGATTGTTGCCAGGCGCAGAACTCAGGAAGTCTGTCTGTAAAACACATCTCTGGTTGCCCAAAAGTACTCGACAGGGGCAGAATGCGCCATCCCAAGTGCAATTTGAAGTGGGCGTGGTGGCACATCCATGCAGGTAATAATCCCAACTACTCAGGAAGCTGAGGCTGGAGTGTAACAGTGGTCCACTTGCCCTTTTGAATATAGCTCTGAGGCTTATTTTTACAAGGGACAAGTATTTCCTTTTCTCTTCTCCCTTTCCTGTTCCCTAACCTGGTGGCAGGTAACAAAATTACCCAGAGCTATCTGTGCTCTACAGGAAGGAGATGCCAGCTGAGAATCTGGGAAATGACTATCTCAAATTAACAAGTGAATGTTAACACACCTTCAGGGCATCCTGGGACCCTCTTTCTGGACACACATCTGGAACGTAGCCTTTGAAGAGCTCCTTTAAAATCCCCGTTTCTCCTGATGGGCAGAATCACAGCCTTTGGGACAGAAGTCCCCTGTGTTTCTCCTTTGCCAGCAAAGCAATAAACCTTCTTTTTCCTTTTTCTCAAAACTGTGTCCTCATTATTGAACTGGCACTGGGGACAAGGACTGAGCTTTCCGCAAAAGGAGGATTGCAAGTTTGAGGCCAGCTCGGGCAACTTAGTGAGACACTGTTTCAAAATAAAAAAGTAAAAAGGGCTGGGAGTGTAACTCAGTGGTAAAGCACATATGTGAAGACTTGGGTTTGATTGTGAGCACTGCAAAAAGAAAATGTCTGTATGGCTTTTTTTGTGTTAATTTGTCACATGGCAATTGTCAGGCCCTGCTAAAAATCCTAAGAAAGTAGAGGTAGGAACTGTGGCTCAGTGGTAGAGCGCTTGCCTGGCATGTGTGAGGCACTAGGTTCGATTCTCAGCACCGCATATAAATAAATGAATAAAATAAAGGTCTATCAACATCTAAAAAAAATTAAAAAAAAAAAAAAAAGAGAAAGTAGAGGTAAAATGTTGCCTTCCCTGCAGTTTCTGCCAATGAGGATGAGATCCTAAAATGTTGGGCTGCTTTACTTGTTCTGGAACCTGTGGAAGGGATCCTGAAGGAGTCGACAAGAAGGTAAGACTTCTTCTTAGCAAAGTCGCTTTTCACAGATCCCTCTCTGTAATGCTCAGTAAAGAGAGGAAGGTAAAAAATTTCCCCCCTTGTTCCCTTTTTTCCAAATGCAGACTGACAGGAGAAAAACTTTTGTAAAATTTAGTTCTCTAAACTATGACTCTTATGAATTAGGTTCTGTGTGTGATCAATAGCCTGCCAGGAGTAGTTTTCTTTTCTTATTCTGTCTTTTTTATTATGTCATAAAGAGAAAAATCATGAGATTCTCCTTTTGTCTTGTTTTATGGTACAAAAGTTTGGCCTTGTGACAAATGAAAACATTCTCTCTGGTCTCAGCCAGCCAGAAGGTGCAACTGTTGGTTTTTATCAGGTAACCAGCCAAACAAGCTGGGAACAGAATTTGTAAGGTGACAGGAAGCACCCTTTTTATCTTACTGTGCCAGTTCTCAGGGGAGTTTGTCTTAATAGGAAGCACAGGTTCAGAAGAGGCCTTTGTTCTTTCAGATACCATTATCTTGATAGTACTGGGAAACCCTTATCTTGGGGTGCCACAGGTTATTGGGTTTGTGACTAGAGGGGTTTTATGTTCCCATGGCCCACTTGACCCCACAAACATTCTTATTGTTATCTGTGACAAGGATCTTTGCTTTATTTGGCTCATTTTGGGAGTGAACATTCTGGGTCTTGGGAGGATTGTATTTTTTGCACCCTCTTTAGTGACAACTCTTGCATCCATGGGTAAGCCATAAAAGGCTTGTCTTTTAAGCCATAAAAAAGGTACTGGTTTTGAGTCACGATTAAGATTTGTATACTACAGTAGCACACACCTGTAATCCCAGTGACTCTGGAGGTTGAGGCAGGAGAATCACAAGTTTGAAGCCAGTCTTAGAAAATTAGCGAGACCTTAAGCAACTTAATGAGACCCTGTCTCAAAATGAAAAATAAAAAGGTTTGGGAATGTAGCTTAGTGGTAGAGCACTCCTGGGTTCAATCTCTAGTGCCCCTCTCCCCCCAAAAGATTGGTATGTCTTTGAAGATTTGGACTTGGAAGGATTTTTTTAGAGAGCTCTCATCCTAAATAGATGTCAATATTACTGATGGGAAGATTATATTGAAAGGCAAGTATTAAGACAAGATGAGCATCAATTCTTAAATAAATTATAAGTTTTTGTAAGTTCTGCAATAATACCTAATTTATGGTTAAGGTTTCAAATGAAAACTCCAAGATGACTGTTTGCTTCTGTTTGTATATTTATTCCTATGTAAGTGTGTTATGTAGCTGTGACATTTTTCTGCCTCTGGATGATATTGCACCAATATATGACCGTTGGAGTCAGCATGCCTGGAAAGAAACCCCACTTTTTGGGCATCAGATCTGCTATTTTGCTGCCGTCATTATTCTGCTCCCCACGCCACCTTACAACCCAGATCGTTTGCCCTGCAAACTTCCTAGCCAGTGATTGGTCCAGATTATTAGCCCACGAACCTCCTCGCCAACCATTGGTCCGTTGTTATTAGCCCGGGAAATTCCAATATTAAGGAGGAGCTCCTGCGCCATTCTCCCTCTCTCTTTCTTTGTTTCCCAGCCCCTAGCAGAAGCTGTGGTCGTCAGCCTACTAAAATCTCTGGTGTGAGTTCCCTTATTCCGAGGGTCTTTCTGGGTGCTATCACTGGACCGCGACACAGACCCGGCACCCCACAGTGCCTGCTCCCCGGGATTTAAGGGTCTGAACTGCCTTGGGACCCGAGTTGAGCTGTATTTTTCTTAGAATCTGCACTTTTGAAAATTGTGCCAAAAGGTTCTGAGAAGCAGCCAAGACTGGGTATAAATGATCTGGTTTGTGATATCTGTAATTCCGTTTTCTCTAGTGCACGCAACACCTTTTCTCCTAGCTAAAAACGATTGTTAAATCCATGCTGTAACAATTCTTGCAGTCTCTGAGGGCACCCAAAGGAAACTAAACAAGATCTTAAGGGAATGGTGACTTGTGTGGGCTATGGAGGGTTAGCAGCCAAGGTGGTGAGCAGCAGAAACTTAATCAGGATGATATCTACAGTATCAGCTGCTGCTGCTTCGTCAATCACAGGGGATCGAGCAGGAAGGAATTTCTCCTCTTCCTCCTCCCCAGGGCTTTACTACTGAGCTGCACTACCAGCTCCACCAACAGGAATTTCTTTTCTGGTACTGGAGATTGAACCCAGGGGCACTCTACCACACAGTCACATTCCAGCCTTTTTTTGGGGGGGTGGGGGTGGGGCTGGGGATCCAACCCAGGGCTTTGTGTTTGCAAGGCAAACACTCTACCGACTGAGCTATCTTTCCAGCCCTTTATTTTTCATTTTGAGACAGGGTCTCTAAGTTGCTGTCACTGGCCTCAAACTTGTAATCCTCCCACCTCAGCCTTTTGAGTCCCTGGCACTACAGGTAAGCACCACTGTGCCTGACCCATCAGGAGGCATTTCAACTGGGCACCAATTACAACTCTCAGGATTATAAAAGCTACTAGAAAATTTAAGTGGGGGTCAGTGAGATGCACTTCTTCATTCTGTGACTCTAGTGTTTCTTGTTTGCTTGCTTATTTCTTGCCTTTTTTTTTTTTTCCTTTTACTTACTGACAAAAATGTTTCCTCAGTCACTCAGGCTAATTGTGATACTGCCGTTTATCAGTGAGGAGTTCTGCTCCCTCAGGTGTTGAAGTATAACATCAGAGAAGCACGCCAAGGCAAGCATATCAAGCAGGTTTTAAAGTAGTAAAAATACAGATTTCTCCCAGGAGGGAGAAGCGGGTCATGGCTGATGTTCTAGAATCCCAAGAAGTGAGCCCACCCTACATCTTTTATAGGTTAAGGTCTCTTTTATTCTCCAGTTCTTTCCCCCCTTATGTCTCCTTCCTGCCTAAGTGACTAGGTCCAGTTTTGCAGGTGAGATGCATGAAGTGAGAAGCAGATGGGCAGGGGGAGGGCCAAAGTGATTCAGTCAAGCAAGGGCCCAGGGGGCGTTAATTAGCAGCTCCCCCCGGTAGTCCTTGACAAGGACAGGTAAATTTGGTAATCAATGGGCTCCAGAGATCCTTGACATTACAGTCTCCAACTTCCAGAGGCAGATAGCTTTCATGGCCTCCATTTCCTGGATTTGACCAAATCTCCCATTTCTACACTAACTGCCTGTCCCCAATTCTAGCTTCAATTGTACAAAGTAAAATCTCCCTTCCTTTCCATATTCTTCCTCCACTCCTCCCTCCCTGGGGGTTAACGGTTGATTGTGTATTTAGGTTTTTTTTTTTTCATACATTATTTTCTCAGGGTTTAACGTGTTTCTTTAGTCTCAAGCCAAGAGTAACTAGAATTCACTCGAGTATTTAAGGGATGAATTCTTACTGACAAACAAGAAATAGCATTTCTCTTTCTGAGAAATCGAAACTTTCAAAAACGCGGAGAAACGCTTATGTTCCAGGAAGCTGAAACTTGGCATTCTTCCCAGGCTTGCTTTTCTCCCTGGGGTTTAGATTTAAGGACTATTTCTTCCCTCTGAAGGCGATCACCACCCTCAGTCCAGCTGTGAACCGATGAATAGATCAGGGGGCCCGGTCTCAGCATTCTATCGCTGGGAATCTTCATACCCAAGGTAAGTACAGATTGCGCGAGAAACCAAGCAGTGCTTATTCAACAGAGAGGTCTTAAAAAGACATCACAGGGGCTGGGGTTGTGGCTCAGTGGGAGGGCGCTTGCCTAGCATGTGTGAGGCACTGGGTTTGATTCTCAGCACTGCATATAAGTAAATAAAAAATAAAGGTCCACCAACAACTGAAAAAAAAAGATCACAGAGCCCGGCGCTGTGGCGCTCGCCTTTAATCCTAGAGGCTGAGGATCGCAAGTTCAAAGCCAGCCTCAGCAACTTGGTGAGACCCTGTTATTGGCATCAGATCTGCTATTTGCTGCCGCCCTTATTCTGCCTCCCCCATACCACTTTACAACCCACAACCCACGAAATTCCTAGCCAGTAATTGGTCCAGATTGTTAGCCCAGGAACCTCCTGCCAGCCATTGGTCAGTTGTTATTAGCCCGCCAAATTCCACTCCGCGCCCCCCCCACCCCGCCATTTTCTCTCTCTCCTCCTCACTCTTGGGTGCGCTGCTCTCTCTTTCATTTTCTGTCTCTCACCCTGCAGGCAGATACTCTGCCTGTCCGCTTAATAAAGTCTCTTGCGTGAGTTCCCGCAACTGGATGTAGAGCACCACTGGGTTCAGTCGAGAGAGAGAGAGAGAGAGAGAATGAATGAATATGAATGAAAATCCACTTTGTGCCCGCGTGGTGATGCACTGCTGTAATCCCAACGTCTAGGGAGGCTGAGGGAGGTGGGTTGCAAGTTTGAGGCCGATCTCGGCAATTAGCAATACCCTGTCTCAAAATAAAAAACAAAAACATGGCTGGAGATGTAGCTCAAAGGTAAAGCGCCCCTAGGTTCAATCCCCAGTATTGGGGGGCGGGGGGTGGGTGGGAAATCACCCTGGGGCCGGAGAAGTTTGCCTTCCTTAGGCAAGAGAGGTGGAGATGGACACAGGGATCCAGACTACTTTTTTTTTTTTTTTTTTTTTTTTTAGTTGTAGATAGATACAGTGCCTTTACTTTATGTATTTGGTGCTGAGGATGGAACCCAGTGCCTCACAGGTGCTGGACAAGCGCTCTGCCACTGAGCTCTACCCCTAGCCCCCTCCCACGCTTTTCTTAATTGCACGAAAATACACAGTGAGGAGAACTGGTTCTTAGAAGAGGACTTACTTTTTAGCTGAGACCAGGTGTACAGAAGATAGGCTTCCAGTCCCAAGCAGGCTAGCGGAGGTCTGAGACCCTGGAAGGCGTAGAGGTGTTTTTCAGAGGAGCGGAAACCAACTCTCAAATAGAACAATGAAGGAAGGAGCTAGAGCCTTGGTGGGAAGGGATGCCTGTGAAGAAGTTACCTAATTGCGGGAGATTCAAAGTGAGATTAGAGAAAGACTGCATTCCTAGTTTTCTTTTGAGCACTACAGGGGCGGGATCATGCTAATTTAGTTTTCTGAGAAAAACTGAAAAACGGGGGGAAATTCTAGTGTCATGTCTCAGCAAGCCGAAACTTGGCATTCAAGCAGCTGGAGTACTGCTGCTTAGTCAGGTCTGGCTCCCTGGATGTAGGATCTCTGCACTTTCACAGAGAAAGCCACTTGGTTTAATGCCCCACTTGTCATTGTCTTAAAATGACATCATAATTTTTGAATTTTAAATTTTCATTGGACTTCAAAATTATGTACCAAACCTTGCTCCCTAATAATTGTTAGGTGTGACATAATGCTCCTTTCAGTAAATATTACTAGTGTTAACACATTGCTTTGGTATGCCCACAACCCATGGACGTCTTTGTTCATTTATATTTATTTATTTTCAACAACCACTAGACTTAGTAAAGGAATACAGATGCTGTCCGTGTATTCACAGAAAAGAAAAATAAAAATAAAAAGAGAGAGAGAAGAAAACACACTTACCCTATTGGTTGATGTCTATGAAAAGTTCTCCAGATTTTCATAATATATGTATTATTTTGTTTTCAGGAGAGACTTGCACTCTATTGACTGGGAGGTAATGATCGAGTTGGATTTTTGAAGTTATTTTTTGCAAGTATGTCAAAAGACATTTGGTTATTTTACCAACACTAATTAAAGCACATAGTTGTGAAAGCATGAATTAGTGAATTTGCTCAGCTTTAATGAGTTGTATCCTGAAATCCTTGTGGAGATGGGACACAAATGAATATATAACTATGAAAAAATTGTCAGGTGGATAGAGGAGAGATGTCTGCCACTTTGCAACAGGAAAACAATTACCTGTAACATAAGATATTTATTTTCCTAAAACCCACATGTATTCTAGATATTTTCTCTAAACATCAATTGGCACATTTATTTTAACAACGTAAATGGTTTTTAAAATTTTTTTTTTTTTTTTAGTTGTCAATGGATATTTTCTTTTATTTATTTATATGTGGTGCTGAGTATGGAACCCAGGGCCTTGCTCATGCCTGGCAAGTGCTCTACCACTGAGCCATCACTCTGGTCCCCATAAATATGTTTTTTTTTATGTTAGCTACAATATCAGATGATTTTTTTTTTTTTAGAACTACTTCAGTCTGTGTGCACAAGAAAATCTGGAATACTAGAACCATAGTGTTGAAGTGTGGGGTCAAGAAATGAGTACAGGAGGCAGTCCACTCGTGATTCCAGGCCTGAGCAGGTTGCAACTGAGTTTGCTTCTTCACATGTGAGATTTAGGATGGCATGGGACTTGGGGACCAGGTCTGAGAATGTGGGTCTCATCAGTGCAGTGTGTTCTTTTTTGGCTTGTGTTTCTCAGAACCTGCAGGCCCAGGACCCTACTTCCCTATTCTGTTTTGTTAATTAATGGTTTTTCTTATACAATCTTTATTCTGGGATAAACCCAAATTTGTGTGTGTTCAATAATAACAATAGTGATAAACTTAAATAAGTGTAAAGATATAATAAAACACTTGTTACCCCAAATTTGTTCTTACTCCATTACCCCAAATGGACAATCAAATTGTTGACATTTTGCCACACTTTCTTAAGCTCCTCCTCCCCCACCTTTTTTTGGTATTGGGGATGGAGGCCAGGGGCACTTAACCACTGAGTCACATGCCCAGTCCCCTTTTAAACTATTTTATTTAGAGGCAGGATCTTGCTGAGTTGCTTAGGGCCTTGCTAAATTGATGACTCTGGCTTTGAACTCATAATCCTCCTGTCTCGGCCTCCTGAGTTGCTGGGATTACAGGTGTGTGGCACTGCACTTGGTTTATTTAAGCCATTTTGGTTTTTTTTTTTTTTTTTTTTTTTTTGGCACCAGGGATTGAACTCAGGGTCACTTGACCACTGAGCCACATGTCCAACCCTGTTTCGTATTTTATTTAGAGACAGGGGTCTCACTGAGTTGCTTAGCACCTTGCTTTTGCGAGTCTGGCTTTGAACTTGGGATCCTCCTGCCTCAGCCTCCCTCCTTTTTTTTTGGTTGTCAATGGACCTTTATTTTACTTATTTAGATGTGTTGTTGAGACTTGAACCCAGTGCCTTACACATGCTAGGCAGGCACTATCACTGAGCTACGACCCCAGCCCTCAGACTCCCTGTTTAAACTCAAAGTATTGTGGAAAATCTGAAGTTCTCTTTGCCTTCCATTTTCTGTTTCCCTTTCCTCCTTTTCCCAAAGGGCAACTACTATTCTAAATTTACTGTGTATCTTTTTTTTTCCCCACCACCATCCCAAGGGAGCTAACCTAGCCCGTTTTCTTATTATGTATCTTTAACAGAGGATTTTTAAACAGTTTATCATACACATATCCAGGAATAATATGTAATATTAGGTATGCATGTTTAAATGTTTAATTTTTTTTTAACATATCACTCACATGGATCATGAGAACAAGCAAGGTTTTCTATCCTCAATCAGAGAAAGTAGACTTTAAAAACCAAAGTTACTCAGAAAGGACAAAGAAAGCCATTTCATACTGCTTAAGGGAATTATCCATCAATAAGACGTAATGTATTTATGCATCTTTGTACATCAGACAAACCCTTCTCAATTTTTAGGATCAAATAAACCACAACACAATAATACTGGGTAACTTTAACATGTCTCTGTCACCACTGGATAAATCCTCCAAACAAAAACTAAAGTATAGAAGTAAAATATACAATTGCTAATTTAAATTTAACAGAAATATAGAATATTTCATCCATCAATGACTGAATACATTTTGTTCTCAGTAGCACATGGATCCTTCTCTAATATAGATCATGTTATGTTAGCTATCACATATGTTGGCATACAATTGTAATATTACCTGACTATATTTTTATCATCTGTAGGGTTATTTTGATAGCTCCCTTTCATTGAATTGATTTTTGTGTTCTTACTTTTTTCTTGATTAGAATTATTTATTTTTTAAATTAAATTTTAGCTGTATTATTTCTTCTCAGTTTCATACATTTCTGCTCCTACTGTTATTTTTCCTTCCTACCTAATTTGAAAATAATTTGTTATTCTAGCTTCTTTCTGATATAAGTACTTTAAGTTATAAATGTTTAGCTGAGTACTGTTTTATCCCAGAGATCCTGATATTTTAAGCTTTTATTATCACTTAATTCAAAGCACTTTTTATTTACTTTTCTTGTGCTTTCTTCCTTGACATCTGAGATATTTATAGGTGTGTCATTTAATTTTAAAATTGTTGACATGTGGGATGGAGTTCTATATATCTGAAGATGATTGATTTCTAATGTAATAAATCATGCAGGAAACATAGTCTGCATAATTTCAAATTTAAAAAAGTAACAGAATGCTGGGGCTCAGTGGCAGAGTGCTGGGCTGGCATGTGTGAGGCACTGGGTTGGATCCTTAGCACCATATAAAAATAAACAAAAATCATGCTGTTCATCTATAACAACAACAAAATTTTTTAAAAGAGTGATGGAAATGCTTTTTATATTGATTGTATTGGTTATATACATGTCAAAACTGATCAAATTGCGTACTTCAAATATGTGTATTTTGTTGTACATCAATTTTACCTCAATAAAGCTATGGAAAAAAAAGTTTAATTTTTTTAGTACTGGGAATTGAATCCAGGGGCACTCTACCACTGAGCTAATCCCCAGCCCTTTTTGTTTTATATTTTGAAACAGGATCTTACTAGGTTGTCCAGGCTGGCCTCAGACTTGCAGTGCACCTGCCTCTGGGAGTCACTGGAATTATAAATGTGTGCCACCAAACTTGACTGCGTGTTTAGTTTATATGGACTGAGTAATTCTATAAGTATGTCTCTGCAACTTATTTTTTAAAAATATTTTTTGGTTATCGATAGATCTTTATTTTACTTATTTATGTGTGTTGCTGAGAACTGAACCCAGTGCCTCACACATGCCAGGCAAGCACTCTACAACTGAGCCACAACCCCAGCCCCAACTTATTTTTACTCCACATTTTGTTTCTGATCTAGATCAGCAAGCATGTGTTGGTTTATTGTCTTAAAGCAATACTTAGTAGTCCTTTAAATAAATGTTACTGTGTTTTTTCTCTTTTCTTTATTTATGAACATGTAAGCCAGTTCCAGAACAGTCTTACAAATAAGGCTAAGTTATTGTTATAATAATGGTTATTGTTAAATAACCATTCTTGTCTCCTTGTCAATGTACATTATTGACAAGGTTTTTTTCATAAGGGATAAACCAAATTGTGGGACTGATGGGCCAGAGGTTATGTACATTTTAAGTTGTACTAGAAATTACTTATTTCTCTCCATGATGTTGCATAACTTTATATAGCTACCAATAATGAAGATTCCCAGTTTTTCTACATCTTGATAAATGCCTCATATTGCTAGGTTTATAGATATTTGCTCATCTAAGGAAACAAAATGGTATCTTTATCTTTCTTTACATTTGTTTGACTACTCTGAGGCTAAGCCATCTTCTCATATTTTTATTGGCCAGTTGTGGTTCCTGTTCTGTGAATACCTTTTCATTTCTTTCTTTCTTTCTTTCTTTTTTTTTTTTTTTGGTACCTAGGATTGAATCCAAGGGCACTTAAACCACTAAGCCACATCCCAACCCTTTTTATTTTTTTATTTTGTGACAAAGTCTCACCAAGTTGCTTAGGGCCTCAATAAATTGCTGAGGCTGGCCTTGAACTTGAAATCCTCCTGTCTCGGCCTCTGGGGTTGTTGAAATTAAAGGTGCGTGCGTCACCATGCCCAGCTTTTTTCTTTTTTCTTTTTCTTTCTTTTTTTTAATGCTGGAATCATCAACTACTTGATCATTTCTTCATTTCTTTTTCCTATTTCCATAGGGATGTTTGTTTTCCTTTTATTGGTCTGTAGGCATTCTTTGTATACTTTGATACTAATCCTTTCATTTATGCATTATAAAAATATAATATTCAGCCTCATCTTGTAAAACACCTTATTTTGAAATAATTATAGATTCACAGAGTTTCAAAGCTGGAGGACCCGTGTACCTTTCATCCAGTTTTCCCCAACAGTTAAACTTTATTGTAAAATACACCATCAACCAGGAAATTGACATCGGTACAATGTAGATGTTCTATTGTATATCTGTCATCTCTCCAATTAAGGTACAGCACAACCTCATCAACACAGAAATCTCCCTCACTCTACCTCCTGGTCATCCCACCTGCCTCCTCTTCTCCTTCATCTCTAACTCCTTGTAACCACTAATTTTTATTCTATAGGTTAGTAATTTCAAGAATGTTATATAAATGGAATAATATACATGTGATCTTTTGAGATGGACTCTTTTCACTCAATGTGTCTTTAAAATCCATCCAGTTGAGCTGGGGATGGAGCTTTGTTGGTAGACTGCTTGCCCAGTGTGCACAAAGCCCTGGGTTCAATTCCCAGCAGCACCAACACCACCAAAAAAAAAATCCATCCAGTTGTTTTGTGACTCAATAGTCTGTTCCTTTTTATTTCTCAGTGATAGTCTGTGATATAGATATACCACAGTTTATTTAACCGTTCACCTATTGTAAACATATCATAATTTTACAATCCATTTTGAGTTAATTTTTGTTTAAAAACTTTTGTGAATTTTGTTTAAGATGTGAGGTTTAATTTTAATCTTTGTTGGTACTGGTTATTGAACCCAAAGCCTCATATATGGTAGGCAAGCCCTGAGCTATATCCCTACTACTTTTTATTTTTATTTTATTTAGAGACTTCACTAAGTTGCCCAGGCTGGTCTTGAACTTGTGATCCTCCTGTCTCACCCTCTAAGTAGCTGGTATTTGTCATGTGCTGTTGTATCAAGTTTTGGTTTGGTTTAGTGCACATCTAAATTGCTCTAGCACCATTTTGAAAAGGCATTCATTCTCTATTAAATTATTTTTATGTTTTTATCAAAAATCAGGTAGCTGTCTTTGTGTTGGGCAATTTCTGGGTTCTCTAATCTGTTCCATTGGTCTATCTGTACATTCTTCTGCCAGTATCACACACTTTAGATAACTGGAGCTGTATAGTAAATCTTCTTTTCTTTTTCTTTATTATTATTATTATTTTGGTATTGGGTATTGAACTCAGGGCCACTTAACCACTGAGACACATCCCCAGCCCTTTTTTGTATTTTATTTAGAGATAGGGTCTCACTAAGTTGCTAAGGCTGGCTTTGAACTCGTGATCCTCCAGTCTTAGCCTCCACTGGGATTATAAGCATGTGCCACCAGCTATATAGTACATAGTAATTCTTAATGAAGTAGAGTGGTTCCTTACCCCTTCTTCTCCTCCTTCTTCTTCTCCTCCTCCTCCTCCTCCTTCTCCTTCTTCTTCTTTTAATTTTTAGAGTCATTCTGTGCACTGTTCCTTTTTAAAAAATTCTTTTCTTATTTGTAGGTGGAGACGATACATTTATTTATTTATTTATTTATATGTGGTGCTGAGGATCGAACCCAGTGCCTCACAAGTGCTAGGTAAGCACTTAACCACTGAGCTACAACCCCAGGTCTATACTTCATTCTTTTTTTTAAGAATATTATGTTAGCTATTATGTTAGTTCCTGTGCCTTCCCATTAACAAAATTAGAATAATTTTGTCTTTATATAAATAAAGTCTTCCTGAGATTTTGATAAAAATTGTGTTAAATCTGCATATCAATTTGAGGGAGAATTGACTGCTTTTCTATGTGGTTCCATCTTAAGTTCCTTTGATAATCTAAACTGTTGTGCATAGCAGCTGCTTATTTACTTTCTACATCCCCTAAACAGCAAACTCTCGAGCAAGGACCACATTTATTTTGTTCAGTACTACATTCTCTGGATTTAGCACAGTGGTAGGCAAATAATAGATACTCAATAAATATTTGTCGAGTAAATGATTTATGAATATCACTTATGATTAACTACTCCCAATTTAACAATTGAGAAATGACCAATGAACATGAATATGCTTGGTGAAATGCAATGTAGCCTTTGAAATATATAATTATAAATGTGACAATTTCAAAAATTTGGAGAAGTGATAAAAGATAAAGACAATGCAAAATTCTGTTCATTTGATGATTATAATTCATAAAAATGTAAAATTATTAAAGACCATAGAGGCAAGGGAAATACAAGTAAAAGGATTATTGTCATAATATTTGTGAAATTTTTAGAACCAAAAGACTGAATTTTATAGCTTGCCATATTTTTATGTGTCAAATGATGTATATTTAATAATGTAATAATTATAGGATTTTGAAAATAAAAAAATTTCTCGAGTAAACCCAACAGAACCATGTACCTCATAAAATTTTATTTGATAACTGTTGTGATGTTTTACTGTTATCGATTGAACTCTGTGATTGAGTTCTCAATTTTTTATTACTCTAGTTTTGTTTTTCTACATGTTTTTAAAACTGTATCTATTTGGGCACAGTAGCAGACATCTGTAATTCCAATGACTGAGGAGGCTGAGGCTGAAGAATCTGAAGTTCGAGGCCAGCTTCAGTAACTTGTGAGCAATTTGGAGAGACCCTGTCTCAAAATGAAAAATAAATAGAGCTGGGGATGTAGCTCAGTGGTAAAGCACCCTGGGTTCAATACCTGGTACCAAAAACAAGCCAAAAAACCCTCCAAAACAACAACAACAAAATATATATTTATATATTTTTCCAACTTTCTTAATATGTATTTGGATGGGACAAAATCTTATTATTTTATTGAAGAACTCAACCAGAGTTTCCCGTTTATTGATTTTCCTTCTTAAAGGGAAAAAAAAGATTAGGTACGCCTGGGTTTCTACCTCAAAAAATATAACCTACTCTCTTGGATATAGAAGGGAGTTATCAATATGAAAATAGTTATCCAAGGAAACTAATTAATATGTAATACTTGAGCGTAAATGTCCATATGAATAAGCATTAAACTTTGAAGTTCATATCACAAGTGGCACTTTTTATAAATAATCTGATAAGAACTTTAATGATCATAAAATAGAACAAATACAGTATAAACAGATTTTATTACAAAGAACATTTCAGACCTAAGGGTAAAATTGTGAGTAAACTGGACTTCTCAGCAACTTACTGCTCAGAATTCTATTTCCTTTCCACACCTGCATCAACCATCCTTTTATTTGTCCAGAGCTCTTCTTATTTATTTATTTATTTATTTACTTACTTACTTATTTATTGGTACCAGGGATTGAACTCAGGGGCACTGGACCACTGAACCACATCCCCAGGCCTACTTTGTATTTTATTTAGAGACAGAGGTTTCAGCGAGTTGCTTAGTGCCTTGCTGGATTCTCCTGCCTCAGCCTCCTGAGGGAGCTGCGGGGATTATAGGCATTCACCTGACCACCCTGCCCATCACCGCCAGATCTCTTTCTAAATAATAAAAATGCCAGTGGCTTCTCTGAAAGACAAACCCCAAACAAACCAAAAAGCAAAACAAACAAAAAACCAAATCTTAATCTTGTTAGTTAAATAATTGCTTTAGTACCTTCCAATTTCCTTCTGCCTTACATTTATCATTCCCTCTATTTTTGTGTTTCTTTGTTATCTACCTCTTATTTTAAAGTGATATGAAGCACTCTACTTTTACCTTTTTCTCATACTAATATGGGCACTTAGGGCTGTGAATTTTTCTCCATTTTTTGTTTTGTTTTGTTTTATTGTTTTGGTAACAGCGATTGAAGACAGGAGTGCTTAGTTATGATCCACATTTACAGCCTTTTTAATATTTTATTTAGAGACAGGGTCTTACTGAGTTTCTTGCGATCCTTCTGCTTTAACCTCCCAAGCTGCTGGGATTACAGGTGTTTCACAATCATGCCCTGCCAGGTAGATTCTTTGGGTCTCTTGTCAGCCCTTGGTGTGCCCCAACTGAGATCATTGAATGTTTCCTGAACTAATAAATCAGAATGGCTTGTTTTTTTTTTTTTTAATTTAATTTTATTTTTGGGTACTGGGGTTGAACACAAGAGTGCTTAATTGTTGAGCCACATCTTGTATTTTATCTAGAGACAGGGTCTCACTGAGTTGCTTGGCACCACAATAAGTTGCTGAGGCTGACTTTGAACTTGTGATCCTCTTGCCTCAGCCTCCTGAGCCACTGGAATTACAGGCATGTGCCACCTTGCCTGGCAGAGTGGCATGTTTTGAATGTATCATCAAGCAAAAGAGAAAAATGACTGCGCAGGTTGCAGTCCAATTATGCGTCTTCAGAGCACCCTCCTTACCAGAGTGCAGGGAAGTTTTTATTGATTTGCACAACCACTCCCGAATATAACGTCTTTGAAATCAGAAACACTAAGAACCGTGGATCCTTCTGTTCCCCATTTGTCAGGCCTACTCCCAGCTATGGTCATCTTCTTTTCCAACTCGGTCCACCTAAGAATGTGCAGTTCAAAAATTTAAGCACTGTATTACCAATGTTCTAACTTCCTATGCCTCGCTGTTCTTTTAAATTTTGGGAGCCAAAGATTTTATATTTTCTGTTGTGAATTCTTTCAAACTTACAGGGAAATATAGAGAATGATATCATTATATTATTATATAATTAGACACTAGTATGTCCACCACTCAAATTTAAAAGATAAGGTCAATAAAAATTTTCTTAGTATGGATACTTTTAAACTATGCAGAAAAGTAGAGAGAATGGGATAGTGACTCCCACTAACTATCCAGTTGCCCAAGTCATAACCCCCGTGAACTGCATTTTAGCCCTTTTTCTCTTTTCTTGTCAAATCCATCATAGCACCATGTTAATTTTATTTTAAATCTCTCTCAGATCTAGGAAATAAATTCTTTGCACCTTCGCTGACAACTGTGTGGCCCCAGGCCACCATCTCTCGTGTTGTTTACTGTCAAATCCTTCTTACCAGTTTGCCCTCTCGAATTGGTTCTCTGCTCTGAATTAATAAAATGCCTACCCCTTTAAAAAAATTACAGTACAGTGAAATTAACATTTCTGGTGTATAGTTCCATGTGCCACCCCTTTGTAATCACGCTTTCCCCCTTCCCATAGCCCATGGCAACCACGGATCTGTTCTTCATTTGTAACATGTCTTTTAATGGCTACCTTTTCATGTCACTCTCCCTTCTTCAAAAATCTTTCCTTCGCTTTTCACTGCTAAGAGCAGTGGCCCTTTTCTAATTCTGAGCTTTATCTTTCACTGTTTCTCTCCTCATCTACCATCCCCTGTTACTCTAAAGTTCTGGTCAGACTGAACATCTTTCTTTTTTTTTTAAGTTGTGCTGGGTACTGGGGATTGAACCCAGAGCCTTGTGCATGCAAGGCAAGCACGCTACCAACTGAGCTATATCCCCAGCCCAAGCCTGAATATCTTTTTCCTGCTTTATTTATTTATTTTTATTGAGCCTTTTTATTTTTTTATTTTTAATTTTAATTTTTTGGTACTGGGGATTGACCCCAGGGGTGCCACATCACTGAGCAATCTTCCTGGCCCTTTTTATTTTTTGAGACAGGGTCTTACTAAGTTGCTGAGGTTGGCCCCCAACTTACAATCCTCCTGCCTCAGCCTCCCCAGTCACTGGGATTACAGGCATGCTGGGCCTCTTCACTGCTTCAACATGCTATTTTCTTTGCTAGTTTCAGGACTTCCCATATTTCACTCTGATGGTAAAGCTTTAATTCCTTTTCCTACTGACTGATTCCTGTACTTGGGTAATTTGGATCTTAGCTTGAATACTCTTTCCACCAGGAAGACTTCCTTATTCATATTAGGTTGGTTGTTAATATTTGATGCTTCTTCTTTCAGAGTACTTTGCATATCATATTTCCTCTCTGACTGTAAGATCCGAGAGGCAGGGGCTATGCCTTTTCTTGATTTGCCACTGAATCTCCAGCCCCCGGTACTTAGCAGGAACTTGATGAACATTTTTGAACGAATGAGTGAACGTATTTCGTGGGTACTATTCAATTTACTTTTTATTAATATGAGATACATGTTTTAATGGTTTTCAGTTGCAGTATGGACATGGAGAAACATAATTCATCTTTGGCGGAAGATTTATCTCATCCAGACTTAGTCCTCAACATAGGAAAAGTGACTCTTGGTGAAAGATACAGAAAAGAGCTGCAGAAACCTCAGAGAGATCAGGAGAAAGTGAAGATTTTACAGGCTGCGTGTGCTTTATTAAACTCAGGAGGAGGAGTGATTCAGATGGAAACAGCAGACCAGATTGAACAGCCAGTGGAGATGGGACAGGACTTGGAAATGTCCCTGAGAGAGCTTATTCAATCTTCAGACTTGCAGGCTTTCTTTGAATACAAGCACCAAGGGAGGTGTTCTTACATTTTTGTTAAATCTTGGAGCAGTGGCCCTTCACCTGAAGACAGTTCCACTAAGCCCCGCATTTGCAGCCTGAGCTCTTCGCTGTATCGTAGATCTGGCACCTCGGTGTGTCTCATGAAATCAGGAGAGGCATTCGATTTCCTAGTAACCAGGAAAAAGAATGTAAAATGTAGTCAGAATAATGAAGAATTTTTACAGAGTAAAATTTCCAGAGCTGCACATCAGAACATCTCTGAAGCGAATCTTGCTTTCCAAGTGTTCCAGAGAAACCGACTTGAATATGGTGAAATCCTACCTTTTCCTGAGTCTCAATCTGTAGAGTTTAAACAGTTCTCTACAAAACACATTCAGGAATATGTAAAAGGCCTAATTCCAGAGTATATCTCTGCATTTGCAAACAGTGGTGGAGGCTATCTTTTTATTGGGGTGGAGGATAAGAGTAGGAAAGTCCTGGGATGTGCTAAAGACAATGTTGACTGTGCATCTTTGACAAGAGCCGTAGCAAAAGCAGTTTCCAAGTTGCCCATTGTCCATGTCTGCTCTTCTGAAGCACAGTTATCTTATAGGACCAAAGTCATAGATGTGTTTCTCAAGGAAGACTTGTATGGTTATGTCTTTGCAATTGAAGTGGAACCATTCTGTTGTATGGTATTCTCAGAAGCTCCCAGTTCATGGATAGTAAATGATAAGAAGAACATCTACACCCTGACAACTGAGAAATGGGTACACATGATGATGGACACTGATCCAGGTAAAAGCAGAAAGCTCCTCCCTCCCTATCCTTTCTGCCTCTTGGGCATCTCCACATTACAATTTTTCTTTGTTTTCTGTGACACTGGAAATCTTACATCCACTGAGTACCTTGATTCTCCAAGTACCTTGCTTTTCATACAAGAGAAAGTTCTGTTGAGTAGATCAGAAACCTAAATCAGGTTTTTAAAAAATTTTTAATTTTATTTGTTCTAATTAGTTGTATATGATGATAGAATGCATTTATACATTTTGCTAGATCATACACAGAGTATAATCTCTCATTTTTCTGATTATACATATTGCAGAATCACATCGGTCATACCGTCATACATGTACACGAGGTAACAATGTCTGTTTCACTCTACTATACAACATACAAAATCTCTGGGACACTATGAAGGCAGTACTAAGAGGAAAATTCATTGCATTGAGCTCATTTATTAAAAGAATAAAAAGTCAACTAATAAATGATCTAATACGTTTCAAAGCCCTAGAAAAAGAAGAATAAATCAGATGTTTGATAGAGAAAATTTTCCACATTAGAAATCGAAGAGAAAAATATTTCGGAAGGGATGCTCTTAAAGTGGTGTTCTGAAACTGACTTTTATTGACTCTAAGGCCAATTATTAAATTTTCAGAGCAGGCTGTTAAACACATCCTTTGTGAATAGCTAAGTTTTTGTTTTTGTGCTAGGACTGAACCCAGGGCCTTACACATGCTAGGCAAGGGCTCTACCAACTGAGCTACATCCTCAGCCCCAGAATAGTTTAAGTTTTAATATATGCTTGCAATTAAATAATGTATGTTACAAACAACTAATAAATACAAACTCACTACTTCCTAATTATTTACTAAATTTTACTGTTATCTGTACATGAGATTATTTACATCTATTGTGTGTGTGTGGTGGAAATACCATAAAATGGAGTGCTGCTGTACATTTTTTCCCAACTCTGCATTTAGTGACATTATGTGGATGGTTTGAAATTTCCATAGTGGGAATATTTATACCACAGAAATAAACAGTTGGCTACAAATGAAAAAAATCTTTTCTCAACTAGACCTGGTTATTAGACTTCTAATAGCATAGTGCCATTTTCTTGGATTAGCTACTTGCAGTATTTAAAAATCTTTGAAGTTTGCTGTAACCTCATAATAGTACCTCTACCTAAATTAAGATGCCTTCTGTGTCTTGATCCTTGGAAACATTAGTGGCTTTGCAGCTCAGAAAAACCTAAAAGTAATTCAGGGTGATGAGGGACATCCAATGCAAATAATATAAGCCAGGTCTGTCCTCAGTACCCTCACATTCTTCCTGAATGTGCTTTGAATAATTTGTCTTTATTTCCACTCGTCACCATGTACCCATTATGCTCTAAGCCAGAGGCCACAATCCGATTGACTACTCTGCTCCTAACAATTTTCCATACTTGGCATTATGATTTTTTTTCTAACCTTGTTTGCTATTTTCCTCATCATGCTATGATTTGGTGGACTAGTGGGCTATCTCAGTCTTTCTGGAATGACTGAGAATTTGCCAAGCTTGGAGAGACACAGAGCATCATATAAAATTTGGGACAGTCTTTTGTGTGACATGGGTGGCTTGTTGGAAAGGGAATGTTATAAATCTGACTTCCATCTCTAAATCATGTGGAAGAGCTTAATAATGCAATCCCTGATGTCCTTTGATTTTATACCTTGTACCTTTAGGAATAAACATGGGTGTCTGTATGTCACTGATATCTTTACATGATGAGTTTCTTGTTCCTGATATTTTTGAATGGAAATCTTTTTGTTCCCCACAAGTACTCCTGATAGGTAGAAGTCAGCATTCATAAACATAACTACCATGGTCTTGGAAAGTTTGTGTAAAAGTAAATTAAGCATATTTTAACTATATAAAAATCAATTTAAAGAAATGATTTGTACCCATCCATTTACTCAGTAAGCTGACAGTAATGTCATGGTTCAACCTAAAATATAGTAGTGATTTAAATGAGTGAATGAATATTTGGTTAGTGAATTTCACCTAAGCATTTGCTATTAGGAGCTAGTTGAATTCCTGAAATGTGATGATCCTTACATTCTATGCTGCAAGGGATATAAGGTAAGGTAAAGTTTATGCTTCTAAGGGCCTTCATTCTTTGATTTTTTTCTCCACATTTTTTATTGGTACATTATAGCTAATTCATTTTTCATTCATTTGAAAAATATTTATGTTCTAGGAATATCTACACAGATCCAAAGCAGACATAGTTCCTGACCTTTGTGGAGTTTATGGGTCCATCAAAGAAGATAGTCATTTAAAAAGTCCCTAAACTAATATATAATTAGAGTCCTTATAATGACTGCTGGAGAAAAGTACATGGAACTATAAGAACATTTAACAGAGATGAGAGTTGGGTGGAGGGAAGGTGGTAAAGGATAGAGAGGTGATATAAAATAAGACACACAAACACAGATGTGGGAACTAAAGAACGTGCTATGTATCATAAGAGACATACGAACAAAATGCAATCCTGACCGAGAATGAAGAATGATATTGAAAGGAGAGATACATTCAAACTTTCAATTACTGGCCCTTCAGTGGTAGATTTTGACAGTGTTAATATGCAATGAACGCCCTGTCTAGACAGGTAAATGGGGAGCTGTCTCTACTATCTCCCAAGTCACACCACCTAGAAAATCATATATTCCACCCACTGCTCAGGCCTCTTTCAGACATGAGGGGATGAACTGAAATGTCAGAATAACATGAGTTTTTCTTCTTTGTCAAGATCTTCAGTGTTTGTCTGAAGACTTTGAATCTCAGCTGAGCCTATCTAGCGGACCTCCCCTCAGCAGACCTGTGTACTCCAAGAAAGGCCTGGAACACAAAAAGGATCTCCAGAGAATCTTATTTTCAGGTAGTAACTGTGGTTTGATTTCTTGACACCAATTTCTATGTTATGATGAAGGGAAATAGGTTGTTATGTTTGTGTTTTAAAAACTTGAAAACTCTGCAAATTCATAAGCCCGAGGTGATAATGTTCCAAGCCTATAGGTGACAGGTGAAGTACTTTCCCTACTCCAGGTGCTGGGAATCAAACCCAGGGCCTTGCACATACTAGGCAAGTGTCCTACACCTGAGCTATATCCTCAGCCTTGGTGATAGGTGGTTAAGAAGTGAATCCTCACTGACCTCACAAACTAAGGCGGCATGACATGTAGAATCCAGGAACATTATTTCCCGTAAGGAAACTCCTTGGGACAATTGACAAATGATGTCTTTTCTTCTTTTCTACTTCCTTTGTTTTTCAAAGCTTCATTCTAAACATATCCTTAAATTACCTTATTTTTTATACAATGAGCAAAACAATTACCAAAGAAATAGGCGCAACTGCATTTAAAATGATCACAACAAATCTTGATTCTCATGTATACTCTCACATCATCTCAACAGGATGAAAAACATCATTTTTCCTTTGGAACACATGATCATTGAAATAAGTTTGAAACCCTAAAATGCAAATTTATGCTTATGTGCCATAATTATTTCTGTTGCCTGAGGCTAAGGGAAGACTTTTGTGATGGGCAGAGCCCAACAATGATCACAAGTGACAGGAGCAAGAGTTCTGCTTCAGGAGGCACCTAAGGGCCTTGCCTGAAGTTCTCCCAGCCCAGGACTGCAAGAAATCCTCTGCTCAAAAAAGTTTTACATGACTCCATCTTCTTTACAAATACAGTGTTAGAGATCATCTTCTTCCTGGAAAGGCTACTTCTACTCCCATCATGGGGATTCTTCAGGGACATTTTGGGATTCACATACTTTGAGAAAAGGAAGGAGAAGAAGCATTACCATTTCTCCAGTGGCCACGATGAGCTGGACACTGTATGCTGTTTCATCTATTACTCCCCATAAAACTTGCGCTTGGTTAGTTTTCTTTATAGGAGAGGGATCAGTATCTTACAAAGGTTAGGGACTCTCTCAAGACATTTAAATAATAGGCACATAGATTTAGATGAGGTATGTCAGATATTTCAAGGCTTCTTTTTCTTGGAAATATAATAATATTTACAAAAATATTTAAAAATCTGTCATTAACCATCATCTCAATCAACCAATTAATTATGATTAAATATGATTAATAATTATAATAAGTATATTTTTTCATCCCCCAAATTATCATTCTTTCTATGTCTAGTGCCACTGGAAAATGTGCGATACACTCCTGAATCCCTCTGGAAGGAGCTGTCCACACAGCATGAAGGACTGGAGGCGTTAATAAGTCAGCAAATGGATCCTTTCTCCCGGGGAATTCTGATTCTCTCTAGAAGCTGGGCGGTGGACCTGAAATTGAAAGGGAAGCAGGAAGTCATCTGTGATGCTCTACTGATCGCTCTGAACAGCACCCCCATCCTCTACACTGTTCTCAGGGATCAGGATGCAGAGGGGCAGGCCTACTGCACCAAGACTGCATTTACTTTGAAGCAGAAGTTGGTAAACATGGGTGGCTACACTGGGAAAGTGTGTGTCATACCCAAGGTTCTCTATCTGAGTTCCAAGAGCAATGCAGAGACCATGCAGGGGCCGGACTTTCTGGTAGATTACCCCTCATCCTATTACCTTACAGAAACCCAGCAAATGGAAACCTTGCTGCAGGCCCTCGTGATTGTCTTGCTTGGCTTCAGATCTTTCTTGAGTGATCAGCTTGGCTGTGAGATTTTAAATCTGCTCACAGTCCAACAGTATGAGATATTATCAACAAACCTCCGCAAGAGCAGACACTGGTTTGTCCATGGCTTGCCTGGCTCAGGGAAGACAATCATGGCCATGAAGATCATGGAGAAGATCAGAAATATGTTTGGCTGTGAGGCGGATAGAATTCTCTACATTTGTGAAAACCAGCCTCTGAAGAACTTTATTGGGTAAGCAGTTGGATCTTACACCTACATGTATTATTTAATCTGGGTTTATTTTTCTGCTAAGCCACCTTGTTCCTTGAGAATTAGATGGTGACATAATTTGTGGCAACAGTGCTATATTCAATGGAGCACAAAAGAGTGATCTTCTCCTTTATAAAGTAAAGGAAACTTTTGTGTGTCATTTTCATTGTTACAGGTATAAAGGGATCTGCCAGGCAGTGACCCGGAAAACCTTCATGAAGACAGACTTTGAAGATATTCAACACATCATTGTGGATGAAGCTCAGAACTTCCGCAAGGAAGATGGGGACTGGTATAGGAAGGCAAAAGATATCACTCGGAGGGAAAAAGAATGTCCAGGAATTCTCTGGATCTTTCTGGACTATTTTCAGACCAGCCACTTGGATATAAGTGGTCTCCCTCCTCTTTCATTTCAGTATCCAAGAGAAGAGCTCACCAAAGTAGTCCGCAATGCGAATAAAATAGCCCAATACCTACAAGAAGTGATGAAGGACATTAGAAGGAGACCAGCACCTAACATTCCCCATGGGTCCTTGGAGATGCTTCCTGAAGCTGAATGGGTTTGCGGTATCCAGGGAACCTTCCAGATTCTGAGAAATTTGACTATGGATCAAATTGTGACCATCGTGGCAGACAAGTGCAAGATGCTCTTAGAAAAGGGATATTCATTCAGAGATATCGCTGTGCTGGTTGGTACCACAGATGAAGTTGATCGCTATAAGCATGACCTTCTGAGAGTGATGAGGAAGAAAAGGGTGGTGCAGTTCAGTGATGCAAATGGCATGCTGAGTGACCACATTGTGTTGGACAGTATCCGGCGGTTCTCAGGCCTGGAAAGGAACGTTGTGTTTGGGATCCTTGAAAAGTCAGCCGAGCCTGCTATCTTAAAGAACATTCTGGCCTGTCTGGCTTCCAGGGCAAAACAACAGCTCTTTATTCTGTTTCATGGTAATTTCATAGTGTGATAGGCTAACAGATCTGGCTCTGTGAGAATGCTATAGGCCAGACTCTAAGGGAAATGACTAAACAGACTCCATTTTGCTCTGAGACTCCGTGTTATGCAGGTAATAAGTTTCTCCCATGGGAACACCCCGCCTCTGTATCCATCATCAGTTACTTAGTGTGACATGTTTAACAATACAAAATGACAATTCCTTTGTAAAGAAAAATTGCTCTCTTTTGATTCCTATTGCTCCTAAACAATGTATCATGTGAACAGTGATTGTGTGCATGTTAGTAACCATTCTTTAGTTTGTACCTAGGTAAGAGTCATTTTGACCCACTTCCCCCTCTGTCGATGATCTCATGATGTTAGTTTGTAATTTCGAATCATAGCAACAGACACTTATGATTGATATGATTTTTGGTATAAGAACCCCTACAACCCTATGGTCGGGGCTGTTCTCCCAATAGCCATTTTTTGGGGCATTATGTGCAACAGTCAGCTGGATGGTTTAATAAAGACTCTCAAATTTGGACTTCTCAGTGGTGATCGGTCTGTTCTTAAGTTGCACCCCATAACATTAGGAAGAACTGCAACCTGAAATGGGTTAGGACAACTGCTAGGGAGTTGTCTGTGTCTGTTTGGTTTTGCAGAAAATTTGCAGGTCAGATTTCGGCAGAGGTAAGAGTTGGGAACTGCTTGTGTCCTGCTCACTCTTTTCAGGGATTCTTCCCCTACCCCTTTCCAAAGACTGGTTATCCCCCCAGTTCAAAGGAACTTTAGCTGCCCTGCTCAGGGCAGACCAAAAAGCCATGAAAACAAGAAATGCCTCCTCTATTTTTCTTTCAAGTCTGGACTTTTTAATTGTGACTACACATAGTTTTTGTTTTTTCAAATTTGTCCAATTTCCATTTGTTTTCTGAAGAAGGGTAGTTGGTGAGAAGGTCATTTGTTCATTGAGGAAGCATAACTTCTTTATTGAATTCTTTACTTTCTTTTCTGTATTATTATTATTTTGGTTCTGGTGATTAGCCCCAGGGGCATTTCACCACTGAGCTCCATCCCCAGCCCTTTATATTTTTTATTTGGACACAGGGTCTGGTTCAGTTGTGGAGGCCAGCCTCAAACTTGTAATTGTAAGGAATCCCACGGAAACCACGCAGGACACAGGAAATCACATAAGGGAGTTTATTAGGCAAACAGAGTGTCTCCCTCCAGGGTAAGAGAGAAAATGAGAGGAAAAAAAAAGGGAAAGAGAAAGGGTGCGTGCTAGAGAGAGTGGAAAGCGAGGAGGAGAAAGAAAGTGAGTCAGGAGGAGAGAAAAGTAAGAGAGAAAAGATGGCGGTGAAGCTATCTTTAAGAATCCTGCGGGGCTAATAGAGGACCAATAATGGAGAAGGATACTTGCATTATATTGATGAACCAATAGCTAGCTAGGATGTTCACAGACTGACAGCAGTTGGGAGGCGGAGAAAATGGCTGCACTGGAAAGGGCGGGGAGAGCAGCTTTCAGATTGACAAGCTAAGTTGTGATGCAATGGAAAGGGTGGGCGAGCAGCTTTGTATTACAGTAATCACACTACCTCAGCATCCCAAATTGCTGGAATTACAGATGTGAGCCACTGCATTTTGCTTTCTTCCTGAATTTTTGACATTTCCCTTTGCTATATTGATTCAGGACTTGAAAGATTTCCAAGATAATTCAGTTTGACAGAACAGGTCTTAATCATTTTGGCAGAACAAAGAGCACTACTATGATTATTTAATCTTTTTAAATTGTAATTGTCAGTATATGTTCTCAGAATGGGCCAGATCATGCCCTACAGTGTAGGGCATGTACAGTGTACATAAATGTTAGTTGCTACTTCACAAATAAATTACTGACTGAGAGAAAGTACACATAAACCTCTTTGTGTGACTTTCAATAGAAGATAGTATTATGGAACAAAATCCGATTCTAAAAATGCATATAAGTTCCCAAGGGAATAGAAATAGGAAAGAAACGGTCCTTAAAAATCTATGTGTGAGCTGGGCTGGGTGGCGTAAGCCTGTAATCCCAGTGGCTCAGGAGGTTGAGGCAGGAGGATCTCAAGTTCAAAGCCAGCCTCAGCAACAGGGAGGCACTAAGCAACTCAATGAGACTCCATCTCTGAATAAAATACAAAAAAGGGCTTGGAAGCTGGGGATATAGCTCGGTTGGTAGAGTGCTTGCCTTGCATGCACAAGGCCTTGTGTTCAATCCCCAGCACCACAAAAGAAAAAATTTTAAAAAAAGTGTGTGTGTGTGGGGGGGGGGGGGGGGCTGGGGATGTAGCTCATTGATGGAAGTGCCCGGTACCCAGCCCCTCGGGCGCCAAAAAAAAAAAAAAAAAAAAAAAGAAAGAAAAAAATCTGTGAGCGGCCCAGCTTTATGGCACACACCTGTAATCCCACACCTGTGTGACAGGTTCAAAAAGCCAGCCTCAGGCTGGAGTTGTAGCTCAGTGGCAGAGCTCTTGCCTAGCATGTGTGAAGCACTGGGTTCCATCCTCGGCACCACATAAAAATAAATAAAATAAAGGCATTCTGTCCAGTAAAGACAAAAAAATTATTATTATTATTATTATTATTATTATTATTATTTTTAAGTCAGCCTCAGCAATTTAAGGAGACCCTGTTCAAAATAAAAAATAAAGTGGACTGGGAAAGTGGCTCGGTGGTTAATCCCCCATACCAAAAACAAAACAAAACAAAACAAAAAACTCCAAGCAGTTGCGGCAGAGAGCACGGGGAGAAACAGCGCAGCCTGCACCCTGGGCCCTGTGGATGAGCCTTTGTCCTGGCGCCAATGGGTGGCAGAAGGCGTGGCGTGGAGAGTGGCGGGCTGCCAGAACACCGCGGAGGCCAGCAGGGGCTTCCAGGACCCAGGACAGGGAGTGCACGGCAGCGGAGTCAGCACTTCAGGGCTGTGCGGCTGGATGAGACAGGACCTTGTCTCCACGACCCCAAGGCCCTAACCATCCTGGAAGAAAAAAAAAAAAAAAAAAGTCTTCTGGAAGTGACTTTGAAATGGACTTGTTAGAGCACTACAGGAGGACACTCGTCCACTTTCGTTCAGTGGGTAGCGAACATGGAGAAGACTTTGACCATGAAAAGAACAAGGTCCTGTGCCAGTCTGGTTATATGTGAGAGACATTTTTCATATTATAACCATTGTGTGTGTGTGTGTGTGCGTTTTATTCTTTATCACTGTATGTATAGTTGACAATGCTAAGTACTTTTTTGAAATATCTGGTCTTTCTAGTGTGAAAGAGTAGAGACCCCCTTATAAAAAGAAAAAGGTAGAGACCTTCTGCTATAAAACAAATATATCTAGTTAAGATTGACCAAACCAAAACGGGTGCACATAAAATCATTGAGTTGGGCTGACCATGGTAAATACAAGGACAGTACCTGAGATAAAATATTGTGGTCATGAGTTAAGGACATTGTGACCATTTCTGTGAAGAAACTCATCCCTTCAGAGGCCCCAGAAGCTGCCGGTTTCAGATATGGGTAGTCTGGCCCCCCTGCCTAGCTCACCCTGCTGACGGACCAGGTGCAGCCTGAAATAGATAAGCTGGAGCTGGCTGCTTGCATTTGGGGAGAAAAAAGGAAAAAGACTCCTATTCTAAGGCTGCCAGGATTTTTTTTTTTTTTTTTTTTTTTTTTATGGTTTTCACTTTAAAAACCAGCTTGCTGAAGTCACTCCCCACTGCTGCCCCACTTGGGGTAGTAGTCCTGACATGTCAGTCTGTTTTCTTTTTCTTTTTTTTTCTTTTTTCCCAGAATAAACCTTTTTCCTACTTTAGTTTCTGGTGGTCTCACTATGCGTTGATAACCAGACCCCACAACACTAGAGGTTCAAAAGTGCCTGACATGTTAATAGTAAAATTTCTTTTTTTTTTAAATATAGTTTTAGTTATAGATGCACATGATATCTTTGTTTTTGTGGTGCTGAAAATTGAACTTAGTGCCTTACACAGCTAGGCAAACACTCTTACCACTGAGCCACAACCCCAGCCCAATAAATTTCTTTTTATTAAAATTCTTAAGAAATATATTGCGGTCGGGTGTGGTGGCACATGCCTGTAATCCCAGAGGCTTCAGAAGCTGAGGTGGGAGGATCTTGGGTTCAAAACCAGCCTCAGCAACTTAGCAAGGCCCTAAGCAACTCAGTGAGATGGATTCTAAATAATATAAAAAAAAGGATGGGGAGGAGCTGGAGTTTTGGCTCAGTGGTATAGCGCTTGCCTGGCACGTGTGAGGGCCTGGGTTTGATACTCAGCATCACGTATAACTAAATAAAAATAAAAGATCCACTGACAACTAAGAGATATTTAAATAAAAGAGGGATGGAGATATGGCTCAGTTGTAATTTCTTGTAATACATAAACACTTAATATAAAACTTTAAATAAATAATGTTTTATATTAAGAATTAACAAACCCCTAAACATACCATATGATTTTCAAAAGCAGTGGCATTTTAGAAAATGTAAGGTGACAATGGAATGTCAAAGAATTTCCACAATGAGAACACAACAGCCACAAGCTATATGGACTAAACAGACACAAAACCTATCTTCACACTTTCCAAGTTTGTTTTTAACTTTTTTTTTTTTTTTTTTTTTTTTTTGGTGCTGGGGATTGAACCCAGGGCCTTGTGCTTGCAAGGCAAACACTACCAACTGAGCTATCTCCCCAGCCCCTTAACTTTGTTTCTTAAAGTCAGTGATAATTGAAGCTTCTGTCAAGTGTGAAATTTTTAACATTAAAAGTTATGTTTTCAGGACTGGAGGTGGAGCTTAATCATAGAGCATTTGCCTACTATGCACAAGGCCCTGGGTTCCATCCCCAGCACTACAAAAATATATGTGTATATATATTTTCCTAAAACTTTCTTTAAAAAATTACAAAGTCACAAATGGCATTTTTGTCATAAATTAAAACAATCCATCTGAATTTATTCATGCATCCCTCTTTTCCAACAGCTTTAGATGTTTTTCTATGTACCTTATGTAAGTATGTTTTATTTATGCAGATTAGGAAAAGTGATATATAAGGAGTTTTCTTTAAAATTACCATCTACACACTTCAATCTTTACCTTCCACCCTGCCCCAGCTACCTCACAAGTGAACAGTGATGCAGGGTATTATCTGAGGGGTCACAAAGCAATCTGTAATCTTTAAAAAAATTTTTTTTTCTTTTTGTGATACTGGAGATCAAACCCAAGACATCACACATGCTAAGCAAGTGCTCTGCCATTGACCTACAAGTCTAGCACTGTATAATTTCCTAAGTATCCAAAGACATCAACTTTCTGCAAATATAAAGAAAAGGACTCAAGTGGCCAAAAGTTATGACTAGTAGGAGAAAAAAGGCAAAGTATGAAGATTATTTAATTGAATTTTATTTATACCTTCCCTTCAAGCTACAAGTGCACTTCAGACTAGCATTAAATTATATTGTGTGAACACAGCCACAGTGGTTTAGATTTGCTCTGGAACATATACGCTCACTAAAATTAAATGACCTTCTAAGTATTTCATAGCTTAGTTGACTCAAATAGTTTCCCTGGGGTAAAATATAAATTGTGTGTTCTTTAAGAAACTGGTAAGTGTGGGACTAGGATTGTGACTGAGTGGTAGAGCGCTTTCCTAGCATGCGTGAGACACTGGGTTCGATTCTCAGCACCATATGTAAATAAATAAAACAAAGGTCCATTGGCAACTATGAAAAGGATGTGCTTCCCACTCACTTTGCTATAGAAACACTTATTATTTGTTAGCTTACATCTAAGAAGTTATCCTGGTGCTCTGGGAAAGTTCCTGCTCTACTATTTTTTTTTTTTTTTGCGGTGCTGGGGATTGAACTCAGGGCCTTAGGGCTTGTGAAGTGAGCACTCTACCAACTGAGCTATCTCCCCAGCTACTATTTTTTAAGTCAATGCCTGAAGAAGAGTTTCTTAACTGCAGTGAAAGCATTTCCCTATCACTGACCTGAGGATGAACTGAGATGAAGCACAACCTTGTGCTCTCAGTATCTGTGTTCTTTGCAGTGGATCATTTATTTCTTTACTAAGTAGTTCTTTGGTTTATAATGATTAGATGTCTTTTAAAAGTGTGCTTTTCTCATCACAAGGTGCTGTGGTACACGCTTAGAATCCCAGCAATCAGGGACTCCGGGGCAGGAGTATCACAAGTTCAAGGCCAGCCTCACCAACTTGACCAGGCACTAAAATACTTAGTGAGACCCTGTCTCAAAATAAAAATAACTACTGGAGATGTAGTTCAGTGGTAAAAGTACCTCTGGTTTCAACCCCCAGTACCAAAACAAACCTATACTTAAAATTAAATTAAAAATTTCAGAATAAAACAAGGCTTTTTGTTATAATAAAAAAAAGTCCAAAAAATTTTTTGTTCTGTGTTCTGCCCTCCCAGGGTAGATGTGCAGCAGGATTCTAGATGACAATTCCAACAGTAGGCAGCTGAGTCCCAGTGGCCTCCAGTTGCCGAGTGAGAGCAATGCAGATTTGTAAACTTCACAGTAAGTCAACTGAATATCTTTCATTTCAAAAGCTATGGTTTCTGGTAACAGGTCTTATACAGATGAGTTAGAGGAACTGTATCACAACATAGTATTTTCTTGGAGACCCAAGGAAAAGAAGTGGCATGATGGCACTATCTCACAACAGGAGCCATTGGAGCAACTCAATGAAAGGAATTGTCCCAGATGTCCCGAAGATTCTCCTTGCAACTGGAGCCTTAGGCATCTGAATCTGCCTTCTCTGGAGCAGCCCTCTCCTACCCACTTGGTTGTCTCCTGTCCATTGAACTGTTCCCAACCTGTCTCTGGAGGCAACAGCACCTTTAAGCAAGGGGACATCAGTGTCCTTTTGGGAATAGGAGTAAAGTTTGGAAATACTGGATTACTGAGCTAGTGGCTGGCAATTCTTCAATTTTGGGAGAGGACATCTCATAGCACACCTGGGCAAAAGCACAGAGCCCGCCTATTCCATGATGAGTGTTGATCACTGTGATGCTGCAGGGTGTCGGCATGTACTGAATGGCTTGTCCGGTCCCTGTAAACTGCTGTTATATGGATTTATTCCTCTTTCTTTCCTGTGTATGGAATGCTCATCATTGACATACAAATTCTCAATTGTTCTTGGGCCTCAAAGTTATCATGATTTACATGTGATCAAGAGTTCATGGAGGGCTGGGGAGATAGCTTAGTTGGTAGAGTACCTGAGTTCTATCTCCAGCACTGCAAAAAAAAAAAAAAAAAAAAAAAAAAAGAGTTCATGGAGACAATGGTGATATCCACGGCCTACAACTGCATCTATGCCTACTACTGGTCCAGCAGTGAACAGGAATATTATGATCCTCTGATGACATTTTCTGGGTAGCGATGAGTACCTCAGATGGTCTTTTCTCAACCATCTGTAGGCCTATTGATAAACCCAAAATTCTTTTAGTTTTCAACCTGTAGCAAAACAGTAATCCCAGTGACCATAACGGAGAAGAGTTAATGGATTAGGAATACACAGACTAAGGTAGACTTCCTTAGAACATTCAGGGTGCTATCAAATCACCATTGATGTGGGGGGGCAGCTTCTAAATAACAGAATACATGTTACACTTTACTAATGATTAGAAAGGAGATATAAGCACAGATTATTATTTAAGGAATTAGAAGAGCATGATAGAAAACTAGGGCAACAAATTTGAAAAATCAGTAAAAGTGTAAGATATTACAGTCATAGGTGAAAATCTATCCAAAATATTCTTACTTTCTAGCCATGTATTTACCAGTCCAGTGGGACTTCTGCAAAGTGTTTTGTTGTATTTGCCTCAGAATTCAGAATATGCTCACTCCTGCTCAAGTCCTATTCTAATGGCTCTGTCTATTTTACAGGATAGAATTTCAGCTTGAAAACCAAATGGGCACTGAGGACATGAACATCAGTAGTGATTTGGAAACTGAATGTGGTGACCTGGTTTGACATATCCGACAAGTCACTCTTGGAGAAAAGAATAGGAAGGAAATGGAGGATGAAAAACTGAGAAGTAGGCAGAATGGAACTATTTTACGAGTTATGTGTGCTTTGCTGAATTCTGGAGGAGGAGTGATCAAGGCTGAAATTGAGAATAAAGAGTATAACTATAATGCAGGTGGAATAGGAGAAGATTTGGAACAATCTTTTACTAATATCCTGTTATGATCTTGATCCTGAATGATCTTGACTTTATGCAGGATCCTGACAAAATCCTGATTTCATTGAAATCACACAGTTTGGATAGCTCTGGTGTGAAGATTTCATTGAAGTCACACAGTTTGGATAGCTCTGGTGTGAAGATTTTCACCTTGCAAACCAATTTGTACCAAAGAAATGTAATGTGCAGTTGTCATGAATTCTACCAGAGCATTGAACTTACTCAGAGAGAAAAAAGTAGAAGCCGGTCATATTTAAGACCACAGCTGCATGCAGAGGGCCCCTATGTACAAGAAGAAAGTGACATAGAAAAGAAGGCTACTAAAATTTTTAACATGACAGAACTTATATGCAAAAAAAATTGACTTTACTGAATCCACAAATGTTGACTTTAAACTGTTCTCAACAAAAAAGGCACTACAACGCATTAAGGAGAAAGTCCCTCCATATGTTTCTGCGTTTGCAAATACTAACGGTGGATATTTGTTCATTAGTTTACAAGTAAAGGAAAGAAAAATAAGTGGTTTTGAAGAAAAGCAGAATTATTTCTCTAAGATAGAAAGTGAAATCGAAAAGTCCATCAGGAAGCTGCCTGTCTATCATTTCTGTGAAGAGGAGAAGATTAATTACTCATGCAAATTCCTAGAAGTCCATGATGAAGGAGGTCATGGTGGATTTGTCTGTGTGCTCCAAATAGAGAGATTCTGCTGTTTGCTGAAGAGCCTGATTCCTGGCATGTGACAGGGGACCGTGTGATGCGGTTAACTACAGAAGAATGGATCAAGTACATGATGGATGCTGAGCCAGGTTGAGGAAGGGGGATTAGCAACGAGCACACATTTGACCAGGGCGGTTGGAACGTTTCCTTTTTATGATTTTCAGCAAGGTCATTGATCCTCAAATGTCAACACCCAATTTACCAATCTTTAGTGGATCCAGTTTTCCTCTGCCCACATAGAAGACATATTACACACAGCAAACACATTAGCTTCTGCCAGTAGCCCCATGCTTTGGTCAACTTTCCATCACAATGACAAATTTCTGAGACAACCTAGGAAGAGAAAAGTTTCATTTAGGTTCCTAGTTTTGGAGGAGGTTCCAGCCCAGAATGGATTGGCCTCTTTTCTTTTCAGACCAAATCATCTTTTTTTTTTTTTTTTTTTTAATGTTTTTACAGTTTACTAATCCTTATGAAAAATTTGCTCAATTACCTCAGATAAAAATCATTGCAGAATCTCTACTTCTTTGGCCGTTTCCTAATCTCCAACTCGCTTTTTGCCAGCACCAACATTTGCCTTTGCAGTCCCCTTGACCTCTTTCTGTTCTTGCATTCCTTTTGCTGTTTTCTTGAGGTCTTTTTCTTTTCATACAGGCCAATCTACGTTTGGATTCATTTTCCTTTTCATAATCCAAGGAATCATGAATCATGCCAAAGCCAGTTGTCTTGCCATCTCCAAAATGGGTTCTGAATCCAAACGCAACGATGACATCCGGTGTGGTCTTGCACATTTTGGCTATTTTTTCTCAGATTTCTATCTTAGGTGCTGTTGCTTTCCCAGGGTGAAGAATGTCAGTGACCATTTGTTTTCCTCTGAGGTAGTCAGCTGCATGAACTTCCTGGTCTGGATAGTTACTGCAGCATTCACGATGGTGGCAGAGCCTCAGAAACCCAGGGAGGAAAAGAGAGGGACTGCACATCTTGGCAGGGAGCATGAGGTGGCCACTAACTGTTCATGTAATGGCTAGGGAGTGAAAGTGGGGAAAAGGAAGGATGGAGGGACCCACAATCCTCTCCAAGAGAAAGGAGAGTAAGAGGGAGAAGCTGGGTGCCATAATTCACTTCAGAAGTGTCTGAGCCCCCACCAGAATTGCCTGTTGAGCTCTTCTTAAAGTGGTGAGCTTTTTCTAGAACCTCCCACTAGGCCCTGCATTCTAATGGCTCCATCACCTCCCAACAGCTCCACTCTGTGTAGCCAGCTGCTAGCACCTGGAGCTCTGGGAGACACATAAGTCCTAAGCTATGTCATTCTACTGCAGCCCCACCCCGCAAAGGTTCATATCCCTCTCACAAAGCAAAATGCATTTAATTCATCTGCAAGGGTCCAGAAGTTTTAACCATTTTAGCGTTGCTCAAAAGCCCAAGTTCTAAGTATTCTCTGACACTCGAGGCCAACTCAGTTCTAAGTCCCAACTGAAAAAAAATAAAAGTTACATACTTCCAAGGTATATTGGTGTACAGAAACAGGGTAAGCATTCTGGTTTCAAAAGGGAAGAACAGGAAAATTGTAAGGAGATACAGGACTGAAGCCAGCCTGAAACACCAAGGTCAACATCGAATCCTACAACTGCACGTTTAGTACATGGGCACACTGCTCCAGTAGCTTTTCTGGTTGCAGGCCACCTACAACTCTCTTGGGGTGGCATCGTATGCCAAGTGCTGCTGCTTTTGTCAGGCATTAGTCACTGCCGGCATCTCTTTCGCCCTGGGGTTTCCATTGCAGCCATGTCTTCCCAATACCCTGATACAGTTTCTTGGCTGTCCTAGGTTTCAGGATGCTCTTGGGATTGTTTCCTCGAGCTGAAGTCTTTGAAACAAACTGGCATTTTCCTGTTCCTCAGAAGCCCTCGGGATGGCTTTCCCATTGTCTATGGTAAAAGCCTTTGGATTCTTTTTATGGGCACTAAAAAGAATTTCAGCCTAGGCTGAAATTTTACATGTGTGCCTTCTTTTGGTTTTACTGCAAGTTTTCCAATATTTCTGTTTTGTTGTTTTTTGTTCCTAATTCTCACTGCGAACTTGGTTAAAAGCAGCCAGTAGTACCCATGCCACTTTTACAATACTTTGCTGCCTTGAAATTTTTTCTACCAGATAAACTGGCCCATCACCTTTAAATTCAGTCTCCACCAAAGTCTCAGGAAATGGACAAATTGCCATTTTTTTAAAAAATTGGAACTTACAGTTGAGTTGGCCTCGAGTCTCGGAGAATACTTGCCCACACTATAAGAAGAATAGGCTCTAGTCCAATGTCCAGTGGAATCCTCAGTTCTGTCGGACACCTCACCTACATAGGCTTTAGAGTCCATGTTCCTCTCAGCATTTTCCCTTCTGAGCCCTCACCAGAATTGCTGGAGTTTCACTGATGGCACCCTGTGCTGTTCCTAACCTGCTTCACACATGTCCAGATTACTCCCATGAACCAATTCCTAAGACTTTCCAACCACACCATCAGATATAGTCAAAGCAAGAATCCCATTCTCAGTATCAGCTTTCTGTGTTAGCTTTCCCTCACTCTGGGAAACACTTGAGATGGTGAAAAAACAAAGAAAACAGGTTCCTTTTGTCTCACAGTTTTGAAAGTCAAATTCTACTGAAAAGAAAAATGCTGGTGTTTTGTATTGTTTTGGGAAAGGAAAGGCTCAAATGAAATTAGATAGGCACTATCAACTTACAAAATCCATAAAAATGCAAGCTTTTCCTCAGACAGCACAAAACTCAGCACACCTTCACTAACCATCACGAGTTCTGATTTTAACTGCTTTTAAAATAAACCTAGTTATTTGGTAATATGTTCAATTACTATTGCAGTATTCTTACAATTACATTTCATTGCAAACATAGCGTTTCAGTAGCACAAAGAGTTAATTTTACAATTTCTTTTTGATCCAACCACAATATCTGACCATAATTCTTTTGGGAACGGGATCAGTTCTAAGTCAGCTTTTAAGGTATAGGCACCAGTTAGTTTTCCTTGTGGAAAATTTGACATGTAATGTTTGTTTCCTTAGGTTTTTCTAGCTTATCTGAAGACATGTCTCTTCCATCAGGTATGTCAACATTAATTATTCCCTGTAGTTGTCCTGTTTATAAATATGAGTTTAGAAAATTAGCAGCAGGGATGCCACCTTCTGAGTAGTTTAATTTAGGCTTGTTTGGATTTGGTGGTGATCCAGCCTCCATACTGCAAGTCAGTGCTGTCTTAAAATGTGTCATTGAATCACATTCTTATGTCTATCAAAATGCCTTGGTGTTTTTGTCCTTTTGCCAAATTTACATTCTTCAGAATTTGAGTAGGTTCTTTTTTCACTTTTTACTTTCTTCCAAGATGCTGGGGATTCAAATCCTGGGCCAGTGCACATGCTCAGCGAGCGCTCTACAGGATAAGCTATTCGCCCGCCTTGATTAGGTTCTCTTTTGAAGCTCCTTTATGTGAAAGTAAGAGCAAACCAACTCAGTTTGGTTGAAGCCAAATTTGTAGTCTACATATTACATCCCTGGGAAGTCTAGCTTGAGATCTAGTTTCAAGGATGGCTCTATTCAGTTACTGAAGAAATGCCAACAGTCCTCCACATCTCTCATTATCTGTTTCTGTTGTTGATAATGGATAACTGACTGATTTACTGGTTTCTGCTTTATGAACAGAACATTCCTGGTTCCTGCTTTATGTTATCTTGAACATTGTTATTCAGTCTTTCTGGTGCATGTGTGAAAGTTTCTCTTAGGAGTACACCAAGTAGTTGAACTGCGAGTTCTGGAGGTGTGAGTATATTCAAGTAATTAGATAATGCTGATACTTTCCCAGGTTAGACAGGTCATTGAACTCTCATCAGGACCACATTAGAAATTCCTCCTTTCTTTCAATTGTCAGACTTTTCTTCATCTTTCTCCCTCTTCTCTTCTCTCTGACTGCCTGATCAGTATAGAAGATACAAAATGGTACATATGACTACAAGATGGTATCTTTGTGGTATGTACTTTCCTGGTTATTAATTTGGTTGAGCATATCTTAATATTCTTATTGGTTGAATGTCCTTCACCTTTCATGCAGTGCCTGTTCTGTCTTTGTCCATATTTCAATTAGACTTTGTCTTTTTCTTTTTGCTTTGTTGGAATACCTTACAGATTGTGGAGACAATCCCCTTGTAGTCCCAGGTGATACACACTGCAGACGTCTTCTCCAAGTTTCTGCTTTACATTTTCTCTTTTCTTAAGGCAAATTTCTAAATTTTAATAGAGTCAAATTTATCACTTAAAGTCTTGTAGTTTGGTGCTCTTTGAACCTTGTGCTCCGCTACCCTAAGGTTGCAAAGATGTTTCCCTTCATTGTCTTCTGGAAGCTTTAGTTTTGCTCTGAACCTTTTACCTTTAAATTTGGGTTGCTATTTCATCTTGTTCCATGTGTTTAGCCATTTCCCCAGTATTAATTATGGAAAATTCCTGCCCTCATCCCTGATCTGCTGTGCCATCTCCAGTGTATTTCTGCATACATCTGTGTATAGCTGTAGTTTTTGAACCTCTATTATGTTTGGTCAGTGTGACTGTTGCTAGAGAATTGTAATGTTAAACTGAATATTAACATCTGGAAGTGTAAGTTGCTTTATTCTCTCTCTTTGAAAATATCTTGACAGTTATAATCATTTAACCTCCTATACATGTTTTAGAATGTACTTAAACACAAATAAAAAGAACCCTTTCAGGCTTTGATTGTGGTTGCATTGAATATATAGAAAGATTTGGGAAGAAATAGCATATTGCTTTTTTTAAAAATATTTTTTAGATGTTGATAGACCTTTATTCATTAATTTTTTGTGGTGCTGAGAATCAAACCCAGTGCCTCACACATGCTAGATAAGTGCCCTACCACTGGCCTACAACCCTAGCCCTGAAATAGCATATTTCTAACAAGAAGTCTTTGTATACTTGAACATAGAAAGTCTACCCATGCATTTCTATCATTATTACTTTCTTCACAGTTTAATTTTTGTGTACAATTCTGTATATCTTCTGTTTGATTTATTTTAATTTTAATTCAATTTAATTTATTTTAGGTTATTTTAGCTTTTGTTGCTATTGTAAATGATGTTTTCTTTAAAAGTTATATTTTTACCTTGTGGATTTCTGCTATGTTGAAATGCAACTGGTTTTTAAATATTGATTTTGTATCTAGCCACCTTGTAAGGCTTTCTCATGATTTTAAGCACTTGTCCCTAGGTTCTTTGTGTATTTCATATACACAAACATATTGATAGAAAATGTTTTATTTCCTTCTTTCCGGTAACTTATGCTTTGTGAAATTTTTCCTAAGTGTTTTGTTTGTTTGTTTTGTCTTGTTTGTGTGGGGTATAGTTATTGTAGAGGACTATTTTCTGGATTTCCTTCTTGGCTAATGTGATATGAGTATATAGAAATGCTACTGATTTTTGTATGATGATTTTTATCCTGAAATGTTACTAAATTCTTTTATTACTTCTAATAAGATTTTTTGTGAAATTTTAAGTTTTTCTATAAATAAGATAATGTCATTTGTACACACTGTCAATTGAACTTCCTGCTATTTGATTTGGATGCTTTTAATCTTCTTTCTTGCTCAGCCTGAGACTTCCAGTACTACACTGAATACAAATGTTGAGAGTGGGCATCTTTGTCTTATTGCTGATCTTAAAGAAAAAGTTTTCAACTTTTTCACTATTATGCATAACGTTAGCTGTGGGCTTGTCACACCTGGCCATTCTGATACTGATGTGTGTTCCTTTTATACTCAATTTGTTGAGATTTTTTATTTAGCATGAAGGACACTGAATTTTTCAAATATTTTCTGTATCTATTAAATGAGCAAATAGTTTTTGCCTTTTTTTCTATGAATGTAGCCTATTGCATTTATCGATGTGTGTTGAACCAAGCTTGCTTTGCAGGGAAACCTTCCATTTTATCATGATGAATCATCTTTTTAATGTGCCATTGAGTTGGTTTGCTAGTATTTTGCTGAGAATTTCTGCATCTCTTTTAATCAATGATAGGGACTTGTAATCTTCTTTTCTTGTAGTGTCCTTGTCTTGTTTTGGTACTATGATAAAGCTCACCTCATGAAATGAGTTTGGACATTTTCTTTCTCTTTAATATTTGGAAGTAGTTTAGAGGATTGGCATTAGTTCTTTTTAAAAATATTTGACAGAACTCATGCTGAGTTTCCTGTGTTTGTGAGTTGGTGTCTTTGGTCAACGTCCGTAAAATTATTATTGTTGCTGTCTTCTCACGTTGTTTTTGTTCTTATTCTGTCCTTATGTGACTCATGCAATAAATATGTTATGCCTTTTGAGTACCTCTGACAGGTCTCCTGTGCTCTGGTTTTCTTTTTCCTTGTGGGTTCCACTTGGAATTTTTTTTCTATTTGGTCCTCATCTTGTTTTCTGCTGTTTGTCTATTACATAGAGCAAAATTAATATCAGCATCAGATACTGTCTTTTTTTTTTTTTTTTTTTTTTCTTTTTGTGGTGCTGGGCACCTCACATCCAAACCTTAACTCTTGACAAAGGCTTACCTGGAGAATGGAAGATGGACTGGGCTACAAAGATATTTTTCATTATAAAGATGATGATGAATGAGATAGACATCATTACCCTATGTACATGTATGATTACACGAATGGTATGAGTCTACATCGTGTACAACCATAGAAACGATGTACCCCATTTGTGTACAATGAATCAAAATGCAGTCTGTAAAAAATTAAAAATAAAAAAATAATTAAATTAAAAAATGAACAAACAAAAAAAGATGATGATGTTCTCTAATTTTCAAAAATGCTTCTTTGAAAATGCCCGACATTAAGCAGCTTCACCTGATGTTGGAAAATTAAATTTAGCCTCTGTTCACTTCTTCCTGAATAATCTGTATATATATTGCTTAAGGACAATTAGGAAAATTAAAATTTTAACTATTGTGTGCACAAATTTTACTTACTCTGTTCTTCTTCATGGACAGATTTTATTCTACTTTTGAATCAGGACAGATGGCATTCCTTAACAACAATGAAAATTTCCCAGGATCTACTTAGAGAATGTTTAAACTTGGAAAAGATCATCATTAATGAGGGTCATAATTTCCACAATGGGAATTAAAAAGAAGGGAAATGTCATCACCCCCAAAGAAAAACCCCAGGAATTCTTTAGGTCTTCTGGACTACTTTACCTCTCCTCACTTGGAGGATTTGAGGCTATCCTAATCACTCTCGTAGCACCCTTAAATACTCACCAGAAAGGTTGTGTTTCTACAAATGTTTCTGAAAGAGGAATGTGAGTTGACAAAATCGAAAAAAGTCTCTCCACTCATTTCTGGAGGAAAGCATCTGAGATAGAAGTAGAAACCCTCTTGGATATGCAGAGTTTTCATTAGAAGGAGCACTGGGGCTTGACACTTCTCCCTCATCAAAGATGAACTGGGGACGATCATGAAGCCCAGTGGAGCCAGATATACCCTGGGTGGGGTGTTCTGCATCTACGTCTAGAGGGTCAATGGGACCTTGGAACAGAGCATAGAACTGGGCTCCCAGCAGTGACTCAGCCTTCCCCATAGTCCAGAGGAGAGGAGCAACGCCCTCAGAAATCTGAGGAAAAAGAGAGGTCACCCAGGGTTATTTTACCAAGCCATGATGTCATTTGAATGTAAAAGAAACCCATGCTGATCATTATCCTGAAAGACAAAATCCAAAACTCCATCATCCCAAATGTTTAAATCCCAAAAGATTAAAATGCCAGTCTAGAACACTTGAATTATTCTCAAATCTCCAAAATCATAATCCCAAAAGACTAAAATCTCCACTGCTGAGATTCAAAAAAGTCCCAATTCCAAAAATCACAAGTTCTATGAAAATAGGAGGCCATTTAGAGGGATAGGAAGCTGAATTCTGGGGAAGTGATTGGCCATGTGGCAAGAAAACAGTGACAACTTCAATGTAAACATGTGTCTTTGGTGTGCACTGACATTCCCTCCTGCCGACAAAATTCCAGGAGCTTATGATGAGTTCAATCACCTTCACCAGAAGGAGCCAGCGAGGTTACCAACTCCTGAAAAACATTTATATGCACTGTAGGATGAGAAGACACTGCATGTTGCTGTTCAATCGCTGTATTGTTTCTGCCCAATCCTCAGTCTCTATGGGAGTGCATTTGGGATAGGTTTCCACATCCCCCAAAATGACTTATTTAACTTCACATATTGAACACATTAAATGTGAGATCTGACAGTAGAATATGGCATACAGATGTCCTATGTATTTCTAAATACATACAAGGGTCAGGTAACTAACATAGAAATATTGTTGTAAGTTCATTTTCAATCAAATAGTTTATTTACTTGAGATCCTTCTGCTAATTAACTTATCAGAAAGGTTTTAAACATTTCACAGTAAGAACCTGAGATGCAAGAGTAATTGCTTCCATGTTTTCCACGACCTCGGTACACTCTGTTGTCCATGAGATGATAGAAGAGCAGCATTATTCTCTTCACCAGATATGCAGGATAGGGCTAAGGAGGTGTATCAGAAGGAATGTCTTTTAAATGGTACTGAATTGTGGGAGCTTTCTTCTCCCTTTTCAATGTAATATGTGATTCATATAAAATAAAGCCAGTGCATTGTTCAAATTTTCTCTAATGTTTTCATTTCTAGTGCCACTAGGATGTTTGCAATGTACTGCTGAATCCCTCCGAAAGGAGCTGTCCTCACAACATGAAGAACTGGAAAGATTAATAAATTAGCAAATGCATCCTTTCTCCAGGGAATTCTTTATCTTCTCTAGAAGCTGGGCTGTGGACCTGGATTTGCAAGAGAAGCAGGAAGTCATCTGTGATCCTCTGCCAATTGTTATTTTTAAAAGTGTCTATGCAGTTTTTGAGTCTTAGTGTGACTCTGAGTAATCATTGTTTGCAACTGCAGGATTTCCTTCTGTTCTTGAGATGCCTTTGGCTTTGGCATTGGAATAATTTAGACTCATACAATGAGTTAGGAAGTGTTCCCTCCTATTGACACTTTTTTGGAAGAGTTTGGGAAGTACTGGCATGAATTCTTCTTTTAAATGTTTGACTGAATTTACCGGAGAAGTCATCTGGGCTTGTGCTTTTCTTTATTTGAAAGGTTATGTTAGTGATCAATCTTATTTTATTAGTCAATTCAGGTTTAATATTTCTTCTTGAATCAAAGTCATCAGCTTGTGTATTTCCAGAAGATTTCCTGGGGAGGGGGTGAGGGGAAGGAAAAATAATAGAATGAGACAAACATCATTACCCTATGTACATGTATGATTACATAATTGGTGTGTCTCTACTTCGTGTACAACCAGAGAAACAATAGTTGTACCCCATTTGTGTACAATGAATTAAAATTTTAAAAAAGAGAAAAAAATGAAGAGATTAAGATTAAAAGTAAAAAAAAAGAAAATATCAATTAACAAATAAGTAATGTTTTTGGAAATAAAGAACTGCCTATACTTAAAAAAAAAAAAAAAAAGAAAAGAAAATTTCCTACTTGTTGTCTAATTTCTTGACAGGCAATTGTTCGTAGTATCTTCTTATGATCCTCTCTGTTTCTATAAGCTCAGTAGCAATGTCTACTCTTTCATTTTGGATTTACTTATTTAGACTTCATTCTCCTTTTCTTTCCTTAGTCTACCTAAAACTTTGCCAATTTTGTTGACCTTCTCAAAGAAACCAATTTTTAATTTTACTAATTCCCTGTTTTGTTTTCCATGTTCTGTTTTATTTATCTCCCATGGAGCATAGGGCTGCACAAGTACCAGGCAAGTGCTCAACCCTAAGCCACATCCCCAGTCCTTTTTATTTTTTTATTTTGAGACCGGTTTTGCTAAGTTTCTGAGACTGGCTTGAATTTGCAAGCGCTCCTGTCTCAGTCTCCCCAGTCGCTGGGATTACAGGCAAGTGCCACTGAGCCTGGCTCACTCTTTTTTCATAGAAGTATTTACAGCAATAAATTTCCTCCTAATATTTTCACTGCATCTCATAAATTCTGATAGGCTGGGTGTATGTAGTCATTCATCTTTTACTATTTTCTAATTTACTGTGTGACTTATTTTACCCAGTGATAAAGTTTTTTTATTTTATGTTCATATATTACTGATTTCTAAAGTTACTTCATGTGATTTCAATCATTTTAATTTTATTGAATCTTGTTTTGTGACCCAACATGTGTTCTGTCTTGCAGACTCCTCAAAGTACACTTAGCAGCATGTGGATTCTGTTGTTCTGAGACATTCTGTTTAGATGTCTCATAGGTCCTGGTGGTTTGTGGTGGTACTCAAGCTCTCTATTCCCTCACTGACCTTCTGTTCAGCTGATTTATCTGATCTTGAAGATGGTGCATGGAAGTCTCCGCTCTTATTGTAGAACTATGATCTCCCATCAGTTCTGTCAGCATTATCTTCATCTGCTGGCCTCTGTGTTTTAGGGCATGTATCTTGATAATGATCACATCTTCTTGATGAGTTGAACTTCTCACCAGTATGGCTGATACTCTGTGGTGTTGCATGGTTTGAGATTGGAGGTCTGTTTTGTATTTTAGTACAGCCACCCGGAATTTCTCTTGAGGATCATCATTTTGGATGTACTTGCCCACCTTTTACTTTCAACCTACTTATGTCTTTGGGTTGGAAGTCAGTCTCTGAAGGATGGTGCACAGTTGGATAATGGTTTGTTGGGTTTTGGAAGCCTTTGTAAAAAACTATGTCTTTTGTCTGAGAAGTTTAATCACCTCACATTTAAAGTAATTACTGATCAGAAAGGAGTTAATCCTGCTACTTTCCTAATTTTGTAGATATTATGACTTTTTGCCCCTCATTTCCCCCATTCCACCTTCTTTTGTGTGTAGTTGATATTTTTTTGTAGTGAAACATTTCAAACCCCCCCCCCCCCCCATATTCTTTTGTGTAAACGCACGGAGATTATATTTATCCCCCTACATCTGAAACCCTGTATTTTGAATTGATACCAACTTAACTTCAAGGCATACAAAAATTTTGCTTCTCTATAGCATTATCAACTTGCTTTTGTCACAAATTATTTCTTTATAGAATGTGTGCCTAATAATATTGATTTATGATTATTTTAATCAATTTGTCCTTTAAATCATACAGGAAATAAAATAGGGAGTTACAAAGGAAAAATACAAAAACACTTCCTTTTCTATTTTCCCATGCATTTACCTTTATACCAAGGGTCTTTATTTACTCACCCAGAGGTGTCATTATTAGAAACTTTTAGCCCAGTCTTAGTAAGCAAGAGAAGGGTTGTGATTGAACTCTGACTATGAAAATCCTCAGTGTTCCATGATAGCATGGGGTGGCAGGAGACAGGGACAATTGGATAAATTAAATGCTCAGGTCATTATTATTTAAGAAGAATGTTGGATTAATTTAAACCACAACCCTCCAGCACTTTACAATAACAAAAGATTCTTTTATGATCCCCTCTCCTTCCCTTCTCCTGGTCATTCCCTAAGAAAAATAATTAAGCAGTAGATATGTGGCCAAAATGATAGGCCAAGCTACCATGCCTGTAATGCCAGCAGCTGGGGAGGCTGAGGCAGGAGGATAGCTGGTTCAAAACCAGCCTCAGCAACTTAGGCACACCTCATATAAAAAAAGGCTGGGGATGTGGCTCAGCTTTTAAGCACCCCTGGGTTCAGTATGCACTGTCAAAAAAAAAAAAAAAAAATGAAAGAGAGAAAAGACATCAAATTATCAGCCCTCCAGATGGTTCTATGATTGCAGCAATTCCCAAAGGAACCATGCATGATGCTGAGTTTAGCTTCCAGAAAGTCACTCCCAGTGACCACCCCAACATGCTCTCCTGCTCCAGTCCTCCTGCCCTGCTTTTGATTCTTCTCAATGAAATGCCTACCTGTGCTAGCAATGCTCCTGTGAAGTGATGGCAAACACTTGGAACCAGGACAGTCCAAGTGGAAAAGGCCCTGGTAGGAGACTGCGCTTGCTTTTTCTCCCCTCATGGATCCTTCTGGGCCTTAGGTGCCAGGGTCCCCCAGTTAGGGCCTGCTATGATATCCCAGGCTGCTCTCTGGTTAACGCTTGATGTCACAGGCAGGTGGACATCAGCACTAGGATTTCACTACACTCAGGTAAGCAGAGGAGCTTCAGGTTTCAGACACCCCAGAGGAGGGTTCAAAATAAGCAAGATAAGCACCAGCCAGCTGTGCTGGCTTGGGGGAGGACCTAGACACTGAACCCAGGAACATGAACTTGCCAACCTGACCCCAACTTTTTTACCCACTGGAAGAGAAGCGCTGGTCTGTGTCTGCAAGCAGCCCACATGGGCTGTGTCTGATTCTGCTCCTTCCAGGGCCCTGGATTTCACTACAGCCCACTGGCAAGCACCACCCACCAGGGTCAGGAGGATCCACCAGCCCTGGGCAAGCTGGCCACTGAACACCCCCACCTGGCGACTGGCACCCATGTCTCTGCAGCTCCAATGGATGCAGGAGAGCTTGCGGGAGATGGGCGGTCACAAGGGGCATCTGTCCTGGATAATGATCCCAACAGAGATGCCCTCCCACCTCTCTCCTTCAGATCCAGGCTCACTGATATTTTGTCCAGTCTGGAGACTGGCCCAGCAATCTACCTGTGACGAGGAGTGGCAGCTCTGGACAACTGAGGGTGGTGGGTTATGGGAAGCTTGATTGTGAAACTTCACAATTATGGCAGGTGCCCTCCACCAGAGAAAGCCAATACCCGTGACAGCTGGAAACTCCCAAGAGTGAACCCTGAGGGGATCTCCAGGTCTGTGAGGTGTCTGTGTTGGATTGAACTGGTCCAAGGCGAAAAGGTCTTACATGGCAGAATCAGTAGGTCAACTATTGTCCCCAGAGCATCTAAGCAATGAAGACACACTTAAAAAATTGGAGCATCTTGACTCCAAAATTCAAAGAAAGCAGCTCAAACATGAATAAAACCAGATGTTGTGAGCACATCAGCTGGGTTTTCCTGGCTTCCATACCCAAGAAAGGACTGTGTACCCAGGGTACCAGTCCCTCCCAGCCTGCCCTGGTGAAACCTCAGCCCGACGCTGGGTGGCGCCCACGCTGTGTTCTCAGAGGCAGTTCCCTCCATGTTCCCAGAAGACGTGCAGGAAGACACACAGGCCATGACCCCCAAACTGCCACCACCTGCAGCTGCCGCTCAGCCAGGAAACTTGCTCCCCAGCAGTTCCCCTTCAGTCTGGCCAGGCCCATGTGGGACAGCAGACAGCTCTCTGACGGCTCTGGGGCGGGGCGTGGGCGGAGGGATTCCTGCCAAGGCGAGAGCTGCTGTCAACCCCACAGCACCCGTCCTCACCACAGCGAGGCTAGACAAAAACGCTAGCTCACACCTTCACTGCGATAGGGGAGGACAGAGCGTCCTGTCCGAGATCCTGGTGAGGCCATCCCCACTTGCTCACTGGCTGCACAAGTGCGGGACCAGTCCTGTGCTGGCGCACCGCCTAGGACCTGTCTGTCATTGCTTCCCCCCTTCTGAGGCCCGCACCCCGCTAACCTGCTCCCGCCTGCTTCTCTTCTCCACCCTTGGTGACACCTGGGACACTCATATTGGGGCCCTCGTCACGACCCACTTTGCCAGAAAAGGGGGCCCCTGAGGTCGTTGGTCTGCCTCTCTCCCGTTTCCTTGTGGTTTGGAGCCCTTTGGACTTCTTTGGGCTTCGGCCATTTGCTTGATCAGGGAAAGCGAAAGATGGCAGATTTGTGGTACCAGAGAGCGAGAGGGATGGAAGGTACATAGAGGAAGCAGGATTCTGGGGAGGTCTCTGCTGTCCCTAGTAACTGTGGTCAATGCTAAGCCCACACCATCAGGAAGCCCCCTGGGGAGAAGGTGCACTGACTCCTCTGCCTGTAGCCCTGACGCTGTGAGCAAGAATAAGGTGACCGCCTGCTGGAACACAACACGCAGCAGGTGTGTGCTGGACTGATAGGCACCGGTCAATGGAGCTATTTTATAGCTCGGATTTTGGGTCAAAGTTCAGGAAAGTGGGATGGAATGACATGTTTCAACCTTTCCCACTTTTACACAATCAAGTCGCTTCTTGGGGTGCAAAGGCATCAGGCACCAAAAGAGAGGCCTCTGCTGGATGATAGCAGAGTTGTCCTAGGGGAAGATAAATGATGCTAACTGCTTTAAACCCTGATGCTCCCCAGATCCCAACAGTCTTCCGCTCCCCTCAGCTGGGCCTCAACCGGCCCTGCCTCCACTGCACAGGGCCACTGTGCATCCTATCACCTTCACCCTAGGATGGTGAGTCTGGCATGCTCTGCCCCTTAAAGTCTTGTCACAGCACTCAATTTGGCCGCCCAATCCCAGGGGGGCTGTGCCATCCCCACTAAGACAACAGCCCATGGGAGCAATTCCAAAGTCAGACACCGGCTCTCTCTCAACCTATAGCTCCTCTCTCCTTCTGGCCTGCTAAACACAAAGAATCTTAACTTTCTTAACCATGAGGATCCTGAGAAACTATCAAACCCTTTTTGAGCACGTTTGCCTCCTTCTGTCCCACTTATATCTCCACAACTGCTGAGCAGTCCTCTCCTCTTCAATAAACCCAGTGGAGGCTCTCCTCCTTCACTGGCTGACAACCCAAATGCTCCCCAGTCCAGTCGGAGCTTCCCCAGGACACAAGTCTAATCACTCTGTTACAGGACCAGCAGGAAAGCCCCAGGAGCAGGCTGTCCTGCAGCCCCTGGATGCCACTTAGCAGGATGCTCTGCACTCTGTCTCCATTCGCCCAACAAGGCCTGGCTCCACTCCTGGGCAGGGACATCCACCTAGCAGTGTTCTGCTCACAGTTGTTGTTAGGCTGGGAAAAAGAGGCGCGCAATATGGTTCGTTGCTAGCGCCCAGAAACGCTCCACAGATACAGGTCTCATACAAGGAACCATTTATTTGCGCAGACGAATTCACGTCTGCACGGGGGAAGGAAGAAAAGCAAAGAGAGAGACGGCCTATGGCTTGTCTCAGACAAAGGAACTTCGCGGGCTGAGAGGAACCAATCGTGGAGGAGAATTCTTACAGACTGACTGATGGGCCAATGACATAGTGGGACGTAATGCTGGAGGCAGGAAGCAACATAAGCCGGAAATTCCTGTAATGTGAGAGGCGGGCTAACGCAGATTGACAGGTGGTGGGGAGGATGGGAAATTCCTGAAACGGGAGAGGCAGGGAAACACAGATTGACAGGTGGTGGGGGAAGCCAGGAATTCCTTACAGTTGTTGTGGTTCTGAATCAGGGTCCCACTCCACATGGAGACCCTGATTAGACAAGTTTCTTCCACTTCTAGGTTATGGAACAGTTTGGGAGCACTGGTGTTACTGCTTCTTCTAGAATCTGGTCAAATTCAGCACTGACTCCATTGGGACCTGAGCTTTTCTTTGTCAGAAGAATTTGGTCCTGCTGCAATCTCCTTCCTTGTTACTCATGTTATGTGAATGTTTCCATCTTCTTGATTCAATTTGGATCCCTAAGTTTGTCTGTTTGTCCTAGATTTTGCACCATGTGGGCATATAGTCATTCAAACTACTGAAGCCAGAATTGGGAACAGGTAGTTAGTGTAGAAATAGGGGATTGGGTCAAATCAAGGAAATGGAGGCCATAAAGTCATCTGCCTCTGGAAGTTGGAGACTGCCCCTGGAAGGATGGAATGTCAAGGATCTCCGGAGCCCATTGATTACCAAATTTACCTGCCTTTATCAAGGACTGCAAACAAGGGGCTGCTAATTGGTGCCCCCTGGGCCCTTATCTGCCTGAATCACCCTGGCCCTCCCCCTGCCCATGGTTTCTCACTTAATGCAAAACCAGGCCTAGTCACAGTAGTCTGGAAGGAGAGATGGGGGGGGGGGGGGGGAAGAGAACTGGAGAACAAAAGAGAATTTAACCTATAAAAGATGCAGGGTGCGCTCACTTCTTGGGACTTTAGAACATCAGCCATGGCCCCCTTCTCCCTGCCAGGAGAAGTCTGTATTATTACCTTTAAATAAAACTTGCTTAATATGCTTGCCTTGGTGTGCTTCTCTAGTGTTCAATCTTCAACATTAGAAGGAGCAGAACTCGTCACCGTCACCGGTAAACGGCGGTATCACTACTCCCTAATGATCCTTTGAGTTTCCTTGGTATCTGATGTAGGACCTCCTTTTTCAAGTCTCATATTATTGATTTGGGCCTAATCTCTCTTTAGCTAAATTTGTTAATTTAGCTAAAGGTTTGCCAACTGTGTTTTATGCTTTCTTAGACCTGCTCTCTGGTCCCTTGAACGTTGATGTTGCTCCTCTACTTTATATTTTATTTCTGTCTGCCCTGATCTTGATTCTTTATTTACTTCTTCTGATTTTGGACTTGGTTTGTTTTTGTTTTTAAAAATTTTTTACAGACTGCGTTTTGATTCATCGTAGACAAATGGGGTACATCATTCCGTTTCTATGGTTGTACACGATGTAGATTCATAACTTTCCTGTGTAAGGCCCCCAAAAAGGAAACCCCAACTCTGTCCCATGGATGGACGGCAACCCCAATCAACCGCAGGAGGCGTCACTTGATGCAAACCGCAAGAGGTGTTTATTCCAGTGTAGGTTTATAAAGGCAGAAACCACACATCAGGAGGGGTCGCACATGAAAGGGAAAAGGGGAACAAAGCTGCCGGGAAATTTCAAAGGGGGTCTGGGTTTGCTGATAACATACAACATGTTTCACAATGTTTTACAACAGGGCATAGATTCTGGTCAATAGTTTCTGGTAATCCTACTGTTTGAGCACTATCTAGCTATCTGGCTCAATTTACTCTTTTACTCTCTGTTTGGGGCTGTTTCTTGGAACAGCTTTAGGGGCTTTGTTTCCATTACTGGGAGGGTGACCTGAGGGAGTTGAGACAATGGGAGGGAGACCTTAGGGAGTTGAGATAACTGGGAGGGTGACCTTAGGGAGTTAAGATAAAACAGACAGCTTAAAAAAATGTCCATTCTTTCATTTCCCCATTTTCTTTTCTGGCAAGTTCTAATCATGGAACTTCTGTCTCTATATACTCTTCTCCAAAGCTATTTCCTTGGCAGAGGGACTGGTATTATTGCCTGAGCATTAGTACCTGTACAGCACTTACTCTTTCCCTGATGAAGGTGACTAGGCGATTTCAGGCAGGCAAGAGCCCAGGGGGCACCAATTAGCAGCCCCTTGTTTGCAGTCCTTGATAAACAGTCCTTGATAAAGGCAGGTAAATTTGGTAATCAATGGCCTCTGGAGATCCTTGACATTCCATTCTTTCAGGGGCAGTCTCTAACTTCCAGAGGCAGATGGCTTCATAGCTTCATTTGCTCGAATTGACCCGATCCCCTATTTCTACACTAACTACCTGTTCCCAATTCTGGCTTCATTCCCCCCTTTAGCTTTAGGAACCCATAACTGCTTGTTAAGGAAATGAAAAGGGGCGTCGGTTGTTCTGGCTGCTTCGAAGCTGAATGGGGGCAGCGAGGGGCAAGCAGTTTGGAGTTCCTTCTTTTTAAAAAATTGGGTCAATCGAGGGGTCCCAGGAAGAAGCCTGGTTGGGGAAGAGCAGGTTGTAAAGTCATCTGGGGGTGGCTGCTTCTATGATAGAAGAACAAAAAGACATGAGTACTGAAATGAGATTAGTACAAAGTAAATGTTGCAGCATCTGAAACATGCCACTGAGTATCACGAAAATGACAGAAGTTAATCTCTCACCAGGAGGTGGAAGAACTGAGAAATTGTTCCCATAACTAGGCCTAGCAAAGGCTGGAGAGGACAAGGCCTTTATTTGGGGACTTTAACATTGTCCAGGTTATCAGGAATGTAAACACGACATTTAACTCGTAATGTCATAGATGTTCCCAGAAAATATAGTTAAGCTACTTAATGTCATCTGATTTTGTAAAATATCCCTTTATTGGTATAACCTGTGTTTAGTAGCGATCTCTATAGTTCTGTTACTTAGGAATAGATAATCATACTAGCACACATAGATTAAGTCTACCTGTGTAGCTTAGGAAGGTCTGCAGGCCTTAAACTGACTAAAAACTTCTGACTCTGGCAGTTTCCCTTGATAGTTATCAGGCACATTTGCTGAAGAATCTTTCTTTCATTTGTAGCTTCCAGCCTTTATTCTAGTGGGCTAATACAAGTGTACATCTTAAGTTACATTTAACTGTTATTTCCTTTAAATGCCCAAGAATGGCTATACTTTGGTTTTAACTGTTTTGCTGGGTATCTAAGATCAAGCTGGTCAAATTGACCTGGTTCCTGCCTTGTTAAAGAGTTAGCTGAGTTCTCACAGGGGTCACTCATACAGAACTTAAGAGCGGCTCCTTAGCTCCACCAGTGACTTTGATTAGGCAGGGTCTCTTGATGAGGCGACTTCCTTTAGAAGCATCAAGGAATGTTTCCCTTTTTCCATGACCCTCCTCTGCAGCAGATGCACTGGGTGATTTTTCATCCTCTAGTCTCAACAATCTCCTTGATCAGGAGGTTGTGTGACCCAGAGTTGCAACGCTCCTTAGAGAAGTTCTCTTATTCCCTGGGTTCAGGCTGACGTTGAGGGCAAGACCCAAATATGGACTTTTCTTGACCTCTGTATTTAACTCCAATCTCTAAGTTTGATCTTAATTATCCAGCAAGCCAATCTCACCTAAAAGATGGAGACGGTTGGCAAGTCACCGGAGAAGTCCGCTTTATTACAAGATGAGGCTTACATATATACTCTTGGGGCTTCCGGGTTAAGGGAGAAAGTGACGTGTGGGTTTCTGATTGGTCCGGCTTGCCGCTGGCGGGAAAATAGGTGGCGGGAAGCCGAGACTTATGGGAAGAAGAAGCCGCTCAGGGGCCATCTTTGGTGTGGATCGGACTGCATATGGAACCTTACATCACCAGTCATAAAGTAAGAGTACTGGGCTTCAACTTCAATGTCTATAACTTTACAGTTATTTACCCTTTTATCTAACTGGAGTCTGTATTAGTACTGGAAGTTACCACTATCTGTTCTATAGGTGATGGCTTATTATCACAAGTTACCTAGGTTGTGTGTTCTTGAAGCAGCTACTTCTGCAAAACATTAACAGGTAACAGTTTTACAAAATGAAATTAGCAAGAGTAAAAATATATTCAGCTTGTATAATAGCTATCTTGAATTTCGATTAAGAACTACATTCTATCCCCTATTTGAGATCACAGTACTTTTACAACAAGAACCAATCTTTTGACTATAACTTTAAATAAGCTGAAGTCTGACTTATTTTGGAGTCACTCTAACATGCAGTAAGGTGGGAGGCAGAGCCTTATCTCAGGTAAGGCAGGGCTCTTTACAGATCTTAAGTGTTCTAATTCTGATGTTGATCTTTGCTTCTTCCTTAAATATCATTAAGTAGTTTACATATACTGTTTCCTGAGTCTATATAAACTTTATAATGAACACAATTTAACATAGTATCTAAAACATGAATCAAAGAAAGGCTGAGAGAGCTTTTAACTTTCCTTTTGTGTGATTAAGTGGCAAAATGTTTTCATGTTTCTTTCATATTTCACAATATTAACCTTTAAACACATCAGACTCTAATGTTTAGAAATACATTTACATTTGAAATTCTTTATCTCAGTGTAAAAAGTAACAAATTTTACACATGCCCTATTGATAACAGGTCCTACAATAGAACATTAAATGATAGAAATAAATCCCCAATAAAATTTACTCTTTATAAGTTTAAGATTACCATTACAGACAAGTTTAATCTGGAGAATAGCAGAGCTTAATAAATTCCTTGCTTTAAAAACTTGTGGTCCTGAAAAATATGAACACATTTAATATACAACTAGTGACCATTTCACAATTACCTTAACACTTTTATCTTACCAAATTGAGTTTTTAAAGAGAAATGTAGACTCTGTAACATAGTACAATACTCTATAACAGTTGTTTAACCATAATTGTATACACCCCAATTTTTAAGACTAATTGTTCTAAAGAATAAAACTTAATAGACACAAAGTTAAGAGTAAATTAGTGTTTCAAATCCTTGTCATTTTACCATGTCATTCTACCATATAGATTAAACTTTGGTTTATATCAGAACGTTAGTATTTCACCTTAGGAAAAACCTTAAATATTTTTAGCTGTCTCACATACATATAACCAACTTAGTTACATACAAACTTGTTGAAACTTGCCCTTTACTTACACAGACTTTCCTAGCTCTTACTTAGACCCTAATGTATTTCATCACACAAGCACTTTCTTACCCAGAAACATTTCCTTTTTCCTTTTAGTAAATATATTTCCATACCCAGAATCTTTTATTTTCTCTTTCCTATTTGTTGACCCCTTTTTGTTTACATTCTGAAACAACTCATGAAATTTCTGAATTTAGATAAATTACTCTATTTTAATAAGATTAAATATTCTGTTGTTTATAGTACTCTAATTGAAACAGTTGAAACTTTTGGGACCCTTTGTATATAGAATTGCACTTGTTAGGACATAACTCTTAGTAACCTTGTTTTTAGTTTAGTGATGACACAAAGCAAGTTTAAACCCTTTTATTTACCAACCTATGAAAACACCAATAATGTTTAAGTATGATACCCCATGGAATTTAAGGAGTTAAAAGTACTCGATGTTATTTGACAATTAGCATTTTAACTTTGTAAATTAATCAGATGTCTCTACAAACACATTAGAGTAATCCCATACATGTTAACTCTAATTCACTTATTCTGTAAAAACCAAGATATCAGACAAGTGTCCTGTACAGTATTTGCTGTCTCTTTCCTGTTGAAGAAAAGTCCTAGAAACAATTGATATTAGACGCTTTATTAACATAAATATTTTATTACCTTGACCACCTAGAGACTTGTGAGTTATTTTCAAAGACATTTTGCCTTTATTAGTTTACCCAATTTGAGCCTTTTTAAATCACGTGAATTAAAAGTGTCTGGATCCATTTTTAAATCTTAATTTTAGGAGCGCTCAGTTTTGATACAGACAAAACATGACATTAGACAGCACGACATACAAATAACACAAAATCAAGGCCTTGTAAATTTATAGGTGAATCTCCATTGCAATGTAACAGATGTTCAAAAACTCTAGTTGAATAAAAAGAGAACTGATCAAAAAATCATGAGCTCAAAAAACATATTGTAAGGCCCCCAAAAAGGAAACCCCAACTCTGTCCCATGGATGGACGGCAACCCCAATCAACCGCAGGAGGCGTCACTTGATGCAAACCGCAAGAGGTGTTTATTCCAGCGCGCTGGGACCCAACTCCAGGAGTCGAGTCCCTAGCAGAAAATCTTGTAGGTTTATAAAGGCAGAAACCACACATCGGGAGGGGTCACACATGAAAGGGGGAAAAGGGGGAACAAAGCTGCCAGGAAATTTCAAAGGGGGTCTGGGTTTGCTGACAACATGTTTCACAATGTTTTACAACAGGTGTAGATTCTGGTCAATAGTTTCTGGTAATCCTACTGTTTGAGCACTACCTGGCTATCAGGCTCAATTTACTCTTTTACTCTCTGTTTGGGGCTGTTTCCTGGAACAGCTTTAAGGGCTTTGTTCCCATTACTGGGAGGGAGACCTTAGGGAGTTGAGATAACTGGGAGGGTGACCTTAGGGAGTTAAGATAAAACAGACAGCTTAAAAAAATGTCCATTCTTTCATCTGAAATCATATATGTACATAGGATAATGATGTCTGTCTCATTCCACCATTTTTCATACTGTTTTTGTTTTTCTAAGACATCATTAGGCAATTTACTTGAGGTCTCTCTCTTTTATCTTCCAGGTACAGATTCCTGCCAACTTTCCTCTTCAGAGTGCTGTTTTTGGATCCCACAGGATCTGGTGTGTTGTGTTTCCATATTCCTCTGATTCTAGGGATTTTTCACTTCTCTAATGGTTTATTGCATAATCTTCAAGTGTATGTGAGGTTTCTGAAGGTTTTCCTGTTGATTTCTAGTTTCATTTTATTGTGATTGGAAAGGATACAAGAAATTATTTCATTTTTTTTCACATTTCTAAACACTTGGTTTATGCCCTAATACATGATCTACCTTGGGGAATGTTCCTTGTGCTGATGAGTGGAATGTTTACCTGCAGCTGTTGCATGGCTTATTCTGTAGAGGTTTAGAGTGCAACTTAACTCTGACATTCCCTTGTTAATTATTCATCTGGAAGATCTATCTCCTGATGAGAGGGGGGCACTGAAGTCACCAAGTTTATTGTGCTTAGACCTATGAAGAGAGAACTAGACCTTCTGGACAACAGCTGAAACAAATTCTAACCTCCATGTAGGAGTTTCCTTCCTCTAAGACAGTGCCCTCAGGACCCTCCACATATTTTCCAGCCAGGAGCCTCAGTCCTGATTAAGACATGGAAAAACCCAGAATCAGAAGAGCAACTCATGAAAAAGTGGACAGGCCCTCATGACTGCTCAGACCTCTCAGATTCACCACATCTGAGGAGGAAAGGCACCACCAGAGGATGACTCCCCTGCCCATCCTGAGGACCCACAGTCCCCTGGTTAGCCGACAACCCCTCTATAGAACATCACATATCTCTTGAGGAGACAAGTCCCAGATGGGACATCTCATCCAGTCTTGTGTTTAATTACTGTTCTTTTTGACCTTCTCTATCCGTCCGTAAATCCAGATCAGATTCACTTCCAACCAGTTACAGATTGGGCTGACGATTTCTGAGCTCCATCACCAGGTGGCTGGGATCTGGAGAGCTCCCTCTGCTGGCCACCAACCAACTATCTCGGAAAATTCAGGCAGGAGTTTCTAACAGGCTCAAACTCAGAGGGAATGCTTTCTGCCACGCCCAACAGAAAATTCCTCCTTCCCCTTTCTAGCCAGGAGAGTCCTGGGATATTCAAAATGAAGGCTGGGAAGAGAAAACATGTCTGTTCTGGAAAGAGAAGGTTTCTACCCCACTCCAGACAGCGTTGGTGTAGGTGCTGGAGCCAGACGGCTACTGGCAGGAGGAGCTGAATGGATGAGAGAGCCACCTAATGCACCGATGCACTAAATTATTTTTGTGGGACTCCCCAGGGATAGACTGGACTCCTCAACAGATGTGGACTGCAATCATCACTCCAAAGGACACCTGTGCCTTGGCCTATAAATCCATTCTTGAAAAATGAAGCATCCCCTCTGTTGGCCTATTCGAAATGTCTCTCGAGTTGAAGGGATGGTGGCCTCTGATCTAGTGCACGCAGTGGAAGTGTACAGGGAAGACTCACATTAGCTGTTGGGGCTGTCACCTGTTACCCACCTCCTTGGCCTTGAGGGGGCTGCATCATCTGTCACATCCACCAGGGGGCCCCACAGCACACGTTTTGTCCTTTCTGAGGCGGCCTCTTCTTTTTTATCCTTTTTGCTGTTTGTGTCTTGGGCCATCACCAACATGAACATCTCACCCTGAGCGTGCAGGCCTGGCATCTAAACACCTGGAACAGGAAGAAGAAGGATATAAAGCTCACTTTTGTTTTGAACCAGGGAAACATTAATTCAATGATGTAACATATTTTGAGGGAATGGGTGGCATTCTGCTTTGACAAAGGAGGAGTGCCCCCTGAATATCTCTCCCCTCTTTCCAGTATGGTGATGGTAGCAGACTGTTTTCTGTGTGAACAAGCAAACTTAATCAGATTTTAGTGGGAAAGAACAATTCAAATGCTTTCAATTTGTGGACCAAGGCATGTGGAGCTCTGTGGTCATCATGCTCACCCCCACAGCCCTCAGGGGAAGACCGGATTGAAAAGGACTGCAGCTCTCAGCCCCAACAGTGGATGGAGGTCCAAGGGCTGACTGCTCCTAAATTGGGTCCCTGGAAATTCATACCTTCAGCTTAACAGAGCACGGGGCTGTCCTGGAGACTAACTGGGTAGAACAGCTGACAGTCATTGGCATGTGGCTGGAGGTGCAGTGTGGTCACACTGCATCACTGAAAGGCCCCATGAGAAGAACCAGTCTCCTGGAGCTGCTCACACTTTCACTTTCAGTGACCACACCAGCTTTCCAGGATGAACCTCAGAGAAAGCTTCCCTCAAGTTTCCAGTAGGAATAGAGGAAACTGAGGAGGCACTGACATCTATGTCCACCTGGCTCCATTCTCCTTTTCATGAAAAGAACATCTGCCCTCAGGAGAAGAGCAGAGCCTCACCAGCTTGGGTTTCAAAGGCATTTCCCTTGCCTGGGGCAAGGGAAGGCTCCAACTCTAGCCCTGTCCTTTTACCAGGGAGGAGGGAAATATCTACCTCCAGGTCCCTCTGCACTTCTAGTCACACCTGAGGAGGAGGAATGAGAAGGATTTGAGGAAGTCACAGCTCAGGGTGTCAGGCTCACTCACTAACTGGTCTCAGGATGAAAGAAGGCTTCCCGCACTCCATGCCTCCCCCTGCATCTCTAGGACCTCCATATACTAACAGCAGGTTTCAGCAGGAGGAACTGCAAGTCTCAGCCCTGAGGAAGAAGAAATTCCTATGCAAACCAAAGTCACCAGCCCTTCAAAAACAAATACACCACATTTTCACAGCATAACTCTGAGCCAAAAACATATAAAAAGTAACTCTAGAGGCCTAAAGGCCTCAGTAACTTTTTCCCAGTACATCATGTCCACATCAGGACTAAGTGTGAAAGATGCACTTAAAAAAAAAAAAAAAAAAAAAAAAAAAGCATCATTCGAAGAGACAGAGACAGCCCCAGAATCATCCTGAAATACACAGTGATGGGAGGCTGCCCAGCTGAGAAAGAGAAACGACTATGGTTAATATGCTAAGGTTCTAATGGACATGTAGGGGAAATGTAATAGGAACAGAGAGAATGTGCAGTGTGGAGAGACAGAGCAAGCTTGAGAGCCAGGTTCCGACGTGGCAGAGGTAGTGCAAGGGTAAGGGCAGGACTTCAAAATCACTCTGGTCCTTATGGACCTGGATCTAAAGTGAAAGGCAGACAGCATGCAGGAACCGATGAGGGATGTAAGGAGGACAGTGGAAACTCGGGTGGGAACACAAACGTGAAGATCAGATGTTATAAAGAGTACTAACCTGAGCGGGCATTCTAGGCATGGACTCCTCAGGACATAGACTGGGCAATGGCCAGGAAATAATCCGTGAGAAAAGGGATTCGAAAGAGCCATTTGAAGTGAACTCAACGAATTCTGAGAAAACACGGAGAAGCAATTCAGAAACCTGCAGAGAAGGTGAAGCAAGGGATTTCATTAAGTTTCCAAAATCATGCAGGAATCCTGCAGCTGAAAATTACAGTGATGAGCTCCCAAACATGCAAGCAGAACTGATCACTCGGAGGAAAGAATCAGTGAGCTCAAACACAGTTCACTTAACACATTAAAGAGAGGAGAAACTAATGGAAGGAAGAAAAACAGAGTAGGACATTTGGGGAAGGAATACGAAAAACTGTCCCATAAGATAAATAGGTTCTCTCATCAGCAAACTTTGAAACAACGCTGAAACTACCAGAGTAGAAAATGGGAGTGAATAAATGGGTCAAATGTCACTGTGGAAAACAAAGTAGAAAATCTTGATGAGATATTACCTAAGTATGTTACCTAAGTAAAATCATTGACACAAAACACAAATGCTAAAGAATTCCTACAACACAGCGCTCTTACTTTTCAACGAACAGCTCATGTCCATCAGAAAGATGCTGCATCCTTAATGACTAGTTGCCTCAGTCCCTTCAAAGGCTGTAAGTGAGGAGAAGGACAAAATACTTGTGAAAAACATAAACATGATCTCAAAGTCCATAAAGCCACTGATGAGAAGTCAGAACAGCCTCCTAAACCCACCTGTGCAAAGTGTGGCCGGAAAGCATCCTGCCCAAAGCAGAAAGAGACTACAGCAAGTTTTACAAGAGTGGTGACTTGCTGTGCAATGGTATGCATAAGCTGGCTTTCTAAATACCTGCCCTTGCTCCTCAAGTCACATCAGATACACTAAGAGGTCTATTCTGCCGCTATTTTATACTTTTCATGAGGGAAAAATAAAAGCTTCGTAATTGCTACCAAAGAGAGGGGGATCGCAGTGCCAAGGAGCAGCTCTCTGTTGGGTCATCACCTGGAGGTTTTCCAACTCTCATTTAGCTTGACTTCCTTTCCTTCCCATTTCTATCAGGACATCTAATTCACCGAGAGTCACCTTTCCTTTCCCAGAAGGTTGCCACTCAGTACAAATGAGTGCTGGTGTTCCTTTTAGTGCCTCCTTGGACTTTATCATGCCGATACCTGTGGCCATTATCTCGTCTTCAGTGGTAGGCTGATAGGCACCCCATAACAGCAGTTCAATGGGAATTCTGACACTGATTAGTTTTAACAGCTGTCCCATTCCCAGGATTGTGGTCAGTATAAAAATGAGATTTCCTGGAATCCTTATCTTTTGTTCCCATATTTTTGCTGTTGCATTACAGTTGCACATAATGGTGAGATATGTTGTTACATGTTCATACATGTATGCAATACAACAGTATAATTTGGGCAACATCTCCACAGCACCCCACCCCCTACCACCCTTTGGTCCCTTTTCTCTCCTGTTCTGTCTCTGATTTTCATGAAATCCACCCCATCTCTCTTTTACTTTTCCCTCTCTATCTTCTGCAAATGAGAGAAAACATACTGCTCATATTTGCACATCGAAGTTCTTCAGGGATGTTGGTGTGCAGGTTTTTTCCTTGATGCATCCTTATCCAGTTTGGGTGTCTGTGCAATACTAGCTTCATAAATCTGGAATGTGTTTCATCCCTTTCTATTTCATGGAGCAATTTAAGGAGTTTTGGCATTAATTCTTCTTGAAAGGGTTTTGGTAGAACTCTGCTGGGAGTCCATTCAGGCCTGGGTTTTTCTATGTTGGAAGGTTTTCTTTTATTAATGCTTTTATCTCATTACAAGTTACTGGTCTGTTTAGGTTTTCTTTTTCCTCTTGATTTAGTTGTGGCAGATCATATTTATCTAGAAATGTATTCGTTTCTTCTAGGTTTTCTAATGTATTGGAGAACATGTTTTCAAAATAGTCCATAATGGGTTGCTGGATTTCTGTGATACCTCTGGTGATTTCTTTTCTTTCTTTTTTCTTTCTTTCTTTTTTTTTTTTTTTTCATCTCTAAATTTGTCCATGTGGCTTTTCTCTGTTTTTCTCTTGGTTATGTTTTCATTGAGGTTTATCCATCTTGTTTATATTTTCCAAGAAACAACTCTGTTTCATTGATCCTTTGTATTGCTATTTTTTATTTTCACATTCATTAATTTTGGCTCTGATTTTAATTCTTTCCTTCCTTCAATGTTTGCTCCTCGGAAATAGCCTGAGTGGTAAACCATGTCCCATTTACAATGTGCATGAGGGGGCTTCTTCAGTAGAGGGCACTGAAGGGACATTGCAGGAAGAAGAGGCCTCTTAGGGCTAAGCTACTGCATCATTGCTCCCTGAGGCTGCTGTGAGTCTGCACCAGGACAGCACGGATCAGGTGATGGGATTCTCAGATACCTAGGAAGACTTTGGTCCCCAGCAAAAATTTCCCAACTCTTTCCAAGCTGATCTTAGGTGATGGTGCCTTAATGGCAAATGGTCCAACTGTGGTGGGAGGCACGTGGCTCTGAATTCAGGACCTGGCAGTCCCTGGCCCCACCCCTGTCCACCTTCCTGTGACTGTAGAGCTGAAGCCCATCAAGTCTTTTATCTTGGAGGAAAATTTCCAGGATATTAAGGAAGAACCAAAACAAGTCAGGTTCCTGGCACAGAAAGGAAAAGCATGGGTTTTGAAAAGTGGTTTCTAGAGTAAGGCTTAGGCACCCTACTTTTCTAAAGTACCCTGGTTGAGTTTAGGGGTGCAGGTAAGCAAGATCCATCACTTGGGCCTGAGGTCAGAATTTAAACTGCTGCTTGCTTGCTGTATGCACTTTATAAAACCCTTTGTTGGTTTTCTTCACCTATGATATAAGACCATGGGGGAGGGTGGGTTCAGTAGGGTCATGCAACCAAAGCCCAAGAGCTCAGCACGGTGCCGAGAACATAGCAGGTCCTCAATCTATGGTGATATTATTATTATTAAACTACTGGTGTGGGATGTTTTTTAGCCATGTTGTGTAGACTTTGGTGGTTTGGTGGCTTTGTTTTCTTCTTATAAATGCTTTTGTGAAATGTTTTGGTTGGACTTAATTTAGGACATTTCATTCACATTTGAATAAATTGACATTTGAAGAAATTAAATCAATCAGTCATTAAGGACATGGCATCTTCGTGATGGATAGAGGCAATTCAAGGAAGAGTAAGGATGGTGTCCTTTAGAAATGCTTTAGGATATATTTTTTTGGGTCAATAAACACCATGCTTACGTTTTAAAAAGTATTTTGTTAGGTCTGCTTAGTTTCTACATTTTTGTATTCTTGTAGAATTTTACCTCATTTTAGTATTTGTTTATGAGAGAACCTATTTATCTTGAGAGACATCATATAGTGCTATGCTTCAAAATTTTCAGCTGTGTAAATCCAGATGCTTGGGTGAAGCTGCTATGGTGTGAGGGAAGCCATTCCTGATAGGTCATGTGCCAGTAAGGCAAAATCAGCACATGGGAAATCTAGGTTTGTCAGGGAGGCCATGTATGTATGGGCACATACACTGGGTGACAACCTCAAAAGCAGATACTGGAATGATCCCTGGTGAACGTGTTGGGAAGCTATGGAGGCCCTGCAAGGCACAATGACTTCTTCAGGGTCAAACACACAACCAGAAGGAGGGGATGGTTCTGAGCCAAGCTCTATGTCCCCAAAGCAGGGCAGCTGGCTATACCCAGGCCTGTCTGGGGATCTGACTCAGGGTGTGTTCATGTAACTGTGTCCATATGTGCATGTGTCATGGGAAGAAGGAAATAGCCCACATCCCAGCGGTCCTTGGGAATAATCTTGTGTGAGAAAAGGACGCAAGTTAGGAGTCCCCAAGGGAAGTGACATCACTTCTTTGTGAGGTCACTTCCTTGGCAATGGATCACACTGGACTTGGGACCCTAGTACCTAGGCAACCACTGTCCAGATAGAATCCCAGTCTGCTCACTGGTGTTAAGACAGTAAACCAGAGCCATGAGTTCTTATTGTCTATTGATCTATGTATGCTCAGGTCTCAGTGAAGCCCTGAATAAGGGTGTCTCTGCAGTGTGGAGGTGCTGGGTGAGCCCTGGGTCCCAGTGACTCTTGCAATTTTTCCCAAGAAAACCAGAGGTAAGATAAGACAGGTCACTGCATGTGACAATTGTATAGCTCAGCACTCAGATTCCCCCTTTCAACAGCCCCAGACCTTCACCTTGTGTGTGTGTGTGTGTGTGTGTGTGTGTGTGTGTGAGAGAGAGAGAGAGAGAGAGAGAGAGAGAGAGAGAGAGAGAGAGAAATCCCCTAAGAATATAGAGGGAAAATCTGTTTTATTTTTTCTTGTCTGTATGACAGTGATTCATTTTGGAGATGGCCACTGTTTCCATGTCCCTCTTGGATTCCCCAAACCTAGGGTGAGGATAATAAAGATTCAAGAGCTGATGTGTCCTGTGAGTGGAACCTTGACAGAACTTGTCCTGCAGGAGCTTGAGAATGGCCTGCTGCCTGCCCTGTAGAAGGAAAACATCTCCTGTGTCCAGGAGTTTTGTACTCCTACCAAAATTGGACCAGTACCCAGAAGGTGCTGGAGCTCTTCTGTAAAAGGTGTGTGTCACCCCCAAGCTCTGGCTCATGGTCATTTCCTGGCTTGGTGTTGGGATCTCAGGCATCACTGTGCACTTCGGTCAGCTCTGTGGAAAGTAGGGTTTTCAGAGGAGAACCTGCCTGGGAGTTTAGAAACCCAAGCAGGATGAGGTCTAGGAGTGTTTGCCTCAGGCCTGGTCATGTGGAGCAGACTGCCAAGGGCTCTGGCCTGCCCTGTGGGCCTGTCCCCACAAAGGAGAAAGTTCTCTGCCTCTAGCGTCAGTACTCCAAGGCCTCAGGAAAAGCAGTTTTCACATTTGGGAAGGAGTCTGTGCATTGCATCTGGGAGGGTTCCTGACCTGCATGTAGTCAGAACTGGGATCCCAGGGGTGAACAGAGAGGGTCCTGACCCTGAGGTTGCTAGGCAGTAGGTGGTTGGGTAAATTCATGGTTTAAATATATGTGAAGCACATACCATTGGCAGATCCTTGGCCTGTCATTTAGGAAGCAGTGCAGACAGACCTCCCAGCCCTCTTCAGCTTCATTATTGTCAGAAAGTTAGTCAAGCCCACCAGGTATCTAGGCAGATGAGGGGCACAAATGAGGGGCACAAGATTCCCTGCAGAAGCCCGAGGTCTGGGGCTTAACTTGTAGAAGGAACGTAATGAGTTGTGGTGGAAATCTGGATCCCTCCCCATCACAGCCAGTCCCACATATCATTGTCCACACTATTTTCTACAGAGGCTGGACAGCAAGTGTGGGGAGTTCCCTACCCACACCCGTGCCTCCCTGGTTTGCCACCTTTCCTGTGCTGTATGTGACGTGCCTGGCCACTCTTTGGGAAGCCCACCATGCAAGAGACCTTGCCAGTTTCCTTGAAAGGAGAGGTCCAGTCCCTTATGGCTCCCTGTCTCACTCCAACTCCACCTTGCCCTCTGCTCTAGCATTGAATGTAGCTGTACCTCTGTTCAGAAGATGTCCTGAGGTCCCAGGACTGGACAACCTGAAGCTTCTCAGGACCTCCCAGTTGCTCTCATGCCTCAATCAGAGGTGAACTTCCACATCCCGAGACCCCTTACATAGCAGGAAATCACAGATCCCAGTGCATCTGAGCCTTCTGAGGACAGGCCTGTGGTGGTGACTGAAGGTGTGTACAGAGGAATGTGTGCTGGCGTCACTGGGATCTGGCATCTGATGTCAACCCAGACAAGCGTGACATCCTGCAGCTGGTGGACCCTCATTTGGGAAGATGTCCTTTGTGGGGAGAGGGGCAGGGCTATTCTCAAGGCAGTGTGAACTGGAAAAGGCGCAGGGAAAGGCAGTCGTGTAGGGGTGTTTCTCCTGCAGCTCTAGCACCACCTCAAGTAACAGATCTGCCTCTAGCAGCAGTGGCCCAGTTTACCTGCTTCCTTTTCAGGCAGTATATTACCAAATTCCCTGTGATGGAGGAAGAAGAGCCCTCAAAACTGGAGGTTGGCCCAATTCCAGGAGAGACTGAACCACCAGTGGCCACTGTGACCCTTCAGGAAGAGGAGGCAGCTCAGCTGCCACTAAGCAGGCCAGAGGACATTGAACCTTAACTTCAGGTTGGTATAGATGGTGATCCAAACTGCCATCCCATCCTAACCAAGAGACTCAGCTTTCTTGACAGCAGCATAAATTTCAGGCACTGAAATGCCAGAGGCGGGGTGTGCAGAAACTATGAGGCAGCACCCCTCCACTTCTCCTGGAACATTTTCCTGCTGTCCTCGTTCCAAATTCCTCTGTGGCATCTCCACATGCGAGCTCTGAGCATTACCCAGTGGTATATCCCCCCACAGCTATCCTGGCCGCCCCCTGTGTAATTGTCTATTTTATTTTTGTGATTTTATTTTAGTGTTTTTCATTGTTTGGGATGCATCGTAAGTATTTTCAGTAACAAGCTTTTATATGGACCTAAAAGTGCTCATCCATTCACAGGCTGTGCCACCACCAGCACTATGTAGCTGAGGCTGGAGCCCCGGCGAGCACATGGGTCCTGCGTGGGAGGAAGGAGGCTTAGAGGTGAAGCGATTCAGTCATGAGAGCCTTAACACAGTCAGTGACTTAATGCCCTGGCAGGGAGAAGAGGCAGTGTCAAGGAAGGGGACGCCTCCACCATCCGCAAGACTGAAGGTGCAGGCGGCCCTGCATAGTCCTGTGGGGCAAGGGTGGAAGTGGATAGCGGCCACGGTCAGCATTCCTCAGCAGTGTTTCACAGCGTTGATCCACATTGGAGGTGGCCAGCAAGCAGGGGCAGCGTCGGGATGCGGGAGCAGAGGCTTGGATCTGTGGGGAAGACTACATCAGTGAGCCTCCTGGTCCGAAGGCAGTTTGGGAGTCAAGTTGTACGGTGGCAGCATGGAGACTCGGCCTCAGGCTTTAAGGACGGCCACAGAAAGAGGTGATGGGCAGTCCAGCCTTGGCCTTGGGCACCTGTGGAGGCGTGGGTGTTTGGAGTCCTGTTAGGGCAGCGGTGGCAAAGGCAACTGAGGAGCCTGGAGGCGGCAGTGGCAGGCAGGGGGTCCAGTTAAGAGTGTCCTCATCCTTGGTGGTGTCAGGAGTCCAGTTATAGTGCAGTGGTGGTGGGGGCATTGCAGGTGGCCATGTGGGGACTCCAGTGGCCACAGCGTGGAGCTCCGGGGCTACGACTGCGACAGCTTGGGGCAGCAGGGATCAGAGTCAGAGGCCAACTGGAGGCTGGGGTGGCCTCTGTGGTGGCTGCTCCAGGCCACTGGTCTTCCTGGCAGAGCCTGCCTGCTCAGGAAGCAGGACCCGGGAGGCTTCGGTACCCAGACAGCCTCTGAGGACCTTATGCTGCCCAGGCCGGCTGCGCCTGGCACTGGCCTTGAGCCCAGTGGGTGGCTGCTCGCCCCACCCCTGGTTCACCCTGCCCCTCCCTGGGTTGCGGCCTCTGCAGGGGGACTAGGCCAGAGGCCATCTGGGGCAGCCTGTGGAGAGGACACCACCCTCCCCAGCCGCATCTCCCTGGGCTGTGGGGGCAGAGCGCGGGGGTGGGGGCCTTGCAAATCCTCAGCCTCCAAGCGCTTCTCTGTGGCGGGAGGAGGGTGGAGGGCGTGGGCGGCAGAGGGAGCCCGAAGGCGAGGAGCCTCGGTCTTGGTCTTCTGCCGCCCTCTGCCGCAGAAATGCGCTCTGAGGATGACGATTCCTAGGTCCTGCGCTCTGTCCCCACAGCCCCCGTAGGGTATGGCTAGGGAGGTGGATTTCCTCTCCCCAGGCCGCCCCACCTGGCGGATGGCCTAGTGTCCCTGCAGAGGCCGTGTGGGGGATGGGGCGAGCAGCCGCCCTCTGGGCCCAAGGCCACTACCAGGCGAGGCCCACGTGGGCAGCATAAGGTCCTGGGCAGCTGTCTGGGTACCATTGCCTCCCGCGTCCTGCTTCCTGAGCAGGGTGGCTCCGCCAGGAGCAAGACCGAGGGCCAGGAGCCCCCACCACGGAGGCCATCCCAGCTACTGGGTCGCCAACTGGCTCTGAAGCCCACTGCCCCACGCCCTCGTCGCCACAGCCAGACTGGGGCTCCTAGCCACAGTCACTGGACTCCCCACGTGGTCACCGGATGTCACCATGCTGCCACTACAGCCCGACCCCTCTCACTGCTGCGGGATGAAGACGCTCTGGGGTGGACGCCTCTGTTGCCGCCACCCCGTTTCCGGACTCTACTGGTGCCACCGCCACCGCGAAGCAACGGGACTCCCAAACCCCGGCTGGAGCAGACGCTGCCCACCCAGGCCCCAAGGTCAATGCGCTCCACCCCACACCTGGACCCTGACGCCCTATTCCCGATGCCCGACGCCCATGCAGCTGTGCAGCTGAGTGTTGCTGCTGCCACGGCCAGACTCTGGGGCTCAGGGTGCCGTCACCAACTCCAACATGACGCCCCGATGAGACACTCAGTAGTAGACGCCAACGGTATTGCAACTGCATGGGGACTCCTGTCAGCACAGCAGGATGAAAACTCTCGTGACTGCATGTCTCTGTGGCCACTACCACTGCTTCAGGAATCTTCCACTGCCACCATGACCATGCTGGAGCGTGTCCCAAACAGTGGCTGGACGTGACACCTCCACAGCCACCCCATGCTAGTGCTCAACTCCCACCTCACAAGCCTGACGCCCTGCACCCAAAGCAGCTGCACCTTGCTGCTGTTGCCGCTAGACACGGCCAGTCCATGATGCTGCTGCAGTGACTCCACCTAAGGCTGCTGCTGAGCCACCGAAGATGGCAGGAGCTGCAAGTTGTGCATTCTCCATCAGAGTCGCCTCACCAGCGTCCACCCCCTGCCACCTGCCTTTCATCCTCCAGGACCAGCCACCAGCTTTTCTGGGCCCTAGAGGAGTTGTGGTGCTAACTCAGGGACCTCATCCAAGGAAAACAAGTGAGTATTTAAATATAGGCTGCAGTCTTCACCCCGCACAGTAGGCTGGGCTAAGTGGGTCCAGTACCCTGGTGAGGGGCCGGCAGAGCCTGGGGGCTGCTGGCCTGGTCTGGATCTTGACCCTGTGGGCAAGCTGGAGAGGATCTCTGGCTGCTCTGGGAGCCCAGCCCTGAGAGCATCTTCTGGTCCTTTCTCCTGAGCTTCCCACCCTGTCCCCTTACCCTACTCCCCCACTCCTCCCTGAATATGAGACTCTGGGATTAGTAGGGATTATGCTGTCAACTTGTTTAGTGCTTCCAGAGGCAGGGCTGTCTGGGCATTGGGCCTCTGGGCTCTGAGCTTCTGGGCAGCCATTGAGACCCAGGTACACTGCAGCAATCTGGGGACAGTCAGACTGGCCAGATCCACCCACCTAGACTTGGGCAAAAAAGCCTCTTGAAAAAATATACTCCTAGATGTACCAAATTTAGCCTGACGTTGACTTCTTCCAGACATTATCAAGAAAGGAAAAATTAAGTGAGCAAGTTTTGTCTTGCTAATGAGTAGTGTGAGGAGAGGCAAAACCTTGGTTTTGCATCTTATAAAATAAAGATGGTGAGCGTGGTAAGCCATGGGTAATTTAAGGTGTTGAGCACTACCTCAATCTGGGAGCCAGGTAGGCATTTGGCATGATTTCAATGAGAAATGTATGAGGATTAAAATGAAACACTTAGAAATGCACCTTTGGAGCACAACTGACCTGTGAGGCAGGGAGTTGAAATTTACTCATGTTTTCAGATGAAATGATAATATATGGAAGATCATAAGGCAAGGCATGAAATTATGGTTCAGGCTCATGAAATGATAGACTGTTTTCAAATTTGTTTCAAGTTGCATTGAGATAAATCTGTGTAGTCTAAGCCTCCTGGGGTATCCCCCACCTCTGCCACACACACATGGAGCAATGTCCACAATTTTTTACTCTTCTTAACAGTGTCAACCCAATATGTCAATATATGTATATACACATACACAGATGTACATTATGCAACAGTTTGTTCCTTTTGAGCTGTTTTGGGACATTCTGAAAATAGAATCTCATATTTTCATGTGCATTCTTTTGCAGATTTACCCTTAATTTGCAACCCTTCAACTGACCATGAGGAAGAAGGAAACACCAGAGAATTTTGAGGATCAGAGGGACACCCTGGTGTGTCCCTGGTGTGCTCACTCTGGGCATGTCCAATGCTGGAGGGAACATCAGCCTTGCTTTAGCCACTGGGGGCTGGCTGAGCAATGCAGAGTGAAAGATAAACTAACCAACAGGACAAATGGACTGTTCATCCTCTACTATCAACACTGTGATGTATTGCCACTGCTTACTTCTTGCTAATATCCTTAGTCCTTTCCTGGGACTGATAACAATCAAACACATAACCAACAATATCAGAAAACTGGCCAATGTACCCGTTTAAACCTGAAAGGGCATTAAGGCTTAGGATCCAAGCTCACCCTTCAGAGGATGGTTTTCTATTTCTAGTGGATTCAGAATCTTCATTGACATAGTAGGGATGATGCTCTTAACTTGTTTATTGTTTTGATGTTTGTCACCCTTTTACATTCAAGCCATTGCATCTACTCTAGAAGCAGCTGTTTAAAAAAAAAAAGAGAGCAACTAAGATTGTGACATTGTATAAAGCTTTAAGTCAAGAAGATAATGATGTTCTCTGATTTAAATATTAAATAATCAGCTCCAATGGGGTTCATGATGTAATCCCCAGAAGACCCCAAAATGATGCAGTCCCAAAAAGATCCCCCCCTTCATTGTAACATATATATTTTTTAAAAGCCTGCAGGATTTCTAGAGAGCTTATTGTGAATTACTTTGTAAAGTGATTCTTCTTCCTATTATAGCTGTGAAAAATTATTTCAGGTAATGCAGCCGATGCCCGTCTACAGACCTCACTGTGAGTAAAAAGGGTCTAGAATAGTTCCTTTCTCCTAGAACTGGTTGGATCCCAAATCTGCTGCCTCAGAATCTGCATTGCAACCACATCTCCCAGGTGACTGATATGCACTCCTGAGAAGTACTGGCCAGGTGCTGCCTTCCTGGCTCCATCCCGTTAACCTGGTGTATTCCTGTGTGAAAGAAATATCAAAGTTGACAATCAAAATGGAGTCACTGTGTCAACCCTAACAATGACAAAAAAAGTAAATCCAGCTGGGAGATTACAAGGGAAGCATTCTTCTGCATGTTTGCCTGATAGTAACTATCACAAAAGACTCTGCCAAAACCTAGGACATGCAAGAGGCCACTACAACCTCATATGAAGAATACTTCTCCAGGACATTGCTCAGCAACCATCTGTCCAACCTGAGACTGATGCCATTCTTTTTATTAATCATTTGTGATCAAGGACTATTATTTCAAAGTGTTTGCTGTAATCCTCAGTTTTGTATTTAAAGACCTCTTTGAATCTGCCCATAGTTGACATGGCACACGAGTTCCCATTGCTGTACTTTGCTGTTCCCAAATACATATCCTTATTCTTTGGGGACTCTTTTCCTCTGATTTTTTTAAAAACATTTTTAGCTGTAGATCATAGTATATTTATTTATTTATTTATTTATTTTTGCGGTACTGGGGATCGAACTCAGGGCCTTGTGTTTGCGAGGCAAGCACGCTACCAACTGAGCTATCTCCCCAGCCCTATTTATTTTTTTCATGGTGCTAAGGATTGAACCCAGTGCTAGCAAGTGCTCTACCACCCAGCCACAACCCCTGCCCTCCCTCTCTGATTTTAAAAAAGATTGATACCTGTTTTGAATGAAATTCTTCAATTTTCCTTATAAATTTAGGTGGAAGTTACTTTCCCAGCAACCACCAGAGACCCAGACAAAAGGACAACATCTAGGGACACATCTGCATGGGACCTCACCAACAGGGGTTGACTAGCCAGCACAGTTCCAATGACACAATCACAATGTGAAAATTCAAGAGATTTTCAATTTTTAAATTTTTTTTTTTTTTTTTTTTTTTTACTTTCAGATCCTCAAGCTTGGCAGGGTGACCAGAGAGATGTAAAGAGTAGTCCTTCATTAGTTCTCATGTAGCAATAGTACATGCATGCACACAGGAGAGGACTTCCCTATTTTTGGGTCTTTCAGGTGGGGTTACTTTCTGTTGTGTACTCCAATCAACTCTGGTGGCAAAGGAAGCTGAGCAGTGTAGCACGAACCTGGTATTAAAACAGGGCTCTGCAGAAAGATTTCTTTTATCTCGGTCACCCTAGGTAGCAATCAACTATTAGCATTCCATTACTCCTAAGAAAATTGACCCTTAGAAGCCTAGGCTGATGGCTAAGGCCTAATCACTTGGACCAAGGAGATAATAAAACCCTCAGGAAAGCCCATCCTACATATGGTAGTATTCATGTTAGGGTAACTAGGATCAAAATGCCAATGAACACATGGAAGAAATTTAGAACCTGGCTCTCACTAGCCTCCCAGCCCAGCAAGTGTCCTTCTCACCAATCCATGTCTTAATCCTTTGGGAGTAGATGCATCCTCTGGGACTGCTCAGGGATTATGGCTAGTGGGTAGTCTCAAGGCAAGTAGCATGTAGTAGCCCCATTTCAGCATTGTCACTGAGTTTTGGGGTTCTTCTGGAATAATGCTTCTCAAATTCTAATGTGTTATGTGCCTGTGAATTATATGGCAATCTTGCTAAAATTCTGATTCACAAGTTCTGGGTTGGGTCTTGAGATTCTGAAATTTAATGTATCTCCCAGAGATGCAGATGCTGCAGGTCCACAGGCCATATTTACATTTAGTGAGACTCTACCAAGTGCCAAGGAAGCTAGGGCTTTCAAATGTATTAACTATACAGTGTGAGCCTGAGTCCAGGCCTCAGTTAGCCAAACCTAGAAAGATGTTAGCACTTCCAAGGCAACACACTGACCCCCAGCTAATTGTTAGTGATTTTAGCCAGCTCAAGTCTTGATTTAATCCTCCTTAATTTAGTCCACATTGCCATGCTTGTTCCCCAGGTTCTGCCAGTGCACACTGATGAGGTGTGCAACTTTCTAATGTACAGACTACCTCCTTGTAGAATGCCTTTGCTTCTGCATCTGGCCTATGCGGGGATCTAACTCTCCTTGGATGGCTGGGGATTCAGTATGGGGTCTTGGGCATGCTATGTATTCACTCTACCATGAAGCTATACCTCCAATCCCCAGGATCTAACTCTTATTATGAAATAAGGTTCTGAGTTCTGAGGAGGACCAACATCAGTTTAGCAGACATCTGGCCTAAATGTAGTTGTCTAGTCAAAGGAAGGCCAGTCCCCTTAGGCACAAGTGTGGCTTCTTATCTACAAATTTTCAGGGAATCAAAATTCTCAGCATCTGCCCAAATGTTCTTTCTCCATGTCTCAGGGTCCATCTGCTTCCATATCAGTGCCCTTTCCTTGGAGTTAGAAACCTAGCTTGGCTATAAACTTAATTGACATTAAATTCAGCAATACTTATTATAGGTCCTTGGCTTGGCACTCAGCCATATCCGCCCTGCAACTATAGGAGGTGAGGGACTCCTTTAAAACTATCACCAAGTCATTCGGGTTCCATGGATGTTCTCAGCTGGGAAGTTTCACTTTTTTTTTTTTTCAATTTATTTCTGACTTTTGTATTATTATTATTTAGTTTTTAATTTTTAATAGACTGCATTTTGATTCCTTGTACACAAATGGGGTACATAATTTCGTTTCTATGGTTGTACACAATGTAGATTCATATTTCACTTTTGATCTCAATTTGTTTTTACTGCCTTTGCAGTCTAACCATCTTCATAATTTATATTGTTGCCATAGAAACCAAACGTCACAGGCACTTGAATTCCAAGAAGCTTGCCCTCCAACTTCAGATCATTCTGAAGGTAATTGGTGTGATCTGATGCCAGCGCATGTGTGCAAACCGCTAACAAATTTGATGAAAGGAATCCAGCAAAGTCTTATAGTTACTGCCCCTGTGGGGAAAGTAGAGAAATTGGATGTGAAAGAAGGAAGTGCAATTCCATTTTAGCTGCAATGTTTCATGTCTTTTATTGCAATACAAAGTTTGAAGCAAAGGCGAAAAAAGTTAGCATTTATAAATCCTATAGAGCAAAGATTTTTTATTATATTATTGTATTTTCCATTTAAAAAAAAATTTACCAGTCTTTATTCCCTACAGAGCATTATGATCTTGAAGGGTTTAATCTCAGGATGTAGGTTGATAGAAAACTGAGAAAGGAATTAATAAAACCATTACAAGAAGTAAAAATGCACACAGAGAAATCACTACATGGTACAGAACTCAATTTCATAAAAAGAAAAAGCTGTCTTTTTCTTCCTCTGGTACCCATTTGTACTTTGCCAGAGTCAAATACTAGCCTCTTAGGAATACTTCCAAAGATATTTATGTGCTCCCAAGCACAAACCTATGTTAATTCTATAATATAGAGATTATTGGGCATATTGCTTTGTTCACTATAGAATACATCTTAAAGATGATCTCACATCAATACATAGATCTCCCTTTTATGACTTCTTGGTATTGATATGCCATAAATTAATCCATTATACCCTCTGGGTAGATATTTCCTATCTTGCTATTTTCTGCTACTAGAAATCAAGTGAAATCTCATACTTCTCTGCAAAAGTCATTTTGCCCATATTTGAGTATCTACACAGAATAAATTCCTAAAAGAGAAATTGCTGGAAAAAGGGATTTGTACATTTCAATTTTGGCAACTACTGTGAAATTGTTCTCTACAGAGGCAGTACTAATTTCTACAAAATATGAAGGTGCCATTCTCCTTGTCAAACAGTATGTAAACATACTTAATTATTTGGTCAATTGATATTTTCACCATCATGATTGGTGTCTCCATTTGTTCAGACACTACTCTAAATTCCTTTTCTACCTGTCCTATTCTTTGCCCAATTTTCTTTTTAGGATCTTAGAATTTTTCTCTTTCATTTATAGGAAGATTTTGTTTGCTTGTTTTGGTTTGGTACTGGGGATGGAACTCTGAGGTACTCTACTATTGGGCTATGTCCCCAGCCCTTTTAATTTTGAGTCAGGGTCTCACTAATTTTCCCAGGCTGGCCTTGAACTTGGGATCCTCCTGCCTCAGCTTTCTGAGTCACTGGGACTGCAGGCCATGTACCACCACTCCAGCTCAGGAAGTCTGAAATAAACAAGGAATTAACTATTTGTGACATTTGCTGCTGATAGATCCCCAGTGCAGTGTTTTTTGAACTTTTCATGGTATTTTCTTCCTACAAAGATAATTTTATTTGAAATAGTCATTATTTCCTATCCTAGTTTCTTGTGGAAGCCATAGACTTTCCCTATGCCGAATTTCTAGAGCAAGAGGTTTGCAATATATTCCAACTTAGCTGTAAATCACTTCATAACCAAGTCCATGCTTTCCTGTGAATGTGCCTGAAAAAATTGAAAAGTCAAGTTCTTAATATTGTAACTAGCTGCCAGAAATGAACCAATTCTAGCTTTAAATTCATACTTTTTACAATGAGAAGTTTACTGGGTTTCACAAAGGCTAAGGCTAAACATGCACTCTGCCACTAAGCTACACCCCCAGCCCTGTGTTAACACTAAGTATCAGTGTTTCTAGTTGGAAGAATAATTAAATAGCTGTATTAGTGTTCCTGGGCTGCAAGGAAATCCCACGGCCTCACCTTCAGAAATTTGTTTCCCATACTTCTGGTGGCTGGGAAGCCCAAGATCAAGGTGGGTTTCTCCCTGATGCTTCTCTTCATTTGCAGGTTGCTGCCATCTCCTTGTGAGTTCACAGGCCCTTTTGTCTGTGCACACAGACAAAGAAGAGGGAGCAAGTTTCCTGGCATCTCTTCTTCTAAGGACACCGCTCTGTCAGATCAGGGTCTTGTCCTTATGACGAGACCTCTTTAGTGGCCCCATCTGCACACTGGGCATTAGGGCTTCTGCATGTGAAGGTGGGAGTGAGGACATTCCAACACTCAGCCCATAACTATGGCTCACTAAGCTGTCAAAGTGAAGGGGATGAATCAGGTCAGGAATGAGTCCACACTGTAGTGGCTGTTAAACAGCAGTAAGTGGAACTCAGATGAGAATCTGTCATGTAACCTAAGGAGCTTACATTTTAGTTTATTTTGAGATGTGTGCGTAGGGATCTAACCCAGAATCTTGGGCATGCTAGGCAAGTATCTACCACTAAGTTACACAACTGGAAAACTCATAGATTTTTTTTTTTTTTTTTACATGGTTTAGAGGTGGTTTAACAATCCCAAACACGTTATTTCCCATCAGTTTTTAAAAGCTATTTAGTTTTGTTGTTGTTGTTTTGGTACAAGGTATTGAACCCAGAGGTGATTAACCACTGAGTTACATCCTCAACCCATCTTATTTTTTTATTTTGAGACAGGGCCTTGCTAAGTTGATTAGGACCTCACTAAGTTGCTGAGGCTGCTTTTGATCTTGTGATTCTCCTGCCTCAGCTTCCCAAGAAGCTAGAATCAGAGGTGTGGGCTACTGCAACCACAAAAAGTTTTGTTTTACTACTACTTTTAAATATATCTAGCCCTTCTAAATATATAGAAGGACTAGATAGTTCACATAAGAATGTGTCCACTATGCACACAGTACTGGGAACTAAAATTGCCCATGTAGCAAAGGTTATAATCTGAAGTATCTTCTTTTTTAGGGGACAGTACTTGGGATTGAACTCAGGGGCACTTGGCCACTGAGTCACATCCCCAGTCTTATTTTGTATTTGTTTTAGAGACAGGGTCTCACTCAGTCACTTAGCGCCTCGCTAAGACTGGCTTTGAACTTGGGATCTTCGGCCTCAGTCTTCTGAGCTGTCCGGAGCCGTAGGGCCACGCCCCGCCTTGCCACATGTTGAGCTAAGATGGCGCCTGCCAGATGCTGGCGGGGCGTGCCTCTCCTGCGCACCGGTATCAGGCTAGATCGCCCGGTGCTTCATGACTGGCCAAGTATGCTTCCTTCTTCCAGCTCTGGCGCGCTCACAAGTTTTCCTTCGCGCGCTTTCCCCTGATTGGCTTTTGTACTTGATATTAACTGGGTTTATTCTCCTAAGAAACCAGACTTATTCAGGCTTTTGTTTTGTGTCCAATTCTCGTGTCTCTTGTCTCTCCCAATCCCTGCTCCCCCCTCCAGGTTCCTGTTGTAGTCCTGTCGGGACAGTTGGCGCCCAACTTGGGGCTCCGATAGGGGGAATTCGCGAAGGAAGAGGCGTTTATTCCTTTGGCGGAACAAAGGGAAAGCCAGTTCAAGAAGGATCGCCGGGGGAGCCTGCCCCGCCGCTCTTAAAGGTACAGTGACGCCTAATTATGGGACAAGAATTAAGTAAGCATAAAGTTTTTGTTAAGCAATTAAAAGAAGCCTTAAAGACACGGGGAGTAAAGGTTAAGAGTAATGATCTTTTTAAGTTTTTTGACCTTATTAAGGACACCTGTCCGTGGTTCCCACAAGAAGGAAGCATTAATATAAGAAGATGGAATAGGGTAGGAGATGCCTTGGGGGACTTTCATAGAACGTTTGGCCCAGATAAAGTTCCTATTACAGTTTTTGCTTACTGGAGTCTCATAAAGGAGCTTTTAGAACATAGAACAAACGATTCTGATATAGCAGCAGTGGTTACTCAGACAGAGGACATTTTAAAAGCAGCATCAAAACAGGATCTTCGGGAAGAGCCCTCCGAGGATAAGGGAGAGGTAGATCTTATTTCCCTTGAGAGTGAAGATGAGGAAGTTACAAGTCCCTTTCCAGATGCAGGCAGCACAGATGTTAAAAAGAAAACTCAACATCAGAACGAAGCTCCACCTAAAATTTATCCTTTACTGGCTTGTTTTAAAGGCCCTTCAAACGAGAATAAAATAGACAATGAGGAAGTTGATTGGGACCTCATAAATGAGGAAGCCTCAAAATATCATAATCCAGACTGGCCGCCTAAACAAGGACAGTTCGTTTTCTCACCTCCACCTCCCTATCGCATGCCCTCTGCTTCTATGGCAATGGTGGTAATAGATCCAAAGGAAGACCTTAAAGAAAAAATTAAACATTTAGAGGAACAAATAAAACTAGAAGAACAATATCAAGCTCTGATTACCAGGTTACAAAAATTAAAGATGAACAATGAGTCAGTGCCCAGTCCTGATGGATTTAAAAGGGATATTCGCCCCCAAATTCTACCTGGACAACAGTGTCCAAGAGGAGGAGTTCCCTTAATCAACGGAGATTTCAAACCCCCTCCTCTAAGTGCTTCCCCTGTTACTGAGACCAGGGATAATCAGGGACAACCCTGGAGGCACCACATTGGCTTTGATTTTATAGTCATAAAAGAATTAAAAACTGCTGTTTCTCAGTACGGGGCTACAGCGCCATACACCCTTGCTATTTTAGACTCCATAGCAGAAAATTGGTTAACACCACAGGATTGGAATACTTTAGTCAGAGCCACCCTGACTGGAGGTGACTTCTTGCTTTGGAAGTCTGAATATTTTGAAAATTGCAAAGAGATAGCTAAAAGAAATCAACAAGCGGGAAATGGGTGGACTTTTGATATGCTCACTGGAGTAGGTAATTTTGAAACCACGGACAATCAGATGCAGTATGACCCTGGAGCGTATGCTCAGATACCAGGCAGCAGCCACTAAGGCCTGGAGAAAATTGCCTGTTAAGGGAGAACATCAGCATGTCCCTAACAGGAGTCAAACAAGGCCCTGATGAGCTCTTTGCTGACTTTGTTCATAGACTTCTAACAACAGCTGGCCGTATTTTTGGCAGTTCGGATGCAGGTCTTGACTATGTCAAGCGACTTGCTTATGAAAATGCCAATCCCGCATGCCAAGCCGCTATAAGACCATACAGAAAGAAGACAGATTTAACAGGATATATTCGTCTGTGCTCAGATATAGGACCTTCTTATCAACAGGGCTTAGCAATGGCGGCTGCCTTTAGGGGACAGACAGTGAGAGACTTTCTTAATAATAAAGACAAAAACAAAAGGGCCTGCTTTAAATGTGGCAAGGGCGGACACTTTGCCAAAGACTGCAGATCAGACTTACAAAAAACTCTTGAGGCCAAGACACCTGGTCTCTGCCCTAGATGCAAAAGAGGAAAACATTGGGCTAATGAATGCAAGTCCAAAAGAGACAATCAGGTGAAAGACCCCAGCACCCCAGCTTGGCCACTGTAACGCCATTTCACAAAGTATATTACTATACCATAAGGCCGTGGAACAAACAAGTAAAAGTTCAGAGAACGGCCACTACCCAGAAAGGTTGCCAAATAGGATATCTGTGGTTGAACATCTGGCCTAAGGAGGGAACACGAGCTCATAAAAGAAACATCTTGTATCCTAGATAGAGCCACGTCAGCCAATATCTGATTTCCTCGTACCCGCGCTTTCTACCCGCGCTTTTCGAACCATGGCCTCATTTAAACTGACCAATGGGAACTCTGTCATTTAAACTGACCAATAGGAACTCTGTAACTATGCATCTCGCTTCTGTACCCGCGCTTTTTGCTATATAAACCCCCTGAAAACTCGGCCAGGCGCGCAAGTCTACCGAGAGACTTTGTCGCCCCAGGTACCTGTGTTTCTGAATAAACCTTTTGCCCTTTGCATCCGCACGAGTGGTCTCGCTGTGCCTTGGGAAGGGTCTCCCCAGACGTAAGACTCGCTACGAGGGTCTTTCATTTGGGGGCTCGTCCGGGATCCGGAGACCCTCCCCCAGGGACCACCGACCCATTCCTCGGGAGGTAAGCTGGCCAGCCTTTTGATTCTTGTCGCGTTTCGTGTCTGTCTTTGTGTCATCGCGCCGCGTTCGTAGGACTCAGCTGTGTCCCTCAGTATCAGGCGGTACCGTGGAGGAACCGACGGGCTCAGACTCCCGGCCGCAGCCCTGGAAGACGTTCCAGTGGCGTTCGGGGCCCAATACTCGGCCCGTCCGTATTCTGTGAATCCTGTAACCCGAGTCAGACTTTTTGGGGAAGCCCCAGTGTCTGAGGGATACGTGGTTCTTTTGGGAGACGAGAGATCTGGACTCTCATCACAGTCTCCATCCGAATTTCTGCTTTCGGTTTTACGCCGGAGCCGTGCAGCGAAGTTATTCTGTGTCTGTATCTGTCTGTGCTTTGTTGGACTAGTGTTTGGTGTGACTCTGTTCGAAATCATGGGACAGTCTCTTACCACCCCCCTAAGTCTTACTTTACAGCATTGGAAGGACATCCAGGCCACGGCGCACAACCTATCCGCGGACGTTCACAAAAAGAAATGGACTGCCCTTACCTCGTCAGAGTGGCCCACCTTCAATGTGGGGTGGCCACAGGGTGGAACTTTTACTCTTGATACTATTTTACAGGTCAAGGCCCGGATAATGGATCCTGGGCCTCAGGGCCACCCGGATCAAGTCGCCTACATTGTCACCTGGGAAGCCTTAGCTCGTGACCCTCTTCCATGGGTCAAACCCTTTATTACCCCAAAACCCCCTTCAGTCTCTTCCCTCACAGTCCCTTCCTCGTTCCCCTCTGTTACACCCTCTGCACCCTCTCTTCCCCTCCCTTTGCTTCCTACCCCAGCTCAGACCCCTGCTAAATCTTCCCTTTACCCAACTCTCACGAAACCCTTACAGGCAGAGAAAAAGAAACCAGTACTGCCGCCGGGAGAGGAACTTCTGGTTGACTTACTAGCGGAGGGACCACCTCCCTACCAGGAGCCTGAGCCACAACAACAGTTAGAGCAAGTTGAGTCCCCAGAGCCCCCAACCGATCCAGCCCCCTCCCCTATGGAAGGGCGGCTGAGAGGGCGCAAAGAGCAACAATCAAATTCTACCCAAGTCTTTCCTCTGCATACAGGACCTGGCGGCCAACCCCAATACTGGCCTTTTTCTGCATCTGACCTTTACAACTGGAAAAATAACAACCCGTCCTTCACCAAAGACCCCTCAATACTAACCTCTTTGATTGAGTCTATTTTAGTAACACACCAACCCACCTGGGATGACTGTCAGCAATTACTGCAAGCGCTGTTAACCACAGAGGAGAAACAGCGGGTCTTCCTGGAGGCTCGGAAAAATGTGCCCGGGGAGAATGGCCGCCCCACTCAATTACCCAATGAGATTGAGGCAGCATTCCCCCTGGAGCGTCCAAATTGGGACTTCACCACGGATGAAGGTAGGAATCACCTACGCCTCTATCGCCAGTTGCTCATAGCGGGTCTCCGCGGGGCCGGAAGACGCCCCACTAATTTGGCTCAGGTTAAACAGGTGACGCAGGGACCTGAGGAATCTCCTTCAGCATTCCTAGAGAGGTTAAAGGAGGCCTACCGTATGTGCACTCCATATGATCCAGAAGACCCAGGTCAGGCCACTAATATCTCTGTCTTTTATATGGCAATCAGCCCCAGATATTAGAAAGAAGCTAGAAAAGCTTGATAATCTTAGAGAGAGCACACTGCAAGATTTGCTGAAGGAAGCAGAGAGAATTTTTAATAAGAGAGAGACCCCGGAGGAACGGGAAGAAAGGCTCAGAAAAGAGGCAGAAGAAAGGGAGAACATAAGGGATCAGAAAAGAAATAAGGAGTTTAGTAGACTGCTAGCCACCGTAGTGTCAGGGCAGAAACAGGATAGGCAGGTAGAAAATCGAGGAGGCCCTCGGGTAGACAGAGACCAATGCGCCTATTGCAAAGAAAAGGGACATTGGATCAAAGACTGCCCGAAGAGACCAAAAGGGCCAAGGCGGCCTCGACCCCAAGCCTCCTTGCTGACGCTGGAGGACTAGGGAAGTCGAGGCCAGGAGCCCCCCCCCCTGAGCCCAGGATAACCCTTGAAGTTGGGGGGCAACCGGTCACCTTCCTAGTGGACACTGGATCCCAACATTCGGTATTAACTCGTACATCTGGACCCTTGAGCGAAAAATCGGCATGGGTCCAAGGAGCTACCGGAGGGAAAAGATATCAATGGACAACGGAACGGAAGGTACAACTTGTGACCGGTAAGGTCACCCATTCTTTCCTACATGTCCCCGATTGCCCATATCCTTTGTTAGGAAGAGACTTACTCACTAAATTGAAAGCACATATACATTTTGAGGGAACGAGAGCACACATCACAGGGCCCCAAGGTCAACCTCTCCATGTGCTCACTCTCAACTTGGAAGATGAGTACCAGCTGTTTGAACCCGAAAGGGATCAAAATTCAGCAATGACTAATTGGCTAAAAGAATTTCCCCAAGCATGGGCTGAAACTGGGGGTATGGGACTGGCCAAACAGCAGGCACCACTAGTAATCCCACTAAAGGCCACAGCAACGCCTGTATCCATCAAGCAATACCCCATGTCCCAAGAGGCTTATCAGGAAATCCGTCCTCATATCAAAAGACTGTTAGATCAAGGAATATTGGTGCCCTGTCAATCGCCTTGGAATACTCCCCTCCTTCCCGTGAAGAAGCCGGGAACAGGAGATTACCGTCCAGTGCAGGACCTCAGAGAGGTCAACAGGCGGGTAGAGGACATCCACCCTACGGTCCCCAACCCATACAATCTGTTAAGCGGGCTATCTCCTAGCCACACTTGGTACACAGTGCTAGATCTCAAGGATGCCTTTTTCTGCTTGAGGCTACACCCCGGGAGCCAATCCATCTTTGCTTTCGAGTGGAAGGACCCTGAACTGGGGATATCCGGACAGCTAACATGGACTAGGCTCCCCCAGGGGTTCAAAAATAGCCCCACGCTTTTTGATGAGGCTCTACACCGAGACCTAGCTGATTTTAGAATCCAGCACCCTACTCTGACACTGCTCCAATATGTTGATGACCTCTTACTGGCAGCAACTTTGGAGGAAAGCTGTAAGGAAGGCACTAAGGCCCTCCTGCAAGTATTAGGTGAACTGGGGTACCGGGCCTCCGCAAAGAAGGCCCAAATCTGTCAAAGACAAGTCACTTATTTGGGTTACCAAATAAAGAATGGGCAAAGATGGTTAACCGAAACCCGCAAACAAACAATCATGAACATTCCCACCCCCCAGAATCCCCGCCAGCTGCGGGAATTCTTGGGAACAGCGGGATTCTGTTGCCTCTGGATTCCAGGGTTTGCCGAAATGGCGGCGCCCCTATACCCTCTTACTTGACAGGGGACCCTCTTCATCTGGGAAGAAGCCCAGCAGAAAGCCTTTAAAAACATCAAGGAGGCCTTGCTAAAGTCCCCCGCGCTGGGATTTCCTGACTTAACTAAGCCCTTTGAACTGTTTGTGGACGAAAAACAGGGCTATGCCAAGGGGGTTCTAACGCAAAGACTGGGCCCATGGAGACGCCCCATAGCGTATCCCTCAAAGAAATTGGACCCAGTAGCAGCGGGATGGCCCCCGTGTCTCAGAATGGTAGCTGCTGTAGCTGTCCTAACTAAGGACGCCAGTAAATTGACTCTGGGACAACCATTGACTATCCTGGCGCCCCATGCAATGGTGGCACTAGTCAAACAGCCTCCCGATCGCTGGCTCTCCAATGCCCGCATGACTCATTACCAAGCTTTACTCCTGGACTCGGATCGGGTACACTTCGGGCCAGTAGTCACCCTAAACCCAGCAACCCTACTCCCGTCGCCAGAGGAAATAGAACACCATGACTGCCTCCAAATCCTCGCGGAAGTGCATGGGACCAGACCGGACCTAACAGACCAGCCTATGCAGGACGCCGACCTCACCTGGTACACGGACGGGAGCAGTTTCCTGAAAGACGGGGAGCGGAAGGCCGGAGCGGCAGTAACTACTGAAACCGAGGTAATCTGGGCTAAAGCCCTTCCACCTGGAACCTCTGCCCAACGAGCTGAGCTCATCGCCCTAACCCAGGCGCTTAAGATGGCAAAAGGTAAGAGACTCAATGTCTATACGGACAGCCGATATGCCTTTGCCACAGCCCACATCCATGGGGAAATCTATCGAAGGTGAGGGCTGTTAACCTCAGAAGGCAGAGAAATTAAGAACAAACCTGAGATCTTGGCCCTACTCAAGGCCTTATTCCTGCCCCAAAAATTGAGCATAATCCACTGCCCGGGGCATCAGAAAGGAACCAGCCCTGAGGCAAGAGGCAACCGACTGGCGGATGCCACAGCTCGGGAAGTAGCACTGCAGGAAGTGGTTCCCTCCTCACAAGCTCTCCCCTTAACTGCAGAAGAAACCCAGCCTGCACCACACTGCATCCTCCCTTATAGTCAGGAGGACGTAGATCTTCTAAGAAAAATGGGGGCCAAACATAATCCTGAGAGCAGACAATGGACCTTTAAGGGCAAACCTGTCATGCCCATGAGTCAAACTCATGAACTGATCTCTTACCTGCATAAACTAACCCATCTCGGCCCCAGAAAGATGAAGGCCCTTCTTGATCGAGAGGAAAGTAGCTACTATTTACTGGGAAAAGACGAAATTTTACAAACTGTGGCAGATAAGTGTGCAGCCTGTGCGCAAGTAAATGCTGGAAAAGCCAAGTTGGGATCAGGAGTTCGGGTACGGGGACATCGCCCGGGTACTCATTGGAAAATTGACTTTACCGAAATAAAACCGGGACAATATGGATATAAGTACTTGTTAGTGTTTGTGAATACTTTTTCAGGATGGGTGGAAGCCTATCCTACCAAGCACGAAACTGCCAAAATAGTAACAAAAAAACTCTTAGAAGAAATCTTCCCCAGATATGGTATGCCTCAAGCATTGGGCACCGATAATGGGCCTGCCTTCGTCTCTCAGGTAAGTCAGTTGGTGGCTAAGCTACTGGGGATTAATTGGAGGTTACATTGTGCATACCGGCCCCAAAGTTCAGGACAGGTAGAGAGAATGAATAGAACCATCAAGGAGACTTTAACAAAATTAACGCTTGCAACTGGCACTAGGGACTGGGTGAACCTCCTCCCTTTAGCCCTTTATCGGGCCCGAATACACCGGGCCCTCATGGACTTACCCCGTTTGAAATATTGTATGGGGCACCTCCACCATTTATTAAGTTCTTTGACTCTAACATCGCTGATTTTGTCAATAACCCATCTTTGGAAGCTCATTTACAGGCACTGCAGATTGTCCAGAGAGAGGTCTGGGAACCCCTAGCTGCAGCCTATCAGGAGCAACTGAACAAACCAGTGTTACCCCACCCCTTTCAGATAGGAGACACTGTTTGGGTCCGCAGACATCAGACCAAAAATCTGGAACCCCGCTGGAAAGGGCCATACACCGTACTGCTGACCACCCCCACGGCACTGAAGGTCGACGGCATCGCCGCCTGGGTCCACGCATCCCACGTCAAGGCAGCCCACCATCAGGGAGAAGGAACATCAAACGCAGATGCTCCATGGAAAATCCAACGCACTCAAAACCCATTAAAGCTAAGACTCATTCGGGGAGCCCCTTAATTATTCTGTGGGCCCTGCTAAAAATAGGAGCAGCCACCTCCCCACATCAAACTTTCAACCTTACATGGGAAGTATATAATGAAGCCACAGGACAAGTATTAAATTCCTCCTCACGGGTGGCAGCCCTTGGGACCTGGTTCCCAAACCTAACCTTTGATCTTGGGAGACTGCTCCAAATAACTTGGGATGATGCCTTCATCCAACGTCTCAATTTCTATGTTTGTCCTGGATACCGAGGACGAGAAGGTTATAAGCAATGTGGGGGAGGACAACATTATTTTTGTGCTTCCTGGTCTTGTGTTTCAACGGGGCACATTTGGTGGAACCCCACTTATACTGAGGATTTGATCACCGTATCCCGGCCCCGAGAGGAATCCCAGGCCAAACCCCCATGTAACAAACAAAAGCAGTCGGATGGGACTATTGAAGGTAATTGCAACCCTGTGATACTTACATTTACAGACAGAGGCAAAAAGGATATAAGGTGGTACCAGGGACTAACGTGGGGTGTCCGTCTTTATCAAAAAACAAGATTAGGAGCTACAGACCCCGGAGCCGTTTTCGTTGTTCGGCAAACCAAAACAGGGCTAATCCCGGCCGTACCAATTGGACCCAATTTAGTCCTGCCGGATCAAAAGTCTCTCTCAGATCAACCAAAGCCAGCACTAAACGTGCACCCCATCCCAACTATGGCCCCCACAACAACACCCCAGACGGCGAATAGTACGTCTTTAGTATCTCACCAACAACCAGGAACAGGGGACAGACTGTTCAATTTAGTACGAGGAGCCTATATGGCCCTCAACAGCACCAACCCAAACCAAACTGTAAATTGCTGGCTATGCTTAGTTTCAATGCCTCCTTATTATGAGGGGGTAGCCATCTCTGGTAATTATACCAGTACCACATCCCCGCCTAGTAAATGTGCCTCTAACTCCCAGCATAAGCTAACTCTGTCCGCAGTATCCGGAAAGGGAATTTGCATAGGATCAGTTCCTGGAACCCACCGGGCTCTATGTAACTCCACTACCACCCTTCCCCCAGGGAGTCAATATCTAGTCGCCCCTAATGGAACCTACTGGGCATGTAGTACTGGCCTGACTCCATGTGTGTCCACTGAAGTGCTGAACAGGTCTACTGATTACTGTGTTCTGGTCGAACTATGGCCCAGAATTACATATCACACCCCTGAGGATATTTATAGTCATTATGAAAGAAGGCCCCGCTTCAAGAGAGAATCGGTCTCTCTAACTCTGGCATTATTATTAGGAGATATCTCAGTGGGAGGAATTGCAGCCGGAGTAGGTACAGGGACTGCCGCTCTCTTAGACACCAGCCAGTTTAAACAGCTTCAAGCCGCCATGCATACTGATATTAAAGCCTTAGAAGAATCAGTTAGTGCCCTCGAGAAGTCGCTAACCTCCCTCTCTGAAGTAGTCTTACAAAATAGAAGGGGACTAGATATGCTGCTTTTAAAGGAAGGAGGATTATGCGCAGCACTTAAAGAAGAATGTTGTTTCTATGCAGATCACACAGGGATAGTAAGGGACAGCATGGCCAAGCTTAGGGAAAGACTTAATCAGAGACAGAAAATGTTTGAATCACAACAAGGGTGGTTCGAAGGATGGTTTAACAGGTCACCCTGGTTCACAACCCTAGTGTCATCTATAATAGGACCCCTGATTATCCTCCTCCTAATCCTTCTGTTCGGACCCTGTATCCTCAATCGATTAGTCCAGTTTATTAAGGATAGACTATCTGTTATTCAGGCTCTAGTGTTAACTCAACAGTATCATCAGCTGAAACAAAATGATTAGAAGGATTCTAGGTCCACCTAGCAGTCGAATGGAAGATTCCATTTGAAGTTAAGAGAAAAATGGGGGAATGAAAGACTCTAGCACCCCAGCTTGGCCACTGTAACGCCATTTTACAAAGTATATTACTATACCATAAGGCCGTGGAACAAACAAGTAAAAGTTCAGAGAACGGCCACTACCCAGAAAGGTTGCCAAACAGGATATCTGTGGTTGAACATCTGGCCTAAGGAGGAAACACGAGCTCATAAAAGAAACATCTTGTATCCTAGATAGCCACGTCAGCCAATATCTGATTTCCTTGTACCCGCGCTTTCTGGTACCCGCGCTTTTTGAACCATGGCCTCATTTAAACTGACCAATGGGAACTCTGTCATTTAAACTGACCAATGGGAACTCTGTAACTATGCATCTCGCTTCTGTACCCGTGCTTTTTGCTATATAAACCCCCTGAAAACTCGGCCAGGCGCGCAAGTCTACCGAGAGACTTTGTCGCCCCAGGTACCTGTGTTTCTGAATAAACCTCTTGCCGTTTGCATCCGCACGAGTGGTCTCGCTGTGCCTTGGGAAGGGTCTCCCTAGATGAAAGACTCGCTATGAGGGTCTTTCACCCCTTCCGCCACATCAGGGAAACAGGAGGAGGGGCCAGCCTCAGGCCCCCAAATAAGCATATGGGGCAATCAGTTTCGTTCCAGCCAACAGCAACAACAACAATCCATTTCAGACCTCAGCAGAGCAACCCCAGGGAGTGCAGGATTGGACCTCAGTTCCACCTCCTATGTCTATTAACTCCTGAAATGGGCCCTCAAGCCTTGAATACTGGAATTCTTGGCCCATTGACCCCAGGTTATTTTGGCTTAATTTTAGGAAGCAGTAGCTCCACCATGAAAGGTTTACAAGTACTCCCAGGAGTTGTAGATCAAGATTTCTTGGGAGAAATTAAGATTATGGCTAAAACAGATAACAACATTATTACTGTTACTCAGGGAGAAAGAATAGCACAGCTGATACTGTTATCATTAGTTCCAACCAAGCACCCAGTTCAAAATCCTAGGAGAGGAAATAAAGGCTTTGGATCCTCTAATGTATATTGGGTACAACACAACTGACCAAAAACCTTCTTTGACCTTATGGCTAGATGGCAAATCCTTTACAGGTCTAGTAGATACAGGAGCAGATGTGACCATAATTAAACAAGAGGATTGGCCTTCTTCTTGGCCTACCACAGAAACTATGACTAATCTTCGGGGTATTGGTCAAAGTACAAATTCCAAGCAGAGTTCTAAATACCTCACTTGGAGAGACAAAGAAAACAACACAGGCCTCATTAAGTCTTATATCATACCTCATTTACCTGTTAATTTGTGGGGAAGAGACCTATTATCTCAGATGAAAGTAATCATGTGCAGCCCCAATGAAACGGTTGCTGCTCAAATGCTATCTCAGGGATATACACCAGGCAAAGGGCTAGGAAAGGCTGAAAATGGTATTTTACATCCCATTCCCAATGTGGGACAGATAGACAGAAAAGGCTTGGGAAATTTTTTTATTTCGGCCATTGACATGCCTGCACCCCAAGTGTGTGCAGATCCAATAACTTGGAAATCAAACGAAACAGTTTGAGTTGATCAGTGGCCGCTAACTTCTGAAAAACTTGAAGCTGCTCAAATGTTAGTGCAGGAACAGCTAACAGCTGGACATATCATAGAGAGTAACTCTCCTTGGAATACTCCTATATTTGTAATTAAGAAAAAAAATCTGGTAAATGGAGATTACTACAGGACTTAAGGGCTGTCAATGTCACTATGGTGCTCGTGGGAGCCCTACAACCAGGGCTGCCATCTCCAGTAGCCATCCCTCAGGGATATTTTAAGGTAGTTATTGACCTCAAAGATTGTTTTTTCACTATCCCTCTACATGTAGGTGATCAAAAAAGATTTGCTTTTAGTCTACAATCAATAAATTTTAGAGAACCTATGAAAAGATATCAGTGGAAAGTATTGCCACAAGGGATGGCTAATAGTCCAACCTTGTGCCAAAAATTTGTCGCTTGTGCCTTACAACCTATTAGAGGTTCTTGGAAACAAATGTATATTATTCATTATATGGATGATATAGCAGGACAATCAGGAGAACAGGTATTACTATGACTCACACAGCTTAAACAGCAGCTGACTGTAGTAGGGTTACAAATTGCTCCAGAAAAGGTTCAGCTACAAGACCCTTATACTTACCTAGGTTTCCTGCTCAATGGGCCTAGGATTATTAATCAAAAGGCAACCATCAGGAGAGAGCATTTAAATAAGCTTAATGACTTTCAGAAGCTTCTAGGTGATATAAGTTGGCTTCGGCCATACCTTAAATTAACCACAGGGGAGTTAAAACCATTGTTCGAGATATTAAAAGGAGACCCTAATCCATAATCATCCAGGGCTATATCCCCTGACGCATTAGCTGCTCTTAAAAGGGCGGAGGACGCTATTGCAGGTCAATTTGTTACCAATATTGATTATTTTCACCCCTTGACACTCATTATATTTAACACTTCCATCACTCCAACAGGCCTTTTCTGGCAAGATAATCCTATTATGTGGATTCATCTTCCTTCCTCACCCAAAAAGGTGCTATTGCCTTATTATGATGCAGTAGCTGACCTGATTATCAAGAGGAGAGAAGATTCTAGAAAATATTTTGGAATAGAACCATATGAAATTATTCAACCCTACACCTGATCTCAGGTCAATTGGCTGTTACAAAATACTGACACGTGGCCTATAGCTTGAGCCTCATTCACAGGTGATATAAATAATCATTATCCACTAAATAAATTGGTTCAATTTTGCAAACTACATCCTTTTGTGTTCCCTCGTATTATTAGAAGGGAGCCCTTACACAACGCTCTTGTTGTCTTCACTGATGGGTCATCCACAGGAACAGCTGCTTAAACCTTCCTTGATAGGACTGTCACTTTCTGGACACAATGCACATCTGCCCAACTTGTTGAATTACAGGCCTTTATTGCAGCTTTAATCTGCCTTTCCCAATCGACCCCTTAATATCTACACAGACAGTGCCTACTTAGCACACTCGGTGCCACTCCTTGAAACTGTCTCTCAGATCAGACATGTTTCTAAAACAGCATCAGTATTCCTTCAATGCCAGATACTCATCCATAACAGAGGGGAGCCTTTGTTTATTGGACACATCAGAGCTCACTCTGGCCTTCTGGGGCCATTGGTCAAGGGCAATAAAATTGCTGACACAGCCACCAAAGTGGTTGCAGTAGCCTTTTCAGATGATACTAGGCAAGCTCAAGACAATCATAACCTACATCATTTAAATGCCTGCTCTCTTAGGTTACTCTATAAAATCACTAGGGAACAAGCAAGGCAAATAGTAAAAGGCTGTACCATGTGTGCTACTCATCTACCAGTTCCACATCTAGGAGTTAATCCTAAAGGCCTTGTTCCTAACATGGTATGGCAAATGGATGTTACTCATTTCTTAGAGTTTGGTAATCTAAAGTATATTCATGTCTGCATAGATACATTTAGTGGGTTTATATTGGCTACACTTTAGGCTGGAGAAGCAGCGAAACATGTAATTGCCCATCTATTACATTGTTTCTCAGTCTTGGGCATTCCTAAACAAATTAAAACAGTTAACAGACCTGGATATACAGCCAAAACCCTCCAAAAATTTTGTGAAAAATTACAAATTCAACATGTCACCGGAATTCCTTATAATCCTCAAGGCCAAGGGATGGTCAAGAAAGCACATCTTTCTCTTAAAACTACTATTGATAAAATTAAAAAGGGGGAATGGTACCGAATCAACGGTTCTCCCCGTAATATACTCAATCATGCTTTACTCATTCTCAATTTTTAAGAAATGGATGATCATGGGAAATCTGCCGCTGATCGTTTCTGGCACCTGGAATCTCAAAAGCATTTTGCCATGGTAAAATGGAAAGATCCATTGGATAGTTCATGGCACGGTCCAGACCCAGTCTTGATCTGGGGTCGAGGCTCAGTCTGCATCATCTCTCAAAAAGCTGATGCAGCCAGATGTCTGCCAGAGTGCCTTGTATGCCAAGTTAATGAAGTTACCCCCTCCAGGGACAAAAATCATCCCTGAGAGTCTTTTCTTCTTCCACAGGTATGGACAAAACATTGCTTCTCTGGATAATGACTGCCTGCTCACTGCTCTCCTACAGCCATGTAGGGTTTGAGGACCCTGCTAAGGCTCGTGAGTATTTACTGAAACTCAAAAATAAACCTTGTCAGTGTGAGGGAGGATATATGTTAAATAACAAGCCAGCAGACCCCAATCACCCGCAACGCTTACGCATAGATTGCGGCACTCACATTGCGTTTTGGGAGACAAGTACTTGGTGGTACTGTATCGAAAAACCACAAATTAATCCCCCAGTTAATGGCAAATCTGCACCCTGTCCTTGCACAACCTTTCACATTCCTTCCAGGGCTCTTGTTATTCCTCAGCTCAAACCTGTTCTTCAGGGGATAAAACCTATTTCACTACTACCTTAATAAAGTCCCATCCAGGATCAACTGGAGGGGATTGGTCTAATAACCCTGGAAAATTAAGTGTTGCCTCATGTCCTGCAGACCTAGTGGGGGAAACAGTTTGCTGGTCTACTATGGCCCCCCCACGTGTGTCTGATGGAGGAGGTCCCCAAGATTCTAATAGAGCCAAACAAGTCTATGATGAAATTTAATGGATGTACAAGAACTGCATCCCAGTCTCTTATATCATCCACTATGATTACCTAAACACAGACCTTCTGAGATAGACCCTGCCACTTATGATATTCTTGAGGCCACTCATGCCTTGCTTAACCGGTCCAACTCTCCCTTGACTGTAGATTGTTGGCTTTGCCTGCAGCAAGGATATCCTGTTCCACTAGCTAACCCAATTGATTATAGAAATAGCTCTGCTACTGACTGACGCCGTCCAGCAGAGTCAATTTGGCACGGGGGACAAAAGAGTAGCGAGGCTCTTAAATTCGGAAAGGTTTATTGACGAATCAGGAAACCCAGGAACTGGAACCTCGAACCTGGAACCTCCAACCCCGAACCTGGGGCCTCGAACCCCAGCGCTGGCTTATATCCCCTCCAGGAGGTGAAGGGTAGGGCTGACGCCAATTATGCAAAGATTAGGCGAGGAGCTAGCTGCCCAATCATGGTAAAGGTCAAAACAAGCAGGCAGGATCAGGAGCACTTGGGAACACTTGTGCACGTGTTGTGTGCGTGGACTTAATTGGATACGGCCAATGACAAATCACCTAGGTGTGCTTATGTTAATCAACCTCCTCACCTCTGATGTGATCAAAGCAAGCTCTGTCTAGCTGCCAGGCACCATCCCGGCGCCGTCTGCACGGCATAGCCCCCAACAACCGATCTCACAATGATAAGTTATAAGACTATGACCAATCTCGATGCATCATGGTCCAGTTTCACCAGTGGGAATTGTTTACCGACTCCACCATTTTTGGTACAGCCATTTATGTACTCCAATACTACTTGCTTCTTCTCACCTGGCTATAATAATACCTGGGATTTGGATATAGGAACTATAACATTTAGTGATTGTGAAAGAATAGACATTTTTTTAAAAGCTGTGTGTTTTATCTCAGCTCCCTAAGGTCTCCCTCCCAGTGATGGGAACAAAACCATTAAAGCTGTTCCAGGAAACAGCCCCGAACAGAGAGCAAGAGCAAACAGTACTCTGACAGTTAAGATGAACAGGACATAAGATTACCAGACGAAACTGTTGACTAAAATCTACGCCCTGTTGTGAAACATGTTAGTAACAAGCCCAGACCCCCTTGGAATTTCCCAGTGGCTTTGTTCCCCTTTCCCCCTTCCGTGTGCGACCCCTCCTGATGTGTGGTTTCTGCCTTTATAAGCTTGTAAGACTTTCTGCAGGGGGGCTCAACTCCTCTGCTCCTGCGTGAGTCACGAGTTGAGCCCCAGCATGCTGGAATAAAGCCTCTTGCTGTTTGCATCAAGTGACAGCTCCTGCGGTTGATTGGGGTTGCCATCGATCCGTTGGACAGAGTTAGGGTCTCCCTCTGGGGGTCTTACACTTGGGGGCTCGTCCGGGATCTAATGGCCCCCCTCATCTGTGGAGTCGACCTTGGAGGTAAGAAGGGGTACCCCGAGGTTGTCTGTCTTTGTCTTGTGTTTTGTTAGTTGGTCTGGTCCTGTGGGCGCGCTTTCGGTTTCTCAGCCGTTCGGCAACTCGTGAGAGTGGCTGAACAGTGGTCAGTAGATGTGCCTGGAGGAGCACAGGTTGCAGCCCTGGGGGATGCCCCAAGGGTGGAGGAGAGCCAGGGACCCCTGGTTGTCTCCTACTGTAATGGGTGCTGATCGGGTTCAACTGTTGGATCAGAGATTGTCAAGTTCGCGCCCGTCTGATTCTGTTGCGTGTTTGTGGCGGACAAGGTGGGTGGGTGGGTCCTCGTGTCTGTAGCATTTTTGTTATTTGTGTTTCTAATGACGTACGAACTGACGATGGGACAGACAGTGTCAACCCCTCTTAGTCTGACATTAGACCATTGGACTGAAGTTAAGGGAAGAGGTCGCGACCTATCAGTTGAGATCAAGAAAGGTCCATGGCGGACCCTCTGCTCCTCAGAATGGCCTACTTTTAATGTAGGATGGCCAGCAGAAGGGACCTTTAACCTATCTGTCATTTTTGCTGTGAAAGAGATTGTTTTTCAGGAGGAACCTGGAGCTCATCCAAATCAGCAGCCCTACATCGTGGTCTGGTAGGACCTGGTGCAAAATCCACCCCCCTGGATTCGACCTTGGGTTGCAAAACCCAAGCCCCGGCCGGCCGCTCAAATCCTAGCTGTCCAATCTCCCAGTTCTGGGGGGGAATCCAGTCACTCAGACCCCCCCAAGAAGATTTATCCAGAAACCCAGGCTGACCTCCTTCTCCTTGACTCACCTCCCCCATATCCTCCTGCCTCAGTTCCGGTTCCCGTAGGGGGTCTGGAAGAGCCAGAAGTACTGCCGGCCCCTGCAGTCACCCCTTCTGCTCCCCCTAACGAGTCTCTGCCAGGGCCCACGCAGGGCACCACGGGGCCTGCGCAGGGTACCAGGAGCCACCGCAGAATAACTCCTGACAGCACCGTTGCCCTTCCCCTAAGGGCTTATGGGCCCCTGTTGGTGGCAACAGATGGTGGACCGGCTCCTCTTCAGCCCCTCCAGTACTGGCCTTTTTCCTCCGCAGACTTGTATAACTGGAAAACTAATCATCCTCCCTTTTCAGAGGACCCCCAATGCTTAACCGGGTTGGTGGAGTCTTTAATGTTCTCTCATCAGCCCACATGGGATGATTGCCAGCAGCTACTACAGACCCTTTTCACTACTGAGGAGAGGGAGAGGATCTTGTTGGAGGCAAGGAAGAATGTACCAGGAGCAGATGGACAACCCATCCAGCTCCCCAACATCATTGAGACTGCCTTCCCCCTCTCCAGGCCTGACTGGGATTTTAACACGGCAGAAGGTAGGGAGCGACTGACAGTCTATCGCCAGACTCTAGTGGCCGGCCTCCGTGGGGCAGCGAGATGCCCCACTAATTTGGCTAAGGTAAGAGAGGTTATCCAGGGGGCCATGGAACCCCCGTCAGTATTTCTTGAGCACTTAATGGAAGCTTTCAGGCGCTACACCCCGTTTGACCCTACCTCTGAGGGGCAAAGGGCTTCCGTGGCCATGGCTTTTATAGGGCAGTCAGCAATAGATATTAAGAGAAAGTTGCAGAGAATAGAAGGATTACAAGATTATACCCTACAGGATTTAGTTAAGGAGGCAGAGAAAGTGTATCATAAGAGGGAAACTGAGGAAGAAAAGGAGCAAAAGAAAGAAAAGGAGAGAGAGGAAAGAGAAAACAAAAGGATCGTAAGCAGAAGAACCTAACATGGATTTTGGCCACAGTAGTAGGTGAGAAAGGCCAGGAACAAACTCAAGGCAGGGCTAAAAAAAGGTCAGGTAACCTGGGCAACTGCACTCCATTAGACAAAGATCAGTGTGCCTACTGCAAGGAAAGAGGTCATTGGGCTAGAGAGCGCCCTAAGAAGAAGAACGGGCCCTCCAAGAAAGTATTAGCCCTGGAGGAAGAAGATTAGGGGGGATGGGGCTCGGAACCCCTCCTGAGCCTAGGGTAACACTAGAGGTGGAGGGGAAGCCAGTTGAGTTCTTAGTATACAGTGGGGCTCAACACTCGGTCCTACTCGAATCGTCTGGGCCCATCTCCCACAAGAAATCGTGGGTCATAGGAGCCACAGGGCACCAGCAGTACTCATGGACTACCCGAAGAATGGTAGACTTAGGAACGGGACGGGTAACCCACTCATTTCTAGTCATCCCCGAGTGCCCTGTGCCCCTACTTGGGAGAGATCTCCTAACCAAAATGGGAGCCCAGATTACCTTCACCCCTGATGGCCCAGAGGTGACCCGAAGCAAGAGAATGGCTACTGCCCTGACTATGCGCCTGGAAGATGAACATAAACTTTTTGAGAAACAGGGAGCAGAGATAAGTCACATAAATGACTGGTTGAACAGGTATTCAGGGGCGTGGGCCGAGACGGCTGGAACAGGACTAGCCGCAGAAAGACCACCCGTAGTTATAGAGATTAAGGCCACTTCTATTCCTGTGGCTGTACACCAATACCCCCTGACTAAAGAGGCCCGGGAAGGAATTAGGCCCCATATCCAGTGCCTCCTTCAGCAGGGTATCCTAGTGAAGTGTCGGTCACCATGGAACACTCCCCTGTTACCTGTTAAAAAGCCTGGCACAGGAGACTATCGCCCAGTACAGGACTTAAGGGAAGTAAACAAGCAGGTACAGGACATCCACCCCACTGTACCTAACCCTTACAGCTTGCTGAGATCTCTTCCCCCGGATCATATTTGGTACACTGTCTTGGACTTAAAGGACGCTTTCTTCTGCCTGCGACTACACCCTTCCAGCCAAAACATCTTTGCATTCGAGTGGAGGGACCCTGACTCTGGGACAACAGGACAATTGACTTGGACCCAATTACCCCAGGGGTTCAAGAATTCCCTGACCCTCTTCAATGAAGCTCTCCACCAAGATTTAGCCCACGTCCATGCCAGCCATCCCCAGGTAACACTTCTGCAGTATGTAGATGACTTACTACTGGCTGGGGCCACAGAGGAGGAGTGCCAACGTGACTACTGCTAGAAGAAGTTGCCTGCTTAGGATATCGGGCCTCCGCCAAGAAGGCCCAGATCTGCCAAAAGGAGGTAACGTACCTGGGGTACACCCTCAAAGGCGGCAGAGATGGCTAATGGAGGCCAGAAAACAAACTGTGACTCAGATACCTGTTCCTCGCTCACCCCGCCAGGTGCGAGAATTTTTAGGGACTGTGGGGTTTTGCCGCCTGTGGATCCCCGGGTTTGCTACCCTGGCAGCTCCCCTCTATCCTCTGACTAAAGAGGGTGCCTCCTTTGAGTGGAGTGACGACCAACAGCAGGCCTTTGATAACATCAAGAAGGCATTACTGTCTGCCCCAGCCCTGGCATTGCCGAACGTAGCGAAGCCCTTTGTCCTATTTGTGGATGAGAGGAGGGGAGTAGCCCGAGGGGTGCTGACCCAGCCTCTAGGGCCATGGAAAAGGCCAGTAGCCTACCTCTCCAAGAAGCTAGATCCTGTTGCTAGTGGCTGGCCTGCCTGTCTGAGGTCCGTGGCAGCAGTGGCAGTATTAGTGAAAGATGCTGACAAATTAACTATGGGACAAAAGCTAATGGTCATTGCCCCTCAATCCTTGGAGAGCATCATTAGACATCCCCCTGACCGGTGGCTGTCCAACGCCCGCATGACACATTACCAGAGTCTCCTACTGAATGGAGACAGGATCCAGTTCGGGCGCTTGCCATCCTCAACCCAGCTACCCTACTACCTGACACGTCCACCCAGGAGAGTGTGCTGCATACCTGTCAAGAGATACTAGCAGAAGAAATGGGGACCCGAAGGGACCTCCAAGACCAGCCCTTGCCAGACGCTCAGCTGACCTGGTTCACTGATGGAAGCAGCTACATAATAGAAGGTAAAAGGGTGGCCGGGGTGGCGGTAGTGGATGATGAGCAAATTATCTTGGCAAGCAGCCTACCCCAAGGGACGTCGGCTCAGAAGGCCGAGTTACTAGCTCTGACTCAGGCTCTGTGGTTGGCAGAAGGGAAAAAAATTAACATCTACACTGACAGCAGGTATGCCTTCGCTACTGCCCATGTCCACGGGGCCATCTACCGGCAGCGGGGGCTGCTGACCTCGGCAGGGAAGGAAATCAAAAATAAAGAAGAAATTCTAAGCCTGTTAGAGGCCGTTCACCTTCCTAAGAAAGTAGCAATTATTCACTGCCCCGGACACCAAAAAGGGGGGTCAAGAGTTGCCGGAGGGAACCAAAGGGCTGACAGGGAAGCCAAGCGGGCCGCTCAAGGACTTAACGTCCTATCCTTGTCGGGGAAAAAACTGAGGTCTCACCCTAAGGATGCGGTACACCCCTCTATTAGGAACTTTGAATATTTAGAACCAGACCTTGAGGAAATGGACAGATTGGGATTCCGCCTGGAGACTCCAGAGGGGATCCGGGAAACCTCAGAAGGAAAAAGAATCCTTCCTGAAAAACAGGTGATCATTTTTCTCAGACACCTTCATAAGTTAACTCATCTGGGTCCAAAATATTTAAAAACTCTTGTCCAGTCTTCACCGTATTACATCATGAAGCTAGGGGAGCTTGCAGATACAACTGTAAAAGAATGCAAGTCTTGCCAGATGGTGAATGCCCAGCCCAGCAAGCTACCTCACGGCAAACGGCTCCGAGGAGACCGTCCTGGGAGTTACTGGGAAGTGGACTTTACTGAGGTAAAACCAGCCAGGTATGGATACAGATACTTATTGGTATTCATAGATACATTTTCAGGATGGGTTGAAGCCTTTCCTACCAAGAAGGAGACTGCTCAGGTGGTGGCCAAAACAATACTAGAAGACATCTTCCCAAGGTTCAGGGTGCCCAACGTAGTCGGGTCAGACAACAGCCCTGCGTTTGTTGCCCAGGTAAGTCAGGGACTGGCCAAAATCCTGGGGCTTGATTGGAAATTACATTGTGCTTATAGGCCCCAAAGCTCAGGGCAGGTAGAAAGAATGAATAGAACTTTAAAAGAGGTCATGACTAAATTATCCTTAGAGACTGGCATAACAGACTGGACAGTCCTCCTTCCCTTTGCTTTGTTTTGGGTGCACAATACCCCTGGCTCCCTCAAGCTAACTCCTTTTGAAATTCTTTATGGGACTCACCCCCCACTCATTACCATACAACACCTTCCTTCCCCCTTCCCCCTCTCAATCTTACCCTTCTCAATCTCTGTACACCAGATTAAAAGCCCTTGAGACTGTACAGAGGGAAGTGTGGAATCGGTTGGCCGGGGGGTCTTAAAATTGCTCCGATACATTCAATCTTTCACAACCATTGTGCCCCCCCTAATGGTACTGTATTCGTTTGTGGAGGCTTTTACTCAACTGCCAATCAACTGGACTGGACTATGTGTCCTAGCTGCCTTGCTCCCAGATGTAGACATTATTCCAGGAGATGAACCTGTTCCTATACCAACAATTGATCACGTTGCAGGACGACCCAAACGTGCTGTCACAAGGGATTGTCACTCCAGCTCTATAATATAAAAAAGGGGGACCTATCCGGAGCTGTCTGGCCACGCCCTCGCCTTTCCACATGTTGAGCTAAGGTGGCGCCTGCCAGATGCTGGCGGGACGTGCCTCTCCTGCACATGTAACTGTCAGACAATACTATGTGTGTATCAGGCTAGATTGCATGGTGCTTCAAGGCTAGATTGCTTGACTGGCCAAGTATGCTTCCTTGTTTGAGCTCTGGTGCGTGGACAAGTTTTGTCTTCATGCGCTTTCCCCTGATTGGCTTTTGTACTTGATATTAACTGGGTTTATTCCCCTAATAAACGAGACTTGATCAGGCTTTTGTCTTGTCTCCATTTCTCGTGTCTCTTGTCTCCCAATCCCCGCTCCCCTCTCCAAGTTCCCATTGTAGTCCAGCGGATTGGGACACTGAGCTGCTGAGATTACAGGCATTCAAAACTGCTCCTGTCTGAGGTTTCTTATAATATGACCAGTGTGTCCTTGAAACTTTCCTTTCTCACTTCCTTCTAATTTGATTCCAGAGGACATATAGAGACATAGTGCTTAGAGATGGTTGAAAAAATTCATAGTTAGATGTCATTTACAGAGAACAAGCTTTCCTATGAATTTCAACACCTTGCAGTATACCTAATGCAAACTGAGATGTGGTGTAAGTACGCATACATACTGGATTCAAAAATTTAGTATGAAGAGTAAAAATATTGAGCTGAGGCTGTAACTTAGCAGAAGAGCACTTGCCTAGCATGTGTGAGGCACTGGGTTCAATTCTCAGCACATATAAATAAATAAAGGTCCATTGACAACTAAAAAAATATTTTAAGAAAATGTTTAAAAAAAGAATGAAAATATCCCCTTCATCATCTTTTAATACTGATAATATGTTGAAGTGATCATACTTTGGAAGTGTTCGTTTAAGTAAAAATATTATTAAAAGTAATTGTGCCAGTTTATTTTCTACCTTTAAAAAAATGTAGTAACTGGAAAAATTTAAACTATGTATGTCACTTGCATTATACTTGTTTTGAGCAGCACTGGTGTTCTCATTAAAATGAGTATGGCCAGATGTGACACAGGCCTGTAATCCCAGAGGCTGGGGAGGGTGAGGCAGGAGAACTGCGAGTTCAAAGCCAGGCTCAGCAACTTAGCATGCCCCTAAGCAAATTAGGGAGACCCTGTCTCTAAATAAAATATTAAAAAAGGTGCTGGGGACATGGACAGTGGGTAAGAGCCCCTGGGTTCAATTTCTGGTACAAAATACTACTACTGCTACTACTACTACTACTACTAATAATAATAATAAGGTGTTCAATGCTTGACTAGAGCAGAGGTTCCGAACAGGGTGGAGGGGAAGGACATTTTGCCCTTTAAGGTATATAATGTCTAGAGTCACTTTTAGTTGTCACACTTCAGGGGAATGTTCATGACCTAATGGGTAAAGACCAGCATACTGCTAAGCACCCTCCAAAGTATAGGACAGCACCCCACAACAAAGAATTTTCCAGCCAAATGTCAACGGTGTTGAAGTTAACAAACCCTGATGAACGAGTGTAGTTCTCTCCCCTTAAGTAAGTACTCCAGGTTGGAAGGGAAGATTATCTGAATATGAGTGATCTGATCGCAGTGATGGTGGGGTGTCTTCTTATATTTGAGGCCTGATGGACTGATTTTCTCTTCTATACTGCTAGTGAGCTGGTAGGCTCAATGAAGAGTCCTGGGCGATTCTGTGCCTCCAGTAGGGATCCCAGCCTTTCTAAGATGGTGAAGTAACACAGTTGTAAAAGTTGCTTATTCCTTGTGAAGTGTAGGGAATACCAAGGTGAAGTACAGAAGCAGCATCCTTTGAATAGCATCCTATCTTTAGAGGGTCTTAGTTTTTCTCCAATCCAATGGGTGTCTATTGACCAGTTAGAACATATTACTAAGTGCTTATATAAATCTAGTAGTGGGGATTTCCAAGATTGCCAGGGGGAAAAATAAGAAATTAACCCAACAGCCATTATCCTTGAAATATTCTAACTCTTTGAGAAACATTCCAGGCATGGAGAAAATAAGAATATATAAGCTAAAGGACAGTTCAATTCACAATAGCTAAACTATGGAACTAACCTAGATGCCCTTCAACAGATGAATGAAGAAAATGTGGTATATGTACATGATGGGATATTACTCAGCTTTAAAGAAGAATGAAACTCTGACATTTGTTGGTAAATGGATGGAGTTAGAAAATATCATGTTAAGTGAAATCAGTCAAACCCCAAAACTAAAGGCGGAATGTTTTCTCTGATATGGGGATGCTAACTCACAATAAGGGGGTGGGAGAATAGGGAAGAATAGAGTTACTTTATATTAGGTAGAGGGGAGTGAAGGGAGGGGAAGGGGTATGGGGTAGGAATGATAAGAGTGAAACCGACTTTATTACCTCATGTACATATATGACTGCATGACCGATGTGAACCTGCAATTTGTATAATCAGAAAAATGAGAGATTACACTTCATTCATGTGTGATCTATCAAAATGTATACAGGCATCCTACTCTCATGTGCAACTATTTAGAACAAAAATATTTTAAAAATTAAAAATAAAAAAACCCTGAGTCAGTAAAAAGTTGCACAAGTATATGAAATGCATTGTTTAATCTGAAGACTCTCTTCAGAACTCTGAATATCATGATGCTTTCTGGTTCAAAACACATCATGATTGAGAAAATATGTATTCAAAGGATTAAAATACAAAATCAGAGTAAAATAAAGATGAAAATTAATCTAATACAATGTATAATATTTCTTCTCTCAAATAGAAGCCATTTGTGTCCCTAAAAATGTTTTGGGTTGAGAAATGGGAACATGCTTTTGGGAGTGTGCTCCCAGTGTAGACATTCTGGCCTGTGATCCCAGTCATTCCAGGAGGCTGAGGCAGGAGTTGAAAGCCAGCCTCAGCAAACTTAGCCAGGCTCTAAGCAAGACTTTGAAGGAATATTTGGAAGGCTGTGTTATGTGGTAAAATAAATAGGAAAGAATCAAACATGATGCTTCTAATCAAGGTATTGCCTTTCTGAAAATTGTTCCATAAATTCAGGGAATCCAAAATGGCTATTTTTTTCTGTGATGTTCCAAGGTGTGAATAAAGAGGCAAAGAAGACACTTTCCAGACTTTTGGATTGCTGAGGAATTTCCAAAATAGCTCCAGGAAGCTAGAGGTCAGATGGGTATATTACCTACATTAAATGTCAATAAAGGACCCTAAACATGGCCTTCCAGAGCTGAGCTACGGTGGAAATGAGTACCATGGGTTTTCATCATTTTTTGATAAGCTCGGGAAATGGCCATTTACCTGGGCCTACAGAGTTATTTTGCCTTTTCGGGCAGGGTGAAATTTTAAGCCGTCCAATTTGTGACGAAATGATGAAAACATTTTGCGCCCTCAGTGACTTTTTGCAGAAAAGGATGGGTGATCTCCAGCACCTGTCACCCTGAATCATAGTCCCCTGAGCTGAAGGTTTGGGGAGGGTACAAAGAGGAGGCCTGAAGGCAGTCCTGCTTTTAACTAGCAGGGAAGAAAACAAGCTCTGAGCTCGCCCAGACCTGGCGATGGCAGCTAAATGGGTCCCCCACCTGGAATAGGGCCCCAAACCCACGCTGTAAATGCTGGTGGACGTGGGGCAGGCCCAGGCTCTAGCTTCTGCTGGCTCCTGCCAGGAAGAAGGGGAGGAGATCTGGTGGGGCGGGAGGAGACGAGGGTGGAGTGGGGAAAAGGGAGGACTGGAGACAGGACGCGAGCGGGGACGCTTCTGTTGTAGTCGCCTTTCACTTCCTACTGGAATCCTGGCTGCACCGAGGTGGAGAACCTTCTCGTACCTTCGAAGCACTTCACAAGAAAAATTTAAGGACTCACTCTTAACCTCATTCTCCCGGGATGACCCTACCCGGTGAGTGGGACGTGTTTCCCGGCGTCTGAGGCATCCTTAGTCCGGAGGAGCTCCCCTCCTGGTGGTGACGACTCCTCCTCCCAGGACGTCACTCCCCCGCCCTGCGAAGGGCGGAGCCTCAGCGCCCGCCCCTGGGCTCAGATTTCTCCTGGAAATTTGAAGACGCACCTGGCGACGCGGCAGATGCTGAACCAGAATTCTTTTTTTTTTTTTTTTTTAATGAGTTTGTCTAGTTTCTTTCGCTGTGCGAGCTTCGGATTTTCCCCTCTCTGGGCGGGTCTGGTCAGTTGTTAGTGAACGACAGGGGCAGAGCCCACTAAAGGTCAGAGTCCAGTCTGGTCTTCAACTCTGGGGAAAATAGATGGGCGGGCACCAAGCTCTGCATCCCTGGAGCTGAGGACCACAGAGGGGTGTGGGGTAGGGAGGCAGGCACAGCTGAAGCACCTGTGCCACCGTGTCCCTCCCAGGTGGCATGGGTTGAGGGGAAGAGATGGCTGTGGCAGGAGGCTGAGGGCTCAGCAAGGGAAATGCATTGAGGGGAACTTCTTGGCCTCGGGATTCTTGGCAAGTCGAAAGAGTCAGGCTGACCTACCTTAAATGGTGACCAACTGCATCCTTTTATAAGGCACATACTCCTAAGGCAATGGGGAAATCGCTCTATTCTTAATCACCTCTTAAATGTCCCTTCTCTCAACCCTGTTGATTGGGGAGTGAGTTTCCAACACACGAACTTTAGGGGACACAATCAAATTATGACATTCCTTTAACTTTCAGTCCTTCAGTTGTTTCCTAAAACTAAGGGTGTTCACAGTACAACCATCAAAATCAGGACATTAACACTGATACAGCACTACTACCTAAAGTACCTTTGTTGAATTTTATTGATTGTCCCACAAATGTCTTCAAGGAAAGAAGCAGAATTCTCCTCTAAAATTTTACCTAGGATTACACCTGGCATTTCCCTTTCATTCCTTTCAGTCTTACTTAATGTGGAATCCTTCAGTCTTTCTTTTATGATATAAATACTGCTGAGGGCACAGGTCTCTTGTTTTGCAGTATATCTATTTAGGTGGGTCATTTCGTGATTGCTCATGGTGAGATTCAGCTTATGCATTCTTAGCAAGAATACCATGGACCTCAGTGTATTGCATCAAAATGAATGTGATATAGATTCATTCCATTACTGATAGTAACTCAGTTACTTAGATAAGATGATATATAGTATAAATAGTAAATTAGTATTTTCTTATTCATAATTATGATTATCTTGAATGGGACAGTTTTTGCTTCGCAGCACTAATATTTGGGATTTTTTCTAATTATAAAGTAACAGAGTTCAGAGGTGTAAAGGAAAATGGGGGTCCAGCTATAAGGGTTAAGGGTAGGGCTAATAAAGAGGCAAGCACACAGGATGGTGAAGAGCAAGAAGTGGCTCCCGTGGGAAAGCCAGTCCAGTTTATCATCTATTCCAGGGTCATATCAAGTTACCTAGGTTACATAGTACAGTTAGCTTTGTGCATGTGCAGATCACATAACTTGTTTGCTTCTCAGAGTCCACCACTACCAAAGGTTATTATAACAAGATAATGTCTCCAGGCCTCAAGGACAGATGAGTTGCAGAGCATCTCTACGCCTTTCAAACAGAGCACCTTTAATCCCGAGGAGTATGCTCAACTCGAAGAATTTTTGCTCCTATGTACATTGACTGACCTGAAATCCCTACAGGCAGGCTGTGTCAGAAGATGAGGAAATGCACTGCTGCAAGCAGAACACATGCATGTGCACTTCTTGCACATGCACACCTGGCATGTGCACTCCTCCCACACTCATTCCTTGCACGCACGCAGAGAGCATCACAAATGCAAACTCTCAGAGCAACCTGCTCGCTCCACACCATTTGGACTCCCCAGGTGCACACACCCTCACACACACGTGGGTGCACACACTTCACACACACATACATGCACATGGGCAGTTGAGTCCCGCAGCTCCAGTGCAGTGATAACCAGAGGCTGCTAATGCCTAACTATATTATCAGGGCAGAAAAGATAATAGGAAAGCACAGGTCACAGGGTGGCAGCCAGACCTGGACATCATTGCAAGTACAGGAGGGGTGGCCTGGATGGAGAGGGACTGGAGCAAAGCCAGGCAGCCCTCTGAGCTCCACTGTACCCAAGGGGTCTCTGCAAGGAGGGGCTGTGCATAAATAACCCTGAGGGGTCCTTGTGAATACAGGAGCTTGTCAGAGGGAGGTGGCCAGGAGCGTATCTACCCCATTCTCGATGACAAACAAATAGTCCTGCAGCTCCAAAGAACGGCCATTACCATGCACGCCCTCACTGAGTTAATTACAAAGATTCTTATCTGTTCATTAACTCCGATAGAGAGCCATCTATTCGGAAGCACTTTTCAGTTAAAGGGACTATGTTATTAACTCTAATGAAATGATTTATTTGGGGCTGGTGCCTGGTGAGGTGGAACCTGGAGGCGGAATCCCTCGTTCAGGGGAACCCCTGGTCCTCTGGGACGATGTCTCTGCATGACAGCTGAGAAGTCTTCTGGGAGGAGAGGGACCAAGATCCTGGGGCTGGGGAGCCCTAGGAGAGGGCGGCTGGAAGGAAAGGGCCGCTGGGGGACTCAAGCTCACTCTGGTCGGCCACGGAAGAAGCCAAACTGACTTCTCCCTGAACTTTGGCTTCTGGTCTGTGAAATTCACACCTACCTTCTAGGGTTCTTGCAAGGATTAAATGAGTTACCTCACATGTCAAACAGAAAACGTCTAGCCCCCAGCTCACCTCAGCGAATGTGAGCCATTCGTCTGTCATTTTCCAAAGCAAGACGAATTTTCTAAAGTGACGTGGCCTACAGATCTAATCTGACCCTCCCATCTGCTACTCCAATTATTTGTTGCTTGTTTGGTTTGGGGTTCAGGGGCAGGACTTCCATCTTGAACTGAGTCATCTCTCAGGGGGACTTCAACGATTTTGAGAATAGGTTGGAAATCCCCAAAAGAAAGATACTGGTGATTTGCGGGGTCGGGGCAGGATGAGTTGGAACGATTTGCTTGACATCTCAAAAGAGGGCTGATGGTGAGTTGGTGGCAGGGAGAGAGGCCTTTAAAACCTGCTTGAGAGACCTTTCCTCAAGGTGCCTGGTCCCTGGAACTCTAAAACAAGGGGCCTGAACTGAATATTTCGTGCAGTGGAGTGGGCACACATTGGTCTTGGTCCAGGTGACAGTAAATGGGGAAGCAATGCTTAGGGAGGGCCCCTGGACTCTGGTCACAGAGCCAGTCCCTCCCCCAAGACAGGCCAGCAAGCCACATGCAACTCCCTCCCCCTCCTCAGCCTGGCATGGAACCCAAAGGGCCACTGTGGGCCTTAGTGTCCACCAGGTGAAGATGTCTATCTGCAGGGCCAAGATAAGGCCCAGACCAGCAGCAGGGAGCTTATCTCATGCTGGTCTTTCTCTGGCTGTGTTCACAGGCTGGTGAGGACACAGCCAGCTGGCCAGTGCCACCTCTCTCCACTCCATCCTTCCATTCCTCTCCTCCTCCAGGACCTGCGCCTTGATCCCCCAGATGGGGTCATCACTGGGTCAGAGACTTCCAGACACACCAGCCTGGACCCTTCCAGAGGGAGAGGTCTTCGCCACTGGGTCTACCAGGGTAAGAGGAGAGAGGAGCTGGGGTCCCCTAGAGTCTGCCAGGTGGGGGACCCTTTCCAATGCAAGGCATGACCAGGGAGAGATAGCCTCATTCACAACTACTCTCTTCTTTGGGACCAGCCTCCTGGTGGACTATGGTCCCTGATCCTGCAGTGTCCAGGGAGATGGCCCCGGGTCCCCAAGGCACATCCAGGAAGCTGTCTTCTACTTGTCCCCTCCCAGACTCAGACAAGGCCACTAGCCCCTGAAGTCAACTTTGCACAAACCCAGCTCCTGAATAGTTGCCCCAGGTTCCAAGGACAAGTGAGAAAAGCCAGTGATCTCAGCTCTCTGCCCAGCTGCCACTCCCCAGAGGGCCCTTCCTGAACCCTCTACCTGAGACAGCAGTCCTCTATTCTATCACCTTCCATCCCTTCAGCTGGCTTCAGGGTCCTCAAGGCACCTGCCACCACCTGACCTCACATTACCTAATGTTCGGTGTCACTCTCGCTGGGATGAAGGCTTCATGGAAACAGGGACATGGTTTTATTCAGCGCTGTATCACACACACACACACACACACACACACACACACGCACACACACGCACGCACACATGCACACACTCCAGAAAGAACTTTACATGTGTGTTTGCATGAGATCTATGCTGAGCTGCTGGGGTCGGGGAACAGGGGCAGGGGCCCCACCTTCTCCTGCTTACAGGGAGGGGGATGGCCGAATGTGCACCCTCGGGGGTGCCGTCCTCTCAGGGTGGAAGGGATTCCAACATGGCAAGCTCCTGGGGTCCACACCACCCCCCACCCAGCACACCAGCTTCACCCTGAGTCTGTGACGAAGCCTGAGGCAGTCCCAGGCTAAGGAGGGCCCACTGCCAGCAAGGGCTCAGGACCAACACTGGGGGCTGGGGAAGGACACCCGGGGCGGGAGACTCACAGGCAGGGACTCCCACTGCTGTCAGAGGCGCTGAAAGGAGACCTGGCTGAAGGGAAGTAGCCTGGGATCAGGTGGGAATTCAGGCCTGAGAACAGAGCTTCTCACTAGGAGTTCGTGGAGGGCTTCAGATGTCCACAGGCTCCCAGAATGACATCTGAAGGGAGTGTGGCTGTGCATACTTACACACCACGTGGCTGTGCACACCTACACACCAGGTTTTCTGCATCTTATTCTATTCTTAAGGTGACCTGGACTCCACAAAGGGCATGGAAGAGTGTGCAGGTCTCACCGGCTCCTGCACCCCCAGGGTCCCAGGAGGAACCTCCCCAGGTCACACTGAAGGGGACTCCTCTTAACAGTGAACAGGCCACCCACTCATCTCAGCAGGAGTGGAAGTAACACCACAACAAAACAAGATAAAACCTCTAGACCCAAGTAGCCCATAGCCAGCCCCAGACAAAATGGATGTGAGTCGGAGCAGGATGATTGTATTGGGAGACAGTGCTCCCTGTCCTTCTGCTAGAAGAAAATGAGTGAGCAGTGACTCTATTTGTCCTCCTGGGTGTCCACGAGAAGTTCCTGCAGGCATCCAGCTGACCAGCTATGTCTCCCACCCATCACCACCTATAGTCACCAGGCAGGCCTGGGGACAGCCAAGTACAAAGAGCAGGTTGGAAGAACAGCTGCCCTTGACGACTTAGGCACCACCTGCTCCTGCAGCTCTGTCCTGGAGAAAGAGGCTGGATCTCCTCACCTGGACAGGGTCCCAGGGGTTGGGGTGGGGAGGGGACAAGTGCAGTGGCTAAGTAGACAGGAAAGGCATTAGCAAGTGCCCGCACTTTCTTGGGGACAATGTAGAGAGAACTAATGCTGGCAAGGGGAGGGGACCCAGAATCAGAAAAGACCCAGGAGAGAGGGGATCTGGGGAACCTGGGAAACTCCACGGTTCCTTCCACTAAGTTCCATGAGCAAGCTGGAACGGCAGGAGCAGTGAGATGGAGGATAGTACCAAGCGTCTGGATCTCTCCCTGACCCGAATGTGTACCAGTGGAGACTGAGTGGCCCAAGCAGATCATCCCAATGGGTTTTAGAAAGATGGTCATGATGCAGGAGGGAGCCAGTGGGGGATGAGAGATGACGTCACACTGGGTGTCTACTAAACCTGGGAATAAAACGTCCTCCCAAAGGACTCTCTCAAGTGGCTCCCATCCCTCGTTTCAATCACTTGCTCCTCTACAAGATTCCCTATGCCCAGGGAGCCGAGAGTGTCTGCGCCCACATGGTAGAAAGAAAGGACATTGGTGGTCAACGGGCTGGGCTTCAGTGTCGGTTCTGCCACTTACTTCTGTGCTATCAGTATCTCAGTCACCCAGTCCAGAAACGGGGCTGAAGTTTGACTTTTTCCCAAGGTCATCATGGAGCTCCGTGATCTTCTCCATACTGCCGAAGCCACATGGTAAGTGCTCAGTAAAGAGTGAGCATTAATTAGGACCATGTCTTTAAAGTCACTACACACGTGGTTAGTCTGGCATCACCAATGCCCAGTGCTGGAAGGAATCCAGACCAATAATGAAAGAAACCAAGACTCAGAGCACTCGGGTGGCTTATCCAAAGTCCTAGATTTTATTGCTAAAAGACCAGAATTCAAATTCGGGACTCTTACCACGTTCCATCCTCCATCTCCCCAGCTGGCTCATTCCCAAGCAGACTTGGCTTTGGGCATTTTGGTGAAATGATGCCCTTTAAGGTCGGGTGGAGGTAGCAAGTCTGTACCTGGTACCTTCTCTTTGCCCCTCACCTGCTCCCACAGTCCTGGAGCTTCTCTCTCCAAGAGCTGTCAAGCACCAGGTCCGCAGCAGCAGAAGCCCCGGGTAGCCCTGGGCAGCGGATGGATCTGCAGGGAGCCAAGGGGCTGCCGCAAGCAAGGGAGAGATGCTAAATGTTCGCCACTCTGTCCCCTGGGCCCCAGCGCGGGGCTGAGGAATGGGCCTGTGCTCTGTCAGCAGCCCCAGTTTGCGATGGATGTGGAACCTGGTAGGATGGTGTCGGCAACACTTGGCGAGATTCATTTTCCTGCTGCTATGGGAGAAAAATGGGGCCTCTGTGTCATCCATCTGCTCTGCAGCGAAGTGGCAAACAGGCAAGCCTGGCAGAGAGCTGCCCGAGCCGAGCCCAGCTCAGCAGTCTTCCCGGGGGAAAGGGAGGCAGCTTGGGGACTCATTGCCTTGGGTGGCCATGACTGGCAGGTCATCTGGGGGCACCCACTTGGGTGAGACCTTGGTCAGTGACTTGCACCTGCAGGAACCGGAAGTTAGAAAGTCAGATGGACTGTGACTCCACACCATGAGCATTCTCACCTCTGGTGTGCTCCAGAGAAAAAGGGCAGCTGAGGATCCGAAAGCCCTGGCTACACCCTGCTGGCCCCTCCCCCGGGGCAGTTCCTCTCCATGGCCCTCCTGGAATCCTGCCTGTGCCAGCACACAAGCCGCTTCTTCCAAGGAGCTTCCCAGACCCTGCCAGCCTTGCTCCCCAGTACCTTTAGTGGTCCCCCTTCCATCGAATTCAGCTTTAGGTCGTTGAGTAACTTTTAGCCTACCCCGGTCCCCAGTAGTCATATCATATCTGAACCTCCTTCCTCTTAGCTTCACTTGTAAGGAGGCGGTTTCATTCCAGTGTGGTCGGGACTGAGCTGGAACGCAGGGAACACCACACTTCCCCATTGCCTCCCAAGCCAGAGGCCACCTCCCAGGAGGCTCCGTTGAATGCTCTTGTCAAACACACTGCTTCCAAGAAAGGAACTAACTATGGATGCTCCTCTATTTCCAATGGAGTTATGTCCTGATGAACCCATCATAAGTTGAAAATATCATAAGTAGAAAATGCAATGAATCCACCTAAAGTACCAAATGCCACAGCTTAGCAACAAGGTATGTTGTATGGTGTCTGTCATTTCCCCCTCATGATCACTCGGTGGCCTGAGAGCCCTGGCTTGCTGCTGCTGCTCTGTATCTTGACTGTGCATCTTAGTGCATATCGCTAACCTGGGAAGAGATCAAAATTCAAAATTCAGAGTACAGTTTCTGCTGAATGTGTATTGCTTTCACACCACCATCAGATGGAAAAATTTTAAGTTGAACCATCGGAAAGTGGTAGACTGTCCATAGACACCGCAAGTCAGTCTTCACTTGTCAAAGGTTGAAATTACAACAAACGTAGCTTAAATTCATACTTGCCTTTTGTTCACGATCCTAGAATTGAGCAACCCTCGGAATCAGAACAGGTTCCAAGAACTCCAGGGTAGCAATGTGTTCAGGTAGTGTTTTGTGGACAGAAAACGGAAGTGACAATAGAGACAGAAGTGACACATAGAGCTTAATTGGCTTGGCGTTTGCATTATTTGGATCAGTTGGCTACCTACCATTGACTAAAGCTCAGCTGCTGCAATTGACTGAAGCCCAGTCATTTGTCACATGAGTACACGCCTAAGTTCATTAGTTTCATTGAGCATGAGTGACCCCATATTGGTTTGGTCCATTGGGCACAATACAGAAGCCTAGTCCAAATCAATGGCCTCCTACAAATTTTATTTACCCTACTCATCCTTCTCCTGGTTCTCCCCTTCACTTCCTCCCCTCTCCCACCATCTCTTCCTATCATAACCTTTCTGGAGGCCTTGTCCACAATTCCTCCATCTATCCTCCACAAGCTTCAAAGTGCTTTCGTGCCTTCCCTCTTGTCCCCAGGCCTCATTTGCTAAGAAGTGTTGCTACTATGACGATTTCCCTCTTAGCAGATGGGGAGAGTGAGGCCCATGCAGGGATGCGTCTTTCCCAGAGTGACAAGAAAGTCAAGACAGGGACAAAGGCTGGCTTCATTCCAAAACTTCAGCAGCAATCCTTTCCATGTCTTTAGAGTTTTCAGCACCAGTGTGAGGTCCCCGCTGATGACAAAGGAGCCAGCAGGGACAGGCCCCACTGAACACTCTTTCACGCTCTCCCTGGACCCCCTGAGTCACCAGGACAACCATGACACCCTCCTGCCTGACCTCATTGCTGCAGCCTTTGGTCTCAGACCATCTTTCTGATCTATATCAGTGTGTGGGGGGTGCCCTCCCCTCCCCGGCCTCTCCAGGTGTCCTTGAGGGTGTACAGAGATGGGGCTCATGGCAGCCCAGAAGAGGAGGTGCTCTCAGTCTGTCTCCTCCAACACCAGCCTCCTCACCAATCCTCAGCTCCTCTGGCGGAACAGGAGGGACAGCTGGTCCCTACAGCTGTGCACACCGGACTTTGCCTGGACCTCTGGTTTTCTCTCTCCCTCTGACCCCCAACACTTCTGCCCCTCAGTTCAGAAGAGAGGGTCAGTGAGGGAAAATCAGGAGTCCTGGGTTCAAGTTCCCCTCATTCAATGCACCTGCTTAACCAGAGGCTCCAGAGACTGAGGGGAGATGAAGATGATGATCGCCACCTAGTCCAGGTCCCGAGGACCCCCGACCCCATGTGACACTGGACAAGCCCCTTCCCTTCCACATCTAACAAGCAGGAAGGAAGCATTTAAGAGATTTAACTTGGGTGGTGCATGGACTGTGCACATACCATGTCTTAAAAAATTCTGGCTTCTAGAACATTTTACATGCTCTTCAGTGGGGGTGGTTGGCCCACTGAGGGCCCCCTACGAGGGCTCCCCTTAAAGCTCCATGGAGGCCACTCTCAGAAGCCCTTGTTTGATGGTTCCTAAGAAAATTTCCAGCTTCTGCATCCCTGGAGAGGCCAAGTTCAGGAACAGTCCCCCGCTGTCCCCTGGTGGCCAGGCCCAGAATAGGCAAGGGGAGGGGCCGTTTCTCCTTTCATCCCTCACCTGGTGATTAGTGGAGCTGATGGCAGCTGTAGCTCAGGGAGCCCATCTCTTGCTCCAACGCAGGCCCAACCCCGCCCCCTCCTCTGGAGAACCAAATTAAAAGAGATTTGTCCTCCAGCAGGGACAGCTCCTCTCTCTTGCATGAGAAGCGGCCACTTTCCTAGACTGGTGGCTGAGGTTCTCTGCAGGGTTGCTGGCGAGAGCCTGGGCAGAAGCCCGACAGGCGCCCCTTGGCAGTGGCTTTGGTCTTCAGCTCTCAGCAGCCCCCAGGCCCCACTCCATCCCTTCCCCCAGTCCTCTTCTGTCCCACTTTCAGCCCTGCCACATTTTAAAGGGATTCAATTTAAAACTTCAGAGGCAATCCCTTCCCACATTTTTAAAGTTCACAGCCCCAGCATCAGGCTCATTTGTTCACGCTTTCCTTCAACAAGTAGCTCAGTTTGTCGCCTCCTGATCCCTCCAAGCTGAATTATGGTGCCCTACTTGGAAGTCTCAGACTGAGCACTTCCTTGGGGCTCCGGGCCTCAGGGCGAGGGTGTACTGCTGGCCTCTCTGTCTCTCCCCCTGAGCCATGAGCTACTGGAGGGCACAGACCCTCTGGATTCATTTGTGTAACCTCCACCTGGGCCTGGCAGACAGCCTGTGCCAGAGAAGCTAATGTAGCTGCAAACTGTGGATCCACTGTGTGTCAAGCACAAAGGGACTGACCAAGAAGGATGCATCTAGAGGAGGATACGGATGCAAAAACAAAGATAATGTCACCATAACCATTGCTGCAACAGGATAAGCATGTGCACCCCAACATGACCCTTTACTTACCACACACTGGTCTCACCCTCCAAGCTGGATCTCACTCCCCGGAGCAGATGCGGGGCCTTATTGTCCCAGATCCCTTAGCCATTACCACCACCATCCAGGTCACTGGGGCCAGAAGAAAGAGAGTGCTCAGTACCAGCTTGGCTTCTCAAGAGGTGAGTGGGGGATTGTGGGAAATTCCCTCTTGTCTGTTCTTAGGAAGGATGGGGAAGGGCTGGGGAAGGGCTGGTCAAAAGGGTGAAGCACAAAGAACCATTCTCTTGGTCTGGCCCTGACCACTGTTCACTTTGGCCTCTTTGGTGAGAGAGTATTTTCCCAAATGTTCTGGGGACAGCAAAGTCATTACAAAAAGCTATCAAAGCCTTCAGAACTGATTTTGGACAGTCTGTTCTGGGAAGCCTTCCCAGCCCTCTGCCCAGACCTTTCTAGCAACTGCAGCAGAAGATTGGACCAAATCCTCCTTGCACATGAGGGCTCTGTTCAGGGGTTCCTAGAAGGAAAAGCATTCAGACCTAGGCAAAAGGCCTCCCTGCCTGAGGGTCCTAAGAGACCAACTAGTAAACACATCAGGCTCATAGGCCATGTGGTCCCTGTTAAAACTACTGCACCCTTGCAGCTTGAAAGCATGGACAATATCTGAATAAATGGGCGTGGCCACGCTCCAACACTTTATTTGTTTAAGGGGACAGCCAGCTGCTGGGACTCGTACACACACACCCCCCCTGAAGAACACATGGGAGCCTCTTGTCGCTCAAGATGATTATGCTCAGCACTGTCCTGGTGTAGCCTGGAATCCTGAGCATCTGCTCTTGTGATTAACGATGTTGAGTGTTGGGAGAAAGGCTTCCCCACATTTTTCGCTCTAGGTTCTTAAAATAAAAGATGACAGAGTCCAATGTCATGGAGGTGCTCAATCTGCTGCTGGTGACATGGGTCCCACTTCAGAATATGGAGAAGGTCTGAGCAGCAGAACTCTTTAGGTAAGAAAGAAGATGAATTCATTAGCTTTCCAAATCCTTGCTTGCTGATAACATGAATGCAAGAAATTCTTGAAAACCAAAGTATCATTTCCAAGTAATGCCAAGTATCCACTTTCTAGCTGTCTCCCTGTTCTAATTAATGGTTCTGAAAGCACCCACAAGTTATCAAATTATTTGTAGCATTTGTTCCCATTGACATGGCAGCTGAGGAACATTTTGCAACGTGGGCAATTTATATAATCACATGGAATACTTGTACACCTAGATGTAAAAAGCACAATACTTTCATTATAATAAAGAAAATTGGACACAATGCTAAAGTTGTGAGTAGTTTTATTGTTATAAAAATGTATAAGAACATTTAAATATCTTTCAAAAAATAAATTTCAGTGATATTCAAATGACTTTGTTTATAATTTTAATATTCATTGTAATGTAATTACATCTTTTAATTTTAATAGATCATTTTGAACTCTGAAAACATATGAGAGTATAATTTTTCAAATTTATACTATTATTTGAACTTAAATGTTTAATGAAAATACATTCAAATTTCAGAGACTGAATAAAATTGTATTTTATTCTCAAATCCTTTATGCAAAGGATCCAATACATTAGTCACTATCTGCATATGGCTGTTAAGCACTTGAAATGTGGCTAGCTTGTATTGAAATGGTCTATAAGTATAAAATACACACCAGATTCCAGAGACTTAGCATAAAAAAGAACATAAAATATCTCATTAATAGTGTTTTTTTTTTATACCAGTTATCTCCTGAAATAACATTTTGGACATTTTAAATTGAACAAAAAATTAATTTCACCTACCAGGCACAGTGGTGCACACCTATAAACCAAGCAGCTTGGGAGACTGAGGCAGGAGGATCGAGAGTTCAAAGCAACTTAGCGAGGCTCTAAGCAACTCAGTGAGACCCTGTCTTTAAGTAAAAATATTAAAAAAGGACTGGGGGGGTGGCTCGGGGGTTAAGTGCCCTTGGGTTTAATACTGCAGCCCCCCATTAATTTCATCTGTTTCTTTTTATTTATTTTTTTAATATGGCAATTAGCCATACCTGTGACTCCTATATTTCCATTGGACAGGGCTACTTTAGTTTATTACTGTCAATACAACACACATTATATGAAAATCCTAACTTTAACAACGAAGTTATTGATTTTGCTAGCATAATCGCATGAAAAATAAATTTTATGGAATAACTATGAAATAATTGAAGCATTACACCATTTTAATTTGTGTGATTTGTCCTAAATTTCTCATGATTCCAATGTCATTAAGGTTTCGTAGCTAAGGTGTGATTCATGTACATGAGATGCCCTCGTTTTACGTGCAGTTGGGTGAGTCTGGATCAGTGTGCTCCCCTATTCCACAATACCTGATCTAGATAAGAACACTGCATAACCCCAGAGAGCTCCCCCAGACCCCTTTGCAGTTAAAGCCACCTCCCTGAAGTGATTTTTACCACCATAGACTCATTTGTCTGCTCTTGAACTCCACGTAGACAGAAGGGTGCGTTTGCCCCTCTTTGCGATCAGGCTTCAAGTCTTTGTCTTCTCTCTCATCTGAACATTCACAGCGCACCCACAGAACACAGGGACACGCTCAGTAAAACCTCAATTCCATTGTCTTCAATATTAGCCACCTTAATAGCTTCATATATGCTTTTCCATTTTGCAATGGTGAAAGTATACTTGCCAAGGGCCAACCATAAACATATTTTGTTTGCCAGTCTGTTCATAGACAAAACGACTTTTAGGTGTTTAGACATATGGTATGTGGGTCTCCCTCTCACTCCTGTCCAGGGTCCTGCAGATGGTAGGTGTGCATGGTTGGCCAGGGAGGGCAAGAAAACAGAGCCCAGAGCTGCGTGGGCCTCTGCCTCCAGCCTGGAGCTGGCCCAGGATCTCCCAGAGACAGTCCCACACCATGGAGTGCTGGATACCGCGGAGGGGAGGGGCAGAGGAAGGGCAGAGGGGTCTGAGGGCCACAGATCAAGAAGACGCTACCTTTCCAACTGACAAATCCTCACTGAGTACCTAGTGTTCACCCACAGTGCACTAAGATTTAGTTACAAATGGAAAAAAATAAATAAAAAGACATTCCCTCTGGGCTCATGGAGCTCAGAAATTGATAGAAGAGACCAATATTAATCAAATGGTCACATCCACAGGGGATAAGAACTACAGGATATATAGCCCAAATGTTCTTGAGGGACATTTAAGCCCTTTCTCCTGCCACCAACTCTGCTGCAGATGCCCTTCTGGCTCTTTCCTCCTCCTGTGAAGGTCCTTTTTATTCAACACATGCCGCCCCTCTGCGAAGCCATCCCTGGTATCTCCCATCTGTATTTCCCTCCCTTCCCATGTCCCCACAGTCCTCATTCTGTGAGCACATGCACAATACCAGGTGGGCACCTTTGCCTCAGCAGCTGCCCCTCTCCCCACCAAGAGGCCTCTGGTGGGGATGGTGAATGAAGGAAGGGACAGTGTGGTTAGGGCTGCATTGGGGTCTTGGCTCCACTACCATAAAGCCCCATGGCTCTGTCCAGGGGGTCTCTGTTTCCTGCTCTGCACAATGGGAACAGTGATGGGCACTTCCTGTGGTTTTCGTGAGAATTAGTGATCTCTACAGGCACATGTGGACACTTGTCAGTCCTCACTCCCTCCCACCTTTGCTTGGGATACCCAGGACCCCTGGAAAAAAAAGCACTGGCCACCGTCACCTGACCTCAGAGCCTGTGCCTTCGTGACTATAGGGGACCTCAGTGGAGACAGGCAGCTAGATTAGGGAGTGAGAGGAGGCAAGGGTTAGCCTGAGGGTCAGCACCCCTGGGCTCCCCAGCTGAGAGTAACTAGTGAATGGCTCCCATCTGCAATGTGACTAAGGGTAGGGAAGAGGTGGCTGCACCAGGCAGCTTCCAGGCTTGGAGTCAGCTGCTTAGAGGGGCCTGTGTGATGGCAGAACAGGCCCAGAACAGCTGGATCCAGGTGGGCACTGCCAGGAATAGGCCCAGAGCCTCTTCCCAAATCCCATCTTCTCTCCATTCCCAGAGTGTGGCTGCCACACTGCCAAGAAGCCTGGCAGCCTCTGGCCCCTCCGTTTCCAGAACAGCCTGGGAGCCTGGGACGTTGCCCAGCCGGCCACTGGTGGACTGAGGCGCCCCTACCTGAGCCCTGAGAGCAAAGTCCCTTATCTAAGCTGTCACCAAGCTCTGGGCTCTGAAGTTTGACTGCAAGCTGTCCTGGAACAAAGCTTCCAGGCCTAGGGACATCTCATCGCCTCACCCAGACCAAGAAGGCAGGATGGAGTTCTAACCCTGCACCCCAGGCTTCACCGCCCACTCATTCTGTGACCTGGGCTGGTACTTGTCTACCTTCTCATCCAATAAGCTGCCAGCCGCCATCTCCCACCACTCTGTAACTGCAAATCGAGACGCCCCAAGGAAATACGTCTTACACAGGGCCAACTGACTGACTGCCTCAGCCGATTTGTTGCCTTCTCTGTGCCCCAGTTTATAGGAGGCAGCAGCAGGGCAGTTGCTAACACAGCACCGGCCCCCACTGCCTACCCCGTCTGCATGGCAGAGACGGGAGGGAGCATCCCCAGCAGGACCATCGGGGTGAATGCCAGGCTCTCTGTTTCCCTTAGAGAAGGCACAGGCTTGATTCTCCCCCACCTCATCCATCCTCAGGAGTATTCGGGAGAGTTCCATGTCTGGAGGAAGTTCAGAGGGCTCCCATCCTTAAAGATAAGTCCCCAACCAGAGGCCAGCTCAGCTAGCAGCAGCCAGGCTCCGCTGGGCCCGCATCTCTCTCGTCTCTCTGGCAGCTCAGACCTTGACCCAGCAGGGTATCTCCTCCGCCTTCCTGTTCCAAAAATCACTGCATCTAATAGAGATTCACTGAAACCCTGCTAAGACCCACAGGGACACCGCCCTGCACCATGGGGCCTGGGGTCCCAGGACCAGGTGCTCAGGTGTATAACATGCAAATGAGAGGCTGAGACCTGAAAGGGCTCCACTCCCCTGGGCCAGGCAGCCAGCACTGGTGGGGACCCAGCCCAAGGTTCCCAGGCTGGGGCCTTTGCTCTCCTAACAAGTCACTGCTCGGTGCCCTCCTCTCCACCCTGCAAACCTCTCCTCCTTTCCCTCTCCCACCTGCTACTAGAGCCACCCCAAGGAGGTTCATGGCCTCCTGCCTCCACCTAGCCTGCTGCCTCCTAGATCTACCTTCCATTTGCTGCCCCCACCTCCAGTGGGCTTTGACCATAAGTCTCAGGGCTCCGCCTGAGCCAGGCCAAGGGCACAGGAATCACTGCCACTCTGCCTGCAGTGCTGAGGCCACGGGCTGCTCATCAGCCGGTACAATTCGGGTTTCAACTTGGCCACTCTCCTCAACCTGCCTCGAGCTCATGCAGGAATGGCCTGTCCCTGGGAGCCTGCAAACTACACCTGGATAGCCGGTGCCTGGCACAGAGAGAGGTCAAGGTGCAGATCTCTTCTGATCTCTCTTCTCTTCCCCAGACCGTGGCCCAGCTGCCATCCGTGTCCCAGCTGAGAGTAATACAGATAACTCTGCTCCATGGACGTGCGACGTGTCCTCAGAGGAATGCAATGACTGGCATCCTGTGGACGCTGATGGATGGGCCAGGTTCTGCGTCTGCCTGTGAGTCCTCTCCAGCGTGCCTTGTTTGACAATGTGCATCAGGTCCTTTGAATTCTCCTTTGAGCAGGTTGTAACATCTCACGGGGTCCCTCAATAATTAATGAATTGAATACAATCTTTGACACATGTTCATTTTATTTCTGTGTGAGTCATGATTGTACTTCTCTAAAATAATTATCCTTTAATACTCCCAAGGTGGTGGCCATTTTTCTCTTGGAAACTGAGATCGGGGAGAGCAAGGTTCGGGGCAGGGCACCCCCACAACATAGTGTGTACCCCAGGGTCCTGCCAGCCCCAGCGCTGCAGGGTAACTGTTTCTTTGCCATCAGGCAGGGCTGAGGGGACAGACGACTTCTAGTGGTTCCTCCCAGCATTTTCCCAGCAGCATGGAAAGACCTCTGTTCCTTCCTGGAGGGTCCCTGGCCCACATTTCGGGGCTCTCGTTCTTATTATGCCCAGTCTGTGGGTTTCACAGAGGGGCCTCTGGAGGCCAGAAATTGGGAGCCCAGGGTCTTCTGGGTCTCAGCCATCCGGTCATTTCAGCAGCTTTACCTGAACACCTACCTGTGCCAAGTGCTGGGAAAATAGAGGCCAATCAAAAAGACCCCACTTCTGGTCTCCCTCACCTTGCCTAGGTCCTCACCCAGCTGTCATTCATGTCCCACAGGCTCTGGCTTCAGGTGGGACCTTCAGGATCCTGAGAGGCCTGGTGTCCCTGAAAACCTGGCTGGAAAGTCCGCTGGGGGAACCAGGCTTCCGTAGGACTCCAGGGGAGCAGCCTGCCGGCGGCGGGGGAGGCTGCCTCACAGAGGGGCCTTCCTCTCTGGGGCCGAGACCTCCCCTTTTCCATACTCCTGGGTCTTCAGGCCTCCCTTCCCCCTTAGGATTCGGTGGAAAGAGCACCAGGTAGCATGGTGTTGGAGGCCGCTGCCCTATAGGGCCCGCAGTGGTGGCTGGCCTCGCCCTAAGATGGCGCTGAGAAGCCCAACTGCAAAGAAAAACAACTTTAAGGAGGTGCTTTCTATTGGCTGACTGATCTCCTCCGCGTCTGTGCTTAGCTCGTGATCAGTACATGTCCTCATTACCCACCATTAAGTGTCCACGAGCCAAACGCCTGACCCGTTAGGTGATTGGCTGTTACATCCCATAAAGCTGCGCACTTTTTGCGGCGGCGAACAGCAGCAGGTGCACGAGAGAGAAGAAGAGAGAGAGCTACGTGGCGAGGGGGAGGGGGAGGAGGAGGAGGGGGAGGAGGAGGAGGGGGAGGAACGACGACAGAGGAAGAAGAACCAGGCACTCGGCTCGGAAGCTCTCCCATAAAAATAAAGACCTTAAAACTCCATCTGAGAGCCGAGTCTTCATTGTACTCGCTGGACGAGACAGCACCGGGAACCCAGTGACGGAATCCTGCACCGTCACCCGCTGTGGGAACTGGTGGCTGGGCCTTCACCTCTCCATCTCCCACACGGAAGCTGGGGTACCTCGTGTGATGACGAGAGTTAAACAGGACCATGTAAAAAGCCGTAGGAACACAGAGCCCAGCACACAATAATGTGGAAGAGATGCGGCTGGTACTCATGTGGTCGGAACTGTAATCGCCCCTCCCCCGTTAGCGGCTAGATGAGGTCAGCGTTGCCGTCCTGTAAAGCAGCAAACTGAGGTCCAGATGATACGGAGATTCAAACTGTCTCCACACGTAGAATCAAGAGCCAGAAAATGAGGACCAGGGGACCCACCCCAGCCCCCACGGCCGCCAGCACCACTGACTTGAATTCCCTTCACTGATTTTGGGGGAAGATGAGAGGACAGGATCACTTAGTGAGCAGATCGGGCAGAAGGGTGAGGCGGGTCACAAAGGCCTGAGCACCCCAGTCTCTGGATCCCTGTGCCCAGGTGGCTGTGGCCACCCTGGAGTAGTGAAACGGATGTGTAGGTGGCGGGGTGCTCCTGGGACTTTGGCTTGTAGTTCTAAGTCCCCCAGGGCGGATGGGGTGGGTGGTGTCCCACCCCGGGTCCCCACCCTGCCCACTCTGGCTGCACCTGCAAGTCTCCTGGGGAGCGGGTGACCTGAGAAGCTCCATGGAGCTCGTCAAAGAGCCAAGCTGTGAGCCTGCAGGCGATGAACAGACGCAGGACAGTGAGAGAGGCCTTCTCAGAAGCCCGGGCACCTCCCTGTGCAGCCCAGGCTCTCCCCTCCGCTTTCCCCAGGTAGTTCTGGAACAGAGGAGGAGCAGGAAGCCATCTCTGACCATAACCCAGACACTGTCTCCTCTTAGGCCTGGGGGACAGGGCAGGGATCGGGTGAAGGACTAAAAGGAGGGGAGGAGGGGGCGGAGTCCATGGGTGGGGCTTCAGTGGACCCCATCCCGACAGCCAGGAGCGTGCTAATGACAGCAATCTTGTGATAACTGCCCCACACAGGCACGTTCCCCACGCTGTGCAGAGCTGGGGAGGAATCCTGCTGTCAGCCCCTCTTTACAGAGGAGGAAACTGAAGCACAGAGAGGCTAAGTAACAAGCACTGTGCTGCAAGACCTCATTGAGTTGTTCTCCCAACCGCTCTGTAGAGAAAGGAACCACTGTTATCACCATTTTAAAGCAAAATGGTGGCCCAGAGATGTTAAGGAACTTGTCCAAGGCCACACAGCTAGGAAGCAGGGCAGTATGCATGAGAACCCCGGGGTTTTTAGTCATCCTCCAAACTCGAGTCCAAGTTAGGGCTCATGATCACAGGTCACTTTGCTGTCAACCCTGAATGCAGCACATTACCACCCATCCCACTGTCCAGAGGAGAAAGCGGAGGCCTCCAGGGGTGAGGGATGAGGCCAGGGCGCATGGGCAGTAGGCAGGTCCACCTTCAGCAGGCCTGGAGCCCGCCTGTCAGAGCCCTCCCCGTTGGTCCAGGCACCCCCGACGCGGGCTCTGCTCCAGGGCTTCTGCAAGCAGGGGCTTCACTCAGCAGAGCATCACGCGCAGAAATGGCAAAACAGACTCACAGGAGTGTCCTGCCCCTGAGAGTCGGCAGCAGAAAGTACAGGGCCGGAGATTCAGGGAGGGGACAGCAGGAGGCTTGCAGGTGGTGGACGGCCTGTTTGGGCAGGGTCTGGTCTAGGTGGACCTGATCTCAGAGAAACTCAGATTCCGCCCAGTTTCCAAGAGGTTTCCTGGAATTCTTGGCCTATGGGAGCCCAGCTCACTTACCCCTTTGGGGCCTTCCCTCTGGCCTTTGGCTCTCAGCCTGAGAACACGTGAACCCGAGAGATACCGCCGCCCGGTCTCTACTCCCTGCTCCTGTTCCCCTACTTCACCTGGGCTGCCTTGGGCAGCACCCCCCCACTCTGGGCCTTATTTCTGCAGAGGAAGCCGAGGGTCCCACCCTCAAGCCCATACACACAGAGCCGTGAAAACCCCTACCCAGAGAGGCAGCCAGGCCAGACATTCAGGAACCCACTGGCCCGCCACTTGCACTGGAGTAGAGATGGGGTGAAGGGGCCCGAAGGGGAGGAGCAGCCCACCCCTGCCATGGCGCCCCGTGTTTTGTCTGAATAAAGTGTGTGGGATCCATAGCCAGAAGGGAGGGGAGAGGAAAGGTAGAGAGGAACAGAGGCCAAGAGATGGAGGAAAGAGGGACCAAAGACAGAGACAGAGCGAGGGGGAGACAGAGAAGAGATAGTCATGGAGAGGCCAAGAGATGGGAACTTATCAAGGCAGGGCCAGAGAGAGAGAGAGAGAAAGAGAGAGAGAGAGAGAGAGAGAGAGAGAGAGAGAGAGAGAGAGAGAGAGAGCGCGCGCGCGCCAGGGAGCCACAAAGATGGAGATCAGCAGGAGAGACGACGGGTCTACAAATGCCAACGTAGACCTTGAGGAAGACAGGCACAGAGGAGACAGACGGGAGAAGGGAGGCAGAGGGAATGGGTGAAGGAAAGCCAAGTTCCAAAGAGAAGCAGAGAGGAGAGGCACAAGAGAGGCCAGAGGATGAGGCTGAGAGGAAGGAGAGAGGCCCAGGCAGAGGCAGGGTGCTGGGCCGGGAGGGAAGGGCGCAGGGGCGGTCTGGCCCCACACTGCGGCATATGGCTCTTGATTTCCTGAAGGCACGGGAATGATAACCATTAATCTCTATAAATAATTTCAGCCGCCAAGCCTCCTAAATGGGTTCTGTGTGTCTATGAAAGCTTTTAAAACCCATTTGCTTGGTAAACATGCAAGCATCAAACAAAGACCTCTTCCTGACAGCCTGAGAGGGGGCTAGAAGACCAATTAGGCTGAGGGGGTAATTAAAAGGGAGAGCATGCACCCGCTAGCCCCCTGGCCTCCTCCTTCCCTCCCGGGGCCACAGAACCAGGTGAGGCTGCAGGGGTCTGGTCTCAGATGGAACTTGGGTTCCCAGGCTTTCCATCCCTGCCACACACGCACTGTATTCCTCTCTTCCTGGCTTGGTGGAAGTGCTTCTTTGTCTCTAGCCTGAGTCCTTCATGCTTTCCCATGCCCTCTAGCCTTTGGATCTGACATTTCACTCATCACAGCTATTGAAAGACAGACTGGGCAGCCTCCTAAGTAAGGCATTTCCAGTCCCTGTGTCTAAACCCCAATGTTCAGACCCTTCTTCCAAGTATGATAGGTTTCAGGGCCCCCAGCTGGTCTTTCCCGGGACATGTTCCATTTGGTCAATTTCCCTCCTAAATCTGACACTGGCATGCACTTACCCAGAAAAGAACAATCTTGCCCCTTATTTTGGCTGCTGGATTAACAGAGGCCAAGAGAGTGGCATCTATTTGGGTATCTCCACTCCCCCTTCAAAATATAAGCGCTGCCCGTGGCCCCCTGCCTGACTCCGTGTCACAGCCCCAGGTCTTGCTGGCCTGAGCCAAGAATCCTGTGACCCCGGTAGACTTGCTCTTTGTGACCATTAAGCGTATCTGATCAGATTCTGGACTTGGCTCCAATCGGCCAAGGCCATCTTAGATCCCGATCCTGTCACCAGCTTATTTGGAATCCTCTTGCCTCTGCACAGCCTCGGGGGACTGGAAATGGCTCTGGAGCCATTGCAGGTACAGTTGGGGACAAGGGACTCTGGGCCCCCTGGGACGTCCGGGCTGCCCCTTTGGGGCTGCCTGGCTCCTGACTTGCCCGCCGCTCTCAGCCTTCTATTCGTGCTCCTGCAGTCGCCCAGCTGGGCCAGACAGTGCCACCAGGGACTCCAGCCTGGAGGGCCACGCCCCGCTTGGCCCCAGGTGGTCCGCAGGTCCTGAGGCCCTCTAGCCACTCTCCCTGACAATGAGCCTCACAAGTCCCTGACTCTAGGAACTTAGGGTGAACCCCCGACGCAGACGCAGGTAGCAAAGAGGGGGCTGCGCCCACCCCCGCTCCAGGTGTGATTGAACAGGGCTGCCCCTCCCGGGCCTAGGGCCTGGGTAAGAAGGGCCCTCGGGAGGCCAGGGGACTGGATGGCAGATCCTTTTCCCAGCGCTGTGCTCAATGGCTCTCTGCACAGGCCTCAGGCCACCCTGGAACGCGCTAGTTGTGACCTTACGAACTCCACCTGCTCCAAACTGAACAGAGAGGAGGCACCTGGGCCAGAGAGCCTTCCCTGCACAGGAACAAAGGTCAAGACAGGGGCAGGGCACTGTCGTCAGGTGGCATTCACCCTGGGGACTTTGGGTCCAGATGATGATGATAACTTCCTGAGCATTCTGTGTTATGTAGAAATGCCTGGCGCAAGGCCGACACAGGGTGGCAGCTTAATGCACCAAGTGTCTGCTCCTCCAGGGCAGAGACCATGTCTCCTCGGCCCCTCTGGTCCCCTCAGAATCCCTGCTGCGAGGCCCCCCCAGCAGCCAGAGCCCACCCTGCACCTGCCTCTGTGTTGCGGCCCCACTGTGTCTGCTCGGCATTTGTGCGAAGCCCCGGTGGCTGTTCGCTTTCCCTGCTCCTTTATTAATTGGTTTTTCTGTCCTTGGGATTATTTGATTTCTACTTAATTGCTTGATGACACGAGGTTTATTTCTGTTCTTTTCTTTCTCAGAATAAGGGCGAGTGCTAGAGAGTGGGCCAGGCCGACGAGGCAAAGCTAAGGGTTGTCTAGTCTCACACCTGGGTCCTCGGGTCCCCTTCCCACCTGTCACAGGGACAGGGGAGAGAGGCAGGGACTCAGAGGCTGCCATGATGTAGGCCCAGTCCTGGGTTTTGGGGGCTGAAGGGCAGGGACACCTGAGGGTTTAGAGCTGGGACCATTAAAGGCCTGGGCTGTGGGGCTGGCTGGAGCTGGCTGGGTGATGCCCTGGACACACCACCCTGGCTCTCAGCTCCCTGGCAGGGGGAGCCATGAGTGTACTGCTTGAGGCAACAGAAGCTCCAGGGACCCTGCCTGTGGCCACAGAGCCAGCATGTGGGGGGACAGGAAGCCAGATCTGTCAGATGCAAAAGGCAGACCTCCTCTGTCCATACAGGAGCGTGGGAAGAGGCTTCGGTCTCCAGGGTCTGGAGCTCGGCCTCCCGGAAACCCATGCACACTCGTTCAGTTTTCCACCTCAGTCCCAGGCATGCTCTTCTCACTGGAAAGAGAAGAGTGACCCCGATAAGTTTGGGTCCGACCCTCTTGGAGCAGTGTCCACCTGACTGGCCCTCCTGGATAGCGGAGGAAGTGAATTGTGCGGAGCCAGGCACGTGCCAGGCCTCCTATGTTCATCTTGCCACCGAATCCTCCTGAGAGCTCTGGGAGAGAGAACCGTCATCTGTGGTTTGCAGACAAGGAACCTGGAACTTGGAGAAGTTGAGGATTTGCTCAAAGTCACATAGCTCTAAATGGGAACCAGCATGGATTCCAGATGGGTTAGAATCCAAACCCTGGGCTCCTTTGATGCCCCCTGCTGGCCACTGGTCTTATTTTTCTGGGCTGGGCAGGGATGAACCTAGTGATTTCCAGGTATGGTGGGAGTTGGGGGTGGGGTGGGGGACATTATCCAAGACTGAAAAGTCAGGAGGGAGGATGTCGAAGGGAAAGGACAGGAAGTGCCTCTCCCATCCTGGAAGCCATGGGTCCACAGCTGCATGAAGCCCTCAGCAAGATTCTCTGAGTGACCCCCGCCCTGAGGCCCTCTTGCTGGGGACCCATAAGGCCTAGACTTCATGGTGCCACCCCTTCCTCTCCACTGCATTTGGGCTTCCAGGGCTGCTCAGAGTTCAGGGGCCTGTCCCCCAACCATCCTGCACCTGCAAACTTCCATACGATCTCGCAGCCTGGTTGGCATTCAAAGCTGGGTCCCATCTGGCTCCAAACTCCTCGGGCTCATGTCTAAACACCTGACAGCTCCCCTCACACACAGGCTCCATGCTGCAGCAAGTCACAGGGCTTAGCCTCGGGCTATTTGGTGACTAGGAATATAAAACCACTCCTGTTAACATAAGAACCACAGGACCCCTCATGCAGGGCCCCCAGCTCGTACCTACCCGCTTCCTTCTCCCACTCCTCGCTGCACACCAGCTTCCCCTGCTTGCAGCCCCATCCCGGGGGTGGACAGGGACTGTCCTGCCTGGCATGGACTCTGCGCCATGCTCTGCTCCCTGTCAGCTCACCTGATCGCCACCATGGGGCTAGTTCTTGGGATTCAAATTCTAACTTCCCAGATGTGGGGCTCTGATTGGCTCCGTAAAGATCAGGGTTTCGCCTCTGGTCCAATTGGCTATGCCCTCAAGCTCTGGAGTCCCTTGGATATAGATAGCATCGCCCTGGTCTCTAAGCAGCGGCAGTGGCCTGGGAGCAATGGTTAGCACTGGCCCACCTGTGTTCACTAAGCAGCCTCTGTCTGAGCTTGGACTTCTGCTGTCCCCTCTGCCTGGAGCATCTGCCCACAAACCTCTGTCCTCTGTGGCCAGATCAAGTTCTTTGATTTCTCCGATCTTCCTGTTGGTAACAACCCCAGGCCCAAACACCTTTAGATGGTCCTGTCCCCCAACCCTGCACTGTGGCCACGTGTGGTATTGCCCTCCTGCTCTGCCCGGGTCCTTTTCTCCACTCCCCTCCCCACATACACACATACCCGGATGTGGTCCTACCTGGTCCAGGTTGGCACTGAAACGTGCTCTTTAGCCCAGTCTGTTCTCCACCCCACCCTGGTGCCCAGCACTGATATCCCAACAGACTGAATAGGAGAAAACCAAATGCAAGTTCTGAAGACCCAGTAGGGCCTGTGATGCCACCTTATTGGAGAAAGACATTTCCTAGCATTTGCCCAAAGCCAGGCTGAATCTCCCTCTAGGCTGTGAAAATTTCTCCTTCAATTTCTGACTCCTCCCTAGCCCAGCCTCCAAGACAGCCCCAGTCTCAGACCAGACTCTGGCCAGAATGCCCCAGTTGCCCCTCTATTCTCCCTACGTTCCACTCTGGAGGCCCCTTCTCCCCTTCCTGCCACCTAATCTCAGTGACTCCACCCGCCTCCCGACACCTGCAAGGCCCTTTTCCACCGGAGATGACAAATTCATAATGCTTCACTGCAGAAGATGACACTCACGACCCCCTCACCTTCTTTCCCAGAGAGCAGGGTCGCACTTGGACTTCTCATTCTGAGTCCCATTATTCATTTTTTCCTTTCTTCTTTTTAAACACAGGGTAATTTAAACCCTCTTTTCACAGATGAACAGCTTTCAACTTTGGCACCAGCACTTGGCTTTGATTTATTTTTTGATCATCAGAATAGATTATTCTCAGCCAGAAGGACCCCTGGATCTTCTGGGCCAAGTTCAAGCTCTGACAGAAAAGATTGCTCAGACCCAAGAAGGAGAGGTGACCTGTCCAAGGTCACACAGCCCACACAGGGTGAGAACCCAGACTTCTGTCTTCCCTCTTCTGGACGCTCCTCACTCTGCTGCACAGAGCTATTTTTTATAATTTACAGAAACTCTGCTTAAAGAGAGACAGAGCTGGCGTGGCAGAGTACTTGCCTGGCATACACAAGGCCCCAGGTTCAATCCTCAGCACTACAAAAAGAAACCCATATCACCTTAGAGAAGCTCAATGCCCATTCGGCTCCAACACAGACTGGCATAATCATGAGGACAGCCCCCGAGTGGCCCACAGAGCTGGGGCTGGGCCTGGGGAGCTGGAACCACAGCCTCCTCCAGAGTCCCCAGGGCCCTGAGCAAGGTCTCGAGCCCTGAGAACCAGTGGCTCTGGGGCCTCCACCTCCCTGACCCCTGGGTGAGGCAGGGATTCCAGGATGGACCCGTCGCTCTGGCTGCTGCTGTACTGGAAACCCAGGCTCATGGGGAGCCCGCTGCACTCCGGGCACGTCACCTGCATCACATCAGCCTTCCCACCACTCCACGAGTCAGGCGCCGGTCTCACCCTGTCCACTCTACAGAGGAGGAAACAGAGGCTCAGAGAACTCAGCAACTTGTTGAGATCACATGGCAGGAATAGGGCGGGTCCAGGACTGGACGCTCTCTGGCTCCAGAGACCAAGTACTTCCCAATGTGGCCCTCAGATTAGATTGAGTGTTTTGGTTTTTTGATTGTTTTTAATTCCATAGGCTGGCAAGGGGCCAAGTGGAGAAGGACCAAGTAGGTCTGGGGACCATTATAGACTAAAACATGGCTGGCTGTCCTGAGCACGGGGCCAGGTGAGTCAGCAGGCAGCTGGCCTTCTTGTTGCTAGCCTGGGGAACTTTGCTGGCACCAGCAGCAGACTGGATATTCAGCTGGGGCCTGGCCTTTCCTCATGTCCCCCGAGGCTGCCCCTGCCCACATGGACAAGCCCGGGATCAGAAGGTGTGGCCCTCACCCACGGGCGGCATCAAAGCAGAGCTAGACGGATGCAGACTGTGCCAGGTCATGGAGGGTCACCTGCCCTCCTTCCAGACACAGTCATGAATGAAGAGGGTGGGGCGGAGGAGGAGGAGCATGAGGAGGAGGAGGAGGAGGAGGGGGAGGAGAGGGAGGAGGGGGGGCAGTCAAGACTCTGGCAGGTTAGAAAGGAAGCTGCTCTCTCCTTCAAGCCTGGGTCTTAGAAGGATGCTCTGTGGGTTTGCTGCTCACCCTGAGGAAAAGTTAGCATTTTTTTTTCTTTGTGCAGTACTAGGGCTTGAACTCAAGCCTCATGTATGCTAGGCAACTGTCCTGCTACTGAATTACACCTCCAGTCCTTTTTTTTATTTTGAGACAGGATCTCACTAAGTTGCAGAGGCTGACCTCCAACTTGTGATCCTCCTATCTCAGCCTCCCAAGACATTGGTATTACAACCTTGCACCACTACACCCAGCAAAAGTCAGCACTCTTGCAATGACTGCCAGGGCCCTGTAAGACCTGGGCCCTGTGACCTCATCTCCTGCTCTGTCCTCAGAGCTTACTCCCCTCCAGCAACATCACCCACTTGGCTACTTCTCACACCCCGTAGACACAGTCCTGCCTCGGAGGCTCTGCAGTTGCGGGTCCCTCTGCCTGCTTCCCCCAGATATCACAGGGCCAGCTCACTTTGTTTCTGGTGGATCCAGCAAAACGGCCTGGAACCTGACCAGCCCCACCATTTTCTTATCTTGCTTTCAAGCCTCTGGCCAGCTAACCTAATAGATTGGGTCCTCTTGTACATTTGTCTCCCACCTAAGCCCCACGAAGGCAGAGATTTTCTCCATGTTATGCGCTGCCAAATCCCAGGTTCCTGGCAAGACCCGGCACATAGACGCATCATTCCTGAATGAGGCCTTCCGCTTTCTGAAGGCGGGAGCCAGCGCCACCTGGACCACAGTCCCGGTGGGTGTTTGGAAGCCGCTAGAAGATGTCACATCCAGGCGCCTGTAAAATCACCCAGCTGTGAATGAGTGGGAGGGTGAGGGCAGCGAGCGCCAGGGTGCCAGGCCAGGCCGGGGAGGACACTGCCACTGAGTAGCCTCAATTATTATGGCGATTATAGCCACGCATTTCCGTCCAGGGCGGCTGGGCTTCTATTCCAGGAGGAAGGTCGAGACTAGCCCTGGGGGCCTGGCGCTTGAGTGCGAGTGTGCAGGCCCCTGGCTCGTGTGTGCGAGTGTGTGATGGAGGGAAAACTGGAGAAAGACACTCGGAGCCAACGGACAGCCACAGAGAGAGCAAGTGAGAGGCGCCAGGAGCATGCCTCGCAGGCCGCTGCCGCGAGGCCTCAGGACACGGCTGCGCTGTCGCCTGCTGCGCAGTTCTGGGTGTGCTGGTCTCACCGCCCCTCCTGCAGCGCTGGCTCTTGGAGGGTGCAGACAGCGTCACCTCCCTTTGTCCTCCAGTGCTGGTGCTGGGGGTGCGGCGGGTGCTCAGGCCTCTGCATTCGCTGGGATGGGTGGGGCCTGGGGTGTTCGGAGGGTGTCTGGGAGACCCCAGGACCAGTCGGGCAGTCCAGGCTGGGCTCCTCGCCAGCCAGGCATCAGCGGAAACACCCCCGAAGCTAGACCTCCTCTGGCAGCTGTGAGATAAAGGGCCAGCTGCATGAGCCCCAGCGTTTCCAGCACTGGTCTGGGGGTGTTAGTCCCCATCCAAACTCCATGAGGCTTCCCAAAGGGGGCAGCACTCCCCTTACCCAGAAGGAAGCTGAGGACCCCCTGACGAGCATGGTGTGGCCAGCCTCACTGTGCGCCCCAGGGGTCAGCCCCTCTTTTTCCCTGGTAGCACATCCCAGTCTTCTGGGATCCCCCTCTGCCGTGTGCGGGGCCCTTGTCCATTCCTCACGCTTCATCCAACCCAGGTGCGACCCCTCTGCCCTTGACACCCTCTTCTATCCCCAGGTCGTGCCACGCTGGAGGGACCCCGCCGACGCTCAGCTCGGACTCAGCTTCCGCGCCTGCGGGCCCTTCGGTGGCTCCTGTCACCTGCAGGATGAGGCTCTGCTCACCTGGCATCCACAACAGCACCTGCCCGAGCCCTTCTCAGCCCTGTCCCCAGACTGCGGCTCTCCTACCGCCATGCGGGGAAATGCCCTTCCGGTCTCAGCAGCCACTCTCCTCAACAGCCCATCGGACATCCCTTCTCTCCACCGAACCTTCCCGACTCTCCAGACGGTTTGATCCAGCCCTTCCTGCCCTCTGTCTGCATTCGTGATGGACGTGATGGCGAGTAGGCCAAAGACTGTCTGCTCTGTGCACCTCACACACGAGCCAGGGGCCTGCACACACTAGTTATTCCAAATTCTCAGCAGAATGGGACACCACGGATCCCAGGTCATCGTAGAAATAACCACCAACACTGGAGCATTGGAGTGCATGTCCCTTTCCAAGGAGTGGTCTCCTCTGTGGCATAGCGCACATGTGTGCACACGCACACATACACACACACGCACGCACGCACACATACACACACACGCACGTGCGCGCGCATGCCTTTGGGTCCCCTATTTCTGGCACAGAGTTCCTAACACCCTTGGGAGTTCCTGATTGATAGGAGCCCCGCTCAGTCACCCCTGAGGCTATACTATTGGTGGTCCCCCAGATAGCTTTAGGACAGGAGTTGTATACCGCCAGAGGAACCAACCATGTGATTAGAAGGTTTTGGAACTTCCAGCCCCACCTCCCAACTCTGGGGGGAGAAAAGGGCCAAAGTAAGTTTTTCACCAAAGGCCACGACCGCGCCTGTGTAGTGAAACCTCCATGGGAATCCCTAACAGCAGGCAGGGCTCTAGGAGCATCCTCAGTGATGCACGCTACGCTGTGGGGTGGCGCATCCCAGCTCCATGGGGACAGAGGCTCCTATGCTCAGGACTGCCCCTGTGTACCTCTGCATCTGGCTGTTCATTTGTAATAAACCATAGAATAAGGTTACATTTTCCTGAGTCCTGCGAGTCACTGTGGTGTGGCAAATTATCACACCTTGGAGAGGCAGTGGCAACTGTAGTGCTCAGTGGGCAGCCCTCCAGCGGATGTGGCGCCGGGCAGCAGGTCTGGAGCTGCCTTGCAGCGATCTGCTCCCGTGAACCCGCTGGGTGTCGGCTGGCCGCAGCAGGCCGCAGGAGGGCGCTGGGTTTGCACTGCAGTCTGGCTCTTGCCTCGGGCCTCGGACTGCCTACGACCAGCGCACCCTAGGACCTCTTGGGGCCCCTTCCTGGGCGGGCTCAGGACATGCCTCCGAGGGAAGGTAAGGAGGCATGACAGCACCCCCAGCTGTCTGCCATCCTAGCCAGCCATTGGTCCACCTGTCAGCTTGTGCTTGGCAGCCATTGGCTTAATCCCTAGCCCTTGCATTTTAACTGATCAGCAATTGGCCTGATCGTTCTTACCCCGGGAAATTCAACTACTTAAGGGAAGCTCCCCCCTCATGCTCTCTCTCTCTCTCTTCAGGGCAGACACTGTTAATCTGCCTAATAAAATCTCTTGAGTTCCCGCGTCTGGAGTGGTTTGGCGGGGCGCCTTTTCACTTTTCAGCAACCCCTCACTTGATAGCCCAGTCAGACAGAAGCAAGAGTACCTTGAGGACCCAAGATTTGGGACCAGCATCTGAAGTGAGGGCAGAGTTGTGGTACTGAGCCCTTAACCTGCATCCAGACGAGTACTCGGGTGATTAAATCTGATACATGCTGCACTGGAGGACACCCAGTTGTGTCAAACAGGGAACGGGTGGGATGGAGGAATACCCCTCGAGCGTTTACCTACATTAACTTTTCCCTCTCCATAACCATCCTATGAGACAGATGCTGTTTCCACGCCTATGATACAGACCAGGCTTGGGAACAGAGCTGGCAGCAGCCTTGGGCTGAGATGCAGACAGCCCAGGGCCATGAGAGCCAATCCCCAGCTCCTGCGTCTGCCGTGGGCCCTCCCACACCCTGGCCAGGCACACTCAGCCCCTGTGCCCTCAGCCCTGCCTCCCTCCCATCGAGACACACAGGGACCCCAGCTCTTGTGCACGGCTGGGCTGGGCAGTTACACTAGAAGTTACACTTGCAGAAGGGAGGGCTGGGGTGGCTGCTTCAAAGCAGGGCTCTGGAAAGAGTCCTGACGCAGAACCAGGGAGGCTGGCTTCCTTGCCACTCTGCTCGTCCTTGATAGGCAAACGTAAGGGTGGGTGGGAGGAGGAGAGTCAGGGTCGAACTAAGTGCTGGAGGGCCAAAGGGGGGGAAAGGGGGAGTGACGGTGGGCCCCCAGGTCTCCTCCCTTAAACAGAACCTTAATTGCTCAGGCCACACAGTTGGCCACATGAAGGAAGATACCCCCACAAAACATCCAAAGGGGATGAAGAACCGCCACCAAGAAGAACCATCAACTCCCTTCCATGAGGTTCCCCACAGACACTTGTGGGGCCTCAAGTCAATAAAAGAGAGTTCTAGGAAAGAGCAGTTAGGGGCCCCCAAGATTATATTTTCCTGGTATCCAACATCTGGATGAAAAGTAAACAAATCATCATTGTTAGAATATATTTTCTTTTCTGTATACAAGCTCTAAGTATTTAGAAACACCTGGGTAAACCAGGTGTGTGGTGCAGGCTGTAGTCCCAGCAACTCAGGAGACTGAGGCAAGAAGATTGCAAGTTCAAGGCCAGCCTGGGCAACTGGGTGAGACCCTATCTCAAATTTCAAAAAAAAAAATAAAATATATAAAGGGCTAGGGATGTAGCTCAGTGGTAGAGGGCCTTGGTTTCAATCATGGGTGCAACAACAAAATCCTCCTAGACCCATCTGGGTGATGAGCTGGCTGACTCTGCCTTTCATCCAGATGTTCAGCACCCTCTAGCTTCAGCCCGAGTAAGGTTGCTGTAGAGACAGCTAAAAGCTATGAAGTTGGGGGTTCAAGCTGAGGACTCCCAGGGTTAGGAAGGGAGGAGGGCAGCAGTCTGTGCTGTGGTTCATCTGGTCTCCATCACTGCTCAGAGACTGTCCCCTTGGCTAGGAGGATTTGCTCTCCCCTTGTTCCCAAGGTGCAGAGAACTGAGAGACGTTGACATGTATACATCTTCCACTGGAATCAGCCGGCCCTGCACAGAATTAGCTGGCATCCTCCCGCTCCTGGATTATGCAGGCAGCAACTTTGATCGAATCCGGCAACCAGATTTATGAATCAGTCGATATTTATTGCAGGGAACAATTCATCTTCATGTCTGGTGTGTGCACTCAGAACCCTGTTCTGGGCACACCCAGAGGTCTTGGTGCTAAATGTTGGAAAGTTCTTTGTGAACACATCTGCTGTGGGAGGAGCAACAGAAAGGTCTGACACCAGTCAAACAGGAGACAAGATTTAAGATGGGGACATTTCAGTTGGAGGGGTGGGAGCTCCCAACCGGTTGGGTTTATCCTATTCTATGCTTTCACACCTATCTTCCTCTCCTCCCATCTGACTCAATGAGAGTCAATTGTTACATTATTTGAGGTTAAACTTGTTGCAAAACTCCAGCATAATGCATTCCAAAGCAAACTGAGAGTAGGCTCTTGCCTCCTTCTAATATCTACTCTTTGATTCCCTTCCTTGCCCGCTGGCCCATTAAAGATGATAACCAAATCTGAACTCCCAAGCTGTCTTCTGACAGACCAATCAGAGAGCCAAGGCTATAACTCTGCTGATGAGTGGCCAGGGAAAAGCCCACTCAGGATTCTCTCATTTGCATGTCTGCACTGATTGGTAAATCACGGCCCTGTGGTGGAAGGCAAGCTCAGTTAAGGCAGAGGAAACTCCGGGGTCTGTCCCCGCAACAGCAGTGAACTCCTTTAGAGGGCTAGAGAGGTGGCCTGTGGAGTACAGCAAAACTGTTTGGGCTTCTCAGCCTAATGGGAAGAACAGGAACTAGGGTTGAAGTTTAAGATGGGTGAAAAGGAAAAAAGTAGGCTTAGCAGTGGCCATCTCTCCTGCCCCTTCTCTGCCTCCTGTGCTGACCGCTTCTTGAATTCCTCTGGCGCTGATGTCCCAAGATGGTCATACTTTAGGGACTGTCCCTACAGCCCACAAAGCAGCTCTTTCCTGTGTGGGACTTCTTGCAGAAAATTCAAGGCACTAAGGGCATGAAGGAAGGAGATGGGAAATGTTTGGGGAAATCTTAGTAGCTTCCCAAAATTTGTAGATACGTTCGACCAGAAACACAGCTTCTACCTTCCTCATTTCTCCAGCTTCACACCAATCAGATTCATGGAGGATGTTCTCACAGTGATGGGGGAACGGAGAGGCAATGACTATGTGGGGGAGATCTGACCTGGTATTGTGGTTTAGATATGGGGTGTCCTCCAAAAGCTCATCGTGAAATAATGGAAGAACGTTCAGAGGTGAAATGATTTCGATTATGGGATTTGAAACATAATCAGTGGATTAATCCATTGATAAGGATTAACTACGTGGTGACTGAAAGCAGGTAGGGGGTGACTGGAAGAGACAGGTCACTGGAGTCATGCCTTCAGGGTATCTATGTTGTTCCTGGTGAGTGGAGCTCTCTGGTGCTATGTCTGAGTTGCTCTCCTGCCAAGATGTTCTGCCTCACCTTGGGCCCAGAGCTGTCTGTGAACTGAGACCTCTGAAACCAAGAGCCCAAATAAACTTCCCCTCCTCTATGTTGTTCTTGTTAGGTCTTTTGATCACAGCAAAGAAAAAACTGACTAAAGCACCTGGGACCCATCTCTACCCACCCACAAGGCCTAGGCCTGAAGATGGGCAGGGGAACTATCTTCTTGCCTTATGGAGACAAAGATCCATGGTAGGGGGAGGTGGTCAGGTGAAAAGTGCCACTCAGAAGCTAATTCCACAGATGGCACAGAACAAGGAGTGGGTTGAGACATCTCCTAGGAGCATGATTGACGAGAAGAGAGTGGGAAGCAGCCCAAGAGGCTTAAAGACACCCCTCCTTGCTCCTAACCCTGACTGAGGCCAAGCCATCTGTATCCCTGGGCTCTTACTCTAGCTGTGGATCTCTGACCAATTACTTCACCTCTCCAGACCTCTATGAGATGGGGAATCATCTTTTCTCAGACTTCCCCAAGATAGGACAAGACAAGACCTCTAAAGGACATGAACCTTTGAGGCTCCAAAAGACAGAGCCAGGACCGATAGTTAATGTTACAGAGAGTTAGGCTGGGAAAGATGTAGAAGAGGCAGAAGACCTTTCTGTATTCTAAGTGTCTGGCCATGAAGGCAGTTGAGATAGTGATCTCCCTGTCACCAGAAACATCCAAGCATACTCTGAATGACCATCTGTTGTAGAATATAATTTCTGGACACTTTCCTGCATAAGATGGGAACTTCGCACAACGGTCGTCTGCTTCTAACTCTTTGTGATTCTGTGATTCATCCGATGAATGTTTTGGGCTGCCTGCTAGACCCAGCTCCGAGGCTAATGGCTGTGTGACTTCCATTTCTCCTCTCAGAACCCAGCATCCCACAGAAAACAGGAGGGTGTTGGGTCTGCGGACTTCTGAGGGCTCGTCCAACTCTGACGATTCTCCCATTCAAAATGACAGATCAGAAGGAACTACACAGGCCCCCATCCTTCCCCCATCTCCTTCATTCTCCGGCTTCTTCCTGCACTACCCATAACTTAGCAGAGTTGGGGCAAAGTGAACTTCGTCTAGCCTGGATGCCCTGTGAAACAGATGGCCTGTTACCATGGAGACCAAGAAGATGCTTGGCCTGGGGGCCTGGGGATTGGGTGGGGGGTTAAAGCTAGCAGGGTGATTTACTTCTGCAATCGCCCAGTCTGGAATCTGCATGAATGTTAAACAGGGGTGGCTCAGAGCAATGGCTCAGCCAGACAGATCAGAAACCACTTAAGATAAAAGGCCCGGAATATTTGCGCATCTCTTCCAGGGGTTGCCTGCAACTTCCCCAGCTCCCCACCCGCACTGTACAACCTTGGACAGGTCAGCTGCCTCTCTGGCCCTGAGAATTGAGCTCAATCTTCCCATAGGCAAAGCTGGAGTCCCAGAGACAGATACAGGCAGTTCTGCTGAGGACTTGCTGGGGTCTGAGGGAGGTGGCTTTCTTGGGCTTATTAAGAAAAAAAAAAAAAAAAAAAAGAGTTCTCCAGCACTGTCCAACCACAGATGGGCTGCCTCAGGAGGGTGTGAGCAGCTCAGCCCTGGAGGGAGTCAAGCTGGGCTAGAAGGATCCTCTCTCAGCGGTCTCAGGAGGCCGAGTCTGGTAACTTGTAAAGGTGGCTCCTCCAAGTCTGAGATCTTGTGGTGGCAGAGGCAGCAGAACATAAAGGTAAATGAACAGGTGCCTTGGAGTCAAGACAGACCTGGCTCAGGTCCCGGCACTGCATCCTACTTCCTCCCCCATGAAATATGAATCATAATACTGGCTTTATAAAGGTCTTTTGGGGGGAAAGGATAAATATGAAACAATGTGTCTAACATGCTATTTTAGTCAGTTTTTCCTCATTATGACCCAAATACCTGACAAGAATGACTTACAGAAGGAAAAGTTTATTTGGGGCTCACCATTTTATAGGATCTGGTCCATAGACAGCCGACTCCATTGCTCTAGGCCCACGATGAGGCAGCACACGGGGTTGGGGGAGAGGGGCCCAGCAGAGGGAACTTACTCACTCCATTGCAGGGTCAGGAAACAGAAAGAGCGGAGGGGCCACGGGCAGATACACCCTTCCAGGGCACACCCCCAGTCACCCACCTCCTCCAGCCACACCCCACCTGCCTACAGTTACCACCCCATCAGTCCAAAGGTTGCAACTCTTGAAATAGGATCACTTTACCTCTGAATATTCCTGCTTTAACAGGAGTTTTTGGGGAATACCTCATATCCGAACCAAAAGAAGTGCCCAGCACAGACACTGGTGTATTAAACACTCAGGAAGTGGCAGTTATTATTCTGCAATTAGTCAATCTGTGCAGGAATGGGAACTCCCCACGCTGAGTTTGGATTGGACTCAACCAAGATCCCTGGCTCCTGATCTGCCACTTACTGTAAGCCCTTGGCAATTTTTGTTTAATTTCTCTGTGCCTCAGTTTCCTCTTGGTAAAAAGAGGCTATTGCTGTTCTTACCTCCTAGGATCATTGTGAAGACTGGATTCTACAACCCCTCTAGACTATAACCTCGCACCCGACAGCACTACCGAGAGGAACTGGGCGTCTGTGTGGAATGTGCATGTTGACATCTCGACCCCCCCCTCCCCCCCGTTGTGATGGCATTGGGTGGTGAGGATTCAGGAGGTCATTTTGTCATGAGGTTGGAGCCCTCAGAAATGGGATTAGTGCCCTGGTAAAAGGGATCTGAACTCTCCCACTGACTTGTCACCTTGTGAGGACCAAGCCAGCCCCAGAAGAGGGTCCACCTCGGAACCTGATCATGTTGGTACTCTGATCTTCAACTCCCAGCCTCCAGAGCCCTGTGAATAAATTTCCATTGTTGATAAGTCATCCAGTCTGTGATGCTTTGTTAGAGCTAGACTGACAAAGACAGCCATCATCATCACTATCATCAACCATCATCAACACCTCATCCTCACCTCTGGGCCTCCACCCCAATGCCGGGTACTCATTAGGACTTCTTCAAATATCAAGTGAGTGAATGAGCCAGATATGAATGCTCACCAACGATAAGCATTCATGAAGGCCTGCTGTGTTTGCACCCCTGTGCTCCATGAGAGGGTATGGAGGATCTGACCTTGAACTGAATGTAAGCAACCAGTAACTTCAGGGAGAAATACAAACAGCAATAAGTTCTACTTAGCATCAGAGAAGAATCATCAGTCAGGCACAGTGTTGCACACCCTTGGGGACTTTGTGAACTCAGAGGAGGAAGCAAAGACATCAACAAATGCATGCAATGACATAGGAGATTGAGGTAGGAGTCCAGCCTCAGGAACTTAGCGAGGCCCTAAGCAACTTAGTGAGACCCTGTCTCAAAATAAAAAATAAAAAGGAGTTGGAGATGTGACTCAGGGGTAAAGCACCTCTGGGTTCAATATCCAGAACAAAGAAGAAGGAGGAGGAGGAAAAGGAGAAGAAGATTCCAGATAGTCCATCCAGACAGGCTTCCTGGAAGAGGGCAGAGTTGCATGAGATTTGAAGGAGAGGTAGAAATTTGGCAAGCGTCCAGTCATGGGGAGAGAAGTTAAGTTAAGGGCAAAGACTCAGGGTCATAGTGCACATGGCCTTTCTGGAAGACAGGGATGGCACATGAAGATGAGCCCCAAGGTTTCTATCCACGGCATCTGTGCCTGAAGAAGGGGTGAGAAGGGAGTCAGGAAGCAAGGACGAGGGCTTTCTGTGGAAGGAAGCAGAGGTCTGGATTCCATTTCCATCTAGCAGTTGGAAGATCTTGAGCAAGTCAATTAACATTTCTAAGCCTCAGTTTCCTTGCGCTCACAAGGAGGCTAAAAAGAGTAATCATAAGCTAATAATCATGCAAAACCTGTCAAGCAGTAAATACTCAATAAATTCCAGCTGTCATTCGTCCTGTGAGTAGCGAAAAGATGAGGGAAGCTTCTTCCTGATGTTTCATGGAATTAATCATTAGATGGTAGGAAGGATGGACTGGAGTGAGTCATGGGGAAAGCCTAGGGATCAGCAGAGACGGTGGCTCCTGAGTGAGCCACGCCTGCTTGGAAATTTAGTGGACACAGCAGAAACTGAAGGGAAGAGAGGGGAAAGAGGCAGCCTGAAGAAGATCCAGAAGTTAGCAGCTACTGAGAAGAGCAGGAAACACTAAGTGCTCCCCACTTCGGGGAAAGGAGGGGAATGAGGGAACAGGATAAGAGGCTGTTGATCGGGAAAGGCTGGTGGTTCCACCTAGAAACCTCGCTCTTCATAAAATGTCAATGTCATATATTCAGTCAGCAAACATCTCCTGAGAATCTGCAGGACACAGGTACTAAGGATTTAAATATGAACAGATACAGGACCTGCCCTTGGGGACTTTGTGGACTCAGTGGAGGAAGCAAAGACATCGACAAGTGCATGCAATGAAGTATAGCAGATGTTCTATCTACACGTCTGTCCAGGTAGACTGCAGAACAAGAACGTCAGTGATTTTACCAGGCTTCGTGGAGGAAGTTCTTGCTGAATTGAGTAGATGTTCTCCAGGGAATCTGTGGGTGAACCTAACACATGGAAAGAAAAGCATTGGAAAATGCCAATGAGGGGGAAAGCGTGACCTTTTCTAGACTTGTGAGTCACGTGGCTATCAAAGCCAGTCTTGAGACTGGAGATGCCTCAGAGAACTATGGCTTGGACATAAGTGTGAGCCATAATGTGGAAAGAGGGAAAGGTCAAGAGAATTGTGTAGGGACAGCTGGAACCCTACACATAAAAGAGAATGGAGCTCAGGTCATGGGTTTAGCGTCAGACATACATGGGCAGACTTCAATAGGAAAGGATCAAGAATAATTCTTTAAGGTAGAAAGGAAGGAAGAAAGAAAATGTAAGGACATTTTGAAGTGAGGGGGGAAGCTGAAAGGCCTAGCCAGTCTACTTTCAACCTTTCCAGAAAAGGCAGAAGCAAGGGCACCTGAAAAACAAAATAACAATAAAAATAATAAAAGAAATGAAAATGGGAAGGAAGGGCCAGCCAAGTTAGACTGATGAAGAAAAGAAAGAAAGTACAACTTACTGATATCAGGAATGAAAGACTGACAATTCCTACAGACATGAGAAGAATAAAAGAGAACACTGTGAATAACTTAAACAAACGGGACATGTTCCTTGAAAGATCTAAGTTATGAAACTGACCTGTGATAAAATGGAAAATCTAAGTTGTCCTATATCCATTAAATAAAGTGAACTTATCAAAAACATGCCTGCATACAAAACTCAAGAAATGAATGGTTTCACTATAAACTCATCAAACATTTAAGAAAGAAGCAATGCCAATCCTACATAAACTTGGGAAATAGAGGAGGGCGAACATTCCCAGCTTGTTTTATACTTCTGTATGAAACCAGATTAAACCTGATTGGTCTGACAAAGACATCATCAAAGAGAGAAAGAGAAACCTCACAGATCAATACCCCTCATGAATATAGATTTAATTGATAACAAATAAAATCTAGCAATAAATAAAAAGAATGCATCATGAGCATGTGGATTTATTCCAGTATGCAAAATTGTTTGAACACTCAAAAACTCATAAATATACCCCTATATTAACAGAATAAAGAAGAAAAATTATGATTATTTTATACAATTCTATTTCTGTTCATCATTTAAAAAAATAAATTTAAAAAACACCTCTGAGTAAATTAGAAATCTCTTCAACCTGATAAAGAACATCTAGGAAGACCTACAGCTAACATCATATTGAATCAGAACGACTATATACATAGACCCTAAGATCAGGAGAAAAGAGGATGTTCACTCTCACTACTTCTATTTACTGTTTTATAGAGGTGATAGCCCAAACAAAACAAGAAAAAAAATGAATAAAAGGCACAAATGAATAAAATGAAGAATTAAAACTATCTCTATGCAAATAGCATGCTGTTTTATAGAAAGTCCAAAATAATCTAAGAAATGGCAATTAGAACTAATAAATGAAATTTAGTGAAGTCACAGAATAAAAGGGCCCCATGTGACCACAAAAAGGCTCATACAAGATCAACTGAATTTCTATTAACCAGCAGAAAACTACTGGAAAATGAAAAATTTTAAAAATTCCACTTGTAATATGGTCAAAACCATAAAATGGGAAGAAACTTAATGAAAGATGTGCAAGACTTACATCCTGAAAACTGAAAAAAAAAAAAAAAAAAAATCAATGAAATAGCCAGGAGCGGTGGCACACACTCATAATCCCAGAGGCTCCCGAGACTGAGGCAGGAGAATCTTGAGTTCAAAGCCAGCAAGGTGCTAAGCGACTCAGTGAGACCCTGTCTCTAAATAAAATACAAAATAGGGCTGGGGATGTGGCTCTGTGGTCGAATGCCTCTGAGTACAATCCCCCATACCAAAAAAAAAAAAAAAAAAAAAAACAAAACAAAAACAAAAAACAAAAAACAAAAAAAAACAAAAAAAACAATGAAATAAATTAAGGATGACTTAAATAAATGCTGCTGACTTGGTGTTGTTAAAATGTCAGTTCTCCTTAATCATTAACTTCCCTTTTAATTGTACACATTGGACACAACTCCAATCTCAGTTTCCAGCTGGTATTTGTAGAAATTGATAGACTCATTCCAGAATTTACATGGAAATACCAAGAACCTAGAATATTCAAGGCAACCTTGACAAAGAAAAACAAAATTAGATACTTATGCTACTTAACTTCAAGTCTTGCTGCAAAGCTAGTCATCAAGACAGGATGATAGTATTAAAATGGACTTATAATTCAATGGGAGAGAATAAGCAACCAGGAAACAGACCCATATTTATATGATCATTTTATTTTCAATAAGAAACCAAAGCAATTCAGTGGATAAAGAAGTTTTTTCAACAAGTGTGGCTAGAACAACTGGCTATCTATATGGAGACATACAAACCTTGACACACAACATAGAAAATTTAATTTGAGATGATCTAGACACACAAGCTAAAACTGGAAAGTGTCTCGAATAAAACAGGAGAATATCCTAGAATAGTCTCTTAGAAAAGAAGAAAAAAAAAGTAGTAACTATAAGAGAAAAAGAAGATAAATTACATTTCAGAGAAATTTCAAATTTCTGCTCATTAAGAAGAGTCAAGAAAATGTGTGACAAGGTCCAGACCAGGAGGAAATATTGGCCAAGCACATCTGTTAAAGGACTTATATCAATAAAATATAGAAAAATTATAACACAATAATAAAAACTCAGACTACCCAATAAAGAAAAGGGGAAAATACCTGAACCCACACTTCACAGTCAGGTCTGTGCACTAACTGCATAGCTACCCTGCAACCCGCAGCTCCACTTCTGGGTGTTTACCCAACAGAAATGAAAAAGAATATGACCACGAAAAGATTCATACAAGAATATTCATAGCTCCTTAATTCACAGTGTCCTCCAACTGGAAATGACCCCAAACAAACTCTGTGAATGGGAGAATGCGTAAACAAATTGTGACCACCACTTGGTGACACAAAAGTAATACAGAATCAGCATGTGTGACAACACGGATGAATCTCAAAAATATAAGAAGTGTGTACCACAGGATTCTGTTGTGTGAGATTGTAGAAAGTTTTGGTGGTTATTTTTATTTGATTTCGGTTTGGTTTGGTTTGATTTGGTGTTAAACAAGAACTATGATGCTTCTTAAGATAAGAGCAATGATTGGAAAAGGACAAGAGAAGACTTCCTAGGTTATTGCAATGTCCCATATCTTTATAGAGTTTGGGGTTCCATGTGCATAAGTATGTGTCAAATCTCCTTAAAGGATATAATCATGATTTGTGTGCTTTACCCTTTGGCTGATGTAAAATTACCCCTCCCCCCCTCCACATATACATAGAACCAACAGCAAATACTCTATTCAGTGATATGCATACTGAAGCATTTGAGGTAGGGTTATACCAGTGGCCTGCACTTTACTTTCAAATATACCCAAAGTAAGATATATGACATAAGCATTTGAGGAGATGTGGCAGAATGTTGACACCTGTAGAATCTGTATGCTGGGTACATGATGCTTTCAATTGTTATAGGTTAAGAAATTTCAAATAAACCTTTGGGGCAAGGGGAGTCAAGAGGGGGCAAGGGGAGTCAAGAGAGGGCATGTAAGCCTGGGAAAGAATGGAAAACACTCTGAATAGGATCCTACAAGTGAGGGCAGGAAGGAGTGATCAGGATTTCCTCGGGGCCACCAGGGTTCAGCTAGGATTCCATAGCCTTTGTGTGTTTGAAAGTCAGATGGCCTATCAAGTCACCCCAGCCAGCCTGATCCCCCTTATTCAGTGGGACACCTGTGGACAGGATGGTTCCATCATATTCTGCATCTTTTGAAGAGGTGTCTCTTGGTCCTTGTATGGGATACAAGATGTATTTATCTTCCATCCTTCAGGCCAGTTTCCCCAGAGCTCCCCCTCCCCGCTGGAACCCTCTAAGTTCTACTAAGTTCCAGATTCTTTTTGAGACTCAACTTCTGTCCTGGTGACACAGCTGTTTTTGTTTTTATGGGTAAAGAGCAGAAGGGGCCATCAAGCCCCAACAACTTATCTCCCATCTTCTATGTTGGAGTTTTCCAAGCGTCATCTTGTGTTAACCCTTGCAGACTACTGTCTGACAAGGGCAGACTTAAAAACCTAAAGAATATTTTCACTTACAAACGATTAAGTTTTTTTTTTTTGTTTTTTTTTGTTTTTTGTTTTCTAAAAGATACATAAGTACATCTCTGGGGTAAATGAAAGTAAGAAATAGATATAATAGTCCCACTCATCTCTCAAAATTCACTGACTAAAGGACAAAAGGTATTAAGCATCAAACCAACTCAAAATACAGGTCAAAATACTTTCACCTCTGCTATTTGAAGTTGTACTATAAGAACAATTAGACAAGAAAAATAAATAAAAGCCATCCAAGTCGGGCACCATGGTGCACGCCTGTAATCCCAGTGGCTCAGGAGGCTGATGCAGGAGGATCTCAAGTTCAAAGCCAGCCTCAGCAAAAGCAAGGCACTAAGTAACTCTGTGAGACTCTGTCTCTAAATAAAATACAAAATAGGGCTGGGGATGTGCCTCTGTGGTTGAGTGCACCTGAGTTCAATCCCCAATAGTCAAAAATAAATAAATAAATAAAAATAAAAAAGGCATCCAAGTTGAAAAGCATTGTCTCTAAGCCTGTCTCTAGGTATAGATGACACTATCCTATTTACAGAAAATCTCAAAGAATTCACAAGAAAGCTTTGAGGACTAATAAAAAATTAAACAAAATCGACACACATCCAATGTGATCCTGCAATATGTATAAATAGAAAAATAAGAGATTGTGTTCTGTTTATGTATGGTCTATCAAAATGTATAAATGCATTCTACTGTCATGTACAACTAATTAGAACAAATAAAATTTAAAAATGAAAAAAAAAAGATTGGCATACAAATCAATTATGTTTCTATATACCTTCAATGGAAACAGGAAATTCAAGGAAGGAACACCATGCCTAATCTAAAAGAATAAAATATCAAGGCATAAATTTATCCAAGGAGATTAAACATTTTTACACTGAAAACCACAAAGTATTGCCAAGAGAAATTAAAGACAATGTCAATACATGGGAAGACGTCACCATTCATAGAAAGGAAGACAATACGGTGCAGTTGTTCATAATACACAAAGCAATCTGCAGATTCAATACAAACCCTATCAAAATTCCAGCTGCCTCTTTTCTTCTTGCAGAAATTTGCAATCCTCAAATTCCTATGGAATTGCAAGAAGCTTTGAGTAAATGAAATAATCTTGATGAAGAACAAAGTAGAACTTGCATTTCCTAGTTTCGAAGCTTGTTGCAAAGCTGCAGGAATCAAGTGTGGTGCTGGTATGAGGATAGCCATATAGACCAATGGAATAGAATCGACAGTCCAGAAACACATTCACACAACTATGGCCAATTGATTTTTGTCAAGGGTTCCAACTCTTTTCAATGGAGAAAGAAGAGTCTCTTCAACAAATGACAATGGGCCAACTAATGAAGAAAGAAGTTAGACCCCTATCTCATAGCAAATGCAAAAATTAACCCAAAGTAGATGGATGACCTATACAGAACTAAAAGCAAAAAGCAGAAGAAAACATAGGGAAGAATCTTCTTGATCTTCGATTTGGCAATGAATTCATAGGTATGACACTCAAAGGAATAGCAACAGAAGAAAATTAGAGTGAACTTCATCAAAATTTACAATGTGCATCAAAAGAATGGCTATTATCAAGAACACAAGCAATAGTAAGTGTTGGCATGGATGTGGGGGAAAAGGCACACTCATACATTGCTGGTGGAGTTGCAAATTGGTGCAGCCACTCTGGACAGCAGTATAGAGATTCCTCAGAAACCTTGGAATGGAACCACCACTTGACCCCGCTATCCCACTACTCGGTTTATACCCAAAAGACTTAAAATCAGCATACTATAGCGATGCAGCCACATCAATGCTCATAGCAGCTCAATTCACAATAGCTAGATTGTGGAACCAACTGCAATGCCCTTCAACTGATGAATGGATAAAGAAACTGTGGTATATATACACAATGGACTGTTACTCAGCCATGAAGAGGAATAAAATTATGGCATTTGCTGGTAAATTGATAAAGTTGGAAAATATCATGCTAAGTGAAATAGGCCAAGCCCAAAAAACCAAAGGCTAAATGTTTTGTCTGATAAATGGATGATGATACATAAGGAGGAGGTGTGGCGGTGGGGAAGAGAAGAATGAACGAACTTTGGATGTTGTAGAGAAAAATGGGGCAGGAGGGGGTGGGGAATGGAAGATAATAGAATGAGACAGACAGTATTACCCCATGTATATGTATGATTACATGAATGTTGTGAATCTACATTGTGTACAACCATAGAAATGAAAAGTTGTACCCCATTTGTGTACAATGAATCAAAATTCAGTCTGTAAAAATAAAAAAAAAAAAATAAAAAAAAGACATTATCAAGAAAACGAAAGACAATCAACAGAGTGGGAGAAAATATCTGTAAATTATTTGATAATGTCTTCATATCTCAATCATATAAAGAATTCCTACACCCAACAAGAAAAAGGCAAACAACCCACTAAGAAAATGGACAAAATACTTGAGTAGACATTTCTCCAAGGAACATACACAAATAGCCAATATGCACAATATTACTAATCATTAGGAAATGCTATAAAAACCACATTGAAATGCCACTTTGTACCTGCCAGATGGCAATATTAATAATGGAAAATAACAAGCATTGGCAAAGATATGAAGAAATTGGAACACTCATTCACTGCTAGTGGGTGTGTAAAATGATGCAGACTCTGGGGAAAACAATATGCTGGTTTCTCAAAAATTAAACATGGAATTACCTCATGACACAACAACTCCATTCTTAGGTATGCATCCAAAAGAATTAAAAGCAGGAAGTCAAAAAGACACTTGCATGCTAGTGTTTATAATAGTCATATTCACAATAGCCAAAAGACAGAAACAACTCAAGTCCATCAACAGATAAGTGGATAAGCAAAATACTATGTCTACATAGGATGAAATAGTATTCAACCATAAAAAGGAATGAAGTTCTGATATATGCTACAGTATGGATGAACTTTGGAAACTATGTTAAATGAAGTAAGATAGACACAAAAGGACAAATACAATATGATTTCATTCATATGAAATAGCTAGAATAGGCAAATTTTGCGGAGACAGCAAGTAGATAAGAATTTACCAGGGACTGGAGACAAGGAAGAATGGAAAGTTATTGCTTAATAAGTATAGAGCTTGTGTTTGGGGTAATGAAAAATTTTAAAGTAAATAGTGATAGTCATATAACATTGTGAATGTAATTAATACTTCTGAATTGTGCATTTAATATTTTAATTTCTTGCCACAATTACTACATTTTGCCACAACATAAAAGAATTAATGCAGGTGTTGCCTGTGGACAGCTGCTGATGTCAGTACCTCGACTGTTGGGGATACAAAACCCTGGAGCATTGGTAAGGCAGAAAAACTGAGCCAAGACTCCTACTTTAATCTGAGTTCTCAAAAAGGACTAAACTGGTTCTAGAACATTAACATTCCCCTGGCTTCCAAAAAAGCAAAGGCAAATCTTCCCTGGAGCAATGCACTTCCAACATAGGTACCTTGCATTCCCACAGATTATGCACAGCCAAACATGAGCTCGCAACCAAGGATTGCAAATATATGGAGAAATCAATCACTCAGAGTAAGAGTCAGCAGAAGAAAACACAAGAAATTCAGGTTCTCAAAGACTTCAGATATTGGAAGTATCCACTAGAATATAAGTTACACAAAAGCTGATATTTAGTATGTTTTTTTTTTTACTGTGAAATCCTCAGCTTCTCTAACAGTAACCAGCATCTATTAGGCACAAAATATTTGATGAATAATCAGGTATAAAAGTAAAATAAAAATGTAAAGAAATTTGAAAATCAGAAAAATGAGCAAGCGCTAATAGATCATTAAAAATTACCAGAAATGTTTGTAAAAAGATCTAAATAGTACTTCTAGAAATTAAGGGGATATAATAAATTAGGAACAATTGAAGGTAGAATTTAATTGACTGGCAGGTCAGTCTGAGAAAATTAAGAGATAAGATGCTGTAAAATAATGAAAGAGATTAATCAGAAGATTAAGCATGCATTTAACTTTTTTTTTTTTTTCGCGGTGCTGTGCTGGGGATCGAACCCAGGGCCTTGTGCTTGCAAGGCAAGCACTGTACTGACTGAGCTATCTCCCCAGCTCTGCATTTAACATTTGTGATAGAAAAAAAATGTATCCAAGTAGATGGAAAGTAAGGTATATATCATGCAGGACTTTTTAGAAATCTACACTTAAACAGATTGTCCTGAACATACAGAAAATTTACATACTTACTTGTGAAATTACAGAATGCCAAACCTAAAGCCATCTTAAAAGAGTCAGAGAGAAAGGTCAGATTATATTTAAGACAGCTAGAGTTAAACCTACAATAGTCTTTTCCAACAAAAATGGAAACCAGAAAACATAGGGCTGTCTTCAAAGTGCTAAGAAAAATAACCATCCCTCTAGAAATGTGCACATTGCAAAACTGTCTTCCAAGAACAAAGGTGAAATAAATTTATTTATAGAAAACCAAAAGCTAGAGCATTTACCGCCAACAGAACTTCACTAAATGAACTTCTCAAAGATTTACTTCAGGAAAAAAGAAAATGTTTCCAGAAGGGATATCTCAGATGCATGATGGAATGGTTATCACAAAAGTCATGCAAATAAATAAATGTAAGTAAATACAAACACTGTGTACTAGGAATAATAACTCTTATAATGACCAGTGTGGCAATTAGAACAAAAGACAGGCCAAAAAGATGGGACACCAATAGACTCTCCCTTCTGGCTGTGGAGAAAGTCAGCACAGCAGCTGGGTTCATAACCGAAACTTCAGAAATGGAGGAAAGCATCATCCATCTGAGAGGTTAACTCTCAGCCTGACCTCTGTGGGGGAGACCACGATGGACACTGTACTCCCATCTCTCTCTTAGACCGTGGAGAAATTCACCTTCAAAATTCGATTTCCTGGATGGGCCTCTTGCTTGACTTAAAATTCCTGATCTAGAACAAACATCCAGACCTCGTTTAATGATAAATCTAAATGCATCTACTGGCCCTCTGTTCTGAGCACATTTTCATTGTGCTTTGTATTGATGATTGTATATTTTAAATCTTTCTTTTTTGAAGATGGACCAAAAAAAGACCTTTTAAAGCACTTTAAAAATAAAATCTTATGTATGTCATAATTTATGAGGACATATGTGTATATACATATGTACACATATATACATATAAATGTTTAAACAAGCTCTTTCAATTATTCTTCCAGCTAAAATTTGATAGCCACAGTCATAGGTGATAAAGGAGAGGGCACTATGAGGAGTGGAGGGTTATGGGGCACAACTTAAGAACAGACCGATCACCACTGAGAAGTCCAAATCTGAGAGTCTTTATTAAGCCGTCTGGCTGACTGTCACACATAATGCCCCAAAAAATGGCTATTGGGAGAACAGCCCCGACCATAGGGTTGTAGGGTTCTTATACCAAAAATCACATCAATCATAAGTGTCTGTTGCTATGATTCAAAATTACAAACTAACATCATGAGATCATCAACAGAGGGTGAAGTGGGTCAAAATGACCCTTTCCTAGGTACAAACTAAAGAATGGTTACTAACATCCACACGATCACCGTTCACATGGTACATTGTTTAGGAGCAATAGGAATCAAAAGAGAGCAATTTTTCTTTACATAGGAATTATCATTCTGTATTGTTAAACATGTCACACTAAGTAACTGATCATGGGTACAGAGGCAAGGTGTTTCCATGGGAGAAACTTATTTCCTACATAACATGAAGTCTCAGAGCAAAATGGAGTCTGTTCAGTCATTTCCCTTAGAGTCTGGCCTATAACATTCTCACAGAGCCAGATCTGTCAGCCCATCACATGGAGAAGAGACAGTTGAGAGGTGACATCAGTACTTGAGAGAAGGCTTTGGGTGCACATCTGTTACCATGGAGATACTGAAGAAATGGTGAGAATCTCACTACCACCTGAGCTCACCTGTTTGTAGGACTAGTTCTCCCTCATCTTATCTCTATCACCTCCCAACACACACACACACACACACAGTAAGTTATTTTGCAATGTTAAGGTAAGATCAGAATGATAGGTAGGCAAACACCTATCTGCAGGTGGTAACTGCAAAGTGAATAACAAGAATAGTCCCTCTTGGGGAGGGGTGCAGATTGCTTAGATCCTTGGTTTTTGCTTGGAGAAACATTGAAAACCTTTGAAAGTTTCTGAAGAGGCAAGATGTTGATAGAGGACAGACAAATGTTAGCAGTGGGAACATGAGGTTAAAGGAATAATTCTGTCAAATGGGCCCACTGTGCTGACCCCCACATGCTTTCACCTGTGAAGAGCAATTTACCTGCAGCCCTGCCTGGCTTAAGTGGACAGGATATGTTACATTCCTCAGCAAACTACCTGTTATCTGCAGGAGACATGCAGACCTGAAATAATTCCTATAAGAGGAACACAAGCGTTGCAAGCCTGTAATCTCAGTGCCTCAGCTCAGGAAGCCGAGGCAGGAGGACTGCAAGTCCAAAGTCAGCCTCAGCAATTCAGCGAGGTCTTTGCAGCTTAGTGAGACTCTGTCTCTAAATTTAAAAAAAGGGTGGGGATGTGGCACAGGGATTAAGTGCCCCTAAATTCAATCCCTGGTACCAAAAAATGAAGAAGAAAGAAGAGGAAGAAGGAGGAGAGGAAGGAGGAGGAGGAAGAGAAGGAGAAGGAGGAGGAGGAGGAGAAGGAGGAGGAGGAGGAGGAGGAGGAAGGAAGAAGAAGGTTACCCTGAGAGGAGACTTTTGTGACTCCCCCTTCGGAGGATAATTCCCCCTAACTAATCTGTAAGAACAGGTTCCAATTAGAACCTTCAGCATGAGTCAAAGTGACCGAGAGTTGTCATGGCAGTAGGGACTCAAAAGTCTGTTGTCATCCTGCTGTCAGTCAAAATTCAGGAGGTGGAACTGGATGGGACACTCTGGATATTTCTCTGGGACCCCAATAAAGCTGGAGGTCAGGAGAGGCATATCACCCTGCTCCTCTCTGAGAGGACCCTCTTTGTCTCTCTCTTGAGAGTGTCCCCTTTTTCCCCTTTCCTATCCCTTCTAATAAACTCATGCCTGTTACTCTGAGTGACATGTCCGAAATCTTTCAGACTTAATCATAGGAATCGGGGTTTGAAGGGGGGGCTTTCCTGCTGCCTCAGTTCCCAGAAGGCCCCAATCCTGTAACAGTGTGAACTGACTTATTTTTTTTTTTTTTTTACTAGAGTATTGAAATTATACATAGTAGTTGGAGTGATTGTTTTTAAAGAACCACTCTGGAGACAAAGAAAAAAATATGAAACTCAGTTAGAGGCTACTGAATCTACCAGGGGAGAGATGAAGGTGGCTGACTGGGCTCAGGATGCAGCAGTGGAGGTCATCAGAAGTCGGCGGATTCTAAATGTGGTTTGTAAATAGATGCACTGGCGTAATGAAACCAATGTGCCAAAGACAGGGGTGGAATAAAAAGTGACATCGGGAATCCTAGCTGGAGCAGATGGGTGGGGTCGACTTTTACAGACCTGGGAAGGTGGAGGAGCCTGTTTGGAAGGGGGAACATCAAGAGGGACATTTTAAGTTTGCTTTGCCAATTAGATGTCTAAGAGAGAGGCTGAGAAGTCACCTGAATATGAGTGTGGAGAGAGGTCTGCGTGTTAGATGAGGGAACTTACAGATTCCGGTCTCTGAAGACACTTGCCCAGTATCACACAGCAGAAAAGGGTGTTCTTAGCCTCTTTGTTATTCTGCTTCCTCTGTAACCCAGGTAAACCAAGGTTTGGTTTTTGAGAGGCGGGAAGGGACAGCTGATCCATGGCCTTGGCAATGAATTCTGTGTCCCATCCTGAGTTCTCTCTAGGTTAGGACTCCATCTGCACTCCTTCTCAGCATGCATTTGCCTTTCGAGGAAGTCATTTCCTGGGAAATGGGCACCCCATGTCTCTTGTACATGTGAATAGAGTGGGAGGAAGAGAGAGTTGTTCTGCATTTTTATCTTTCTTTATTTCTCTCATCCTTATTTTTTTGGAAACTGTCCGGGGACGTGGTGTTGCTGCTGCCGGTGGCAGCACTGCTGCAATCAGAGCTATTTCCAAGCAAAGAACTAATTTACTGCATGAATGACTTTAGCTCAAAAGAAGAAATAAGGATGATCAGGAGTCCTAAGGGAGCAGAATAATAGGGTAATTTACATGAGGAGATGAGGGAGATGGGAGAGACACGCAGGATAATTCTTTTGCATAATCTTTATTTTATATTTTTGCCCTTTCTCCCTCGGCCTCTCTGGGGGCAGTGCCCCACCTAGCTCAGAGATGCTTCTGACCATCCCCAGGGTTGATACCGGAAAGGGATGAAAGAGCAAGAGAGATGGGCTGCTTGGGCTGGAAAGGAGAAGGTCAGGCAGCTTCTCTTGGAGGAACGGTCTGTGGGAAGCCCCTGCTGAGCCTCGGGGAGATGAGAGATACAAAGACCACTTCACATGCCCGAGAGAGAGCAGCGCACAGAGGTGCTGCTGCCTGCAGAGGCAGCTTGGCAGGGCCTCACAGTAGAAGCTGGCTATGTGTTACCCTGGATTGATCATTTCCCAGCACAAAGAGGAAAGGGACAGCAGGATTCTTAAAAAAGGGTTTATTTGGGGACTTTCATATCCCAAGGCAAGAAAGAACAAAGCCTGGGTTCTAGGTCCTACTCCAGCACATGCTAGCTATGTGACCTTGGTTCCCATTCCTGAGATTCCTCATGTGTAAAATCAAGACTGTCATCTTCTTCACAAAGAATCTTGAGCATCCAATAAGATGATGCCTGACACAGCACTTTGCAAACTGCAAAGCACCATATAAATGTGAGTTATTGTTATTTGTCAGTGAAGGAAACTGAGTCCCAGAGGTATTATATGACTCATTCAAAGTCATATTGCAAGTAGATGCAGAACAAAGACCTGAACCTGAATCTCAGTGTTCTCTTCACTGGAGAGGTAGGGTGGGCTAGTGGTTAGGAGTAGAGACATGGAGGTGGTACACAAAACATTATTCTTGACACTGGTTAAGGCCACGAGACAGAATTTTTCAGGACTATCACAATTGCTAAAGGGACTACTGAGATGGGATTTTTCAGTTGGAGGAGAGAGATCAGGCTCAACTATGAATACAACATGGACAGGTAAGAATTTATAGCCGAAGAGCTTATAGGGTAGGGAAGCCGATGGATGGGAAATTACTCAGAGGGAACATCAGGGACGAAGAGGGATTCTGGCTAAATCTTCCTAACAGGACTCTTGCTGAGGGCAGGCCATACTGACCAGAAGTCATCTGGGGATGGAGGTGTAGGAGGTATTTGATCCAATAGGATAAACCACCTCAGCAGGATTCTTGCTAATATTAGACACAGAAGTCCAAATGTCAAGGCCTGGTGGGGAAAGATTTCAGAAGGGTCTGAATAAACTTTGATCAAGGAGACACTCCTTGTCTGAGCCAGGCCACCTGATCTGACAAGTCCCAGCTGTGGGACTTCAGGTAAGTTAATTAACATCCTTGTGCTTCAATTTCCCCACCTGTGAAATGGGAATGATAATAGCATCTAGCTCATAGAGTCATTGTGAGTTAAATATATACATGTACGTGTATAGCTATATTCAGGTATACAAATATATGTGTGAATATATATACACGTAAAGCATTTGCAACAACACCCACAATGCTATTGCATAAATGCCAGATATTGTTATTACTCCAGAAATATGGATTAAACCCAAGGAGAGTTCTAAGCATATGTGGATGTCCCTCTGTGGATCCTCTCAAAGACCAACAAAAGAAATAAAATCGTGTGCCACAATAAGAACGCAGCTGAGAATAGAGTTGAGGTGAGCTTCCAGTATGGTAGAGCAAAATGATTTTGCCTTGGAGTCAGGAGACCTGAGTTCTGGTCCCAGATCTGCCACCTAATGCAGACCCTGGGTAAGTCAGTCTGAGGCCTAAGTGCCTTGTCTATAAAATGAAGCTAACAACACTTCTCAACTTATCCACTGCAGGACTTTGGTTAGACCCAAATGGAAAACCTCATAAAGTTCCGGGAACATATTAAGATTATTCCTGTCAGTACAGATCAATGAAATACATTTTGCAGGTGGGCTCTGGGAGGGGATGGCATTTCCTGCCTCTGAAAATCAGGAACAAGAGCCAGCTTCCAGAAAGTGCTGGACTGCAGTCTTTTCTGACAGTAGAATCATGCCCAGGGTCCTCCACTGCACACACTGGCCAGGAGCATCCCCCGAACACGCGCACGGGAGGCGGAACTGGACAAATCAGCTTCTTATTGCACACCAGCCCCCAGCCCCTACGATGTCCCTTCTGGTGAAGCTGAACAATTGGAATATCTCTGCATCTTTCAAAGCCTAGTATCAGACCCCCTTTGAGAGATTGCCTGGAGTCCTCCAGCAAGAAAGCCTCAAGTCCTCCCAGGGACACCATTGTTCCCTGCATAAGTGGTTAACTCTCAGTTAACTTGAGTAATGGGACATAGAAGCATGGAAGAAAGCACAATGGCCCTGAGTATCTGTCTGTCTGTCTCTTTTTCGCACACACACACACACACACACACACACACACACACACACAGAGCCCTGCAGTCAAACCTTTATTATATGTCATCAAATTACTAGGGTTAAGAAGAATGCTGGATCAGGGGGCGCTTACTTCCCAGAAGGGGCTTGGAAATTGGACAAGGGATCAGAAAAGAGTTACTTAACCTTGGAGTCATAAGGCTAAGGGTGAGGACAGAGATAGAGAGTGGGCTGTACAACTGGTGCATGGGTTTGTGTTCATCTGACCCTCTAGCGGGGAATCATGGTAGTCTCCCTTCACAAAGAGGCTTTCATATACACTAATCACCCCTGCTAAGCCCCTTTGGGAGAGGTGAGCACATCCCAGTTTTCAAAGTGTTTTAGCCTCAGGCAATGCACTAATTAGTCCCCAGATAATGAAATGACAATGGTTTTATTGTTATCTCTAGTCCATTATATTGCAGCTTTTACTTGTTAACTTTTACAACTCTGTCTAGATTGGAAACTCTTTTAGGGAAGGAATTGATCCACTTTTTAACCCTTCTGTCCAGATTCTAGCATGCTATAGATGTTTAGCCAAGTTTTATTGAATGAAAGCCTATTGAATTAAGAGTACAGAATGTGTCATTAGTGGCTAGGAATATTTCAGAATAGCATCAGTGGCACCTCCTAGTCTTCTCCAGAACAAAAAAGCAGCAGGAGGCTTACCCCATAAGTCAACCTATGTCCCAGGACCTGGAGATCAAGGCCTCAGAAACCACTGGCATAAGTGAAAGGAGGAACCTCCACTCCAAGACCAGAGTCAGGACTGATTTCTGAATGCTGACAGTGCGCATGACTCACCGAATCAAGACTTTAGGGAACTGGGAAAGGGGCTGGAGGAAAACTCAGGGAATAATTCAGAACTTCTCATTTCCCTAATCCCCAAGTGAGCATCACCAATCTGATCTAGACACCAGACTCATCTGTCTTGGAGTCAGAAACATGAATAAACTGACTTGCTTCCTTGGTCATGTAATCCAACTTTAGGCACAGTTTTATGTACACTGACCTGCCTCATCCCACACTCTGTCCATCCACCATAATTAAGCAGCCACAACAGCTCCATAAAGGACCAGACATAAGAGCAGGAGTTATTCTCTGTTACCTGTATGTAAATGTCCCAATTAATGTGTAGCAGTGCCTATTCTATGATTGAATGGGCTCTAGGTTTATGACTATAGCTGTTGTGTTGCTGTGGCCTGTGGTTTTATGGTCCTAATTCCATAATAAAACTTAGTTTTAATTTTTCTCCTTCTACCCTAAAGCCAGAGTCTCCTGGGTGTGGGGGAAGGGAGAGGGTTGCTACCCAATGGCTCTAGGCCACCTGTCACTGCAAAAATATTCTAACTAGAGCCAAGCCGACCCACCTGCTCCTCCATCAAAGAATAAGGTCACCTACCCTGTGGGGAGAAGGCCTGAGCAGCCCAGATGCCCTCCATGTCGGAGGCCTGAGTTTTGAAAGAAGTGAGTTCGTCATCTAAATGTGCCAGGGCAGTGCCAGCTGTTCATGGCCCCAGGAGATTGCCAAGCTGGGGCAGAGGGAAGGTAGGGGTCAGACAAACAGGTCAGGAGAGGGAATTCTGCCAGTTGGAGGACCTGACCCTAGCTACAGGCACAGCACCATGGAGCTTGAGTAAAGAAAAGCAGGGTCGCTGTCCGTGGTGCTGATTCATCCTTCCAAACTCAGTCCTGATTGTTTCTCTTGTCCCCAGGGGTCCAGTGACTTCTGTCCAACCTTCCTTTGCTTTTATTTCCTCCCTTGATGACATTTTAGTAATTTTGACAGAAATGCTGCAGAATAAACAGAATCATGACTTGTGTTTCACAATTGATGCAATGTTTTCAAGTAATGTGGGCAATTCTATCACATTTCCAGCATTTACAGGAAAGGGTTTACCCGTGGGCATTCTGGATGCTCCTCCCTCTAATGCGCCATTGATTCATATGATCCCTATGCCCAGTGTAGAGGTGAGAAGCAGAGAGGGGATGGTGTCAGCAGGAGCTACTGGGTGAGTAAACCTGGACCCAACAGGGAGCCACCCCACCTGCAGATTTACTATTCTAGGGAGCCACCAAAGGACCCTTGTGGAGCACAGTGCATTGTTTGAACATTTCCAATTTTGTAAAGTCACTTAGTGTGACAAAGAGTCTCCCAGAAGGCATATTTGAAATCTAAAGGGCAAAGATGAGAGAAACCCCACCCCAGTTCCTCTCTCCAGAGAAGGAAGAGGGATTAACTCACCCCAAGAGAGAAGCTGGTATTTTACCTGCCATGAACAAGACAGGGACTGCAGATGGGAAGAGAAGGGCAATAATTGCAGGATAATTTAGAATGACTCAATAAGAGATTCTTCTTGGCCCATTCTGTCCCTATTCCTGCACCTGCATTCATTATGGAGAGGGAATAGTATGGCTTATGGACTGGAAATTATGGTCTCCCACTTGCTTTCTGGTGAGTTTGAGTGAGACACTTAATTCCTCCTTACCTCTACTTCCACATTTAGAAAACAGTGTGAAAATAGGAAACATCTCTTGCTATCATTTGAATACTTTGACCCCTCAAAAATTTCATGTGTTGGAAATTAATCCCCAATGTAACCATGTTGGGACATGGGGCTTTGGGGGAAGTGTTTAGCTCATAAGGACTGAGCTGCATGATGAGTTAATGCCCTTATAAAAGGGTTTGATGGGAGAGTTTGCTCCTCTTTGCATCCACATGTGAGGATGCAATGCTCTTGCTCTCTAGATGATACAGTCTTTAATTCAAGGCATCTTGGAAGCAGAGACTGGACACTCATCAAACAAAGAACTCCCCCAGTGCCTTGGCGATTTTGGATCTCACACCCTCTATAAAAGTGAGAAATAAAGCTTTAGTCCTTATAAATTGCCCAGTCTGAGGTATTATGTTACTGCCACATAAACAAGGTAAGATGCTTCACAAGAACTCAAGAGGACTGAATGAAATATGCATGCAAAACCCCAGAAATATTGTGAGAACTCAGTGAATGATGGGTTCTCCTTGGTCCTCCCTTCTGTCCTCACTCTCCTCAGGTTTGCAATGAGACTCTAAATGCCTCCTCAGAAATTCAAGAAGACCAAGCATGGGAACTTCAGATTCATGGAGCTCAATCTCCTTCCCTCCTCCAAAGCCAGGGAAGAGACAAGGGTAGGGCTCTTTCAGGCTGACTCTCATGCCCGTAAGAGTCTGGTCTTCAGGTCTTGGAGATCAGTTGCTTGTGGAAGGACCACTGTGATTCCAAGCAGACAGCACCCACACCCGTCCCATGAAGTAGCAGGAAGAGCATGTGAGCGACATCTCGCTTCTTGTGCTCTCTGGTTCCCCGTAGTTCCTTCCTATGATTTTCTCTGCCATCTACACAGGAAATTCCAGGGAAATGAACGTCAGTAGCATTGCTAACCAATGCAACGCCTGGAGGTGGTGAGGGGTGAACATCTGCATAGAGCGAAAAGAACATTGGTTGGACCAATGTTCCCTGGTCTCCTTTAGCCCTGATCCTGTCATACACACACAGGACCTGGCTTACACACACTGCTTGGAGGCAGCATGTTTGGATATTGACTTTGTGACTCACAGTTCTGATTATAGTGCTCACCACACATAGGCATAGAACATCAAAATATGTCATACACCATAAATATATATGTTTTTTTTTTGGTCAGTTTAACAAATAAAATCAAATCAAAAAGATTGGCAACTGTAAAATGGAGGGGGAAAAAGTAGACCTATCATTGGACCTGATATAAGATTCTCACGGGACACACTCTCCAGAATCACAGGCAGCTCCTAAGAGCAAGGGGAGAAGGGGACATTGGTTGAGAAGGACAGGAAAACAAAAACCAGAAAAGCCTGAGAGATTTTCCAAATCCAACCAGTCACTTGCAGATGAGAAAACTAAGTGCCAGGGACAGGGAAGGACACTTTTGAAGCCCTACCATGACCCAGTAGGTTTTTATGATGCCTAGCATGTTTTCTCATAACTCAGTAGAGTGCAAAGTCTAACAACTGCACTTTGGTAATGTGATATTTATCTGCTTGTCCCCAATTTGTGCTTTTCTTCCCCCAATGACACAGAATGGGACAAGAGAAACATTTTTCTCAAGATTTCCTTGAGATATTCTCTAGTGAACAAATTTAGAAATTAAGAACTCTAGTCCTGGGTATGAAATCACACCACACACACACACACACACACACACACACACACACACACGCACACTCGCCACCTTGAATCTCCTTTATTTCTGGACTCCCTGTGAGAACGGAGCTGGACTCAGCTCTCTCCAACAGAGAGGCCCTGAAGTTAAAGACCCATCTCCTCCCTCCAGCACCCAGGTGAACACTCCTTCAGTCATCTTTCTGCATCTGAACTTTATACTTCCTTTCCCTTCACCCCATCCACGGACACAAGCAAAGATAATACCTTCCTTACCTGCTAAGGGAGACGGCCAGCCATACATCCTGTCAGGCCAGGTGCCCTCCCCGGGGAAGCCACGCCTCCCTCCTCAGGTTGGCCCTTCCCAGGGGAGGAGAACTGGGTCTCTTCCAGCAAGCAGAGCATGGTCTCTTCCTCATGCTCCACAATACTTAGGATGATGACTCAGAGGAAAGGGGTGTTGGGAAGAAAGTCACACTCAGTCCGGGAGCCCGTTCAGAAACCAGGCACCTTCCTTAAAGTGTGAAGAAACCATAGCACCTAGGAGTCAGAAATCTCTTTTGCTAGATTTTTACAGGCTCATATCTGACCTCCCACCCTCCTCATCTCAGCCCCTAAAACACCTCCATTATTCAGTGTATCCTGACAGGAAAGCACTCGAGAACTTTGGTGCTAAGCTGCTAATTGGGGTCTGTGGGTAGGGAGAGGGGGAAGAGGAGTAATTGTGATCGTTCTGGTTTCATTGTCTGCTGGGGTCCTGAGGCTGGATGGCCCCTTTCTTTCCATGCTGAGGGACATATATCTGCAGAGCTAGAAGCAGCAGCCAAAGCACTCAGGGGGCCTGAAGGTGCCATGATGCACTCTTAAGAGGTAAAAAGGCTCCGCTGTAGTTCCCTGATGACAAGGGTCAGGCTAGAGGTCTTGATGGCCCTGCAAGACACCCAGAGTTCTCCACTTTGTGTGGGTTGGGGGAGCCCCCACACTCTCACCTCCTAAGCATAGGAAGACAGCACTCAAAGGAACTTTGGAAATCACCTTGTCTATTCTTCTCATTTTACGGATGGGGTTATATAGGCCCAGAGGGACCCACAAAACAAAACAGCCTTGATGTCCATCTTTGAAGCTCAGAATGCCCATCTCCTTAAGAAGATAACCTTGAGCTGGGCATGGTGGCGCATGCCTGTAATCCCAGCGGTTCAGGAGGCTGAGGCAGGTGGATCGCGAGTTCAAAACCAGCCTCAGCAAAAGCGAGGTGCTAAGCAACTCAGTGAGACCCTGTCTCTAAAAAAACAAAAAATGGGGCTGGGGATGTGGCTCAGCAGTGGAGTGCCCCTGAGTTTAATCCCCAGTACCAAAAAATAAAAGAAGAAGAAGAGAAGCACCGTGGCAGAATGAAAGGGCTCAGGAGTCAGGGCTGGTGTCCACATCCTGACTCTGCAACCTGAAATGCTCTGCCTTCTCGGCCGAGTCATTTAACCTCTCTGGACCTGTTTCCTGACTGTTAAAGTAGCAGTGAGGACGAGTTATTGTGCTGGCTTAATGAGATGCCCCGTTTGGAAGTGCTTCATTCACAACAGACGATCCAAGAAGTGCCTTCTTCCCTGCTCTGAATTTCCTCTGCAGCGCCTCTTGCCCCAGCTCCTTGACCTCCACCAGTTCCTTCGTTCTCCTGTCACCATTTCCATGCCCTGAACCCTCTCCCCACAGTGAGTTGAGAAAGCAGGGATTGTTCACAAGGGTTCTTGAGTTCTTTTTGAGGTTCCTGTGTCTCTGGTTCATTCTTGTTTGTCTGTTCACCATCTGGGGAGTGCCAACGTCCTTATGCAACCAAGCAGAGGCGGGAGCAGAGCCAGGGTGGGAGGAAGCAGGCAAGGTCAGCTCATGCTGGCCTCTTTGTTCCTGGAAAATGAGTGCAATTTCCATTTCTTTCCACGGAAACCAGGTCCAGCCAGTCGCTGGCATGTGAGGCTGCCGAGGTGTTGCCTTGGTGAGTAATGGCCCTGGGAACGGCTCTGCCCTCAGATTGTACCTCGTGCCCCAAAGATGAACTTGGGGCCAATGAGGTAGTGCGACTGACAGCTTTGACTCCACGCTGACCCCCACACCAGCTGCTCAGCACCCTGCTTTTTGCCTCCTCTCCAGGGAGCCCTCCAAACCTGCTCTCCAGAGACGTTGCCAGGGCTCATTTGATTTGTGACACCAGGGGAGAAGGAGGCCCAGAGGGGAAGGGGTTGTCTCCCACAGGGACTGTGGGCTCCTGACGCTCCCCAGGGTTCTGCCACTAGCCCACCCACTTCTCTACAAAGGAAAGACTCAAGACTCAGCCAGACGAGGATTTAAATACCCACTCACCCGCTATTTGACCTTGGGTAGATCACCCGGCCTCAGTATCCCATCTCTAAATGGTGATGATGACTGCGTGTCTGGGTCAGGGCATTTGAAGTGCTGCACGCAGTACTGAGAACATAGTAGGTGTTTAGCAGGCTGGGTTTCCCTCTCTTAACTTATTCAGACTCTGTCAAGTTTTTCTCCTCTCCATCTGCTTCTCCAAACATTGCCAAGGGAACAAAAATATCCAGGGTGGCACTCACAGCAGGTTTGTCCTCCTGTCTTGTGCTGAGTGGTCTCTGGGGAAAATTAAAGCTCAGAAACTTGAGAATCATGTTCCCAGAAAGGACCTAAGAGTCCCCAAATCTGGGTGCCCATGACAAGGTAAGACAAGCTCCCTCTGAACCATGTCTCAACTCTGTCCCTGAACATCATTGGATAGGAACAGAGACAGGTAGAATATATCTGTCACTGTCCCTGACCACAGGGACGTGGGTCCCCACTGAACTCTGCAGTTTGCAAAAATGACTTGCAGATAACTGGTAAAATGACATGCATTTGCAGATTAGAGAAGGACTTGAGAAGAAGGGGTCCCTTTTAAGGTCGTCTCCCTGACCACATCCACGCGGACATCCACGTCGCAAGCCTGACCTGTGCTTCTCGGCACCACCAGCAGGTTGGCAGATGTGTGGCCTGCATCCAGCGCTTCCAGGAGGCGCTGAGGGTTTTGTCCAAGTCTCAGTTCCACCCGGGGAGGTGCATTCACAGCCCCAGGTCTAACCCCCAAGCCTCTTGGCAAATAGCAACCTAGAAAGGCTCAAAGAAGTAAGGAGTCCTACCAAGTCACCCAGGCCAGAAGAGGCAGGCGGATGACTCAAAACCAGCCCTTGACTCCAGATCCACCACTCTTTCCAAGAAGAGCTCTGGTCAGCAGCTGGGCACCTGGGTAGCTAACGCTGAGCGTTTCCTGTTGCCAGGCCCTGTTGTAAGGGTTTACTGCATTCCATCGGGTTGAACCCTCTCAGTGCCCGTTGGAGGTAGGAAACCATTCTCTCCATTCTTCAGGAAAGGTATCCGAGGCACTGGGGAGTTAATTAACTAGTCCAAGGACACACAATCAGACCCTAAATGTGAATCCTGAGTAGCCTGACACAGAACCTGATCTTGTAACTGCTCTGTTATCACTGCTATGCTGTTATCTCACACACACACACACACACACACACACACACACACACACACACACACAGGTCTTAGGTGACCTATTGTTCATCCCTAGCTGTGGCAATGATGTCAACTACAGAGAGAGGAACTTCTCAGGCCCTAGAGGAAATTCCTTCCTGCACAAATACCTCTCCCACCAATCCCTTCCCCTAACCGGCCCCTGTGTGGGAAAAATCAAGATTTCCACCCTTTTCTCCCTTGATCCAGCCTCATCTCCCTCAGCCCCACACCATCCGCCTTCTGCCTTATGAGCTCCCCAAGGAACTCCGGTGGCATTGCAAAAATGTCCTGGCAGTCGGGAGGCGAGAAGAGAATGAAATATATGTAACATCTTATTAGTAAAGGACATCTGAGCCTCTAATTAAAATTTGCCTAATGACCCAACTTCTCTGTCATTTTTACTCTCAGAGACATTAATTTAAGGGGACAGGTACTTAGGCAAGGGAAAATTGATTTTTCCCTTAAAATATTAAAGGGGAAAAGAGTGTCCTGCTTCCTTATTTATTTGTCTTTAAATTTTTTTTCCAAGTTCCCTCCCACTCTTTCCCTATAAAACCTGACACTGGAGAATGAGTCCCTAGTGGGAAGGGAATCATCAGGACAGTGTCATGAGGGGAGGGAGCTTGGTGGTACCCACCCCCCCTGGGGAGGGGATGCCAGCTGGCACCCTGGGAAGGACTGTTCAGGTTTCCTGCCTGGGATCTCTGGACTGCTCGCTGAGAAGCCTGCTGGCCAGCAGGCTGTTGCTGCCAGGATTCCCGGGACCTGTTTGCATCCAGGCTGTTTGACTTGGCTGAGCCAATGGTATCTGTTTCTCCATGGAACAGATGGTGGGCACCTCTCCCCCGGCACCAGGCTGAAGCCCAGATTTCTGCCTGGGCATGTTTCCCCAAGCAACAGGCTGCAGGCTTGAGCGGGTTCCACCAGCAACAAACAGATGCGAAGTTCCAGGGATGTGGCCTCAGTCTGTCCACCCGGCCCTCTCCCCGCTCTCCCCAGCCTCTGCTCTCCTGATTCCCAGATCTCTAAGTACAAGGCGGGCTCTTAGTCAGGGATGGGCCCCTGCTGGCAGGAAGATGGAGGCATGGGCTGGATGACAGTCCAATCGTGGAGTCGACTCTGCACAAACTCGTTGGAGATGGGTCTAAAGAATGTAGAAAACCTTCCAAGTATTCCCCTATATTGCTTTATTTTTTTTAATGCAACACTCCCTTTCTACACTCCTCTTCAAGCAGCCCCATGCCCTCTGCCCCTGCCACTCTTCCCAGGAGCCCACCCCATCCTCGCTCACATCTCCAGCCCCTACCCCAGCAGCTCCCAGGTCTCTCACCCCAACCTGGCCAGTCCCAGCAGAAAGGGCTGCTTTCTGCCACTGTGTCTTGGTCCTTCAGGAAGTTAGCTTTGGACCAGGGGTCCCTGGTAGGCAGGAGGAAGGAGGGAGGGAGGCAGGAGAAGAGGGAGAGGGAAGGAAGGAAGAGGAGCCCCTTCTGGAGACGGGACTCCTATGACTAACCCCGCCCGCCTCCCCCCACCCCTGCAGCAGCAGGACTGATGCTTGGAAGTCTGGTTGTGCTGCCTGGGCGGCAAGGGTGGCTTTTAGGCCAAGCCTCTGATCTGGGGTGTCTTGACAAGCAGAAACTTGGTCCCCTGTGGAGGGGACCAGAGCAAGGAGAGGGGAGTTCCCAGGGTCTCCCTCCAGCTCCTGGCCTGGAGGATGAGAGCAGCCCACGGGAAGGGGCTGCCGGAGGGGAGGGCAGCAGAGAGGCTGCTGTGGTGGTGGAGGGTCGAAGGCCCTGCATCCACAGGCCACCTTCCCAAAGGCCACAGGCCCAGCTCAGCCCCTTCGGGGCCACCCAAGCTGCAGTTCCCATCGCACAGGGTCAGGCAGGGAAATTAGCCATGAGGTTAAAGGTGGGGAAGGAAAATGGCATTTGGAGTGGACGCGTGCCAGCTCTACGCCCTTCTTCCTCTGAGCTCTAGGGACATCACGGCCCTCATCTGAGCGCCATTGGCCCCCTAAGTCAAAAGGGGGTGATAGTAGCACCGCCCACTGCAGAGGTCCCCAGGAGGAAAGGAGGAGCTGGAGGACAGAAACACACTTTGGAAAGTGACAAAAGACCCCTTCCCCCACATCTGCCACCACCACCACCACCCTGCCGCTGGCTGGGGAGAGCTGCAATCCCTCTAATGCACAGAAGAGAAAAAAGTGCTGAGGCTTTAAAGATGCCTGTTCATCTCGCTTTGCATACATTTGCATATTGAGTTCAAGAGGCTCGTCCTAATTCTGAGGATGGAAAATAAAATAAATTAACGAATGCGAGATTAACAAATGCGACTCCTGCAGCAATTGTCTCCCTGGCTGTTCTGGCCTCGACACCCTGGAGACAAAGAGTGTTCTCAAGGCAATCAACTTGTAATCATCTCTGGGCTGGAGCCCAGGCACAGGGGCCCTGCCCCCAACGCCCACTCACTCAGAGTTCCTGCTGGGGAAGCTCTAGGAGGGGCCTCTGAGCAGGGTCCAGGCCAGCCCAAGGTGGGGAGGGAACTTTGGTTTTCTTCTTTGTCACCCTGCAGCGCAGAATGTGGTGTGCAAGAACGTGGGCTCAGGCCACATTGCCCAGGTCTGAATCCCAGCTCTGCTACTCTGCTGCTCTGTGACCTTGGGCAAGCCACCTAACCTCTCTGTTCTTGGGTGCCCTCATGACTGAAGAAGGAATAATAGTAACATCTACCCCATAGTGAGTGTGAAGATTAGAAGAACCCTGTGTTACAGCTGTCTCGGGCAAAAAAATAAACGCTAGATAAGTCGTGACTAGTATTATTATTTTTATCATTTATTATATTCATCATCACCATCATTATTATTCTATGATAGAAAAAGCCTAAAAGACCAGGAACCAGGGACTAATTTTTATTCTCATCCTTTCCCTCAATCACTCTGTGGCTTTGGGGAAAATCTCCCCCACCCCTTTGGCCTTTGAACCCCAGAGGGGCTGGCCCAGGCAGCCTTTAAAGCCATGACAAACAGGCTGGGCAGAGTAAGATCGCATTTGCTTCAAATTGCCCCAACAGACTTTCACCACTGTCATATGCAAAACACATGCAAATCGCTCTCTCTCCCTCGCCTTCCTGAGCTCCTTCACTTGAGAAGGGCCCTGAGAACAATCCCTGTGCAGGTCCCCAGAGCCGGGACTCTGCCAGCGGCCACAGGGGCTAGTGCAGCCTTGAGCTTCCTGCTCAGCATCCTGAGGCAGAAGCTTTAGCTCAGGATGCTGGCGCCAGCCACCAAGGCTGAGGATCAGGGCTGCTGCCTGCTGGGAGATTTCTGGAGCCCCATGAATGGAGAGCATGTAGAAGAGAGTCAGCACTGGGGGCCTAGGTGACCAGGAGTTTGCCTTCCGCTGGGCAGGTCTCCTCCTCCCTCCAGCACAGAAACTAGCCCTGGGGTCCCAAGGCGACTCCCAGGTAGGGGATCAGAAATCAGGTCAGGGACTAAGAGCTGCCCGGGCCCAGCTGGAGTTCTCTCCCCTTCCAAATCCAGGAGGTCTCAGGTCCTGGGGCTGGGGAGAAGGTCAGGAGGGACAAAGGCAAAGGTCCCAGCCACCAGCCCAGCTTGCAGGCTTCCACGGGGATTCTCTTCTGGTGTCTTGGCCAGCAGCAGCCCCGCTCAGCCTGCCTCCCAGCCACGCCCCAGAGCTGGCAGCCCCAGCTTCCTCCCCCATCTTTCCTACCTTCGGAGGACCTTGCTCAACCAGAGGCCCATTAAGTTGATTAAGAGGTACATTCCGGAAAGAAGAACCGTATTTCAGTGGGGAGGGCCCTCTGCCCTCCTCTGCCTCCTTCCCTTCCTCTCTAGTGTCCCTTTCCTTCTGTTCTCTGTCCAGCCCTCCTGGGGCCTGTCCTGACCCTGTTGCCCCTCTCTGCACCACCCTTGATTCTAGAGCACAGTTAGGACTGCAGGGGATGGGCTGGACTGGGGCCAGGCTGGCATCCGAGACCTGCAGCTGGACAGGGTGGGGGAGCCTCCTGTGTCCACCATGGACTTGGTCATCTCAGCAGGCTTCCAGGGAATTGTCACCACCACTTTTTATGGATGAAGAAACAAAAACTCCAGAATGTTCAGTAGCTTATCCAGGGTCACCTGGCTAGGAGACAAAAGCTCAGCTATTCTGAGGGCAAGCCCTGCACCCTGCACCCTCCACCTACTCTGGTTTGTCCCAGTCCTCCTGACTGACCAACCAGCCAGCCCAGCCTGCTCAACTTTCAACTCAGAAATTAAACGCATCCCATCAGAATCATCTGGAAGCTACACACGGATGCCTGAGCCCTCTCCCAGAAATGCAAGGCTTAGTGTGGGGCCAGGAGCTGTATTTAACAGCATCTCTAAGTGGTTCAGATCTGCAGATAAGTTTGGAAACTGTTTTATTAATGCAAACATTTTGTCTTATAGATGGGAAAACGGAGGCCCAGAGAGGGTTTGTGATTGGTCCAAGGTCACACTGCCAAAGACCAGAGTAGCACCTAAGCCCCAGCTCTTTGCACCCGCTGCTTCCCACCAGGTGACTGAATATGGGCACCTCATGCAGGGCATGCTGCAGAAAAAAGCAGCCTGATGACCCCAGGCCTCTCCCCCAGGCCTGGCATGAATGTGCCACGTGGAAAGGTCCCTGTCTCCTCTGGGCCTCATTTCTTCTGTCATTTGCATCTTGAGATGTGCCTCTGTGCCTCCCAGAGGGGAGCTAAGAATCAAGCAAGAAGGGACACACATTCAATGCAAGGAGTGACTGACAGTTCCTTTGACCGTGTTGAGAAGAGGGTCACCAGATAAGACGAAAGTCAGCCCCTAAAGCCTTGGAGTTCATGCTCCATGCTCAAGCCAAGCAGGTTGTGTGGGGTAAGGTCTCATGTCTGTGGCAGAAGGACCCTCGTGGGAGGGGCTCTGGACTTCAAGAAGACCCTGGTCCTCAACAAATCCATTAGACCTCGCCTGTGGCTGTCATCCCCACGGGATGGAGACAGCCTAGGGGCACAGGACGGCAGCAAGATGACCAACTGGCTCTGGGGTCTGCCTGCCTGGACTTGCTTCTTTGGAGCACTGAATATCCCACACCCAGGAAAAAATCTTGAGTTTGAGACAAACCAGGCTGGGGGCTGCTCTGGACCTCAGGTGACATGCCTGGGACCACACAGCATGTGCCCTGTGAGCCTCTTGTCCCTCTATCTACCAGGAAGTTTTTTCCTTTCGTTAGTGTCCACGCCTGTGGAATACAAATGACAATAAATATCAGCAAAGATAATAATAAATGTTTCTTCAATTCCAAGATGCCTCTGATTTTAAGTTATGGCCGAGTTGATAGCTTCATCAGGGGCCAAACAGGAACGCCACCACCTTCCAGGTAAGATGCATCGCGATCCCAGAATTAAAAGGGTGGAAAGGAAAACAGTGAGGGGTCTTCAGATTGAGGAACTGCGGGGTGATGGTGACACGCAGCTCTACCTGTGTGGGGTTTCATCTGACGACACGGTGCCGGGGGTGTAGCTGGTGGTGCTGCACCTCCACTGCAGTGATGGAAGCGGAGGATGAGGGGCCGGGTCCCCCAGGGCTCTCTGCCTAAGCTCGGGTACAGGTCTGGCCCATGGACACGGGGGTCCCTCACTCCTGGGGCTCCCCTCGGGAGGTGGGAGCAGGCCTCTGGGTCAGCTGAGGAAGGCAGTCAGGGGAGGCTTTCTGGACCCTTCTGGGGACTAATGGCATCAGCTCCCGCTCGTAATTTATATAGCAGCTTCATTACTTCCTTCTCCAAAGGCTTGTTCAATCAATTTCCATTTTATGAATTCCAAAGCGCTTTGTGAAGCTCAGAGCTCCACCTGCTCTGACTGCGGGGAGAGAGGGCAGCGGGGCTGGGAAGAGGCAGGGGGCTCCCCGGAAGCCCACATGCCGGGGGCTGGGCGGCTCGCCTGTGCAGGGTGCCAGAAGCCCCTCGGGCTCCGGGGGCCAAGCTCTCCCCACATCCTGGCTTCCTGAGCATCCAAACGTGGGGGTCGGAGCTCCCTTGTGGACAGCTGTGACAGGCAAATGAGGTGACGAAAGTGCAGTTCCAACAGGCATCGCCCTCCTTGCTTGCTGGCCTGCTCCCTGGCCCTTTGGGGAGTCAGGAGTCCCTCTCTCGGGGATCCCCAGGCTCAGCCCACCCCAGGCCTCCTCTGTGCTTCCTACCCCCCTCGGCAATATGAGATATACTAATACTTGCTGATACAGAAAAACCTCCAAGATAATCGTGAAGTTGAAAAAAAAGCAAGGTGCATTTCAACTCAGCTAGGAGAATCAATTTCAAATACCTCACCACAGAAAAAGATGAGTGAATGAGGTGATGGACGTGTTAATTAGCTTGATTTAATCATCTCATATTGGATACATACATCAAAAACTACACATCATACCCCATATGTGTATACAGTTATGATTTGTCAATTAAAATCATATCACTAAGGAAGAAAAGAGAAAGATGGAAACCAATTTGTAGAATATAATTCCAATTTAATACAGTAAATTTTACATGTATGACTAGGTAGGTAGGTAGATAGATATCTGTATAAGCAGAAAAAAAAGTACATTTCACAAACTTCAGTTTATAACCTCTGAGAAAAGGACTTCAGTGGTGTAAAAGGACAATTTGAATTTACTTCTGTATAATTAAATGTAATGGGATGGGGTGATTTTTACTTTGGAAGGGGTGCTTTGATGCATTTTTCAAATGAAAAATTTTTTTAAAAGAAGGAATGACTTCTCCCTTGGACACAAAACCTACCCCTCACTTTTCCAGGGAAAATGCAGTTAGAAGTTAGATGTCAATTTTTGAATGACATGGATACCTTAAAGTCAGAAATTTGGAAGGAATTCGTGCACACTGGTGAGCCAGGTCCCAGGCTGTTCCCTCCCCTCCTGCTCCTCTCGGGAGTCTGTGTGCCACCCCTGCCAGAGGACTAACTCCGCCCACTCCTGCCACCTGCAGAGGCAGGTGAGTCAGGAGACCTATCTTGGTACCCTGAGTCTTTCTCAGGAGACCAAGGTTCAGTTAGGGATTGAAGAGGCTCCTTCATGGTCTTGGAGATGCCCTTGAACCCATGTGGTCACCATGGCAACACAGCTGCACCAAGGGGCACTGCCCAGGAAACAGGTTGCCTAAAAACGGGACTGAGGATGGACAGGGTCTGACCAGAGAGATCTCCCTCCCCTCTTTCTGAAGAGAATGCAAGAGAGGGGTTGCCAGGTGAGAGAGACCACCATCTGTGGAGGTGGGGATGCCTGGGAAGCCCTGGCCTCAATTTCTGGCTATGTAAAAAGACAAGAGCATGTGGACATTTCCTAGGGGAGTTTCTGGGACTAGCAGTTGGTGCCCTGACCAGGGAAGGGTAGACACAGAGCCAAACCGACAGTGTGGAGCAGACAACTTTGGTTTATGAATAAGAACTGTCATGAGTTTGGGAAAAATCTCCCTGTGCCTCGGTTTCCTCATCCATATAAAAGATGGGAAATCAAAACACCTTGCTAGCCTGGTGATGAGGACGCTTAAACAGATTCTGCTCGTAGAGTGTAAACGCTCGGTGTATGTCCGCTATTGCTATTAAAATGCCTGGCACAGAGTAAACATTCAGTAAGTGTATGTGATTATTATTAATTCTCCTTTATCCTAGCAAGCTCCAGACAGCCTGCACCCTCCACTGACCCATCAATAATTATTTGTTAAGCACCTACACTCTGCCAAGCTTTGTTCTAGGATCTGAGAACACAACAATTGGATGAAAATTGAATTCCTTGTGTGGGACTCCCAGGGCCCGGGGCTGGAGAATCCTGCAGAGAGCAGGCGCCCAGCGGCACTGTGATCTGTGCTAGGAAGCAGCAAGGGCAGATTCCAGGGAAGGGAGACGGGCAGGTTGTCCTGTGGCTGTAATGCCTGAGCTCAAGAAACTGACCAGGGAGGGAAAGGCATTCCAGGCAGGGAACAGCACCAATGAAGACACGAAGGTAAGCGGGACAGGTCCAGTTGTGTCTGCAGGATGGCGAGTAGCATGGTACTGCTGAAGCGGGGACTGGAAATGGGGAGATAGGAAGAGCAAATGGCCTGTGGTTGGGAGGGCCCTGGAGGGCCTCAGTGGGGATGGGACAGGAGGGCACCTGCAGAGGGCAGAGGCAGAAGCCAAGGAGAACAGTGGGAAGGGCACTGGGTCAGGCAGAGGCTCAGGGAAAGTGGGAGGGACCGGGAAGCCCCCTGCTCCCTTCCTGTGCCTAGTCCCCAGCCTGTCCCTCCCTCCAGCCCTCATTATGGGGGGGGGGGGGTAGCATGGGATCTGAAATGATACGCAAGTCTGGGGGATCCTGCAGGGTGACTTTGCAATCCCTCAGGAGCCTCCCAGTGGCTCTGATGGCCAGTCCCAGAGAGAACCAGCTCCAGGGCAAGGAAATACAGTGTCCCCGGAATAAGTGCCTTGCCTCGGGAGAGAAGGCAGGCACTGTGGGACGGGCCCTGGGAGGTGCGCCCTCCAGTGGGCTTGTTCGGAGGACCCCAGGCCGGCGCTCGAATTTGGTACTTCACTCTGGGAGAACCCAAAGACCCTGTCACCTGGCTCTGGAGACCTTGCAGCCTCCTAAGAGAGAGTCGCCCAGCCTCCGTCCTCCTCCCTGGTGACACAGTGAGGAAGCAGCTGGTGAGGGTCAGCAAGGGCCACTCGGGCACCGCCGAGTCATGAACAAAGGTCAGTGAGGGTCCCAGCCCGGGTGGGGCCAGCATCCTCCTTCCACGCTGCTCAGACCTCACCCCACCCACTGCCCCTCTCCCATGCTGGGCTTTGCTTTTAAGACTCTTTTTTCTTTTAACCTGACCTTGAGCTCTGCTGCATGTGAGGGAATGAAGCAAGGGTTCTGCAAGGTGGAGGGGTGGGATGAGACTCAGTGTGGGGTGCTGCTGGGCCAGGTCGGGCTTATCACCGGCCCCAGGCCCGCCCCACGTTCAGAGGGCTCAAAATAGAAGGGGCTTGGGATAAAGTCCTTGAAGGGGTCATCACTCAGCTTGGAGCAGATGACTGAGGATTAGGGACATGGGGATCACCAGTTCACAGCCCTGAGTATCCTCCTTTGGCCGAGGAGGATACTGAAGTTCAGAGTAGTTCACTTTCTCCTCTGAAGTCACACAGCTCATGAGTGGAAGTCACACAGCTCATGAGTCATAGTCAGAGCAGCCTGGTCCTAAATCTGAAATGACTCCTCCTAACCTTTCCTGTCCCCGATGTGAAGGAGCCATGGGGAAACCAGCACCACTCCCGGGCACTGGGACCCCCTGAGCAGCCCCAGGCCGGGTCCTGCTGCTTGCCCCTCAGCGCCAGCATTCGTCTCAGCCTGGTTCCTGGAACAGGGCTCTGAGTCCGAGCCTCGTCCACGATGTCGGTGTTAAACGTCTACAAGGAAATGGAATTCTCCAGACACTCTCCGGTCTGACCTTTAGGGCTTGTTTCTAGAGGACACAGTGTCTGCTGCCTAGTGGTGGCTGGGGCTCTTCACTAGAAAGACTGGAGGGAAGGCGGAATGCTGGGAGGAGGGGTGGTGGATCCCAAGTTGCCCCAGGAGGGCAGGGCACGGCCCCTGGGTGAGGCTGCCAGGAGAGGAGAAAGGAGGAGGGGACCCTTTCCTTCCAGATCCTCTCACACCCGTCCTGTGGGGAAGCCACTTGGGGCCCCATTTGACAGACTGCGAACACCTCTGGAAGTGGCAGGATTAGAATTGGCAGCCATGTCCTCTGGCCCCAAACCCGTGTTCTTTCTGCCACTCACACAACCTGAGGGCTCGATGTCCTTGAAGGACGCGCCCGAAGCCAGGGAAGTGTGCCTCTCTGCCTGTGTGGGAGGCAGGCAGGGTCCTGGCAGCCATTCAGCTGTCTGGACCCAGGGGACTGGCTACCAGCTGCAGTCAGTCCCCACCACTTCCTGGACCCCTCCATCCTGACAGGCAGTCAGCATCCCAGGAGTTGAAGGCCCCTGTGATTTGTCACCCCAGGAGCCCCAGAGCCCCAGGAAGGAACCCAGGAAATCTGTATCTGAATGATCCGCGGAGACTCGCTCAGCCAACCCTCCCAGGATTTGGCAGGTGGAGAAATGGAGATCCAGAGAGCAGGGACGCGGCTGAGCCCGCCAGCCCATTGGAGGCTGAGACGGGACACGCACACCCAGCCACCTCCGGCAGAGGGAGCCCCTCCCCCCACACCCTGGGTCCTTGAGACAGGACACTGGTGTGCATCAGGGTGAGGGGACAGGTCAGAGAGCCTCTCTGGGCTCCAGCAGCTGCTCATTTCTCAGGGTCAGTGGTGGGGTTAGATGACAGCGTACAGAAAAGCCATAGCCCCAGGGACACGTGGGTTTCTCACTGTGGGAAGATCATGGTGCATGCAGGCTTTCCCCACAGCGGCTCTTGCAACCCTCTGCTAAATGAGAGCCCAGCCCCTCCTCATTATCATAGTCCTAACCAGGACGCTGAGGTCACAGCCAGTGACCCACACGCTCCCGCTCACCTCCCTCAGGTGGGCAAGAGCTGGGGAGGACCAAGGAGCAAGCTCCCCACCCCAGCATCCAGGTGCCTCTGAGCCTGGAAACGGGCTGAGCCCGAGCCGGCTGGGAGCTGTCGCTGTCAGCTTCACATCTGCGTAGGCTTGACGCCTGCTTCAAGTTTCCGCTCCCGTTCAGGCTGGTGATTGAAGGCACCGGAGGGGAACACGCAGCTCCCAGGACTCCCGTGATGACTTGCTGGATAATGACTCTGTCTGTTCTTAAGCAGGGGCTGGTGCCAGGTGCTCCCACCTGCAGTGACCACAGATCTCCTGTGAGGCCCGCTTTCCACAGGGTTCTTCCGAGTTGCAAGAAACTTTTGCTTAGACCCAGTGAGGACACACAGCAGGTGGGCAAGGGCTCAGCCTCCCTGTGCCACAGCGGCAACTCCCTGGCTGCCCCTGGGAGCTACCTGGAGAGCTGTCAGCAGCTCAGGCTAGACCGCACTGTGCTTGGTCAAGCGTCAGAGGCAGGGAGGTCTTCTCAAGTTCAACCTCTACTGCAGAGGGCATTCACACTAGCGAAGAGACCACCTGTGGTCCCAACTCAGTACTACCATGCTGCGCCACCTCGGGGGAGTCACTACCCACCTCTGGGCTAAAGGAGGAGGCTCTGTCACTGAAACATCCTGCTACTTGGACCCCAGAAGAGCTAGGTCGCCCTTCTGCTCATCTTGTCATTTCAGTCACATCATCTCTGCTCGCTGCTCTCAGGGCAAGGCCTCCAGCGGTCCCTGCCTGTGGTGCTGTGCCATAGTGAAGAAGCCCCTCTGCCTTCGTAAAGTGCCTTCTCCCTCAGAAGGTCCCAGGCTGGGTCTCCAACCACATGCCCCTGGTTCTCTAGGGGCCTTTCCCTGTCCCCAGCCAGAGCCCCAGGCTGGGTTAGAGCTGCACCCCTCCCCTCCCTTCCTGGAAATGTTGGAGCTGGGGACATGGAGGGAGTGGGTGTCTTGGAGATGCCCAGACCCACTGAAGCTCTGAAAGCCACTTAGTCCTCCGCAAAACCACCTGCATTCCCGTGTCCTCAGTCCAGGCTGGGTGAGCAAGGAGGCAGCCTGTGGGTCCCCCTCCCGTTCAATCACTAATCGTTCCAATCCGAGGAACAGAGGAGCAAAGCCATTGCTCAGCCTCCCTCCAGCCCGCCTCCCTGCAGTCAGAGGCTCAAGAGGACGACATCAGCTTGGGGTCTTAGGGGACAGTCAGGCAGTGGGACTAGAAAGAAGGGGCCAAGGTGTTTTCCTGTGTCTCTTGCAAATTTTTCTATAAAGAGAGGTTTAGGGGACAAATCTTTCCAAAAGTAGGTTCCTCAACACGGCTGCCTTTGCGCAGCAAGCCTGTGACTCTCATGTAGATTGCTGCCGATCAATACCGACAGCCACGCTCTCTCACACCTTTACCTGCACTGGATTTAAGAGTGAGAAATCATCGGTTGGCCCATATTCGGAATAACAACAGGTGCATGCCTGTAAACCCAGCCACTTGGGAGGCTAAGGCAGAAAGATAAGAAGTTCAAGGCCAGCCTCAGTAACTTAGCAAGGCCCTAAGCAACTTAGAGATCCTGTCTCAAAATAAAATATTCAAAAAGAGCTGGCGGTCAGGTGGGTGCAGTGGTGGATGCCTGTAATCCCAGCAGCTCAGGAGGCTGAGGCAGGAGGATCTCGAGTTCAAAGCCAGCCTCAGCAAAAGCAAGGCGCTAAGCCACTCAGTGATACCCTGTCTCTAAATAAAATACAAAATAGGGCTGGGGATGTGGCTCAGTGATCAAGTGTCCCTGAGATCAATCCCTGTAACCCCTCCCCCCAAAAAGAATAGTAACATCAATCAAGGGATGACTTACAGGCAGGTGGGGAGGCAGGGAGCTGACAGAATTGTGGGAAGCCAATGCCCCCCTCAAAGGCCTCCGTCAGCTGCAACCACCTTCCCCTGCTTCTTACAAGGATGAGCTTGCTGAGTCCCTCTCAAAAATCTACTAGAGCTTCTCTCCACCCCTTTCTACAGAAGGCAGCTTCCGGGAGGCCTTTGCACGGTGACCCTTGAATGGCTATTGGTAAGCTGAATGCAGGGAGAAGGGCCCCAGCCCCCAGGGCCTCTGGGATCCAGGCCTCAGAGGACTGGGTTGCTGGAGGGTGTGCAGGTCTGCTTACTCCTTGGCAGAAGCACAAGTCTCCCTGGCTTCAAAGAAAAGAGGCTTAAAAAGGCTTGGGCACCAAGACACACACATCAAAAGCCTCCTGCCCACCACCAGCCAGGTGCATTAAGTACAAATGAAGCTGAAATGTGCAGATTCAGATTCCCTTGAAATGTACCTGTCAGCCCAGAAGGGAGAGATTAGAGAGTAAAGGGCCTACCACACCTGCCTTCCCCCAGCACCTAACCCCACTGCACCTGCAGGCACCCCTGCTGGGATCTCTTCCCCCTTAGGTCGCCCACCCACGCTCTGGGGTTCAGGACAGCAAGGAGGAGGCTCCCCTAGAGAGGGTTGGATTGAGGGCAGAGGGATGGACAGAATGGCCTTATTAGCAGGTCACGTGTAGGAAGTGAATTGAAGGTGCTTTGCCTCTTCCTGGGGGCAACAGGGCCTCCAGGGATTTGAAAGGAGGACGCAGCCTCTGCCCCAGTCTGGTGGGAAGGACCCAATCCCCACACCAGGACCCTCAGTTGTTGGGGAGACAGAGCCTGATGTGGGAGGGAGGGCGGAGGCAACTCCTGTGCCCAGGAGCTCCGCGTCTGATGGAAGAGACACCTCTCTGCCTCGACGAGCTTCCAGCCTGATGGGGAGGCGGCTCTGCCCCAGCTGCCTCCATCTGAGGGCTAATGAGCAACCGGAGCTCCACCAGCCCTGACGTGCCTTTGCCAGATTCGCCATAACAAACACGGCTGCCAGGCCCCCGGCTCCAGATGCTCTCCTCGCCTGCTCCCTGGCCCTCCACAGCGATCGGGGTCTCTCCCTGTGCCCTGTGCATCTGTCCATAACTGCACAATGGGAAGCCTGGTTTTGGAGGCAGAAGTTACACAACAGTGACGGAGCGCTTACCATACACCAGGCACGTGGGAGGCACTGCGGACGAGGCAGCCAACAAGACACAGTCCTGGCCCAAACACACAGCTGGCACACGTCTGCACCGTGCTGGACTGCAACCCCGCCTGAGTCCTGTGCGTCGGAGGACTGATTCGTTCTCTCTGGAGCAGGGGTGGAGCAGACCGGCTGCCACCCCAGAGGAGGGCACTTTTGGCCCAGGCCTTGAAAAATGAGCAGAAATTGTTGGCGGAAGAGAAGATAAAGTTTCCCCAGAGGGACATGGCTTCACAGTGGCTGAGCTCACTGGACACAGGGATAAAGAGCAGAGCCAGGACACAGCAGCTCTCCAACTTTAGCCTGCGCCACCCGAAGCCCCCTTAGAACACAGGTGCCAGGCCCGAGCCCCGGTTTCTGATCCCATAGGCCTGGGCTAGGACCAAGGTGACGTTGGTGCTATGAGCTAGTCCACAAGCGACTTCTCTGAGTACCACTGTGGAGATGGGTGTGGTGGCCCATGCCTGTAACCCAGCAGCTTGGGAGGCTGTGGCGGGAGATGGCGGATTTGAGGACAGTGGCAGCAACTTAGCGAGGCTCTAAGCAACTTGGAGAGACCCTGTCTCAAAAATAAAACATAAAAAAATAAAAATAAAACAAAGAGTTGGGGGTGTGGCTCGGTGGTACCGCGCCCCTGGGTTCAATCCCCAGCACCAAAAAAAATAAAGAAGAAAGAATTACGGTAGCTGAACAGGATGGTGTCAAATCGAATTATTACTCCCAGTCCTTCAGCTACTCCTGGTAACAATTATGTGTCTGGTCCTTTTGCTGTGTGACTTGCCTCCTGCCATTAGAGGGGTGAGGTGCCTTTTCCTGCCCCACTGAGCTTGGCCCCAGGACTTGCTTTGGCCAATGAAGTCTCAATGTGCTCAGCGTGAGCAGAGAATTTAAATGTTCGTGCATGGGTTAGCTGAGCCTCTTGTGCTTCGGTCATCTGCCCTGAGCCTGTGCTTTGGAGAGCTGCTGGTTCCAGAATGACACTCAGAGGCACAGCCTAAGCCCACCTACACTTGAAATGGAGCGGTCCCTACCTACCTGAAGACCCATGGGTGAGAAAGAAGTAATTGTTTATGGTTATAAGCCCTGGAGACTGGGGATTATTAGTTTTACAGCATTAGCACAGCAGGAACCTGCTTGATACAGGGCTTTGGAGGATGTTTTGAAAAATTTAGGATACAGTTAGAAAAACAAGAGCCAAATGTAGAGTAGATGTAAATGGGTACCACTGGAGGCAGGGAGGCCAGCAGCGAGGAGGCTGTCACCACGCGTCAGATAAGATCCAGGATGAAGGTTTCAATGAACAGAGGAAAGAGAGAAGGGAGAGGAGAGGACGGAATGTGCTGGACCCTCCAGGCCCTGCGGACTAGCTGGCTGAGCAAGGGCGGGAGTCAGGAGAGGTCCGTAACAATGGCCGCACTCTGGCTTGGGCAGCAGAGAGGAGGCACCTGCTCCTGCAGAACAGGGGCATCCCAGGAAGGTCCATCGCAGCATGAAAGTCAGTGAACACCAAGAGCCACCCAGTCCCACCGCACCCTACACAGGGAAGGCTGCTCAGGGCGCACACCTGGGCAAGCTGGGGCCCAGTGTGGCATCCGCGGGCTGCAGGGGGCTTGCCAGCTGGGAACCAAACAGCAGTTGATGCTGTTTTTCTCCAAGCACAGCTGGTTCTAAGGCAGCTGCAGACAAGCTTTGGCCACAGCGCAGGTCTTTTAATTTAATTGTGAGGTGCTGGGATGTTTCTGCTCCTAGCAAATACATCAGAAGTGTCACGATGTAAACGAACAGTCCCCATCCTCACTTGACACTCAGCAGCCACCCTCCCCGCTGTGCAGGAAGGCACAGCTGCAACAGCTGGCGGAGAGGGAGGCCAGAGCCTCAAGCAAGCTGGGCCACTGGTGAGGACACTCAGTCTCTCTGAGCCTCGGTCTTTTTATCTGAAAAAAATGAGTCTTACTGTGAGTCATGGAGACAGCCAGGCCTATAAAGCATAAAATGATTGACTATTTATTGGAATGTTCCCCAGCTGTAAAGGGGCCTTTACAGGTGCAGCCTTGAGCTCTATTCTGGCTCCCTCACTTACTGTGTGATCTTGAGAAAGTTACAGACCTTCTCTGTCCCTCAATTTCATTTATCTGTAAAATAAGACAAACAGGACCTGGCTCACAGCATTGTCTTGAGACATAAACGAGGTCCATGTAAAGTGCTCAGGACAGAACTGGAACATGGCAAGGGACAGACAAATGTTACATCCAGGAGGAAACTTTGATTTGAGAGACATAGCCTCCAGGTGACTCAGCCTCCTGGCTCCCAGGCTGTTTTCTGTACAGAATGAGAAGCAGCAACCATTGGAGGTTCAGCAGATTGCAGCAAGAATTCTTTGCATTTACATTTTTTTTTTTTTTTTTTTAATTTTGAGACAGGGACTCTCTAAGCTGCGTAAATTTGCTGAGGCTGGTTTTGAACCTTCCATCCTCCTCCCTCAGCCTCCTGAGTTGCTGGGATTGCAGGCATGTGCCATTGCGCCAGCAGCAAAAAAAATTCTTTTTTTTTTTTTTTTTTTTTTTTAAGAATTCTTTTTAGCCTAATTCTCACTCTAGAAAAGCAGACCTCACCATGGAATGTGTTGCTCTCTCTCTTTCTCTTTCTCTCTCTCTCTCTCTCTCTCACACACACCAGGGAAGAGAGGCCACTGTGGCAGGTGGCCGCCTGGGGGCAGGTAAGGGGGAACTGCCTGCGCATTCCTTCAGGGCAGGAAAGGGTGGAAGTCCTCCTCCTGGGCTGAGGGACCCACAGAAGAAACAGAAGAGAAAAGCTTTCCTCCCAGAAATCCGCACGATTCACCCTCCGTCCTTGGTGCTGGGAACAGAGCCGTGGAAAAGGCTGGCCCTGAGCTTCCATCCTCGGAGGCCCAGTCCTGGGAGCGTGATGCAGAAGTTCTGGGCTGGCATCGGGACCACAGCGTTGGAGCCCGTGTTGCCATTCAAGTCTTGTGATCCTGCACAGGTCACCTCCCAGCCCTCCCCCCAGCAGACTTCTCCTCCAGGGGACGGCAAAGCCTGCCCTGCCCTGTCTGCAGGAAGACCAGACAACACTACCCTTTAAGAGGGCCCGTACACGCTGGGTTCACGTCCTGTGCTCCTTGAGGTGCTAAAGTCTGTGCAGCAGAGACTGCTGGTCACCCCCCTTCTCCCCTGGGTGATGGAACCTCTCTGTTTTAACTAGGCACACGGCCCCCAAGAGTCAGTCAGATTCCCAGCCTCCCTGGTAGCTCGATCTGGCCAGGGAGGGGTGAGAAGTGACTCTGGACTGTGCTCTCAGAGATGTGGCCGCTGGCCCTCCAGTTCCACTTCTCCCTTCCTCACTTCCCACTGACAGAAGAGCCAGGGGACACAGTGTGAATCCTCCTGACCATGCCCAGGAGGGCATGCCCAAAGGAACGGCAGGTCAGCCGACAGCCAGGAGCCACCGCATGAAATGCGACTGCTGTGAGCAGCCTACCGACGTGAGGAAGAAGGAACCTTGATCTCATTTCCGCTACTGTTACTTCAGGTCTGTCACTACAACTAACCCGACGATAACGTGATCTGGAAATGGGAATCCGCTGCCGCTGGACTGTGGGGAGCTGGAAGGACAGGAGACGGGAGGTCTCTGCACACGGGGAGCTGCCGCAGTGATTCTGCAGGGGTCTGTCTGAGGGCAGCGAGGGTAAGAATGGGCCGATGGGCATGATGGCCGAAGATACTAGGTTAATCATCTATGGGATGCGGGCGATAAGGATCAAGTCTAGGATGACTCCAAAATGCCTTGTTTGGAAAATGAACAGAAAGGTGATGGTCAATGGCGGGACTGGGAGATGGGCTGATACAGTCGGGAGGACAGGTGACCAGCGCAGTTTGGTGCACAAGGACTGACCCTCAGGTAGAGAGGTCAGGGACACTGGGTGGCTCTGGAGCCTGCGCACGTTGAACAAACATTTGGAAAGGAGATGGACATTCAACAAATGCTTGAATAAATATGTGCATCCACAAAGTGGTAAGTTTTATGATGGAAAAGGAAAAGGCATTATCTCTGAGTAAAACGAGAAGCTGCATGAGGAGGGCCAGAGAAAGGTTCCATGAGCTTGTGATAGTAAGTCGAGATCTGGATTGTGTGGAGGGTTTGCAGGTAGATGGTAGGAGGAATATGGGGCAGTGAGAAAAACATCACAAGCAAGGGTCCTGTGGTAGAGAAGAATTCACCATGGTTGAAGGCAGGTGCAATGGAAAGCTGTCACTCACTGTCTGTCCAACATCTGAATCTAACTTTGAAGAATCTGCTCCCCATTTTGCATCAGAGCCAACTTCACATCATAAAAGGTAAACATACCAGCTAAATGATTTCTGGCCTCCCTTGTAACTAGGATGCAGGCACCTGTCCTGGGTCAGATTACACAGGCTTTTACATCCCCAACACATAATCATGCTGTGGTTAAATGTAACCCTGCACTTGCCCAGGACGGTCTTGATGGACACAGGGCCTGCCCTCTCAGGCAGAGCTCCACTTGGTTCCACAGAGCCCCATTTGGCTTCGCAGAACTCTGCTCTTGGTCTTTCCATCGGATTTCAATATCGACACACAGAGACCGTCTTTATTCTCCGTAACCCTGGCTGATTATATGGAAACTTTCTCAGCTACACAGAATTCTGTCTTCTTCCTCAGAACTGGGCTCAGTTGTACCCAGTGAGTTTACAGAGATCCGAATTCCCAGAATCCCACTTTGTTACCGAGAACCCTGCTGTGCCACAGCAGCCCGGGCCCACCAGAGAGAACTCACACGGCCAGGTCAGCGGTGTGGACCCGGTCCCCTTGCTCCAGGGCCCAGGGCCCTGCTGTTGGCTGGACCACAGTCTGAACCTCACTGTTCACAGGGAGAAGTGCAGTGTCGCCCCAGGGCTTCACACTCCAGTCTCATCTAAATTCCCCAGAACTGGTACAAAGAAACCTCACGGTTCACGGAACTCATTTTCTTGGTAGGAACCTGTCGGGCACAAGGCTTTTCACTTTCTTCCGCAAAGCCCAGCATCAAGGCGGTCCTCTCCGAACAGCTGGCTTCCGCACTCGCCTGTGTGGGACGGGCCAAGGGAAAGAATGGGCGATGAGCCCCCTCAGACCTCCTCACTTTGGGTGAGGCTGGGAGAACTGGAGCCCCCAAATCAAGGCCAGACCCCTTGTGTTCCCCTCCCTACCACCCAGAGTGGAGTTCAGCTCAACTGCAGAGTCGGGAGGGGGCAGAGACTGACCAAGGCCTCAGGCCAGGGACCAGCACACACCTCACCTCTCCTTGGTCCTGGCCCCAGTCGCCTGGACACAAATCTACTTGGACAGAAATAATCAGCCGAATTAATTTAGCTTTAAATAGCAGCACCGAGAATGTTTCCACAAAATTTTCTCAGAGGAGAGCTAAGCAGAATTAATGATGGCACAATAACAGGGAGAAATGTTATTTATTAAGGTCTAATCATTCCAGGGAGGGGGAGTCATTATACAAAATAAAGTGGAAATCCGCCAGCCCTGCCCTGCTCAGCCCGGGTGCCAAGGAGGGGCCGAGGAGGGGCCGGAGGCTGGAATCCGGGAGCCTCATCCTCCAGGGCCTGCCGAGTGAACAGCTCCTGCTGGGGACACGCTGGTCCTTGAGGGCTCGCCAGCCTTCCCAGCCCCAACCCCAGTCCACGCATGCTCCTCTGCTCCTTTCTGAGCACCTCTGAAGAAAGCAGCCCAGCAACTGCACAAGCCAACATCACTGAACCAAGTCCCCACAGGAGGGTCTGTCCCACCCAGCCCTGCTCCCGCTGCCTTTCCTAAGGCCACTTCATTCATGTGCTCTTCCAGCTTGTATTTACCGAGCACCTGAAATTGAGAGAAGACAGGAGGATGGGCCATCAGGTAAGGGAGCAAGATGGCGCCCGGTAGCCAAGGTGTTGGAAAAGCCACAAAGTGGTTAAGCATCGTGGGAGAGGGAGGCCAATGGAGATGGCCAGATGGAGGAGGGCTGCTGGGATTAGGTGATATCTGAGCTGAGATGTCAAGAGTAAAATGGAGTTGGTCCTGTGAAGATCTGAGGAGGGGAAGAACATCCAGGTGGAAAGATGGATGAGGAAAAGCAAGAGCAGAGCCCTGGAGAGGGAGGAAGGTTGGCGTTCTGAAGGAAGAGTAAGAAAGCCAGAGGGCAGGTGGGCCAGGAGGAGAGTGGCAGAGGCTGGACTTGTTCTCATCAGAACAGCAGCTGTGTTACCAAGACCTCAGGGATTGTTCCAAGAATGCCCAAGGGGGAGATGAGGTTTGGGGGAGAAAGGGTGAGAGGACACTTACTCAGCCCCTTCCCACTCTGGGGTCTCCTCTCCCTTCATCCTGTGGCCTGTGATGTGACTGGCACTGTGTGCGTCTCTGTGAGGACAGTTTTGGCTCCTGGCTACTAGATGAGACAAGACACCGGCTCTCTTGAGGAACTATTAATTGAGCAACTATTAATTGAGGAACTATTAATTTTCCTTAAGACCTGGACAGAGTGGAATAGGTCTGGAGGAGGCAGACTCCCTGCTTTGCGGGGCATGCTCTACAGGGGGCAGGGTTCTGGGTCCGTGGTTCAAAATGCAGCTTCTACAGTCACAGAGGCCTGGGTTTAAGCCCCTACTAACCATACACCCACGGGCAATCCTGAACTCCCCCAAACTTCAGCTTCTCCAACTCTGGCCTGGGTAGTAGCACCTACCTCTTGGAATTCTCTGGAGAATTGGGTGAGGGAAGAAGTCCAGTGCACCTCCCCAATTCCTCCAGGGTTAGGTTCTCCTCACTCAGAACCACAGGCTGTCAGCACCCTGGGTCAGGACCATGGTAAGAGAGAATGAGCCAGGCAGACCTTGCATGTGTGACCCAAATGGGGACCAGGACTCTGTTTCCTTATCTGCAAGGTAACTGCAGATGATTGCTTAGGGATCACATGAGATACGTTTGGAAAACATTTGTCCTGGGTAGTCCAATTACAGCTGCTCTCCTGCTCTGTGTCTGTCTGCTCCAGCTGTCATAACAACATGCCACAGACCACGTGACTTAACAGAAATCTCTTCTTCACCGAAGTCCAGGGTCAAGGTGCCAGCACAGTTGGGCTCTGGCGAGGACTCTTTCTGGCCGGCAGGTGGTAGGCCTCTCACTGTGCTCGGGGCTCTTCTCCAGTGTATGCATAAGGGGAGGCGAAGAGGTCAGAGAGCAGGAGAAGAAAGAAGAGGAGAGAGAGGAAACAGAAGATCAAGTCCAGTTCATCGACACAGAAACAATATGGTGGACATGTTGGCCACACACATTTGGTCACATTTCAGAGACCAAATCTCGAATGGGCTTTGGAATCCAGCTGGAGCTTCAGTGCAAGGAAGACTCAGGTCTCCAGACTTCAATCTCAGCCCTGACCACTTGAATGACCTCAGGGCCACTGGGATTTGTCCCCAGGACTCAGGACTGATATGTGACATCCTGGCCTAACTACTTTCCTGGACAGGAGACAAACCTACGTGATCCTTCTCAGGGCACAGATTTCTCCATCCAGTGTGCCCGATGCCTTCTTCCCTTTGAGAAGTGAGCCTTCTGGCATAACACTCATTAACCCTAAAAACAAGGAGCCAGGGAGACCTGCTGAATGTGAAATGCTCCATTTCTGTGGAGACTTCTGGAACCTAAAATTAAACACAAATGGAAAATCCTCCAATCCAGCCAAACTGCCTTACTAATTTTTCCTTCGGGGTAAACTTCCCTCCCCGCTGTTCACACCTAGGTCTAGTCTCCCTGCTCAAACGACCTCACCTGCTCCTCTGTCAGTTGGAAACTTTGGGATCATGTTTCACTTTTCCAGTGAGTCATCAGCATCTGCAGATTCTCCTGAATATCTAATCCCACACATTCCCTCCCTTCCTGGAGGGAACACCTGCTGCTCTTCCTGCCTGGCGGTCCTTCCTCTTTCTTCTGAGAAGGGTACCCTGATTTCCTTTGGAGAATCACCCTCTACAATTCCCTGTCATTGTGGGTGGAGGGGTGCAGGAGGCTGACCGCTGTACTAGCCGCGAGGCTAAGCGGGAGACCCGGACTCCACCAATCCAGGCTGTCTACACTGCTGGCCACGGTGATTGGTTCAGAGATGGGCACATGACCTAATCTAAGCAAATAGAGTCCCATCCCGGACTTGGGTGCATCTGCTGGGGTTTGTGCAGGGTGTCCCAGCTGAGAGCAAGCTGTGGTGAAGAGGGAGGGTCTTGTCGTGTCTGGTGACTTCTGTGGGTCGTAGCTGACCACTGCCCCAGCAGAACAGCGAGCCACAGTCATTTTTTTGTTCTTGCGGATGTCCAGGGCAGCTGGGGCTCAGCCAGTGGAGGCCAGACTCAGCTGGGCAAGCAACCCCACTTCCAGCTGCAGTAGCTAGGGCGACTCAGCTCCATGTGGCTGTCACCCTCGTGGGCCAGCTGGCTAGCTAGTCCTGCTCAGACGAATGGCAGAGGGACAGGAGAGCAAGCAGAAACAGAGTCTCTTAGGGACTGAACTCAGAACTGTCACTTTTGCCTCATTCCATGGACCAGAGCAAGTCCCATGGCCCCGTCCAAAGTCAGAGGGAACCGAAATCCACCTTGCCCTGTGGTGGAAGGAACTTCAAAGGCATGAACTTCCAAAGAGACGGGTTAAGATTTTGGGCCGGGATGCTCTCTACAGCATCCTGGATCCAGCCCAGCCTGAGCCAGACGGCCACGTGCGCCCAGCCCCTCCCCTTCCCCAATCTTGTCCTGCTCATCGCATGACAGAGTGGCAGCCCTGACACAGACTGGTTCGTACCACCTGATGAGCTTTGTACTAGAAGCTGTCCTTTTGCTCTCATGCTTGAACCCTCGCGTAGCTCTGTGAGGTGGCGTGAACATCTCCATTTCACAAACAGGAAACAGGATGGCAGGGGTTGTGAGACTTGGCCCAGCTGTCAAGGTGAGGAAGCAGCTGAGTGTCAGGGTAAAAGCCCAGGTGGCCTGCCTGAGAACGAAGCCCGTGCCATTCCACTTTGTCATTGTGAGCCTTTACCCTGGGAGTGGGTGGCACAGAGTCCATGCCCCAAGCTCTCGGCTGACCGGACACACAATAATAGCAGCAGCTCATGCTTCCTGAGTGCTTCCTCCCAGCCGGAAGGAATGCACTAAGCACTTCAAATGCACGAGCTCAGGTCATCTGTACAAAAGCCCTGCACATGAGGAAACTGAGAGCTAACCAGCTGGCAAGTGCTTGGCCTCTGCTTAGGCCGAAGGGAGGGCACCCCAAACCCCTGAGGATCCTGGGAGGAGGGAGGCCAGAGGCCTCAAACCTGGGCCTGCCTCTTCTCAGGAAGCCAGTTCCTTCACAGCTCCCACAGGTCCTCAGCTCACCCCTCAGTGCCCGTTGTCACCAGCCTCTGTGCCAAGAAGCCCACCCTCTCTCTGGCTGCAGACGTGATAAATGGCTCCAATTATCCCCTCTGAGCTGATTTAATATAATGTTTTATTAATGGCAACTATCGGAGCAAAGCAAAGAGCCCACTGTGCGCCGGCTGCCTGCCTTCCTGCGGAAGCGCACTCTCTGGGTACTGAAATGAAGGGCCAGAGGGGCTGGGCACCGCCCCCAAGCCCCAGTCCAAGGCAGGGTGATCCCGCGTCAGCCCTCCCGCCTCAGGCCCGGGTGGGATGAACATCATTTTCCTGCCTGGCATGTTCCACCCATTGCTAATGCTCTGTTGCTTCCTTGACTGACAAATTAGGGGTTTGATCCAAATGAGGGTGAGGGAGGGGGACGATGGCAGCTGCCCACCCTGCAATTAAGTGGAGGGTGGGGAAAGGCGGGACACCCTACAGACATGCCTACAAACATCTCCAGGCTTTGGCTGAGTCTGGTGACAGCGGGTATAAGGGACTCTGTTAACCACTGGCAGGTCACCGTCTCAGAACCTGACCGTGGGGTCAGCCCACTGGGCCCAGGCTGAAGCTTCTCACTGGGCCTTCAGTCCTGACATCTTAAGACACGGGCCAAACAGGTTTCACTCATCGTTTGTCCTATGGGGACAGATGGAAAACTGAGATCTGAGAGCAGCAGGATCTTATCTCAGGTCACAGTGGGAACAAAACCAGGACTCACATTCAGGACTTCTGCCTCGGTGGGGTCCTCCTCCTACACAGGCTGCATCAAAGGGTCATGGATGGGTGACGGTGGAGAAGGGGCTTGGCAAGTAGACCCTGCGCCACCAGGCAAGGGGTGGGCCTGGCAGATTCTGGGAGAGCCTGTGCATATGATGGAGACCCACCTGGTCCTGCAGGTTCCTCCTCTCCCCACTGCCAAGGGGTAGGAAGAGGCTTGAGGTCGCTCCTTCAGTGGCAAATATTTACTGAGTGTCCGCCACAGCTCATGCTGGGGAGATAATGGAAGACATTACCATTATTAGTATCGCTAAACCCAGACCGCACGCCAAAAACACTTTCAAGAGCCAGCAGGCCACCTCAGTGCCCTCTAAAATGCTGGAGGGAGGCAGGGGCAGACGGCACGGGAGCCCAGAAGGGAGCCCCACGCTGCCCCTGGTGAGGTGAGGTCCAGGAGAACCACCAGGAGGAGACACCCAAGAGGGCACTGCCCAGCAAAGGGGGCAGGAGCAGCTGGGTAGGATCCCCAGAGGAGGCTGAGGTAGAGGTCACGTGGGGTTGAAGGACATCTTAAATGTGTGCTGTCAGATGAACCGAGGTTGCCAGGACCCTCTAGCTGGACCAGCTGGGCTGGTGAAAACAGGAAGTACATTCCTGGGGAGACTGCTTTCCTCTTGACCGTCTTGACTGTGAAGCCCTAACTCCAGGACCTGACCCTGGGTGGGACCTCTGCTGGACCCATAACGCCTTCACCCTCTGCAGTCCCCTTTCCTCCATCCCTGGGGCCTCCAAATATTGCTACCTGCCGAGGTGCTACTACCCTGTCAACTTACCTTTCTCTCCTTTCTTCTTTTTTCTTTTTTAAATTGGTTAAGCATAGTATTACATGGACTCCTTTTTTCCTTTGGTTTCGAGTTCTATGATTTCTAAATGTTTAGATTCATGTGCCCACCACTGCGGAACAGTTCCATCACCCCAGAAAACTCCCTCCTGCTGCCCCTTTGTAGTGAAATCCTCCCCGACTCCTGTCTCCTAGCCACAACCAACCTGTTCTCTATCATTATTCCTTTGCCTTTTCCAGAATACCATATAAATATGTGGAATTGTGCAGCAGAAAACCTTGTGAGACCGGTGTTGGTTTTTTTTTTCTTTTTCACTCAGCATGATGTCATCGAGATTCACCCAAAGAGTCATCTATTATCTATTAGGTGTATCAATAATCAATAGATCATTTCTTTTTGCTGCTAAGAAGTATTGCATGGATGTGTCATGTCCACACCCACCGAAGGACAATTAGGTTGTTTCCCACTTTGGTAATTACAAATTGAATGGCTATAAACAATCACCTACAGGTTTTTGGCTGACCATAATTTTCTAGGGTCAATACATAGGAATAATATTGCTGAATCATATGATATGTATGTTTAATAAGAAAATGCCAAACTCTTTTCTAGAGCAGCTGTACTTTTGCATTCCTCCCAACAAAAATAGAATTTCGGTTTCTGCATCTTCACCTGCACTTATTATTGTCAGCATTTTTTATTTTAGCCATCCCACTCAATATGAAAAGGTGTTTCACTGAACTTTTAATTTGCATTTCCCTTGCAGATAATGATATTGAACATCTTTTAATGTGTTGATTTTTATCTAAATATTCTCTTTGGTGAAGCACCTGGTCAAGAGTTTTGCCCATTTTTCTTATTGGAGGATTGTTCCCTTATCATTGAGTTTTGGGAGTTCTGTACATATTCTGGATATAAGTCCTTTGTGAGATTAGCGATTTACAAATATTTTCACCCAGTATACTTTAAACTTGTTCTTTCAGTCTCTTAGTAGTATCTTTCATTTAGCAGGAGTTTTTGATTTTTATGAAGTCCAGTTTATCAGATTTGTATTTTATGGATAATGCTTTTGATGTCATATCTAAGAATTCTTCCCCTAGCCCAAAAATCACTAAGTCCTTCTCCTACACTTTCTTCTAGAAGGTCTATAGTTTATGATTACAGCTGTGGTCTGTTTTGAGTGGATTTTTCTATAAGGTCCATACTTCATGCCAAGTTTAGGTAAATAATCCAGATGCCTCTTTGCATTCTGTACCCCAGAGATTCTGGAGGCTGAGGCAGGGGCATTGCAAGTTTGAGGTGAACCTGGACAACTTAGAGAGACACTGGCTCAGGATGCCTGATTATTTCAATACCATTAATTGGTGGTGGGTACCAACCTTTCTTTATTGAATTGCTTTTGAGCTTTGTCAAAAGCCAAATGATCTTATTTCTATTGGTCTATTTCTGGACTTCCCATGGTGCTCCACTGATCTATGGCTTTTCTTTGTAATATGTGTCTTTCTTTTTGCCAGAACCACATTTCCTTGATTACTGTAGCTTTATAAATCTTCAAATTGAGTACTGTGAGTCCTCCAATTTTATTCTATTTTTTTTTCAAAATTGTTTTGGCCATTCTACTACCTTTGCCTTTCCATATAAATTATAGAACCAGCTTGTCCACATCTAAAGAAAAACCTGCTGGGTTTTCACTGGAATTGCCTTAAATCTATAGATCTATTCAGAGAAAACTGACATCTTTATATGCTGAATCTTCTAATACGTGCACATACATGGTTCACCATTTATTCAGTCCTCTGATTTCCTTCCTTGGCATTTTGGGTTTCTTTTCAGTATATAGAACCACTGCTTGTGCTGTTAAGTTATACCTAATAGTTCATCATGTGGGAGCTATTGTAAATAATGTCATTTTTAAATCTTGTTGTCCAACTGTTTGTCTTTAGTATGTGGAAATGCAATGGATTTGTGTGTACCGACTGTGTGTCCTGTGGCCTTGCTGAACTGCAACTTAGTTAGGGGGGTTTCTTTCAGTAGGTTCCCTGAAACCTTCTACTATGTGTGTGAAAAGGAACACTGTGATTTCTTACTTTTCAATCTGAATGCCTGTGCTTTTCTTTCCTGATGGCATTGGCAGAACTTCCAGGGGTGAGTGACCATCCCTGGCTTGTTCCTGATGTTAGTGGGAAGACATTCCACTTTTCACCAATAAGCATGATGTTAGAACTGGTCTCAGTGGTGCATGCCTGTAATCTCAGAGACTCAGGAGGCTGAGGCAGGAGCGTTGCAAATTCAAGGCCGGCCAGGACAACTTAGCTGAATACTTTATTTTGAACCCTGTCTCCGAGTAAAAACTAAAAGGGGACTGGGAATGGAGCTCAATGGTACAGTGTCCCTGGATTCAATCCCCAGTACTATTAAAAAAAAAAAAAGTATGATGTTAGCTGTAGGTTTTTTAAAATAGATATCCTTCATCAGATTGAGGAAGTTCCCTTATGTCTCTAGTTTTCCTGGAGTTTTTCTCTTTAAGCTGATGTTGACTTTTTTAAAATGTGTTTTCTGCATTAGTTAATATAATCCTGTGGTTCCTCTACCTTACGTTGTTAATATGGCAGCTTATATTGTTTAATTTTCAAATGTTTAACCAGCTTGACGTTCCTGCGATAAACCCTACTTAGTCATGGTGTATTATGCTTTTAGTATATTGCTAGAATCAATTTGCTAATATTTTGTTAGGCGATGTCATATGTGAGGGAAGCCGACTTCTTTTTCGTGTGCTGGGCTCTTCTGCTTTTGGTGTCGGGATAACGCAGGCTTCATAAAATGGGTCAGAAGTCTCCCTTGTCTCCAATTTTCTGGAAGAGGTTAGGTAGCATTCTTTCAGTCTTTAAATGTTTGGAAGAATTTCCCAAGGAAATCATATTAACTGGTAGATTTATTTTTTGAAAGATTTTTTTTTTTACCTGCAGACTATTAAATTTCTTTAACAAATTCAGTCTACTTAGGTGCCCTGTTTTATCCTGGGTGAGCTGGTTGCTTGTGGATCTTGTCAGTTTGGCTGCTGTCATAGACTACTGCAGACAGAGTGACTTGTACAACACACATGAATTTCCCATGTACTGAGGAAGTCCAAGACCAAGGTGCCAGCAGGCCCGGCGTCCGGTGAGGGCACTCCTCTTGGTTTTCAGCTGTTCATCTTCTTCTCACATGCTCACATGCCAGGGACCGATCATCTCCCTTTGCTTCTTCTTGCAGGACACTAATCTCATTCATAAGAAATTTGCCCTCTTGTCCTGACCACTTCCCAAAGTCCCCTCCTCCTGGCATCATTACACTGTGGGCTAGGATTTAACACTTGAATTTTGGGAGGACACAAACATTCAGTTCATAACCAGGGTTTTGAGAAATTGCTTCATCTCCTCCAGTATCCATTTATGTGACTGGAATTGTTGATATCAATCCCTTATTGTCCTTTAAATGTCTGTAGTGATATCCCCTCTTTCATTCCTGATATTAGTCCTTCCCTTCTCCTTAGTCTCTTACTAGAAGTTCATCAATTTCACTGGTATTTTCAAACAACAGGCATTGGCTTCATTGCTTTTCCTCGGTAGTTTTTCAGTGTCATTGATGTCGTTGCCCCATTTTCCTCCTTCTGCTGGCCTTGGGGTTATCTTGCCCTTCCCACTCTAGTTTCTTAAGACAGAATCTAAGATTACTGATCTGAAACTCTTCTCCTTCTCTAATGTTCGTGTCTATGGCTATACGTTTTCCTCTAAGTGCTGCTTTAACTGCATCCCACAAATTTTGGCACGTTGTGTTATCATTTTCATTCAGTTTGAAATATTTTCTAAATTTCCTGAGGCTTCCTCTTTGATCATAGAGATATGTTGCTTAACTGAAGCTGTCTGGAAGATTTTCCTGTTATCTTCCCCCTATGCATATATATGATTACATGAATGGTGTGAATCTACATTGTGTACAACCATAGAAATGAAAAGTTGTACCCCATTTGTGTACAATGAATCAAAATGCAGTCTGTAAAAATAAAAAATAATTTATTAAAAAAATAATAATATATCTGTCCATTACTGGAATCTAGTTTAATTTCATTGTGGGCAGAGCATGTGCTTTATATGACTTCAGTATCAGTTCGCTAGTATTATTTTATGACCTTTGTTCAATGTGCACTTGAAAAGCATGCATATTCAACTTTCGTTGGGTCGAGTTCTGTGAATATCACTAGATCTAGTTGAGTTGATGGTGTCGTTCAATTCTACTTATTTTCCTCCTCCTTGTTTTATCTATAAATGAGAAAGGAATGTTGACTTTCCAATTATAATTATGGATTTGTCTATATCTCCTTTAAGTGCTGTCAGGTTTTGATTCATGTATTTTGAAAAGCTCTGATATTAAGTACACCTACGTTTAGATTTTTGTGTCTTTTTAATCTACCCTTTTATTATTATGTAATAACACATCTTACCCCTGATTTTTTTGTTCCAAAATCTATTTAGTTTAACATTAATATAGCCACCCATTTTTCTTTTGGTTAATATTTACATGGGATACATTTCTCAATCCTTGTGTCTACCTATATCATTATATTTGATGTGACTGCATTCTAGACAGCTTCTTTTTTAGTCCATTCTGATGACGTTTACATTGATGTTAGTGTTAGATCACTTGCATTTGATGTAATATATTTAGATTTAGGTTTATAATTTTCTCAGGTTTCTGCTTTTCCTTCTATTCTTTTTTATTTGTTTCTCAGTTTCTTCCTTTCCTGATTTATTCTAGGTCAAGTGAACATGTTTTTCATTCAATTTTAATTTGCCTGTTGTAAATATCACTCCCTCTCTCCCTCTCTCTGTATAGCTTTTTACAGAGCTTGCTCTCTGAATGATAATAAACCCAGTTTTTCACAGTCTACTTAGCATTAGTGTGTCACCACTTCCAAGTGCAACATGGATCCTTACCCCTATATAAGTTCTTTTATTCTTACCTACTTATTTTGTAGTTGTCTTATATATAATATCTATATAATCGATCTGACAATGTAATTTTCACTTTCAACTTTCTAACATATCTTAACTCAAGAAAAGAAGAGTTTATTACTTGCTGAGGTAGTCATCATTTCTGTGGCTTTCCTTTATTCATGGTATTTCGAGTTGCCCTCTGGTATAATTTCTCTTGTTTCAAGAACTTTCATTGGCCCTTTGCTCAGATCGGATCTCATGACCATGAATTCAGTGAGTTTTCTTCATGTCTGTCTTTCACTTTCATTTCTGAAAGTATTTTCACAGAACAGAGAATTGAACTGACGGTGACGGTTCTTTCCTTTCAGCACTTCAGAAGTGCTGAGCCACTTCCTTCTGGCCTCCACGGCTTCGGATCAGAAATAGTCTGTACTTGGAGTCATTGTTCCTCTATAGGTAATGCGTCATTTTTCTCTAACTGCTTTAAGATTTGTCTTTGTCTTAAATATTCAGCACCTTGGTTTTGGCGTTTCCAAATGCAGATTTCCCTGGGTTCAACTTCTCTATAGCTCAGTGAGTCTTGGATCTCTATGTTTATGTCTTTGACCAAATTTGGAGTCTTATCAGCTATTGTCTTTTCAAATACCTTTTCTGCCCTGTACACTGTCTTGTCTTTCTCTGGGTCACAAATGTTAGACTTTATAATATTAGATCATAAGTCCTGAGGTTCTTCATTTGCATTAAATCATTTTTATCTATGTTAGAATTGGATAATTTCTAATGGCCTATCTTCAAGTTTATTGTTTACTCTGTCATTTAAATTACTCTATTGGGACCATTTAGTGCAATTTTAATTTCATTACTATTTTTTTGTTCTAAAATTTTCATGTGGTTTATTTATTCATTTATTTTAGCTCATTCATTCTACCTTTTCATTTATTTGAAGACTGTTTGCCTCTGATTTTTTTTTGAAATAAATCTTTCATAGTGGTAGATGGACACATACCTTTATTTTATTTCTTTATTTTCATGTGGTGCCAAGGATTGAACCCAGCACTCACACGTGCTAGGCAAGTGCTAGGCAAGTGCTCTACCGCTGAGCTACAACTCCAGCTCCTTGCCTCCGATTCTTAGAGCATGTTTATAATCACTGTTTAAAACCTTCGCCTAGCCGCTCCAGCATCTGTGTCATCCTGGTGCTAGCCTCTGTTATTGTCTCTTTCCATAAGTGTTGAGATTTTCCTGGCTCTTCAGATGCCAGGTAATTTGGGTTGTATTTGGATTTTTTGTGTATTGTGCTACGACTCTGACTCCTACTTAATTCCTGTGGAGGATGTTCATATTTTAGTTGTAGCAGCAACCAACCCAGTTGATTTGGTCTACGAATTCCAATCAGCCTCACGTGGATCACGGTTCCAACTCTGATTCAGTTTTCAAAGCCTCTGCACTTCAGTTTGGGTCTGTTCTGTGTGTGCACCACACATGGTCAAGTCTAGGACTTGAGCATGAGGCCACCCTTTGGTTCATTTCTGAACGTCTTAAGTAGACCAATTAGAATTGGATTCATTAATGTTTATAAATAAACATCTGGAGTCTGAGGCTCAGAGAGGTTAATTGACATCTCCAACCAGTATCTCCCCAGGCAGCCTGAGCTCGGAGCCAGGAGGATAACTACTACCGGGTGCTGCCCTCACTTCCAGTCCTGCCCAGTAGACCAGAACCACGGAAGAGTCAGTGCTGATTATAAAATTTCTTGTCCCCCAAAGATAATAGGGTGTTCCAGGTTTCCCATCAGACCAGTATCTTGCAAGGCTTCAGCTACCAAGTTTTTGTTCTTTTGAAGAAACAGCAAAGGAGTAGACAGGAGAATGATGCCCCAGGCTAGAGGGCACCTTCTGTGCCCCTTCAAGAGCCCAGAGAAGCAAGGGGCACAGAAAGCCCGTATCCCTGCCCTCCAGGTCAGCGCGTGGAGGTCTTTTAGGCTTGCTGATGGGCGAAGCCACCAGGAGCTCCGGAGGTGACTGCAGATCACAGGCAGGAACCCTCTGGGTCGCTGTAACAAGACACCCTCAGCTGGAGGCTTGTGAACAATAGAAATTTACTCCTCATGGTTCTGGAGGCTGGGAAGGCCACGTTCAAGGCACCAACGGCTTTGGGGTATGGGAAGGCCCACCTCCTGGTTCCTAGTGGCGCCTCTCCTGCGTCCTCCTGCGGTAGAGAGAGGAGGGCAGCTCCCTGGGCCTCATGCTCGAGGGCAGAGCTCCTGTACCCAATCGCCCCCTCCCATAGGCCTGCCCTCCAGGACACCACACTGGATGCCAGGCTTTGACTCAGGAATCGGGTGGGGAACACAACCGTTCAGCCTGCAGCAGACCCCGAACCCCACGCTCCCCACCCCAGGCTGCCGAGCCCCCTGCTTCTCCTTCCCTCGCCTCCCTCCTAGATCCCTGCACAGTCTGTCGGTGCCCCGTGCCCAGCACAGGGATAAGTATGGACAGTTGCAAAGGATGAAGATGCCACCTTGCCCTGGAGGAGCTCACTGTCCTGGCAAGAGAGACTAGTGAGAATGGCATGTGGAAGTTCCAGCCCCTGGGTTGATTTGAGGACTCCTCCCTTCCTCCCCTCTCCCTGAGTCCAAGCAAGCTTATTAACAACTTCTCAGCCTCCTCTAGGGACAAGAGCACCATAAACCCTGATGTGCCTTTGTGCAAGCTTTGATCCATCTCTGGGGAAAGAGGACTCTGGGCCAGGATACAGGTGTGCAGAGCAAAGTGTAGGTTGAATTTCAGCTCCCACTTGTCCTCTTGACTGGGAAGTTTTGTGCAGTGTACAATCTGTCCAACAGTTTATGGCAGCCCTGCTCTGGAATCTATGCTTTAGCCAGTGATGGACTCGAATTCACTGGACCCCGCCCCCAACCCACACCCCAGCCTTTGGTCAGAATCAGAAAGCTTTTCCAAATGAGGGAAACTTCCACTGGAGCTCTCTGACATCCTTATCAGACTGCTGGCCAGGTGCCCCCATGCTTTTTTGCCTGAACCCCTCTTCTTTTCTTCCCCCTTGTCATCTAAGGCTGAGGAGGAGAGTGCATCTCTTGCCTGTCATCTTCCTGTGCAGTTGGAATCCACAGGTCCTCGGGCGGAGAGCTGGCCCCTCCTCTGACAGCAAACTAGTTCTAGACAAATGAGTGTTGGTTCTGCGCTGTTTGTTTTTCATTGGTAGCTGCCCTTTGATTTTTTCCCCTGCAAAATTGGTTAAGTGAGGATCGAGTGGTCTGGTTCCACAGGTGCATTGACAGGGTGTTGCCTGAAGTCTGCGTCCTTCCCAGGCTGTTCTGCTTAGATTTCCACCCCATCAGCTGCCTCCTCCATTTTGGGGGCATGGTTAGGGAGGAAGATCACTACAGGTATGGAGTATCAGCCAGGTGACTTGTGCTACTATCTTCAAAAAACAAAACAAGCCCATTCAGCAGGCGTGACTCATCCTATTTTGCAGATGAGGAAAGTGCCCAGAGACATTCAGAAACCTGTGCAAGGTTGCACAGCAGGGCCCAGTAGGGAACCCAGAGCTTCCCCTGCCAGGCCTGCATTTCATGACTGAGCCTCAGCAAGTCCTCTCCAGGGCCAGGCTGCCCCTCTGAGAAGCAGAGAGGAGGGGAGGGAGAGGGAGGTCTGGCACCCAGGCCAGCATTTGGTGGGGGTTACTCCCCTGGATGGGGAAATTTTGAGCTCAAAAGCCAAAGGGCAGGTGACAGTGAGGGGAAAGGGGACGTGGTAGGGAGCCAGCTGGTGCAGGTGCGAGACCAGTGGAGGGAGCCTGGAGGGGCAGTGGGCTGGCTGCCTTGGGGTGAGCTTGGGGTGCGGGTCTCCAGCTTCAGCTGGTGGCAAACGGGGTGGTGTCCCTCCCCCGGGGGGCGGCCTCAGTCTCCAGGCATCACAGAAGCGCACAGGCAGGCGGCCCTGAACCCACAGCTTGAGGCCCCTGTGGGCTGGAGAAGGCCTGGGGTGGGCGGGGCTGAGCACAGAGACGACAGCGACTCCGTGTGGGTCCCCGTGCATCCCCGAGCCTCTGGGGGCCATCAGGGCTCCATCCTGCAGAGACACACCCAGGGCTGGCAGGCACAGAAGAGGCACGAGAAGGAGGGGCTCTTGGGGGAAGGAAGAGGCCAGAGCCGAGTGGACGGGGAGCCCGCCAGGGAGGAGCAGCCCCGGCCCTGGCCGCCCCCTCACGCGGCGGTCCTGCAGAGGCGCCTCCGCCCGGCCCTGGCCTCTGTCCACCCTCCGCCCAGGCCCTCAATCCAACATTGCTCAAGGGCAGGTCAAGGGTGAGGAGCTGTTCTGGGCTGGGACCCCAGCAGGTGGCATCGTGGCACCTGAGCTGGGAAACCCAGGACAGTCGCTGCAGGTCGAGGACCAGCCCAGCGCTCAGAGGACAGCGGGCAGAGCTGGGGCTGGACCCGCTGGAGGGAGGCCCTTGGAGAAGACGTCATCCGGCTGTGACCTGGAGGAGGGGCGGGCCCAGCAGGACAGGAGGGGCACGGTGAGCAGGGCCAGGAGAGAGGACCTGGGGACAAGGCAGAGGGCTGGAGGGCCCGGTACAAACTGCAGGGCGCCACCGAGGGTTCTGAGCAGCCAGTAGGGTCATGGGACCAGGAGCCCAGGTGACTCCCTGCCTGCCAGGTGGTCTTTCTAAGGTGGAAACCTCTCGACCTCCTCTCTAAAACCCTCCAGGCCCCTCACTGTGCTCAGGGGAAGGCCAGTCCCCCGGTGTGGCCCCACCCTCAAGGTCCCCGGTCACCCCGGCCAGCACCGGCCACAGCTCCAGGCTCCCTTCCCGCTTCCCCCAAGCTTCTGAACCTGCCGGCTCGGCCTGGACGCGCCCTCGGGACCGGAGCTGCACCCGCGCCCCATCCCGGCAGCGCCTCCCTCGAGAGCTCTCTCCAGGCCACCCAGGGCCACAGCAGGCAGGGCCCTGCGCCCCGCCCTCGGAGCACGAGCTGACCACCGTCAGACGCAGATCGCATGGAGTAGTGACCCTCTGCTCCCTCCTGAGTCCCAGCCAGACGCCCTGCCGAGTGTGCCGCCCGTGCCGCCCACGCAGATCCTGGCCGGAGTCCAGCCCACGCCACCTGCACAGGAGGACAGGCTGCCCCTCAATCTCCCTGAGGCTGGAGGGGAGACCCCGCTTTTACTTCCCCAGGAGAGGGGAGCTGGCGGGGCCAGGCCACTCAGGGAACCGCGGGAACAGCACGAAGAGCCGCAGGCCAGCAGCGCTCTTAAATGGCCTGGTTACATTTACAGCTGTGTTCTCATTAAGCACCAGGAGAGGAGCCATGAATCATGCTCCTCCTCCCACCCACAGCCCGGGGAGATGGAGGCCACCATCCCGCCCAGCCTTAAATCTCAGGAAACTTACAAGTCACAAGTGCTCAGGGCCCGCCCTGCATCACAGGGAGGACAGGAAAGCACCCTGCCCTCTCAGGCCGCCTATACCCCAGCAGGGTCCAGGCCAAGGGCTAGAGCAAAGGGGGACAGGAAAGGTAGGTGGGCCTCCCTGAGAGATCCTGGGAACAGGGTCTTCAGTTCAAATCTGCACTGAATGCTCTGTGACCTTAGGAAAGTAAGATAACCTCTCTGGGCCTGTGGGTGACACTTGCCCTTAGTAATAGAATCTGGGTGTCTCTGAGAAGACTCCCCCAAAGATAACATTTTCTGCTACTTTTAATCCTCACATTGAACAGAAAGGGGAAGCAGGACTTGGGAGGGGACCCTGGTTCAGACCCCCAGTAACTGTGACCCTGAAAGACCAGTGGTGCAGGGGGCTTGGGAAGTGGACAGGGCCCAGAAGGTGAGGCCAGGGACCAGTTAAGGCCTTGACTCCATGACGTCCCAGCAGCACCAGTCTGGGAGCTACAGAGGCTGCCACCCTCCTGTCACACAGCATGGCCCCTCAGCAAAGCCCCCCCACCACTGTGCTCTTCCCTGGACAGCAGAGGACAGAGGGAGGGAGGGGGCCAGGCGCCACTTCAAGCTTTCTTTTCTTTTTTGTATGTGTAATTGGTTTCAGTGAGATTTATTGGAGTTTTTAAACCTTTTTATTGTGAAATATAACACGAATACCAAAAATCGAAGAGCCCGTAAATGTAGAGCTTAATGAGTTATATAGAGTGAACACCCAGAACAACCTCCCAGGTCCCCGGAGACGGGACATTGCCAGCATGACAGAAGCCACCCGCCGCCCTGTCCCCATGCCAGCCCCCCCCCCCCCCCCCCGGCTCAGGGAAGCCCCACCCCCACCTTCACGGGAGGCCTCTCTTCTGTCCCGGGTGAGCCCGGGACACCTGGAGCCCGGGAGAATCAAGAGCATGAACAGAACAGCCAGAGACACGGAGTCCCCTCCTCCGCAGGATTGGACCCCTCCAACCCCCAAACCTAAATCAGCCAAAAAAATATATATATATTCTGCAGGGGAAAGAGGTACGCAGAGGTCAGGGGTGGGCACCAGAGTGCACCTGACTCAGCTCCACAGGTGGCATTTCCTTCCACCCACCAGAGCACTCTGCCCGGACTGGGGGCTGGGCGGGGGGGCTCCCTCTGCCTGCCCTGCAGATGGAGTTTTGGGGTCCTCTGCCCAGAGACCTGTGGGGAGTCTGGGGACTTCCCAGTCCTTGGAGTGGATCCCCAGCCCCAGCAGGGAGCCTGCTGTCTACCTCAGTTTCCCCAGAAGCCAAGCAGCTTCCTTGCTTCCTGCTGTCACGTCGCCAGCTCTGATGTGACTTGGGGACTCCGCCTGCCGGCATCAGTCCTGCAGGCTGGCACTGGAGAGTAGGTGCCTGGGGAGAGGAGGAGAAGGGAGGCCAGAGCCAGGAGAGGCAGGACACAGCATCCCTTTGCCTGAGCCTCCTCCCCACACCAGGCACCTCAGAAGCACTTGTCACCCATCATCTGGTTCCATCAGCCTCCTCGGACATCTGGAAGAGGTGCTGACACCAGCATCTGCCAAAGGAGGACGTGGAGGCTCAGAGTGTAACAACCTGCCCACAGTGGCACAGGCAGGAAGTGGCCCGGGCCAGCGGAGAAGGAGCCCATCAGCCTCCAGACAGGAAATCGGCCTCTTCCCGAGGTCTCCCTCTGGCCCTGGCTGGGAGTCCCAGGGCTAATGGTGAAGCGGGAAAGTATCCCAGGAAGTCAGTGGCAGTGGAAGGTGGAGTGAACTGGAAGGAAGGACAGGAGCTGGGTGACCTGAGAAGCCTCGGGGACAGGCCGCGGTCTCCAGCTGGGAGTGTAAGGCCCCCAAAAAGGAAACCCCAACTCTGTCCCATGGATGGACGGCAACCCCAATCAACCGCAGGAGGCGTCACTTGATGCAAACCGCAAGAGGTGTTTATTCCAGCGCGCTGGGACCCGACTCGAGGAGTCGAGTCCCTAGCAGAAAATCTTGTAGGTTTATAAAGGCAGAAACCACACATCGGGAGGGGTCGCACATGAAAGGGAAAAGGGGGGACAAAGCTGCCGGGAAATTTCAAAGGGGGTCTGGGTTTGCTGATAACATACAACATGTTTCACAATGTTTTACAACAGGGCGTAGATTCTGGTCAATAGTTTCTGGTAATCATTCTGTTTGAGCACTATCTGGCTATCTGGCTCAATTTACCCTTTTATTTTGTTTGGGGCTGTTTCTTGGAACAGCTTTAAGGGCTTTGTTCCCATTCCTGGGAGGGTGACCTTAGGGAGTTGAGATGACTGGGAGGGTGACCTTAGGGAGTTAAGATAACTGGGAGGGTGACCTCAGACAGCTTAAAAAATGTCCATTCTTTCAGGAGAATAAGGGAGGAGGCAGCAGAGCCAAACCCAAGACAGCAAAGAGTGGGTTCGATGGGGGCGGAGCTCGATTTCGATGAAGGTCAAGCGTCTGGTTCACTTTACCCCTGTGAAGGGGCTGCCAAGGCCAGCGAGTCCATCAGTGCGGTCCGGGTGGGTGGGCGCGGGGCCGGTCAGCTGGAAGAGGGTGGGGCTCTCTCAAAGCGTAGGGCCCCTCTGGGCGCCTCACTGCCTGCCTGGCAGGGTCAGCAAGAGAAATGCCTTGGAGACAGAACCCTGCAGGCAAGTCCATCACCCACGAGTGCTCACCTGGGATCCCTGGACAGTGCTCCTGGCTCTGCTCCCCAGCCCTCCTCCTCCTCCCCCTGCCCTCCCGCCCTGGGGCTCATTTCTTCCCCTTCCTCGCTCCCCACTACCCCCCACCCCAGGCCCCAGAGAGAAACATTCTCTGAGCCCAGAAAGGAGAGCTGCGAGCTGCAGACTCCTCTGCTCACACCAGTGACTCCAGCCTGGAGGAGCTCGGGCTCAGAGAGGCCCAGATCCCTGGTCAAAGACGCCCAGCAAGGCCCAACACCAAAGGGTGGGGCTGCACTTTGCTGGGCCAGCCTGCCTGGCCCTTCACTCCTGGGGCTCCGGGCTGTGCATGCGCTGAGGACAGGGGCCCAGCGAGGGCTGCATCTTTTCTCTGGAAACCAATTAAACAGGCCAGCCTCCCAGAGCACCCGGCTCCTGCTGTCCAACCCAAGCGAAGGCCATGGCTTCTCAGCAGTGAACTGGATGCTCTTGTTGCCTTTCCCGGCTAATGATTCCAGCTGAATAGTTTTGCATGATCTCAGCGCAGCATGAGAGGCGAGCTTAGGATCAGGGCTGTTCTGGGGGGAGGGGTGGGACTGCAGTCTAAGGACTCGCTTCAAACAGGCCTCAGCCGGAACTGGGACTTCCTGCACCAACTGGTCACCACTCATTATAGAGGGCCCTTCTTTTGTGCCGTTTCCAGTGGGTCCCCAAAGGGAAGGGGGCTCCTGGGCGGCTCCCAGCCTTGGCCAGTCATGGGTGGGTCCAGGCTGACGGGCACACCAGGGCTGCATGTGCAGGATCCCGTGAACGTCCACCGTCTCTACCCACCCGCCACCCACACACCCAGCAGTGGGTGTTGTCACCCCAGGGTGCCATCAGTGGGAGAGCAGGGACTTGCCTGGCCCACCAATCCAGCAAGGGCCTTTGGAGCCAAGGTCAAGCCCAGACTGAGACTTCAAACAGCTCATGATTCCAAGGGGTCACAGAAGCATTGCCCCGGGACCAAGGGTGGGGAACTATTTCCACACTGGAGAAAGACCTTAGGCAAGGAACCAAGTCCAAGGTGTTTCCCTGGAGGGGAAGGAGTTGGGAAGATCTGCAAAGAACTTAGAATCACTTAGAATCACAATTTGAAGCTGGCTGGAAACTTAGAGAGCACCAAATCCTCCCATTGATTTTACAGATGAGTTTCACAATAACCCAGAGAAGTCAGTGATTTGGTTAAGGTCACACAGCAGCATAAATGCTCTGGACTGCCATGGCGCCACACTGGCCTAGGCCTCCTCCTTCCCCTCACCCCAGCCCAGCTCCAGACTCAGCTCCAGTGAGGTGAGGTTAACTGGGGGCTAGAGGTGGGCCGGGGCCTTCCCAGCAGGCCCAGGCAGGGATGGTGGTCTCTCCTGCTGTCCCACCCCCACTCATTACTATTCCAGACATTGTCCTACCAGCTCCCCTTCCCGCGGAAACCCAGTGATGCCGAGAGCTGGAATTTGGACGTTTTCCCAGCATTCGGGCTGTTAATTAAAACTAATAAATCTGCCACGTGGAGTTGGGCCGCAGAGGAGCGGGGAGAGGCAGCGAAGGGCGAGGGGATCCAGGCGTGGGACCCCCACCCCCTGCAGAGTCTTTTCCTTTCAGTCCTGCCTCCCGAGTTACCTTCTCTCTTGGCCACTCACTCACCTGCACTTGATTGTCCAGCCGTCAGCAGGCCCGACCCCTGCCCGGGCGGCTCTGGCTCCTTCCAGAGAGGAGCGGAAGATGAGTGTCTAAGGCGAGGGCTGGTGACCTTGCCCTGCCACTCCTGGGCCTGAGCCAGAAGGCCTGACATCCAGCTGGGACAGACCTGCGTTCCAATTGCCACTCCCCAGCCCAGGACCTCTGAGGAGCTCCCCTCTCCGGGCATCTCCTTCCTAACCTGGAAAATGCAGATTACAGCTCCTCTATTGAAAGCTTCCTGTGAAAGGACACGAGAAAGTCTGTGTAAAGTGGCCTGTGACAAACAATTAAGTGAGCGCTCCGAGATTCTCTGGTCTGGTCTCCACTTCCTTCTTCCTCCTCCCAGAGGTTCCCATAAGCATTGTGTGTCGTGCAAAGCAGATGTCCGTCTCCAGGACTCCCTCTGAAGACTAGAGGGGACTGTCTCCTGCACCCCTGGGGCCGTGCACAGAGCCATGCCTTATGTGGCAATGATAGCAGGTTACAGGTCTTTATTTCCTCAGTGCCCACCACAGAGCTGGGCGTGCAGGAAGCGTTCAGCCAATGTCTTTGATGGGGAATGAGATGCTCCCACCCCTGCAGGGGATGTTAGTTCCACTCATCTGGCCAGCATTCGGTCCCCTTCATTAGAAGCAGCTCCCCTCCCAGTGGTGTGCTCCTCCCTCTGAGCTGCTCCAGTCAGAAGCTGCCCCAGGATTTTTCTCCCTGACTTCTGGGGAGCCCTCTTTCCAGTTCAGCCATGAGGCTGGAGGTGGGTAGAGCCACCTGCAGACACGGCCCCAGCCTTCCTCCCTGGAGAAATTAAGTCAAGTACACAAACAGACGGAGATGGGGTGAAAAGTGGTGCCCAGCTGCCCTGGCTCTGGCCTGTTGATGGATTTACATGCACCAACAAAATTCCCCACTTCATTAACCTAAATCAAGCTGGGGCACTGCCCTTCCCAGCCACTGATTCACCAAGCATCTGCACGCTCTCTCTCGCGCGCGCGCACGCTCTCTCTCTCTCTCTCTTTTTTCCCCTTAACTAGGGATTGAACCCAGGGGCACTTTACCACTGAGCCACATCTCCAGTCTTTTTTACTTTTTATTTTGTGACAGGGTCACACTAAGTTGCTGAGGCTGGCCTTAAACTTGTGATCCTCCTGCCTCAGCTCCCCCATCTCATTTAATCTTCTCAATTACATCTCAAACTAGGCCATCAGGGATAGTTAGTCCATCTTACAGATGAGAAAGACAAGTCTGGAGAAAGTAAATTTATATGCCAAGGCCACACAACTGTAATGGTGGAATTCCATCACCTCGTGCTATTGAGAGCTGGCTTAGGGGCTGACGCACATTATCCTTCACCATCCTTTCAATAACCCAGTGACAGCACCACCATCAATCTGCTTTACACAGTTGGGGAAACTGAGGTTGGAGCAGTTGAGTAATTTATCCTAGGTCACCAGCTCCTCGTGAGTCAGCCAGAACCATGCCACTAGGCCACCAGCTGTCCAGCCTCTGAGGCTAGGACCTGCTCCCGCCGCCTCCAGGGCTGCTTTGCCAGTGAAGACCATGACTGGGTAGGGGGAGACCGAGGGCACAGAGTTAATGAAGTACCCACTGTGTGCAGGGCCTTGTGCATGGGCAGGAGGATGCAGGAATAGCCACGTTGCGGAGCTTACCCTGTGGGCCAGTCTAGGCTGGGAAATCATGAGTGTGTAAATATCCATGCAGCAACGAATGGTGGCTCAGGTAAAGTGCCTAGGAGCCCGAGGAGGAGAGGTGGCCTGAGGAGGAGAGCTGGGGGAGGGAGAGTCCCAGGAAGGAGTCTGGGGCAACATGACCTTGAACGTAGGTAGGATCTGGACCTGGGGGCATGGCATGATCCTGGCATGGCTGGCCTCAGAACGACGCCCTCACGGAGGGAAACGCAGAGATGCGCTGAGGAAGGAGGAAGCGGACCCACTTTTCTGCATGGTGGAATGCAGGAAGAGCCACCAAAGAGATGAGACCAGAGGAATGAATCAGAGGCCAGAGTCGGGGGCCTCCAACGCCACGACCGAAGGTTTGAGCGTTATGTGGCCAGCACCAGAGAGCCAGCGAAGGGTTTTCAGTAGGGAAAGGACAGAGCCAGACTGGAACAACACTCTGCTAGCCACACCTGGGACACGTTAGAGAAGGGAGCGGCCAGTGGGCGGAGGCTGTTAGGGAGGCAGTAAAGACTGAGAAGGCCAGAGCGTGGCGTGGGGCATGGGGCAAGGCAGATCCCAGGGCACTGGTCAGCGAAGAGCAGGTGCCTGGGAGTCAAGCTGGCCGTGAACTTGGGTGACCTGCCTCTGAGAGCTGACCTGCAGGTCACCAGGGACCACACACGGGACAGCAATGTTGTGTGCTGATTGGGCCCCAGGGGCCACAGCTCAGCCTGCTGCTGGGGGTGTTAGAATGTGCTGGGAGGAGGGCCCAAGGGTAGATGGACAGGCAAATGAGTAAGTGTGTGGATGAGCCCAGGAAAGAAGGGCCCAGAGAATGAATGAACCACGAATTAACAAATGAAGGAAGCAGGGGAGCAAGGGAGAGAGGCCCTGCAGCTTCCAGAGTGTGGCCTGGAGGCTTCCTGACTTCCCCTCCCTCCCCACGCTGGGTCCCAAGCCTGACAGGGCCCTGGCTGGGCAGCTTCAGAGCCTCCCTGGAGGAAGGAGGAGGAGGGCTCCTCTCCCTCCTGAGAAACAGAAGCAGTAGAAGGATGGCTACTTAAAGCCAGTTTTGAAAGCCTGCTGCGATTTACGAGGCTCCAGCGTACTTGGTTCCTTCTAGTCCTGATGGTTTTGAACAAGGAATGGGGACCACTCCAGGGCTACAGCCCGGAACCACTGTGGGCCCTCTGGTTTCTCAACATGCACGTGTTCCAGGAGGTCAATGGTGCCTGAGTCTGTGTGGGGGCTGGGGGCTCAGGTGAGCGACCTCTCCCCTTGAGACCACGCCTTCCCTTCAACACGAATCCCACCACTGCCAGCCAATAATAACCCCACTATAAATACTATTATTGCTTGCTGACATCCTAGGCATTCTCTCATGAGTCTCCGTGACAGCCCCGTGAGTTCTCTGCATTTCACAGGTGAGGAAACTGAGGCTCAAAGCGACTTTCCCAGGTCCACGCAGTAGGTGGTAGAATCTGGTCCAACTGACGTACCTGGAGGTGGCTGGTCACCTCCCACTGCCCCTCTCAAGTGCCTACAAAATGGAGCTTGGAAGGGAGAACGATGTAAGTTAACAATGAATCCCCGGGGTCCCCAGGATCGCAAATGCTCCCCAGCTGTGGAGGAGGCCCCAAGGGTTAATATTTTTGAGGCTTTCTCTCTGCCAGGCCCTGGAATGCACTGGAAATGAGTCACCTCTCTTTACCCCATGATGGCAACACCGGAACAACCCTGAGTCTTGGGAAGGTGAGTGACCGCCCGGGGTCGTACAGCAGCTTGTGGCAGAGCCTGCGCTCAAACCCAGGGTTCCACCCCCTGACGGCTCTGAGAGGATGTCTCAACATTGTCCCTAGACCTTCTGGCTTGTCACACATCACCTTCAGGGGAAGTCACCTGAGAGCAGGGCTGCAGGCTCCCACACCCGCCAGGTACACGTGATGGGCCCTGCCCTTGTCCCTGGGGCTTGGGTGGCACCAGGGGAGCCATGGTTTTGCTCAAGAAGCAGAAGCAGACTTGCTGGGGGTGGACGCAAGTCCATGCCGGGTGGTGGAGGGAGGCCGCCCAGGGCAGTGGCAGACCGACACCCTCCGTGGGTCAGGGCCACAGGACACATGAAGTCTCTGGAGTTCAGACAGGACTCTGTGAGCGTGGGCTTCTGAGCCCGCTGGGTAACCTGGGCAAGTCCAGTTGCCCCTCTCTTGTCCCAGTTCCCTCCTCTGAAACTGAAGTGGGGTAGGGAGGTGGAGCTGAGGGGGAGGGGGAAGAAGACCTGTGAGGTCACTTCCTGTGTCACTGCACTGTCTCAGCGGAATGCAGGAGAGAGATTTGGGGTCAGGTGTGACGACAGCCAGTGCTCTGTGAGATTTGGAGACCTAGAAATCCAAACAAGTGCCAAGGCCTTCAGCCACCTTCCACCCACCTGGACTTCCCCGACTGCCCCAAGACACTGTGAAGATGAACTCAGGAAAGAACCAGGGGGTCATCGAGCCAGTCAGCCTGTTTCCTTGCCTATAAAATGGGGCAGGGGGACTACAGGGAGGTGATGGCTTTGGTCCCTCCTCCCAGCTCCACCAGCCGAGGGGGAAGCTGTTTCTCCACCAGGCTCCCAGTGTGTTTGGTGGAAGAAGCTGAGCGAGGGAAGGAGCAACCCTCGTCTTCTTGGGGTGGCACAGTCTCCAGAGGGAGACACAACTGTGATGTGGCTGCGGAGCAAAGCCCAGGGTAAAGGAGAGGCTTTGACGGCTGCAGGCAAACTCTGGATCAGCTTGGGGCAGGAAGGCCACTTTCTCCAGGAAGCCCCCATGATTGTTCTGGAGTATGTGCTCTCCCACCTCCTCCCCATCTCCCATCACTCCTTGTGCCTCCATTGCACAAGCACGAGAGTGCACACATGCACACACACACACACACACACACACACACACACACACACACACACATACTGGTGTCGAAGTTCATGTCTCCTGCCAATTGACCACACCCTCAATTGCAGGATCCGGGTTCTGTCCTCTTCATCAATTCCCTTCTTTGACTTTGCAGGTTCTTTGATGGCCTGTGCACCTCAGGCCCAGGTGAAGGACAGCTCTTTGCAAGGAAAACATAACTGAAGAGAACGCTGGGAAATAAATACAGAGGCTGCTCCAGACTTTCTAACCAGGCTGGAAGAAAGATCCTCCAACCACAGGGTCTCTGCAAGGCCACCTCCACTCTGCAAGGTCGCCACTGTGTGAAAACAATGAAGATTTTGCCAAAATAGGCTTGTAAAAATTGTGGTATATATTACAACTTAACACTTAACAATTTAATGCTTTAACACAAAAATTACAATGTGATATAATTGCTCTATTAATGAGATAATTACAGGTTTATTTTTAATTAATTCATAATATGCTCCAGATGGTGTGGTCTGCTAACAGGACCAAGTTTAATGTAGGATGAACAGTTTCTTTGGAGCCCAACAGGTAAACTCCAAGGCGGGAGAAATTAGTGCATCTGCCAGCGAGGTCAGGAGTTGCACTTGAGTCTCTGGCCACAGTGGCACATGCCTGTGATCCCAGCAGCTGGGGAGGCGGCGACTCCTCCTTCGACCTCCCTGGAAAGCTCCTCATGTCCACCACTCCTGCCTTCTTGGAATTTTTGCTTCTTTTGCCTCCTTGGCAACACGCTTGTCTAGTTTCATTCCTTCTCAGGGCCAGTTCACCTCCTTCGGGACTTCCAGCCCCCTTATCTGCCGTGTGAATCTGCTCCCAGGCTCTCTATCATTTAGGGGCTGGTTGGCTTGAGATTGGCATCCAGCTCTGATTATTCCTTTGGTCATCCCTGCAGGTTCATTCCGTATCTGAGGCCTCTCAAGCAGCAAGTCCAAAATAACCTTTACCACAATCCACTTCCATCGCCCTACAGTCCTCCCTGTCTTGGGAAGGAGCACCTCCACCCTTGAGTCCTCTCTCCCAGGACTCACAGCAGGTCCTCCTGGCTCCGCCTCCTGCACCCTAGAGACTGACTGACCAGTGTATCCTGCTCTTCACTGCACGCCCCCCACCCGCCTCTCACCTGCACATCTGTCCCCCACTGACCTTCCCACCACCACCTTTCACAGTGGCCAGAGCAGATTCCCCAGATCACACTGGGTCCCGGCTTACACTGCCCAGTGACTTCCTGTTGCAATCAGAATAAATCCAAAGACATCCATGGTGTCTCAGATCAGGTTACCTGGAAGGACTCAGGGAGCCAACCGTGAGTAGGAAGTTTATGGGATATTCCCAGGACACCCGCCCCCTCCCATGAGGGAGGAAGGAAGGAAGGAGAAAGGACTGGGGCAGAAACGGGGGACTGTGATGCTTCTGCCGGAGCTCGAGGACAGGGATAGCCCTTCAGAGCCGTTCCAGACAAGGGGCCAAGCCTCACAGCTCTGGACCCACCTGTAAGGGACGCAGGCGGCCTTCCCCACGAGTAGGGCGGGGCCTCAACTGGGCCAGGCGGCTCTCTTCGCTGGCGGTTCCTAGAGAGGCCCTGGGCTGAGCGTCCTCAGCTCCTGCCGCAGAGTGCCGCCCACCACAGCGTCCACTCCACACGCCCACAAGACCCGCTCGATCGGCCCCTCCACCCCTCTCCTCCGGGATTGCGCTGCTCCAGCCACGCTGACCTTCATTTGGCCTCCCAAAGAAGCCAAGCTCAAGAACTTCGCTCCTGCTGCTTCTCTGGTGTCTCCGTGTCCCCATCTGTACAATGGGAAAGACAACCACACCCACCACGCAGGGTGAGCGTGGGAATCGCGTGAGCCTGTGTGAAGAGCAGTGCCTGGCACTGAGGTGGGTCAGGAGGCAGGAGGGGCGGAGGCGGAGAAGGAACGCGCTCCTCACATTCTCCTAGTTCAGGCATCGTCTCCATTGCACCTCCTCAGAGCCCTCCCTGCCCACCTGAGCCAAGCAGCACACCTTTCTGGGTGCCCGACCGCCTCATGCCCCTTTGATCGTCCTAGTGGCACCTAATACTGTGTTATTTTATATTTGTTTACACCAGTGCTCCTCCATCAGGGGTGATTGTGGCAACATCTGGAGACACTTGGGTTGTTAGAGCTGGGCAGGGGAGTGCACCTGGCATCTAGTGGGCAGAGGTCCGAAGAAATACTGCTAAACACCCTACTATGCACAGCGTGGGCCCCACAAGAGCTGACCAGTCCCAACTGCCAGTAGTTCTGAGGTTGAGAAATCCCGGTTTGCCTATTTATTTTTTGCCTTCCCCACGAAAAGGTCTGTCTTCTTCTCTCTCATATCCCCAATATTGACACCTTGTAGATGCTCAGTCAATATTTGGAGTTGATATTACGGCAGTGCCCACAATCATGGTCCATAGGTAGTAAGAGGCCTAGAAACTTCGCTAAAGGAAGACATGATCAACTCCAACCTAATAGCTGTGTGAACTTGTTGAGTCATTTAACCTCCCTGAGCTTCAGTTTGCAATTTGCCCATTTGTGAAACAGCATAAATATTCATGCCACCAACACTCACTGAGATCCTGAGTCCCCGGCTACCTTTTAGAGACACCTTGGGGGTTGTAGAAGTCCTGTGGATCCATCCATCGTTGGGGGCTCAGTCATGTGTCACCTTCCCCGTGAAGCCTTCCTTGATCCTGTCCCTCTGCAGCCCACTGTCATCTCTGAGCATCGTAGGTCTCTCCTCTCCCTAGTCCCCAAAACCCTCTGTCCACCCGGGGGCCTGGCAGTGCTGTTGGCTTGAAAGCCTCAGCAAACCCTCAGCCCATCAGATCCCGCCCCGTGATAACAAATAGCTTGTGAGGCTCCTTTATAATCCCCCAGGGAAACCCATATACAGCATAACCCACCTAGACACACAGTTTGAAAATAAATGCACATAATGCCCTAAACATAATTAAAAGAAAGGTAAAAGGAAGATATTTATAATGAAATAGTATTTCAATATGTAAATGCCCAGACCCAACTGCACAAGGAGATGTCATGAAGCAGCCAGAGACTTGTCCCCACTCATCAGATCCCCACAAGGACACCAGCCCCAAACGCAACCTGACACTTGGGGGCCGGAGCTGGTACTCAGCTGCCACAAATAGCACTGCCATCAGCCACATGATTCTCCAAAGATGATGAACAACTCCCGGTAACGTTTCCAACAGAACAGAGTACAGTCTTTCTCCAATTTACACAGTAGTTGTATTCCTGGAAAATTCAGTGTGTATTAAATCCGTGACACAAATACTTTTTGCTTATATATGAAACAGAGCTAGGTCCCAGGCTCAAGTGATTATCAACAAGTTTTACACCTACTTGAATGTCACCAGGGGATTTGAAAACCAAGTGGCACAGAGCGGGGTCCTCCGCAGTGTGGGGCCATCCCACCTTGAGGAACATTAGCACCCTGGGCGCCTCCCCTACGACAGGAGCAGCCCCTCGGTTCACTGTGAACATCAAAACTGCCCCCTAGTTATTTGAAAAACTGTCCCTAAGGGATGGCACCACTCCAGGGAGAATTTCTGTTGTTGCTTTTCTCTTTCACCCGCCTACAAGCCACCAGAAATGAACTTGCCCCGTCCGCCCCTGCGCTCCCAGAACCGAGCAGGAGCTGGGTACATGATGGGTGCTCATAAATTCTGATGGGGTGCAAGTGCACTTACCCCAGCCTTGTCCCCGTAGCCAGTCCCAGAGGCCACCTGTAGTGGACTTGCCCACAGCTCCTGGTGTCCTCTCGCCCAGGGGTGAGCCCGCCCGTGTGCAGGAGATCCTGAAGTGCTGACAGGCCACAGACCGCCCATTGCAGGATAAATCCCCTCCTGGGACGGACCGGAGACACCGTCCCTCCCTGAACACAGTGTCTTGAGTCGCCCATGAGATGGAGGGAGGCCCCGCTGCCCACAGTCCTAGCCTCACTGACACCCCATGTGACCTTTCTCCTCTCCTGTCTTTCCCTTTCCCTCAGAGAGCTTCTCAGCGTCCCCAGGCACAGCGCTCGTACCAAATCTCTCTCTCCGTGTGCTTCACGGAGCATCGCTCATGTGACCACATCAGCTGAGGGTTCCCTGAGCTAGGAGGTGGAAACTGGCCTCCCCCCACATCGGACAGCAGGTGCCAGCCCTTCCTCCTGGCTCTTCATCCTGCAGCGCCTCTGTGGCTGCCTTCCACAGGCTGGGGACAGTGCCCAAGATGGTAAAGGAGCACCCTGCAAGTCCAGACACAAGACCCTAAACATCATCCTTCTTGCTGCTTCTGTAGGGCAAGACCATAACCCCTATTCTGGGTGGGAGCTGCATGCAGGATAGGAAGGATTTATGACCTGAGAACCTTCTACTCGGGGTCTGCTCTGGGGAGGAGTAACCTCTGATCAAACATCAGCTGAATGAAGCCGTGATGGGCAGATGAGCATGCCTGAGTGGCATGCCTGAGTGGAAGAGGCACGATGCACGAGATCACTGGAGATGCCCAGAGCTGGCCGGGCCACGCTGGCGCTGGTCACAGAGGCTGGGAGGCCACCAAGACCTTTTTGCATTTCTGGTTCCACTTCCCAACTTGTGCTTTTCCACAAGACTGCATAATTCACCAAAGATACAATTACTTAAGGCAGAACATAAACGGTGTGTGCCGCGCACTGTGGGGTCTGTAATTCAGGCATGTCTCCGGGGATAATTAAAACCTCCTCCTCAAAACAGAAAGTTTTGAAATAGCACTGCACCCATGTGCCTGCCAAATCTGGGGTGGCGGCCAGGGACTCCCCAGGGCAGGAGGAGCAGAGGGTTGGGGAAGAGGAGGCAGCAGGGCCAGCAAGGCTTGGAGAGGTTCTTTCAGGAGACCAGGCCAAGGAAAGTGGATGCCCCACGGCAGCAGCTGGAGGAGATCAAGGTCAGGGAGAGCAGCATCTCTAACACCAGGGGCCACTTTTAAGCCCCGGCACAGGGTTATCCCCTTTGCTCATGGATGGGTTTGCATTGCCATCAAAATACCCGACAGGAACGACTTAGAGGCAGGAAAGTCTGTTTTGGTTCATGGTAACAGAGGTCTCAGTCCATAGACGGCCAGCCACAGCTCAGTCCATAGACAGCTCTAGGTCCAAGATGAGGCAATGCATCACGGGGGAAGAGCCCAGCAGAAAAAAGCTGCCCAGTTCATGCGTTAGGAAGCAGAGAGAGAGGAAAGGTGGGAAAGAACCACAGGGAAGATGCCCCTTCCAGGAAGCGCCCCAGTGACCACTTCTTCCAGCCACGCCCCACCTGCCTACAGTTTACCACACAGTCAGTCCCTTCAAACTAGGATGGACTGACCAGGTTCAGCTGTCACAATGCAGTCGTTTCACCTCTGAACATTCCCGTATCAGCACAAGGACTCTGGAGGTGGGGACACCTCATCTCCAAACCATGAGAGATGGTAAGGATGGGTGGAGGGAGGCCTGTGTGGACAGACCGGATCTGGGTCACACGTGCCCGTCTAGTTGCATTCTGGGTGAGATGAGGGTTGGGAGGCAGAGTCCTTCTGGATAGGGACACAAAGAGACCACCTGGTCTTGAAGACCTGGTCCACTTGGGCCCTGGGCCAGGCGTCCATGCCCATTCTCATTCGAACAAATTCACAGAGCTGCTGTGACCCAGCAGGGGTCCAGATCTTTCAAGTCCAAAGCCCATGAGGGGTCTAGAGGTGGCAACAAACAAGGTGAAGCTCCAGGCAGCAGAGAAAAGAGGACACTCTCCAGAAAGGAAGAAAGGGCTCTGCCTTAAGGTCCTTGATGGCCAGTCACGGGGATGTGCCTTACTCCGCAGGCAGAGCCATCAAGGGTGGATGTTACTGGGAGAGGGATGTCAGTTCGAGGTGAGAAAGAGCGTCCTGACGGGAAGAACATCCCGCTCCGGGATGAAGGAGTTGCGCTGGAAACGCAGTGAGCTCCCCAGCCTGGAAGTGCGTAAGTGCAGGCTGAGTGCCCTGTGGGACTTCTGTAGAAAGGTCACACCTGGAACCTGTGCGGTGCTTGGAGCTTGAGGTTCAGCCTTCTGTGGGAGGGGCTGCGTCCCCTGAAGGAGGCAGGGGAGACTCGGGATTGATAGACGGCTCTGGGCTCCACTGTCTCTCTGCCATGGCCCTCCCAGAACCTCCAGATGATCTTCCCAGCAAAGCCACTGGCTGGGGGAGGAGAGGGATCAGGAGGTCACCCCACCGCACCTGCATGCTGAATGCAAGCAGTAACCCCCAACCCTACTCAAAGGCACAGCCACTGGGTGGATGTCAGATTCCTCCAACTCGTTTACTCTGCAGGAAGCTCATCTGGAGGAAAGAGGCAGAAAGCACCGAAGACAGAGGCTGCGGAGGTGAACTGGTTCTGGAGGCCACAGTCTTGGCCCAGCCCAGGCCTGGGGGCAGAAACCTCCTCCTCTTCAGGCCCAAACCACTGCTCCCTTCCATTCCAGCCAGGCCCACAGAGCTGGAGCCACCTGGGTGCCTTTTCCAGATGGGGAGAGACCTGTGCTGGGGTGAGAGAAGGGGCAGCTGGGGCTTCAGACGTCCTGGCTCTGGCTGTGTTGGGGAAGTTGACCACAGGGCCCTAACAGATACTGAGTTTCACGTGTCCCCCCATTCTGGGGACCACAGATAGTACCTGGGGGCTATAAGATTGTGGGGAAGCTCCTGTCCACCCTGGAGACCCCTCTACCCATCCCACCCCCATTTCACTCAATGATGTCACCCTGTGTGCCCTCTGACACCCAGCCCTAAGAAGCCAGGAAGGGCAGCGTGGATAGAAGACGCACATGACACTCAACCCCCAAGACCCTTCCCACTTCAGAACTGAACCGGTTTGCTGCCATGGGGGGAGGCATCCAGACAGGGTGGTGTGGGGGCCGTGCCAGCCCTCCTTCCCCCCATGAAGTTCACAGGGTGGGGAGGATTCTGGGACCCAAACCTATGAGTGGGGAGCTGCGGGGGTTGCAGTCTGAGAAGAAGACCTTGTCCCTGGGGGAGATGCGGACCCTACCCCAATGGAGTCTCCAGTCTGATGATTCTGAGGTGCAGAACCCAGGTCTGAGGGAGGAAGACGACACACCAAGATGGACTCGGGAAAGTTCACACAGCTGTGAGCAAGAAGGCCCCGCCTCGTGGGGTGCACCTGGGTGTCCACACCTGCGGGAGGCTCAAAGCTCTCCCTGGGCCCCCTGGAGGAGGTGGGTTCTGGGTGTCTTCTCCACACAGCCTCAGAAGGCGCTGCCTGGTGCACAGGAGTCCAAGTCTTTATGGCTACGGGAGCCAAGGAAGAGCAGCTTATTAATTTAATCCTTAAACAAATTTACAAAATTGCCAGTGGATTTGCAGGAAGCCAAGGGAAGTGGCTTCCGGAGCCAACAGCCGCTCCCCCGCTGGTGGGGATTTGGGGTATTTGCCACTGTGAGTGGAGGACTGGGGAGGGAGGAGCCTTCGTTATTCAGAGCCCCTTCCCTAGCCCTCTGGCAGGGTTCCTGCTTCTCCCTCCTCTTGCAGTCTCTTCTCTAGAAGCAGAATCTGAAGACTTCAGCCTCCTTGGCTGCTAACGGAAACCATTAGAGTATTCTGGGCAAGTGCTTCCAGCGTGCCAGACTGAACATACACCAACTCATTCTGTGGACACGAGAGGCCGGTGCCGTTATTATCACCACGTGACCAATGGGGAAACCGAGGCACAGAACGGTTAAGTCACTCATCGCCAGAGGTCCTGTGGCTCACTGGTGGCAGAGGCAGGATCCAAGCTAGGCGTCCAACTCCAGAGATCTCACCTGTGTGTGTGGCCTCTCTTTCTTTGGGCTTCTGTCAGAAGCAGAAGAAGTCAGGGAGACCCATCCTCCAATCCCCACAGGGATTCTAGGCCAACTACCTCTCACGCTGTCCTCAATGGCAGCCCCAAGTGTCATCCTGGCCATTCCTCAGCCTCCACACACCTGCACCAGCACCTCTACCTCTGGGTTCCCCTGCCCTCTCCACACACCTGTTCCATCCCTAGGAAAATCAGCTCTGCCCTTCAAGTTGAAGGCCCAGGAACGCGGCCCTGAGGTCTGAGCCTCACCCACAGTCCAGCTGGGTCCCTGCATAAGGCAGAGCCTCTTGGATGGGGTCCCAGACCTTCGATTGACAGCAATTCCCCTGTGTGCTTAATAAGGCCTGTGTCACTAGCCTCAGGTTTGAAGAGCAAGCCCGTAGGCGTCAGAGCGACCCACCCCAGCTGACTGCCTCTTCAGTCCCCAGAGAGACTGGGGCCAGTTAACTTGTTTGGAAAGGTCGCTCATCAGGCACCGATAAAGAATTAGAAAAGCCCTGAACAGCCAGTGACCCTTCCCAGGCCACTGTCCCTAGTCTGGCTCCAGCACCTCCATCCAGCAGATCCCTCATTAGCATCTTAATGTGATCAGCATATGCAATGAGGCGTCAGAGAAAATCCCCAGCATTTAAATTCATTAACAGTCCTTGGAAGACTTCAGCGCAGAGGTGGAATTATCGCTAAACTGCTTTTAACTTACCAGCTGTGCACTACATGGCCAAGGAGGCTGGCGGTGGGGTCTGGGGCTGGGAGGAGCGGGAGGAGCCTGGGGGCGCAAGCCCAGGGATGCTGAGGCTTCTGGGAGGAGGGCAGTGTTCCCTAGATTCAGTTCAGCACCCGAATGATGAGTGAAACATTCACTCAGCCAGCTGACTTGTCCACTTAGGAACAAGCAGCCACTGCGACTGATACCGATGCAGTCGTGCGTTTCAGGTTAAGTTCCAGGACCCGGCTCTTGGCTCAGCGTCTGATGGGTGGTGGAGGAGACAGCTCCCTTCTCCCAGGAGAGGCCTCCCTCTGCCTGGCCAGCCCCTACCTGTGAACCAGCTGCCTCCCCAGAGACATTTCCAGGTGCACACACACACCTGCCTCCCCGCACCTGGGGTCTATCCATCCCTACTGTCCCCCTGTCTCACAGTGCTGTGACCTTGCTAAGGGTGGCCTCCTCCCTGTGCCCTGGAATCCCATGGATCCTGCTCAGAGGGCAGCATTCAGTTGGTATATCCCAGAGTCTACTCAGCTCCTGGGACAAAAGATAGGCTCAACCAAGATTCATGGAATTAATTAATTGATTGATTAAATGTTCCTCTTTGCCTGCAATGTCAATCACAGTGGCAGGCTCACTGTAGTGTCTCAAATATTTGCCAAATAAATGTTGAATGAAAGATAAGGGCTTGCTGCAGGGATGGGGTGCAGAAAGGAGGCTAGGATTCAGGAATTCAACGCAGTTCAACAAAAGTTAATTGAGTAACTAATCAGAAAGATGGTTAATATTTGTATTGGGCTTACTATCTGCAAAGCACACATTAACTCATTTAATATTTATAACAACCCTGGGAGGAGAATCCTAACGCCCATCCTCATTTTACAGATGTGAAGACTGAGGCACCCAAGCAACTTCCTCGAGGCTGCCCAGTGATGTGCTGTAGGACCGGAATTTGAACCTGGGGAGCATCGGCCAAGGGCAGTGCTTCCCCATGGGAGTTCATCTTGAGACAATACGTGCAGTGTGTGCAATTTTACATTTCCTAGGAACTCCATTCTAACAAGTGAAAATAAATCGGTGAGATTAACCTTAGTAAGATATTTTATTTAACTAAATATATATAAAGCATTATCTTTTCAATGTATAATGAGCGTTTAAAATTATTAATGAGATGCTTTTTTTTGGTTTTGAGGATTTAACCCAGGGGTGCTCTACCACTGAGCTACACCCCCACCCCTTTTTATTTTTTACTTGGAAACAGGGCCTGGTTAAGTTGCTAAGGCTGGACTTGAACTTGCAATCCTCCTGCCTCAGCCTCCCTGATTGCTGGGACTACAGGTGTATGCCACCACATCTAGTGACATTCTTGTTTGCACACTGAGCTTTGGAAATCCCATGTCCGTTTCAAACTCACAGCTCACCATTTCAGCTGGCCTCTTGAGGTGCCCCGCAGCCACACGGGGCTCGTAGCTACTGTGCTGGACGACGCTGATGAAGTCTGAATTCCGGACCATGCTCTCCTGCCTCCTACTCCTGGATCTGGCCCAGTGCTAGACACCGAGGACCCAAAGATGAACCAGCCACAGTCCCTTGGAGGAAGCTATAGGACAGAGCAGCCCGCTGTGGTTTGCACTGGTGACCTAAGATTTGGGGAGATCATGGGAAGCACTTGGTGGTGCAGAATCACATAGAAGGAGCTGGAAAGGAGCGCTGAGGGTGGGTCTTCAGGGGGTCAGAGAAAGGTTCTAGAAACAGCAGCTCCCAGAAGTTAGAGCAGATGTGAGCCAGGTGACGAGCTAATGGATGGCATGTGCCAAGATCTAGGGTGGGAAAGAAGGCAGCAAATTCCCGAGGCTGCTGGCAGTTCTCTCAGACTCTTGGGTGGGAGTGTTAGAAACCAGGATGGAGAGGTGGGCAGGGCCACACAGCTGGGTTTCCAGCAGAGGTGATCCTGGAGGTGGAGGCTGAGGCTGAGATCTGCTGAGGGGGTTGGGGCCTGGGCAGAGCCAGCAGCAGAGCAGAGAGAAAGGGGGAGGAGGTCTAGTCACAGGACTTGGTGGCTGTGCATGGTGGAGACTGAACAAAAGATCTGACCTATGCAATTTGTCCTAAGGCACACAGCTCTCTGGTGGGGATGCTGGGGGGACCTTGGAGCCCTTCCCTGAGGAAAAGCAACAGAGCAGGCTAGAGAGGAGAGAAGGGCTGAGTTCTGGGGAAAAAGGGCAGGTGGGGGAGATGAGAGGCCCATGATGGGCCTCAGGAAAGCCTGGGAGAGAGGGCGGGACCGGAAGTGCAATCTGGGCACTTCCCGGTGGCTGAGTCTCAGGACCCTGCCCTCTTGGGGACAAGGCACACATGATGTGACCTGTTCTCCTGCAGGTATATGCAGTTAAGGGAAAGGAGATGTGTCCTGAGGATTTAGGGCCAAGGGACCCACATTAACAAGAGGACAGCCAGCCAGTCGTCACGCCAAGCAAGAATCTGAGTCTCCTGACACCCCAGTGTCCCTTCATCTGTCCATCCACCTGTTCAGCTGCTACTTACTGAGCACTTAGTACATGCCATGAGCTGGGCGGGGGGAAAGAAGGTCAAGTTATGATGTACCGTGTTTGAATCCAGAGAAAAGGAGGGTCCAACGGAAGGGAGGGAGGAAGGACATGAATGAGACTTGGTGGGGGAGCTAAGGGTGCCAGTCAGCAAGGAGGGGGCTCTCACCACAGTGAATCCAGGCTGCAGAGGGACAGGGACAATGTCAGATGACGGGTATCAGCTTTCTGCACAGCCCTGGCCTCACAGACCCAGATTTGTCACCTTCCACACCACACACAACTCCAGCTCGCCCAGGGCCAGCTGAAGGGCCCAGAAGGTCGTGAGAGGCCCTGCTAGAGTAGCCAGGCTCTCCCGCCCTGTTCCGCATTCACCACTCCCAGCAGCTCGCCTGCCCTCAGATGAAGGCCGACAGCGATGGGAACAAGGTCTGGGGGCCCAGCCTAGAGCAGGAGGCTTGGTGGGGAGCCCATGGTGTGGCCTCCCTTCTGTGCAGCCTAGAGGCTAGATGGGGCCTCCCTCCCACCTAGCTGAGCCTGGGGGTCGCCTCCCACCTGATCAGCTGCATAGAGGCCTGAGCCCCAGGCCCATCAATCATTCCTCCTGGGAATGGGGATGCCAGGCTTGGGAGGAAGTGGCTGCGTCACCTCTAAGGACTCCTTCCGCCCTGACCTCTTAGAAGTTATGAGAGATACCAGGAGCCAAAGAGGAGGTCGGGGAGAAAAGAACTAGAAAAGGGAGGTGGGAGGCTGTCCAACCAAGTCCTAAAATCTCCGGGCATCCTCACCCTCCCACCTTGTGGCCGCTGAGCTCCTTCACACCTGAGAAATCTTGGGGTACACCCTGTCACATTCAGGGGCAAAGCGAGTTGCCTCAGCAGGCCGATTTCAGTGGACCAGGCTGCCTGCTGGTTGGCAAGTATTAGGAAATGAAAACCCAGAACCCCAGGATACAACCAGGCCCGGTGGTCCATGCCTGTAATTCCAGCAGCTAGGGAGGCTGAGGCAGGAGGATTTCGAGTTCAAAGCCAGCCTCAGCCAAAGCAAGAGGCTAAGCAACTCAGGGAGACCCTGTCTCTAAATAAAAATGCAAAATAGGGCTGGGGATGTGGCTCAATGTTTGAGCATCCCTGAGTTCAATCCCTGGTAACCCACCCCCTCAAAAATAAAAATAAAAATAAACCAAAAACAGAATGCCCAATTCAATTTCAATTCACTATAAATAATTTAGAAGTGCGTGCCATTTGATATATTGGACCCAACCATTGGACAAAAGGACCTGTCAAGGCCCAGGGCCTCAGAAAACAGGAGAGGCCTTCTCCTGGAGCTTCTACCTGCAGCCCCTGAGACTCAGTGAGGAGAGGAAGCTATTTCAGATAGAAACACCTGGAGAGGGTCTGCAAAGCAGGGTCAGGACATCAGCCTCATGCAACCTGGAGCCCCAGCCTCCAGTGACCCAGCCATCGACTCAATCACTGCAAATCACTCCATCACCCCCAAGCCACCAGCCAGGCCCCGCAGTTCATGAACAGCAGAGCAGGACCTGCCATTCTTCAGAGAGGAAAGGGCCAGGGGGAGATAGGCTGATTAGGACAGGGCTGCCGCGCTCTAGACCAGGGAAGCCCACCCCACCCGGCAGGCCCAGGCCCACAACCTGAACACAGTAAAATGCAGCCCACCACACCCAGAATGACAGCCACGGGGCAGGGGACCCATCCAGGCCCAGCCTGCGAAGGGACTGGAAGCCAGTCATCACCACAGGAGATTAGTGAACCCCTCTTGCCCACAGCCCCCAGCTAAACACACACGCTACCCCCTGACACTCCTAGAGTGCCCTGCTCACCCTCTCCAGGTTGACAGACACCTGACTGTTTGGAGATGAAAATGAGTAAGCACTGAGACTCCCTGTCCCCAAGGCCATCTCCTCAAAGCCACGCTGCCACTATCACAGTCACCAGCCAACTGGCGGTGGGGGAACAAGAGCCCAGCCCTCCCCGAAGGCAGGCACCGCTGTTCTGGGACATTCACTTCCTATTAGAAGCCACTCTCAAAAAAAAAAAAAAAAAAAAGCCACTCCTCTGCAAACACAAACATGGCCCCGGAGGAGGACTGGGAGAGGAAGGGCTGGCCGAGGTGGGGGAAGAAGCCATATGCTTCAGAAAGCCCTTGATTAACTCTCTAATTAATTCACTCCACAAAGGCTGCAGGGAGCGGGGCCTGGGAGCCTGGGCCAGGGGTGAAGGATGTGGGAAGAAGATTTGAGCATCAAGAGAAGATCATAGACTACAGAACCACAGATTCAAAGAACACCTGGATCATCCAGATAGGGAAACCGAGGCCCATAGTCCAGATGTCACAGGATGGGGTAGCTTCTCCATGAGCCTCGGCTTGGGCCAAGGGCCCTGAGAATCCCTCGTCTGGCTAAAAGGCTCACCCTGGGGGGCACGTGGGGTGTGGAGGGTGTGAGGGAAATGGAGGCCGGGGCCAGGCGGCCTGGGGCCAGCTGGGGCTGGCAGAGCGGAGCAGGGCAGGAGGCTTAGCTGGAACGGCTGTCTTCTCAGGCCCCCAGACCAGGAAGGGTGTGAGGCGGGCTCCCCTGAAGTCAAGCAAATGTTTGCCTCTTGTTGGAAAGGCTGAAAGCTCAGGAGGGATGCAACATCTGGATGAAGCATGTAGAGTGTTTGCCTAGCATGTGTGAGCCTGGGTTCCATCCCCAGCACCAGAATAACAACGGCAACAACAACGACGACAACGACAACAACAACAACAACAACGACAACAATAACGACAACAACAACGACAACAATGACAACAACAACGACAACAGGCACTTCAGCCAGTGAATGCCGAGCAGGGCCACCCAAGAAGACCCAGGAAGGAGCCAGAGGCACAGCTGGAAGTGGGGCACTTTGAACTCAGTGCCTGCCACTCTGGGGTTCAGGCGTGTTCCTTCAGAGACGGAGGCACCATGAACATCGTGGCCACCCTGTGGTGGTTTCCAGATGCTAGACAACTCTAATTACGATGCTCATCAAGCAGAATCCAATCCTGCCTCGGTTTACTGGTGTCTATTCCTGGAAAACGTTTTAAACACACGCACATTAAATCATGTCAAAAAGTAGTAGAAAGTTAAGAAGCACCATTAGGCTCTAGCCTCAGAGAAATCTACCAGGTGTTTCACCTGCGTGACCTCTGGATGCACAGGTAGCGTCTTTTGTTCTGCCCTCTAAATACCAGAGACACGCCCAGCTCCTGGTGGTGACTCAGAGTGCCCCCTAGGGGCAGCACTGCCCTGGCTCAGAACCGCTCTGAGGGTCCCTGTCCAGGGTATTGAGACCCACTGCAGCAGGCGGAGGTGAAGGACCCAGGAAAAAAGGAGGAATCTAGTTTCCAACAGAAGAGCCCATCAGCCAGGTAAGGGCCGGTTGCTGGGCCCCAACAAACACAGAGGCCACGGCTCTGGGAGTGGCGCGCCTGGAAGGCCCAGCAACTACGCTGGGCTGATGTGGGCAAGGCAGGGCTGGTCCTCACCACACAGGCTCTGGGACCTTAAGTAGCTTGAGTCCAGGTGGCCCCGAGTCCAGAGCCCTCTCTCTGAGGTGCCCTCTGGCCTTCAGAAAACACCCCTCCAGGGACAAGGAGTATTTGCAATGATGCTCATGTCTTTAAGCCACAGGATAAAGGGCTGTAGAGCTGCAGAGATAGAAGGGGAAAGGTATCCAATATATGGAAATTGTGCAGCAAAGCCATGGAAAGTGGATTCAGGTAGTGTGGACCTGGGGTTTGTCAAGGACACAGACTATACGTAGATGTGATGGCAGTAACTCTGGAAACAGGGGTCCAAGCCAGATAATAGATGGCCTTGAATATTCAAATAGGCACTTTGCTCTTGACTTGGTAGGAACTAGGGAGCCACTGAAAGTTCTTGAGCAGGGGAGTCAGAAGCACAGACCTGCCCTTCTGTAACCTCCTATACTAGGAGATTACAACCTTTTCATTTCCCCCAAATTGGACTCTGCTCAGTGTCTGCTTCTCAGTGAGGCCTCTTCCTAGGACTGGTGATGTCGAGGAATCCCTTGCAGCCTTCTCAAGCAGTTTTCAAACCATAATCAATTGCACAGTAATGAGGATCTAATTAACTTCCCCCTGCCAGCACCCCAGAGATGATGGGCTGTACCTGGAAGAAGGTGTGCTCAGAAAAAAACAAGTTAATTAACACCCTGAACAAAGAGACTGTTAATTGCATTTTTTCCAGGGATGGGGAAGAGGGCTTTCAGGAATGGGATGCTACCATCTTTACACATTAGGAAAAACCTTGGGTCTTGGGGTGATGAGGCCCTGTCCCCATTTCCACCACAAAAGAACAGAAATAACAGCCAAGCTGACTGCCAAAGGAAGTTCTGCACTTTTTTCTTCCAGAAGTGTTAAAGACCCAGGAATCGTCTCCTCCCCATGTTACAGATGTACAAACTGAGTCCCCGCAAAAATATGATGATTTAATTAAGACACCTGCCCGAATCTCACAAAGCCCACAGTGGCAAGGCTGGATTCAAACCCAGCTCTGTCTGACTTGCAAACACTTCCCAAATGCCCAGGGGTGAAATTCAGAATGCGCAGTGGCCAGCGCAGCATGGACATTGGCCACACAGAATCGTTGCCAAGAATGAACGAGCACAGCCGAGCTGAGGAGCACCAGGCCACCTCCCGGCCCTGCCCCAACCCCCACGCTCACAGCATTCTCCATTCAAAATACAAACACCAAGGCTGCCTGGCATTGTCTCTGCTGGTGAGAAGAGGACTCAGATCTCAATGAGTCCAAGACCCCAGTGTCCACCAATCCAACCAACCCACCATCTAGGACCCGGAAAGGCCCCCATCACCGATCAGAACAGGAGAGACCTTGATACAATCACCTGGCCCTGTTCCTTCACTTTACAAACAAGAAAACCTAGGTCCAGAGAGGGGAACTGACTAACCCAAGGTCACACAGCAAATTGGTAGTGCACCCTAAGCCCAAGAAATGCCTACTCTACTGCACTGTTCTGTCTCTGGGCACCCTGCGGTATGTGACAGCTCGAGTCTGCCTTTTACAAAGCAAGCTGGCAACATGGAATGCCAGTTACAAAACCGTCCAAACCTCTGACCTGGTAATTCCCCTTATGGGAATAAACCCTTGGGAAACAATCCAAAGTGGGGGGCATGTAATTTGACAAAGATGTTCATGGCAGCGCTGATTGTAAGACTGGAAATTTGGCCACCACCCAAATGCCCAACAGTGGCAGCAAGCAAACAGTGGTCCTATTAATAAGCCGGAGTTATTAAAAATGACAGCTCCAAAGGATAAGCAGATACAATAGGAGCGCTGCCGTGCAATGGCACTACGGGGGGACAGCAGAAAGCACCTTCACACATTGCTTACAACCCAACAAAATCACGACGCTCACGAACAAAGGCTGACCAGAGAGAAGAACAGTGCAGCGCTTAATTAGGCTCCTTCCTTCCCACTGAAAGTTGCTTAGTGTCAAAAATCTTGAACAATTTCTAACTTATCCAATAGTAATGAAGGAGCATTAGTCATCGGAGTGTAAGGCCCCCAAAAAGGAAACCCCAACTCTGTCCCGCAGATCTACAGCAACCCCAATCAACCGCAGGAGGTGTCACTTGATGCAGACCGCAAGAGGCGTTCATTCCAGCGCGCTGGGACCCAACTCATGACTCACGCAGGAGTCCGGGAGTTGAGTCCCTAGCAGAAAATCTTACAAGTTTATAAAGGCAGAAACCACACATCTGGAGGGGTCACACATGAAAGGGAAAAAAAAGGAAAAAAGGGGAACAAAGCCGCCGGGAAATTCCAAAGGGGGGTCTGAGTTGGTTGATAACATACAACATGCTTCACAATGTTTTGTAAAAGGGCGTAGATTCTGGTCAACAGTTTCTGGTAATCTTACTGTCTGAGCACTATCTGGCTATCTGGCTCAATTTACTCTGTTTGGGGCTGTTTCCAGGAACAGTTTTAAGGGCTTTGTTCCCATTACTGGGAGGGAGACCTTAGGTAGGGAGTTGAGATAAAACAGCTTAAAAAAAATGTCCATTCTTTCATTTCCCCATTTTCTTTTTGGAAAGTTCTAATCATGGAACTTCTGTCTCTATATACTCTTCTCCAAAGCTATTTCCTTGGCGGAGGGACTGGTATTGTTGCCTGAGTGAAGGACCTCCAAAAAGGAGACCCCGACTCTATCCCATGAATGGACGGCAACCCCAATCAACCACAGGAGGCGTCACTTGATGCAAACCGCAAGAGGTGTTTATTCCAGCGCGCTGGGACCCGACTCGTGACTCACGCAGGAGTGCAAGGGTCGAGTCCCTAGCAGAAAATCTTACAAGCTTATAAAGGCAGAAAACCACACATCGGGAGGGGTCGCACATGAAAGGGAGAAAAGGGAAAAGAAAAGAAAAAAATGGGGGAACAAAGCTGCCGGGAAATTCCAAAGGGGGTCTAAGTTGTCTGATAACATACAACATGTTTTACAATGTTTTACAACAGGGCGTAAGATTCTGGTCAATAGTTTCTGGTAATCCTACTGTTTGAGCACTATTTAGTCATCTAGCCCAATTTACTCTTTTACCCTCTGTTTGGGGCTATTTCCTGGAACAGCTTTTAGGGGCTTTTGCTCCCATCACTGGGAGGGTGACCTCAGGGAGTTAAGATAACTGGGAGAGTGACCTCAGGGAGTTAAGATAACCAGGAGGGTGACATCAGAGAGTTAAGACAATGGGCAGGAGACCTTAGGGAGTTAAGATAAAAAATGTTCATTCTTTAGAACAGCTTACAGCTTAGAAATGTTCACTCTTTAAAACAGCTTAAAAAAAATGTTCATTCTTTCATTTCCCCATTTTCTTTTCGGAAAGTTCTAATCATGGAACTTCTGTCTCTACATATTCTTCCCCCAAATTGTTTCCTTGGCGGAGGGACTGATATTGTTGCCTGAGCATTAGCACCTGTACAGCACTTACTCTTTCCCTGATGAAGGTAACTAGGCGATTTAGGATGCAGGGCCCAAAAGTGAGGAGTAAAAGCAGTATAACAAGGGGACCCATCAGGGTGGACATGAGGGTGGTGAACCAGGGGGACCGGTTGTACCAGCTTTCAAACCACCCTTGATGTGCTTCTCGATCTCGTTGTCTTGTTTCCAGTCTTTCTCTAAGTTTGGACATGGAATCCTTTATTACACCAGAGTGATCTATGTAAAAACAACATTCTTCTTTTAGTGAAGCACATAATCCACCATCCTTAAGGAATAAGAGATCTAAGCCTCGCCTATTCTGTAGTACTACCTCAGATAGAGAGGTCAGTGACTCCTCTAGTTTTGTGATTGATTGCGCTATAGCCTTCAGATCCTCATCTACAGCTGCCTGTAATTCTTCAATGTACTGGGGAGTCTGAACAAGCGCAGCGGTCCCTGTCCCTACTCCGGCCGCTACTCCTAGGCCCAGCAGGACAGCTAAAGTGAGTGAGACCGGTTCCCTCTTCTGTCTACGGGGCTGAAGGTCGAACTCAGCCTCAAAAGAGCCTGCCTCATGGTAGATAACTCTAGGTATCAGTTGTATGAGGACACAGTAGTCTTTGGTGGTGTTGAACACTGATGAGGCTACACATGGGGTCAGTCCTGTACTGCAGGCCCACCATCCGCCTACAGGGGGGATCAGATAATAGTTGGTAGTTGTTTGAGGGCTTTCTATTATCCGGTTGCACAGGTGTTTATGGTCTGCAGGAACTGTACCTAAGCAAGTACCTTGCCCAGAGACTTCTGTAAGAGTGAGCTTTCTGTTTGACTCCCAGCTACAGGAGTCATGGGAGGTGGTGTTGTTAAAGGTCCCTGAGAAGGCGATGCCTTCATAATACGGAGGACTTGACACCAGACATAGCCAGCAAGACTCAGTCAGATTAGGGTTGGAAGCGTTGAGGGCGCTGAAAGCTCCCTGTATCAAATTAAGGAGTCTCTGCCCTGTGTTCAGTACCTTGGGTGTATTTGCTGGGTTGGGGGCCAAGGGGGTTGTAACTGGCTTATTTGTTGGGGCTCGGAAAACAGGCGGCCTGATATGGGCGGGTGATGACCGCTGTTCAGATAATACTAGGTTAGGTCCTACCTGGACGGTAGTTAATGTTTCAATCTTAAGCCTGATAGAGAAGGTAAATCCTTTGTCCCTCCCTGACATATAGAAACGGAATCCCCAAGTTCTCCCTTTTATCCATTCACGTGATAGCCTTCCTTTTTCCGTGAAGGAGATGTTCAGAGGGTTACACCACCCTTGGTTGTAACATTTGGCTGCCGTGAGATTTTGCTGTACGGTTATTAAATCCCAGGAGGAGGTAGGGTGCCAATAAGTGTTGCCAGTAGTCTCACACCCCCATGCAGCACAATAATAATGGTCTATGCCTCCGCACTTCCTTGCCTTATTCCGTGACCTCCCATCCCGGGGGCAGACATAGAAAGGGGTCTGTTTTAGATTGTCACGGGAGCGTGGGTAGCTACATCCTGGGTCGTACCCTTCAACTAGGCGGTATTCTGATCCCCCGAGAGGCCTGCGTGATATTGGCCAATGTCTACGGGCCTCCTCAGAAGTCAGGGTAGGGATGTCCCAATTATCTAACCCAGCTACTAAGGCGCAAATGTCTGGGGTTAGGGATGGCCACCAAGCCCAAAGGGGTTTCTCCCCGGTGGTGCTCCATATTATATCTCCAGTCTGGGAGAGGACTTGCCATGTTAGTCGTTGGGGGGCATGAGGGTTAGGGCTACTTATCGGCGGGAGGTGCATCAACAGGAGCAGGAACACGGTGGATGCGGAGCTTGAGGGGGTTGTCCAATTTTTCCACTTTCCACGTTGGGTCTGGTGGTGGTGCAGGCTTGACATGCGAAGCGTGAATCCAGGCGGCGATGCCATCAACCTTTACTGCAGTTGGAGTTGTAAGCAGCACTATGTATGGTCCTTTCCACCTTGGTTCCAGACTGGCCACACGGTGACGCCGGATGTACACTGAGTCTCCGACCTGGAACTGATGAGGTACCTGAAGGTCTCCAGGCTTGTAAGCCTCAGCCAACCGATTCCACACCTCCCTCTGCACAGTCTCAAGGGCTTTTAATCTGGTGTACAGAGATTGAGAGGAGTAAGATTCTGGGGACGGAAGGTGTTGTATGGTAATGAGTGGGGGGTGAGTTCCATAAAGGATTTCAAAAGGAGTTAGCTTGAGGGAGCCAGGGGTATTGCGCACCCGAAACAAAGCAAATGGAAGGAGGACTGTCCAGTCTGTTATGCCAGTCTCTAAGGATAATTTAGTCATGACCTCTTTTAAAGTTCTATTCATTCTTTCTACCTGCCCTGAGCTTTGGGGCCTATAAGCACAATGTAATTTCCAATTAAGCCCCAGGATTTTGGCCAGTCCCTGACTTACCTGGGCAACAAACGCGGGGCCGTTGTCTGACCCGATTACCTTGGGCACCCCAAACCTCGGGAAGATGTCTTCTAGTATTGTTTTGGCCACCACCTGAGCAGTCTCCTTCTTGGTAGGAAAGGCTTCAACCCATCCTGAAAATGTATCTATGAATACTAATAAGTATCTGTATCCATACCTGGCTGGTTTTACCTCAGTAAAGTCCACTTCCCAGTAACTCCCAGGACGGTCTCCTCGGAGCCGTTTGCCGTGAGGTAGCTTGCTGGGCTGGGCATTCACCATCTGGCAAGACTTGCATTCTTTTACAGTTGTATCTGCAAGCTCCCCGAGCTTCATGATGTAATACGGTGAAGACTGGACAAGAGTTTTTAAATGTTTTGGGCCCAGATGAGTTAACTTGTGAAGGTGTCTGAGAAATATGATCGCCTGTTTTTCAGGGAGAATTCTCTTTCCTTCTGAAGTTTCCCGGATCCCCTCTGGAGTCTCTAGGCGAAATCCTAATCTGTCCATTTCCTCAAGGTCTAGTTCTGAATATTCAAAGTTCCTAATGGAGGGGTATACCGCCTCCTTAGGGTGAGACATCAGTTTTTCCCCCGACAAGGATAGGATGTTAAGTCCTTGAGCCGCCCGCTTGGCTTCCCTGTCAGCCCTTTGGTTCCCTCTGGCAACTTTTGACCCCACTTTTTGGTGTCCGGGGCAGTGGATAATCGCTACTTTCTTAGGAAGGTGAATGGCCTCTAACAGGCTTAGAATTTCTTCTTTATTTTTGATTTCTTTCCCTGCCGAGGTTAGCAGCCCCCGCTGCCGGTAGATGGCCCCGTGGACATGGGCAGTAGCGAAGGCGTACCTGCTGTCAGTGTAGATGTTAATTTTTCTCCCTTCTGCCAACCGCAGAGCCTGAGTCAGAGCTAGTAACTCAGCCTTCTGAGCCGACGTCCCCTCGGGTAGGCTGCTTGCCCAGATAGTTTGTTCATCATCCACTACCGCCGCCCCGGCTACCCTTTTACCTTCTATTATGTAGCTGCTTCCATCAGTGAACCAGGTCAGCTGAGCGTCTGGTAAGGGCTGGTCTTGGAGGTCCCTTCGGGTCCCCGTTTCTTCTGCTAGTATCTCTTGGCAGGTATGCAGCACACTCTCCTGAGTGGACGTGTCAGGTAGTAGGGTGGCTGGGTTAAGGATGGCAGGCGGCCCAAACTGGATCCTGTCTCCATTCAGTAGGAGACTCTGGTAATGCGTCATGCGGGCGTTAGACAGCCACCGGTCAGGGGGCTGTCTGATGATGCTTTCCAGGGAGTGAGGGGCAATGACCGTTAGCTTTTGTCCCATAGTTAGTTTGTCAGCATCTTTTACTAATACTGCCACTGCCGCCACGGACCTCAGACAGGAAGGCCAGCCACTAGCAACAGGGTCTAGCTTCTTGGAGAGGTAGGCTACCGGCCTCTTCCATGGCCCTAGAGGCTGGGTTAGCACCCCTCGGGCTACCCCCTTCCTCTCATCCACAAATAGAACAAAGGGCTTTGCTACGTCTGGCAAAGCCAGGGCGGGGGCAGAAAGTAGTGCCTTCTTGATGTCATCAAAGGCCTGTTGTTGGTCGTTACCCCACTCAAATGAGGCACCTTCTCTAGTCAGAGGATAGAGGGGGGCTGCCAGGGTAGCAAACCCGGGGATCCACAGGCGGCAGAACCCCGCAGTCCCTAAAAATTCTCGCACCTGGCGGGGCGAGCGAGGAACGGGTATCTGAGTCACAGTTTGTTTTCTGGCCTCCGTCAGCCATCTCTGTCCCCCTCTGAGGGCGTACCCCAGGTACGTTACCTCCTTTTGGCAGATCTGGGCCTTCTTGGCGGAGGCTCGATATCCTAAGCGGGCAAGTTCTTCTAGCAGCAGTCCCGTGCCCCGTTGGCATTCCTCCTCTGTGGCCCCGGCCAGTAATAAGTCATCTACATACTGCAGAAGTGTTACCTGGGGATGGCTGGCACGGAAGTGGGCTAAATCTTGGTGGAGAGCTTCATCGAAGAGGGTTGGGGAATTCTTGAACCCCTGGGGTAGTCGGGTCCAAGTCAATTGTCCTGTTGTCCCAGAGTCAGGGTCCCTCCACTCAAATGCGAAGATGTTTTGGCTGGAAGGGTGTAGTTGCAGGCAGAAGAAAGCGTCCTTTAAGTCCAAGACAGTGTACCAAATATGATCCGGGGGAAGAGAGCTCAGCAAGCTGTAAGGGTTAGGTACAGTGGGGTGGATGTCCTGTACTCGCTTGTTTACTTCTCTTAAGTCCTGTACCGGGCGATAGTCTCCTGTGCCAGGCTTTTTAACAGGTAACAAGGGAGTGTTCCATGGTGACTGACACTTCACTAGGATACCTTGCTGAAGGAGGCGCTGGATATGGGGCCTAATTCCTTCCCGGGCCTCTTTAGTCATAGGGTATTGACGTACAGCCACAGGAGTAGCTGTGGCCTTAAGCTCTATAACTATGGGTGGTCTTTCTGTGGCTAGTCCTGTTCCAGCCGTTTCGGCCCACGCCCCTGGATACCTGTTCAGCCAGTTATTTATGTGAGATATTTTTGCTCCCTGTCTCTCAAAAAGTCTATGTTCATCATCCAGGCGCATAGTCAGGGCAGTAGTTATTCTCTTGCTCCGGGTCACTTCTGGGCCATCAGGGGTGAAGGTAATCTGAGCTCCCATTTTGGTTAGGAGGTCTCTCCCAAGTAGAGGTGCAGGGCACTCGGGGATGACTAGAAACGAGTGGGTTACCCGTCCCATTCCTAAGTCTACTGTTCTTCGGGTAGTCCATGAGTACTGCCGGTGCCCTGTAGCTCCCATGACCCACGATTTCTTGTGGGAGATGGGTCCAGACGGTTCGAGCAGGACCGAGTGTTGAGCCCCAGTATCCACTAAGAACTCAACTGGCTTCCCCTCCACTTCTAGTGTTACCCTAGGCTCGGGGAGGGGTTCCGAGCCCCGTCCCCGCTAATCTTCTTCTTCTAGGGCTAATACTTTCTTGGAGGGCCCGGTCATCTTCTTAGGACACTCTCTAGCCCAGTGACCTCTCTCCTTGCAGTAGGCACACTGATCCTTGTCTAATGGAGTGCGGTTGCCCAGGTTACCTGACCCTTTTTTAGCCCTGCCTTGTGTTTGTTCCTGGCCTCTCTCACCTACTACTGCGGCCAAAATCCGTGTTAGGTTCTTCTCCTGCTTACGATCCCTTTGGTTTTTTCTTTCCTCTCTCTCCTTTTCCTTCCTTTGCTCCTTCTCTTCCTCAGTTTCCCTCTTATGATACACTTTCTCTGCCTCCTTAACTAAATCCTGTAGGGTATAATCTTGTAACCCTTCTATTCTCTGCAACTTTCTCTTAATATCTATTGCTGACTGCCCTATAAAAGCCATGGCCACGGAAGCCCTTTGCCCCTCAGAGGTAGGGTCAAATGGGGTGTAGCGCCTGAAAGCTTCCATTAGGCGCTCGAGAAATACTGACGGGGGTTCCGTGGCCCCCTGGATAACCTCTCTTACCTTAGCCAAATTAGTGGGGCGTCTCGCTGCCCCACGGAGGCCAGCCACTAGAGTCTGGCGATAGACTGTCAGTCGCTCCCTACCTTCTGCCGTGTTGAAATCCCAGTCAGGCCTGGAGAGGGGGAAGGCAGTCTCAATGATGTTGGGGAGCTGGGTGGGTCGTCCATCTGCTCCTGGTACATTCTTCCTTGCCTCCAATAAAATCCTCTCCCTCTCCTCAGTAGTGAAAAGGGTCTGCAGTAGCTGCTGGCAATCATCCCATGTGGGCTGATGAGAGAACATTAAAGACTCCACCAGCCCGGTTAAGCGCTGGGGGTCCTCTGAAAAGGGAGGATGGTTAGTTTTCCAGTTATACAAATCTGCGGAGGAAAAAGGCCAATACTGGAGGGGCTGAAGAGGAGCCGGTCCACCATCCGTTGCCACCGGCGGGGGCCCATAAGCCCTTAAGGGAAGGGCAACGGTAGTGTCGGGAACTACTCCGCGGCGGCTCCTGGTGCCCCGTGCAGGTCCTGTGGCGTCCTGAGTGGGCCCCGGCAGAGACTCGTTAAGGGGAGCAGAGGGGGCGACTGCAGGGGCCAGCGGTTCTTCTGGCTCTTCCTGACCCCCTACAGGAACCGAGGCGGGAGGGTATGGGGGAGGTGAGTCAAGGAGAAGGTGGTCAGCCTGGATTTCGGGATAGATCTTCTTGGGGGGTTCTAAGTGACTGGATTTTCCCCCAGAACTGGGAGATTGGGCGGCTAGGATCTGTGCGGCTAGCCGGGGCTTGGGTTTTGCCACCCAAGGTCGAATCCAGGGAGGTGGATTTTGCACCAGATCCTGCCAGACCACGATATAAGGCTGCTGATTCGGATGGTCTCCAGGTTCCTTCTGAAAAACAATCTCTTTAACAGCAAGAATGACAGATAGATTAAAGGTCCCTTCTGCTGGCCATCCTACATTAAAAGCAGGCCATTCTGAGGAGCAGAAGGTTCGCCATGGGCCTTTCTTGATCTCAACTGATAGGTCGCGACCTCTTCCCCTAATTTCAGCCCAATGGTCTAATGTCAGACTAAGAGGGGTTGTCACAGTCTGTCCCATCGTCAGTTCGTCCGTCGTTAGAAACACAAACAACAAAAATAACAACAACAAAAATGCTACAAACACGAGGACCCACCTACTCCACCTTGTCCGCCACAAACATACAACAGAACCAGAACCAGACGGGTGCCAATCTCTGATCCACCAGTTGAACCCGATCAGCACCCTTACCGACGGAGACTACCAGGCGTCCCTGGCTCTCCTTCCACCCTTAGGGCGTCCCCCAGGGCTGCAACCTGTGGCCCCCTAGGCACGTCTACCGGCCACTGTCCGGCCACCCTCACGGGTCACCGAACGGCTGCCACCGAAACCGAAAGCGCGCTCGCAGAACCAGACCAACTAACAAAACAAAACACAAGACAACGACAGACAACTTCGGGGTACCCCTTCTTACCTCCAAGGTCGACTCCGCGGATGAGGGGGGGCCGTCTTATCCCGGACGAGCCCCCAAATGAAGGACCTCCAAAAAGGAGACCCCGACTCTATCCCATGGATGGACGGCAACCCCAATCAACCACAGGAGGCGTCACTTGATGCAAACCGCAAGAGGTGTTTATTCCAGCGCGCTGGGACCCGACTCGTGACTCACGCAGGAGTGCAAGGGTCGAGTCCCTAGCAGAAAATCTTACAAGCTTATAAAGGCAGAAAACCACACATCGGGAGGGGTCGCACATGAAAGGGAGAAAAGGGAAAAGAAAAGAAAAAAATGGGGGAACAAAGCTGCCGGGAAATTCCAAAGGGGGTCTAAGTTGTCTGATAACATACAACATGTTTTACAATGTTTTACAACAGGGCGTAAGATTCTGGTCAATAGTTTCTGGTAATCCTACTGTTTGAGCACTATTTAGTCATCTAGCCCAATTTACTCTTTTACCCTCTGTTTGGGGCTATTTCCTGGAACAGCTTTTAGGGGCTTTTGCTCCCATCACTGGGAGGGTGACCTCAGGGAGTTAAGATAACTGGGAGAGTGACCTCAGGGAGTTAAGATAACCAGGAGGGTGACATCAGAGAGTTAAGACAATGGGCAGGAGACCTTAGGGAGTTAAGATAAAAAATGTTCATTCTTTAGAACAGCTTACAGCTTAGAAATGTTCACTCTTTAAAACAGCTTAAAAAAAATGTTCATTCTTTCATGAGCATTAGCACCTGTATAGCACTTACTTTCTCCCTGATGAAGGTGACTAGGCAATTTAGGATGCAGGGCCCAGAAGTGAGGAGTAAAAGCAGTATAACAAGGGGACCCATCAGGGTGGACATGAGGGTTGGGACTACTTATCGGCGGGAGGTGCGTCAACAGGAGCAGGAACACAGTGGATGTGGAGCTTGAGGGGGTTGTCCAATTTTTCCACTTTCTACGTTGGGTCTGGTGGTGGTGCAGGCTTGACATGCGAAGCGTGAATCCAGGCGGCGATGCCATCGACTTTTCAGGCAGGCAAGGGCCAGGGGGCACCAATTAGCAGCCCCTTGTTTGCAGTCCTTGATAAAGGCAGGTAAATTTGGTAATCAATGGCCTCCAGAGATCCTTGACATTCCATCCTTCCAGGGGCAGTCTCCAACTTCCAGAGGCAGATGACTTTATGGCCTCCATTTCCTCGATTTGACCCGATCCCCTATTTCTACACTAACTACCTGTTCCCAATTCTGGCTGGAGAACAACGCCACGTTCACCCACCAAGCAGAGTCCAACATCCCTCTCCAGCCCCGCAGCACCCAGGAGACCTGGGGAGAGGCCAGCGCCCCCTCCAGCCAACTGCCTATTCGGAAGGGTGGCAAAGGAGCCGTTTGGTCTCTGTGGTGTTAGGACGTTCTTCCGGATTCTAGGAGGACATCTGAGGCTAGCAGAAGTGGGACTAGGCTCCATGGTGGCATCACGGCCATGAGGCCTAGTGGAAACGGAACAAACGGAAGGAATAATGGAGAGAAAGTGAGACGGAGAAACCGGGAGAAGACAGTGGCTATTAAGCTCCACGGAAGTGCTTCTGGGGAAATTAGAGAGGTAGCTGGTTCCAGCCCAGGAGGATCATGAAAGTCCTTCCGAGCCGCGGGGCTGCTGAGAGCAGAGGGCCGCATCTGCAGGACGAGAAGAACCATGGCGGCACCTGGCCAAGCGAGTGGGAAGCACCGAAGATCGGGAGGCACTGCTGGAGTTCTGAGGGAGAGGCAGTCGGTCGCCTCCCAGACCCTCGCTCTCCTCCCAACCTCCTCCTACCGAAATGCAGGCTGTGAGCTGGGGGATGTGTCATCCAAGGCCTGCTGGTCACACCACCGCCACGGGCCAAACAGATGAGGGGCCGTGTCCTTGAGCAGAGGAGGTAGCGGTCACCGACTGAGCCACGCTGTGAGCTGGCACTCAACAGTGACTCCCAACAGCATTACTGCTGTTCCCAAGCACAGACGGAAAAACGGAGACTCGGGTGATTTGACCCCTAAGAGACCCACAATTAAATGACGGAGCCAGGATTCCGTTTGCCACCACGCACAGCCGTGCTTTCACCACGTGGCACCGCAGGAGAGGAAACAGCCCCACCAGGGGTTAGCAGGGTCCTTTGAAAACTGCCGCATCTCACTTCCTTAGGCTGTGTGCCAGCTGGGCCGAGGCAAATAGGGCCAGAAGAGCAGAGAGGCCTCTCGCCATCTAGAACAGAGGGATTAGAGCAGAGGTAGGGGAAGGAGGCTTTCAGAGGCTTGGGGCTCCTAAGGCAGCTGAGTTCACATGTGGATTTGAATCGTTGTCACTCTTGGAAAAAGAAGTATACTCCTGTTACCCATGAGGCCGTGGATCCCGTGGGGCTGGGCCAGCTCTGGGATGGATCGTTTCGAAAGAAGGGGGTGCGTGAATCTGAGCCCAAGGCCCAATGTCCCGGGAAAGTCGACGAAGACACCTCTGTGCTCCCACCCACTGTGCCAAAGTGGGTGTGTGTCAGGCGAGCCGACCATGCCTGGGCTTCTGGGAGGTGGCCTCCCTGGGAAAGCCCCACCCTAACAGGGCTGGGCTGGGCTAGTCAGATTCTACCTTTGCAGAATTTGAATTGAAAAATACATAAAGGAAATAAGGAAGCCGGAGTCACGGCCAGGAGGCTGCCAGGCCACCAGGGGCCGTGGGGGACCGAGAGTTACATACATCAATAGAAATTATGAGGCTACCGGAAATTGAGAAAAGGAGAAGGAATCTCTGGATAGCAGCCGAAGCAGGTAGAGCCACCATGCGGAGCTCGGCTGAGCTGTATGTGTGACATCTCAGCAGAGGGTCACCCAGCAATGCTTCAGGCTGCTGGAAAAGAAAAAAGTCATGTCCAATAGTTGCCTTGGGCACAGAATTTTTTTTCTGGATCCAGTGACCATGACGACTGAATCCCATGCATCCCAAGGGGTTCCCGCCAACTCTCTTCTCGGAGCCTTAATATAAGTTCCATGGGTAGAGGAAACAGCTCAGATGGCTGGCTGTGCTTAGATGCCCTTGAAAGTTTGCCTACAGTGCTCCATACTGTGCCCATCGCAGCTCTGTGCTACGGTCTGGGTCCGTTTAGACCCAGACCCGGGCTGAGGTTGACCTCCATCCTCTCCAAGCCAACCAGAGCCAGAGCTAGCCTCCCAGCTAAGTTTCCTCTGAGGGATCACAGCATGCCGCAGGAAATGATTCTTCACTCCCTGGGATATCCTGCACATTGCAGGATGTTTAGCATCCCTGGTCCCCTCCTAATAAGTGCCAGGAGTGAGCCAGGTGCAGTGGTCATGCCTGTAATCCCAGCAGCTTGGGAGGCTGAGGCAGCAGAATCTCAAGTTCGAAACCAGCCTCAAAAACTTAGTGAGGCTCTAAGCAACTCAGAGAGATCCTGTCTCCAAATAGAATATAAAATGAGCTGAGGGTGTGACTCAGGGGTTAAGTGCCCCTGGGCTTAATCCCCAGTACCAATACATACATACATACATACATACAAGGAGTGGCCCCAGCCACTGTGACAACATTCCAGCAGCCCTTCTGGGCGCTGCATCTCCAGGTCCTCAGGCTGTATCTCTCCCCACCAGAAAACCTTGTAACAGGGCTGTTTCTTATGGACGAACCATAACCTCTGCGAAGGTCACGGAGCTCCTTCTCTATGCCAAGTACCACGCTAAGCCTCTTGAGCACTGCAGAAATCTTTCTTATGAGGCGGGTGTTGATGCAGTCCCCACGTAACACATGAGGACAGTGAGAGTCCCATCCACAGATGAATGGATGAAGAAATGTCATGCACATACACAGTGGAGTTCCTCTCAGCCATAAAGAAGGATGGAATTATGGCATTTGCTGGTAAATGGATGGAACTGGAGAACATCATGCTAGATGAAATAGCCAAACAAGGGAAAAGCTGGTGGAGGGATCCCATAAAAACAGAAGGGAGATGAGTGGAGTAGAGGAAGGGGATTGAGGAGGAGGGAGGTGGGACACTCAGAAGGAGGAACTGTGCAGTGAAACCAATCAAACTGTGCTATGAACTCCTGTGCACACACCCCAGTGAGTTCCACGATGCACACACCCCAGTGAGTTCCACGATGCACACACCCCAGTGAGTTCCACGATGCACACACCCCAGTGAGTTCCACTATGCACACACCCCAGTGAGATCCACCTATGCACACACCTCAGTGAGTTCCACTATGCACACACCCCAGTGAGTTCTACTATGCACACACCCCAGTGAGTTCCACTATGCACACACCCCAGTGAGTTCCACTATGCACACACCCCAGTGAGTTCCACTATGCACACACCCCAGTGAGTTCCACTATGCACACACCCCAGTGAGTTCCACTATGCACACACCCCAGTGAGTTCTACTATGCACACACCCCAGTGAGTTCCACCTATGCACACACCCCAGTGAGTTCCACCTATGCACACACCCCAGTGAGATCCACTATGCACACACCCCAGTGAGTTCCACTATACACACACCCCAGTGAGTTCCACTATGCACACACCCCAGTGAGTTCCACTATGCACACACCCCAGTGAGTTCCACCTATGCACACACCCCAGTGAGTTCCACCTATGCACACACCCCAGTGAGTTCCACCTATGCACACACCCCAGTGAGTTCCACCTATGCACACACCCCAGTGAGTTCCACCTATGCACACACCCCTTTGAGTTCCACTATGCACACACCCCAGTGAGTTCCACTATGCACACACCCCAGTGAGTTCCACTATGCACACACCCCAGTGAGTTCCACTATGCACACACCCCAGTGAGTTCCACTATGCACACACCCCAGTGAGTTCCACTATGCACACACCCCAGTGAGTTCCACTATGCACACACCCCAGTGAGTTCCACTATGCACACACCCCAGTGAGTTCCACTATGCACACACCCCAGTGAGTTCCACTATGCACACACCCCAGTGAGTTCCACCTATGCACACACCCCAGTGAGTTCCACCTATGCACACACCCCAGTGAGTTCCACTATGCACACACCCCTTTGAGTTCCACTATGCACACACCCCAGTGAGTTCCACTATGCACACACCCCAGTGAGTTCCACTATGCACACACCCCAGTGAGTTCCACTATGCACACACCCCAGTGAGTTCCACCTATGCACACACCCCAGTGAGTTCCACTATGCACACACCCCAGTGAGTTCCACCTATGCACACACCCCAGTGAGTTCCACTATGCACACACCCCTTTGAGTTCCACTGTGCACACACCCCAGTGAGTTCCACTGTGCACACACCCCAGTGAGTTCCACCTTTCTGTGTTTCTCTAAAGCACCAGTTTAAAAAAAATAATAAACAAGTAGAAGGAAGACCGGTAGAGGAGAGGGGGGGGAACGGGGGGGAGGAGGGGGGAGGAAGGATGGGCACTGAAATGGAGCAGATTATATTCCCTGCATGTATGTTTATGTCAAAATGAACCCCACTATTATGTACAACTATGATTCACTAATAAAAACATAAAAAATAAGAACAGTCACACACAAAAAAAGAAAGAAAGAAAGAAAGGAAAAAAAAAAAGAAAAAAAAAAGAAAAAAAAAAAAAAGAAAGAAAGAAAATGAGGCTGGGGAAGGCGACAGGCCAGGAGCACGCCTGAGAGTGGAGAGCTGAGGGTCCATCCCACTGAGTCTGGCTCGGAGCCCACACGCTTCTCCTCAGGCTGCCGGCTCTGGCTTCTCAGCAGCGCTGTCCCGCCCCACCCACTCCTGGTCCGTCACCCGACGCAAGCGCTCGGCCCTCACGCACGCACCACACCGGACACCCACTGTCCCACAACATCCCGGCTTTGCCCATGTTGGCCTCTCCCCAATGTCCTTCATCGCTTATTCTCAACGTGGTTTTTCCCATCATGCAAGGTGCCGGCACCATGGAGCTCGCCCTTGATCCCAGCAGCCCGGGAGGCTGAGGCAGGAGGATGGAGAGTTCAGAGCCAGCCTTAGCGATGTACTGAGGCGCTAGGCCACTCAGTGAGACCCTGTCTCTAAACAAAATTTAAAAAGGGCTGGGGGTGTGGCCGGGTGGTTGCGTGCCCCTGTGTTTAATCCCCAGTACAAAAACAAACAAGTAGTACTTTCTCCATGAGATTCTGAGCTTCCCTCCAGACGGAGTAGAGTCCTCCACTCCCCCAGCCCTACTGTCAAGTCCCCATAAACCTGGGCGGCCATCTGCCCTGAAGCCCAGGCACATGATGGATGCTTCCTGAATGTCTGGGCCAACCTGAGCTCTGGAGTCTGTTCTCAGCTTCTGCTGGTGGCCCAGGCTTCCCTGCCCCAGTCCACCCCCCACACACACACACCCTGCCCCCAAGTGTGCCAGGGGATCACTTCCCTGCAATCTCCCAACCTGCCAAATCTAGGAAGCGCCTTAAGAACCCCTCCCTCGCAGTCCCCAATTATGTCACCTGGAATCCGGAAACACCATCAGAGGGATGTCATCTGGCTTCAAGCCTTCCTATCATCCAAGTTCGAAAGGAGCAGATAGGACCCAGAGTCCCCACATGATCACTCTGCCCTCCCTTTGGGCCTCCGGGCCTGTCTCCAGCACAGATCCCCTCGACACAGGCTGATGACCCTTCTCCCCCACGCGCTGATTGCCCTCCACTCCCAGCCGTTCATAGTAGCACCGTCAAGTGGTTCCTTCCTCAGCAATCTGCAATCATTAATTAGTGGAAATTGCAGATTGGGACCGTGGAGGATGGTGTGATTGAACTCGTTTGGAAATCGAGTTAACAGAGGGATGGCAAGGGACGGCCTCCCGGTCAGGAGCAGAAGCCCCTCCTGTACCTGCTGAGCTGGCCTCCCGCCTCTGGGACATGGCGCAGGTGTCCCTGGAGCGAAATGCAAAGGTGGTACTTGGAGGTGCCCAGGCGAGGGGAGGGGGATCTAGGCGATGATGTGAGGTGGACGGGAAAGGCAGGTGGCTAGCGCGTCCACGTTCCAAATCGGTGTTTGTTCCCCTTGCCTTCTGTCCCTTGAGCTCCTGGGGCTCCCTCACCTCCTCTCTCGATCACCTTCTTCAAAGTATTGCAAGAATTCATAACTGGGCATGATTAGCCTTTGGGATGTGATCTTACAGAGGGCGTTGGAGGGGAAAGGGTTAAACAGGGTCCCTTGCCACACCGTCTCTGGAGGAGGATGCTTCTCCCAAAGCTGAAAGAAAGATGCCCCCGCCTGCAGCCATATTTCTTCCTGAGAAGACACAATTATCTCCCTCACTCCCTTTCCCGCAAGCAACAAGCCTACCCGCCCTGATATACCGTGGCCAGCAGCTCCCTGCGCTGGAGTCGATGCACCCGAGAGCTGCGGCCCCCTCCCCCTCATCAGTGAGGAGGCAAAGCCCAAGGAGACTGAGAAGTCCCAGCCTCTCCCATCCATCTGGACCTAGGATGAAGGGCTTAGGGTAGGATTAGGACCCAGAAGTGCTTCAGCTTCTGCCTATCCCCCACCCCATTCCTCATCTCCTGTTAGAGCACAGTGAGCACCCTGCCATCTTACAGGGCCTTGTCCCAAATGCGTTCCCTGCCTAGAAGGCCTCGTAGTGACAGACATCCGTGTTCAACATGCACTGAGTAGCTACTGTTAGCACTACTAATAAAGTGAAGAGAGTAATGAGCCCCTGCTTGCTGTAAGAGGAAGACACTCACCAAAAAGCAATTGCAATCTGGGAGCTCGGGAGCTACAAAGGGTGGCACAGGGCTGACTCCACAGCATGAGCAGCAGCTTAGCGGGTGCTTAAGAAGGCTGGGGGAAGGGTGCTCCCAGCAGAGGGAACAGCATGTGCAATGGCTCAGAGTCACGAAGAGCGCACACGTTTGGGGAGCAGCGTGTAGTTGCTGGGTCAGGAAGAATAGGGACACAGTGGTGAGATGTGGAAACACAGGGTCTTGGAGGGCCAAGGAGTATGCAGCAGGGCCACCAACAACTGTAAGCTTGTGCTGGCTCCCATGGCTGAGTACAGGATGGCTGGGAGTGAGACAGAGACCGTGGTGAGCAAGTGCTAAGAGACCGCTGGGCTAGTCCAGGTGAGGGCAGAGGCCGGAACCAAGGCAGGGTGGTGAGCATGGCCGGGGGGGGGGGGGGGCGCAGATTTGAGGGACATTCCAGAACCCTGCCTGTCTTCAAAGTCCAACTCCAACAACCCCACCCCGGGCAGCTTCCCTGATGTCCCCACTGTCATGAGCAGTGAGTGAGAGAGGAATCAAGTTAGGTCCCAACAGTGGATTTTATTCATGCACTCCACTTAACATTCCTAATAATAGCGAGTCACATATACTTTGAAGATTCGCTCCCGTGTTCAGCTGGAGTCCAATCCCCATGGACTTAGTGCAACGAATCTTAGCCAAGAAGTCAGTCAGCAAGACCAAGGGGATTCTTCTCAGTCATAGCCTCTCTCAGTCCCTCGATGTCTTCTGATGTCCTCGGGTGTCCAATAAGCCGGAGGCTGGATGGCAGTTGTTGTCGCAGGAGAGATGGTCAGTCCTCTGGCCTTGGTGAGAATGGTCAATGAGCAATCAGTGATAGTGTGGACAGCAGCTGGGGCAGTCAAGAGACAAAGTGACGTGGAGTCCTCTGGTCACGGTGGGGCTGATGGTTTGCTCCAAAAGTCTAGGAGTTTAAGTAGTGATTTTCAGCCCAGTCATGCTCTGGTCTTCATTGATAAAGACCAGAACACAGATAGACTAGGAGCCACGACTCAAATCATAGATAAAGGCTCATATCAGCATTGTTCAGGAGTGTCATCCTGCCACACAGCAAGTTTGTCACCAGGCGCCTTTTATGATTTTAGTTTTACAAGTCCAGGCAAATACCAAATACAACTTATTATTACTACATAATACACAACCATAACAATTCCTCTTATTTCCTTGTCCACCCCCACAAAACCATCTCCTTCCCCTTCATTCTGGGGCCATTGTCCCCAGGCCATTGTCCCCACTGTGAGGCATGAACTCCTGTGTTGGAAGAGTGTACATAGCCCGTCCCTCCTCCCCAAACTCCTTGAACTCAGGAGGGCTATGTCCCCAGAGCCTCCGTCTCTGCCCTGCCAGCAGTAGGCCTTGATTCTGTGTGTTGAGTCGATCTGAGTTGAAATACAGGGAGGCTCTAATTCAGATGCTTCTCTGGAAGGTCTCCCCGTGGACAGGCTGCCCTGTGAGGCGGCACTGCCAGTACTAAGAGGGCTCAGACTGACGTTCCCCTCAGAGGCCCTGGGGGGTCTTGTATTGAGTGTGAGGTCAAGGGGCACACCCACGTCCACTCCAGCTCTCAGAGTCTCAACCACACTCTGAGCCCACGTATTTTATAGGAGCTAGTCTCCAGAGAGGGAGACCCACTTACCCTGGGCTGCACAGCAAGTCTCAGAGAGGAAGGGAGATGGCTACCAGCCCACCATTCTCGCCAGAGTGGACTAAAGCTATAAGTGGATGAAGGAGTCTCTTTTCTGGGGACAGCATGACACCCGCCCACTGCCGTTCTTCTGCCCAATCCTCAGGTAATGTGGCCTCAGCAGACACCATCCCAAGAGGCACAGAAGTTTTGCCGACTCTCAGATTTTCACCCTTCCTCTCCTTAGCTGGCAAGAAGGGTAAAAAATCTGGAGGGAAGCAGAGACAGGACAGAAGGCAAAGTCCAGTGAACAGGTGGATGAAGGGAAAAGCTGAGATGTTTTGCATGCAGCTCTGCGTGCACTCAGCAAATACTAATTGAACACCTACTTTGTACCAACCCCTGAGGTTGGTTCCCCGTGTCCACCCACGCGTGGCAGCTACAATGCCTCTGCAGGAACATTAGAAACAAAAATGGTGGCTGGGGGTGTATTAAGGCCCTCTGAGATTTAAGCATTGTCTCAGGTGCTTTGTAAATGGACACATCTCAAAGTTCAGTGTGTGCAAGAGTCACCTGGGGTTTTGTTAAAATCAGTCCCCGGCTTGGTAGGTCTGAGTTGGGGCCGAGACTCTGCATTTCTAACAAGCTCCCTGGAGGTGCTGAGACTGCTGGTGTATAGACAAGATTTTCACGAACAACATTGAATCCATGCCAGAAAAAGAAAAGACAATTCCTGCTGGAGGGTGTTGAGAGTTCACTTTATGGATGAGGAAGCTGAGGTTTAAAGAGAACCAGAGAATGGAGTCCTCAGCTCCACAGCCTCTGCCCATGGAGAAGGGGGTGCCCCACCCCCAGGGAGCGTCAAGTTGAAAGAGGTAGATGGAGCTGGCCCCCACCAGGTGACCCGCATAAAGCCCTTCCCAGTGGGAGTCCCCCAGTTTCATTGGGGGCCAGAGCCTTTGTCTTGGGGCAGCTGTTGATAAAGGCACAGCTCCTACCCTTCGGGAGTGACCAGTTTGCTCAGAGACTCAGGGAGAGGAGGAGAAAAGAGCCAGCTTCGCATCCATCTTTCCCACACAGGGTCCCACTGCAGGGACTGGGAAGGAGATGCAGGGACAGAGCAAGTCCATGGGGAGCCCCTTCTGGCGTCACTCGCAGAACCTACCCAGAGGCACTGAGCTCCCCGCCCCGACATGGAGCTGAAGGATGGCCCCACGCGTGGGTGGGCCAGGCTACTTAGCACTGTAAACACCACACTTTACTGTGGCCATTAGGCCCATAATAGCGGCCCATCCATCCTCACCCTGGCCCTTAGACACCAGGCACTGATGGTTCAATTAGGCGGCAGGGCAAGGGCTATCAATTGCCACACAGACGTCCCTCTGCCACGTGCAGCTGAGGGGCCCCCACCTGCATCTCCTGCATTCCCGGGTCCAGTGATAAGCAGTGATCTCCAGCCCCAGGACCTCCCACCTGCACAGAGGCTACCCACGAGGCTGGGCCCTGGGCGGCAGAAGTCTTTGCCTGCGAGACCCACAGGAAGCTGCAAAGCCCTTCACAGGGCTGCACTCCATTGCTGTTTGTCTGCCAGAAGTTTCTGGGGTGCCTCTTTTGTACTTCCTTAGAGGTTGGTTCCTTGTGCGACCCCCCAACTGCTATCATGCTGTGTCCTTTAGAGGATGGGACTGCTTGCCCCCCAGACCTTGAGTTCACCAAGTGCTGGGAGGTGTCTTTTGAAAACTTCTTTATGCCCACTAGGCCTAGCAAGGAGTAGCCACTCCAAGTTGGACATGGTGCATGCTTGTCCATAATAATGGTCATTCCCTGACACACTGGGTGTGTCCCCTCTTGGCTCATTCCATCTATCATTTGAGGGAAGTAGGCATAATGGTTTGCAAATAGGAGACCTACTGGCCAATACATGGATTGGCCAATATATCACAGGGTGGATTGTGATGATACAGATGTTCTTGTGATATTTTTGGAGGGGGGTACCAGGGAGTGAACTCAGGAGCACTCGACCACTGACATCCCCACCCCTATTTTGTATTTTATTTAGGGATAGGGTCTCACTGAGTTACTGAGTGCCTTGCTGTTGCTCAGGCTGGCTTTGAACTCTCCATCCTCCTGCCTCAGCCTCCCGAGTCACTGGGAATACAGGCATATGCCACCATGCCTGGCTTGTGTGATTTTAACTACAAAAAAAAAAAAAAAAAAAATTCCTGTGCCTATTTTAAAATCAGAAGATGTGACAACACAAGGCCACATGCCTTCATGGCAACTGTCACCTGTGGGTGACCACTGCCCTCGTACTTCTGGTGGGTGCTCTCTAGTTTGCCTCACCCCTCCCTCTTGGGCTCCTTGGTTTCTCACACCTGACCCACTCACTTCTGCTCCTTCCCTGTGGGCCTTCAGCTGTCCATGTCAATCCTGGCCAGAGGCACCCTCTGTCCTGTGATTCTGGATTCTGCAGATGAATGAACGAAGGAGGAGACGGGTAGCTCACAAGGGCAAAGCCCCTTTCTTTCTTTTTGAGAAAAATCATGAAGTTCTTTATTATTTCCTGCCTTTCTTTCCAGCCCCTTGCTGTCTGAGACATGGGAAGAGTGTTGAGTTTATAAAATATTCAGAATAAAGATGAGAGTCAGGAACACTGTGTCACAATGCATAAAGGTCAGAAGAAGGTGATGCTGAGGCTCATAGCGGAACCCATTGCCCACCCTCCTCGAAGCTGCAGTCCTCCCAAACCTCCCTCTCACCATAATGGGAGTCTGGTTGGCACTGAGGGCCCCTTCCCGGTCAGCACCAGGGCCAGCTCCACCCACTGCGAGGCTCCTCCCAGCTCCTAAGCAGCCCAGGCATTTCTGGCCCCACCTGCCTCCCCAGCCTCTTGTCCCATCCACAGCCAGGAGAGCTTTGTGTGCGTTGCTCAAAGTTGCCTAACTCTTCCCCAGGTAGGGCCCCACCTCTCTCCAATTTGCGACCTCTGTATCTGCTCCTCTCATCCGATAGATGGACGCTTTCCTCCCAGGTATCCCGGGACTCACCTCCTCCTCCTCCCCTCTCAACTCCAGCTTCACTTTCCTGGGAGGGCTGCCCAAACTTGCAGCCCGAGCGAGATCCCCGTACAGTGCTCTCGCAGCCCCTTTCCTTCACAGCAGGCCGTCATGATACCGACACTCTGCCATCTTCACGGACGTCTCCTCCCACGTCACAGTAGGAGCCCAGGAGGCAGGGCTCGTGCCCCATCTATACCCAGGGCCTAACCTCGGGCCTGGGCACCCAGCCTTTGGGTGGAGGAACCACTGAGCCCCTTCTGGGTGCAGAAACTGTGCTAAAACACGGTCCCTTTCCCAGAGTAGCCGCTGGGTTTGTTGGCTAATTAAACTCCAGTTTCACCTGCATTAAAAATATTCCAGTCTCCGCACCCGAAAGAAAAGGTTGATTCTGAAGCATGAAATCACTCCACGATTGCGTGGCCAGACCCAGCTTCCCAGTCTAGCCAAAGCTCAGCGTGGCCTCTTCCCCTGTGGTCCTGTTATTTTATCTGCCTGTTAATGGCCAGGCACATACCCGCTTCCATTAGCCCATCAGCCCTGCTTGGGCATCTCTATTGCTGACATTTAACCCCCTGGGGCTTCTGTTTGCTCTGGCTCTACCCCATTGCTGCTTTCCCAGAGAGCCTGTGTGAGCCCCCTCGTGGCTCTGAGTGTGGACAAGCAGGAGGATTTAATGTTGCTGCTTTGGTCTTTGTCTCTGCAAAGCAAACCCTTCCCCTGCTGGGAAACTCATCATCGCCAAGCATCAAGCTCAAGCTGAGTTCCACTTAGCTGTTTGCAAATGGCAGCGGGGTGGGGTGGGGGTGTTAGTGAAGGGCTTGGAGCCCAGAGAGGGGGCACAGGGGATTGTGAGAAGCTGTGAAGGTAGGAGCATTGCTGAGGAGGCGAGTGGGGCTCGTGATGAGGCTGGACGACCGGGAGGAAGAAATGCACCAAAGATGCCGGTCTGCCCCGCCCACAGTGGCACCAAGAAGGGGGCCGCCATCTGATCCCAGGTATGAACGCTGGTCAGGCACAGGCTGTGGCACAGCTCCTGTGGTCTTTCCAGGCCACTCTCAGCCTTCCATGCCTGGATGGATCATCCCACCAGCTAAGAGTCCCCAGAATGCACTTGTCCTCTGGGGACCTCATTGTACTCCTTCTGAAAATGGGAAAGTTGCTGTCACTACTGTCAGGAGGTCATTCCTGTACACACTCAGTGGAGGGGGGCGCTCAGCAGGGACTTCACACATCACAGGATGCCTAACAAACAGACCCTCCTGCCTGTGACAAGCACCTAGCCGCCCACTCCCCACTTGGCTCACAGCCTGTCCAGCAGTGTGGGGCACCCTCCGTGGTTGGCCCAGGATAGCCAGAGAGGCATCGGAGAGGCCAGCTGGGCTCTCCCTGTCCTCGTGCATCCCTGCGCCTCCTCCAGCCCCACACCTCCTCCTGTTCACGCCACACATGGTGTCCTCTGGATTGCAGGCAGAGCCATTTATTCCTCAGGCTGAGCTCCTTCTGCTCCCTGCTGCCGCTGTCTCTGTCTTGGTCCCCCTCTCCACTGCCCATGAACAAGAAGACAAAATACCCCTAGATGAGATGAAAAGGGCGGAAGAAAAAAAGAACAGGACAGAAGAGAAGAAGGGGGACAAAATCCCGCCACCGTCTCGGCCTCCCTAATTGAATGGCTCTCCTACCTGACTCTGCTCACCGCTCCGTGCTCCTTCATTCCCTCTGACGGCCCTTGAAATCATCTCCCCATCTCATCAAACCCCTCTCCCTTCCTCCCTGCTTGTTCTCTAAGCCGCAGATTACTTTTTCATAAAATTCAATCTCTAGCCATTCTCATTACTAACTCACTTAATGCGGCTGCCTGGGGGAGGGGAGCAGAGGGCGCGGGGAGGGGAGATGGTGCTTCGTGCTGCACTTATCCAGCCTGGTTACCGAGGCCCCTCGCTGAGGTGTATTAGAGTCTGATATGACCAGATAATGGACTTCTGTCCCCACACTGGGAGCCAGCACCCGCAGACTCAGGTATTGCAGCATAGTCAGCGGGGGGACGGGGGAGGGGGCAGGACTGGCGATTGTCTTTGGTGGCTTTGGAGGCTCCTCCCACTGGGAGAGCTGTTTGTTTAACAAATATTTACTGAGAGCCTTTTATAAGCCTGACACTACTTATTAGGGGGTGTACCGTCATAAGAGGGGTCCCTCACCTGGGCACATTGATCTGGGACTTATTTGGAAAGAAGTAGCATAGATGAAAATCTGAATGAGGATTATACTCAGGAGGCTGAAGCAGGATTACGTGCTCAAAACCAGCCTCAGCAACAGTGAGGCGCTGGCAACTCAGTGAGACCCTGTCTCTAAGTAAAACACAAAATAGGGCTGGGGATGTGGCTCAGTGGTTAAGTGCTCCTGAGTTCAATCCCCAGTACCCCTACCCCCAAAATAAAAAGAGAGAGAAAATGAGTCTCTCAGTTTGGGGTCCCCCTCAAAACAACCCACAATAAGGTCTTGGAGTGGATCATTTATTTGGGTGATGATCCCAGGAAACCAGAGCAAGTGAGCAGGGGGACTGGGAAAGAGGGAAACAGATAAAGGGCAGATTGTCGAGCTGGTTACTTCTGTAGAAAGTTCAGAACCCTCAGAATAAGCATAGAGAATGCACCTCAGCATTATCCCTCTGATTGATAGAAGAAGCCTGGGGCATCAGCCTCCAACTCCTGCCCCATTGCTTGAGGTTACCCCAAAGGTATTCATTTTATTGAACTTCCCTGCCTCGCCTGTGCAGACCAAGCAGAGAAAGCCCTGAGTCAGAGCAGCAGAGAGACAGCCCTTTGCATGCTTGAGACTGGAATCTGGCAGCGTGCCTGGAACTGTCCACCACAATTGCGCTGACCTCAGATCAACCGAGGCGCTGTGGCACAGGACAGAGGAAGTGTCTGCTGCAGTCCGCCCCTTGATGTGTTCCAACCTGAAATAAGTGTACTTGTTGCTGAATTTTCAAGGAATGGGAGGCTACTCTAAATAAAAAACAAAAACAAAAACAAAAAACTCTTCAGTCAGGAAGGCGAGTGAGTCAAGGAACAGCGCCCACTGCTCCAGTAGGTCCTGATCTACTTCCTCTAGTACTTAGTCTGTATTCCCTTCACTCCCGCCCACCCTGGTCAGCACTGCAGGTGGGCTGGGTTGCTTCCTTGGTAGGACAACCCAGACACCATTCCTTAGGGGTGCAGGCCCTTGGTGGCCTTGGTCTCACGAAGCCATGGTTGCAGCAACTGTCCATTATCAACAGGTATGGAAGTATCGTGGATGCCCCAGTGAATCCCCCAAGTTCCAGAAGGTTCCCTTCCCTTCCCTGCAGCTTTTTATACAAACTCTGGCAGTTCTTTGCCTCTGTTCCGCTGACATGAAGAATCCAAAGTGACCAGGGAGCACTCACAACGCCATTCACAGCGGAATCCCACAGTTGACTCCGAGCAGAAGTGTCCTTTCCAGGGATCAGAACCTGCCCTCTACCAGAGAGCTCAGGGTCGTAGTGACAGAAAGTACAAATTCTCCATGCAGATAACTGGAAGCGATGGTGAGTGGTCCCAACCCTACTCCCCTCCCTTTTCCTCCAGACACATGTATTCCAGCTAACACATCAGCAGACATAGCCATTGATTGGAAGCACACACCACATCCTGGAGGTGGGTATCAGCCCCTGCAAGGTGCATTTCACAAAGTGACCTCTTCCCCAGGCCTCTGACGGGCTACCGCAGCAATCCCTCACAGCGGCTGCTTCCAGGAGATGTAGCCGTAGGACTGTGTGCGATGGTGCCTGGAGTTGCTTTCTAGGGAAACTTCTGGTATCAGCTGTCTTGGCTGGTGTCTCTCAAAAGCAGAGTCTGAAACAAGGTCTTAAGTACAGTCGGCTTATTTGGAAAATGGTCCTAGGAACCAAAAGTGATAAGAAGAGTAAGACAAGGACGAAGTAAAACCAGTAAAATCCAGGGTCGAGCTCGCTAGGTGGTGGGAAAGCAGAGCTCAGTCCTTCTGCAGATCCTCTGAAGAACCCTGAGAACGCACCTTGGAATCGTTTCCCTAGGGCCGGGACATTGGTTCACAGACTCCTGTCCCCCATCAGTGCCCCTGAGGGTGCAAACTGCTCTGCCTTTCAGACTGCACAGGTTCTGTGACTTTCCACCCCGTCAGAAAAACAGGAAGACGCTGTAGCCCACGTTGGAGATGGGACAACACTGGGATGTCTGGAAGTGTCCATGCTGCAATACCAAAACCAGGTGGACTGCAAGGGCCAACGGGGGCACAGAATATCTGCTAGGGAGTAGTGAAACCAGTTTGGAAAGCAGTGTGGAGATTACTCAGAAAACTTGGAATGGACCCACCATTTGACCCAGCAATCCCACTCCTCGGTTTATACCCAAAGGACTTAAAATCAGCACACTACAGTGACGCAGTCACATCCATGTTTGTAGCTGCTCAATTCACAATAGCTAAACTATGGAACCGAGGTGTCCTTCAACAGATGAATGGATAAAGAAACTGTGGTACATGTACTAATGGAATATTAGTCTTAAAGAAGAATGAAATTATGGCATTTGCAGGTAAATGGATGGATCTGGAGAATATCATGCTAAGTGAAATAAGCCAATCCCCAAAATCCAAAGGTCGAATGTTTTCTCAGATAAGCAGATGCTGATCCATAGGGGGGGTGGGTAGGGAAGAATGAAGGAACTTTGGATTTTACAGAGGGGAGTGAGGGGAGGGTGGGGTAAGTGGGGATGGGAAGGGTGGTAGATTGAGACCTTTATACATGAATGAAAAGAATTTTTTTTTTTTTTTGGGTGCTGGGACGAAAAGAATTTTTTAAAAAAATACTTATCACTGTCAAAAAAGTTAATGAAACTAAATAAATAAAAGTTTAAAAAAATATCTTCTAGGAAGACTGTTCCCCACAGCAGACCCACCATGTGCAAAAACCAGATGGTGAGAGAGGAGATAGTGAGCACCCAACAAGGGTGGGATGCTGGGGAAGGGGAAATGAGGCAAGAGATGAAACTTGGTCTAAAGGCCCTCATAGGCTATATTAAGATGTTGAATTTTTCCCTTAAAAGAATTTGAGAGCAGTTGAAGGACTTTTAGCAAGGAGAGAAGTGATGATGAATTTACTGTAGAGCTTTGTAAGAGAAACTACTACTTGTCACCCAATATCATCAGTCAGCTTCTTCCCCCGTGCTTCTGGTCTCTCAGTGCACATGTGACTCCAGCCCAAGTCTCTCGTGCATCCAGGTGTGGCCTCATGACTCAGCTTTGACCTGTGAGTGGTCCAAGAAGTGTTCTTGATAGGAGAGTCCTCCTTCCTGCTGACTGGACTGCAGATGTAATAACTGGAGCTGGAGCAGCCATATTGATCCACGAAGTGGAAAGGTTACAAAGGGCAGAGCCATCCAATAACAGGAGCTTCCGTGCCTGACGACACTTGGAGCAGAGCCACAGCAGCAGCCCTAAGTGCTCACCTGCAGAATTTCCCATGTAATTCTGGGTCTGTGTTACTCACAGTCTAACCTAATTCAAACAGAGACAGGGCTCTAGGGTGAGTGCAGACATACCAGTTAGAAAGTTATGACCAGGATCCAGGCACAGGGTGTGGGAGCTTGGGCTGGGAGGGTGGCAGTAGAGATTGAGGGAAGTAGAGTGAGTGAAGGGACCTTTTGGAGCTTAAATCTATGACGCTATATTTGTGTGTGAGGGTGAGAGACAAGGAACCTCTGGGGACCACCCTAGAGGGTGGGACCAAGACTGTATGTGGGTTAGTGAACCCACACGCCATTCCTTCTTCATAGCTAGGGACTGAGATGCCTGCTAACAGGCTCCCAAGGACACCTGCTCCTCTGATCTCCACTCAGAGTCCCTGCAGCTCAGGACGCCCCAGTCCCGTGCCTTCCCCCTTCTTGATTTTACTCTTGCTAAATCCCTGGCTGACAAGGACCCTCCCAGCTTTGTCACCCTCAAAGGTCCTAGAGAAGAGGAAGAAGAGGAAGAAAAGGAGGAGGTGGAAGAGGGGAAATGGGTAACCAGAAAACAAAAAGCCAGGCCAACCTTAAAGGTGTAGCCAACTCTGCCAAAGTCTGTCTTTTTGGCGAAGATCTATACACACATTGTCCAGTGCTGGGGACAAGTGGCAAAAAGTGAAGTCCCCAGGCCACCTTCCATTCATCCCACTGTCCTTCCCTGGCTCACCCATCAGCCACCCAGCTGCTCCCTCTCCCTGGGCCTTATTCCCTCACTCAACTGAGGGAGCAGAGCAGGAAGCCCAGGCACAGGGCAACTGAGCCAGCAAGTCACACAAACCTGACATTCCTGAGATTTTTCCCTAATTGGATTAATAACAAAATGCAGTTCCCCTTCTTTTCCTCCTAGTACCTGCTACAGATCGGTGTTCCTGATCAGATCCCACTGCCTCCCACGCAGGAGTCCGGGGAGGCAGGAACACAGCATCTGGAGGCACTCACCCCTGTGACCTGGCAGCCCTGGCCCCTGCTCCCTCTCCCTCCCCAGCCCTGCATCCCGACCTGGTCTCACAAGAAGGATGAAAGCTCACCCTGCAGGGGACAGAAGAGAGGCCTCAGGCTTCTCACTTCCCTTCACCTGTCCCCATGTCCCTGGGCTCTTGGAAGGGAAGACGTTGTGCTGGGACCTACAGACTCCAGTAGCTCTTGGCTACAGGTGGAGATGCCATCAACACCCCTGGAGAGTCATAACTTCCTCTGCTCAAATGTCGAATTTCCCCTGGCTGTCAATCCACTGTGGTGAGGGGCTGGATCTAAATCCTCCCCACCTGATCAGGGTTCCTGGTGGAGAACTGCGCCCACCCCCAGATGACCACAGCTCCCACTGGACAGAGGCTGTGACTTCTTTTGCACTCAGATTGGGGCTTCTGTGAGTGGAGTCCTCTTATCCCTTATGATACTGGGGTCCACCTCCCCTGTCAGATCCAAGGCTCTATCTGGGAAAGGCCCTTTCTCCCCACAGGCTGGAGGCTCCTCAGGACCGTGGCCTACTGGATTGGGTTAATCAGGTCTTTACTTAATCCTTACTATGTGTCCCGTACGTTCCTGAGCAAGACTGAGACCCAGTTCCTGCCAGACCAGGAGGGGAGACACAACGTCCCCCATGAGTCCAGCAGCTGCGATGGAGGCTCAGTACTTCCCGTCCTAACAGCCATCTAAAGGAAGTAGCTCCAAGACGGGTGTGTGCAGAACAGGGCAGCAGCGTCTGGCCCCTCTGCACTGGCAGTGCAGGTCCCATGACCTCAGTTCCTTAAATCACATAACAGGAATAACAGAACTCAGCTCTTTAGGGTTTGGGGGGTCTTGGGATAGCACAGCAGGATGTTGGGAGCTGACACCAGTCTTCACTTGAAGCATGTGCCCATTTCCCTGATTTCAACGTTACCACCATGACCCATTTCGACATAGCAACACGACGTCACTGAGAAAAGAGCTGGGAGAAGACGTGCTGAATCAGCTTTCAGGCGTGGGCAGGAGCCTGTTTCCAGCATGACACCACCGAGGACATGGTGCTCGGGAAGTGGGGAGCTCTTATTGGTGCTTGGTCAGACCACACTTGATAAAAAAAAAATGAGCATCACTGTTAAACTGGACGTGGACGAGCTGGAGCATGTGGGAGAAGGGTCCCTGAAGGATGGTAAGAGGGAGCCCGCCTAGCAACTCGTGGACATACCATCAGGTTGCATTCCCAGAATCCCTTGCAGTTAGGGCAGCCATGGGATAGATTTCTGTTCAAAAGAGTGTGGACGAGAGTGATGTGCATCCCTCCCAGGCAGGCTCCACGTTCCCTTTCCCATTCACTGACTCACAGGGAAGCACAGAGCAAGCCCCAGTGGGGCTCCAGAGAGGTGCGGAAGTACCACAGGAAGGTTGCCTGCTGAATACCTGCGCTGGACACCGAGGGAGTGAGGAGCCAAGCCCTGGTATGTTAATTAGGCCCCTGAGATTTGGGGATGGCACAGTTTGGCAGTTTACCTATCCCATGCTATTTCCCTAATTGGATTAATAACAAAATGCAGTTCCCCTTCTTTTCCTCCTAGTACATGCTACAGATCGGTGTTCCTAATCAGATCCCAGTGCCTCCCACAAAGGAGCCCAGGGAGGCAGGAGCATGGCATCTGGAGGCACTTACCCCTGTGACCTGGCAGCCCTGGCCCCTGCTCCCTCTTCCTCCCCAGCCCTGCATCCCAACCTGGTCTCACAAGAAGAATGAAACCTTTCCCAGCTGACACAGATGAACTCTAAGCCCTGTGACAAACAGCTGAGGAATGTTTGCCCTGGGGAAGAGGAGTTTCCACAAAGAGCTTTACACATTGTCCTGGGATATTTTATGCACAACAATGGGGCAGATTTGTCCCATGTGACACCAGACAGCAGTTCTGTACCAACCAAAAAAAGACCTAGGGATGCAGATCACAGCTCAACACACAGGCAGGAAGATGTGAACCAGGCTGACAAGAGGCAGAATGGGTGGCCCCAGGGAACAAGCCGGTTTGCCACATGGGGATGCTGCAGATCCTTGAGCATCAGCTAGTGTCTTGACCTCAGCCACACACGTGGAAAACATCTCCACCACCTTCGAGTCTGTGATGTTATGGTCCAACATTCCCGACTGGGGTGCTGCCTTCTCCATCAGTCCAGGAAGTCCCTGGGTTTGACTCTTCCGTGAGACTGAAACTCTCGGGACGAGGGTCCCAGTTCCCCTTGAGAAGCCAGCCCGGCTCCTCCTGACCTCAGCATCCGTCAGGGCCCCATGTGTGGAGAGCAGACTCAGCGTCTGGGGAAGACATGATGACTAGGGAAAGCTGGATTCGAGCCCCCAGAACCTACATTCCTGAGCCGGGAAGGATGGGGAACGAACAGAGAGGTCTAAGCGGGCAGAGGCGGGGGAACTTGAGATGGAGCAGAAGGCTGGCTCCTCCCGGGTTCCAGCAAAGGCAGCAGTGTCTCAGCTCCATCCAAGGACAGAGGCTCAGCAGGGATCTCAGCAGCATGGGCCTGCAAGGGAGGCTCTGGCCAGTCTCTCCACAGGCTTCTGGGCAGGAGAGTCTGAGAGTTCTGCCAGCCTACACATCTGTGCACACGCACGTGCAAACACACTCATCCCTTCCCACCTCCTTCCTGGCCTCCAAGGAGAGACCTGCTATCTTTACAAATATTTCCCAGAGTCAAGCTCCAAAAAGCACCCTGGGATTTCCAGGAAATCTGGGGGTTGGGCCTGGGGGAGTGGCGTGGAAATCACAGAGAAAGGCTTCAGGCGTTTTCCTGTAAGAGTCATTAAGATGTATTAAATCCTGGAGCCTCCCCTGCCCACTCCCAGCCTGACCTCCACCCGGGCCTCCCCATCACCACATTAGGGCCAAATTGAATTAGAATGATCACCTTTTGGTCACACTTTTAATTTGGTGCAGGAAATGAGAGCGCTGATGGAGATTAAAAGAGGCTTCCACTCCAGAGACCAGCCTGGAAACAGCACAGGGAGTCTCCCGGCTCTGGGGGAAAATAAAGAGCCCGGGAAAAGAGGCTGAGACAGATGCGTGTCGAGTGTGAACGGCACACATGTCCCTGCATGTTGGTGCGTGCGTTCATGCATGTGTGCACGATTTATATACACAAGCATGCAGTGTGTCGGGTGGGGAAACACGTACTCGTGCGTGCATGGAAACATGTTTGAAGGTTCGCACACACGAGTGTCTCTTTGTGTGTGAGAGTCCATGTGTGCGTGGTGTGCACACATTGCTTTAAGTCCTGGGCAGGTAGAGCTACCTGATTTTTATGGCACCCTAGCAGCTCTGACTTAAAAGGGTCCTTCATAGGTACCTTCAAACCCATTGCCTTCCACCTGTTGCTCGAATTCCTTCTACAATATTTTCCCAGGACAGCATACAGCATCTATGGTACTGTCCCCATGGACAGCACTCACCATTGCTGAAGGCAGCCCATGGAGCTCTGATGGTTAGTTAGGAAGTGCTTCCGTCCATCATCCAGCCATAGTCTTCCACCTGCCTGCAAGATCCTCCCTCATGACTTCTCTTTGGAAATGTCCCTCTAGGCAACTGCTTCTCTGGTTAGAATGGCCCTGATCCTCCTATGGGACTTCACACAACACATACTGTTGGCACATAGTCCCTAACAATCAAATGCCAGAGCATGAGGGAGTAAGGCCCAGAGAGTGTGCATTAGTCAACTTTCTGTTGCTGTGACAAAATACCTGAGGAAAACAACCTAAAAGAGGAAAGGTGTATTTTGGCTCATGGATTTAGAGGTTTCAGTTCATGGTTGGTTGACCCCATTGTTTCTGGGCCTGAGGTGAGGCAGAGCATCATGGCAGAAGGGCTTGGTGGAGCAGAGCTGCTCACCTCATGATGACTGGAGATGGAGAGGAGGCTAAACACAAGATACACCCTTCCAGGTCATACTCCAGTGACATACTTCCTCCAGCCAGGCTCCACTTGCAAAAGTTTCCATGACCTCCCAATAGCATCACCTGTGAATATTGCTGCATTATGCATTAAGCCTTCAACACGTATGAATTTGGGGGACATTCCAGATCCAAACCATAATAGAATGCCAATGCCAGGGGACCTTAGGGGTCATCTGCTCTAGCCATGGTCAAGTCAAAGTTCACATGCATCAGAGTCCTCTGGCCGATTCATTCAGACAGATTCCCGGGCCCTACCAGGAGTGCTGGTTCTGAAGTTCTGTAGAGGGCGCTGGTCCTCTCTGTGTAACATCAGCCAGGAGGTTCCAGTGCAGGGACCTGTGAGCCATCAACTGAGAATCCCGACATAGTCCAAATCCCCACTTCACAGATTGGGTGACTGAGACCCAGAGTGGGGGAGAGGGTGTAATGGTTAATTTGAATTGCCAACTTGATTGGATTAAGAGATGCCAGTGTGTGTGTGTGTGGATGAGGGTGTGTCTAGGAGTGAGTGGAATGTGGAATGACCAACTGTAGTGGAGACCCTGCCTAGCGTGGGCAGCACCGTCTAATAGGATGGTGGCTTAGATAGAATAAAAAGCTGGAAGAACAGGGAAGCAGCAGCAGATGCAAGCTCAGCTCTTCTTGAATGGGTTCTTGATTGCTGCTTCCATCCTCTGAGGGAATCAGACTCTCGCTTCTTCACTCTTCCAAAGCGGACTCTGCCAAGTGATTCTCCAGGGAGTTTCCAGAAGCCTTGGTCTTGGACTAGAGTAGCACTGTTGATCCCTCTTGTTCTGAGGCTTCTGCCTCTTGCATGGCACAGCTGCTGGTTCTTCCAGCTCTCCAGCCTGCAGATGGCCACTGTGGACTATCCAGCTTCTGGTCGTGTAAGTCAATCTAATAAATCCCCTTTTCATAATCATGCTTCCTGGTGATTCTGTTCCACTAGAGAACCCTGACTAATACAGAGGGCTGAGAGTGGGAACCGCTGCCCTGTCTTCCCACCCCAGCGCCCATTCCTACCTCCAACCCAGAATGAGGAAACCCGTCTACCCTCAGGGAGCCCGTCCTCCCCCCCACCACCAAGCAGGCACGAGCAGTTCTAGGAGAGAAGCCCCTCCTCAAACCTGGCATTTCCATCTGTTCCCACACGAATCTGACCAAGGGGTCCGTAAGAAAGAGGCAGGGATCTCGCCTCCTGCCTGCTAAATCAAGTGTCCCCAGCCCTGGAGGAGCTGAGATTCATGGAGCCCACCCCTGCACCAGAGGGAAATTCTCATCGGCGAGCGAGAAATGGATCAGGGTCAAGACCCCACTGAGGATGCCAAGGGGGGGAAATGAGCCAGGCAATGGCGGGCACCCTGGAGTTTCCCTGTGTGAGAAGACCAGACTTGCAGGGCCTGGTGTCGCCAGTGGCCTCACACCCACGGAATCCAGAGTTGCTGCCCAGGGCGGCTGCCACATGCATCTCGGGGCCCCAGGGCCCTCTGATCAAAGGCAGATCTGGGTACTTGGGGCCAGAGTGGAGTGAGGGCCTGAGATCACACCATTTCTCAGGCAAGCCTCAGGCTCCTGACTGCTGCCTGGTGTCCCTTCTGTCCTCTTTCGCCTTGCTGCAAGAAGCCAGAACGAACTGGAATGATCTCTATGCTATGAAGAGAGAAAAATCACAAGCAGAATGTCCAACGAAGTCAGGGCAGAACCAAACTGCCCGATACCAAGTCAGGAAAAACTGTCGCCAACCTTGACCTTTCCTTGTAACCTACGACCAAAGTCAGCAGACAGCTAGTCCCTTCCTAGGATGGTGTGAAAGGAGGAAGGTGCCTTCCAGGTTCAGAGCCTCGTGGGCACTGAACACAGAAAAAGAAAAAGAAAAAATAGGAATTTCTCTTCTCTGGGGCTAGCTCCTGATTTCATTTGGCCTGCATTCTGATTTTTCCTAAATTGTGGAAACAGTGTCACATGGCATTTCAGAGACTGTTTTGAAGGTGAGATTCCTCCCAGGGAGGAGGAAACCCCTGACTGCTTCTCAGTCACTATCACCACGTGCCACCTCTGCCAGTGACACCATTCACTCCCGGCCTCAGGCTGCCAGACCCCACGATGACTCAGCCTGGTCCCCAGCCCTCCGCTAGCGCTGTGTCTCCAGGAGGGCTGGGGGCAGTGGAATGAGGGAGGCAAAGCCAGGTCCCTCACAGAGAGGCAGGAGGATGGCCCCTGGGCTTCCTTTCTCTGGGGCTACTGTGGAGCGTGTGAGTGGAGAGGGAAAGGGGCCCATTGAGAAATGGACCCCCACTTTCATGCAATGGCCTTTCTGCGCAAGTTCAGCTCAGGCCACGGGCCTGGGAACAATCGCGTCACTTTTCCAGGGATTCAATCAATCCTGAAGGGGGCCCACAAGAGGACAGGAGCCCTCCAGGAACTCTCACTGTCAGAAGGCAGCAGATGCCAGGCACTGCCCGCAGCCCACTGTGTGTGGTGCCAGACAAGCCCACTTGTCCTGGGAGCCAGCCCTCCCCAAGGTGTCTTGGTGGCCCACTCTTGGCCGGTCCGTGAAGATGCCTCATGTCCCGCTGCTCCTTCCAGGGGCATTTTTCCTTCCCTCCCCTTCCGGTCTTGCCCCAGAATGGGCATGGAAAGAAAGGCCTGAGTGCCCGAGAAGGCCTGAGCCGGTAGAGCTGCCCTCTGCAGGGTCAGCAGAGGAGAGACCTCCCCGGGAAAGCCATCTGCTAGCTGAGAGCTGGAGGGTGAGAAAGGGGATTGGCAAGGAAGAGGTCGCTTAGGCAACCCCCAGGTAGGGAGACACTCGACCACTCTCTTCAGGACCAGAGATTCCCCCGGGGCCCCAGGTGTGCAGGGCCTGAGTGCCGTGGCCAGGTAGGACTTCATCCTGAGCGGCTGGAAGACTGAGGGTTCCAGCCAGGGTGGGCAGGACCAGGTGCAATCTAGCTGTCCGCTCTGGCTGGGCCCCTGGTAGGAGGCCAGACAGCAATCCCCGAGAGAGCCCGCTCCAGCCTGGCCCCTGGACAGACAAACGGAGGGACCCAGGACGCTGCCTACAGAGGAACCGTCAGCGCCTGCAGTTCTTCCACGTGGAGAGGGCTGTCGCTCATCCAGGGCAGGCACTGGGTCCAGGGGCACAGGGGGTTTGCAGGCAGACACCAAAGCTCCCGCTTCCGCATAAGCTCAGTCAAGCTCCTTAACTACTGTGAGCCTCAGGGGCCTGGTCTATAAAAGGGGAAAACACCTCATAAGCTGGTGTGAGGATTTCAATTAAATTTTATTGATATGAACCGTGCTCAGCACCTCACGTGAACTTCACAAAATTGCTTCCTCGCCCTCCCTCCTAGGGCCAGTGCGGAAGGAAGCTTGCTTTGCCAGTTCAGTCCTTTCATCCTTTGGGGGTGTGCAGTGTGGAGGTGAAGGTCTCCTGTCCCCAAGCACCTTCCACCAAGTGCTTCTCAGCGAGAACAGACCCCGAGCTTTCTCATCTTGTACCCTCGCCAACCTTGCTGGTGAGGAAACCGCGTCTCCCTGCGTCCGCTCTTCCACCTTCACACCAGACTCAGCCGTCAGAGCCGCCCTATTAAAACATGAGGTCATGGCCCCCATCCACCCTCCAGTGGCTGCGTAAAAGCCAGAGTTGGTCCACGAGCCCCAGCAGCTCTGCCCCGCTGGGTCTCTGCCCTCCACTCTGGCCTGTGTCCTTTCTGCTCCCGCCACCCCTTTCCCTGCTGTCCCTCACCCCGGCCAGGCCGGTCCTACCTCCAGGTCATGGGCCCCTCCTTCTGCTCTTTACCCTGATGCCATCTGGCAGGCGAGGCCTTCCCCATGGGTCACCTCCAAATTGCACCACCACCACCTAGAATCTCCGCCACGTGGCCCTTTTCCCTCCCTAACACCCGCCACCGTTGATAATGCCACATACGTTCGGCTTGTTGGTTGCCGTCTCCCTCCTCCAGAACGTGAACTCCTTAAGGGCCGAGAAGCGTCCCTAGTTTTGTACCGAGCCATTTTCTCTGTACCTAGAACGGTGGCCTGGCACACACTGAACGTTGAAAAATGAATAAGAGAAAGAGGACAATTGAAAAAATAAGTATCATTTGTAAAATGAATGGGAAAGGGAGGGAGGGGGAGGGAGCTTCCTGTTCTCAGGGGCCCCAGTGGGAAGCCCTGAGGTTCTCTTCACCTGAGGGCTGAGGTTGGCTTGTGGCTGGGATTGGAGGTGCCCAAGAAGCCCAGGGTCAATTCAGAGCAGCGGACGCTCTGACTCACAAGGGGAGGGGCGGGTTTCCACCAGGGGACGGGCTCCTGCAAAAGGCTGGGGTGCCCCAGATTCACTGTGCTCCCCAGTGTCCACCCCACCCCAGAGAAGGTGGACGATGGCACCCAGTCCAGAACATGCTCCTCACACTCCTGGCCTCTGGGGCCCGGCAGAAGGTCTGGGCTCTGTGGAGACGCCCTAGAGAGCGGGAAGCTCAGCGCCTTAGCGAGGCCTCCAGGTCCAGCTCCTGCCCACTTTGAACTGGAGGTGGTACCGGCCCTGTTCCTTCTACCTCACGGGCGCCTGGCAAAGCACAAGTGGGAGGGGAAATGCAGAAAATACTCCTGCAAGTGTGTTCCCCGTCCCCGACTTTCCTCCCTGCAGATCTGTGATTCTGAGTGTCTGAGAGCTGAGACTCACTGTCCCCGTCAGTCACCCACCACCTGCCCCCCAGTTGGTGCTGAGTTTCGCAAAAGGGAAAGCTCAGGTTTCTAGATCCCTTTTCTTGCTTCATGTCTGTCTTTGTCTCTTTGTTCATCAATTCAATTTCTTTATCCTTCTAACTGGGCCTCCCTTTGGTCCCCGTGTGCCCCACCTGCTCCCTTTTCTCTGTCCCTCCATCTCTTACTGCCCCTTGGCCTGCTTCCCCCTTCTCTTGGACTTCTCTTTCTCCTCAGTTTCTGTTCTCTCTCTCTGTCTCTCTCCCTCCCCTCTCCCCCCTTTCTCCCCCTCCCTCCCCCTCTCACCTAATTGCTTCTTGTCCCTGCAGATCACTGTGAGGATTTATGTAAAAGGAGGACAGCAGTGGCAGTAGCCAATTTGAAAGGCTGTGGCAGGCATAAGAACTTAATGCTGCACCAGCTCCAGGAAAATGAGCTGTGATCCTTCCCCAGCTCCTGTGCTTGAGGTAGACTGGGTCTCCTCCTCTCTCCTCCCCAAAGGGCACAGCAACCTTTCACACAGCCCCTGGGGTCCCTGCTGTGCTGGGGACCTTCCCATGGCTTTTTGAGAGGTCTTAGGCTCCCAGGAGGAGGCTCAGGCTGGGCTCCCCTCTGACGGCCTCAGTGGTGAACGCACTGGACCTGAGCCAGAGGCCTGGTTCTCACCCACCACCGAGGAGCAGGCCTCGGGCAGACCGCAGCCCCATGCCGGCCCTCTGCTTCCCCATCTGGAATAAGCTCCACACTCTAGGATTCTAACAAAGCTGGGGCACCCTGCTGTAGGGACTCCAGTGACCCTGTGCCACACTTGGGAAGACTGGTCAGTGCCTCAGCAGACGAGCCCCTGGAAGTGGGTACACATGGACACAGGGAAGGTGCTGAGAGAGTGACGTGGTGGCCAGAGGCAACAGGGAAGCCCTTTGCCCGCCCACGGCTGGGGCCTGGGGTCCCACCTGCTTCTTCTCCCCATGTACCTGGCCCAGCTCCCCACACAGCTGAGAGGGTGGGTGCTGGGCAGGGGTGCCTCTGACCCTTTCTCAGGCTGCAGCCAGGGAGAAAGCAGGGCCTGGCGGGCTCCTGAGGGAAGGCAGCGGTGGGAGAAATAAGCATGGAGCGTCTCCACGGCTGCTTGCTCCTTGCAAAGGGCCAAAACTGAGCCTGCTCAGAGACGCTCGTCCCTCAGGCACCCACGCCCTGGCGTTTTCCGTAGCTACTGGGACTTTTAAAGCGGGGAAGGAACCTCAGCGAAGGAGCGGAGCAGAACCAAGTGCCACGTTCCCCTAGTGTACGTTTTCCCCACAATCGCCAACTCCCAAGAGGGTGCGTCAGGGGAGGTGGGTTTGCTTAGTCTGCAAAGGGGACTCTGTGAAGTATGTTGAGGGAGGAGTTCAATTCCTCTCCTCAGGTGTTTGAAGAGTTAGCATCAGGGAAGCAGAAAGATCTGCAAAGACTCAGACTACCCCAGGAGAGACTTGGAGCAGAACTAAGGAAGGACGTCCCATCTACTAAAAAAAATGGTACAAGTTTAAGTTCACTCTTCTGAGTTACTTTAATAAAAGAGGACCTCCCTGCTGGAAATCCCTTGGAAGGATGCCAACTTGTGTGGACACAAGGGTTGGGCCCAATGACCTGATGGAGGTTTTATAATTCTTGGGGTCCGTAGGCACGGGTAGACAAACACACTGCCACACGTATTTGGGGACACACAACAGCTTCTTAGAGACCTGGACACCAGGCTTCTCCCACCTGCCGCCAAGCTCCCCAGTCCACACCCCGACTCTGCCTGAGTGCCAGGGACTGCGTGGGGAGGGACGCGCAGCGGGTCCCACAGACAGGCAGGAAGCCAGCAGAGCAGACAGTGCTATCTCCTCATCGCTTCCAGCGCCTTAAGCGCTCTGCCTTTCAGGAAGCCCAGGCAGGAAATTAACTGGGAGCTGAGAGGCCTCCGGACCCCAGCCTAGAATAATTCACCTGGAGCAGGTGGAGGCTGGTGTGGGAGAAGCCTGAGCAGGACGGGGCTCCCTTCTCCAAGCAGGTGTCAGTTAACCAACCTGGGCTGCCTGGCCTGGGCCACAGCCAGCTGGTCTGGGGAGCAGTCAGTCTGCACCCAGTAGCAGAGCTGCTAACGGGGAGCTCCAGAGCAACCTGGTGGCTTCTGCAGCTTCTTCACCTACAAGCCCCAGGGGACGCAGACCAAGGGGTAAAATGAGACAAGCCTCCTCCCAAGAACCAGGAGCTACAAAGGGCAGGGGCTATGCCGAGGCCAGCCCAGGGTTCTGAGCCCGGCAAACCAGGTTCAAACCCACACCTTGCCGCCTACAAGTTCTGTGCCCATGGTCTCGGTTGCCTGGTCAATGAAATGGGCATCGTCATGGCAACCTGCCTTAAGCAAGGTAAGCCAACTCTTCTAACGCGATCCTCAAGAGCTCCCGGGTAGAGCTCCACCAACCCATATTCTTCTCGCTTATGGTTAATAGAGAGGAGGCTGTATTCCATGCGGTTATTGGAGGCCACAGACTCTTCTGCTTAGCCCATCCAGGGCCTTGCCTCACACTCCAGGCCAGAGTTTCCTGGTCTCCACATTATTGACATTTGGCCAGGTGACTCCATTGTGGGTGGCTGTCCTGCAGTTAGTGGCATCGCTGGCCTCTACCCACTAGACGCCTACCGCATTCTGCAAGTCATGGCAACAAAAATGTCTCTAGACGTTGCCAACGTCTCCAGGCTGGCAAAGCTGTCGTGGTTGAGGACACTCTAGACCCCCGGCGGCTAGCCAGCAGGGGGAGAGAGGAAGGGCTCCTGAGCCTCCGTGGGAGGTTCGCAGGGCGGCCTGGAACACACGTGGGCTTTGCATGGGCCCATTTTCCTCTGGCCGGATCCCCACCCAGGGAAAGCCGGGAAGGGGGGTCCACTGTGTGTCCAAGAGGGATCGGAAACCTGGGCTGAGCTCACAGCCCTGCCCCTGCCGCATCACCTCTGTGTTGGGATAATTAACGAGCTGTGGATTTTCTGTAAATGAAACGCACCCCGAATCACAGGCTCTCTGCAGTTACCAGTGGCCATCGTTCTCGGAGGGTCGTCAGGGGCCCACACCCCGCTATGCACCGAGGAGGCACTATCTCGTTGGCCTCCCTTCACTGATGAGGAAACCGAGGCACAGAAGGGCGGGAACCTGTGCGAGGTCACGGTGGCACCCTCTGCAGATGCTGGCCCCAGCGCCCACGCCGCCTCCTCTGCCCGCTACTCTGCTGAAGGTCACAGTCCTGCCCAGAACCTTCCTTCATGCTGTCACACACCCACAGTCACTCACACAGCCTTTCTCTGCACAGAGGAGGAACCAGGGTCACTCGTCAAGAAAGGGGTGGGGCCAGACCAGAGCCCCCCGCTGCGACCACAGTGCAGGGCTCTCCGCAAAGGAGCCCACTCTGTCCTGCCGTGGTTCAGCCCTGAGGCAGAAATCTCTGGGCTTTGCTGTCCTATCCCCACCCCACGACGTCCCCAGACACAGTCTGAGGGACAGCTCTGGAAGGCAGGGAGCTGGTTCTCCAGACGACCAGACGGGGAGGAGTGAAATAGGATGGATGGTCCTGTCTCCCCTCGGGTGCCTGGGGAGGGGACAGGGACCTTGTAGGGGAGTCAGGAGACTCAGCATGGAGCTCTGTCACGTTCTCCACACTGGTCCCCACACTCCTCTGCCCCCACCCACTCTCTCAAGCCCAGCCCCACAATGCTGTCGGAGGGGTCTTTCTGACAAACCTGAGTTACTCCTTCTGCTTGAAACCCTCCATGGCTCCCTGGTGCCCTCTGGACAAAATTCAGACTCCTCAGTTGGGCCCACAAAACACTGTCCTGGTTCTGTTCCCCTGCCACTCCTCCCACTCAGCCTCAATCACCTTCTTCCTTGCCTTAATGCTGCAAAACTGCCAAACCAGAACACATCACTCTTTCAACCTTCTGCCACTTTTCTCAAGCTGTTTCCTCTACCTGAATCGTGTTCCTTAAGAGGTACGCAGCAAACTCCTATTCATTCTTTAAAACCCTGCAGATCTCACCTTCTTCCCGAAGCATTTCTTTACCACCTCCTTCCCCCACAGCATTACAGTAAAAACATTTAAAATCTGTTTATATCTTACTAATTACAATAAAACTTAACACTTAAAGTACTGTGTATATGTTTTTACAACACTTAACACTTATTAACTACTGTAATAGTACTACGGGCCAGGCATCTAGACTCATACTTGTCCCATTTGATTTAATTATCACCAGCTATGGATGGTGTTTTTAAACTGTCCCATCCCCCTCAATCTGGGCAGGTTTGCAAATACCCCCACCCATGCAGTGCAGCAGAAGTGTTGTGACCTGGCTTCTGAGTCTGCAGTGGCTAGGCGCTCTTGCGCACCCTGTCATCCCAGCAACTTGGGAGGCCGAGGCAAGAGGATTGAAAGTTTGAGGTCAGCCTCAGCAACTCAGCAAACCCTGTCTCAAAAGGGTTGGGGATGTAACTCAGTGGTAAGGCACCCTAATTTCAATCCCCAGTATCACCATTAATAAATAATACCAATAAGCCCTGCAGCCTCCGCCTGGGTGTCTCAGAATGCTCACTCTCGGGACATGTCCTCCCAGGATGCTCCTCTCAGAACTCACCCAGCACTGGGGGAGCCCAAGCCACACAGAGAAGGTAGGTACTGCGTGGGTGCTCTGCTCAACAGTCTTCATTGAACCCGGCCTTGGAGCTAGGAGTGAGTGACATGCTTCAAGCCACTCACATCATTACATACTCAAGTCTTCCAGAAGCCCCAGACTCCGTGGAGCGGGGACAAGCCCTGCCTGGGCCCTTTCCCAGCTCCCAGTTCCTAACCATAGAACCTGCTGATACAAGGTAAATTCACAGTCGTTTCATGCCATGGAGCTCAGGGTGATTTTTGCAAAGCAAAATACTCACACTGCCTCACAGTGCATCCCATTTTATGGATGAGAAGACTGAGGCAATGGTGGGTAAGTAACTTGCACAATTTCCTGAAGCTAAGAAGAGGAGCCAAGATCAAGCTCAGGTCATGGGGTTCCAGAGCTGGTGTACTGTCTTCCCGACCAGCATCTCGTGGTTCCTGGCCCCTGAGCTGCGAGTCTGCACCAGAAGCCTGAGCATCTGGGGTAGGATCGCCTCTGTCTCCTCTTTATTCTCGCACGAGTGCAGTGCCGGCATGGAGCTGATGCTGGGGACAAGTCTGCAGAACTGGCCTGACCTCACAGGGGGCCCTGTGGCAGGCGGGCCTGGTGAGGCGGGGCTCTGGAGCTGAGCTGAGCCTGGCTGTGTCCCGATCTCCCCACAGTCTCCGATGCTGCCCCGCTGACCCCAGGCCTCACCCAACCCGAGCCTCTGACTCATTATCCGGCTACACTGATGGTTTCCTGCCCAGTTGGCTGCCTGAGTCCCGGTGACCCAGCTGACAGCTTTATTAAGTACAGCTGTGGTGGCGCCTCTCAGTCCAGCAGAACTTGTGGATATGTGTCACTGTTGACCCCACGTCCCCAGCCACCTCCCCACCCCCTCCAGCAACAATACCCAACAACTCAGTTTAGTACTTGAATCTCCTCTAGTCCCAACAGGGGGGCTCCTCCCTTCCTGCAGCTGAGGGTCAGGGGCAACCTCCTAAGTCTGCGGTCCCCAGGTGGGTGGGTCCAGATCTAGCAGAATCACTGCAAAGTGACTGGACCTCACCAAGCCTCCCCCTTCTGATAGGCTGGCCTCAAACAAGAGGCTGGACCTCCCTGGGCTTTATAACACTCAACAGAGAGGTCAGGCAGGCACACGCCAGCGCCTGCTCAGCTGATGCAAAGATGAAATAAGGACAATCAAAGCACTCATGTTTATTGGCATTTTTCCAGATGCCAGCCACACTCCCCATGTGCTTTACCTGCATGGATTCATTTATTCACCCCAACAGCACTCTCAGGGGGCTATTGTTATTCCCATTTTACAGATGAGGAAACTGAGCTGCAGAAGGGTCAGGTGGCTTGACCAGGTTCTCACAGTTGCCAGCAGAGGAGGCAGGAGCCCTTTGGAGGTGGGGCAGATCCAATGCTTGTCCTGACACTTACACCAGGTGACTGGGTGCACAGAGGGTGACATTCACCATGGGTGGCCAAGGCTGCCAGCCGCCCTCCTGCAGGGAAGGAACAAGGGCTAGGACACGGGGACCCCAGGAGCCCCAGAGACAGCCCCAGCCCGCTCCTGCAGACCCTCCCCGCCCGGTGGTGAGCGAGCTGAGCCCTGCCCGGCCCTGGTACAGTGAGGGCGCTGAGGGTGCGTGTCCTTTCATCCTCCCGCCTGCATGAGAAAGGGATCCAAGAGTTATTTACTGTGCAGGTTTCATCGAGATGTTCTCACCCTTACTGTACATCCTTTAAAGGTGAAATAAAAATACCTAAAGGGGAAAAAAAGGCTTTTTATTCGGGATCGTAAAAGCTATTGGCAGACGTTCCGCTGGAAGGGGAAAATCAGCATAAAATTCTGCAGTGACATTGTTCTGGGTGGGTCTCTGCAGGCAGCCTGAGAATCTAGAGGGGTAACTAGAGGTGGGCAGCTAACAGGGGCCACATGGGTCCCTGAGCCTGCAGCTGGTGGAGCATGATAAACACCCCGCACGTTACTGACAGACCACATCCTCCCAGGTCCTCTCACGTCAGGCTCTCTCATCCTCTGCCTGAAGGGCCACCAGCCCTCCTCAGCTGAGGCCACCAGCCTCCATTTGCCTGTCCAACATCAACTCCTCGCTCCCAGTCTTGACCCCAGAGGACCCTCCGCCCCCTTGCATCAGGCCAGTGCTCCTCCCGGCTCTGCACAGTATACAGTAGGTGCCTGTGTCTGTCTCCTCCAAGCAAACGTGAGCTCCTCAGGACGGAGACCCCACTAGGAAATGCACACGCGTGTTCCTCAGACGAGCGAGCAAGAGCACAGGAGCAGCCTCACCAACCCCTGACCCGAACCAAGCGCCTCCTTGTCCGGCACATCTCCCGGGTGGGACCAGCTTCGACATCATCCACTCATTTTAGAGATAAGAAAAAGAGATTCAGAGAAAGCCAGGTGGTGACCCGGGACAACAGGTGTGCGGATGCCGTGGTCTGAACATGTGTCCCCCTAAAATTCTTATGTCGCCAGGAAGTGATTAGTGACCCCCTGGGGGGATGAGCACCCTTAAAGCTTGTTTGCCTCACCACAATGAGAAGGTGCCACCTCTGAGCCAGAAGCAGACCCTCAGCAGTCACCAAGTCCTCCAGCACCTTGGTCTTGGACTTCCCGGCCACCACCACCATGAGAGGTAAGCATCTGTTGCTAAGCCGCCCAGTCCGTGCACTGTGTCATGGAAGCCGGAACAGAGGGAAGCAAAGAGCCACCTTCAGTCAGGCCTCATCCCAGTCTGGCTCCCCCACTGTGCGACATTCAGTCTCACTCTTGGTCACACCCCCACATGTGCACGCACTCACACACACGGAGGCACCAGGCTCACATCCAGATGCGTGCACACAGAGACGGAGACGGACACACGGACACAGGTGCTCATGCGTGTGTGCACAAGGGACACACGTGAGCAGGAATCATGGTTCTGAAGAGGAAAGCAGGGTGGGAAGAGCCCCCAAGGCCTCCCTGCGTGCCCTCGGACCAGCGCCAGCCTCTGCCTTTGATTTTCACCTTTTAATTTTCACATCAAAGCAGTTTTACCGCAGGTGCCCTGGACTCAGGCTGTCCTCGCAGCCCTGATTCCAAATGCTCCTTCCCACTGGGCCCTCACTGCCAACGGCATTTCACTTCTCATTCAATTCCACGTGGGAGCATCGGGAGGCAGAGGGGCGGGAGGGAGGCACCTCTCACCTCCGCGGCCAACCAACGCTTGTTCACTTCTGCATAAATGCTGCCTGAGGAGCCGGGTTCCGGTTTCTGGTTACACGTGGTGGAGAAAACCTCCTTCCCCGCCTAGGCCGCTGGCTCTTGTGGCGATCCTGAGAGGCTGGATACTGCAGGGCTCTGCGAACTCTAAAGTCCCCTGCGCACAGAGGAGCTCTGCTCTCTCCCTCTCCCCTTCCGAACACCTCACTGAAATGACTCCGAGGGATTGCAGCCTGACAGAAACCCACAGGACAAGACAACAGGAGGAGGTGACCCAAACAACATTTTCAGTGCTGAGCAAAAGATGGAAGCATACTAACTCAGGAACCAGAGAGGCTGAAAGGTGGGCGGACTTGAGGGAAGCCCGGGAAGAGACGGGCTCCCAGGACAGAGGCCCAGCAAACCTCAAGGCAGCTAAGAAGAGAAGGATGGACTGAAATTCTGCTCAGGAAGCAGGTCCACCTCCAGAGGCCACCCCAACTCCCCAGCAGAAGGGAGAAGAGAAATGGGTCTGTGGGACTTCAAAACCCAGAGCCACAGCAGGCCTGACTGGGCAAAGGTGCTGGTGGAAGCAGAGTATTAAGCAATCGCTCCACGCCTCCCACTCTGCTCAGCTTCCTAGCGGCCTTCCAGCTCCTACCACCATGCACAGCGTCGGGGAGGCCTCTGCAGAATCAGCGCAGACTCAGGGACACTGCCCCAGTCAGCCGCCAAGCCCATGGAGCTTCCAGGCAGCCCAGGCAGCCATAAGAAAGATGGAGACACACACATACGAAAGCAAAAAACAAAAAAACAGGGTCCAGTCACACAGTGGCACGCCTACAATCCCAGGGATGGGGAGGTTGAGGCAGGAGGATCGCAAGTTGAAGGCCAGCCTCAGCAACTTAGAGACACTCTGTCAAAATAAAAAATAAAAATAAAAGGGCTGGGGATGAAACTCAGCAATAAAGCAACCCTAGGTTCCATCCCCAGTACCAGGAAAAAGGGGGTTGGGAAAAGAGAAGGCTCAGATTAAACAGAAGCAACACAAGGAACAGCAGGATATCTAAAATCCTAAAATTATCCATAGAGAATTAAAAGAAGAGACTGCATTCATGAAAGAAAAAAAAAGAATAGGCTTCTATTAAAAACAATTCAGGGAACAAATATATATAAAAAAATACAGCTCTGGGAATTAAATACAAGGAGTTGGTGGATAATATTGAGGGAACCCGCTACAAAATAGATCACAAATAAAAATGGAAAACATGAGAAGGAAATGATTGGAAATTCAGAACATCAGCCCAGGAGACCCAACATCTGACTAATGGGGATCCAGACAGAGGGAAGTGGAGGACTCGGATATCACCAGAGACTTCAGGAAATGTGGCAGCCAGGAGGAGACGTGTCTCCAGCCCAGTGGGCCCCTGGTCTTCACTGGGAAACTTCAGAACACCCAGGATAAAGAAAAGGTAAGAAAGCCACCAGTGAGGAAAGAGGAAAATAAAATCTGCTCCTAAACAAACAACCACTGAGAGCCAGGTACCAGCCAAAAAACCGAACCTGGATGGCATTAAACTTCTCAGAAGCTGTCTCAGAAATTTTGTCTCCCAGACTCCAACAAAATAAGGTCATATCCTCAGAAAAAGGCGGAGCTGTGGAATCCTGGAAACATGATGTCCAGTTAGGAGAGGAACATGGAGGATTGCTGGGGTGGTGGGGAAGGAACCCCAGGTTTGCCACTCTGCCAGGGTATAGGAGAGAAGGACGGGGGTCTGTCCACCAGGGATGCTGCTGAGGACAGAATGAAGCCAAAGGCCCCTCTGCCACCTGCTCTGCAGGTGAGCGGGTATCCAAGTCAGAGAAAGGGCTCCAGAGTGCCACCCAGCCCCCAGGCTAAACCCCTTACCGGCCACCCCTTAACCAAAGCAGTCTGCAGCTAGCCTCCTTCTCAGCTGGTTGCTATGGAAATGATTATACATCTAAACAGGACAAATACCTTGGACACTCTTTTCTTTCCAAAACTGGGCAAGGAAAGCTACTCAGGTTTCACTTACTTGGAGAAGATGTGGACGACATTATATCAGGGTTCAGAGATGTTTTCTTATTTATTCAGTATCATCTGCATCAGAGTGAGGTTACCCAGTGGAGGTGGGAGCAGCCTGCACTCGAGGGTTAGGTGTGAAACTTCACTTCCGATGAAGAGAGAGAGGTCTGGGCTTTAGGATGTTAGCAGGTTTTTTGTGGTTTGTTTTGCTTTTTGCTTTTTTTTTTTTTTTTTTTTTTTCTTAAGGGATAAAAGAATTTCAACCATGAAATTTTGAAAAGTCCTCACCATGGAGAGCAGGTGGAAAATGAGAGATGATGGCATGCAAGGCTTTCGCTGCACAGAGGGATGCACAAGGTCACACAGCAAGTTTAGCAGGAGAACCTGGACTAGAACCAGGTCTCTTCACTCTCCTGGCCAAGTGCTTCCAGAAACTTCTCCATGCTTACCTCCCTCTCATTCAAGAACTCTGCACAAATAGAATCAAGCTCCTGTTTGATGCCCTGCACTGGGAGTACTTAGGTCAAAAGAACAACCTAGAAATGAGAAAGTGCATAAGCAGAGTGACAGGTGGAATAAGGGCTGTGTGGCCTAATGCAGGTTCCCACAGGTGGAGGCAGAGGGCGGGCCAGGTCTGCTCAGAGGGCCAGAGGAGGCTCCCAGGGCCTCAAGGGTGGGGAAGCATTATTCAGATGAGGGTAAGGCTGTGCAGAGGCAGGACCCGGCCTCCCTTCCCTTGCGGAGGTATGAGGTAAGAGCCGAGGTAAGGCTGTGAAGGCCGCTCTGGGGTTGGCCTTCCCCTCTTGCAGAGCCGCAGCTGGGGAAGGATGAGCTAGCTGATGAGACCCTGAAGGAAGTCTTCTGGGGACCCCTGGATGGGCAACCCTGAGCCCACACTGAGCGAGGGAGGGAAGGGGGAGTGAGGGGAGAAGCTTCTCCCAGGCCTGGGGAGAATCAGGACTCCTCCCCGCCTCAGGCGTCGGCTCCCCCTCCCTCTCTTAATTCCCCAACCTCCAGGCCACACCCAGACCACCAGTCCCGGCAAGGTGATTATAAAGAAGTTAAACCGAATTACACATGCAGCGTTTATTTTGTGTGTGTGTGTGTGTGTGTGTGTGTGTTTCTTTCTGCTGCTGCTGCCAATTATGGTGCAATTAGACTGCCTTCATTAGCAAATGAGATTAGAATTAACATTGTTAATTACTTGTTCTGTTAAATGGGGAAGCCAGTGTGGTGGGGAGGGTACCGGGTGGGCGGGGGAGGAAGAGAGCAATCAGGAATGGCAGAGACCCCAAGGTCTCCTGGGCCCATGGGAACCAGAGGTAGCATGGATTGACTTCATGTCAAGACAGGTGGGTGACACAGGCTGGAATCTGCCCTGTGGGAGCAGGGGGCTGTGTTCCCCTCCCCATACTGGGGATGTTGTACCACTGAGCTACACCTCCGGCCTTTTTTTTTTTTTTTTTTTTTTTTTTTTTTTTGATGCAGAGTCTGGCTAAATTGCCCAGTTGGCCTCAAGCTCGTAATCCTCCTGCCTCAGCCTACCAGGTGTCTGGGATTAGAGCCACACACCACAGCACCTGCTCATGAACAACACTCACTACCTTTCATTGAGGATTCAGGGAAGCACTTGGCAAGCATTAGTCACTTCACACCATGCAAAGTAGGCCTTATCATCCCCACTTTATAAAGGAGAAAACGGGTACTCAGAGACGTTAATAGACTTTCCCAAAGTCGCACAGCAAGGGCAAAGGGCAGAATCAGGCACCTCTCCTCTCCCAAGGACGAGGACCTTTGTTTCTCAGGGTAAAGGGGACCATGCGTACATTATGCTTTATGTAGTTGTAATGTACAAAGCTGCCCCTCCTGACCTTTCTGGTGCAGACATTTTGCCCGCCTACCCACCACTTGTCAGTCTGTGAACATCCTGGCTAGCTATTGGTTCCTCAGTCAGCTTGCAAGTATCCTTCTCCGATATTGGTCCCCTCTTAGTCCAGCGGAATTCAAGGCTTTACTGTACCTACCCTGCCATCTTTCCTCATCTTTCTCTCTCCTACTCACTTTCTCTATCCTCCTCGCTTTCATACTTTCTTGCGCGCGCCCTTTCTCACTCTCTCTCTTTTCCTCTCATTTTCTCTCTTACCCTGCAGGGAGACATTCTGTTTGCTTAATAAACTCCCTTATGTGATTTCCCGTGTCCAGCGTGGTTTCCGTGGGATCCCTTACAGTAGTAGTTTTAAATCAATTCATTTGGGGCTCAAATTTGCCCCACGAGGAAAACAGAAATTATTAGCCTCATTTTTCAAATGAGGAAGTTGAGACCCAGAACTCAGCAAGGGGCAGGCACACCGTGGCCTAGGGGCTGAATGTGCTGCCACCGGTTTTTGTGAATTAGGTTTTATGGGAACACAGAAGTGCCATTTGTACTTGTGATATGAATAAATAATATTTGCTTGCTAAGTGTGTTTTAGCTTGCTCTCCACTAAAGAACTTTAGCTTATAAACTATAAACTAGAGCAACAGTGTTGGTAGTCTCGGCAGTGACCACGTGGCCCATGATATTAATTACCAGCCAAGGAAACAGGATTAGTACATGTGGCTTAGAAAACTCAGGATCCATTGGGGGCAGACAGGCTCCCAGGCCCCTCGCTCAGGGCCGCCAGCGTCTGAGCTCTGACAGCCAGAAGGAGCTGGGGGGGCACAGGAATAGAGCTGTAGGGTCCCTGTTCCCGGGGGTTCCAAGGAGAGTCCTGACCCCGAGGTCTGGGAAGCTGAAGAGGCCCACATCCTCATCTCCCTGCTATGCCCGGCCGCTTCTGCCTGCAGGTGGTGTCAGTGGGCTCATCCGCCAGTCACGGGGCCTCCAGTGGACCCACAGCATGGGCACAAATCCCCCTACGAGGCCCTTGAGCCTGGGCCTTCTCTCTGCTGCCCACACTCTGCCTGGCCCAGAAAGGCACTGGTTTTCCTGAGCACTTTCCTGCATCCGTGGTCCTCTACCTCTGGCTCTCGTGCCACGGTGGCCAATGAACCCATAAGCCTCGAGCTGCCCACCCTGGAGTGGAGGCCTGAGTCGCCCCAGGGAGTGGGCTGGACCCACCCCACCCTTTCTGGGAGGTGCTCGGCCCCGCCCACTTGTACTGGTGGCAGGACTGGGGTGGCAGCACTGATGGCCTCGGCCAGGTGGTCAAGGAACATCCTGGGGCACATGGCAGCGCCCCTCCGTCCCTGCCCGGATGAGCAGCTGGCCCCCTCGGCCTCCAGGCTCCCGCCCCCTCCCCCTCGTACTCATGGAGACTCACACGCCGCTTCTCTCAGCCCCTGAGCATCCGGGTTCCTACACCTTGCCAGGGTTTCCTTCCTGCCATCTGCAGGATTTGTGGGGTGGAGAGGGAACCCAGGCATTCAAAGAAGGTTCAGGGAGAGGCGTCAGGCGAGGGGGTCCCAGCTGGGTGCACTTGTCTGCAGAGGTACAGGGCAGACTCCATACAGCCTGGCTTGAGGAACAGAGTCTGGGGGCAGGAGGGGGACAGCTGTGCATGGGGTTACAGGCTCGCAAGCACTCACACGCAGGTACACGTGCACACACGCACACACACTTTCCCCGCTGCCTGCACCAGCAAACAGATCCTCCTCCAGCAGTTCCTCCAGCTTTAGGTCCAGAGGACCCCTCTTCCTTTCCCTGGGCTACCCCAACCCCGTCACTACTGGAGACGCTGATGGTTCTGAAAGTCCTCAGCTTCTCCAGGTGCTTCCTGGGGGTCCCTTGCCCTCCTTGCTCTGAGCCACGAGGACTTGGATTGTGGAGGAGGCTCCTGAGATCCGTGCCCCTCCCTTCCTGTCAACCCTCGACCCCATGAGTCGCGGTTCCTCAGCTTCCCATAAGATGCCATGGAATCCACCCTGCACTGGGTGCCTGGCAGGTGGGGACCCCAGGGGGAACGGCCAGCCCCAGGGATTGCATGGAAACATCACAGACCCCTAAGAACAGGAAACGCACAGGTTCAAAGGACTCCCCCCTGTTATGGGGCACAACTTAAAAACAGACCGATCACCACTGAGAAATCCAAATTTGAGAGTCTTTTTTAAGCCGGCTGCCTGACTGTCGCACATAATGCCCCAAAAAATGGCTATTGGGAGAACAGCCCCGACCACAGGGTTGTGGGGTTCTTATACCAAAAATCACATCAATCATAAGTGTCTGTTGCTATGATTCGAAATTACAAACTAACATCATGAGATCATCGACAGAGGGGGAAGTGGGTCAAAATGACTCTTACCTAGGTACAAACTAAAGAATGGTTGCTAACATCCACACAATTACGGTTTAAATCGTACATTGGTTAAGAGCAATAGAGGTCAAAAGAGAGCAATTTTTAGTACATAGGAGTTGCCATTGTATATTAATAAACATGTCACGCTAAGTAACTGATGATGGGTACAGAGGCGGGGTGTTCCCATGGGAGAAACTTATTTCCTATATAACTTGGAGTCTCAGAGCAAAATGGAGTCTGTTCAGTCATTTCCCTTAGAGTCTGGCCTATAGCATTCTCACAGAGCCAGATCTGTCAGCCCATCACACCCCCAAGTTCAGATGTGGAGCTCCCCTAGGACAGGTTTATATCCTGGGGCCTCCAGGGCCGGGGTTGGACTGTGCTGCAGGAAGAGGGGCACTGGAAAGTGACCCCAGCTTCTCCTTCTTCCCTGGGGGTGGCTGCCTTCAGGCTCAGCTTCCCGAGGGCCTCATGGCTCCCTGCAACCCACCTCTGAACTGCAACGCCCCGTGAGCCCCAAGGACCCCAGCAGCCAGGCAACCGTATCACAGCCAGCTCCCAACAGCTGGCACGCAGGCAGACTGCGGGGAGCGTGCATTCTCCCCTGCCAAAGGTCAGCGACCCAGGAAGGGAGGTCCACAAACCCACTTCGTATCCAGCACAGGGCCTGGGCCCCAGGCGCACGATGACGGGAGGGGAGGGGTCCAGACCCTCCCACTCTCTCTGCCCCTGGTCTTTGAAGTTGCCCTTGGTCAAGTAGAGCTTTCTCCCAGTGCCACGTGAGGCTTGGAGGCCCCAAGCTCCAAGCCCTGGTGCAGAACACAGGCACCCTGAAGATGTTCTGCCTGGCCCAGCAGAGAGGTGGAAGGACACGGGAGAAGGGGGACAGGAACTCGGAGGTCAGCCGGCACGTGCCACCTGTATCAGGTGAGGGAGGCAAGGGCTGAATGGTCGGGGCCAGCCTGTTTCTTTGTCTACTAGATGGAAAGGACGAGTGTTGGAAGGCTGAGATGAAGGGGTTGGGGGGCTATCACTGAAGTCAAGCAGGGACAGGGACAGCTGCGTTCATGGAAAAGACAGCTCTAGGTCCCCATGGGGAGAAATAGGGGAGCCCAGCAAGTGATTGGGGCCAAATGCCACAAGGCCGGGTCAAGGATTCTGGGCTTATCTGATGGGAACTAGGGGCCCTTGAATTTTCTGAGCAAAGTTTCTGAGCAAGGGCATCTAGGCAGAGGCATTAAGGGAACACTGGAAACAGGCAAAAAATAAAAATAAAACCCAACAGCAAACGGAGAAAGAAATAAAACAAAATAAGCAAAGAGAAAACAATTTATTCTCTGTCATCTTGATGAGGAAAATATTCCAGCCCCAGGCAATGAACTTCAATGACTAGAGACTTTCCAAGGCGTGAGCAGCAGCCGGGGCCACATGAGGTGGTGTCTCCCGACCACGGAGGAACCCTCTCCCACAGGTTGCCTGGATGTAAACTGTCAGCTTCAGGCCACATCCCATCCACCTGACATTCCTGGTAATAATGAAGCCTAATTAGCATTGCTTTTAAGCATCCATTACATTAATTTAACGCGAAAATCTAATGGAGCTTTATTGAAATTTTTTTTTCGGTGAAATTAACCCTGCGGGTTTCTTACACATGTTTTCATTAGGGTCTGTGAGCAGGAGAGAGAGTCAGAGAATTAGAATTAGCCCCAGTGGCTGTCCTTCTGATCCAGGTCCCCAGTCTCAAGCCCTCGAAGACGTAGGTGCTGTGTTTTGCAAGGCTTTGCCCTGCACCAACATCAGACCCTTTCAAGGTGGTACATCCGAATCACGGGTGTTCGGGGGGCCTCTCTGGCTCAAAGGCACCCCGCTCCATCCCAAGGCTGCAATTCCAGGAGCCTGAAGAATTTCTGCAAGGATCTCCAGACAGAGAGGCAGTCGCCAATGGGGGTTTGCACCCAGCCCATCCCCTACCTCCCTTCCGCTGGCTGTCTTCCAGTTAGGAAAGACCACGTAACTCAGTTCTGACTAAAACAGAGACGCCTCTGGGGATGGCATCCTGCCCTCAATAAAAAAGGCTACACTAGAGAAATGTCTTCTGCCCCTTCCTTCTTCCCTCTTCTTCCTGCCTGGAACATGGATGTGAGGGATGGAGCAGCAGCAGCCATCTCCTGCCAGGGTAAGAGCTCCAAACTAAGGTGGCAGAATGGAAACAGGAAGAAGCTGGGCCACCGAGGCAAGGTGGAGCTGCTGTGGTTCCAGCGCTCACGGTTGACACCTGGGCTCCGTGTTGCTCCTTCTACCACTCTTTATACCTGGATTCTGGCTGTAGATTGTAGGAGTGGGCAGCTCCCTGCCCTTGCCCATGCATCCATTTCCTCCCCGGTAAAACAGATGAGCAGAATGAACCGTGTTTTTCAGACACTTCTTTGAAATACTGAGCCCCCGTCCCTGCAATGACACGGTGTTACACGTGGGATCACTGCAACCCAACCAGGGCTCAGACTGTGTCGGAAATGCTGCCCGCGGGGCTTGGGCTCCCCCAACACCAGCGAAGCCCAGACTCCTCGGGGAACCCCGGGCTCCAACAAAGGGCAGACTGTGAGGCCATCAGCTAGAGACCTCTGAGGATCTTGTCTGCTTCCACAGCTTGGGGTTCTACCTGGACGCAGGTGGTAGGAGACAGTGCGATGGGAGGAGGACACCAGAGGGGCATGTCGGAACATTTTGACAGTCAAAGAAAGCGCAAATTACATGCACGCAGCATCTCTCTGAAGAGAATATAACTCACCAAAGACGCCTCTCCTGGAGAACGTCTCTCATCTCTGCCACCTGGCTTCAGAGGAGCTCCAGGCCTTATCTTTCCATTGCCCTCACAAACACCGGTCCTCAAGGTGGGAAGGAGGTCATCCTAGAACCTCACAACCACCTACTCCAAACCTCTCCCGCTGATTTTTTTCGGGTGGAGAAATTAAGACCCAGAGAGGTTAAGCAACCTGTTCAAGATCACACAGCAAGTTGATGAACCTCTGGGTAGAACTCCAGGTCTCCTGTCCATGACTCTATCAAATGTGACAGGGAGTGGGGAAAGTACTTTGAATCCTAAGGAGCCACCTGAAGGAGGCAAGAAGAGCATGACAAGATACTGTCACTGGGCCTTTGTCTTTGTCAAAAGACAAAGCCCTTTTGTGGGCCAAGCAGCCAAGACGGGAAATAAGAATGTTGGGCTCTTGCTCCCCAATTAGTGTCAGTCTTTCTCTTTAACCTGCTCCCTGCAGGTGGCAAGTCTGGCTGCCTTGGGGGCCCCCTCCTCACCAGATCCCTGGGGGTTTTGCCAAAGCCAAGAACTGCAGGCTTGGAGCCTGCCTGCCACCTCTGCCTGCCTAGAGGTACCAGAGAGGTACCGAGACTGGGGTCAACTGTCCAGCTTCCAAAGCCATCTCAGCTCATCCTGGCTGTGTGGGCTCAGCCAGGACCTCCCCACTCTGGTCTTCTGGCTCCTTGACTATAAAAGGAGACAAATTCTACCACGCCAGGAACAGTCAGCCACACGCAGGCAGAGCTTGTGCCTGGCCCTCAACGCACAGGGCTCCCTGCCCTCTCCCCTGCCATCTGATGACCAGGGCAGACCTTGCCCTTGTGGGGAGGGCGGTTCTAGCCTGACAGGGAGCAAAACTGTACCTCCAAGTGAACGCTTCAGGAGCCGTGCACGCTGGGGTCCTGGAGAGGTATTCCCAATGCCAACAGATTTCTGTTTTTGTTTTTGGTGGTGCTGAGGATTGAACCAGGGCCTTGTATGCAAGGCAATCACTCTACCAACTGAGCTACCTCCCCAGCCCACGATTTCCGTTTTAAATGGGGTTAAGGTTCACTCGAGCGAAGATCAACACAGGTCTACCTTTCTGAGCCCAGCTTGGAGGACAATCTCCGGAGAGGAACCGGCCACAAATAAAGACTTAGAGGTGACTGAGTCAACCTGGCCGTACTCGGTGGCCAGCTCCAGCCACCTCCATCTGGCAGTGTGGGAAGTGATGGCCAGAAGGGCACCCAGGGAGGCCACCTGTAAGCTGGCCAAGGAGAAAGCACTGGCCAGAGGACCAGGGCCTCCTCCTGCTGTGAGCCGGGGGACGTGGGCAGCCAGGCAGGAGCGGCTGGGGGCAGCTCCGGGCCCTCCTGGCCCTCCCTGCCTGGGCCCATTTCTGTGTCCGCCACCCTGCCAGCACCTGGCGGCCCCAGGGCCATAGTGTCGGGATCACTGTGCACTCGCCCTCTGATCATTGCTCGCCCGTTCTTTTCCCTGAGCTCACGAGTCTCAGAGCGCTCTGATTCTTGCGCTTCCTCTGCACACGTAGCACACGCACATGCACACACTCGCTGCCAGAGCAAGTGGCATCCGGCCAGTCCACACTCACGTGTCCCCTCCCCGCCATTCTCTCCACGTCTCCCTGGCTCCCGACCCATCCAGAAACACCCACCGGTCGGGCAGCTCCTGAGCACGTCCAGCTGAGCCGACAAAAGCCCTGCATGGGGGTCGGGAGACCTGGTCCTCATAGGCCCTGCATTTCTGTCACCAGATTGCTGTGTGATCTTGGGCTCTGGTATGGTTCGGATGTGAGGTGTCCCCCAAAAGCTCTCATGTGGGACATTGCAGGAGGTTCCGAGGAGAAATGATTGGGTTGTAAGAGTCTACACCCAACCAGGGGATTGATCCCTGATGGGATTAACTGAAGCGGTGGGTGTGGCTGGAGGGGGTGGGGACTGTGGCCTCCTTTGGGGGTATACATTTAGTATCTGGAGGCTGGAGTCGCCCTCTGCTTCCTGATGACGCCAGCTGCTTTCCTCCGCCACCCTCTCCCACCATGATGTCCAGCCTCACCTCAAGCCCCAAGGAATGGAGCCGGCCTTGTACGGGTTGAGACCTCTGAATAAACCTTTCCTCCTCCTCGATTGTGCTGGTCATGTGACTCAGTCCCAGCAGCGAAAGAGCTGATTAAACAGGCTCTCACTGTCTCTTTCTGAGCCTTATCTGCCAAACGTAGGGGTCCCACCACACAGCCCAAGGAATCCTTGGCTCTGACACCCCGAGCCCCTCACCCCTCACCCAAGGAAACAGAAGAGCTGGCCTGGACAGCCCTGGTCAGCGTGGGGAAACAAGCAGGTGTCCCCAGGGCCGCGTCCTGCTCGGGCCATCCAGGGGGAAAGGTGGGCATAGGAGGGGAAGCCCCGCACCAGGCCGGGTGGAACCTGAGGGCCCAGAGCGAGCTGAGAGGAAAGAAGGCGCTTATTTGGTGGTCATGCAAATGGTTGCTGCAAAGAGCTCTGGGAAACCTGATTGCCCGGCCATGTGGAGAAGCAGGATTAAGCGTGAGACGTGGACAGCCATGTTCTGCCTTCTCGGGACCACCCCCTCGGAGGCTGGGCAGCAGAGCGTGTTCCTCCCCCTCCAACGGGGCAGAGCACGGGAGGATGCCATGCCTGGGGACCCGGGAATCCCTGCCCTGTTGGGCGGGAGGCCACCTGGGCTTGGTGTCCTGCTGCAGCGCCGTTCTGCTTGCTCTTCCCCGGGGGGAGGGCTGTGGCTTCCAGCTCCACTGGTGGCCCCCAGTGACCAGCCTCCTGCAGTTCATGCCCCTGCGTGGTTCTCCCCCAAGACGTGGCACCCAGGGGACACTGCATGCATGTGACTTTGGGGCTAGGTTGCTGAGGACTCTGCTGCCTCCCTTTGTTCTGTCCTGTGCACTCTGGGGAAAGCAGACACCATCTTGTGGGGACACACAAGCAGCCCTCTGTGCCGTCCCCACAGCAGAGACCTGAGGCTCCTTGCCCCCCCGGGGGGGGGGGCACCACAGTGCCAGGCACGCAGGTGAGGCATCTTGGAAAGCGGCGTCCTGGGGCAGATTCGCAGCCCTCGTCACACCTTCAGATGCCCGGGCAGCACCCGCTTCCCAAGAAACTCCCAGCCAGAGGCTCCTGCTAGGCTGCCCGATGCTGCACCTGAAGAAGTCTCGAGAGACAGTGACTCTTCTTATTCTAACCACTGAGCCTGGGGGAGCTTGTCAAACACAGTAGGTAAGGGACACAGGCAGTGTCCCCATGACCAGTGTGGCAGGACTGCCACTGAAGACAGTCTGTCCCTCACGGTCCTGGAGGGGGGACACACCACGCCATGCAGGGCCACACTGGGCTGCAGCAGGGTCACTCAGGAGGCAGAGGGACGGAGAGGACACTGGGCAGGAGCCTTGACAATGGCCTCCACAGGAAGGAGTGAGTGGGGGGAGCAGGCGGGGACCGGCCAGGTGGTCACTTTAGTGGGTTCTGCTGGGTAGGGTGGTCTCTAGTTGTCCGGGGCTGGGGCCTGGTGAAAGGGAGGATCAGTGACCTGGAGTATAAGGGCCCCAGACAGGAATCTGTGGCCTCCGGGCTCTGGAAGGGGTGGTCCGCATACAACAGGCCTCAGGGATTGGCAGCCCTGAGAGGGCGGTTTCCCCAGGGTCAGCAAGGCCCAGAGGTCAAAGCATGGAAATCCAGAAAGGAGAAGGCGCAATGGAGGCGGGGGCAGAGCTCCAGGCACCCTCCACCCCATAGGCAGCTTCCTGTTCTTGGGAGGCCCTGGGGAGGCTGAGGAGGAAGGCTGGGTCCTCACGGTGGCTCCAAAGAGACTGGAGTAGCCATGGACATGGAGTGACCAATGCCCATCTGCCCCTCCTCAGCCACACCCAATGGCCCTTTAGCCTGAAGACCAAGCCCAAGAGGCCTTCTGCCATCTGTCCGGGTTCTGCCTCTGAGGCCCCGTGGCCTCCACCCCTGCCATGACCCTACCATCCTCTCCCATTGGGCTCTCACCATGGCCTGAGCCTCCAGGGACACCACGTCCCTGCAGACACTGTTCCCTTGGCCTGGAATATGCTGCTCCACTTAGTCCCCTGACTGGCTCAGCGGAAGGCCTCTGGGAAGCACCCACCTGGGACCCCCGCCCGCTCCCACATCGCCTGGCGAGGGGCGCTCAGGCTCTCCCTGTGGTCACGTGGGACTCATCCTCGGGTCTCTGTCACGTGGGCCTGGCACACAACCTGTCCCCAACATAGTGCTTTGCTAGATTAACGAGTGAAGAGAGGAACAAGTGCAGCCTTGAGCCACTGGCTGGTGCTCGGAGGCGCTCAGGTTTCACCTGGATTCATGGTCACTGTCATCACCCTGCTGTCCTGAGAGGCAGGGGAGCGGGGCCTTGCAGTCCGTGCTCACGGGAGGGCCCTCCTCAGCTCGGGGACCTCACAGCGAGGCCATCCTGCATGGCCGCCCTCTCCCCCCGCCCAGGTTCCAGGACCTTCCCAGGTGAAGAGATGGCTCCTTCTGCCTTCCACCTCCAGCCTTAGAGCAAGTCCGCCAGCTCCGCCCGCCTCCAGCCTCAGCAGCGGGCTGGGCCCCTCAACCACGACCTTCTCCCCTCCCTTTCCTTTCTTCCCCTCTCTCTATTCAGCAAGCAAACTGGAGAAATGGTGAACGTTTTTCCCATTATTCAAATGGCATGGAAATTACCTACTTGGCATTCCTCTTTGACATGGAGCCTTTAATTAGCCACTGGCTGCCAGTCCCCAGTGTTTCTCTGGCTCTGCTGCCCCCCTTCCCCTCCATTAGCATCCTGACCAGGGATCCCAGGCTTCCAGGAAAGAGAGGGGAGGGCGTGGCTTCCAGAAAGAGCTCCCAGGGCTGGCGGGCAGGCTGCTGGCTCTGGTCTCTGCTCCTCTAACTGTCCAGTGCCCTTAGCTTCAGTGGGGTTGCTCACAAACGGGGGCAGAGCCGGGCTCCTGGGGGCTCTGGCCCCACCCAGCTCTCCATGTCCCCTTCACAGGAGCCCCTCCCGACACCTCACCTGGGCTCCTGTCCCCGCCATTCTGAGGGTTCAGCCCACTACTCCCCTGGCCATTGCTAAGGGAGGGGCCTGATCTGTGGGGTCAGCTTGCAGCTAGAGAATCTCTGCTCTGGCCTCTCAAACCTATGACAAAAACCCTCGCTGCCACTCACGGGGCACCAGCCTCCACAGCCCCAGACTTGCGGGGTCTCTGCTTCTCAAAGCACCCTGGGAAGCAGCTACCTGTCTTACAGGTTCAGAGAAAGCCATCTGCCCAAGGGGACTTGGCAGGCAAGTAGCAAAGCCAGGAGCTGGCCCTGCCCCAAAGGCCTTCCCCGTCACTACACCATTTCCTTCTCCACAGTGTTTAGGACGGAGGCCCCAGCCCTCCTTTTGTCTGTCCCCCTAGAACTGAAGCCCCCCAGTTGCCCACTCCCCCCTTATTCCCTGAGCAGGAGGTACGTGCATGTGCCGCTATCATTGTCAACTGCCAGCAGGGTCCACGGGGCAGAACCAGGTCACACAGCAAGGAAGGGGCTATATAAATCAGATCTGGGTCCAGTCCTAGCTTCGTAGATGAGGGTCCAGCGTTGTTCCAGTTCCCCTGGGGTCAGGGACCCTTCAGGCTCCATTGCCGTTGCTGCTCCACAGCCTCTTTCCTAGGTTCACCTCATGGCCCAAAGTGGCTGCTCCAGGGCTAGTCATTACATCCGCCTTCTACCCAGCAGAAAGGAAAAAACAGCCATTGAGGAGTCCCTGGCCCCCTTCTCTGAGGACACATCCTGGAAGCTGTGCCTACCATTTCTGCTTCTGTCCCAGTGTCCAGAGCTTGCTCATAGGGCCACACCTAGTGCAAGGGAAGCTGGGAAACAGTGTCTTTATTCTGGGTGGTCAATGCAGGACTCTTACAAAGAAAGAAGAAAATGCACAGAAGTCTCTGTCCCGGAAGCAGTTGGACCCAGCTCCCCATCTGAGCACCCACGGGGGAGTAGCAGCACTGCAGAAATGAGGATGGGGCTGCAGGCTTGGGGCGGGCCCTAGATGAGGAGAGAGGGGTCCCCGGCTGACTCCGTCCTCTTAGGAGCCCTGGCTGATATGTCTGGCAAGAACTCAGCCCCAGGCAGGGGGCCGACTGGTGACTAATCTCAGAAGAGGATTGTCTGTGTTCCCTCTGGGGAGTCAGAGGGGTTGGTCTCTGTGCAGATGAGAAGAGTCTCATCCCTCCCTCGCTTGCTCCCCACAGCCTTCTCCACGGACAGGCAGAGCCTGGGATCCACCTGAGGACTGGCAAGCCAGAGTCCTGTGCCAGCTCGGCCTCCACTGCAGAGCCAGCCTTCAGCACCCTGGTGGTTAGGGTGCCTGAGCCGTGGCTTCCTCGCCTGTGACACTGGGCCACCAAAACTGCCTGGTGACGTTAGGGTAAGTATTGGACTAACTGAGATCCCATAAGTCAAAGTCCTGGCACATCGTAGGTACTCAGTTGACCTTAATGTCCCAAGTGTCCTTAAAAAAGGAGTAGGGGCTCCTCCTCCACTGATTTTTCCTTCCTGCGGGGTACAATGTTGATGTGATGACTAGCACTGGAGCAGCCACTTGGGGCCATGAGGAAAGAGGCTGCGGAGCAGCAAAGTTCATGGATAAAGCCCAGTGAATTGAAAACAGCAGGCAGTAGCCATATCCTCCTGGCTGAAAAATTACCTGGGTTCATATAGTCACACACTGGTGGCCCACAAAGGGACATAAAAATGCCCCTCCAATACCAGCCCAGGGTTCACACGCTTCCAGAATATCTTCTCTCCTTATTTGCCCTCAGGGCGCCCCTCCCATCTTAATTCCTGCTCACCTAGGAGCCGGGCAGGCTGGGCTGGCCACAGGACTCTGTCCCCCAGCCCTCACCCTCCCCAAGGTCATGGAGCCAGCCCCAGTAGAGGTGATCAGGATTCTGTCCCTGCACCTCCCGTGCTACTCCGGGCCCCAGGTTCTCTGGGTTAAGAGAGAGTTGGGAAGAGTGGGAGAGAGGCCACTCCAGATGCGTTGACCCAGCGTGACAGAGACTGAGGCTTTGAAGCTCTGAGACATTCCGCGCCCTCTGGGGAAGCTCCCAGGAGAGAGGGCTCTGTTCTCTGGGATCACTGCCACTGGCCAGGCCTCAGTTCCCTCAAGGGGACATAGGAGGAGAAAGTAAGTAACCTCACTGTCCCTCCAGGCTGACCATTTACCTCTGCAGGAGGGACACCCTGTCCCCTCTGGCACCAGCACACACAACCTGCCGGTCAGCGCCCAGCCTTCCTGTTAGGAAACCCCTAGTGTCACCTCTGCTGGAGCCTCCTAGCCACGCTGCTGCGGGGTAGCCCCATGGGCTCCTCTTGTCCCCGAGACTCCCCTCCCAGCCTCGTTTCCTACCGGGGGCCGTGTGAACCTTCAACTGAGCCCCCTTTCTGTTAAGTGACCCAGAATTGGTTTCCACCGCTGGCAGACCAATGCCCTGACCTTTCCCACACCCCGAGCAAGTCAGTTCCGTGCTCCGAACACGGTTCTTCAATACGGATCTCTCAACCTGAGCTCGTCCCTCAGTGCTGTCCTGCCCCTGCCCCTCTATCCTTATTGGTCACCAGAGCCTCCCTTTCTTTTTTCTTTTTTTAGTACTGGGGATTGAACTCAGGGGCATTCGATCACTGAGCCACATCCCCAGACCTATTTTGGGCTTAGTGCCCACTTTTGCTGAGGCTGGCCTTGAACTCTCGATACTCCTGCCTCAGCCTCCCAGCCGCTGGGATTACAGGCGTGCGCCACCATGCCCAGCCGTCTTTCCTTTTTGAGAGGAAAAGAAGGTGTTGCAAAGCCAGGATGCACAGAACTACTCAGAGGTCCGAGCCTCAGGGAGCCCTCCCCCTCCCACATGGCCACCAACCAAACCTTTGCTGCAGGTGGGATCCAGTTTACCACAGCCCTTCTGAGTGGGCGCAGGCACTGTGCTAGGCACAGGGGACACACGAGAGCAGAGACGAGCCTTCCATGCAGCGGCTCACAGTTTAGTCTGCCAAGAGAGATGAAAATTCAAGTTGCCTGGCAATAAGCGTCTCCATGTTTTATGAGAATTTGCATCATGTGGATTTGACACTGTGATATAAAGATATTAATAAAGTCTCACTTTATATGCAAAATTTGAAATAATATGATTCCCTAACATTTTTTTTAAGCATGAAGAATGCTGAAGCCGTCAACCCGGTGAATTGCAAGCTGTGTCTGCACGCCCCCCGCACAGACACCACTTCCACAGATAAACAGAAACACCTACTGAAGTTTGTCAGGATCTGTCCTAAATCATGCAGCTTTCTGAATTATACAAGACCTTCCGGAGTGTGCATCTCACACCCGAGCCGACGGGTCTGGCGTGCACAGTGCGGGCTCCAGTATCGGAGCCTGGGATTGTCTTCCTGGATCCACCACTGGAGGACCTTGGGCCCAGCAGGGAGCCCTCCCTGCCTCAGTTTCCATGCACAGCGTCACCTCCGGGGAGCTCGTGAAGATTAAGCAGGTCTTCTGGGCAGTGAGCTCAGAATGGTGCCTGCAGTCAGCAGGGCAAGTGGATGCTGGCAGCACCTCTCTGAGCTGACGGCAGAAAGCGGTCACTGGCATGCAGCACACACACTGTGGATGGCACCCACCTGCCACCCAGAACGGAGGCAGGTGTCGCATTGGTTTGTTCGTCCCCAGCCCCTGGGGTGTAGGCAGCCCCACCTCCTGCACACAGGCAGGTCCTTCTCCAGGGATAACACTGCCCTTTCTTGCAGAAGGCTCATGACCCCAACCCAACCCCTGCCCTGGCAGTCCGAATGTTTCAGAGACTGTTCGCTGACATTCCAGATTCATAAGGCTAATCCCGCACACTCACGGGGCCACAGCCTCATCCGGAGGAGAATGCAGAGAGGGTGGCTGGGTGTCCCAGCACCGCATCGTCCCACAAGCCTGCCTCTCCATCTCCCTTCACTGCTCTCTAGGCCAGCCTCCCGGGACAGATGCCATGCTGGGGCTCACCCTGGGAAAGCACTAGAGACCACCTCGCCCAGACCGGGGGGGCCAGAGAGGCTCTCCCTGAGGGACAGGGAGGCACCACACTTCCTCCATCCCAAAAGATGGCAAGGAGCCAGGTGTTGGGGCAGCTCGCACAGAGGTGTGAATGTGGCACATCCCGGGAATTGCCAGCAGCTCTGGACAACGTAGGACGGGGCCAGCCAGGGCCTAATTCATTGGCTTGCAGGTGGAATGGTTCCTGGGGCCAGCGAGCAAGGTCCGGGAGCCCCTCCAGCAGGGTCTCCACCTTCTTTACACTGTGGCCGCCTTCGGCATTCTGTGGACTCCTACGGGATCCCTCTCAGAACCAGGCCTTTAAAGCTTCAGATACACAGGATGGCAAGGGGATTGACTTATCAAAGTATCTCCAGAAGAGGTTTAAACAGATGCATGTTACAGTGATAAATGTGCCTATTATGAATGTAGAAGGTGACGAGATCGAGTGGCAGGAAGTAGTGATGAGCGAATATCGTTCATAAGGCATGACAACATCTGTACTATGATAGGAAAATGCCCGTGACTTCTTCCAGACAAATCCCAGTCCTGCTACTTCTGCTGGTCCTGTGCTTCCCCGCACACTAAGGAAATACTCCAAACCAATGAAAGGTCAGTGGAGATGAAGATATGACTTTTCCGAGCCAAGTTCCTGGATCCCCTCCCTGAATTCTTTCCACACCCCCCTGGGGTCTTCAGGATGCCAGGAGAGACATCCCTACCTCACGCCAAGACCCAGCTCTGTTCCCATAACTCAGTGGTGAGGAGCATGGCAGCCAGACGGCCGGCTCTGTCACTTCAGCAGGACACGGGCTCACTCAGCCTCAGTGTCCTCGAAATTGTGAGACTCTGGTGAGTGTCACCAAAAGCAGTTAGGCGTGTGCCTGGCCCATCAGAGCTTGCTTCAGAAGGACAATCTGCTTTCGTTCTTATTCTCAGCCCCAAAGACAAGGGAAGAGAAAGCCACAGACACAGGGCATTGTTTACGAACTAGAGTCATGTTAACAAGCACACGGAGCACAATTAGCAGAGTTATTTCAATTCTGAGGTTTGCGAGACGATAAAAGCTTCACATTCCTCCTTCGCTGATTTCTCTGCTAATTTCAACCGCCGCCGTCCAGCGCAGCTGCCACGCACGCCTGTTGGCCGCATCTAGAGCAGTTGTTAAGGTGGCATAATGGTCGGTGGCTGACTAATGGGCCCTCGTGCCCAGGATGAAGGGAGTCAGGCGGTGAGGCCAGGCAGTCCTGGCCCTGGGACCTCGAGCTGTGTGGCCCCCTGCAAGCTCCCCGTACCCGCTGCCCCATAGGACCAGGTCAAGAAGGGGTATGAGGATAAGAATGCTGAACTGTGAGGTTCTGGGGACCCTGGCTGGGCCAGCCCTGCCTTGGACTTGCTGCGTGACCTCGAGTAGCCCCAAGTCTCTCTGGCTGCACTTGAATCATCTATAAAATGGGGCAAGGAGGAAGTAGGTCTAGCCACTCTCTAGGGCCTTCCCGCCCCACCTACCCTAGCTTGATTCTTACAGGGCAGGTTGCCCTTCAAGTTTCTGGACAACTGTCCCCCAGCCCCCTGGGCAGCCTTGTGTGCCTGAGGGTGAGGCAGGGCAGGGGCAGTTGGCAGAAATGGCTGCATTCATCAAATTGTCCATGAATAACCCCACACTTCCAACTGCCTTGGGTCAGCCAAGGCCTCAGGTCCCAATTTGACCAGTGAGCTGTGGGCAAGGTGACATGCGTCCCTTACAGGCTGCAGTGTGGAAGAGCTAGGACATGACCACACTGTGGCTCTTCACCTGTTGTGACCCAGAGGACCTTGTGGTGGGAGGTAGAATCCAGCTGAGCTGAAAGCAGCCCAGATGCCAAATTGCCACCAGGAGGACACTCTGTAGTAGTAAGAAATGACCTTTCTGTCATGAAGATGCTCTGGCTCCTGTGACTGCAGCTTAGCCTGGTATCACACCTATTATAGCTATCTTCCCACAAAGGATCCAAAAAATGGGATTTTAATTTTTTTTTTGTTTGTTCATTTGTTTTTGGTACTGAGAATACATGCAACAATAAATGTTGTTGATGATGTGGGGAAAAATGTTCACTCATATATTGCTGTTGGGATTGAAAATTGGTGCCACCAGTATGCAAAGCACTATGGAGATTCCTTAGAAAAGTTGGAATGGAACCACCATTTGACCCAGTTATCCTACTTTTTGGTTTATACCCAAAGGACTTAAAATCAGCATACTATAGTGACATAGTCACGTCAATACTGATAGCAGCTCAATTTACAATAGCTAAATGATGGAACCAACCTAGGTGCCCTTCAACAGATAAATGGATAAAGAAACTGTGCTATATATGCACAATGGAATATTAGATTAAAGAAGAATGAAATTATGGCATTTTCCAGTAAGTGGATGGAACTGGAGAATATCATGCTAAGAAAAATAAGTCAATCTCAAAGAACCAAAGGCCCAATGTTTTGTCTGATATGTGGATGCTAATTCACAATAGGTGTGTGTGGCAGGGGGGAGGGACTAGGGAAGTATAGAAGTTCTTTTGATTAGACAGAGGAGTGAAGGAGAGGAGGAGTATGGAGGTAGGAAGGATAGTGGAATGAATGGACATTATCACCCTATGTGCATATATGATAACATGCCTGGTATGATTCTACATCATGTACAATCAGAAGAATGAGAAGTTAAACTCCATTTATATGTGATATGCCAAAATGCATTCTACTATTATTATAACTAATTAGAAAAAATAAATAAATGAATACAGATATATAAATACATAGACACATACATATACATGTATATATTATAAACTTTAAAAAAACATATGCAGAGTAATGGAGGCTGTGAGCGAGAAGAGCTACAACTGCTGGGTGGGCTCCTGGCAGGTGGCAGTTACCTGAGTGTGTTGCCTGAGATAAGTGGGGATGTTCCACAGAGTTCCTGGGGTCAGAGTGAGAATTCTGTCCCTGGGCCAGGAGGGAAGACCCACCTCCAAGTGTGGCAGCAGTTCTGGGTGTAAAAACAAAGTTAATTTCCATGATACATAAACTCCTAAGAAATTGAACAGAAGTTTAGATTTAGTGACTCTATATGCATTTGGAGAACAGCAATGAACTTTTCTTCCATTCTTCTTTCTCAACTAAGCAGGCTCTTAAGTGTACACGCCTTCCAGGAAAAAAAAAAAATGTAATTTTCAATGTTGTCAGAGCAGCACGTCAGGGAGTTGAAGAACCCCTCAGGGTGAGAGGCTGCGAGCAATGAGTGACTGCCTTCAGAGGACACAGCAATCATCGCTGTGGTCAAGATGTTTCATACAATTCTCCTTTGCTAGACATAACCTTTGGGAAGACAATTTACAAAGCTAAGCTCTTCTGCAATTGTAGAGGGTCAGAGAGACATTATCTGCTTATCTTGCTGAGTTGGGCTTTATTTTCTCTTTCCCACCTGAGACCTCTAATTCTTAGATTCAATCACTGCAATTGCACTACAAATTTTGGAAAAAAATAAATGCCAGAACCACCAAAAGTGAAAACTTTTTTAGACTATGCAAGGAAAAAGATCAGAATGGATAACATTTGTGGAATGTAGAGCATGGGGTATTTTATATCCATAGGAGGACCATAAATGCTGATTTATAACACACAGATTCTATCAGATGGAGGGTTTTTTTTTTTTTTTTAAAGCTATCTCTTAGGAGGTATACCTTGTCCATCACATTCCAGATTGTTGTAAGAATTTTTATAAATTTTAAAACTGCAATTTGTACATACACATAATATTGAATGTCAAATCATTCTGTGAACATTGGTATAAAATCAGCAATCTCCTGTGTCCCATCTCCTTCCACTTTCAGGTGTGATCACTTAGAATCTTTTTTTTTTTTTTTTTTTTATTTCCCTCTGTGCAGTTTGGGGTTTTAACTAGATAGTGTCTGTTTCAGTAAGATTTAGTTCAATTAATACTCCCTCCCCATGGTCCTCTCTCTACATCCTGCCAATGTGATGTTATCATGGTTTGGGGTTAGAAGTGATCATTTGTTATGACGGTTCACAGCTGTGTGAAGTGATACACAACCAATGAATTTCATTTCTCAGACAACTTTCTGCTTTCCTCAGGATTTATATCCTTCGGTTTCATTTTCAATGTAAGTCTAACACTAATTTATCTTCATATTCTCTGCTTCCTACAAGGAAATTTTTATTTGTTCGATACTAGAGATTGAACCCAGGGGTCTCAACCACAGAGCTACATCTCCAGTCCTTTGTTATGATGTCTTAGATTAAAAGTTTCCTACTACTTTAAAAAATAAAGACCCACTATCATTTAATGATCTGCCAAAAAAGAAATTCTAGAAAAAGAAGTCCATATGAACTACATCACAGTGATAACCATCTTGGACAGTAAGTCTTTGTCTTTCCTCTTGCTTTAGAATATTTCCCCAGAACTTCCAAAAATGTCAATATTGACAGTATATATTTAGCAATGGGAGAAAATGAAACAGACTTGCAAAGCATAAGAAGCTCTGAATTTTTTAAATACTTTTTATTTTTAAGTAAGACTTAAAAAATTTGTAAAAACAGCACAGTTCCTTTCTATCCTCCATTTTCCATAATGGGAACCTCTTACAAAACCATAGTACAAGAGTTAAGAACAGGGCTTTGACGTTGGTATAATATTAGTGAAGACCTTATTAGATTTCACCAATTTCCCCATGAATATTGTGATTTTATTCCCCTTAGACAGGCCTAGAACTGTGGAGGAAAGGCCTGCTTTCCTGTTAACATTTTTTCCCTCCATTTGGAACTCATATTATCTGAATATTATATATAAATATTTAAATGTTCTAGAAGTTTCTGAGAAGGGAAGTGCCTTGGAGCAGAAGTTTAGGTTTAGTGACTCTATATGCATTTGGAGAACAGCAATGAACTTTTCTTCCATTCTCCTTTCTCAACTAAGCAGGCCTTTAAGTGTACATGCCTTCCAAGAAAAAAAATGTAATTTTCAATTACTCCAGTTGTTTCCACGTTTGTGTGGAGTGTGAGGGGGAGTGAGAGAAGATTCTAAATTTTAACTCAAGTCTAAAAGTAAACTCCTTGGGTTAGCTCCGTCCAAAAAAAAGAGTTGGAAATGCTCAGAGCCACAGCTGATCACACAGCACACACCCCCCCACACGCATACACTGTTGGTTAATGCAATGTTTATTTTATTTTCTGCTCAAATGACTAACTAGGACATGATCCAATGAGAAGGCAGGAAGTAGGTTAAAGGGACATGTGGCCTTTTTTAGGGTCAGGTGGCTTCCCACAGGGAGAGAATCACTGTATCAGTGTTAGGAGGTCATCTGCCAGGATGATTTTCCTCCTCCAATCTGCACAGTGAGGCCGGACAACTTGTCTCACGTGCAGGTTACAGCTGAACTCTAAACAGAGAACAAAAATCAGGCACTGCACTTGAAAACACCAAGAAGTAAATGGGGGACTAAGTTGAACAACAACCCACAATGGGTTTTACTTCTGGAGACGTTTCCCCTCCCGTGTCTCCCAGCTCCCTCAGGGCAGGTGGGCAGGTCAAGTTCAGCGGGCACTGAGAGGAAGAACTCAGGGCACCAACGTCCTTTTTCTACCCAGGCAAGTGGCCAGGGGCCTTGCATGTTGAGGAGTGAGGGGTCACCCCTATTTGCTTTCTTTCTCTCTCCACAGTTAGGAAATTGTCCTGCAGCCCCAACAGTGGCAGGGGGACCTGACACTAAGAAATTGCCTCTCTCTCCAGGCAAAGGACCTGGTAGAGAGTTCAGCTACCTGAAATTTGCACCGCAGGTTTTTCCTCTTCTTTCCTCTTGCTGTTGTGCCTGGGAGCTGAACTGGTCATGTGGAGTGCACAGCAGTCAGGGGGCTGATATCCCTGGGAGCAACATGAAGAGGGGCCCTGAGAGGTGAGAATGGGGCTGGAATCCCCAAGGAAGAGCGAGTTGGAGAGGGGACTAGTTGAGTATGTTGTGAATCAACACAGTTCCCAGAACCACCCTGAGCTGCACATGCACAGATCACACACAGGGAGCAGAGCGAGGACGGGACTGTGCCATGAGCTGCCACTCAGCCCCACATCAACCCCTGAGTGGTACAGGAGCCACGGGGACATGACCACACCGCGAGGGCCTGAAATCTGCACTGAGTGAATGCAACAGAGGTAGGTCTCCTGAAGGCAAGGCACACATGTCCTTTGACCTTGACTGTGTTTTAATAGGAGCCAGAATCTCACCATACCACAAGCCACCTATCCAGGACACCAGCACAATTACACACCAAAGCACACAGAGGATGAGGGAAATCTGGCAACACTCCATCCTGACGTGACCACTAATAGGAATCATCATAGAAAGCATCCATTATAACCACTCCCACAGAGCCGGACTCTTCCAATGGGAGAAATAACTTCTCAGCACAGGAATAAAGGGCCAGAGAACCTGCAGACCAACAGTAATGACCCTGTCTGTCAAAGGACAAGAGAAAAGATTGAATAAAAATGAAAAGAACCTCAGAGATGGGTGCAGCAACAGCCAGCATCGTACCTCCTGTCCCACAGCAGCGCCGGGAGGAGCACAGGTGTTGGAAAGAGTCTCGCGAGAGAATGGCTGCGAACCCCTCCCCCTCGAGTGCTGGAAACCCAGAGCCAGGAAGCGGCAAAAGCCTCATTCTCACCTGTGCTCAGTCCTCGGAAAATCAAAGAAGAAGGAAACTCCTGACAACAGAGAAAATGACAAGTTTGATATAAGGGACATCGGTTTGAGGTTCTGTGACTTCTCACCCAAAAATACGGAGGCCAGAGGAGGTTGTAATAAGACCCTGCAGGGCTGAGATACCAGATCAACTGGGACCTCACTGAAGACCAAACAAAAACAAGTAGGAAGGTTAATGCAGATAAAAGAAAACTCAGACAGTGCACCCCTAGGCCACTGCTGCCAAAATCTGTGCTAGGAACTTCTTCAGGCTGAAGAGAAATGACACGAGAGAGAAGCATGGAACCTCAGGAGTAAAAGAAGGCCACAGAAGTGCTCAGTGTGCAAGCCATTTTAACTAAATGCCTTAATGAACGCAAAGCCTCTTTCCTCTAAGAGCCAAGTAGACAGGTCCTGATAGGCGTGCTGCCGTGTGCAGGTGCAAACACCATGAAAACTGAAGATGGACTGACAGATGGACAGAGGGTAGATACAGAGGTCAAGCAACCACAGCACATTATGATCACAGAATGCAGGTGGTGGGTTTAGGCACTCAGTGCACACATTCTCTTCTGTAAGAGAACTTGCACTGTCCAAGATTAGCAAAGGAAAGCAGAGACTAGAAACGAAGGCTGCGAGAGTCGCCAGGATTGCTCAAGTTCATAAAAAAATTCACTTTCAACACGGAGAAAGCACACACATATTTGAGAATGGAAGGAAGGGAACAGGCATTAGATTGTCCCTCTTCTCTCCACCTCTAACCTGACATTGCCTATGCAGACTAGTTCTGGCTTTGAGCACTTACTCTTTTTTGTCATTGTCATATGGGACAGTGGAATGCATGTTGTCACATCATACATCAATGGAGTATAACTACTCACTCTTCTGGTTTTACATGACGTAGAATTACACCAGTCATGTAGTCATATATGCACAGAGGGTAGTAACGTGTGATTCATTCTATGCTTCATACCTTCATACCCGGGCCCCTCGCTTCATTTGCCTCTGTCTAATCAACAGTACCCCCATTCTTCCCTATCCCACCCTTTATTGTGAATTAGCATCTGCATATCAGAGAAAATATTCTGCCTTTGGTTCTTTGAAATTGGCTTATTTCACTTAGCATAATATTCTCCAACTCCATTCATTTACCAGCAAATGCCATAATTTCATTCTTTTTTAAGGCTGAGAAAAACTCATTGTGTGTATATACTGTACTTTCTTTATCCATTCTTCTATTGAGGGGCACTAGGTTGGTTCTAAAGTTTAGCTATTGTGAATTGAGCTTCTATGAACACTGAGGTGACTGCACCACTGTAGCATGCTGATTTTAAGTCCATTGGGAATAAACTGGAAATCTGGGAATAACTGGTTCCAATAGTGGTTCCATTCCTAGTTTTCTGAGCAATCTCCATACTGCTTTCCATACTGGTTTTACTAATTTGCAGTCCCACCAGAAATATATGAGTGGCCCTTATTCTCCATATCCTTGCCAACATTTATTCATTTATTGTTGCTTACATACTTTTTTTTTTTTTTTTTTTTTTTTTTTTTGTGGTGCTGGGGATTGAACCCAGGGCCTTGTGCTTTCAAGGCAAGCACTCTACCAACTGAGCTATATCCCCAGCCCTGTTGCTTATTCTTGATCATTGCCATTCTGACTGGAGTGAGATAAAATCTCATTGTAGTTTTAAAAAAATTTCTTTAGCTGTATGTGGACACAATATCTGTATTTATAATTTTATGTGGTGCTGAGGATTGAACCCAGTGCCCCAACATGTGAGGCAAGCATTCTACCACTGAGCTACAGTTCCAGCCCCTCAGTGTAAGTTTGATTTGCATTTCCCTGTTAGAGATGTCGAACACTTTTTCATATACTTGATCAATTGTATTTCTTCAGTGAAGTGTCTGCTCAGTTTCTTAGCCCATTTATTGATTGGATTATTAGTTTTTTTTTTTAGTGTTCAGGTTTTTTAGTTCTTTATATGCCCTGAAGATAATTGAGCCCTTACTCTTGCCTCAGAGAAATTGCTTCAAGCTCACTAAGCTCCATTCCTTCTAGGACAAGCCTAATGGGGGATTCTAGGTCCTTTGTCTGACTCGGGTCATGAGAACCTATTCCCTATTCTTTTTGCCTGTGTTTCCAACACCCCCTTAAAGTGACCTTTAGATACAAAATTATCTGGTCAATCTGCCTTAACATAAATGGTTCATCCCCTTGGCCTGACTGGAGCCTGTCAGACCTAGGGCCCTCTGTGACCATGCCAAGGGTTCTTGCAGCAGGCCCTGGAGAAAAGAGATTTCATGTGACTCACGATCCCTGGCACAAAAAGGGTTCAAAAATGTTTGTGGAATGAAGGAAACAAGTGCCTGATAGTGATGTTGGAAGCGCATTATCCAGGGCTTAGTTTTACCTTTACATGTACATCCTGTAAGGGGAGGACATGCACAAATTTCTGAGGCTTAATATTTTAAAATATTGAAGATCTCCAGATTTTTCTGTGTAGCATTAAGTACAGAAAAGAGTGGGAAATGAAGAATAAGTTCTATCAATTGACATTCGAAAATATTTTAAAAATTGTTAATGGTCCCCTGAAAAATAGTAGATTCATCAACTTCAATATAGCATAAGCAAAAACTTTCATCTACAAAGAAGAGGAAATGATGAAAAGTGCTGATGAGCTGAAACACCTGACAAGGTCAGTATAGCAGGTGACTAGATTCCCTTCCAGTCTGACCTCATTGGACAGCTTAAAAAGAAAACCTTCACTAGACAAAACAAATCACTGGCTAGTTTATGCAGTTTCCTATTTGAAAACACTAGTGACCAAAGCTTTAGTTGCCTGTCAGGACCTGCAGTCCTGGGAGGGGCCATTATAGAAAGTTGTAGCCCAGTCTTAGTAAGCAAAAAAAGGGTTGTGGTTGAACTCTGATCCATGATAGCATGGGGCGGCAGGAGGCAGGGACAACTGGATAAACTAAGAGCTCACTTCATCATTATTTAAGAAGAGTGTTAGATTAATTCAAACCACAGCCCTCCAGCACTTCACAATATAAAAGGTCCTTTTATGACCCACTCTCCCTCCTCCTGGTCATTCCCTAAGAAAAATACTTAACCAGCAGATTTCTGGCCAAAATGATAGGCCAAGCTACCATGCTTGTAACGCCAGGAGCTGGGGAGGCTGAGGCAGGAGGATGACCAGTTCAAAGCCAGCCTCAGCAACTTAGGCAGGCCACTAAAAAGAAGACTGGGGATGTGGCTCTGTTTTTAAGCACCCCTGGGTTCAGTAAGCACTGTAAACAACAACAACAACAAAAAAAAAAATGAAAGAGAAAAAAGTCAAATTATCAGCCCTTCAGATGGTTCTATGATTGCAGCAATTCCCAAAGGAATCATGCATGATGCTGAGAGTTTAGCTTCCAGAAAGTCACTCCCAGTGACCACCCCAACATGCCCTCCTGCTCCAATCCTCCTGCCCTGCTTTTGATTCTTCTCAATGAAATGCCTACCTGTGCTAGCAATGCTCCTGTGAAGTGATGGCAAACACTTGGAACCAGGACAGTCCAAGTGGAAAAGGCCCTCTTAGGAGACAGTGCTTGCTTTTTCTCTCTTGTGGGTTCTTTTGGGGCTTGGGTGGCGAGGGTCCTACTTGCCGCCTGTTATGATATCCCAGGCTGCTCGCTGTTAACGCTTGATGTCACAAACAGGCGGACCAACAGCACTAGGATTTCACTACACTCAGGCAAGCAGAGGAGCTTCAGGTCTTGGCTGCCGCAGAAGAAGGTTCAAGATAAGCGCCAGCTCAGCTGTGCTGGATGACCCGGACACTGAGCCCCAGGAGCATGTTCTTGGCAATCTGACCCCAACTTTTTCACCCACTTTAAGAAGAGCACTGGTCTGTGTTTGTAAGTGGCCCATCTGGACTGTGTGTGAATCTGCTCTTTCTAGATCCCTGGACCCTGCTGCAGCCACTGGCAAGCACCACCCACCAGGGTCAGGAGGATCCACCAGCCCTGGGCAAGCTGGGCACCACAACACCTCCATCGGGTGTTCGGCACCCAGGTCTCTGCAGGTCCAGTGGATCCAGGAGAGCCTGCAGGCAATAGGAGGGCGAGAGGAGCGCCCATCTTGGATACTGGTCCCAACGAAGGTGCCCTCCCCCCTCTCTCCTTCAGTTCCAGGCTCACTGATATTTTGTCCAGTCTGGAAACTGGCCCAGCACTCCACCCGCAATGAGGAGTGGCAGCTCTTGACAGCTGAGGGCAGTGGAGCACGCGAGGCTGCTTGGTGGGTTTTGGGAAGCTTGATCGTGAAACTTCACAATTATGGCAGGTGCCCTTCCACCAGAGAAAGCCAATACCCACGACAGCTGGAAACTCCCAAGAGTGAACCCTGAGGGGATCTCCAGGTCTGTGAGGTGTCTGTGTTGGATTGAACTGGTCCAAGGCGAACAGGTCTCACATGGCAGAATCAGTAGGTCAACTATTGTCCCCAGAGCATCTAAGCAATGAAGACATACTTAAAAAATTGGAGCATCTTGACCCCAAAATTCAAAGAAAGCAGCTCAAACATGAATAAAACCAGAAGTTGTGAGCACATCAGCTGGGTTTTCCTGGCTTCCATACCCAAGAAAGAACTGTGTACCCAGGGTACCAGTCCCTCCAGCCTGCCCTGGTGAAACCTCAGCCCGACGCTGGGTGGCGCCCACGCTGTGTTCTCAGAGGCAGTTCCTTCCGTGTTCCCAGAAGACGTGCAGGAAGACACACAGGCCATGACCCCAAAGCTGCCACCACCTGCAGCTGCTGCTCAGCCAGGAAACTTGCTCCCCAGCAGTTCCCCTTCAGTCTGGCCAGGCCCATGTGGGACAGCAGACAGCTCTCTGACGGCTCTGGGGCGGGGCGTGGGCGGAGGGATTCCTGCCAAGACTAGAGCTGCTGTCAACCCCACAGCACCCGCCCTCACCACAGCGAGGCTAGACAAAAACGCTAGCTCACCTTCACTGCGACAGGGGAGGACAGAGCGTCCTGTCCCAGGCCCAGTGAGTGAGATCCTGGTGAGGCCATCCCCACTTACTCACTGGCTGCACAGCTGCAGGATCAACCCTGTGCTGGCTGGCATACCCCCTATGACCTGTCATTGCTTCCCTCTTCAGAGGCCAGGTCTGGGCTCACCCCTACCTTCCACTGCCCTGATCTCACCTGAAACCCTGCTCCACCCTTCGTGGCATCTGGTGTGCTCATATTGGGGCCCGTGCCATGACCCATCTAGTCAAGGAGAGGGTCCCTGAGAAGGCACGGGTAGCATGTTTCTGTACCAACTGTGCAGGTACCGTCAGGAAAACACTGCGGGTGTCACCCTAGTCCCCACCTGCTCAGCGCCCCAAGAGCCACCCTCTACCTGCCAGTCAGAGACTGCTCAGACGCCCCTCTCCACCTCCACTGAACTGCAGCCCACTTAGGCAGCCATCCTGTCCACCTCTGGGGAGGGGCGGGGTGCTGCACCAGCCGCAAGTGGGGGATCCCTGCCATTCCATAGCTGATGACCCTCAAACCCAACATCTACAACCCACCTTAGAGGATTGAGAAACCTCACTCGGTCAACTGGTGAACCAGAGGGAGGTGGATCCACAGCCCAAGTGCCAGGGCTCCACAGTCTCCCCAGGACCCATGCACTCACCAGGCACTCGGTCTCGATTCTCCTGGATCTGGTGTGCGCACATAGACCTTGCGCGTGCGCACGTTTCCATCCTGCCACGACCCTGCCGGGTGCCCTGTGTTGACGGTTTTCTGCACGTGCCCACGGGTTCTCTACTTGTACCTTCCAAAGCTGCATCCTGGCAACAGGTCTGACATTGCCACTTTGCCTGAAGCCGCGTTAGCAGCAGCAGAAGGATGCTTTGCTCTGGCCGCTGGAATTGCTGAATCCTGCCTTCCCTAACCACTGCCATGGGTACTTCCTAGGGCAAGCTTTATCCCTCACAACTGCCCCTGGCTCTGGGGGGCAGGGACCTGCCAGAAGCGTCCCACGTGAAACCGAGTCACAGGGCCCACTGACTTCCCTACAGTGGTTGGCCACTCTGGGCTGCCTGGCCCTCATGGGACTACTCTCAGGTCTTCCTGATGCCATCCTGCAACTGCCACATTGGCAGTTGAGAACAGTGCCCCCTAGGTGCTTGTCCCGGATCCTTCGGACCCCTTGGGTCCTTTCTGGGAGACCTGGACATGACCTCCCTCCTCCGCATGCCTGGTACCCTGAAGAAGATGCTGCTGTCAGCTGCACCTTTCACCCATCCCTGTGGCCCAGACCACCGACTCCGCAAGCACAAGCCTTGTAAGGCTCAGGAGCAGGAAGTCGCTCCTTGCTACCTTGTGGAACCATGTCCCACCCAACAGCCCTGCCCAGGGAAGACTGTGCTCAGAGCCCTGCAGACAGTGGCCAAGGAGTGGCTGAGGGGGTGGAAGACCCTGTGACAAAGATCATCAGAGGGGGAGCCCCCATGTCACTGGAGGAGCACAATCCTGCCTTGAGGCCCCTGGTGTCCCACAGCTGCCTCCCTTCCTTTGTGCCCAGGCCTCGGGCTCTGCTGGGAAACCTCTGCATCCAGAGCTCCCCAGACAGAGCTGAGATCTCCAGTCCTCCTGCTTGAGCTCCTGCTGCAAGAGAAATGCCATCAGCAGCTCCTACAGCTCCACTCCAGGCTCCCAGGCCTGAAGAGCAGGGCTTCAGGCCTGTCCACAGCGAGCTGCCCCTGGGATGCTCTTCATTCCCAGGGATTCCCCAAGAGAAGGCCCAGTGTGAGAAGGTGGCAGAAGGCAGGGCGGGACAGCCATTGCCAAGGAACAAGTTCTCATCCAAGGGGGACACTGGTAGCCAAGCAAACGGAAGTTTCCTCTGCTGCAACGCCTCTGAGGGCAAACTCTGAGGCTGCCACCACCTCCAGGACTGGCCTGTCCAGTCACCACTGAGGACCTAGACCAGGAGAAGGAGGAAGCTCTGCAGCCTGTCCACTGCCTTCTGATGGGTGAGACCCAGGCCATCTGGGACAGCAGTACCATGCCCCCCAAGCCCATGCGTGGGCCCCTCTACAGGGGAGGGGCCAGGCCTCTGGCATCAGTGGGTCTCAGCCACACCTTTCCCCAACATCCCAGCACTGCCACCATGGTGGCCTCCACCCCAATGTGGGTGGGCTCTGCTCTCTCCTTCCAGAGTTATCTTTCCACCTCCAACCTGAGCGTCCCACGTTCCCCAGCCTGCAAATTGCTGCTTCTGCTGACCCTCCCAGGCCCTCTTCCAGCACATTGGCAGGCTTGGCTCCACAGCCAGTGGCTCCCTTTGGGGCCACCCTCATGAGCATCATTATGCCCTCACACCCACCCCCTCATCTGGGACCTCCATCTACCTCAGGTGGGAGCTTCCTCCCCTCTCACCAGAGCACAAAGCCCAACAGGACTCACAGGACCTCACCTGTAGACAGCTGCAGCTGATCAGCTGAAGGGTGCAGCAACACGCTCCATATGGGGAGCAGCGGCTCATCCCTGGAGCCACCATCCCACAGTCCCTGGGGTTCCTGACAGGAAGAAGCTCCCAGCCCCCACCCTGGACAGCTGTCAGCAATTTGGACACCTGGGAATTCCAGGTCCACGTGCAGCCCAATGCTACCCCTGTCTGCAGGCTCCCTAGTCTTGGGCAGCCCAATCCACTCAGCCCTTGAGGCTGACCAACATAGAAACCCCACCAGGTTGCCCATGCCAGCACCCAGACAGATTCTGCTGCCAGCCAGGCTGCAAGGTCCACTGGTGCATCTAGTGCATCTGCCTCTGTAGCTGCCACCCAGAGGCCAGGGCCTGTGGCCAGTGTTTGTCCCAAGAACGGGCAGCCCCAGTCAACACGGGACAACCAATGTTCATCCCCCCAAGTCTGCCAGTATCAATCACCTCAACGGCAACTGGGAGGACAGACTCGTCCCCAGGTCTGACATCTGCCATGTCACTAATGAGCATCTGCTCACAAAGTAGAGGGACTCCCAAACCAGAGAGCATAATGGGGCAAGCTTGGGACAGAAAAGCTCCAGTGTCCCTAGGGAGAGCATCCCCATAGGGCCCAAGGGACACGAGGCAAAATGCAAACCAGGGCAAGCAACCACTGGTGTGCCTTCAGTTACCGCCATCCCCCAAAGCCTGCCCGTGCAGAATCCCTTCAGCTCTCCTGGAAACAGCACCACTCCCAGAAAGGCCACCTGCATTCTGTCCCCATGCAATCAAAGGAATCCGGGAACCCAGACTAGCTCCTGGATCTCATAACTGACTTTGGGGCCATGTTCATCTCCTCCCAAAGTGGAGGAGAAGGACAAGAAAGGCTACCAGGGTCACTGGGCTTCAACACCTTCAGCCCCACAACCACACCATACCCATAGTGACCACCTTCCATAGGACAAGAACAACTCTGTTCTTGGAGCCATGGGGGAAAGTCCTTTACAGGCTGAAAGGCCCCCTGTTACAGAAACCCTGAGGTCCACCTCAGGACACCAACACCACCATGGACGAGGCTGCATGTATTTACACCTGGGTCCTGGCCTCTCACCCTGGAGCTCTGCTTCTCATGGGTACACAGTGAGGAGGAACCTGGCCTTTAGGGCCCCATCCTCACCTGGCCAGAGCTCTCCTCCAAATGAGATGGCAGCCACCAGATCCACCTCCCCCAGGTCAAGACCCACTCCTGTGGACCCAGGAGGAAAATACTGCCCTAAGCCAACATCTGCCTTCTCCTTGCAGGACCTGGTAGGAGCCCTGTGTAGATGCATAGCACAGGCCTCACTCTGCCCTCTCTGATCCTGGGACAAAAGGGACAGAATCCCATTCCCACCCACCTCCTAGGCAGCATTGTCCTCAAAGCTAGGAGGAGGCTGGGGTCTTATTTGGGCTCACTGGTTGGGGTCCTCACCACTAGACACAGGTCGTCAGCCTGCCTCTCTCCAGTTTCCTTGTGGTTTGGAGCCCTTTGGACTTCTTTAGGCTTTGGACATTTGCTTGATCAGGGAAAGTGAAAGTTAGCGGATTTGTGGTACCAGAGAGCAAGAGGGATGGAAGGTACACAGAGGAAGCAGGATTCTGGGGAGGTCTCTGCTGTCCCTAGTAACTGTGGTCAATGCTGAGCCCACACCATCAGGAAGCCCCCTGGGGAGAAGGTGCACTGACTCCTCTGCCTATAGCCCTGACGCTGAGCAAGAATAAGGTGACCACCTGCTGGAACACGACACGCAGCAGGTGTGTGCTGGACTGATAGGCACGGGTCAATGGAGCTATTTTATAGCTCAGATTTTGGGTCAAAGTTCAGGAAAGTGGACTGGAATGACATGTTTCAACCTTTCCCACTTTTACACAATCAAGACACTTCTTGGGGTGCAAAGGCTTCAGGCACCAAAAGAGAGGCCTCTTTTGGATGACAGCAGATCCAAGGAGAAGATAAACGATGCTAACTGCTTTAAACCCTGATGCTCCCCAGATCCCAACAGTCTTCCACTCCCCTCAGCTTGTAATGAAAGCTAGGTCCTCGTTCCAGATGCCAATCTAATAACAAGGACACGGGTTTGAGAAAAAGGAAAGAGTTTTATTGCTTTGCTAGCAAAGGACTCCTGTCCCAGAAATGTGATTCTCCTCATCAGGAGTGACAAGGGGATTCTAAAGGAACCTCTTCCAAGGCTACATTCCAGGTGTGCCCTAACAGGGGGCCCTGAGGGTGTGTTAGGATTTACTTGTTAATTTGGGAGACATTCACTTCCTAGATCCTCCTTCCAGTAGAGCACAGATAGCTCAGGGTAATCTTGTTCCCTGGGGCCAGTTTAGGGAGGGGGAGAGGGAGAAGAGAAAAAGGAAAACGTGTCCCTTTAAAAAATAAGCCTCAGAGCTACATTCAAAAGGGCAAATGGACCACTCTTACGTGAAGGTATAGTTTGGCAACACTGTCCTCAAGCACTGACCTTCTGTCGTCTGCTGGATATGGACTGCCACTGAGTCTTTCAACTGAGGTGTTATGTGACATATTGAGCTTCTCTTTCCAAGATTTCTACTTGGTTCTTTTTCAAACTCTCTCTCTAGATTCAAGTGCTCATTCATGTTCTGCCTTCACCTCCCTCATTCTTTCAGCTGTTCTTTGCAATCTCTTGGGTTACATTGATCTTTTTAAAATATCATTTTTTGAAGTGTTTTTTTTTTCTGGCATTTCACTTACTTTAATACCTCTGGTATCAGTGTCAATGTCAACGACGTTATGGAACGTAGGACGCGTTTCATGGATCTTCCGTGTTTGTGTTGAAATTTGCGCTGCTGATGGGATCGATGTCTCTTCTGCATTTTTTTTTTTTAACCAGGGATGGCACACAGAGGAGCTTAGGCACTGAGCCACATCCCCAGCACTTTGTCTTGTTTTCATTTTGAGACAAGCTGTCACTCAATTGCTCAGGGCACAACTGAGTTACTGAGGCCGGCCTTGATCTTGCGATTCTCCTGCTCAGCCTTCCCATCTGTTGGGATTGCAGGCATGCATTACCAAGCCCAGCACTCCCCCACTTTTATTTGATCCACTCTCAGTAACCAGCCCTCTCTTGGGGCTACAGGCTGGGGTGGTTTGGTGTGGAGTGTTGGCTTTCACTCCAGATGCCCTCCATGGCCCCCTTTCCCTGTTGCATCTCCAGCCGTGACGAGTGATGACTGATGCTGGGCATCAAGTTCCACAGTGTGAATGGCCCAAGTGCTGTCAAGAGAGTGAGGACCCGCTGGTAATCCTGTGGTGTGATGTAGACAGAAGGGTCTGAGCACTCCGTCCCCTGTACTTCCTCCTTCAATGGGACGGGAAGCACCTACCAGCAGTGGGGCTCTCCCTGGGCTCTGCTGCCATTGGCTGTGATCCTTGAATGCAGTGTGGATACTGGCTGTTCCCACTGTGGTGAGGGACCTGGAGTTATGATGCAGTGTTTTGACATGGGTGCAGCTCCAGTCAGGACACAGGGAGAGCCTGACAAGGGGGTCCCAGCAGCCCCTCTGTGGCACTTGTCTCTGGTCTCTTTGGTGATGTGCAACCTCACAGGGTGGAGGGCAATGCTTGTGAGGGCCCTTGTAGGAGGAGCACCCACAAGAACTCCTAACGTCATGGCTGTGTGGTGAGTGTCCAGGAGTGGGCCTCACCTCACTGTACCCACCAGGGATGGGTTGTCACCTGGACGATAATATTCCCCATATTCTTTAAGTTGAAATCTGCACCAAGTGAACAGGACCAGGTCATGGCTGCAGCAAGGTGCAATTCCTCTCTGCTAACCCAGGAGCAGAGCCCAGGGTCAGGTGTGCACCCAACGTGACCAAAGGTCTACACTCACTCCCACCTTGACAGGGAAAGCGCAGGGGAAATGCAAAACTGCAGGTGAAACGCTGATGTAAAAAGCCAAGAAAAACACATTGGCGACACCATTCAGAGGAGAAAACACAGGGGGCTGTCACATGGAGGGAAATACGGGGTTAACACCTAAGAGAGTGCATAGAAACCTTCAAAGGAGCAAAGGTAGCAGGAGAAAAGGAAAACTGGGGAAAGGAGGAGAAAGGAAAGAAGCCAGACAAGAATCAACACTCCGCGAGAGGCGAGAGGAGCGATAGGGAATTGGAGAAATGACTCTGAGAGCAAGAAAATGGGGAAGGGGAGCAGGCTCCAGCCAGTTGGGGGCATGACCCCGATGATGTTGAGAGGAGGGAGTCTGTGCTTGGGGGCGGTGGGCATCAGAGTAGTTTCCAAACCGTGTGCCACTTGCCAATCTCCCTCTGTACCACTCTAGCACTCCTAGTGAGCCTGTGACAGAGCCTTTACCTCCAGGGTGGATCTGAATTTGAGAGGCCTCCCACTGAGCCACTGCAGCATCATGTCCATGAGGTTCCAGAGACTGAAAATCCGGGGTCTTTGACTTCCAAAGCAGTAAGATTGGACAACAGGGTGTCCCTTGAGATGGCTCCCAGTTATGGCACCAGGAGAATATGCAGTGGAGTGCAGAGACCATCTCCAGAGCCAGTTCACCACGCACATCCCAGATGACACTGCTGCAGGCTGCTGCATGCCTGCCTGCCCTGCTCACTGGACTCTCCCTCCTCCACCTCCACCCTTGCCATGAGGCCCTGCCCCAGCCCTGCTGCCGGCTCTGCCCTCAGTCCTGGGCACTCACTTCACAATGCAGCCCATGCTCTGGGGTCCTCAGGTCGTGTCTGTCCTCTGCTGAACCCCAGCATTCCCCCGTGGTCACAAACCTCAGGGAGCTGTTTGGATTCTATCTCTGGACTAGAGAAGTGGCGGGTGCCTCGAATCCACCATCTTGTCCCTCTCATCTGAATTTCCTCCAACTGCATCTTCCCCTGAATATTTGGGAGCTAACAGAGCTCAAGACTGGGGTTTCCAGGATTTGGGAACTTCCTGCCAATGCAAGGTGAACCCCCACAGATTTGTTTTTTGTTTGTTTGTTTGTTTGTTTGTTTTTTACCAGAAACACAGGGTCTCTTCACCAAGGCTCTCGTTTTGGGCCAGATACATTTATACAATATTCCAGACCATCCTCAGAGGACTGGGATTGCTTATGGCAATAAGGGAGGTGACCCAAAGGTGCCAGTTCTCCTCCCCAAATAGCCTAAATAAGGTGCTGCCCAAAATGTTGGGCCCAATTTGAAGGCCATATTGTTTGAAAGATTGGCAATGAACTTCACCTAAATGACCAAGAGTGGTAGAAAAAAATTAAATATTAAGAACTTCCAGCAACATTTTCTCCTATTTGCTTGAGCCATAGCCCCATAATGGACAGGGCCTCAGCAGTGCCTTGAGGGTGACCGAGTGTAGACAGTGTCTCCAGGTAAAGTGTACCTGCCTCCATTCAAAGTAATTACGTTGCTGCCTTTGTCTCCACAGTCATTCACCAAAACCTGAGGAGTTCTTTGGGGACTGTGTACTTCTAGGAGACCTCAATCAGCATGGAAGAAAGAAAAGATGAGGCACACCCTGAAATGGAGGTAGGGAAAGAGCTGGGGTAGGCAGAGAGGAGACGTGGGCCCCACCAAGGTCAGATTCCTCCTAACAGAATAAAACACCGTAGATGCAAGGCTGAGCTTAAGACAAACCGAGAGTGAGATATCTGTGCCCCAGAGCCCAGATCTCTCTGAAAAGTGACAAATTACAACACAGTGACCAGGTTCCTCTTATGAAAGAGCAGAGTATTTACATGAAGTCTGGGTTTATCCTAAATCGTTCTTAGGTAAATTAGAGTACCCTATAATACCTAATACAGTGCAAGTGCTGTAAGAACAATCATTGTACTCTGTTGTTTAGGGAATGAGGATGAGAAAACGAAATTTAAAAACTATTTTCAATCACACTTGATTGAATCTGCAGATACAGAAGCCTTGGGTATTGAGGGCCAATTGATCATCTTATGCCTGTGATACAGAAAATAATATCGCCCCTTTCACTGGTGGTCAAGGCGAAGCCCAGGGAACGCGTCACCCAAGGTCCTGCCTCAAGAGCTGGGATTGGAGTCCTGGAAGTCTGGTTCCAGAGCCTGATGTGCATAACCATGCGGTGGAGGCCTGATGTGGGGAGCTTGGAAGAGGGGGACCCCATCACCTTGGGGTGGGGGGCTCAGAGAAGAATGAGGAGATGGGTGTGGCATTAACCCAGAGCTGGAGACAGAGAGGAGTGGGAGGGGATCAAGTGAAGGCAGGGCATGAGGAGGGCCAGGCAGCGGGAATCCCATGGCAGGCAGAAGGCATGACGCCAGTGAGCCGCTTAGGGGGCAGGGAGGGAGCGGGAGGGATTCCGAGGAAAGGAAGATTGGGCCACACAGGGGAAGAGCCAGGTCCTCCCTCCCCCTCCATCCTCCAGGTCTGCTTGTGTCTGTGCCTCAAGCTTCCAAAATACTCCCGTCCTCATCGCCACCACTGGCTCTGTTCCAGCCCCTCCCAGCCCTCACCTCCTCCCTGCCTCACCCATAACAGCTTAAAAAGTCACAGCTGTCAGCCATTTCCATACGGTGCTTTTCTGTCACCGTGCCCTTACATCTGTTCTTAATTGAACTCGAAGTCGGCCCTATAGGGTCAGTCGTGGGTCTCACAAGGCTCTCTATGCTTTTGAGTTGGTGAAACTGAGGCCTAGACAAGTAATTTCCAGTTCTATGTCACTTCTGGAGCCATCCCCACCTCCAGGAAGCCCTCCCTGACCTCCCTGCCACCTGTCAGGTCTGGGTTCTGGGTTATTTGCTCTCATAGAACCGAGGTTTTGCTGTGGAGAACTGGCCTCAGGTGTCACTGTTCATTCATTCACATGGTTAACTTTACGTCTTTCCATCTCACTGGGCACGCAGGAGACACGGGAGGAACACTGAGTGATTGAAGGACAGTTTGGGTTCTTGTGATGAATGCCAGGAAGAGGTGTTAGTGGAACATGGAGGGGGCACCACATGGTCCCCTCTTGGGGTGTAAAGAGTCTGGGAAGCTTCTAGAAGGAGGTAATGACTTGGCTGGAGCTTGAAACCTGAGTTGCATGTAGCAGCTGGAACATGCAGGATGGGACCTGGCGGGAGGCCCTGCATGAGCAAAGCCATGGAGGTGACCCCTGGCCCTGCCACCTTCCAGAACCTGGGTTCAATCCAGTGGTCCAGGTAGCTGGGAATGTGGGCCTGTGAAGGTCTTTGCCCCTAGCTCCACGACCCCATGTGACCTTGAGAAAGGCAAGGTGGCATGCCTGTCCTCTGCTCACCCCACTTCCTCCAGTGGTTACCGAGGGGCATTGACTCACCTCTTCTTTGCCCCATGTCCCCACAGGGAGATTTATCTTTAAGTTACCTGCAAAGCCCTCCAGCCTTCCTGATTTAGTCACCCTGCTGTCTGTGATTCTCTTGTGGATGTAAACCAGGGTCCCAGAGGATGGCAGCCCATGAGCCTAGCTGGCTCAGCCTCGCTCACCTCAGCCTTGTGGCTCTCCCACTCTCCCCCACCAGGTGGCAGAGGCCTCTGCTTTGCTGCTTAGGTCCTTGCATCAGGAGTTGAGAACATGCTTGTTTACGTAGAAGAATTCAAAAAATCCAACAAATGGATTTCACACTATTTTCCTGGTCTTTGACCCAACAATTCTAGTTGCATCATAGTGTCAAATTCAGTGACCCATTAAAGGCCATTTTCCCTTTGACTCTAGCACATTCAGAGGCCGTGCTCTGTTACACTGGTAAATCATGTTTTCTTGGTCTTTCTATGGAGATAGCGTGGGCTCAGTATTTCACACACTCAGTTTATAACAGAGATGCCCCAAACTTTCTGGTTCCTCTGTGTACCTCACATCTCTTCTCATTATCTAGACCACAAGTCTGCAAACTTAAATTTCCCCATCCAAGCAAATGGCCAAGGGAGAGAGAACTCCAAAGAGCTCAAGCAACAAGGAACCAGAGAGCCAGTCCGGTCCTGTGTAGCAGTGAGGGACCTTAACAGAGAACCAAAGAAAACGACAGCCTCCTGCTACCCAGCTTGCGGACAAAGCTTCCAGAGTGTGTGGGAAAGGGGTGCCAAGTCCGAGGCTCCAGTTTGCCCCAGGATCACAGAGGTCAGGGTGAGACCCGTGGAATGCATCTAAACAGGACTGACACCAGGTCCCGTGAGGGAGAAGGCGGATGTTCTCAGGAAAACATTTTTCTCTTGGACCCACAGAAGTGTGTCCTGCCCCGGAGGAGGGCGGTCTGGTGGCTGGGCCAGCAGGCCTTGGGTAGATGAGGAAGGGGCCCTAAAGTCCCAGCTCCTCTTCACTGTGCCCCATGAGCAGCAGAACTGCCAGGTGAGAGGCCAATCCTGATGTCCCCTAGGTGCAGCCTTGCTTATGGTGGTGCTGGTGGCCCCAGGGGAACTTGTGTATTTTGGCAGGGGTGGCCCTTTGGGAATGGCGCTGTAAGGAGGGCCTTGGGTGACTCCAAGCACATGGTTGCTCTTTGTCCTGTGTAACGTGGTCTCCAGGGAAATGCTCTGGCTGGTGGGGTCACAGATGTTCAGGCTCAAGCTAGCCTCATAGCTGTGTCTGGTGCTTGGCGTCCCTCTTTTTGAGATGATCATTCCCCAAAGGCAGATATCAGATCTGGGTCAAGTCTCTGTCCCCATGTTCCACTGAGGCCACTGCCAAGGGCACAGACATGCAAGGTGGCCTTTCTGTGGGTGCTGCTGGCCCCTGAGTTGAACTTGGGCATTTCTCTTGGTCTTACTGACCAGCACTAAATGTAGGGGCACCAGTGACTCTGTGCACAGGTTTGCTGTTTGTCTTTTGTCCCTTGGTCACTGGAGGTGCTGTGGTTAGAGGTGCTGCAGGTTTTCATGCTCCAGGCTTGCCACCTAACACTGTGGTGCTTGGGGACCCTTTCCTTTTGGAGCGAACACTCAGTGCCCCAAAGGCCAGTATCAGATCTGGAGGCAAGTCTGTACTCCCAGATCCCAGTGATGCCAAGGAAATCGACTGAATCGTGCAGGTGGCCTTTCTCGGGTGGTGCAGGTCCCCTGAGTTGAACTTAGTGATTTTTCTTTGGAGGACATGGAGAAGGACCAAAGTTGGAAGCACCCATAGTCAGGGTGTCATAGGCAGCCCTAAGGCAGACCCATGGTGCCCAAGGCCCAGAAAGACCTGCAGGGAAGAGAGAGAAAGCAAGTGCAGCCTCCTACCTGGGCCCAAAACCACTATCGTTTGAGTCCAAAGTTGCTGGATGCCAGCCGTTTCCACGTTGCATGTCATTGTTGTCATGTGATTTTGTCATTGTGCAGGACCTTGCTGGCTCAGGTAGACCTTTCATTAGATGAATGAAAACCAGGGTATTAGGTTTTGAGCAGGAGTGGATGTTGGGATGTTTAAAGCAGTTGACTTTCTAGAAGAAAACCTCAGTGCCGTGGTCCCTGATGGGCATTGCGGAAGATACAGATCCATCTGGAGGACTGAAAATTTGATGAGTCATTTATTTTTGTATCAGAGGTTGAACCCAGGGATTCTTCAGCACTCAGCCATGATCCCAGCCTTTTAATAATATGTTTATTTAGAGGCATGGTCGAGCTATGTTGCTGAAGGCCTCACTAATGTGCTGAGGCTATATTTGAATTCAAGATCCTCCTTCATTACCCTCCCCAGTGCTTGGATTGCAGGTGTGTTACTCCACCCCCTGCTGGGCACTTTTTTTTTTTTTTTTTTTTTTTATGGCCAGATATCTGCCTCCTGGTATTTTTAGGGAATGGCCAGGAGCGAGGAGAGTGGGTCATTTATGGACTGTTTGTTGTTGTAAAGGGCTCAGCATTATATTTGAATTAATCTAACAAACTTCTTAAATAATAGTGACCTGAATGTGTACCTTACCCACAAAGTCCATACCTCTCCTGCAATGCCACTGTGGATCACTGAGGGTTTTCTATGACCTGAGTTCAGCCACAACCATTTTCTTGCTTACTGAGACTGGGGTCAATCTTTCTATAATGACACACCGCAGGACAGCAGGTCTTGACTGGTAACTAAAGCTTTTGTCAGTAGGGCTTTCAAATGTGATTCATAAATTTGTTATCAAGTGACTGGTTTTGTCTAGGAATTATTTTCTTCCAGATCATTCCAAAGAAGTGAGACTGGAAGAGGAACAGTCACTGGCCATACTGACCCTCTTCAGGTATTCCAGCTCCTCAGCGCTTTTCCTCATTTCCTCCTCTTTGTAGAATCACCTGATAGAATGTGTTTGGGAAAGTAGCAGATTTAAAACTGAACCATGAGCACCATGAATGTATCAGCACGAAGCTTGGTAGGGGTGCTCATTGCTTCCCCAGTGACCTTGACTTTTTATAGTAGGTACCCTGGGAATGGGCCAGCTCTCAATACCAGATAGGTATCAGCATTCACATGAAGCAGCTGATGTGCTGTCTTCATCAGCCTATTCCTTAAGAAGAAAGGATGTTCACAAGGTGCTAATGTCATGAAAGCCAAAGGAGCCCCTTCCCTACTCTATGGGAAGTAGTAGCCTTCTGGGGCAGGTTCCCTGATGGTATGTAACTTTAGTGGCCTGGTCCACATGGGCAGGATGGAAGTCAACCTCAATATGAGCTGGAAAACCCAGAGGTGATGACAAAAGAGAGCTGCTCCTTACCACTGCATTCCCTGCACCTATTGTGTTTAGCACCAGGAAGATTTTATTTTTCCTTGTGGAACTGAGTTACTAGGTGGTGAATAAATATCTTAGTTACTTCTGATGTGGCTGAGGAGCAATTGTGAGTGTTTAAGAAGCAGGTTCTGTGTATCATTGTAGAACAAATCACTACTCTTCGGAAACCTTTTTCATAGGCTCTTTTTGGTTTGGTTGGGATGTTTTTCAGCCATGTTGTGTAGACTTTGGTGGTTTAGTGGCTTTGTTTTCTTCTTATAAATGCTTTAGTGAAATGTTTTGGTTGGACTTCTTAATTTAAGACATTTCATTCACATTTGAATAAATTCACATTTGAAGAAATTAAATCAATCAGTCATTAAGGACATGTCAACTTTGTGATGGATAGAAACAATTCAAGGAAGAGTAAGGATGGTGTCCTTTAGAAATTTTTTAGGATATATTTTTTGGGGTTAATAAACACCATGCTTACGTTTTAATAACTATTTTGTTAGGTCTGCTTAGTTTCTACATTTTTGTATTCTTGTAGAATTTTATCTCATTTCCATATTTGTTGATGAGAGAACCTATTTATCTTGAGAGACATCATATAGTGCTATGCTTCAAAATTTTCAGCTGTGTAAATCCAGATGCTTGGGTGAAGCTGCTATGGTGAGGTGAGGTGAGGGAAGCCATTCCTGATAGGTCATGTGCCAGTAAGGCAAAATCAGCACATGGGAAATCTAGGTTTGTCAGGGAGGCCATGTATGTATGGGCACATACACTGGGTGACAACCTCAAAAGCAGATGCTGGAATGATCCCTGGTGAACGTGTTGGGAAGCTATGGAGGCCCTGCAAGGCATAGTGACTTCTTCAGGGTCAAACACACAACCAGAAGGAGGGGATGGTTCTGAGCCAAGCTCTATGTCCCAAACAGGGGAGCAGGCTATACCCAGGCCTGTCTGGGGATCTGATTCAGGGTGTGTTCATGTAACTGTGTCCACATGTGCATGTGTCATGGGAAGAAAGAAATAGCCCACATCCCAGCAGACCTTGGGAACCATCTTATGTGAGAAAGGGACTCAGGTTAGGAGGCCCCAAGGGAAGTGACCTCACAAGGAAATGAGGTCACTTCCTTGGCAACGGATCACACTGGACTTGGGACCGAAGTACCTAGGCAGCCACTGTCCAGATACAGTCCCAGTCTGCTCACTGGTGTTGAGACAGCAAACCCAGAAGTACGAGTTCTTGTTGTCTGTTGATCTGTGTATGCTCAGGTCTCAGTGAAGCCCTGAATGGGGGTGTCTCTGGAGTGTGGAGATGCTGGGTGAGCCCTGGGTCCCAGTGACACTTGCAATTTTTCCCAAGGAAACCAGAGGTGAGATAAGACATGTCACTGCATGTGACCATACTATAGCTCAGCACTCATGTTCCCCTTTCAATGGCCCCAGACCTTCACCATGTGTGCGTGTGTGTGTGTGTGTGTGTGTGCGTGTGTATGAGAGAGAGAGAGAGAGAGAGAGAGAGAGAGAGAGAGAGAGAGAGAGAGAGAGATCCCCTGAGAATATAGAGGGAAAATCTGTTTTATTTTTTCTTGTCTGTACAACAGTGATTCATTTTGCAGATGGCCACTGTTTTCATGTCCCTCTTGGATTCCCCAAACCTAGGGTGAGGATAATAAAGATTCAAGAGCTGATGTGTCCTGTGAGTGGAACCTTGACACTCACTTGTCCTGCAGGAGCTTGAGAATGGCCTGCTGCCTGCCCTGTAGAAGGAAAACATCTCCTGTGTCCAGGAGTTTTGTACTCCTACCAAAATTGGACCAGTACCCAGAAGGTGCTGGAGCTCTTCTGTAAAAGGTGTGTGTCACCCCCAAGCTCTGGCTCATGGCCATCTCCTGGCTTGGTGTTGGGATCTCAGGCATCACTGTGCACTTCGGTCAGCTCTGTGGAAAGTAGGGTTTTCAGAGGAGAACCTGCCTGGGAGTTTAGAAACCAGCAGGATGAGGCCTAAGAGTGTTTGCCTCAGGCCTGGTCATGTGGAGCAGACTGCCAAGGGCTCTGGCCTGCCCTGTGGGCCTGTCCCCACAAAGGAGAAAATTCTCTGCCTCTAGCGTCAGTACTCCAAGGCCTCAGGAAAAGCAGTTTTCACATTTGGGAAGGAGTCTGTGCATTGCATCTGGGAGGGTTCCTGACCTGCATGTTGCCAGAACTGGGATCCCGGGGGTGAACAGAGAGGGTCCTGACCCTGAGGTGGCTAGGCAGTAGGTGGTTGGGTACATTCATGGTTTAAATATATGTGAAGCACATACCATTGGCAGGTCGTTGGCCTGTCATTTAGGAAGCAGTGCAGACAGACCTCCCAGCCCTCTTCAGCTTCATTATTGTCAGAAAGTTAGTCAAGCCCACCAGGTATCTAGGCAGATGAGAGGCACAAATGAGGGGCACAAGATTCCCTGCAGAAGCCCGAGGTCTGGGGCTTAACTTGTAGAAGGAACGTAATGAGTTGTGGTGGAAATCTGGATCCCTCCCCATCACAGCCAGTCCCACATATCATTGTCCACACTATTTTCTACAGAGACTGGACAGCAAGTGTGGGGAGTTCCCTACCCACACCCATGCCTCCCTGGTTTGCCACCTTTCCTGTGCTGTATGTGACATGCCTGGCCACTCTTTGGGAAGCCCACCATGCAAGAGACCTTGCCAGTTTCCTTGAAAGGAGAGGTCCAGCCCCTTATGGCTCCCTATCTCACTCCAAACTCCACCTTGCCCTCTGCTTCAGCATTGAATGTAGCTGTACCTCTGTTCAGAAGATGTCCTGAGGTCCCAGGACTGGACAACCTGAAGCTTCTCAGGACCTCGCAGTTGCTCTCATGCCTGAATCAGAGGTGAACTTCCACATCCCGAGACCCCTTACACAGCAGGAAATCGCAGATCCCAGTGCATCTGAGCCTTCTGAGGACAGGCCTGTGGTGGTGACTGAAGGTGTGTACAGAGGAATGTGTGCTGGCGTCACTGGGATCTGGCATCTGATGTCAACCCAGACAAGCGTGACATCCTGCAGCTGGTGGACCCTCATTTGGGAAGATATCCTTTGTGGGGAGAGGGGCAGGGCTATTCTCAAGGCAGTGTGAACTGGGAAAGGCGCAGGGAAAGGCAGTCGTGTAGGGGTGTTTCTCCTGCAGCTCTAGCACCACCTCCAGTGACAGATCTGCCTCCAGCAGCAGTGGCCCAGTTTACCTGCTTCCTTTTCAGGCAGCATATTACCAAATTCCCTGTGATGGAGGAAGAAGAGCCCTCAAAACTGGAGGTTGGCCCAATTCCAGGAGAGACTGAACCACCAGTGGCCACTGTGACCCTTCAGGAAGAGGAGGCAGCTCAGCTGCCACTAAGCAGGCCAGAGGACATTGAACCTTAACTTCAGGTTGGTATAGATGGTGATCCAAGCTGCCATCCCATCCTAACCAAGAGACTCAGCTTTTTTGACAGCAGCATAAATTTCAGGCACTGAAATGCCAGAGGCGGGGTGTATAGAAACTATGAGGCAGCACCCCTCCACTTCTCCTGGAACATTTTCCTGATGTCCTCGTTCCAAATTCCTCTGTGGCATCTCCACATGGGAGCTCTGAGCATTACCCAGTGGTATATCCCCTATCACAGCTATCCTGGCCGCCCCCTGTGTAATTGTCTATTTTATTTTTGTGATTTTATTTTAGTGTTTTTCATTGTTTGGGATGCATCGTAAGTATTTTCAGTAACAAGCTTTTATATGGACCTAAAAGTGCTCATCCATTCACAGGCTGTGCCACCACCAGCACTATGTAGCTGAGGCTGGAGCCCCGGCGAGCACATGGGTCCTGCGTGGGAGGAAGGAGGCTTAGAGGTGAAGCGATTCAGTCATGAGAGCCTTAACACAGTCAGTGACTTAATCCCCTGGCAGGGAGAAGAGGCAGTGTCAAGGGAGGGGACGCCTCCACCATCCGCAAGACTGAAGGTGCAGGCGGCCCTGCGGAGACTGTGGGGCAGGGGTGGAAGTGGATAGCGGCCACGGTCAGCATTCCTCAGCAGTGTTTCACAGCGTTGATCCATATTGGAGGTGGCCAGCAAGCAGGGGCAGCGTCGGGATGCGGGAGCAGAAGCCTGGATCTGCGGGGAAGACTACATCAGTGAGCCTCCTGGTCCGAAGGCAGTTTGGGAGTCAAGTTGTACGGTGGCAGCATGGAGACTCGGCCTCAGGCTTTAAGGACGGCCACAGAAAGAGGTGATGGGCAGTCCAGCCTTGGCCTTGGGCACCTGTGGAGGCGTGGGTGTTGGAGTCCTGTTAGGGCAGCGGTGGCAAAGGCAACTGAGGAGCCCGGAGGCGGCAGTGGCAGGCAGGGCGTCCAGTTAAGAGTGTCCTCATCCTTGGTGGTGTTGGGAGTCCAGTTATAGTGCAGTGGTGGTGGTGGCATTGCAGCTGGCCTTGTGGGGACTCCAGTGGCCACAGCGTGGAGCTCCAGTGGCTACGACGGCGACAGCTTGGGGCAGCAGGGATCAGAGTCAGAGGCCAACTGGAGGCTGGGGTGGCCTTTGTGGTGGCTGCTCCAGGCCACTGGTCTTCCTGGCAGAGCCTGCCTGCTCAGGAAGCGGGACCCGGGAGGCTCCGGTACCCAGACAGCCTCTGAGGACCTTATGCTGCCCAGGCCGGCTGCGTCTGGCACTGGCCTTGAGCCCAGTGGGTGGCTGCTCGCCCCACCCCTGGTTCACCCTGCCCCTCCCTGGGTTGCGGCCTCTGCAGGGGGACTAGGCCAGAGGCCATCTGGGGCAGCCTGTGGAGAGGACACCACCCTCCCCAGCCGCATCTCCCTGGGCTGTGGGGGCAGAGCGCGGGGGTGGGGGCCTTGCAAATCCTCAGCCTCCAAGCGCTTCTCTGTGGCGGGAGGAGGGTGGAGGGCATGGGCGGCAGAGGGAGCCCGAAGGCGAGGAGCCTCGGTCTTGGTCTTCTGCCGCCCTCTGCCGCAGAAATGCGCTCTGAGGATGACGATTCCTAGGTCCTGCGCTCTGTCCCCACAGCCCCCGTAGGGTATGGCTAGGGAGGTGGACTTCCTCTCCCCAGGCCGCCCCACCTGGCGGATGGCCTAGTGTCCCTGCAGAGGCCGTGTGGGGGATGGGGCGAGCAGCCGCCCTCTGGGCCCAAGGCCACTACCAGGCGAGGCCCACGTGGGCAGCATAAGGTCCTGGGCAGCTGTCTGGGTACCATTGCCTCCCGCGTCCTGCTTCCTGAGCAGGGTGGCTCTGCCAGGAGCAAGACCGAGGGCCAGGAGCCCCCACCATGGAGGCCATCCCAGCTACTGGTTGCCAACTGGCTCTGAAGCCCACTGCCCCACGCCCTCATCGCCGCAGCCAGACTGGGGCTCCTTGCTGCAGTCACTGGACTCCCCACATGGTCACCAGATGCCACCTTCACCGCAGGACTCCTGTCACTGCTGCGGATGAAGACATTCTGGGGTGGACGCCTCTGTTGCCGCCACCCCGTTTCCGGACTCTACTGGTGCCACCGCCACCGCGAAGTAGCGGGACTCCCAAACCCCCGCTGGATGCGGATGTTGCCCACCCAGGCCCCAAGGTCAACGCGCTCCACCCCACACCTGGACCCTGACGCCCTATTCCCGATGCCCGACGCCCATGCAGCTGTGCAGCTGAGTGTTGCTGCTGCCACGGCCAGACTCTGGGGCTCAGGGTGCTGTCACCAGCTCCAACATGACGCCCCCATGAGACACTCAGTAGTAGAGGCCAACGGTATTGCAACTGCATGGGGACTCCTGTCAGCACAGCAGGCTGAAAACTCTCGTGACTGCATGTCTCTGTTGCCACTACCACTGCTTCAGGAATCTTCCACTGCCACCATGACCATGCTGGAGCGTGTCCCAAACAGTGGCTGGACGCGACACCTCCACAGCCACCCCTTGCTAATGCTCAACTCCCACCTCACAAGCCTGACACCCTGCACCCAAAGCAGCTGCACCTTGCTGCTGTTGCCACTAGACACGGCCAGTCCATGATGCTGCTGCAGTGACTCCACCTGAGGCTGCTGCTGAGCCACCGAAGAGAGCAGGAGCTGCAAGTTGTGCATTCTCCATCAGAGTCGCCTCACCAGCGTCCACCCCCTGCCACCTGCCTTTCATCCCCAGGACCAGCCAGCAGCCCTTCTGGGCCCTAGAGGAGTTGTGGTGCTAACTCAGGGACCTCATCCAAGGAAAGCAAGTGAGTATTTAAATATAGGCTGCAGTCCTCACCCCACGCAGTAGGCTGGGCTAAGTGGGTCCAGGCCCCTGGTGAGGGGCCGGCAGAGCCTGGGGACTGCTGGCCTGGTCTGGATCTTGACCCTGTGGGCAAGCTGGAGAGGATCTCTGGCTGCTCTGGGAGCCCAGCCCTGAGAGCATCTTCTGGTCCTTTCTCCTGAGCTTCCCACCCTGTCCCCTTCCCCCACACACCCACTCCTCCCACTCTAAGATTAGTAGGGATTATGCTGTTAACTTGTTTAGTGCTTCCAGAGGCAGGGCTGTCTGGGCATTGGGCCTCTGGGCTCTGAGCTTCTGGGCAGCCATTGAGGCCCAGGTACACTGCAGCAATCTGGGGACAGTCAGACTGGCTAGAGCCACCCACCTAAACTTGGGCAAAAGCAGCCTCTTGGAAAAATACCCTCCTAGATGTACCAAATTTAGCCTGACATCGACTTCTTCCAGACATTATCAAGAAAGGAAAATTATAAGTGAGCAAGTTTTGTCTTGCTCATGGGTAGTGTGAGGAGAGGCAAAGACTTCAGAGTTGGTAGAGCCAGATTCAAATCTCTCCCAACTGGGTGACCTTGACCATGGTACAGAACTAAGTAGAACCTTGGTTTTCCATGTTGTAAAATAAAGATGGTGAGTGTGGTAAGCCATGGGTAATTTAAGGTGTTGAGCACTACCTCAATCTGAGAGCCAGGTAGGCATTCGGCATGATTTCCATGAGAAATGTATGAGGATTAAAATGAAACACTTAGAAATGCACCTTTGGAGCACAACTGACCTGTGAGGCAGGGAGTTGAAATTTACTCATGTTTTCAGATGAAATGATAATATATGGAAGATCATAGGGCAAAGCATGAAATTATGAGTCAGGCTCATGCAATTATAAGCTGTTTTCAAATTTGTTTCAAGTTGCATTGAGATAAATCTGTGTAGTCTAAGCCTCCTGGGGTATCCCCCACCTCTGCCACACACACATGGAGCAAAGTCCACAATTTTTTACTCTTTATAACAGTGTCACCCAATATGTCCATATATGTATATACACATACACAGATATACATTATGCAATAGTTTGTTCCTTTTGACCTGTTTTGGGACATTCTGAAAATAGAATCTCATATTTTCATGTGCATTCTTTTGCAGATTTACCCTTAATTTGCAACCCTTCAGCTGACCATGAGGAAGAAGGAAACACCAGAGAAGTTTGAGGATCAGAGGGACACCCTGGTGTGTCCCTGGTGTGCTCACTCTGGATGCTGACTACCCTGGGCATGTCCAATGCTGGAGGGAACATCGGCCTTGCTTTAGGCACTTGGGGGCTGGCTGAGCAATGCAGAGTGAAAGATAAACCAACAGGACAAATGGACTGTTCATCCTCTAAGATCAACACTGTGATGTATTGCCACCCCTTACTTCTAGCCATATCCATAGTTCTTTCTTCAGTCTTCACTATGTGACTGACAACAATCAAACACATAACTAAAAATATCAGAAAGCTAGTCAATGTACCCGTTCAAACCTGAAAGGGCATTAAGGCTTAGGATCCAAGCTCACCCTTCAGAGGATGCTTTTCTATTTCTAGTGGATTCAGAATCTTCATTGACATAGTAGGGATGATGCTCTTAACTTGTTTATTGTTTTCATGTTTGTCTCACTTTTACATTAAAACCATTGGGTCTACTCTGAAGCAATGTTTAAAAAAAACTGTTTAAAAAGAAAAAAAAAGAGAGACAGCAACTAAGATTGTGACACCATATAAAGCTTTAAGCCAAGAAGATAAGGATTTTCTCTGATTTAAAGTATGAATGATGAGCACCGAAAGAGTTAATGATGTAATCCCCAGAAGACCCCAAAATGATGCAGTCCCAAAAAGGTCCCACCTTCATTGTAATATATATATATTTTAAAAGTCTACAGGAGTTCTTGAGATCTTACAGTGAATTTCTTTGTAAAGTGGTGGTTCTTCCTATTAAAGGTGTGGAAAATTCTTTCAGATATTTCTGCAGATTCTGGTCTGCACACCTCACTGTGAGTAAAATGGTTGAATCCCAAATCTGCTGACTCAGAGTCTGCAGTGCAACCACATCTCCCAGGTGACTGATATGCACTCTTGAGAATTGCTGGCCAAGTGCTGCCTTGCTGCTCCATCCTGTTAACCTGGTGTATTTCTGTGTGAAAGAAATATCAAACTGACACAATCAAAATGGAGTCACCGTATCAACTCTAACAACAAAAACAAAAAGTAAACCCAGCTGGGAGGAAAGCATTCTTCTGCATGTTTGCCTGGTAGTAACTATCACAAAAGACTCTGCCAAAACCTAGGACATGAAAGAGGCCACCCCAACCTCATATGAAGAATACTTCTGCCAGGACATGTGCTCAGCAACCATCCGTCCAACTTCAGACTGATGCCATTCTTGTTATTAATCATTTGTGATCAAGGATTATTATTTCAAAATGCTTGCTGTAATCCTCAGTTTTGTATTTGAATACTTCCCCTTCCTTCCACCTCTTCGAATCTGCCCATATTTGACCATGGCACCTGTATTCTCCTACTGGTAAAGCTTTGCTGTTCCCAAATAAATAAATATCCTTGTTCTTTGAAGACTCCTTCTCTGAGTTTTTTAAAAAATATTTCTGCTGTAGATGGACTTAATATCTTTATTTTTTATGTGGTGCTAAGAACCACATAACCCATTGCCTCACACATGCTCAGCAATTTCTGTATCACATAGCCACGACCCCTGCCTTCTCTCTCTGATTTATAAAAGACTGATACCTGTTTTGGATGAAACACTTCAATGTTCTCTACAAATTTAGGTGGAAGCTACTTTCCCAGAAGCCATCAGAGGCCCAAACAGAAGTGCACCATCTGGGGACACATCTGCATGGGGTCTCTCAGGGCAGCCTCACCATCATGGATTGGCTGCAGGCACCGTTCCAATGACACCGTCACAAAGTGAACATAATTCAAGAGGTTAATTTTTTCTTTTTTTTTTCTTTTTCTTTTTCCTTTTTACTTCTAGTACTTCAAGCTGAGCAGGGTGTCCACAGATGTGAACAGTAGTCATTCATTCAGTTCTCATGTAGTAATAGAACCCGCATACACACAGGAGAGGACTTCCCCTATTTTAGGGTCTTTCAGGTGGGGTTACTCTCTGTTGCATACTCCAGTCATCTCTGGTGGCAAAGAAAGCGGAGCAGTTTAGCAAATAGCTGGAATTAAAACAGGGCTCTGTAGAGGGATTTCTTCGTCACTCTAGGCAGCAATCAACTATTAGCATTCTATTACTCCTAAGACAATTGACACTTAGAAGCCTAGGCTGGCGGCTAAGGCCTAATCACTTGGACCAAGGAGATAATAAAACCCTCCAGGAAAGCCCATCCTACATATGGTAGTATTCATGTTAGGGTAACTAGGATCAAAATGCCAATGAACACATGGAAGAAATTTAGAACCTGGCTCTCACTAGCCTCCCAGCCCAGCGAGTGTCCTTCTTACCAATTCATGTCTTAATCCTTTGGGAGTAGATGCATCCTCAGGGACTGCTCAGGGATTATGGCTAGTGGGTAGTCTCAAGGCAAGTAGCACCTAGTAGCCCCATTTCAGCATTCTCACTTAATTTGGGGTTCCTTCTTCTGGAACAATGCTTCTCAAATTTTAATGTGTAATGTGCCTGTGAATTATATGGCAATCTTGCTAAAATTCTGATTCACAAGTTCTGGGTTGGGCCTTGAGATTCTGAAACTTAACATATCTCCCAGTGAGGCAGCTTCTACTGGTCCTCTGGCCCCAGTTTGAATACTGAGGCTCTACCAAGTTCCAGGGAATTTAGGGCTCTCAAATATATTAACTATATAGTCTGAGCCTGAGTCAAGGCCTTAATTAGCCAAACCTAGACAGATGTTTACACTCCCAAGGCTACACACTGACTCCTAGCTGAGTGTCAGCGATTTTAGCCAGATCAAGCTTGATTTAATGATCCCTCATTTCAGGTCTTTAGTGCACATTGTTGTGCTTGTTCCCCAGGCTCTGCCAGTGCACACTGATGAGGTGTGCAACTTTCTAATGTACAGACTACCTCCTGGTAGAATGGCCTTTGCTTCTGCATCTGGCCTATGTGGGGATCTAACTCTCTTTGTATGTGGTGGGCACTGAACCTGGGACCCAGGGCATGCTATGAATGCACTCTACCATGAAGCTATACTTCCAATCCCCAGGATCTAACTCTTTATGAGATAAGGCTCTGAGTTCTGAAGAGGGTCAACATCAGGTTAGGAGATATCTGGCCTAAATGTTGAGTCATTCAGTCAATGGAAGGCCAGTCCCCTTAGGCACAAGTGTGACTGCCTATCTAAAGATGTTCAGGGAACCAAAGTTCCCTGCCTGATTTTCCTTACTCCTTGTCTCAAGGTCCATCTGCTTCCACATCAGTACCCTTTCCTTGGAGTTAGAAACCTGATGGCTGTAACCTTAATTGACATTAAATTTGTCAATATTTACAACAGGTCCTTGACTTGGTATGCAGTTATATCCGCCCTGCAACTAATAGGAGATGAGGGACTTCTTCAAAACTCTCATCAAGGCATTCTGTTTCCACACATGTCCTCACTGACTAGATTCACCTTAGATCTTAATTTGTTTTCCACTGCCTTTGCTTCCTAGAGCTAACAGAACAAGTCCAATAGTCCTTAGAATTTATATTGCAGTCATTCATAGAAATCAAATGTCACAGTCACTTTAATTCCCAAAAAACTGCTCTCCATCTTCAGTTCATTCTGATGATAATTGGTGTGATCTGATGCCACCACATATGTGTGTAAACTGGTAAATGATGGGAAAGGAATCCACCAAAGTCATACAGTTACTGCCCTTGAGGGAAAAGTAGAGAAGTTGGATGTGATAGAAGGAAGAGCAATTCAATTTTAGCTGCAATGTATTATGTCTTTTATTTTTAAAATAGTTTGAGGCAAATGTGAATAAAAGATATCATTTATAAACCTTATATGGCAAAGATTTATTATTACATTATTGTATTTTCTGTTTTTCCAACTTTTACCTCTCTTCATTCCCTACACGGCATTATACATAATGATATTGAAGGGTTTCTCCCACTATGCAGGTTGGCAGAAAACTGAGAAAGGAATTCATAAAACCATTACAAAAAGTAAAAATGCACACAGCAAAATCACCACATGGTATAGAACCCAAACTCAGAAAAAGCAAAAGCTGTCTTTTTCTCCCTCTGGCACCCATTGAATTTCCCAGAGTCAAATACTTACTAGCCTCTTAGGTAAACTTCCAAAGATACTTATGCACTCACAAGCACAAACCTATGTCAATTCTATAAACAGAAGATAGATATTATTGGGCATATTGCTTTGTTCACTATAAATACATCCCAGAGATGATTCCCCCATCAATACACAGAGAGATCCCCCATTTAAGGCTTCGTAGTATTGATATGCCATAAATGAATCCATTACACCCTTGGGTATTTATTATCTTGCTATTTTCTGCTACTAGAAATCATACTTCTCTACAGAAGTCATTTTGCTCATGTTTGACTATCTATAAAGAATAAATTCCTAAAAGAGAAATTTCTAGGGAAAGGGATACATACAGTTAAATTTTGGCAACTACTGCAAGGTTGTTCTCTACAGAAGCAGTACTGACTTCTACAAAATATGAAGGTGCTGTTCTCCCTGTCAATCGATATTTCTGCCATCATGATTGGTGTCTCCATTTGTTCAGCAAGTATACTAAATTCCTTTTCTACCTGTCCCATTCTTTGTCCATTTTTCTTTCAGGATCTTAGAATTTTTCTCTTTGATTTATAGTTTGCTTGTTTTGGTTTGGTACTGGGGATGGAACCCTGAGGCACTCTACCACTGGGCTACATCCCCAATCCTTTTAATTTTGAGACAGGTTCTCACTAATTTTCCCAGGCTGGCCTTGAACTTGGGATCCTCCTGCCTCAGCTTTCTGAGTACTGGGACTGCAGGCATGTACCACTGCCCCCAGCTTAGGAACTTTAAAATAAACAAGGAATTATCTATTTGTGACACTTGCCGCTGATAGTTCCCCAGTGTGTTATTTCTTGTTGTTTCCTGAGTAGCATTCTATTGTGTATATATACCACATTTTCTTTTTCCATTCATCTACTGAAGGGCACCTGGGTTAATTTCATAGCTTAGCTGTTGGGAATTTACCTACTATAAACAGTGATGTGGCAATCTTATCTTAGAAGATAATACTCACCATAGGAATAATATTAAAGCAGAGCTAAAAGATCAGAGATTGCAATAGCCAAAAGGAATTCATAACATACTTTAAAAGACAGAGATCAAAAAACACTAACTTGAGGCATCTGGGGTCCAGAAAGCCAGGCAGGCAGCCTAAACTGGAGAGTGAATCTGAGCAGAGTAACTCAAGGTGCCAAGAAATGTACAGAAAACTTAAAGACAGATAAGGACACAGTATGCACCAAGAAAATAAGAAGCAGAAGTCGTCAGGACAGTGACAATATTTAGCAAAGAAATTTAAGAGGGAAAAATTATAATAAAGTAAGTTCAGTGATAAATTTTTAGTATAATTTTCAATACCAGCATAAAAGTAAATTCTGTAAATAACGATAGGAATGTGCTTATGGGAAGAAAGCTCAGAATTTTCAGACTCTGATTAGTCTTTAGAACCCTGCATGGGATCCACAAGGGGCATTTCTGGCCAGTACCTGATCTGTAACAATTTACATCTGGGGCAGGTGGGCAAAGCATCTTTCCTCCATGTTGCAGAATACAGCCCTGCTTCCTGGAAAAAAAAAAATTAAACAAGGCACTAACACTATTAAAAGACAAAGTGAAAATAATAAAATAATATGACGCAGTCAAAATTATACTTTGTCACTTGTGATCTTACATGGGGAAACGCTCTGCCCATTCCCAGCCTCCACAATGCCAGACACATTATCCCTCTCCATCCTTCACTTTCCTTGCACACCATACTTAAGCATTTCCGCACATGATTGTGTTAAAAATAATCCCTGACTCTGTCTGGGACATACAGATTAGAGATCTTCCCATGATGGCTTCTTCTCTCACTGAGAACTTCCTGAACATGAATACCCAACCCCTCCCTCCACGCACACATATGCACAATCTCTGGGTCTCAGGGTTCTCTCTCTGATATCCCATATTTCTGTCTGAAATTCCTTGTCCCTGTATGTGTTTACTGCCTGCCCTAAGGAAGAATTTTATGGGTCTTATTTGCCACACTACCCCCAGCCTCCAATACCTACAAGAACACATGCCTGAATGAGTAAGAGCTTATTAAATGTCTGATGTTTTGATGCTCAGATCAAGTAGTTTCATGGTTAACCGACATGAGATCTACCTAACTGAAGACTGACATCTTCCTGTCAGTTAAAAACCCTTAGAATATACAAATGCTTCCTTGCCCTGGAAGCCAGACAGAACAGAAGATTGTTGAAAATGGCTGGCTCAGTAGCCTGTGGAATGATCCCAAACACGATGTTTCTTTCGAGGCCTGAAAATCGATGGACGCTGTCCAACACAATGTCATCAGTCAGAACACCCAATGCATCCCTGATCTGGACGAATGGATCCACTTCCCTGTTGAGCTGAGACATCTTTCTCTTCCTCATTGCCATTAGAAATTTATCTTTATTTTTTTCTACTTCGGTTGCTTTGGCGAAAAGCACAGCAACATCCCTGGGAAAGTAACCATTCCTCCAGAGAAGCTGGCACTTCTCTGCTACGTAGACCACAGTCTCCTCCAAGCCCAAGTACTCAACAGTTTCTACATTGCCTGGAACACCCTGAGCCCAGTTAGGTTCGTGGAGCATCACCAGGGACTCAGCAGGGACATTAGGTGGAGGATTTTCTCTGACCTCGTGCATCACTGCTTGTAGGTATTGGGCTATTTCATCTGCATGGCGGACCACTCTGGTGAGCTCTGCTCTTGGAAACTGGTCTGAGAGAGCAGGGAGGCCACTGCAACTCAAGTGGTTGGTCTGAAAGTAGTCTAGAAAAATCCAGAGAATTCCTGGACCACCCTCTCTTCTCTGAGTGATGGTTTTGACCTTCCTATACCAGTCCCCATCTTCGGTGCGGAAATTCTGAGCTTCATCCACGATGATGTGTTGAATCTCTTCAAAGTCATGTTTCATGAAGGTTTTCCGGGTCACTGCCTTGCACATGCTTTTATTCCTGAAAGTGTGAGAAAAAACAAAAACAAAAACACACCGTTAGATTTCTTCAATCAAACAAAGGAAGCCAACTCTATTCTTAGATTCTCATGGACCTGGTAAATGCAATAGAATCCTTACCACATAAACTTAAAGTCCCACCAAAGTAACCCAAGAAAAGAATGTGAATATACTCAGATTGAGTACCTCACGAATTTCTTCAGGGGCTGGTTCTCACAGATGTAGAGAATGTCACCTGGTTGACAATCAAACACATTCCTGATCTTCTGCATGATCTTCAGAGCCACAATGGTCTTCCCTGACCCAGGTAAGCCGTGAACAAACAGCTCTCTGGTCTTGTGAAGGTTCTTTGAAAGCAACTCATACTGTTGATCCGTGAGCAGGTTCCAAATCTCAGAGCCCAGCTCTTCACTTAAAAAGGATTTGAAGCCAAGCAGGACGATCACAAGGGACTGTAACAGGGATTCTACATACTGGATGGTGGTAACATTGTAGGATTCAGGGTAAAATTGTGATTCTGAATTCTGATGGCTCACTGACGTTCCAGCAGGATTCAGCAGGAAGAACAAGGGAGCAATGCCCACTCTGCCAGTGTAGCCCCCTGTGTCCACCAGCCTCTGCTTCAGGGAATGGGCAAGCTTCACAGAATAGCCCCTGCACCACACATCCCACCTCCTGAACACGGTGTAAAGGATGGGGGTGTTGTTCTGGGAAATCAGAAGGGCATCACAGACAACATTCTGATTCGCTTTCAGACCCAAATCCACAGCCCAGCTTTGAGAAAAAATCAAGATCCCTTGAGAGACAGGGCGCATTTCTCTATTGATTAGGTCTCTGAGTCCTTTATGTTGTGAGAAGAGTTCCTTGTAGATGCTTTCTGGAGTATACACCAGTCTGTCTGATAACACTGGATAAGGAAAGAACTTGAGTAAGTTAGAGAATCCCCAGACAAGGAATAATCACCAATGTGTGTACTAGATCCAGTTGACACTTGGGCCCCGCCATGTGTCAATACTAGCTTATACACAGGGGACAAAATATGATGTTGTTTCAATAGAGAAAACAATATTTATGACCCAAAGTCATAAAAGCTACCGGAAGAGAGTCCACAAAATATTATGTGAGCACCAAGGACAGGGAGAGTTCAGGAAGGGACACAATATGAAAGTCTTCATGAAGAGGATGACAGTTGAACAGACTCTCAAAGGGTGACTTGGAGTCAGCCAGCTGAGGGTGGTGAGTGGTGACATGGTCAAAATGGGGTGCATGAACAAAGCACAGGCCGAAGAAACAGCAAGGCCCACTGAAGTTCCCCTAAGGGGTTTGTGAGGGCCAAAGACCAGGTGGCAACAGTGGGCAGGAAGGCCTTCGAGTGCCATCTTAACACCTGGCACAGGCCGGGTACTGTGTGGTTTCACTGAAGGACTTTCCACAAAGCAGAACTAGGCAAGAACAGATCTGTGGTTGCCTGAGGCTGGGTTTGGGGAGAGTGTGACCACAAGGGGGAAGCATGGAGGAGCTTTATTTTGGGCGGAATGGAGCTGTTTTGTATCTGAGTGTGGTGGTGGTTACAAAAACCTACACATATTTTAAAACTTATAGAACTTTACAACAAAACGTCTACTTCATGTATATAAACTTTTAAAAAATAACTTCTGAACAGGCGAGTCTACAGGGTGGGAAAAAATCTTTTCCACATGCACCTCAGATAAAGCATTACTCTCTAGGACATATAAAGAACAACAACAAAAATACGCACCAAGAAATAAATAACCCCGTCAATAAATGGGCTAAGGAACTGAACAGACACTACACAGAAGATGTACAATTGATCAACAAACATATGAAAATATGTTCAACATCTCTAACAATTAGAGAAATGCAAATCAAAACTATCCTGAGATTTCATCTGACTCCAATCAGAATGCAATTATCAAGAATACAAGCACCAATAAATATCGGCAAGGATGTGGTAAAAAAAGGCACACTCAGACATTGCTGGTGGGACTGCAAATTGGTGCAGCCATTCTGGAAAGCAGTATAGAGGTTCCTCAGAAAACTTGGAATGGAACCACCATTTGACCCAGTTATCCAACTCCTCGGTTTTCATCGAAAGGACTTCAAATCAACATATTACAGTGATGCAGCCACATCAATGTTTATAGCAGTTCAATTCACTATAGCTCAAACAAGAAACCAACCTGGGTACCCTTCAACAAATGGATGGATAAAGAAAATGTGATATATATATATATGCACGATGGAATATTACTTAGCTTTAAATAAGAATGAAATTCTGGCATTTGCTGGTAAATGGATGGAGTTAGAGACCATCATGCTAAGTGAAATAAGCCAAACCCAAAAAAACCAAAGGCGGAATGTTTTCTCCGATGTGCGGGTGCTAATTCACAATAAGAGGGGTGGGGATAGGGAAGAATAGAGTTACTTTACATTAGGTAGAGAGGAGTGAAAGGAGGGGAAGGGGTATGGAGGAAGGAATGATAGTAGAGTGAAGTGGACATTATTACTCCATGTACATATATGACTGCATGACAGATGTGATCCTATAATATGTATAATCAGAAACATGAGAGATTATACTCCATTTATGTATGATCTATCAAAATGTATTAATCCATTCTAATTTCATGTACAACTAATTAGAACAAATAAAAATTTTAAAAGGTTTGGATATATATGTATGTATGGGTATGTTTAAAATAATGTTATTACATATATAATTGGTAATTCTTAAAATTTGGTGTGGGGGTAACAGCCCTAATTTGAAATCTAACCAAAATTATGAATCTTCTTTTTTTCTTCCAAGAAAAAAAATCAATATACACAAAATTTGAACTTCGCATTTAAGGGGGAAAGAAGAGTCAAGGATGAGTCCAGATTTCTGCGGTTGGTGGTATGGAGGAGGACTTTCCTACCTGTCATTTGGAACAAATACTATAAAAATCATATGTCATATATAATAATATGCACACTATACAGAAGAATTAGAGGATTGTCAGAATGAGAGAGATATTTTGTTACTGCTTAGTTGGGGATACCCATGGTACATCAATTGTCCAGAAAGCAAATGAACACATCAATAAAGTTTGTCTGGGTTCAGAGAAATGCTGTAGTCATTTTCTGTAAAAGTGGATTAGCAGGGCCCTGGGGCACATGCCTGTAGTCCCAGCTACTCTGGAGGCTGAGGCAGGAAGATGGCTTGGTCCCAGCAGTTCAAGGTGAGCCTGGGTAACATATTGAGAACTTGCCTCAAAAAACAAACAAACAAAAACCAAAAACAATCCAATTAAACTAAAGATATTGCTTACTACTGATGGGATTTAACATTGTTTTAGAATAATTAATCAATGTACAGAAGCAAGTGCAAAAAATGCATAAATATAGGAAGGTTAATTCAAAATTATCTTTGCTTTCTGCATTTATCAGACTATTGAGTAAAATGTTTAGAAGTGGCATAACATATACCTTATTTTTAATCACAGAGTAATAGGCAGTAGTTCATTGGAGAAAAATGAGATAAGTAACTTAAATGCATGCTATAGGCACCATATGGTCTTTCCCTGGAGAACGGAATAACTCTTACAGAGTCTGGGGTTTTTAAGGCTTTGAGTCTCCTTATTGTTGTCTGAGTTTCATAATGTATGCTTTGAAACTCAGAATGTATCCTACATGTAAATAATTAACAATCAGAAATTAGTATTAAAAAAATCCTAGTCTAAACTGGGTACAGTTGTACATGCCATAATCCCAGTGCCTCAGGAGGCTGAAGCAGAAGCATCATGAGTTCAAAGCCAGCCTCAGCCACTTAGCCAGGCCCTATCAAAAAGGCCTGGGGATGAGGCTCAGTCCGTAAGAGCCCCTGTGTGCAATCCCTGATACCAAAAAAAAAAAAAAAAAAGGAATCTTAGTCTAGGAATAAAGTTTAATTTATGTACCAACACTGTGTAACTTTGAAAACAATTGAGACATTTACCACATTTCATTCATTATAAATGTACTTCAATATTTCTGAAGTCAGGATACAACTTATTGTTTAATGGACTATGTTTTCTTTCTCAGTGTTAAGTTTAAAAAATACTGCAATGTTGTTTTAATTTTAATAGCACATGGAAAAGACGATGAATAAATGATGAGATACTTCATGCTCAAATATGAGAAATTCTACTGTTGTGAAAACAACAATGCTTTCCAAATCAATGAACTGATTTCATATAATGACCATCAAAATAGTCTTATTCTGAAAAGAAAAAATATCTTTTTTTCTTTGTGGTAGAACAAAATGATTCTGATCTTCTTCTAAAAAGAAACACCCTGATGTGATAGTACGTTGCTGAAAGCTTAGTTGGAGCTACCTTTTGGAGTCCAATTTGGCAATGTAAGTCTAAATTCATAAGCACTTGTTACCACTTGGAATCTATCCTACATTTGAGTTATCTGCAGAAAAGTATATACTGCAGAGAGTGCTGTTTAAAACAGAAGAAAGGCCAGGAGTGCTGGCCCTTGCCTGTAATCCCAGAGACTCAGGAGGCTGAGGCAATCGAGTGAGACCCTCAGCAACTAAGTGAGTCCCTGATATTGATCCTCTGCACCACATAAAAATAAATAAAGTAAAGATATTTGGTCTATCTAAAACTAAAAAAAAAAAAAAAAAAAAAAAAAAAAAAAAATTTAAAAAGGGATGGGTTTTTTCAAATAGGTTTCATTATATACTTATTTATTATACCTTTGCTTTTTTTCTTTCTGTGTGCATAATATACTCATAATCAAAACAGCTAAAATTAAGAAATTTGGGGGAGTACTGAGATGCTTTTTATCTGAGCTACATTTTCAGTCCTTTTTTTTATTTTGAGACAAGTTCTCACTAAGTCGATGAGGCTGACCTCAACCTTGTGATCCTCTGCCTCAGCCTTCTGAGTTGCTGCGTATAATTAAGAAAAGCTATGTTGAAGAATACTATGAAATATTATCAATGAAAGAATCAGGTAAATCAGTGAGTAAGGTCATGAGAAGATGAACATACACACTACGTGGATGCAGCCTGTGCCTGCGTGAGTTGATGTTCATCCATCCTCACTGATGAATAACACTCTGCTATGTGAATATGCTACAATGTATTTATCCATTGTTGTGAGCTCAGACGTTTTGGTTGTATCCTGTTTAAAGCAATTATAAATAGTGAATTTAAGAGGAATCGTGGGCAGATGTACAAGTATACACATCCTCTGATTCACATGTATGCATTTTTCTCTAGAAAACTAGAGAAATTGTTGAATGGTAGAATTTTGCATATAACTGAATATACCTGGAAGTGCTCAACTCATTTCCCAAAGAGATTAGACCAACGTAAACTTCCAGCAGTGATGAACAAAAGATTATTTCCTTACAAAATCTCCACTACGTGATTTTTTTAAATTAAATGTAAATGGTATCTACTTGTGGTTTTAATTTGCATTTTAGTCTTTATTAATGGATTGAGCATCTTTGTAAGTTTATTATACATTTGTATCTCCTTTCCTGAGATATGAATCTTTATATTTCCCATTTTTCTGTTGGGCTGTTTTTTTCTTTTAAAATTTTGTATATTTTCTCTCTATATTCTCGATACCAATCCTTTGCCTGTTACACAGATTGCAAATGTCTTCCTCAAGATTTTAGTTATATCTTTCACTTTCTTTAAGGTATCCTTTGAGGAACAGATGTTCTTAATTTAATATAATGAAATTCATTGATCTTTTGTTTAATATGTTTGAATCTGGTTTAGGAAATTATCCACATATAGTTTCTACTGAAAGTTTTGAAGGTTTGTGACATTTAAGTCCTTAAACCTCCTGGAGTTGACTTTGTATGTAATATAACATTGGAGTCAAAAAACATTTTCCTATATGAAGGAACACTCAACATGTTCCCAAGAAACCAGAGACCACAAATTACCTGGAAAGTAACGTTTCTGCAGTTCTTTCAGACGTTCCAAATTCTTATGCGTGTACACAGTCCTGCTGTGGGGCATAGAGGGTGATAAACTCAACTCAAGGCGCATCTCAGGCAACCTGGAAAGATCTTAGGATACAAGCACCATGAGTTTGATATGCAAAAGGACAGAATCCAACATACAGCTGAGCTGGGTCATAACCCCAGTGTATCCCAGGTCCATTCACAAAAGACTTCTGAAGGTTTTGGCAGGGGAAACGAAGTAGGGAGCAATAGTTTGTAAGTTTTAATTTTGTTATATTTAAAGCATCTGTATATTTTTAGAGGGTTATTTTTAAAGATACAATTAGAAGATATGAAGGTCAATGGATATAGACTTCTAAGCAGATTCTGAAATGAACTTTATTTTTTCTGGACTTCTGAAGAAGTTACCACTGATTTTCTTTTTTCTAATTTCATCTCAGCTTTTCTTTCCCAAGGTAGATGGATCAGCACAACCCTACTCTTAAGCTCAGCAGTTATGGAGAGTAGCACATGTTGAAGCACAAAAAGAAGAAATATGCAAGGCAAGAGAAAGCCATGGTCTGCTCAGGTTCAAAAATTGAAGTGGCATATACTGTAAAGCGTGAAGACATCTAGAAGAAAGGAGTTTGAATGTTTTTACTACAAAGTAACGATAAATGTTTGAGGACGTAGACATGCTTACCCGGATTGGAACATTACACAATGTACACATATATGTAAACATCACTTGATACCCCAAAAACTTATGCACAATATTTATCTATGAATAAAAAGCAAGATAAAATATAATGGAAGTAAGGCCACCAGAAAGGGAGTATATTTACTAGACAAGAATGAGAAGTCAGAAGAAAGTGGAAGCTACTTAAAAAGGAAACATCTGTACATGTGAAAAAGGAATTTCCTGAATAACTAAATACAAGTTCATAATTAAGAAGAAAAGGAAGAGAGTTTAATACGAACATTACAAAGATTGTGAAAATAGAAATAACTAATACTAATCAATCCAAGCCCCAACCAATCTCTAGTGGGGCTACCAGCCTAGGACATCTGTCCAATGCAGCATGTTCAAGATGGGCAGAGGGAGGGAAGAACAATGACCTACCAGCTGCCTCCATAGGAATCAATGTCAGGCAGCTGCAATTCAGGGGAAATCTATCTTCTCAGCTTCTGAAGAATACCACACTGCCCTTTCCTCTCTGCCCCACTCCCCTGCAGCAACCTGAGGATCATTTTCAGACTCGCTCCCTCACCTGGGTTGACTTGCATCATCCACTCTACCCATTCCTTTGTGGTCAGCTGTTTCACAGTGTTGTCTTTCACCTGCCAGGAACTAGGCCCTTTGGCAAACACCACACAGCAGAATCGCTCCACCTTGACAGCACAGACATATCCACGGAGGGCCCCCTTATCATGGACTTCAAGGAACCTGATGGCATATTGAGTTGTATGCCTCTGTGTGCAGAAATGATGGACAGGTAACTTCCTAATGCAGCCTTCCACAGAATTCTTGAAGATGGAGAGATTTATTTTCTCTTTTTCACATCCAATGACTTGATGGGTTTCATCATGCACACCCAAAAATACATAGCCTCCTTCAGCATTGGCAAATGCAGAAACACATATGGGGAGTCTCTCCTTAACACACTGGGACAGATCAGCTGGGAACATTTGAAATTCAACATGCATGGACTCTGTCAAGTTGAGTTTTTCCAGGTACTGCAGCTGCACTCTATCAAACAAGGCAGCAGCCGAGTCCTCTATGTTGTCTTCAGAGTGTACACCAACCTGAGATTCCTGTGGACTTAACAAATTGGAATCAAAAATAGTCACAAGAGGCTGAGTTTTCTCTTTGAGGAATACCAGTGCTTCCTGAAGATCCATGACGTCAGTAGATGTTTCGTATCTGTAGTACAAATTAGAGCACAAGGTGGCAACTCGTACATCTGAGACTTCTGTGTTCCATGATTTCACAAATATTAAAAAGAGGTTTCCCTGTTGCATCTCATCTAAGTAGCTTTGAAAAATCGGTGGCAGATCCAACCCCACTCCATCATCCTCGTGATTGTAGTCTTCATTCTCAATCTTAGCCTTGATCACTCCCCCTCCGGAATTCAGCAGAGCACATACTGCTTGCAAGATGTCTTCATTCTGTTTTATCCGCAGTAGAGGGTTCATTTCCATTCTTTGCCTAGTCCCAAGGATGACTTTTCCTGCATCTATAACAAACTCAGCAAAGTTTGTTTCCGAATCAATCTGGAGACTCATCTTCTCAGCCCTTGAATGACAACCCTGAAATGTTCTCCTAAAAGATAGAAAGACAGACCCATTAGAACAGGTCAAGGACAGAAAAAGAAGGAAAGTCAGTGGGGTAAGTCTACCCTGCTGAGGTTGGTCACGTCACTTATTTCCACATAGCTTGAGGCCACATTCACTCATGAATGAAGGATGGAGGGCAGATGGAGGAGCTAAGTCTGCTGGTTGCCATTACCACCACAGAAATGCTGTAATGATTTTTGCCAATTTCTCTGAGTGGCAGGGGCTCTCTGTCTAGTCCTGTGAAAAATAGAACAATTTACAACAAGGCTAATGGATTGCAGTTACGATGTAACTAGAAAGCTCCCCTGGTCAGAAGTATCTCTGGGGTGAGAGGCTACAGAATGGGAGAAAATTTTGGCAGTGACTCCTCCAACAGGGGATTCATCTCCAGCATATAGCAAGAACTCAGAAAACTTAACACCATAAAAACAAATAACCCAGTCAATGAATAGACAAAGGGATTAAATGGAAATTTCTCAAAAGAAGAAACACAAGTGGCCAACAAAAATGTGAAAAAGTGTTTAACATCTCTAGCATTTGGGGAAATGCAAATCAAAACTACACTAAAGATTTCAATTCCCTCTAGTCTGAATGGCAATTATCAAAAATACAAACGATACTAAATGCTGGCGAGTATGTGGGGAAAAAGGTGCACTTGTACATTGTTAGTGGGATTGCAGACCAGTAAAACTACTCTGGAAAGCAGTATGGAGATTCCTCAAAAAACTAGAAATGAACCACCATATGATCCAACTGTCGCACACCTTGGTAATTTTCCAAAAGAACTAAAACCAGCGTAGTATAGCAATACAGCTACCTCAATGTTTACAGCAGCACCATTCACTAGAGCTAAATTATGGAATCAACCCAGATGCCCATCAGTAAATGAATGGATTAAGAAACTGTGGTATACATAGCCAATGGAGTTCTACCTAGCCATAAAGATGAATAAGATTATGGCCTTTGCTGGTAAGCAGATGGAAATGGATACCATCATGCTAAGCAAAATAAATAGACCCAGAAGTCAAAGGTCAAATATTTCCTCTCATATGTGGAAGCTAGAGTAAAATAAAGGAAAAGAGGGAAGGATAGGATAACATAAAGATACAGGGAGTATCAGTTGTATTGAAGGAGATCCAGAGGAAGAGCAGAGGGACAGAAAGGGGGAGACAATGCAGAACGAATTCTTCAAAAATCATGTTATGTGCATATATGAATATACCACAATTTCACCTTTATGTGTAAGTAACAAGAATCAATCAAAAATAAATAAATAAATAGATGAGGAAGAGGAAGTCTAGTAAAGTTGAGGAAGGAGAACAGGGGTGAGTAGGAGGGAGGAAGGAGGAAAAAGTGGGAGGAAGGAGGAAAATGTGGGAGGATCATGAACTCAAACTGAATTCTAGGCATGTATGATTCTGTTGGGATGAACCCAACTACTATGTAAACTGCAAGATCTAATTTTTAAAAAGTATCTGTGGAGTGTGCTGATGGGTATCCTTTTTCTTGGTTCTTTGTCTTTCTCTTCTTATTGAGACTTGGGCAACTTTTGGATCATTCTGTAATCCAACTTGGGGAAGGATCAAATTTGATCAAATTGGTAATTTATCATTGTTCTTATGAGGTAGATTCTCTCTCTCTTTCTCTCTTTCTCACTATCTCTATCTCTGTCTCTGTTTCTGTTTCTGTCAGCAGGCACCATTGAGAGGCAGTTTCAACTAGAAGAGGCATAGGCAAGACCAGAACAGGACCTCAGCACCAAAATGTACCTTGGTCCGTATTTAGCTTGCTCTGTAGTATGTCTGTAAACCAACAAGCACTGATACAAACAAAACAAAAAGAGTACATGACCACAGTGGAAGAAGAGGATCTGAGATCCAGTAGATAGTAACTTAGGGGTACGCAATGCAAACATTGAACAAATGAGCTCAGTTTGATGTTAGGGTGTTGCCAAGAAAAACCAGGTGTCCACACTGAGAACTGCCACAGGGATGGCGAATCCTTGACGATTTTATCTGAATCCCAGTTCCAGCTTTGGCTTTATAGGACCATAAGTATCTTTTTAGAACCCCAAAGCTAATGGATCTAAGGAAAGCTGATTTACTACCCCAAATTCAAAACAGACTGTAGTATGTGAGACATGCGGGTACTTGGTTTCTGCTGGGGAGAGATGCAGGGTCAGCAGCCGGAGCCTCTATCTCAACCTGATACGCTGCCCTCTTCCTGGAGGTAGCGGACCCCTGAAGCCAGAGTTTAGAAGGGTGCTTGATATGCATGGAATCAGATCAAAAGGGGCATCTCCTGACTTGGCTGGCTTCAATATCCAATAACTTCATGCAGCTGTGCTAATCACTAGAGAAGTAGTACAACATAGTAGTAAATCCCGTGAGCTGTGGAGGGAGAAACCTGCGTTTACACTTCTCTCCCAGCATTTGCTTTGTGTCTCTGGGAAAATTACCTTCCTAGCCTATTATATGTTCTGAAATAGAGGTTTAAAAGAAATAGACGTTGTTACTGCATGTACACGTATGACTGCATGACCGATGTGATCCTACGAAACGTATAATCAGAAAAATGAAAGATTACATTCCATTTATGTATGATCTCTCAAAATGTGTATGTGCATTCTACTGTCATGTACAACTAATTAAAACAAAAAAAAATTAAAAATTTGTAAGAGGAAACTAAGCTGATACTTTTTGTGGCATTAAAACAGAAAACAAAATAGCCTATATCCTGGAGATGTGAATAAGAATGCAGTGATCATCGCTATTGAAGAATAGAAGAAGATTAGAAATAAACCATAGTACATTTGAACTAGGATTGGAAAACTGCATGACTCTGCACTGTTGTTACAAGCACCATTTTGAATGAGGGCTAAGAACACAATGTTGAAAAAGTATGCAATCACAGTCTACATGTAGCATGCTTCTGTTTATATGAAGTTCAAAAATATGCAAAGTTAATGTCACTTAGGGTACCTAAATAGATAGTGTATTATAAAGAAAAGTAAGGGAATAATAGGCATAAACATTCAAAATAGTGGTCATCACTAGTGAAAGAGAAAGGGTGAAATTAAGGAGGGACAGAGAAATAGAGAAAGAACATACAGGAAGCTTCTTAGGTTCTAGAAACCTATTTCTTAATCCAGATGGGCACATGGGTGTTCCACTTAATATTATTTTTAACTATGCAAGTACAATTACATTCTTCCCCCTCTCTCTTTTGTCATGCTGGGGATTGAACCCAGGTGTGCTCTACCACTGAGCTATATCCCCAACCCCCCTTTTTTGAGATAGGACCAGTCTAAAATGCCCAGGGTGGCCTTGAACTTTCAATACTCCTGCCTCAATCTTCCAAGTAGCTGGGATTACATGCACACGCAATTGTTTTCTGAAAGCACATTCAGTGTTCCCTATATTGCTTTTATTTTAATATTTTTCCCAGCAGTGATATATACTCAATATAAAAAGAAATTTGCCAGGTGCAGTGGCACATGCCTGTAATCCCAGCTACTCAGGGGGTTGAGGCAGGAGGATTGCCAAATTTGAGGCCAGCCTTGGCAACTTAGCAAGATTCTGACTCAAAATAAAAAGGGCTGAACATGTAGCTCAGTGAGAGATCACTCCTGGGTTCAAAACCCAGTGCTACACACACACACACACACACACACACACACACACACACACACAGAAAAGAAAAAGAAAAAAGAAGAAATTTTGAATCTTGAAATAAAAATTGAAAGCTGGAATTAAAGAAAAATGACACACATTGAGTTACCATGTAAAGATTAACCATTTCTGATGAATTTCCATCTGGACTTTTCTTTAAAAGAGAAAAGTTGTCGGTTTGCAGAGCTATAAATAAATTAGAATTATTTTTTCTTGCTATTGAGATTTTTCCTATTAGATTAGGTGACTTCATTTTAAGAACCCCAAGAAAGATATCTGTGCTTCCCTCTCTCCTCACAAACCATCGAAAAATGATACTCATTAAGAAACATCCAGCAATGTAAAGACCAATAGACAGGCAGAAGAATTGCCAAGTTCACTGCAAATCTGATCAGGGTGGTGGAGAACTCTAAAACATAATGCCTGCAACTTAGAGATGCTGACTGAATTTGGAAGAAAACCAGGGATTGTTTGGAACAATGAGGGCACAGTCTGAGATGGGCTTTAGACATTTCCTATAGCCTAACCAACCTGAAAACAAGGAACCTCAGCAGAGGGTGCACTGACTGAGAGCATGCAACACATCTTTACAACCACAGAGCAGGGCTAAAGAGCAGGTGTGAGGGATATGCAGCACTGCCAGGCTTGGACCAGCCTGTGGCAGCTGAGAAAAAAAGAAAGCACAGTTAAAGCCACTCACACCTAATCATGAAACCCTCTATCATAAGAGGTAGCACTGTAAGCTGAGATTTTGGATCTCAGGCTCTCTGGACACTGTCTTGACTCTGCTCCCACATTTCCTCCCTCAAAAACCTGGATGCAGTGAAACTGGATTCAACACAGAAGAAAAACAGACACAATTTCCCAGATGATTGTGAAGGGTCATTCCAGAATGACAGGCCTAGAGAATCAGCAGTCAAAACTGGAGTAACTGGGCAGCAGCTTCAATGGACAGCACCAGAGACTACAGTTGACAGGATACTGAATGGATTAAACCGAGGAAGTGGAGAGTTTGGAGATGAATTAGCAATCTAGACTTAGGAAAATATGCAAACACAAATATAAGACAAGTCTAAAGTTAAAATCAAAGTCATCAAGGAGACAACATAGCCATAAGGTATTATATAGTGTAGCTGTCAGCAAAATGACAGTCATAATAATATAAACTCTGAATATTGCTCCAATGAGAAATGATGATGCAATTGTATTTATAGGAAGTGGGGAAAGAAAACGGAGGAATCAAAGTTTTGGACAGCTATATCCCTTTTTTCCAGAAATAGGTAATCTCTGCCACATCTGAATATTCATGTCCTCCTAAAATTCAGTGTTGAAAATTTAGTGTTAGCCCTCAGGGTGATGGTATTAGTAGGTGGGTATTTGTGGAGGTGATTAGGTCATAAGGGCAGGGACCTTATAAAAGAGATCTAAGGGATAGTAATTTGGATCAGGAAATTTTTAAAACCTTTGGACTTCTGGGCTCAGTGGCACATACCTGTAATCCCAGTGACTTGGGAGGTTGAGGCCAGAGAATCACAAGTTTGAGGACAGCCTGGGCAATGTAGCAAGATCCATCTCAAAATAAAAAGAAAAAAAGGACTGTGGATGCAGCTTCTGGTCAAGTATCCCTTAGTTCAATCTGTAGTACAGAAAAAAAAGAAGAAAGAAAGAGAGAGAGGGAGGGAGGGAGGGAGGGAGGGGGAGAGAGAGGGAGAGAGAGAGAGAGAGAGTAAGGAAAGAAAGAAGGAAGAAAGGGAGAGAGAGAAAGAAAGAAAGAAAGAAAGAAAAGAAGAAGAAGAAGAAGAAGAAGAAGAAGAAGAAGAAGGAAGGAAGGAAGGAAGGAAGGAAAGAAGGGAGAGAGAAGGACAACCTTGATGTCATTCTGGACCCCTCTGACACAAGTAGACAACAAAATTTAAAGAGGTCAAAGACACTTCACAGAACAAATATATGAAAAAATGTTCAATATCTCTAACAACTACAAGTCAAAACTATCCTGAGATTCCATCTCACTCATTGTTAGAATGACAATGATCAGGAATACAAGCAACAGTAAATGTTGGTGAGGATGTGGGGAAAAAGGTTCAACATATATTGCTGGTGGGACTGCAAATTGGTGCAAACCACTCTGGAAAGCAGTATGGAGATTCCTCGGAAAACTTAGAATGGAACCATCATTTGACCCAGTTATCCCACTCCTAGGTTTATACCCAAAGGACTTAAAACCTGCATTCTACAGTGACACAGTCACATCAATACTGATAGCAGCTCAATTCACAATAGATAAACTATGAAACCAACCTAGGTGCCCTTCAACAGATGAATGGATAAAGAAACTGTGGTATATATACATGATGGAATATTACTCAGTTTTAAAGAAGAAGGAAATTATGCATTTGCCAGTAAATGGATGGAACTGGAGAACATTATGCTAAGCAAAATAAACCAATTCCAAAGAACCAAAGGCCAAATATTTCCTCTGATTTGCAGATGCTAATTCACAATAAGGGCAGGGGAAGAATAGAGGTATTTTGAACTAGACTGAAGGGAGAGAATGGAGGGAGGGAGGGATTATGGAGGTAGGAAGAATAGTAGAATGAATTGGACATTACTACCCTATGTGCATTTATGATTACATGACCTGTGTAACTCTCTATCATGTACAAGCAGATGAATGAGAAGTTATACTCCATTTATGTACGATGTGTCAAAATGCATTTCACCATCATATATAACTTATTAGAACAAATAAAAATATATACATAAAAAAAGTTTGAACATTATAAAAAAAATAGGTCAAAGGAAGCTTGTTCATCCCTTCTGCTATATGAGGACACAGTGAAAATGTGCCATCTTTGAACCAAAGAGGACCCTTAACAGATACCTTCATCTTAGACCTCCCAACCTCCAGCATTGTGAGAAATAAACTTTTGTTTTTTTATAAATCACCCAGTGTATGGCATCTTGTGATAGGAGCCCCAAAGGACTCAGATGATATTTAAAACTGGGGTGGGGAGGAGGAGGTAAAGAGAATATAAGCACATTGTTTAGAAATAAAGAAACAAATGCCAAAAGAAGAAGGGAAGGAGGCAAGAGTTTGGTTAGGGAGGAGAAGGCGGTGAGGGGAGGGGCCACTCCTTGCTGTCTTCAGGAACTGTGACTTTCCCAACTACATTCACGAAGCCTCCACTCCCAGTCAGAAAAGAGTATCAGAGACAATTACTCTCCTGTCTGGAATGACTAAAACACTGCTGATGAAATAATGGCCAGAAATCTTCCAAGTTTGATGAACACGATGAAAAATCAAGATCAAGATCTCAGATGTTCCAGGAGAGAACTGGGGAGTGAAGTCGACCCAACTGTGCTATGTGCATGTATGAACCATCACAATGATTCCGCTTTAGATACAATTATAGTGTACCAATTAAAAATAAATAAATAGATAGAAGGAGATCCAATAGAGGAAAGGAGGAGGGGAGGAAATGGGGAAGTGCTGGGCATGCGGAGAGGAAGGAAATTGTGTTATATGCATTTAGGCATATGTCAAAATGAACCTCACTGTTAAGTATAACTATAACCTATTAATAAAAACAAAAATCCTAAGATGCTCCACAAACTCCAAGCACTAAAAAGATGAAGAACACCATACCAAGACACATCATAATTAAGTTGCTCACAACAGGTGATAAAGAGAAAATCTTAAAAGCATCAAGAAGAAAAAGACACATTACATATGGAGGAACAAAAGTTGACATTAGTTTGTTGTTGTTTTATTTTTTTATTTAGGGAGTGATCGTGTTGGATCATATTGGGTTTTGTTCAGAAAGAAGGCAAGAAAGAAGATAGGGAATCAACATTTTAAACCACTAAAAGTAAAAAACAAAAACAAAAAACAAAAGAAATAAACAAACCCTGTCAACCTAAGAGTTCTACGCTCAATGTACAAATATGTAACAACAAATACCATCAGTGTGTACATCAATCATGCACCAGTGAAAAAGGACCATGGAAGGGAGAGAGTTCTATGCCCATCAAAAATATTTTTCAAAAATGAATGTGACCCAATGGCAAAGAAACAAACAACTCAGCTTCTTAAATGACCAAAGGACTTGAACACATATTTCTCTGAAGAAGATACACAAATAGACAGTAAGCACATGAAATGTTACTCAACTAACCATCAGGGAAATGCAAAACAGAAACCATAGTCACTTGCCACTTTATATCCACTCGGATGGGCATAATTTGTTTTTAAATCTGAAAGTAACAAGTGAGGATGTAGAGAAATTAGGACCCTCATACGCTGATGGTGGTAGTGTAAAAATGTGCAGTCTCTTTGGAAAACAGATTGGAGGCTCTTTGAAATGTCAAACAGAATTACTATATGACCCAGAAATTCCACCCCTGAATATGTAACCAACAAAGCTGAAATGATACTCAGACAAGTCCTTGAGACTCAACAAGTTCATAGTAGCTCTCTTCATGACAGCCAAAAGGTGGAAACAACTCAGATGTCTACCCACAGATGCACACATGAACAGACTGTGCTGTATCCATGTGATAGAATACTATTCAGCTGTAGAAAGAAATGAAGTGCTGATACACAATTTAATGTGGATGATCCTGGAAAATAATACGCTGAGCGAAAGAAACCAGCCACAGAAGGTCACATTGATTCCATTGATATGAAATGCCCAGAATGGACAGTCATTAAAACCAAAGGGGGATTGGATGGTCTCCGGGACCCAAGGAAATGTGGGAATGTGAAGGAACGGCTTAGTGGGGAGTCACAGGAGAGTGATGAAAATGTTTTGAAGCTTGATAGAAGTGGTGCTTGCACAACCTTGTGGCACTGAATTAATCAGTCTAAAGTGACTAACTTTATGTTATGTAAATTTCAACTTCATTTTAAAAATCAATTTACAATGAAGGTGAAATTTTAAAAACTTTCTTAGATGTCAAAAAACTGAAAGAATTCATTATCAGAGAACTGTTAATACAAGAAATGTTAAAGAAAGTGTTTCAGTCAAGAGGAAAATGATACCAGTTAGAAGGGGAAGATTTATAGTGGGGAGAAGGAAGTATGCTCTGATCTGAGATTGTGGTTATGGGTGAGCCAGAAGTGGGCTTGCTAGAAGCAGGACATCTTCTGTGACTGGTCTGGAGAGCATTTTGACTTTCTCTGGTTGGTCGTGAGTTGGAAGTGGGGGCAGAGACTAGGGAAGCCATTAGTTATTGACCAAGTCCTGATCATTTGGGGCCAATCATTGCAAAGGTTATGGGTCAGAGTTCTCTTTTTATACATGGTCTGGCCATTGTCCATGGGTATAATCAGTCTCTCAGTCCCTCTCCACTTCCCTTGGTTATTTTCTTGCTTGCAAGATGATAACCAACTCATGGACGGCTGGAAATCTGGATGTTCACTCCTCAAGGGTTGTTTGGTCATCTCCACAGCAAACTCTCTTGCAAGATCTTGATCTTTGGTACCATGATCATTTGATGAGAGGGGCTATGCAGAAGAATTTTAAATTCTGTAAAGAATCCAGTGGGCCAGCATCAAGAGTACTTTAACAGTGCTTCTAAGATGCCCTGAAACTAAGTCCCTAGATCCCAACCCAGACCAAAAGAACAAATCCCAAAAGCCATGAGGATCAATCTCACACAACCAAGATTCCTGTCCTGTGAGGTGATTTACATAGCCTGTTCACCTTGCTTGTTTCATTGATTCAAGTTCATCAGGAAGTGCTAGTAATGACACAGATGCTGCCATGTCTAACCAAGAAGAACTCTAGATTAATGCCACTGTCCATCACTACTGTGCCAATGATTGCTCCTCACTGCTTGTGCTAATTTGTATTCCATATAGGGAAGAGATAGCACCATTAATGACTTCTGTCAGAGCTAAGGATAAGGTTTCTCACATATATTCTATTTGTATGACTCCCACGGATGAGAATCCTCTTCTGATTATTTATATAAACGAGGAGTCAGTAATTCCCCCTAGGCAGCGTCCCCAGATAATCAAGGGTGGTCTTCTTCTGGATCTCACACTAGAGTTGAAATGCCCAACCGTGGTGATTTATAGAATAGGGTTTTCTTTATGTAAATATGAACAGTTCTCACAATACTTTTCCTAAAGCACAGGGAGTGTTAGTCCAAGGTTTAAATTTTGCAGTTGATTTCATTCCTGGATCAAGAGAAGGATAGAACTTTAGAGACAATTGGTATTTTGAAGTTTCAGGAGAATTGTAGGTTAAAGGTCAAGGGTCCAGACAAGTGAAAGAGAAGGGAGGTGTCAAATGAGGAGAGATGAGAGGGATAAGATGGAGGCAGGGAGGCAACTGGAGGACAGAGGGGGGAGGGGAAGGATTTAGCAGAGAAATGAGCCTTATTTGTTGTTGCTTAAGTGTGTGCGATTGCTTCCTGTCTTTGGGAAAAGAATCTTGTAGTGAAGCAATTTTTGATTCAGAGTTTCATTTGAGGGCCTCCATACCAACCCCAAACTGCTGCCCAGTTGGCCTTACAAAATCTTACTTAACCTTTTACTTTTCTAAGGTGCTTCTCAAATGAGCAATTTTGTTCAAATGCTCCCCCAAGTGGTCATTAAAGGACCAAACCTCCCTTGAAGTTAAGCTATTACCAAGGTGCATGAAGTAGTAGTGGACATATAAGAGCAGTTTTTCCTAGTTGAGCAGAGGATCTAGACTTTGAACACCTTATAAGAGCCGACGGCCATCAGTGGGAATGTAATGCTTATGAGCTTTGTGTGTCATGTTATCGACCACGGTTGGCCATCTGAATCCAGACCTGACAATCTGTGTCCCCCAGCTGGCTGGATCAAAGCCAAGGCCTCAGGACAAAAACTGAAGATAGGAGGAGAACTTTAATCTGGTTTTATAAATGACCCACAGCCAAATTTGTCCTAATGGACAGTTGAGGGAGAATTGCAAACTCACTGGTCTGCAAGGCCATCTTGAACATCCTTCTAGGGTCTATGCCTGTGTTCTGTCTTGTGATTCTTCTTATGACAAGCACTTTATTTTTATTTTGCAGGCCTGGGTATGGAACCCAGAGCCTTGTACATGCTAGGCAAGTGCTCTGCTGTTGAGCTATATCCCCATCCCATGACAAACGCTTCTAAATGGAGCATCAGAAAAAGGCTAATTGCTCCATGGATGCCAGGCAAATGGGAATCAGGAACAAAATCTGAGTGCCAAACTGAGGATAAACAGCCAAGTCAACACAAGGAGAGAAAAGTCCAGAACTCATGCTGACTTACCACATCAGTGCAGACTTAACAAGCCACTTGTAGCAAGATGCAAGAGACCTGTGTAGGTACCATACCTGGTGGAAGCCTGGGATTGACAACAAGGAGTGTAAATGATGTCTTGGTGGAACTCCAGAAAAACTGTGGACATTAATGAAAACCATCCAAATGAAAAAAGGGAAGAATGTTTATTCAGGGTTTACTATAAGAAGGGAATGAGTCACCACTGCTTGGATATGGCAGAAGGTTGATGACAGGGAGGGCAGTGGGAAGTCTTCTTAGGGACCAAAAGGAAAGCTCAGGTGTGGTCTGATTTGAGGTGTCATTAATGAGCAAGCTGAGGCAAGGGAACTAGAGATGGAGCATCCTCTGTGATTAGGTTGAGAAACCTGTTTGGCTTCCTTGGTTGACCCTGAGTTGGAAGGGAGGGCAGAAATTAGGGAAACGTCAGTTATTGTCCAAGTCCTGACACTTTTGGCCAACAGCTCCAGCAGTTATGGTTTAGCCTCCCAGGTTGGTGGCTGCAGAGGTGGTAGGTCAGAGTTCTGTCTGGATGTATATTCAGTCCCTCGACTAAAACACTTCTAGAGGAAAGTACACCCTTGGGTGAGGCAAACATTTCTTAGAGATGACACTAAATGCATAAAAGAAAAAAAGAAACGTTGGACTTTAAGAACTTCTCTTTCAGCCAGGTACAGAGGGCACACCTGCAATCCTAGCTACTTGGGAGACTGTGGCAGGGGGAGCACAAGTTCAAAGTCAGCCTGGGCAACTTTGCAAAACCAGGTATCAAAATTAAAACAAAACGAAACAAAACAAAACAAAAAACAAAGGCTGGCATTGTTGGTCAGTGGTAGAGTACTTCACTAGCAGGAGTGAAGCCCTGGGTTCAATACTCAAAACCAGAAAAAAATTTTTTTCTTTTAAAGACTCTGTTAAAAGAATGAAAACAAGCCCCTGATTGGAGAAAAATAATGTGTAATCTATATTATATAGAGAACACTCAAAAAGTAAAATAAGAAAACATGCTATCTCTCCCTCTTGAGATTGTCCCTATTCTCTCTTGAATATTCATCTACTTTCCTAAATATATCTGTCTATGTCTTTAGCTGGGACATGTGAAATTCTCTTCCCCGCTCGTCCTGAGTCAAGTTCCTCTTTCTCTCTGGGAGCTACTTGGATCCTTCTTGAGAAACATCTCTTGTCTTGGGAGAGAACAATTTAGGACCACTCAGATTGAAAAACAGGTCAAAGCTCCTGTAGTGAGACAGAAGCATGTGTGGCAACTAATCAGGAATGTTTTCAGAGGAAATCATTCAAAGATAGGGGGCAGGAAATTCACAGGAAGTCACTTGTCAAACTCCACCAAAATTAAACACAGGGAGTGGGGAGTACTGAAAGAGTGTTTTTACAGGAACTAACATGAAAACCCTTCCTCTAGGGGGAGCTATTAAATATTGCAGACTGCCTCCTTCTGGAATAAGCATTTGACTCCTGTGTTCCAGTTCCTTGAAGCGGTATGCACACACATCTGATGATGGGCGGCCAGACACATGTCATGGAGCCTGGGGTCCCTGGAGTCTGTGGGATGAACTAAACAGGGGGATTTGAAATGGACCACCTCTAAAATTAAGAGCAACTTTGTGATAACTTGTTTCTCTAGGGGATTCAAAACAGCCCCTTTTGAAATTAAAGCTTCACATTGTTTTGACTTTTATTCTCATGCTGAGAATAAAATCTTCCTCCTGCTGGGGACGGATGCCAAGGAAGTTGAGACTGACAGGTTCTCTGCTGACTGAATCTGGACATGTATATTTATGCCTTTTTTTCTCTTTGCCCTGTCTTATAAAAAGCTGTCCTCACCTTGAGTTCTCTGAGGATAATGATTTGGGACAAAAAGTATCTATCTTTCTACAAAGTTGGCTTTGAATAACCCTATTTTCTTGCCCCCCACAAGTAATAATAAAGCAAACAATGCAATTTAAAAGTGAATAAAAGATTGGAACATACAATTCACTAAGGAAGATATATGAACAGCAAATACCAAGGCCCCTCCATTTCTAGTTTCTGGATTCAACAAACTTCAAGTTGAAAATACTTGAGGAAGTTTTATCTGTATTGAATATATTCAGACCTTTTCCTTGGCATTATTCTTTTGATAATGATCCTCCTGCTCTATCCCTGGCACATTTTAAACTTATATTTCTCAGAACTGCCAAGTCCCCTCTCAGTGGAAACCCTGTGTGTGGCCTGGAACAGGCTGTCCTGACCTCCAGAGAAAAAGCAGGAATTACTGTGCTTTGCGGAATTACCCAGGTAGGTTCCCCGCCCCCCAACAATCTACCCCTTTCAGACACCAGGTCTTAAGAGTCTATCCTTCTGTCCTGTGAACGTGTCCATTAGTCTACCAAAGAGATACCCATTCTGAATGGTTGCTTACTTAATGTCCTGTTACCATGGCAATAATACTGAAATTAATTTCTATTTTCTGCTAGGTATAAACACCTGTAGATTTTCATAATCAGGCCAGGAATGGATCATGACATTTCCCTCTTCTTTGATTTAGATGGAATTAGTAAAACTTCGGATGACTCGTCTTATTTAAATAGAAGAGTTACAGTCTTGTGAATACTCCGGAAAGAATACTCTGACAGAGGGTGCTGTCACACTAAGTTGCTCACCTGATATCTGGCAGCAAGAATTCTTACCTCTACCCGTGACAGACAGATGAGAGATCAGTTTCTTTTTCCCCACCAAGACAACCCAGCTTTGCCACCTCTGGTAGGGCGAAGTTCGGCAAACTTTGGCCCCGCCCCATCTCCTCCTAGAGGCGTGGCTCTGGACAGCCACACTCAGCCTCCACCCCACCCCAACCCCATCCGCAGGAAAACTCCGAGGAGCTACTGCTCCAGCCCCTTGTTCAAGCAACCCCTAACTCCCTACTGTACTAGTCTGGAAGAATTCTCTTCTGGCTCTTAAGACAGTCAGGTGCAAAAGAGAAATAAAAGGACTCTCCACTGCCAACCTCTGCGGAACTCTAGCAGCTACTTTATAGAGGCCCCAGGGCTTCGTGGGCTACCCTGGGACCTGCCCAATCCGTCTGATGCTGTTACTGTGCTCCAAGCCAGGGGCTTATGGGCAAGGCTGGGGAACACAGCCTCTTGTCATAGACTGAACACTACCTTATTCGTCCCTCAGGCCATAACCTCTCTTGACTTCATCCCCAGGGTCCTCGGTACACGATTTGGTTGTTTCAAGTCCTGGGTGCTCCTGAACTGTGGGAAAACTTACCAGGCATGCTTAGGAAGCCTTAGCCTGTGCTGCTCACGCCTCTCCCGCATTCCCAGCCTCCCAGCTCCCGCGTCCTCCACAGCCCACTGTCCCTGAAAGTTGCTACTAAGTGGGTAACAAATTAAATCCCCCGAGCAGAAAGGAGTTCTGTGGGTAGCGCCCATACCTGCGGAGCCGCAGTCGCCCGTGCCCTGCCTTCACCACAGCCCGGCTGGGCAACGCGTACAGACCTGGCGCCTTAGAAGTGCAAGGGATCGCGGAGGATTCACTACCAGTCAGTGTTTCTCCTCTGCAGCGCGTCTCTGTCCCAGAGTTAGCGACACAACCTCCCAAGTCCAGAGCAGAGACCTTAACCCTGCAGACTCAGGTGCTTATATCTGCCGAGTTTGGTGATGTGGTGTTTGGTGATGTGTTACAGGGCGGGGCATCGTGCAAGAGGCAGACAGAAGGACACCCCAGCAGCTCCGTTTACTGGGACTGGGAAACCCACTCCTGCAAAGATGATCTGATATTGGATGACTGTGGGTGAATGGGGTGGATTGCGGGGGAGGGAGAGAGTAGGTTGCCTTTTCTTCTTTTTATTTAGATTTGCAGTTCTTACCCCCACACAGGGAAGGAAACCTAGGTGTTACCCCACGACCTCCAGCCTTCCCCGGACGCCCCAGGCTTAGGTGCCCTCCGCAGGCCTTTCCCTTCACCACCTCCAAGTACCCCCAATTCCTGCTAGAATTGCCACTCCAGTGGTTTCAGCTCCCAGCCAAATGAGTTAACAACAGAGCAGGTAGGTGGAGGCACTGGACAGATCAGAAAGCAAAAAATAGAGCCTTCTCTTTCACACCAGCTTCCCAGATAATTAGAGAAGGTTGATTCTGCCTCCTTTCTTTTACAGGTTCTTTATAATTTGCAAAAGGACAATGCCTACTACTAAGGACTCCAACTGAGGCCTGCCTGGGTGCAAGTGTGACCGCTTGGGCCAACACCAGCATGCTAGGTCAATGGCATTTGGTGACCAGAAAGAGAAACGGTTGTTTGAATGGGTCGCCCAGTACAGACTTAAAAACACAATCTTGTGCAGAACTCAGTTCAATTTGTTCCTCTTACATCTATTTCCCAAACGTGTACTGGTGAAGCAGACCAGAGACCCCCCCCCCAACACCCAGAAGACCTTTACCATAATTAAGCAGAAACCCCCACCATATTTTTGGCATTTAAGTACCTCCTCTTATCAGAGAGCTTTTTACACAGGAAATCAGCTATCAGCAAAAATCTGCAGGTTAGTGGTTTCCTCTTTTTGTAAATGCTAGGTTTGCAGGAAAAACAAAAACAAAAAAAACCAAATGTGTGAAACTTTTGTCTAGAGGATGGCAGGAAAAGCACTTGTCATGTGAACCTCCTAGACCCCCTGCCCCCCGCTCCCCCACTGGATATAAAGTTCAAAGAATTTGTATACTCATGGTCCAGGGGAGAATTTTTAGGTGAGAGCCCCTCTGGACCCTGCAGCCAATAAACTTGCTTCCGGAAAATTCCTCAGCTCTTCAGCCTCTTCTGTCCTACTTCATTGGGTTCTCCTGAAGGATCTGGCTACACCAAGCCTGACTTGCTGGTGAATATGGCTAACACTACTGCCGGGTGGTGGCTCATGCTGGGAACCAAGGATCCAAAGTGGGACTTGCTGCAGCTCAGGGGGCCAAGGCAACTTGGAGTGGGCTACCTGGGGGCTGATTCAAGCAGAGCTTGCGAATGTTTAAGTAGTACTTGGTGACTTCCGGAGCATTCAGTCCAGTCCTGACTCCAAGTTCTCCTCTTCTTGCCCTTCCTCGACCTTCTTAAAATTCTGGTTAGTAGATGATTCTTCATCTTAACTCTTCCAACTCCAGTGCCCAGAGTTCCTAGGATCCCTGGAGCCATCCCAGGTGATACTCTTTCCCCCATACCCCTTAGAGTTCTAGTGACCTGGTTGAGGAAAAAGTGGTCTATGGAACCTGGCCCAGAAAGACCCTCCAAAGGATCAGGCTCAACCAGATCTTGTGGGGCTGAAGAGAATGTGGAGCTTTGAACTCATCAAAAGGGAGTTGTGTTTAAAAGGCTCTTTGTAGGACCCTTCAGGTCTCTGGTGAGGATACCTGGCTGCTCAAGCACATGTAAATTCCTGCCCAAAGAGGAGGCTAGTGCAGCCCTGCTTCTTTCCCTGGTAGTCACTTCCAGACATCTTGTGGAGTCAAGAGTTCTGGCCAGTTACTAGAAACTCAGGGCAGAGGGGAGTGATACATTTGAAAATTGAACCCCAACCTTCTGTAATCATCCCAGGGGACTGGGGTTCAACTTTTAAATGCATTACCAAATAGCCAAGGTGTACAGAAAGTACAAAAACAATAAATTAATCACCTATGTGTCATGAGTAGTTTATAAATCGTTGCTTTCAACTACGGGAAAACTTGCATGATATGTGCTCCTTCTGGAACCTGCAGAGCACCTAGGGAACACCCATTTGCAAGATGACTCCTGTTGGTAGGGGAAATTTTGTGCTTGTCCTGGAATTCACTAGTTCAAAAAGCCATGATTTTAAATCCCAGCTGCCCAGAGATGGGCATACATAACCTGGTAAGGCCCAACATGTTGTTTCGCCCCTTTTTGTCTGTTTATCTCTGCAGTCTTTTTTTTTTTTTTTTTTTTTTTGCAGTGCTGGGGATTGAACCCAGGGCCTAGCACTCTACCAACTAAGCTATCTCCCCAGACTTGTCTGTTTATCTCTAGAAGTTCTTCACATTGAAACACTTTGATATTCCTACCTATAAAATAAACACACTAGCTTTCTTTCCTTTGTTAGATTCAGTTTCTACCAGAACTGGTCACCTACCAGCCACTGCCTTTTCATCTATTTTTGTGCCTTTGTCTTATTTCTTATTTCTCTGGACTTTTAATTTCTCAGCCGGTTCACAGCCTGTGTTCAGAGGACTGTTGGGTGCTGTGTGGCTTATAGAACCCGTGTATTCCCTATTCAGTTAAAACAAGAAAATCTTAGCAATACATCTGTGTGCACCCCGCTGGTCTCATAGCCTCATCTCTCCTGTCCTCTGTTCACCATAATCACTACAGTATTCTGAATTTGAAGTTTCTATTCTCAAGCAATTCTATGTGCTTTTATTATATGTGTACCTGTTCCTTATCAATACACAACTTTGTTTCACACATTTATATGCATTTAAACCATAGGTTAATGGTACCATGTATGTACTCTGTAGAACGTGATCCTGTGCTTTAACATTTTGCTTTCTAGATTTACCCATGTATCTGGATCCTTCGTTGTCACTGCTGTATGAGCTAGGTCCTTCCTGCTCATCATCCCCTCTGACTCCCAAAGTGTCCAGGTCTCCCCGGTTGCTCTGCAAATGTCCTCAGCAGCCACCAGCTTCCAGGTCATAAGCTGGACAATACATCTGTTTCCTTCCCCACTCCTACTCTCCTGCACCCTCTTCCTTCTCTCAAACTTTCTAGAACTTTGTGAGAAGGGAAGTGCCTTGGAAACACGTTGCCCTTCCGGGTGTTTCCACGTTTGTTTGGCAGGTGAGGGGGAGTGAGGGAAGACATGATTTCTTTCTGAATATTAACTCAAGTCTAAAGGTAAAAATCCTTGGGTTGGTTCTGTCCAAGAAAAGAGTTGGACATGCTCAGAGCCACAACTGATCACACAGCACACACACCCAAACACCCATACCACTGTTGGCTAATGCAATGTTTATTTTATCTTACTTTTCTGTTTAAATGGCTAAATAGGAAGTGATCCAATGAGAAGGCAGGAAGTAGGTTAAAGGGACATATGGCCTTTCTAGGGTCAGGTGGTTTCCCACAGGGAGAGAAGGATGGCATCACTGTCAGGACACCCATCACCAGGACCATTTTCCTCCTCCAGTGTGCACAGTGAGGCCAGAGGCTGCAGGCCATGGTCAGGAGGTCCTGGTCTACAGAAATCTTCCTTCAGTGTCCTCCAGGAGCACCATGTGAGGTGGAGACTGGGCCCTGTGGCATTGTGGTTGGCCAGACTCTCATGCAAAAACTTTTACTAGAGGACTGAGAGTTAGCGAAGCCGGGAGTCAGCACAGAGCCTTATCAGTGCTTCTTCACTTTCTTCTTCAAGCCCAAGCAATGTCTTCACTTCTTAGGCCAAAACATTTGTTCCCCTTTCCATTTTTTACCTTTTCCTCATAACAAGTTAAAAATTTTTCACATCAACAAGTTTATGATGTTTCTTAAGAACAATGCTCATCATTTGAGAAAGTGGAGTGCAACTCTTCAAAACAAGATTGTTTGCAGAAGGAATGAGACAGCCTTTAGCAACACGCATAAGAACCTTCAGTATCCAGAGGGGGTGGTAGGAGAATCTTGTTCTTTGGCTCTCACAGTTCTCACACTGAGATCCAAGAGAGTCCTGATGTTTTTCTTGTCCTCCTGAGTGAGTCTCTTCTGCTGAAGGAAGTTAGTTAGCTCATATGATTGATTTGCTTTTGAAGATACAGGAAAAGGAAACTGATAGAACTTTCTCTCTGCACCCTCCCAGAGAAGGAACGTGGTTAGTTAGAGAATTGGCCTCCCAAAGATATGCACATCCCTAATCCCCATTACCTGTGAATATGGACTTAATAATTAAGATTGTTAATCAGCTGATTTCAAAATAAAGGGCTTATGCTGGTGGCCACTTTACTCACAAGGATGCTTTCCATGTGGAAGAGGGAGGCAGAGAATTGGCATCAAAGGGAGGGAATGTGGCAGAGACCTCACTGGCAGGTGATTTCAGAACATTATTTATTAATCAATCAACATAAACAATGTATATCATAGTTTCCTTTCCTCTTTTTTGGTTTTTTTCTCTTATTTGCTACCAGGGATTGAACCCAGGGGCATTTTATCACTGAGTCACATCCCCAGTCCTTTTAAAACATTTTTTTTTTAATTTTAGAGACAGAGTCTTGCTGAATTGCTAAGTTGCTGAGGCTGGCTTTGAACTTTCAGTACTCCTCCTACAGCCTCCCAAGCCGCTAGAATTATAGGTGTGAGCCACTGAGCCTGGTTCTTGCTTGGCATTTTGAATTTTAATGTTTTAATCAGGCTAGCAGTACATACTCCCTGGTGATGCCAGGCAAGAGCGGTAGCTGCAGCTCCCACATGGCCATGCAGCCAGGAGGATAAACAGCCAAGCACGGTGTCCTGTTTAGGTGTAGTAAATGCATTTTCAACTTACAATGTTTCCAACTTAGGACTAGCTCATCAGGTTGTAACTCCATCATAAGCACAAAAGCATACTGTCCAAGTCATAGCAGGAAGTGTCTTCAGCTGAGACATAACTTAGAGGTTTCCCTGGGAACTCTTGGTCTGTAAGTTCCAAACAATTTGGTGTAATCCAAAAATCCTGGTTTTTGGAACCAAACTATTTTGGCCACTGTGAAGCCTAGGTAATCTGTTCACTTCATTTTTTTGAGACTCACTTTCTTCCACTGTAAACAATACAGACCCACCTGTTAGTCTTGTAAAGGTTTAGTGAGCTAACAGTGAACACAGACGCAATGGTAGGGACTTAACGGATATTTACTTTGAAATAGAACTAAACTTTAAGCAACTCTTTTTTAGTAAGATAAAAATAGAAACCCAGAATATATAATATAAGCATTCATAGAAGATACTTTATAAGGTGATTCTACTTGTATTTCACCAAGTATTGAGAGATTCACTCATCGGTGAAGTACACATTTAAAAATAAGTTTCATAAAGCCAAAGCAATTGAACATAATTAAATATGACTGAATTACAGGTGACTAAGGTAATTTATGAACGCCTTATGAGAGAAGAAAATGATTCCAAGATTGCATCAAATTTGAAATGACAATGGTCGGGAGTCTATGAATGAAAGGGAAGCCTATCAAGAGGCATAAGAAATTGGACTGGAAATGGGTTCCCCCTTTACTTGGTTTTCTCATTGTTTTGCTTCCACATGCTTCTTTTTACTCTGAGGTTCTCACACAAAAACAAAACATAGGCTCTGCAACAACTGAAGAAAGTTTTGAATTCTCAGTAAGGAAACTGACTTTAACCAATGTACTTCCTGTGTGTGTCACACCCATTAAATACCAAAACAATGATCTTGGAGAGACAGGGCTCAGAGGATTGTTAGGAGCAGTGAAAAACTATTCTGTATGATAATAGAATGGTGAATCTGTGTCATTATACATTTGACAAAATTCATAGGCTACACCACCAGAATGAACCCTAGTGTGAACTAATGACCTTGAATAACAATGTGTCAGTGCAGATTCATCAATTATAAGAAATGTATCACTCTGTTCAGGGGTGTTAATGTGGGGGAGCTTCTCTATACTTTCTACTCAATTTTGCAGTGAACCCCAAATGCTCTAAGTAATTTATTACTTTTAAAATAAAAATAAAGTGAGAAACAGCTTTCTTCTTAATATTGATGGTGTGGTCCTAACTTGAAGCACACCCACCCCTTTATTTACATGGAACAACACAAAGGCTGTAAAAATGTTTTCATCCATAAGAACTGTACTGTAGTCCCTTCCATTTTAAAAGCCAGCTCCTGCCAGTGAGGCCCCTACCTGCATTCGATCCCTTTGATGCCAATTCTCTGCCTCCCTCTTCCACATGGAAAGCATCCTTGTGAGTAAAGTGGCCACCAGCATAAGCCCTTTATTTTGAAATCAGCTGATTAACAATCTTAATTATTAAGTCCATATTCACAGGTAATGGGGATTAGGGATGTGCATATCTTTGGGAGGCCAATTCTCTAACTAACCACGTTCCTTCTCTGGGAGGGTGCAGAGAGAAAGTTCTATCAGTTTCCTTTTCCTGTATCTTCAAAAGCAAATCAATCATATGAGCTAACTAACTTCCTTCAGCAGAAGAGACTCACTCAGGAGGACAAGAAAAACATCAGGACTCTCTTGGATCTCAGTGTGAGAACTGTGAGAGCCAAAGAACAAGATTCTCCTACCACCCCCTCTGGATACTGAAGGTTCTTATGCGTGTTGCTAAAGGCTGTCTCATTCCTTCTGCAAACAATCTTGTTTTGAAGAGTTGCACTCCACTTTCTCAAATGATGAGCATTGTTCTTAAGAAACATCATAAACTTGTTGATGTGAAAAATTTTTAACTTGTTATGAGGAAAAGGTAAAAAATGGAAAGGGGAACAAATGTTTTGGCCTAAGAAGTGAAGACATTGCTTGGGCTTGAAGAAGAAAGTGAAGAAGCACTGATAAGGCTCTGTGCTGACTCCCGGCTTCGCTAACTCTCAGTCCTCTAGTAAAAGTTTTTGCATGAGAGTCTGGCCAACCACAATGCCACAGGGCCCAGTCTCCACCTCACATGGTGCTCCTGGAGGACACTGAAGGAAGATTTCTGTAGACCAGGACCTCCTGACCATGGCCTGCAGCCTCTGGCCTCACTGTGCACACTGGAGGAGGAAAATGGTCCTGGTGATGGGTGTCCTGACAGTGATGCCATCCTTCTCTCCCTGTGGGAAACCACCTGACCCTAGAAAGGCCATATGTCCCTTTAACCTACTTCCTGCCTTCTCATTGGATCACTTCCTATTTAGCCATTTAAACAGAAAAGTAAGATAAAATAAACATTGCATTAGCCAACAGTGGTATGGGTGTGTGCGTTTGTGTGCTGTGTGATCATTTGTGGCTCTGAGCATGTCCAACTCTTTTCTTGGACAGAACCAACCCAAGGATTTTTACCTTTAGACTTGAGTTAATATTCAGAAAGAAATCATGTCTTCCCTCACTCCCCCTCACCTGCCAAACAAACGTGGAAACACCCGGAAGGGCAACGTGTTTCCAAGGCACTTCCCTTCTCACAAAGTTCTAGAAAGTTTGAGAGAAGGAAGAGGGTGCAGGAGAGTAGGAGTGGGGAAGGAAACAGATGTATTGTCCAGCTTATGACCTGGAAGCTGGTGGCTGCTGAGGACATTTGCAGAGCAACCGGGGAGACCTGGACACTTTGGGAGTCAGAGGGGATGATGAGCATGGACGGATCAGGAGGACAGTGTGGTCAGAAGATTCTTCTGGATGGCGAACTTAGTCACAGGTCTCCATGGCCAGGATTGAGGGGGAGAAGAGAAACCAAGGCAGTTTCTTCTTAACACTTTCTTCTCCAAACCCAAATCCCATCACCCATTCTTTTTCAGGTTTGCCCCAGCCAAATCTTAACTGAAATCCTGTCCTCTCCGCTGAATCCAATGGAATCAACTGACTTCATTCCAGGTGGGATGCAAGCTGGGCTGAGGAGTGAGTCCTGTGGTCCCAGAATGGCCATGGGCACTACTTCCTGCAGGGGGGGATGGTGTTCCTGGTGCCACCCCAGGAAAAACTGGGGTCCCTGCAAGGTCACAAGTCCCAGACAGGACAGGGACCCCTCTGGAGCTCTTTACACAGAATCTTTGCTCAATTTATCTTAACCCTAGATTATTGAATTGATTTAACTCCTTAAAAAAGGGAAAATCTCTTCTATGTACCTGGAGGGGACCAGGGGGCTGTCCTATTGGGTCCAGCGAGACTGTTGGCTTAGTGTTGCCTGCGCTGTGCAGAATCCTGCCCCAGGTGTCACCAGGGCCGTAGGATGGAAGTGAAATCTTCTAAGGGCAGAACAAACCCTAACATACATTTCTTAAGTAACAAAGTGCCTACGTTATTTTTTCCAGAATCCACTTAAAGACAATTTAAAACCAGCTTTTCAAAATGGGCATATGCAGAAAAGCCAGCTCCTGCAGTCTACAACTTTTTTGACATTTAAAGTTTATCCTCCCTGCCACCCCACAGAACTTGATAACTACCTGGAAAAGAAACATACAACCTGTGAAGAGCCATGAGGACCATCTATGCCTGTGCCAAAGCACCCTAAAACTTCCCCTTCTTGACATCCAGTCAACAAACGCCTTCTCCTCTCTCCCTTTCTATAAATTCCACTGATCTCAATTGATCCCAGAGACAGATCTGAGCTTACTGCTCTGACTTCTTGCTGATTGACTTCCCAATAAAGCTCGCTCTTTTTGCCAAAACTGATGCCATAGTATTGACCTCTATGTCCCTAGGTAGTGAACCTTTGCCAATAACATTAGGAGCACCCTCTAATGTCCCAGGGATAAAATCGCCTTTTTGCTCCCAAGATTTCAATGGTTGGGTGTGTTGAATTTGGGAGAAAGAAGATTAAATGCTCAGGAGATTGTCCCCGCTCCCTGACCTTCCCCAAAGCTCCAGCTTCTCCCCATCCACCAGGGTCTGGTCTGGTTCTGATTTGGACAGAAACTGGGAGAATGGGAGAAGGGGAAAATGTCTTTCATGAGGTCTGTAGCTTCCAGAGCTTTCCTCTCCAGGTTAGGACTCTGAATGTATTAGCCACAATTGCAATAGTAGCTTCCCTGAAACTACAAGCTGTGATGGCCTGGGAAACAACTGGGGCAGAGTGGATTAGGATGCTTGGAAAGGTGGGTTGGGGCAGATGTCCTACCATAGGGACCAGAACCAGCTATCAGGAACCAGAATCCAGAGCTAGGCTTTATCAGGGGAGTCCAAGGCAGGAGCAGTCCACAATTCTGTTTGGGAAGTCCTGAGGCTAGAGGTTGTGTTCTGAGTCTCCACAGGTTCCTTAGGCTCTATTCCTGCATGAACACTAGACACTGTGATGTGTATTCTAACCGTAGGAGCCAGAGAAGAGAACTGAACTGAATTTATGGAGAAAGGGATGGGAGGAGAAGACAGTCCCAGATAGAGTCATATTCAAGATGCCATGAGGTGGCAGCACACACAGACCTCTTTGACCAGCCCCCCTCTGTGAGTTCCCACCCAACTGCCCGTTCTGCATTGAGCTCTGTGGACCCTCATACATCCATGCTCTTTCCTGAGATCATTCACAGGCACAGCCTAAATCCTTTTCCAAACCCAATAGTACTCCCCATAGTTCAGAGGCATGAAAGTTTTCAGTGCACAGGACCAGCTGTGAATAAGCTTGCAAGGTCAGTGTGAGGACTTAGAGTTATCATTCAGAGAAGAGGCAGAGCTGTGCTACAGATGATGAAACATAAGCCCGTGGCTTGGAATATTAGGCTGCCCTCAGTGACAGCCTTGGAACACACAGTGTTGGGGGCTGTGCCATGTGCGCTGGGCTGGGATGGAGCCTGGCAGCCAGTCAGAAGTTGTTTTCATCACATCGGTGGTACGCATGCACAGGTGTTCCGAGTGCTCCTGCTCGAGCCTGCTCATGATAGGGCAGCTGGCTCCTTGCCTGATCTCAACTGGCATGGCCCCGCCCTCCGCCTCCTGGAGGGAATATAAGCGGGCAGTAGGTAGAAGGTGAGAGGCAGCAGTTAGCAGAAAGAAGCAGAGAGAAGCCACTAGCAGAAAGGAAGAAGAAGAAGCAGCAAGCAGATAGAAGCAGCTAGCAGAGAGAAGCCCCAGGCAGTGGCAGAAGGCAGATCGCAGAGCGGAGAATTGAGAACACACCTTTAGGTTGCAGATCACAGATAGGCAGATCCCAGTACGCAGGACACATCACTAAGAAGCACCTCAGATAGACGCACCCTTAGTTCACAGGATGCAGGACGCGCCTTTAAGAAGCAGCAGAACTAAGAAGATATAGATCTCTGAAAGTGTAGTCTCTCTCTCTTAAGCAAAGTCTCTCTCTCTCTCTCCTCTCAAAGCAAGTAAGCCTCATTTCCTCTATAAACAAGCAAGCAAGTAAGGAAGAAGCTCAGAAATAGAAGTAGCTCAGTTTCCAGTCCACCTTTGATAAATACCCGTGCAATTGTTGCTGCAGGCGGCAACAACACAAAAAGCATCATTGCTAGCCCCCACAGCCCTGCGTTCTCCAGCATACCTGAACTAGACCTCCTGCAGTTTGTCCCCCATTGGTTGATGAATGTCATTTTGTAAAGTGGTTCTTCTTCCTATTATAGGTGTGGAAATTATTTCAGGTAATGCAGCAGCTGCTGTTCTGCAGACCTCATTGTGAATAAAAAGGGTCTAGAATAGTTCCTCTCTCCTAAAACTGGTTGGATCCCAAATCTGCTGACTCAGAATCTGCATTGCAACCACATCTCCCAGGTGACTGATATGCACTCCTGAGAAGTGCTAGCCAGGTGCTGCCTTTGCTGGCTCCATCCTGTTAATCCGGTGTATTCCTGTGTGAAAGAAATATCTAAGTTGACACAATCAAAATGGAGTCACTGTGTCAACAACCCTAACAACAAAACCAAAAAGTAACCCCAGCTGGGAGATTACAAGGGAAGCATTCTTCTGCATGTTTGCCTGGTAGTAACTATCACAAAAGACTCTGCCAAAACCTAGGACATGCAAGAGGCCACCCCAACCTCATATGAAGAATACTTCTGCCAGGACATGTGCTCAGCAACCATCTGTCCAATCTCAGACTGATGCCATTCTTGTTATTAATCATTTATCATCAAGGACTATTATTCCAAACTGCTGTAATCCTCGGTTTTGTATTTAAAGACCTCCCTCCCCTCCACCTCTTTGAATCTGGCCATAGTTCACATGGCTCACAAGTTCCTGTTGCTGTGCTTTGCTGTTCCCAAATACATATCCTTATTCTTTGGGGACTCTTTCTCTGATTAAAAAAAAAAAAAAAAAAAAAAAAAAAAATATATATATATATATATATATATATATATATATATACCTTTATTTATATTTTTATGTGGTGCTGAAGATTGAACCCATTGCCTCACACATGCTAGGCAATTTCTCTACTACTGAGTCTCAACCCATGCCCTCTCTCTGATTTTTTTTTTTAAAAGATTGATACCATTTTGAATAAAACTCTTCAACGTTCTGTACAAATTTAAGTGGAAGCTTAAACAACTTCCCAGCAACATCAGAGGCCCAGACAGAAGGGCACTATCTGGGGACCCACTTCATGGGTCCTTTCAGGGCCACCTCACCATCATGGATTGGCTGCAGGCACAGTTCCAATGACACTGTCACAATGTGAACATAATTCAAGAGGTTTTAATTTTTTTTTTACTTCCAGATCCTCAATCTAAGCAGAGTGACCAGAGAGAGGTAAACGGTCCTCCCTCCAGGTCTCTTGTAGTAACAGCACCCGCATGCACACAGGAAAAGACTTCCCTATTTTAGGGTCTTTCAGGTGGGGTTACTTTCTGTTACATACTCCAATCAGCTCTGGTGGCAAAGAAAGCGGAGCAGTTTAGCATGAAGATGGGATTAAAAGAGGGCTCTGCAGGGGGACTTCTTATCTATCATGGTCACACTAGGCAGAAATCAACTACTAACTTTCCATTACTCCTAAGACAATTGATCCTAAGAAGCCTAGACTGTTGGCCAAGGTCAATTACTTGGACCCAGGAGATAACAAAACCCACCAGAAAAGCCCATCCTACATATGGTAGTATTCATGTTAGGGTAACATGAATGCCAATGAACACATGGAAGAAATTTAGAACCTGGCTCTCACTAGCCTCCCAGCCCAGCGAGTGTCCTCCTCACCAATCCATGTCTTAATCCTTTGGGAGTAGATGCATCCTCTGGGACTGCTCAGGGATTATGGCTAGTGGGTAGTCTCAAGGCAAGTAGCACCTAGTAGCCCCATTTCAGCATTCTCACTGAGTTTGGGGTTCCTTCTTCTGGAACAATGCTTCTCAAATTTTAATGTGTAATGTGCCTGTGAATTATATGGCAATTTTGTAAAATTCTGATTCAGAAGTTCTGGTTTGGGTCTTGAGATTCTGAAATTTAACATATCTCCCAGAGACGCAGCTGCTTTAGGTCCACAGGCCACATTTAGAGTACTGAGGATCTACAAAGTGCCAAGGAAGTTAGGGCTTTCAAATGCATTAACTATACAGTCTGAGCCTGAGTCCAGGCATCAATTAGCCAAACCTGGAAATGTTAACACTCCCAGGGCAACACACTGACTCCCAGCTGAATGACAGTGATTTTAGCCAGCTCAAGCTTGATTTAATCCCCCGTCATTTAAAGTCTTTAATACACATTGCCATGCTTGTTCCCCAGGCTCTGCCAGTGCACAATGATGAGATGTGCAACTTTTTAAGGTATACTACCTCCTTGTTGAATGGTCTTTGCTTCTGCATCTGGGCTATTCTGGGATCTAACTTTCTTTGTATGTTTTGGGGATTGAAACTGGAACTTTGAGCATGCTATGCATGCACTCTACCACTGAGCTACACCCCCAATCTCCAGGATATAACTCATTATGATAAAAGAACTCATTATGAGTTCTAAGGTGGATCAACATCAGGTTATGAGATATCTGACCTAAATGTAGAGGCATTCAGTCAATGGCAGTCCAGTCCTTTAGGCACAAGTGTGGCTTCCTATCTAAAGATGTTCAGGGAATTAAAGTTCTCAGAATCTGCCCAGTTGCCTTATTCCATGTCTCATGGTCCAACTGCTTCCACATCAGCACCCTTCTCTTGGAGTTAGAGACCTGGTATGGTTTTACATTTAATTGACATTAAATTCATCAATATTTACAATCAGGCCCTTGGCTTGGTACTCAGACATATCTGTCCTGCAACTGTAGGAGATGAGGGACTCCTTCAAAACTATCACCAAGGCATTCTCCTTCCATGGATGTTCTCAGCTGGATAGTTTCACTTTTGACCTCAAATTGTTTTTCACTGCCTTTGCAGTCCAACAATCTTTATAATTTTTATTGTAGCCCTAGAAACCAAATGTCACAGGCACTTGAATTCCAAAAAAGTCGTCCTCCATCTACAAATCATTCTGATGGTATTGGTGTGATCTGTTGCCACCACATATGTGCATAAAATGCTAACAAATGATATGAAAGGAATCTAGCAAAGTCTTCAGTTACTGCCCCTGTAGGAACAGGAAAGAAATTGGATGGGAAAGAAAAAAGTGGAATTCCTTTTTAGCTGCAATATTTTATGTCTTTTCTTTAAAAAAAATGAAGCAAATGTGAAAAATAATTAGCATTTATAAATCTTATAGAGCAAAGATTTATTATTATATTATTGTATTTTCCACTTTTTTCAAATTTTACCAGTCTTCATTCCCTACACGGCATTATACATTAAGATCTTGAAGGGTTTATCTCAGGATGCAGGTTGATAGAAAACTGAGAAAGGAATTCATAAAACCAAAAGAGTAAAAACACACACAGCAAAATCACTACATGGGCTGGACATGGTGTCACCTGCCTGTAATCCCATCAGCTAGGGAAGCAAAGGCAGGAGGATCGAGAGCTCAAAGCCAGCCTCAGCGAAAGTGAGCCACTAAGCAACTCAGTGAGACCCTGTCTCTAAATAAAATACAAAATAGGGCTGGGGATGTAGCTCAGAGGCCAAGTGGCCCTGAGTTCAATCCCTAGTATCCACCCTCTGGACAAAAAAAATCACAAAAAAATATTGGTACAGAACACAAACTCATGAAAAGCAAAAGCTGTCTTTTTCTCCCTCGGACACCCATTATACTTTCCCAGAGTCAAACACTGGTCCTCTTAGGTATACTTCCAAAGATACTTATGCATTCATAAGCACAAACCTATATGAATTCTATAAGCATGAGATGGATATTATTGGATATGTTGCTTTGTTCACTATACAATATACCTTAAAGATGATCTCACATCAATACATAGGGAGATCTCCCTTTTATGGCTTCTTAGTATTGATATGCCATAAATTAATCCATTACACCCTCTGGGTAGATAGTTACTATCTTGCTGTTTTCTGTTACTAGAAATCAAGTGAAATTCCATACTTCTCTATAGAAGTCATTTTGCCCATGTTTGAGTATCTATACAGAATAAATTCCTAAAAGAGAAATTACTAGGGAAAGGGATGTGTACATTAAAATTTTTGACAATTGCTGCTAGATTGTTCTCCACAGAAGCAGTACTAACTTCTACAAAACATGAAGGTGCTGTTCTCCCTGTCAAATAGTACCTAATCATAATTATTTGGTCAATTGATATTTCTGCCATCATGATTGGTGTCTCCATTTGTTCAGGAACTATTATAAATTTCTTTTTTAACTATCCCATGTTTTGCCCATTTTTCTTTTCAGGATCCTAGAATTTTTCTATTTCCCTCATAGAAACATTTTGTTTGTTTCTTCATTTGTTTTGTTTTGGTACTGGCGATGGAACCTTGAGGCACTCTACCGCTGGGATACATCCCCAGCCCTTTTAATTTTGAGTCAGGGTCTCATTAATTTGTCCAGGCTGGCCTTGAACTTGGGATACTCCTTCCTCAGCTTTCCGAGTCACTGGGACTGAAGGCATGTACCACTGCCCCCAGTTTAGGAAGTCTGAAATAAACAACGAATTAACTATATTTCCCCAGTGTGTTGTTTCTTGAACTTTTTCTGGTATTTTTTCCCTACAAAGATAATTTCTTTTGAAATAGTCATTATTTCCAACCCTAGTTTCTGGTGGGAGACAGAGACTTTTCCTATGCTGAACTTCTAAAGTAAGAGATTTGTAATATATTCCAACCTAGCTGTAAATCACTTCATAATTAACTAAGTCTATGCTTTCCTGAAAAAAATTTAAAAGTCAAGTTCTTGATATTGTAACTAGCTGCCAGAAATGAACCAATTCTATCTTTAAGTTCACACTTCTTACAAGGAGAGGTTTACTGGGTTTCACAAAGGCTAAGGCTAAGCATGCACTCTGCCACTAAGCTACACCCCCAGCCTTGTGTTAACACTAAGTATCAGTGTTTCTAGTTGGAAGAATAATTAAATAGCTGTATTAGTGTTCCCGGGCTGCAAGGAAATCCCACGGCTTCACCTTCAGAAATTCGTTTCCTATACTTCTGGTGGCTGGGAAGCCCAAGATCAAGGTGGGTTTCTCCCTGAGCTGCTTCTCTTCCTTTGCAGGTTGCTGCCATCTTCTTGCGAGTTCACAGGCACTTTTGTCTGTGCACACAGACAAAGAAGAGGGAGCAAGTTCCCTGGCATCTCTTCTTCTAAGAACACCGCCCTGTCAGATCAGGGTCTTGCCCTTATGACCCCGTGTAACCCGGCTGACCTCTTTAGTGGCCCCATCACTCAGAGAAAAGTGAGAGAGGCAGGGAGAACTTAACTCTAGGGTATAGGGCAGGTTTGGACTGCTTTCATAAGGTCGCATAAGCTGCCTATGTAAAAGCTTGCAGTGGGCTGCCAGGACAGATATTTCAGTTAGATAGGTGAACAGGTGACAGGGAGGGGAAGCTATCTTTTAACTTTTGTTTTCTCTGCAAATACCTCTCTAGGACAGAGAAAGTGAAACATATTTTACAAAATGACAGTAAGGATTTAAAGTGGCTGCACAGATGTTAAGCCTTGGACCAAATAGTTAGGACCTCACTAAATTGCTGAGGCTGCCTTTGATCTTGTGATTCTCTTGCCTCAGCTTCCCTAGAAGATGGAATCACAGTTGTGCGCCACTGCGCCCAGCAAAAGGTTTTGTTTTACTACTTCTACTTTTAAATATATCAATTCCTTCTAAATATATAGAAGGACAAGATATTTCACATAAGAACTTGTCCACTATGCACACAGCTCTGGTAACTAAAATTGCACAGGTAGCAAAGATTATAATCTGAAGTATCTTCCTTTTTGCGGGGGGAGGTACTGGGGATTGAACTCAGGGACACTCTACCACTGAGCCACATCCCCAGCCCTGTTTTGTATTTTATTTAGAGACAGGGTCTCACTGAGTCACTTAGTGTCTCGATTTTGTTAAGGCTGGCTATGAACTTGAGTCCTCCTGCCTCAGCCTCCCGAGCCGCTGAGATTACAAGCATGCAATACCACACCTGGCTGAGGTTTCTTCTAATATGATCATTGTGTCCTTGAAACTTTCCTTCTCACTTCCAATTTCAGTACAGTGAACATATACAGGCATACGTAATGATTAGAAATGGTTAAACAAACCCATATTCAGATGTCATTTACTGAGGACAAGCTCTCCTATGAATTTCAACAACTTGCAGTGTGCCTGGATTCAAAAATTTAGTGTGAAGAATGAAAATATCCCCTTCATCATCTTTTTATACTGATTATATGTTCAAATGATCATATTTTAGAAGTGCTGGGTTAAATTTAAAATATTATTAAGAGCCTGCTTATTTTCTACTGGAAATATGGTTACTGGAAAAATTTAAACCATGTATGTGCTTGCATTATACTTCTGTTGAGCAACACTGGTGTTCTCATTATTAAAATGAGTATGGCCAGATGTGGTGGCACAGGCCTGTAATCCTGGAGGCCGGGGAGGGTAAGGCAGGAGAACTGGGAATCCAAAGCCAGGCTCAACAATTTAGTGAGGCCCTAAGCAAATTAGGGAGACACTGTCTTTAATAAAATATTGAAAAAGTGCTGGGGCTATGAAGAGTGGATAAGCAGATAAGCACTCTTGGTTTCAATCTCTGGTACAAAATAATTAATAATAATAATATAATGTGTTCAATGTTTGGCTAGAGCAGAGGTTCTCAACAGGGTGGAGGGGAAGGACATTTTGCCCTTTAAGGTACATAAGGTATAGAGTCATTTTTAGTTGTCACAACTTCAGGGGACTATTTATGGTACCTAATGGGTAAAGGCCAGCATATTGCTAAGCACCCTCCAAAGTATAGGACAGCATCCCACAACAAAGAATTTTCCAGCCAAATTTCAACAGTGTTGAAATTAACAAACCCTGATGAATGAGTTTAGTTCTCTCCCCTTAAGTAAGTACTCCAGGTTGGAAGGATAGATCATCTGAATATGACTGATCTGATCACAGTGATGGTGGGGTGTCTTCTTATGATACTTGAGGCCCAAAGGATTGATTTTCTCTTCTGTACTGCTAGCGAGCTGGTAGGCTCAATGAAGAGTCCTGGGAGATTCTATGCCTCCAGTAGGGGTCCCAGCCTTTCTAAGATGGTGAAGTAATACAGTTGCAAAAGCTGTTTAATCCTTGTGAAGTGTAGGGAATACCAAGGTGAAGTACAAAAGCAGCATCCTTTGAACAGCATCCTATCTTTAGAGGGTCTTAGTTTTTCTCCAATCCTATGGGTGTCTATTGACTAGTTACAACATATTACTAAGTGCTTATATAAATCTAGTAGTAGGGGTTTCCAAGACTCCCAGGGGAAAAAATAAAAAATTAACCCAATACCCCTTATCCTTGAAATATGCTAACTCTTTAAGAAACATTCCAGGCATGGAGAAAATAAGTATATAAGCTGAGTGGTCATGAAAAAGAAACCAGTCTCTAAAACTTTCCCAAGTATGTGAAATGCATTGTTTAGTCTGAAGAGTCTCTTCAGACCTCTGAATCTCATGATGATTTCTAGTTAAAAACAAATTACAATTGACAAAATCATTATTCAAAGGTAAATTAAAAAATCAGAATAAAATGACATGAAAATTAATACAATGTAAATAATATTTCGTCTCTGAAATATAAGCCATTTCTGTCTCTAAAAATGTTTTGGGTTGACAAAAGGGAATATGTGCTTTTGGGAGTGTGTTCCCAGCCTGTGGTGCAGATCTGTGATCCCAGTCATCCAGGAGGCTGAGGCAGGAGGATTGCAAGTTCAAAGCTGGCCTCAGCAACTTAGCCAGGCCTTTGGCAACTTAGTGACACCCTGACCCTGTCTCAAAAATAGAAGAGGAGCAGGGAGTTCAGGAGGGAAAAGCGAGAGGGAACTGAAATTGATTTCCAAGTGTGTATGAGTTTGTTGGGAGGAAACTGACTACTATGTATAACCATAAATCTCTAATAAAAAATGAAAATAAATAAATAAATCATCTGACACATGGCTCAGTAGTTAACCATCCCACAGGGTCAATCCCCAGTACTAAAAAAAGAAAAAAAAAGGGGAGGTTTTCAAGATGGCGGCCTAGAGGGAGGCTGCATTTCATGTTGCTCCAGGACTCAGGATTCAAAAGAAGAGATATTGAGACGCTTGGGACCAACTCAAAGCAGCCAGGTGACTCTCACCCCTTGGGGAGGCATCCCGGATGGGACGGTGGTCCCGGAACGCAAGAAACTTTGTGAAGTAGAACTGCCGGCGAGACGCCCCTCCCCCCGCTGGAGCAGTGAACTCGGACAGCTGGGAGCGCCGTAAAGGAGGCCGCTCGGCACAGCGCTGGGACTCAGAGCAAGCACTGGGGCTCCGGCGGCTGCCCAGGGGAAGAGTGGCGAGGAGAGCTGCATGGACTCAAGACACCGGGGCCTGCGCTGAGGAGGAGGAGGAGGAGCGTGGCCACTTGGATTCAGAGTGACTGCACCAGAGCTACAGGCGGTTGCCAGAGGAGAAGCTGCGTGGCGAGCTGTTTGGACTCAGAACGACGCTTCTGAACCCCGGGGCCTGCCCTGAGGACGAGGAGGAGGAAGAGGAGCGCAGCCGCTTGGATTCGGGGTGACTACACCAGAGCTACAGGCGGTTGCCAGAGGAGGGGCTGCGTGGCGAGCTGTTTGGACTCGGACCACTTCTGAACCCAGGGGCCTGCCCAGAGGAGTAGGAGGAGGAGGAGGAGGAGGAGCGCGGCGGGTCTCGCAGTGACTGCATTGGCGCTCCAGGCAGCTGCTCAGAGGAGAAGGCGAGTGGTGAGTTGTTTGGACTTAAAGTGACAGCTCCTGAACACAGGGGGGCTGCCTGGAGGAGAAGCGTGGTGGGTCGCTTGGTCTTGAGTGGCCGCACCAGAGCTCCGGGCGGTTGCCCAGAGGACCCGTGCTGCGGGTCACGTGGACTCAGACCCACTCAGAGCGACTGCTCCTGAACACCCGGGGGGTTATCTGGAGAAGGAGGAGGAACGGGGAGGGTCACTTCGACTCGGAGTGATTGATTGCCCAGGGCTACGGGTGGTTGGTGGAGGTGGAGGCACACAGTGAGTTTCTTGGACTCCTAGTGACCGCACCGGAATACTGGGCGGCTGTCTGGAGGAAGAGGCGTGTGGCGGGTCTCTGGGATTCAGAGCGATTGTACACGGCCCCAGGTGGCTGCTCAGAGGAGGGGCCGCATAGCCAGGCGATTAGGTGCAGAGCAGGGTCCCAGGATCTAGGAGGCTTCTTGGTGGAAGAGCCGCACAGAGACAGGCTTAGGGCAGAGCGAAGGTTCCAGGCCTGCGGGCAGATTCTCTGAGGAGGGGCAGCCTAAGGAGACTCATCTGCGAAGGGTGAGGCTCCCAGGCCCAGGAGGTAGGGCCGGGCCCCTGGGAACTTTGCAGAGGAAGGCAGCCCAACCCAGGCGGTAGCTGTAAATTGAGGGGAACCTCTAGGAGGGAACTGACCAGCGACACCTCCCCACCAGGTGAGTCTTCCCTGCTGGGTGAGGTTTCACCACAAGGACGGTAAAACCAGAGACTCAGGCCCAAACAGGCCTTGCCTCAGCCCACAGCCTAGGTCCCCTTTGGATGACCATTGGTCAACAAGTGGAGGCACCTCTGCCCACTAGCAGGGATTATACCCCACCTGAAGGCCACCACTCGTAGAGAGGCAGCTTCCTTGTGGAGCACCGCATTATCAACTTCCTCCAAGACTTCAGCCTACTGAAGGCTAGGAGGGGATATATATAGAAATCTTCAGGGACATTGTAAGTCAATAGAGGAAATCTGCAATATCTCAGCGGTCCTCTGATACCTGAACAATATGAGAAAACAAGGAAAGAAAATGCTGCAAACAAATCTAGATGTTACATCAATAAAACCCAGTGACAGCATGGCAGAAGAAATGACAGAAAAGGAGTTCAGAATGTACATAATTAAAATGATCAGAGAAGCAAACGATGAGATGAAAGAGCAAATGCACGCACTGAATGATGAGATGAAAGAGCAAATGCAAGCATTGATTGATCGCACCAATCGACAGTTAAAAGAGCAAATACAGGAAGCAAAAGATCATTTCAATAAAGAGTTAGAGATATTGAAAAAAAAACAAACAGAAATCCTTGACATGAAGGAAACAATAAACCAAATTAAGAACTCCATAGAAAGCATATCCAATAGGATAGAACACCGGGAAGACAGAACCTCAGACATTGAAGACAAAATATTTAACCTTGAAAACAAAGTTGAACAAACAGAGAAGATGGTAAGAAATCATGAACAGAATCTACAAGAACTATGGGATATCATGAAAAGGCCAAATTTAAGAATTATTGGGATTGAGGAAGGCCTAGAGAAACAAGCCAAAGGAATGAATAACCTATTCAATGAAATAATATCAGAAAATTTCCCAAATCTGAAGAATGAAATGGAAAATCAAGTTCAAGAGGCTTATAGGACTCCAAATACACAAAATTACAACAGACCCACACCAAGGCACATTATAATGAAAATACCGAACATACAAAATAAAGACAGAATTTTAAAGGCTGTGAGAGAAAAGAACCAAATTACATTCAGGGGGAAACCAATACGGATATCAGCAGATTTTTCAATCCAGACCCTAAAAGCCAGAAGGGCCTGGAACAACATTTTTCAAGCCCTGAAAGAAAATGGATGCCAACCAAGAATCTTATACCCAGCAAAACTTACCTTCAAATTTGACGATGAAATAAAATCCTTCCATGATAAACAAAAGCTAAAAGAATTTACAAAAAGAAAGCCAGCATTACAGAACATTCTCAGCAAAATATTCCATGAGGAAGAGATGAAAAGCAAAGAAGCAAATCAGCAAAGGGAGGAATTATCCTAAAGGAATTGTCAAATAAAGGAGGAAACAAGTTGTGTCAAACAAATAAATAAATAAAATTTTAAAAATGAACCAAATGACCGGGAAACCAAATCATATCTCTATAATAACCCTGAATGTTAATGGCCTGAATTCATCAATCAAAAGACATAGACTGGCAGATTGGATTAAAAAGAAAGATCCAACAATATGTTGCCTGCAAGAGACTCACCTCATAGAAAAAGATACCCATAGACTAAAGGTGAAAGGATGGGGAAAAACATACCATGCACATGGACTCAGCAAAAAAGCTGGAGTATCCATCCTCATTTCCGATAGTGTGGACTTCAAGCCAAAGTTAGTCAGAAGGGATAAAGAAGGTCATTTCATACTGCTTAAGGGAAGCATAAATCAGCAAGATATAACAATCATAAACATCTATGCCCCAAACAGTGGCTCATCCATGTATGTCAAACAAATCCTTCTCAATTTCAGAAACCAAATAGACCATAACACAATAATACTAGGTGATTTTAACACGCCTCTCTCACCACTGGACAGATCTTCCAGACAAAAATTGAACAAAGAAACCATAGATCTCAATAACACAATCAATAATTTAGACTTAACGGACATTTATAGAATATACCATCCAACCAAGAGCGAATACACTTTCTTCTCAGCAGCACATGGATCCTTCTCTAAAATAGACCATATATTATGCCACAAAGCTAATGTTAGCAAATACAAGAAGATAGAGACACTACCATGTATTCTATCAGATCATAATGGATTGAAGTTAGAAATAAATGAAAGAGTAAAACACAGAAACTATTCCAACATCTGGAGATTAAACAATATGCTATTATATGATGAATGGATAACAGAAGATATTAGGAAGGAAATTAAAAAATTCTTAGAGGTAAATGAGAACAAAGAAACATCATATCAAAATCTCTAGGACACTATGAAAGCAGTACTTAGAGGGAAATTTATTTCATGGAGCGCATTTAATAAAAGAAGTAAAACTCAACAAATAAACGACCTAACACTACAGCTCAAAGCCCTAGAAAAAGAAGAACAGAACAGCACCAAAAGTAGTAGAAGACAGGAAATAGTAAAACTCAGAGCTGAAATCAATGAAATTGAAACAAAAGAAACAATACAAAAAATTGACAAAATAAATAGTTGGTTCTTCGAAAAAATAAACAAAATTGATAAACCTTTAGCCACACTAACAAAGAGAAGACGAGAGAAAACCCAAATCACTAAAATTCTGAATGAACAAGGAAATATCACAACAGACAGGATTGAAATACAAAACATAATTAGAAGCTATTTTGAAAATCTATACTCAAACAAAATAGAAAATTTTGAAGGCATCAACAGGTTTCTAGAGACATATGAATTGCCTAAACTGAACGAGGAGGACATAAACAATTTAAATAGACCAATTTCAAGTACTGAAATAGAAGAAGTCATCAAAAGCCTACCAACAAAGAAAAGTCCGGGACCAGATGGGTTCTCAGCCGAGTTCTACAAAACCTTTAAAGAAGAGCTCATTCCAATACTTCTCAAAGTATTCCATAAAATAGAAGAGGAGGGAACCCTCCCAAACTCATTCTATGAAGCCAATGTCACACTGATACCTAAACCAGACAGAGACTCATCAAGGAAAGAAAATTTCAGACCAATATCCTTAATGAACATCGATGCAAAAATTCTCAACAAAATTTTAGCAAATCGCATACAAAAACATATTAAAAAGATAGTGCACCATGATCAAGTTGGTTTCATCCCAGGGATGCAAGGTTGGTTCAACATCAGGAAATCAATAAACGTAATTCACCACATTAATAGACTTAAAGTCAAGAATCACATGATTATTTCAATAGATGCAGAAAAAGCATTTGATAAAATACAGCACCCCTTCATGCTCAAAACACTAGAAAAAATAGGGATAGTGGGAACATTCCTTAACATTGTAAAGGCCATTTATGCTAAGCCCATGGCTAATATCATTCTAAATGGTGAAAAACTGAAAGCATTCCCCCTAAAAACTGGAACAAGGCAGGGATGCCCTCTTTCACCACTTCTATTCAACATCGTTCTTGAGACTCTGGCCAGAGCAATTAGACAAACCAAAGAGATTAAAGGGATACGAATTGGGAAAGAAGAACTCAAACTATCCCTGTTCGCTGATGACATGATTATATATTTAGAGGAACCTGGAAATTCCACCAGAAAACTCTTAGAACTCATAAGTGAATTCAGTAAAGTAGCAGGTTACAAGATCAATGCCCATAAATCCAATGCATTTTTATACATAAGTGATGAATCTTCAGAAAGAGAAATTAGGAAAACTACCCCATTCACAATAGCCTCGAAAAAAATAAAATACTTGGGAATCAATCTCACAAAAGAGGTGAAAGACCTCTACAATGAGAACTATACAACACTAAAGAAAGAAATTAAAGAACACCTTAGAAGATGGAAAGATCTTCCATGTTCTTGGATAGGAAGAATTAATATTGTCAAAATGGCCATACTACCTAAAGTGCTATACAAATTCAATGCAATTCCAATTAAAATCCCAATGATGTACCTTACAGAAATACAGCAAGCAATTATGAAATTCATCTGGAAGAATAAGAAACCCAGAATAGCTAAAGCAATCCTTAGCAGGAAGAGTGAAACAGGGGGTATTGCAATACCAGATCTTCAACTCTACTACAAAGCAATAGTAACAAAAACGGCATGGTATTGGTACCAAAATAGAAAGGTAGATCAATGGTATAGAATAGAGGACACGGACACAAACCCAAATAAATACAATTTTCTCATACTAGACAAAGGTGCCAAAAATGGAGAAAAGATAGCCTCTTCAACAAATGGTGCTGGGAGAATTGGAAATCCATATGCAACAGAATGAAACTAAACCCATATCTCTCACCATGCACGAAACTAAACTCAAAATGGATTAAGGACCTCGGAATCAGACCAGAGACCCTGCAGATTATAGAAGAAAAAGTAGGTCCAAATCTTCACCTTGTTGGTCTAGGATCAGACTTCCTTAACAGGACTCCCATAGCACAAGAAATAAAAGCTAGAATCAACCACTGGGATAGATTCAAACTAAAAAGCTTTCTCTCAGCAAAGGAAACTATCAGCAATGCGAAGAAAGAGCCTACAGAATGGGAGAATATCTTTGCCAATCATACTTCAGATAGAGCACTAATCTCCAGAATCTATAAAGAACTCAAAAAACTCTACTCCAAGAATTCAAATAATCCAGTCGACAAATGGGCTAAGGAAATGAATAGACACTTCACAGAAGAAGATCTACAAGCAATCAACAAACATATGGAAAAATGTTCAACATCTCTAGTAATAAGAGAAATGCAAATCAAAACCACCCTAAGATTCCATCTCACCCCAATTAGAATGGCAATTATCAAGAATACGAGCAACAACAGGTGTTGGCGAGGATGTGGGGAGAAAGGTACACTCATACATTGCTGGTGGGGCTGCAAATTAGTGCAGCCACTCTGGAAAGCAGTGTGGAGATTCCTTAGAAAACTTGGAATGGACCCGCCATTTGACCCAGCTATCCCACTCCTTGGCCTATACCCAAAGGACTTAAAATCAGCATACTACAGAGACACAGCCACATCAATGTTCATAGCTGCTCAATTCACAATAGCCAGACTGTGGAACCAACCTAGATGCCCTTCAATTGATGAGTGGATAAAGAAACTGTGGTATATATACACAATGGAATATTACTCAGCCATAAAGAATGATAAAATTATGGCATTTGCAGGCAAATGGATGAAATTGGAGAATATCATGCTAAGTGAGATAAGCCAATCTCAAAAAGCCAAAGGATGAATGATATCGTTAATAAGTGGAGGATGACACATAATGGGGGGGAGGGAAGGGTTAGTGTTAGGGTTAGAGTTAGGGTTAGGGAGGGGGGCAAGTATGGAGGAAGGAAGGACTGTATAGAGGGTAAAGAGGGGTGGGAGGGGTGGGGGGAAGGGAAAAAATAAGAGAATGAATCAAACAACATTACTCTATATAAATTTATGATTACACAAATGGTATGCCTTTACGCCATGTACAAACAGAGAAACAACATGTATCCCATTTGTTTACAATAAAAAAAAAATAGAAAAAAAAAAAGGTAAGACATTCAAATTAAATTTCAGCCAGAAATATGTAGTACTTACAGAATTGAAGAATCCTTTCTCCTCCAAGACTTTGAAGGAAGATTTGGAAGGCTGTGTTATTATGCAGTAAAATAAATAGAAAAGAATCAAACTTGATGCTTCTAATCAAGGTATTGCCTTTTTGAAAATTGTTCCATGAATTCAGGGAATACAAAGTGGTTATTTATCTTCTCTGTGATGTTCCACGGTTTAAATAAAGATAGGAAGAGGATATTTTCCAGACTTTTGGACTGCTTAGGAATTTCCCAAAATAGCCCCAGGAAACTATAAGTTCAGATGGGTATATTACCTACATTAAATATGCCAACAGAGGACCCTAAAGGTAGCCTTCCAGAGCTGAGATAAGGTGGAAATGACTACCATGGGTTTTCTTAGTTTTTTGATGACCTTGGGAAATGGCCAATTACCTGGGTCTACAGAGTTATTCTGGTTTTTCCTGCAGGAAACTTTAAGTCATCCTATTTGTGACAAAATAAAGAAACATTTTGTGCCCTCAGTGACTTTTTGCAGAATGGTGACTTTTTGCTGGGTGATCTCCAGCACCTGTCACCCAGAATCACTTAGTCCCTTCATCTGAAGGCCTGGGGAGGGTGCACACAGGAGGCCTGAAGGCAGTCCTGCTTTCAACCAGCAGAAAAGAAACAAGCTCTGAGCTCCCCCAGGCCTAGTGATGGCACCTACAGAGGCTTCTTGCACCTTACTACAAGTGGCTTGTTGAGTCTGCACTGATGTGGTAAGTCAGCACGAGTTCTGGACTTTTCTATCCTTGTGTCAACTTGGCTGTTTATCCTCAGATTGGCACTCAGATTTTGTTCCTGATTCCCATTTGCCTGGCATCCATGGAGCAATTAGCCTTTTTGTGATGCTCCATTTAGAAGCATTTGTCATGGATGGGGATATAGCTCAACAGAAGAGCACTTGCCTAGCATGTACAAGGCTCTGGGTTCAATACCCAGGCCTGCAAAATAAAAATAAAGTGCTTGTCATAAGAAGAATCACAAGACAGAACACAGACATAGACCCTAGAAGGATGTTCAAGATGGCCTTGCAGACCAGTGAGTTTGCAATTCTCCCTCAACTGTCCATTAGGACAAATTTGGCTGTGGGTCATTTATAAAACCAGATTAAAGTTCTCCTCTTATCTTCAGTTTTTGTCCTGAGGCCTTGGCTTTGATCCAGCCAGCTGGGGGACACAGATTGTCAGGTCTGGATTCAGATGACCAACCGTGAGGTCAATAACATGAGACACAAAGCTCATAAGCATTACATTCCCTCTGATGGCCGTTGGCTCTTGTAAGGTGTTCAAAGTCTAGATCCTCTGCTCAACTAGGAAAAACTGCTCTTATATGTCCACTACTACTTCATGCACCTTGGTAATAGCTTAACTTCAAGGGAGGTTTGGTCCTTTAATGACCACTTGGGGGAGCATTTGAACAAAATTGCTCATTTGAGAAGCACCTTAGAAAAGTAAAAGGTTAAGTAAGATTTTGTAAGGCCAACTGGGCAGCAGTTTGGGGTTGGTATGGAGGCCCTCAAATGAAACTCTGAATCAAAAATTGCTTCACTACAAGATTCTTTTCCCAAAGACAGGAAGCAATCGCACACACTTAAGCAACAACAAATAAGGCTCATTTCTCTGCTAAATCCTTCCCCTCCCCCCTCTGTCCTCCAGTTGCCTCCCTGCCTCCATCTTATCCCTCTCATCTCTCCTCATTTGACACCTCCCTTCTCTTTCACTTGTCTGGACCCTTGACCTTTAACCTACAATTCTCCTGAAACTTCAAAATACCAATTGTCTCTAAAGCTCTGTCCTTCTCTTGAGCCAGGAATGAAATCAACTGCAAAATTTAAACCTTGGACTAACACTCCCTGTGCTTTAGGAAAAGTATTGTGAGAACTGTTCATATTTACATAAAGAAAACCCTATTCTATAAATCACCACGGTTGGGCATTTCAACTCTAGTGTGAGACCCAGAAGAAGACCACCCTTGATTATCTGGGGATGCTGCCTAGGGGGAATTACTGACTCCTCGTTTATATAAATAATCAGAAGAGGATTCTCATCCGTGGGAGTCATACAAATAGAATATATGTGAGAAACCTTATCCTTAGCTCTGACAGAAGTCATTAATGGTGCTATCTCTTCCCTATATGGAATACAAATTAGCACAAGCAGTGAGGAGCAATCATTGGCACAGTAGTGATGGACAGTGGCATTAATCTAGAGTTCTTCTTGGTTAGCCATGGCAGCATCTGTGTCATTACTAGCACTTCCTGATGAACTTGAATCAATGAAACAAGCAAGGTGAACAGGCTATGTAAATCACCTCACAGGACAGGAATCTTGGTTGTGTGAGATTGATCTCATGGCTTTTGGGATTCGTTCTTTAGGTCTAGGTTGGGCCCTAGGGACTTAGTTTCAGGGCATCTTAGAAGCACTGTTAAAGTACTCTTGATGCTGGTCCACTGGATTCTTTTTTTAAAGTACTTTTTAACATTTAACTTTAATTTCTGAGGTAAAAAAACACTTTTTTCTTTCAAATTCCATAACAAATGCAGAGTTATCAGATACCCCTGGGAAAAAAATGTATACTATACATATATTTCTATATCATTACATTATATATAAAATATATATGCAAAAATTTGAAGACTATAGAAAGTGAAACATCTAAAAGGCACAGCACAGTGGAGTTAAGATTACTTACATTTTACGTACATATACACACTTTATTCTGCTTAAGTGGATAACTAGTGAAGTCATCTTTCACACGTGATTGTCTCATCCTCACATCCCTGCATCGCAATTTTATAACTCAGAGAATGCCTAAATATTTCAAAACAAATTAACTGGTAACTTCTCTCCTGCCCCAAGAAGAGACTAAAAATGGAACAGTTCTTGAAAGACTGAGTCAAAGTTTTCTTTCAAAACACAGAAATATATATATGTTCCATTAATGTTTACAATAAAAAAGCACAAATGTCATTATGAAATAACTAAACAATGAAGGATAAACAGCCAACTGACTCTAACTACTTGGTGATGAATGATAAACTTCAACTACTTTTTAATGCTTCTGAAAGTTTCTTTTCCCATGGGTCACGAGGGTGCCTAATTCCCTATGTGAGTGAGCTGGGTTTAATGCAGTGCAGCTTGATAATTAGGGTGGAGGGACTTGGTGAATGGTTTATATTTCACCCCCTACCCAATCTTCAGGTTAAAAAAGGTGAGCTCAGCAAGGTCCGTTGCCCTTAAGAGATCTCTACTGTTTTCTATAGCATAAAAGCAATCTGTTTATATAAATAAGTTTTTGATCAATGAAATTACAAAAGATTTAGGTTTGTAAAATTTAAAAAATTTGGCACAGCAAAACTTGTAAAAAAAACAGAAGAGACCAAGCAGGTCCTGTTTTTGTCTCCCTTTCTTCCACCTGCTGTTAGACAGTGATAAGATGCTCATGGAAGAGAAAGGTCTGGCTTTGTACCAGAATGGTGACAGATGCTGCTAGGAGTGAGTTGGGGAAGAGAAAAACTCTCACTCCTCTGCTCCAGGAAATATCAACAATCTCCACATTCCCTAGTCCACTTCCTGAGCAAGTCCAAGTTTGGCTCTATGTAAGAACCCTCCCCCCAACCCCCAACCCCAGTGTGCAGTGCTAATCAATCAACAGTTACTGGTGGAATGGCAATCAAAGAAAACAGTTAAACACCAAACAACTTCTTATAGCCAAAAAACATTTTTCATGGAGTTAAACATTTTTTGAGTATGATTTTTCAAGTGTAAAAGCAGTGACTTTTTGTTCAAGTAGAAGCAGCATCTAGGAATTAATTCTGACACACTACAGGTATGTATCATTGAATTTTTCCCCCTTTTCTTATTTTAAACGCCTCATGTTGCTATTCCTGAGTTCATACCAACGCCTATTGGCCTTCCCCGTAGTGGACAGTGGGTGGCCTGCAGGTCTCCCTGGTTAGATCGGGCAATGCCAAGCAGAGAGCCCTCATCCACCTGCCGGGACAGCTTTCTGATTCAAAGGTAAGCTGAGTGGCAGAGAGGGAAGCTGGCAAGTATGCAACCAGCAAAGGCAGCCTGACTGGGGAGCCCTTTGCAGCCTGACCACTCTCTCAGTTCCTTACCTGGGCAACGATGAGTCACTCATGGAATTTGGATCAAGTTCAGGTGCATGCCAAGAAATAGCACGCCAGACTCAAGGCATCCCAGGCCATCTCAGGTCTCTCTCACCTGTTCTAACCTTTCCTGAGTCCCTGTCTCATGCACACACTTCAGCTTTTGAAAGGAAAAACATCCCACTGTTAAAAGACAACTCTCAAAGATTCCCTAGTAAAGTCTCTCGGGCCAAGATGGAGTTAGAATTTTCTCCAATTCCTAGGCACCACCCCTTACCCTCAATAGATGTGGCATTATTTCTTTCCCTCTGCTTGGCGGCTAGGTAGATCTGAGCCACAGTCAGTTTATGTTCATGTGCACTAAGGAGGTATGCGCACACACACAGATGGTTGGCTGCTCCTACTTTCTCTCTGCCCCTAGTTTTTTCTTTTCTTCTCATTTTGGTGCTGGGAATCAAGCCCAGGGCCCTGTGCATGCTAGGCAAGTGCGGTACTAGAGAGCCACATCCCAGCCCTAGTCTTTTGCTTCACTTAAGATCAATACTTTCCCATTCCTTTGAAGTTGTCAGAACAGACTTTCCCACAAAGAGACAATTCCAGTCTGTAAACTGGAGTCTCAAGCAAGATCGTTGATCAGGAGACTCAGAACAATCTAGGCAGATGGGATGGCAAGAATGGCACCATCACAGGACAGACACCAACCTTCACTCACGCCAGGCCTGTGGTCTCGGGCTGCCTTCTGTGTCTTCTTTCCACCTCTTCCTTTGCTCATAACATTCACTTGTTCCCCCAGCTACTTTCCGTGTTTCCAGGTACCATCTGCCCTTAGCTCCCACAATCCTGCCTACAAGCTACCCATTCCAACAACATCAAGAGGGAATGACTAAATATCAGCTAGGAACTTACATGTGTCTCCATTTCTGGATTATCTGAAAAGTTGTCCATGCCCTTTGCAGGTTTATGTGGACAGACCCATATCTCTTGAAGTATGTTCATGGTTAAGGCTTGACTTCAGAAAAAGATGAGAGGACCAGACACAATGGAAAGACATCTTCAGTAATGTCAGGCCTTCTCAGTGAACTTGCTCACAGTCACACTTTAGTTTCCCAAACCCACAGTGGGAAAGAACAATGAGGATCATGTTTTCATAGTTTTGTTTTTTAAGGCATTGGGTTACTTCTTCCTGCCCTCTTCTTTCTTCCCTGAACAAGAGTTTGCAACTCCTCATGGCTTCTTCTTTTTTTTTTTTTTTATAATTTTTTTTATTGTCGGGCTGGGGAGATAGCTCAGTTGGTAGAGTGCTTGCCTTACAAGCACAAGGCCCTGGGTTCAATCCCCAGCACCGCAAAAAAAAAAAAAAAAAAAAAAAAAAAAAAAATTATTGTCAATGGACACAATGCCTTTATTTATTTTTATGTGGTGCCAAGGATCAAACCCAGTGCCTCACACATGCCATGCAAGCACTCTACCACTGAGTCACAATCCCAGGCCCTCATGGCTTCTTAGTGTGTGAAGTAGGGAAAATGTCCAAGGAGCTCGCAGCAACCTCTCAGGGCCTCAACCCTGCCCCTGAGAGCTGGCCCTCTCCTGCGCCTCAGCCCCACCCTAACTGCAAATACGCTCATGTGTCCTGAAAGCATTTTTTTAAAAAGGAAAGGAGAAATGGCAAACAACGACTAGAGAAAAGAGAGAGAAAAAAAGGAAAAAAGAAAGACTGACATCTGGACATCCCTCCCCACCCTTAAGACTGAAATTATCTTATTCCTCCCTTGAAATAATTATAAAGTAACATTTCAGGCAAAATACTTAGTATCAATGGTCTCTCACTACACAACCTCCCAGTCATGACCCTTCCCTTTTAAGTATCTCTCTCAGAGCAAAATAAGCTCCCTAATGGCTTTCATACATAAATACAACAGAAAAGAAAGAAGTCTGGAACCCGAACTACCATGGGCCCAAAAAAATAACCTGAGCCCTTTAGGAGTTCCCTTATCAGGAAGTGTAAGCCTCAAATGCAAAACAGGCTCCTTCCCCTTTCAGTTCACATACCCTTTCTGTGTCCTACTACTCACCAGTGGGGAAAAAAAAAAAAAAAAAAAAGTGTGTTCACATCTGACCCAGTTTACAACAGAAGACACCCATTCCATCCCCAACAGAAAAGTTCAAGTCTTGCCCCACAACGATCACACCAGCCTAACTCCCGCCCCCTCACCCTAGATCTTGCTACATAAATGCATGCATGTGTCTGATTATAATATAAACAGCTCCCGGCCCACTTGAGTTCTATGCATCTGTAACTGAGGCTGCTGTTGCCAAGCCTTGGGTCCTGACTCATTCCAGAGGAACTTGCCCTTCTTCCTTAGTTCCTGGGCTTCAGGGTCATCATTTCAGTACCGCTGTAATGCAAGCTTGCGGGGGGCGGGGGGCGGGGGGTGGATCGAGGCGCCTTCTTTCTTCTAAGGTGCACTGGGCTCTTTGCCAGACCTGTCCTCACTGTCTTCAGTCACCTCTAGGGGTTCTTGGCGCGCACAGTGCTAGTGGGGCCAGGGGGCCAGGTGGGGCAGCAGGGCGAGCAAAGATGGCCCCTTTCCCTTCTTCCGTGCTCCTGCTGGGCACAGTGCCCTTTTCTTAAGGGTTCTCCTCCTTCTCCCGGGCTGACTGCCTGAGGCTCTCGGATCCTTCTCGGCTGTGGGCTCCACCTTAATTCTCCGGGGAATAGGAGCCATGGTGCAGCTACAGGTGCAGATGCGGACTCCTTGCTGCTGCTTTCTACCCTCCCCATGTTCTTCTGCCCTGCCGGCGGCGTGGCGGCGACTTGGTAGAAAATGGAGCGAACTCCTCAAACTGTATTTAGCATTGAACCAGGAAAGTCCGAGGGCTCAGGTGGTAGTTGAACACGCAACAGACTGGAGAATGAAGGTAGTGGTTCGTTTCTTCTGGGTTGAAAGAGAAGCAACTGCTGCTGGGGAAGGGGCTCAGACACGGGGAGGGAAAAGATGGTGGGAGTCAGGGAGAGCGCTGGTGAAATGGGGACATAAAGGACACCTCCCGTCCAGGGACTGGAGAGACAGCGAAGGGACTGTGAGGGTCAGGGGACATCCCTGGCCTAGTGAACAGAGGATGCATTATGCCAGGCTGGCGTTTCTGGTGGCCAGTCCCTCCTCCACTGACAGCATTCCAGGAGGACATGAGATCCACGCCCCAGTGCCAGTCGGCAGCTGAGACATCCTCTAACTCCTGCAGTTCCACCTTTCTATCAGTGCCATTACTTGACTCCTGGCCAGCAGCAATTAGGGAGCTAGCCGAGAACTGCCATGGCTGCTCATCACCAGGTGCAGAGTGGGTGTGAGGAATGGAAGCGGAAGAGACTGTTGGCACTGGAGGTGCACTGCAAGGAACCACACCCCTTGATTGAATGTTGATGAATGGGTAGTTGGGCATCCAATTTGTTGAAATTAAATGTGTAAGTAAACCTTTTCCCTTTTGTTTTATGAGGGATCCTCTTGTTGTAATAGTATCTGAGGGCCCGGCTCAGCTGTCATAATTCATCTGTGGTTAGCATTTCCTGAGACCCCAGAGGTGGGCCACTGTATCTGGATCCTTGATAACAAATTCCCCATACGCTCCCTGCTGCCAGGTGATGACACGGTGGAACTCCTCCTTCTGCAGTAGCTCCAGGATGAAGTGCCACAGCTGGATCTGGTGGACCGGGAAGACTGTTTTGTAGGCCCAGTCAGCAAACTGATACCCTCTCTCCAGCATGGTCCATCTTCAGTCCAGTCTCCTCTACAGCCACCCCAGTTCTTCCTCCAGGTCCACTGGATTCTTTCCAGAATTTTAAATACTTCTGCACAGCCCCTCTCATCAGATGATCATGATACCAAAGATCAAGATCTTGCAAGAGAGTTTGCTGTGGAGATGACCAAACAACCCTTGAGGAGTGAACATCTGGATTTCCGGCTGCCCATGAGTTGGTTATCATCTTGCAAGCAAGAAAATGACCAAGGGAAGTGGAGAGGGACTGAGAGACTGATTATACCCATGGACAATGGCCAGACCATAAAAAAGAGAACTCTGACCTATAACCTCTGCAATGATTAGCCGCAAATGGTTAGGACTTGGTCAATAACTAATGGCTTCCCTAGTCTCTGTCCCCACTTCCAACTCAGGACCAACCAGAGAAAGTCAAAATGCTCTCCAGACCAATCACAGAAGATATCCTGCTTCTAGCAAGCCCACTTCTGGCTCACCCACAACCACAATCTCAGATCAGAGCATACTTCCTTTTTCCCCCCACTATAATCTTCCCCATGTCCCTGCCTGCCTTTGAGTCTCTGCCAAAGGATTTGAAAATATAGAGAAATTATATAAAATTTTAATAGAAAAAGCAACCCAATAGAAAAATGGAAAATATAAAGATTCATTTCTTAGAAAAGGAGATACAACTCAGTTGGTAGAGTGCCTGCCTTGCAAGCACAAGGCTCTGGGTTCAATCCCCAGCACCGCAAAAAAAAAAAAGAAAGGGAGATACAAATGTACAATAAACTAACAAAGATGCTCAATCCATTAATGAAGACTAAAATGCGAATTAAAACCACAAGTAGATGCCATTTACATTATTTAAGTAAAAAATCACTTATTGGAGATTTTGTAAGGAAACAATCATTTGTTTATCACTGCTGGAAGTTTAAGTTGGTCTAATCTCTTTGGAAAATGAGTCGAGCATTGTGTGGTATACTCATTTATTTATAAAATTCTACAATTCAATAATTTATCGAGAAAAATCCATACATGTGCATCAGAGGATATATATATTTGTAGATCTGCCCATGAATACTCATAAATCCACTATTTTTAATCGCTTTAAATAGGAAACAACCAAAACATCCATGACCACAAGAATGGATAAATATATTGTAGCATATTCACATGGCAGAGTGTTATTTATCATTGAGGATGGATGAATGTCAGCTCATGCAGCCCAGGCTGCGTCCAAGTAGTGTGTATGTTCTTTATCTCATGACCTTACTCAAGGATCTTCCTGATTCTTTCATTGATTATAAAATATTTCATAGTATTCCTCAACATAAATTTTCTTAATTGTACCCAACAACTCAAAAGACTGAAACAGAGGATCACAAGTTTGAGGCCAGCCTCAGCAACTTAGTGACACCTTGCCTCAAAATTAAAAAAAATTAAAAGGGCTAGGGATGTAGCTCATGGCAAAGTATCCCTGGGTTCAATTCCCAGTAAACACCCCCCGACACAAATTTCTTAATTTTAGCTGTTTTAATTGTAAGTATATTATGCACACAGAAAGAACAAAGAGCAAAGGTATAACTTAATAAGTATATAGTGAAACCTATCTGAATACACCAGGTGACATTTAAAAATAGAACTTTGCAAGTTCTATTTTTAACAGTCCTTTTTTTAAAAAAAAAATATAGTGAGTTGTCGATGGACACAATACATTTATTTATTTTTATGTGGTGCATAGGATCAAATATCAGGGTCTCATTAAGTTGCCAAGGGTCTCACTCGATTGCTGAGACTATCCTTGAAAATATGATCCTCCAGCCTCAGCCTCCTGAGTCTCTGGGATTACAGGCAAGGGCCAGCACTCCTGGCCTTTCTTCTGTTTTAAACAGCACTCTCTGCAGTATATACTTTTCTGCAGATAACTCAAATGTAGGATAGATTCCGAGTGGTAACAAGTGCTTATGAATTTAGACTTACATTGCCAAATTGAACTCCAAAAGGTAGCTCCAACTAAGCTTTCAGCAACATACTATCACATCAGAGTGTTTCTCTTTTAGAAGATTAGAATCATTTTGTTCTACCACAAAGAAAAAAAAGATAATATAAGACTATTTTGATGGTCATTATAAGAAATCAGTTCATTGATTTGGAAAGCATCGTTTACACAACAGTAAAATTTCTCATAGTTGAACATGAAATATCTCATCATTTATTCATCTTCTTTTCCATGTTCTATTATTTTAAAACAACATTGCGGCAATCCTGCGATCATGGCTCAGGAAGGGGAAGATGTTAGAGATTACAATTTGACTGAGGAGCAGAAGGCGATCAAGGCCAAGTATCCTCCAGTCAGTCGGAAGTACGAATGGTCTCGCTAAATTACATAGGGCCTCACTAAATTGCTGAGGCTGACCTGGAATTGTGATACTCCTGTCTTGGCTTCCCAGTCATGGGATTATAGATTTGCATCATACAGCAGATGTCCAGTTACATGCATGGGGAGATACTCTGGAGGAAGCATTTGAGCAGTGTGCAATGGCCATGTTTGGTTACATGACAGATACTGGGACTGTGGAACCCCTCCAAACGATAGAAGTAGAAACCCAAGGAGATGACTTACAGTCTCTTCTGTTTCACTTTTTGGACGAGTGGCTTTATAAGTTCAGTGCTGATGAATTCTTCATACCCCGGGTGGGGAGAAGAATTTTCATTGTCCAAGCACCCTCAGGGAACAGAAGTCAAAGCAATAACATATTCAGCAATGCAGGTCTATAATGAAGAGAAGCCAGAAGTTTTTGTGATAGTTGATATTTAAAATACCAAAAAAGAAAGAAAGAAAGAAAGAAAAGGAAAGAAAGACGAACTCCTATGAAGAACTTTTTTTCAAAATCCTCCTTTTTAGAAGATCAGTGTTTTGCTTTCTGTGGTATCTTGATAAATGGGCATTTATGCATCAGGAATTTTTAACTTAAAGTGTGACTTTCAGAAATAGAAAATCAGCAGAGCCTTGGTCTGTGTTCCCTACAAATTCAGACTTTGAAGAATTCTTCAGTGCTTGAGGGCAGCTCAAGTTCAAGGCCACTCTGGGCAACTTAGACCCTGTCTAAAAGATAAAAAATAATTCAGTTGGAAGAACACCAGTTCGGCATGTGTGAAGCCCATTAAAAATCAAAATGAAACATAGGAAATACTGTGTCTTTATCAAGAAAAAGCATTTGGGGAGATACATTTTTCTATTTAGTATCTAGAGCAAACTCTTTTTTCCCCCTTTTTTTTGGGGGGGGTGGGTAGGACAGTCTCCTTTCTAATGTCCTGTCCCATCCCCGCCACAGTTCCTTCAGGCATTCTGAAGCAAGTAGGTGGGCTTTAAACAGCATTCAGAAGTATATTTTTTGTAATGACAGTTTGCATGACAAAAGATAGTTGCCTCTAGTTCCTATAACATGGGTGTTGTAGCTCCAGTGGACTCACCTGTCCATAAGATTGTATTGTCTCTTTTTCTTTTGAGATATCATTATTCTTTCTTGACTTTTTTCTTTTTTTCTTTTATGCTGGGATGGAAGTCAGGGCCTTACTCATGTCTGGCAAATGCTGTACTACTGAGGAACACCTGAGCTCTTTGTTTTCTTTTTTTTTTTTTTTTTTTTTTGTATTCTTGGGAATTGAACACAGGGTCTCAGGCTATACCAAATTCTTTCCCACTAAGTTACACCTCTCAGCCCCCAGTTTTTTAATCTTTCATGTGTCCTTTTGTATCAGGGTGCAGCTGTTAGCTCAATGGCAATCAACATTTCTGTTACGAATTTAGAGTGGATTGTCTTTGAAAGTCTCAATAAACTTTCTCCTTTTTGAAAAAAAAAAAAAAAAACATTGCAGTATTTTTTAAACTTAACACTGAGAAAGAAAACATTGCCCATTAAACAATAAGTTGTATCCTGACTTCAGAGATATTGAGGTACATTTATAATGAATGAAATGTGGTATATCCCTCAATTGTTTTCAAAGTTGTATGCACATTGTTAGTACATATTAAAATTTTTTCCTAGAGTAGGATCCTTTTTATTTTTTTTTGGTATCAGGTATTGCACCCAGGGGCTCTTATGGACTGAGCCACATCCCCAGGCCTTTTTGATAGTTTATTTACACACGGGGCCTGGCTAAGTGGCTGAGGCTGGCTTTGAACTCATGATGCTTCTGCTTCAGCTGCCGAGACTGGAATTATGGCATGTACAACTGTACCCAGTTTAGACTAGGATTTTTTTAATACTAATTTCTGATTGTTAATTATTTACCTGTAGGATACGTTCTGAGTTTTAAAGCATACATTATGAAACTCAGACAACAATAAGGAGACTCAAAGCCTTAAAAACCCCAGACTCTGTAAGAGTTATTCCGTTCTCCAGGGAAAGACCATATGGTGCCTGTAGCATGCATTTAAGTTACTTATCTCATTTTCTCTGATGAACTCCTGCCTATTACTCTGTGATTAAAAATAAGGTATATGTTATGCCACTTCTAAACATTTTACTCAATAGTCTGATAAATGCAGAAAGCAAAGATAATTTTGAATTAACCTTCCTATATTTATGCATTTTTTGTACTTGCTTTTGTACATTGATTAATTATTCTAAAACAATGTTAAATCCCATCAGTAGTAAGCAATATCTTTAGTTTAATTGGATTGTTTTTGTTTTTTGTTTGTTTGTTTTTTGAGGCAAGTTCTCAATATGTTACCCAGGCTCACCTTGAACTGCTGGGACCAAGCCATCTTCCTGCCTCAGCCTCCAGAATAGCTGGGACTACAGGCATGTGCCCCAGGGCCCTGCTAATCCACTTTTACAGAAAATGACTACAGCATTTCTCTGAACCCAGACAAACTTTATTGGTGTGTTCATTTGCTTTCTGGACAATTGATGTACCATGGGTATCCCAAACTAAGCAGTAACAAAATATCTCTCTCATTCTGACAATCCTCTAATTCTTCTGTATAGTGTGCATATTATTATATATGACATATGATTTTTATAGTATTTGTTCCAAATGACAGGTAGGAAAGTCCTCCTCCATACCACCAACCGCAGAAATCTGGACTCATCCTTGACTCTTCTTTCCCCCTTAAATGCGAAGTTCAAATTTTGTGTATATTGATTTTTTTTCTTGGAAGAAAAAAAAGAAGATTCATAATTTTGGTTAGATTTCAAATTAGGGCTGTTACCCCCACACCAAATTTTAAGAATTACCAATTATATATGTAATAACATTATTTTAAACACACCCATACATACATATATATCCAAACCTTTTAAAATTTTTTTTGTTCTAATTAGTTGTACATGAAATTAGAATGGATTAATACATTTTGATAGAGCATACATAAACGGAGAATAATCTCTCATGTTTCTGATTATACATATTGTAGGATCACATCTGTCATGCAGTCATATACGTACATGCAGTAATAATGTCCGCTTCACTTTACTATCATTCCTTCCTCCATACTCCTTCCCCTCCTTTCACTCCTCTCTACCTAATGTAAAGTAACTCTAGTCCCCCCTTATTGTGAATTACCACCCGCACATCAGAAAAACATTTGTCCTTTGGTTTTTTGAGGTTTGGCTTATTTCACTTAGCATGGTGGTCTCTAACTCCATCCATTTACCAGCAAATGTCAGAATTTCATTCTTCTTTAAAGCTGAGTAATATTCCATTGTGCATATATATGTCACATTTTCTTTATCCATCCATTTGTTGAAGGGTACCCAGGTTGGTTTCTTGTTTGAGCTATAGTGAATTGAACTGCTGTAAACATTGATGTGACTGCATCACTTTAATATGTTGATTTGAAGTCCTTTCGATGAAAACCGAGGAGTTGAATAACTGGGTCAAATGGTGGTTCCATTCCAAGTTTTCTGAGGAACCTCTATACTGCTTTCCAGAATGGCTGCACCAATTTGCAGTCCCACCAGCAATGTCTGAGTGTGCCTTTTCCACCACATCCTCGCTGATACTTATTGGTGCTTGTATTCTTGATAATTGCATTCTGATTGGAGTCAGATGAAATCTCAGGATAGTTTTGACTTGCATTTCTCTAATTGTTAGAGATGTTGAACATATTTTCATATGTTTGTTGATCAATTGTACATCTGCTGTGTAGTGTCTGTTCAGTTCCTTAGCCCATTTATTGACTGGGTTCTTTATTTTTTGGTGCATATTCTTGTTGTTGTTCTTTATATTCCTAGAGAGTAATGCTTTATCTGAGGTGAATGTGGAAACGATTTTCTCCCACCCTGTAGACTCGCCTGTTCAGAAGTTATTTTTTAAAAGTTTATATACATGAAGTAGACGTTTTGTTGTAAAGTTCTATAAGTTTTAAAATATGTGTAGGTTTTTGTAACCACCACCACACTCAGATACAAAACAGCTCCATTCCGCCCAAAATAAAGCTCCTCCATGCTTCCCCCTTGTGGTCACACTCTCCCCAAACCCAGCCTCAGGCAACCACAGATCTGTTCTTCTTGCCTAGTTCTGCTTTGTGGAAAGTCCTTCAGTGAAACCACACAGTACTCAGCCTGTGCCAGGTGTTAAGATGGCACTCGAAGGCCTTCCTGCCCACTGTTGCCACCTGGTCTTTGGCCCTCACAAACCCCTTAGGGGAACTTCAGTGGGCCTTGCTGTTTCTTCGGCCTGTGCTTTGTTCATGCACCCCATTTTGATCATGTCACCACTCTCCACCCTCAGCTGACTGACTCCAAGTCACCCTTTGAGAGTCTGTTCAGCTGTCATACACTTCATGAAGACTTTCATATTGTGTCCCTTCCTGAACTCTCCCTGTCCTTGGTGTTCACATAATATTTTGTGGACTCTTTTCCGGTAGCTTTTATGACTTTGGGTCATAAATATTGTTTTCTCTATTGAAACAACATCATATTTTGTCCCCTGTGTATAAGCTAGTATTGACACATGGCGGGGCCCAAGTGTCAACTGGATCTAGTACACACATTGGTGATTATTCCTTCTCTGGGGATTCTCTAACTTACTCAAGTTCTTTCCTTATCCAGTGTTATCAGACAGACTGATGTATACTCCAGAAAGCATCTACAAGGAACTCTTCTCACAACATAAAGGACTCAGAGACCTAATCAATAGAGAAATGCGCCCTGTCTCTCAAGGGATCTTGATTTTTTCTCAAAGCTGGGCTGTGGATTTGGGTCTGAAAGCGAATCAGAATGTCATCTGTGATGCCCTTCTGATTTCCCAGAACAACACCCCCATCCTTTACACCGTGTTCAGGAGGTGGGATGTGTGGTGCAGGGGCTATTCTGTGAAGCTTGCCCATTCCTTGAAGCAGAGGCTGGTGGACACAGGGGGCTACACTGGCAGAGTGGGCATTGCTCCCTTGTTCTTCCTGCTGAATCCTGCTGGAACGTCAGTGAGCCATCAGAATTCAGAAGCACAATTTACCCTGAATCCTACAATGTTACCACCATCCAGTACGTAGAATCCCTGTTACAGTCCCTTGTGATCATCCTGCTTGGCTTCAAATCCTTTTTAAGTGAAGAGCTGGGCTCTGAGATTTGGAACCTGCTCACGGATCAACAGTATGAGTTGCTTTCAAAGAACCTTCACAAGACCAGAGAGCTGTTTGTTCACGGCTTACCTGGGTCAGGGAAGACCATTGTGGCTCTGAAGATCATGCAGAAGATCAGGAATGTGTTTGATTGTCAACCAGGTGACATTCTCTACATCTGTGAGAACCAGCCCCTGAAGAAATTCGTGAGGTACTCAATCTGAGTATATTCACATTCTTTTCTTGGGTTACTTTGGTGGGACTTTAAGTTTATGTGGTAAGGATTCTATTGCATTTACCAGGTCCATGAGAATCTAAGAATAGAGTTGGCTTCCTTTGTTTGATTGAAGAAATCTAACGGTGTGTTTTTGTTTTTGTTTTTTCTCACACTTTCAGGAATAAAAGCATGTGCAAGGCAGTGACCCGGAAAACCTTCATGAAACATGACTTTGAAGAGATTCAACACATCATCGTGGATGAAGCTCAGAATTTCCGCACCGAAGATGGGGACTGGTATAGGAAGGTCAAAACCATCACTCAGAGAAGAGAGGGTGGTCCAGGAATTCTCTGGATTTTTCTAGACTACTTTCAGACCAACCACTTGAGTTGCAGTGGCCTCCCTGCTCTCTCAGACCAGTTTCCAAGAGCAGAGCTCACCAGAGTGGTCCGCCATGCAGATGAAATAGCCCAATACCTACAAGCAGTGATGCACGAGGTCAGAGAAAATCCTCCACCTAATGTCCCTGCTGAGTCCCTGGTGATGCTCCACGAACCTAACTGGGCTCAGGGTGTTCCAGGCAATGTAGAAACTGTTGAGTACTTGGGCTTGGAGGAGACTGTGGTCTACGTAGCAGAGAAGTGCCAGCTTCTCTGGAGGAATGGTTACTTTCCCAGGGATGTTGCTGTGCTTTTCGCCAAAGCAACCGAAGTAGAAAAAAATAAAGATAAATTTCTAATGGCAATGAGGAAGAGAAAGATGTCTCAGCTCAACGGGGAAGTGGATCCATTCGTCCAGATCAGGGATGCATTGGGTGTTCTGACTGATGACACTGTGTTGGACAGCATCCATCGATTTTCAGGCCTCGAAAGAAACATTGTGTTTGGGATCATTCCACAGGCTACTGAGCCAGCCATTTTCAACAATCTTCTGTTCTGTCTGGCTTCCAGGGCAAGAAAGCATTTATATGTTCTAAGAGTTTTAAACTGACAGGAAGATGTCAGTCTTCAGTTAGGTAGATCTCATGTCGGTTAACCATGAAACTACTTGATCTGAGCATCGAAGCATCAGACATTTAATAAGCTCTTACTCATTCAGGCATGTGTTCTTTTAGGTATTGGAGGCTGGGGGTAGTGTGGCAAATAAGACCCATAAAAATCTTCCTTGGGGCAGGCAGTAAACAAATACAGATACAAGGAATTTCAGACAGAAATATGGGATATCAGAGAGGACCCTGAGACCCAGATATTGTGCATATGTGTGTGTGGAAGGAGGGGTTGGATATTCATGTTCAGGAAGTTCTCAGTGAGAGAAGAAGCCATCATGGGAAGATCTCTAATCTGTATGTCCCAGACAGAGTCAGGGATTATTTTTAGCACAATCATGTGCAGAAATGCTTAAGTATGGTGTGCAAGGAAAGTGAAGGATGGAGAGGGATAATGTGTCTGGCATCGTGGAGGCTGGGAATGGGCAGAGTGTTTCCCCATGTAAGATCACAAGTGACAAAGTATCATTTTGACTGCATTAAATTATTTTATTATTTTCACTTTGTCTTTCTATTAGTGTTTTGTTTTTTCCAGAAAGCAGGGTTTTATTCTGCAACATGGAGGAAAGATGCTTTGCCCACCTGCCCCAGATGTAAATTGTTACAGCTCAGATACTGACCAGAAATGCCCCTTGTGGATCCCATGCAGGGTTCTAAAGACAAACCAGAGTCTGAAAATTCTGAGCTTTCTTCCCATAAGCACACTCCTATCGTTATTTACAGAATTTACTTTTATGCTGGTATTGAAAATTATACTAAAAATTTATCACTAAACTTAATTATAATTTTACCCTCTTAAATTTCTTTGCTAAATATTGTCACTATCCTGACGACGTCATCTTCTTATTTTCTTGGTGCATACTGTGTCCTTATCTGTCTTTAGGTTTTGTGCACATTTCTTGGCACCTTGAGTGACTGTCTGCTCAGATTCACTCTCCAGTTTAGGCTGCCTGCCTGGTTTTCTGGACCCCAGATGCCTCAAGTTAGTGTTTTTTGATCTCTGTCTTTTAAAGTATGTTATGAATTCCTTTTGGCTGTTACAATCTCTGATCTTTTAGCTCTGCTTTAATATTATTCCTATGGTGAGCATTATCTTGTAAGATAAGATTGTCACATCACTGTTTATAGTAGGTAAATTCCCAACAGCTAAGCTATGAAATTAACCCAGGTGCCCTTCAGTAGATGAATGGAAAAAGAAAATGTGGTATATATACACAATAGAATGCTACTCAGCTGTAATGAAGAATGGCTTGAGGACACTTGCCAGCACATGGATTGATCTGGAGACTCTCATGCTAAGTATAATGAGCCAGTCTCTAAAAATCAAAAGCCGAATGTTATCTCTGGTATGTGGAAGCTAACCCACAATAAGAGGTGGGGATTAGGGGAAGAATAGAAGTTCAGTGGCTGGACAATGGGGAATGGAGGGAAGAGTAGAGGGATAGGAAAAGGAAAGACAGTGGAATGAATCTGACATAACTGCCCATGTACATACATGAAAACAGCCCAGAGAATCCCAGCACCATGTACATCCATTACAATGGGATTCTAACTAGAATAAGATATATTCCATGCTTGTATAAATATACCAAAATGAATTTTCTTGTCATGTATAACTTAAAAGAATCAATTTTAAACACGATTGCCACAATCCTCTAGGAAAACACTGTGTTTGCTTCAAATGATTGAAGACTTAAGAGGATGAATGTACTAGACACAAAGGTTGTATTTGGTTTTTCACATGAATTAAAAACCTATGAAACTATAAAGTAAACTAATATCATTATTCTGCTGAGTCATCAAGAGTTCAGCTGCTCTTTTAAAGGTCTTTGCTACAAAATGAAAAGAACTCATTTGCCATGGGTTCCCAGGAAACTCTCACAGCCTTTAAAGTAAAACAAATCCATATGTCTCAAAGAGACAGAAACTAAAAGATTCAGATAATTCTCTACGAAAAATTGCAAGACCTTTATATTTCCTAAGAATAAGGAAAGTTATATTTTTCACTGTAAGAAGTATGAACTTAAAGCTAGAATTGTTCATTTACAACAGGTAATTACAATAGTAAGAACTTCGCTTTTAAATTTATTCAGGTATATTCACAGGAAAGCATGGACTTAGTTGATTATGAAATGATCTACGGCTATGTTGGAATATATTACAAACCTCTTATTCTACCATTACCATTTCAGTGTAGGAAAAGTCTCTGGCTCCCACCAGAAACTAGGATAGGCAGTAATGACTATTTCAAAAGAAATTATCTTTGCAGGAAAAAAGTACCAGAAAAGGTTCAAGGAACAACACACTGGGAAACTATCAGCAGCGTCACAAATAGATAATTCCTTGTTTATTTTAAACTTCCTAAGCTGGGGGCAGTGGTACATGCCTGCAGTCCCAGTGATTCAGAGAGCTGAGGCAGGAGTACCCCAAGTTCAAGGCCAGCCCTGGAAAATAAGTAAGAACCTGTCTCAAAATTAAAAGGATTGGGGATGTAGCCCTCTGGTAGAGAGTGCCTCAGGGTTGCATCCCCAGTACCAAACCAAAACAAGCAAAGTATAAATCGAAGAGAAAAATTCTAAGATCCTGAAGGAAAAATGGGCGAAGAATGGGACAGGTAGAAAAGGAATTTAGTATACTTGCTGAACAAATGGAGACACCAATCATGATGGCAGAAATATCAAAAATGTTGACCCTCCTCAGATTTCAGAGCCTTATCGCATATTAAGAGTTAGAACTGGAGACTGGAGGTATAGCTTCAAGATAGAGTACATGCATAGCATGCCCAGGGTCCCAGGTTCAATCCCCAGCACATACAAAGAGAGTTAGATCCCCACATAGGCCAGATGCAGAAGCAAAGGCTATTCTACAAGGAGGTAGTCTATATATTAGAAAGTTGCACACCTCATCAGTGTGCACTGGCAGAGCCTGGGGAACAAGCACGACAATGTGCACTAAAGACCTGAAATGAGGGATCATTAAATCAAGCTTGATCTGGCTAAAATCACTGACACTCAGCTGGGAGTCAGTGTGTTGCCTTGGGAATGTAAACATCTGTCTAGGTTTGGTAAATTGAGGCCTGAACTCTGGCTCAGATTATATAGTTAATACATTTGAAAGCCCTAACTTCCCTGGCACTTGGTAGAGCTTCAGTACTCAAACTGGTGCCAGAAGACCAGTAGAAGCTGCCTCACTGGGAGATAAGTTAAATTTCAGAATCTCAAGACCCAACCCAGAACTTCTGAATCAGAATTTTACAAGATTGCCATATAATTCACAGGCACATTACACATTAAAATTTGAGAAGCGGGCTGAGGAGATAGCTCAGTCGGTAGAGTGCTTGCCTTGTAAGCACAAGGCCCTGGGTTCGATCCCCAGCACCGAAAAAAAAAAAAAAAAAAAAAAAAATTTGAGAAGCATTGTTCCAGAAGAATGAACCCCAAAACTCAGTGAGAATGCTGAAATGGGGCTAGTAGGTGCTACTTACCTTGAGACTACCCACTAGCCATAATCCCTGAGCAGTCCCTGAGGATGCATCTACTCCCAAAGGATTAAGACATGGATTGGTGAGGAGGACACTTGCTGGGCTGGGAGGCTAGCGAGAGCCAGGTTCTAAATTTCTTCCATGTGTTCATTGGCATTTTGATCCTAGTTACTCTAATCTGAATACTACCATATGTAGGATGGGCTTTTCTGGTGGGTTTTGTTATCTTCTGGGTCCAAGTAATTAGGTCTTGGCCAATAGCCTAGGCTTCTAAGTGTCAATTGTCTTAGGAGTAATGGAAAGTTAATAGTTGATTACTGCCTAGGGTGCCCCATTAGTCCCTCTGCAGAGCCCTGTTTTAATCCCAGCTATTTGCTAAACTGCTCCACTTTCTTTGCCAGCAGAGATGATTGGAATATGCAACAGAAAGTAACCCCAACTGAAAGACCCTAAAATAGGGAAGTTCTTTCCTGTGTACCTGGAGGTGCTGGTGCTATGGGAGAACTGAATGAGGGACTACTGTTCACACCTCTGCGGGCAACCTGAAGCTTGAAGATCTGAAAATAGGAAGTAAAAAAAAAGAAAAAAGGAAAAAGAAAGAAATGAACTTCTTGAATTATGTTCACATTTTGACGGTGTCATTGGAACGGTGCCTGCAGCCATATCATGATGGTGAGGCTGCCCTGAGAGACCCCATGCAGATGTGTCCCCAGATGGTGCACTTCTGTCTGGGCCTCTGATGGCTTCTGGGAAAGTAGCTTCCACCTAAATTTGTAGAGAACATTGAAGAGTTTCATTCAAAACAGGTATCAAACCTTTATAAATCAGAGAGAGGGGGCAGGGGTCATGGCTCAGTGATAAATTGCCAAGCATGTGTGAGGAATTGGGTCTGATTCTTAGCACCACATAAAAAAAATAAAGATATTATGTCCATCTACAGCAGAAATATTTTTTAAAAAACTCAGATAGAGAGAAAATGTCCAAAGAATAGGGTATTTATTTATTTGGGAACAGCAAAGCCTAGCAATGGGAACTCGTGAGCCATGTGAACAATAAGCAGATTCAAAGAGGTGGAGGGGAGGGAGATTTTTAAATACAAAACAGGATTACAGCAAACACTTTGAAATAATAGTCCTTGATCACAAATGATTAATAACAAGAATGGCATCAGTCTGAGATTGGACAGATGGTTGCTGAGCACATGTCCTGGCAGAAGTATTCTTCATATGAGGTTGGGGTGGCCTCTTGCATGTCCTAGGTTTTGGCAGAGTCTTTTGTGATAGTTACTACCAGGCAAACATGCAGAAGAATGCTTCCCTTGCAATCTCCCAGCTGGGGTTACTTTTTGGTTTTGTTGTTAGGGTTGTTGACACAGTGACTCCATTTTGATTGTGTCAACTTAGATATTTCTTTCACACAGGAATACACCAGGTTAACAGGATGGAGCCAGTGAGGCAGCACCTGGCCAGCACTTCTCAAGAGTGCATATCAGTCACCTGGGAGATGTGGTTGCAATGCGGATTCTGACTCAGCAGATTTGGGATCCAACCAGTTCTAGGAGAAAGGAACTATTCTAGACCCTTTTTACTCACAGTGAGGTCTGTAGACGGGCATCGGCTGCATTACCTGAAATAATTTTTCACACCTATAATAGGAAGAAGAATCACTTTACAAAGTAATTCACAATAAGCTCTCTAGAAATCCTGCAGGCTTTTAAAAAATATAAATGTTACAATGAAGGGGGGGATCTTTTTGGGACTGCATCATTTTGGGGTCTTCTGGGGATTACATCATGAACCCCATTGGAGCTCATTATTTAATATTTAAATCAGAGAACATTATTATCTTCTTGACTTAAAGCTTTATACAATGTCACAATCTTAGTTGCTCTCTTTTTTTCTTTTAAACAGCAGCTTCTAGAGTAGATGGAATGGCTTGAATGTAAAAGGGTGACAAACATCAAAACAATAAACAAGTTAAGAGCATCATCCCTACTATGTCAATGAAGATTCTGAATCCACTAGAAATAGAAAAGCATCCTCTGAATGGTGAGCTTGGATCCTAAGTCTTAATGCCCTTTCAGGTTTGAACGGGTACATTGGCTAGTTTTCTGATATTGTTGGTTATGTGTTTGATTGTTATCAGTCCCAGGAAAGGACTAAGGATATTAGCAAGAAGTAAGCAGTGGCAGCACATCACAGTGTTGATCGTAGAGGATGAACAGTCCATTTGTCCTGTTGGTTAGTTTATCTTTCACTCTGCATTGCTCAGCCAGCCCCCAAGTGCCTAAAGCAAGGCCGATGTTCCCTCCAGCATTGGACATGCCCAGGGTAGTCAGCATCCAGAGTGAGCACACCAGGGACACACCAGGGTATCCCTCTGATCCTCAAAATTCTCTGGTGTTTCCTTCTTCCTCATGGTCAGCTGAAGGGTTGCAAATTAAGGGTAAATCTGCAAAAGAATGCACATGAGAATATGAGATTCTATTTTCAGAATGTCCCAAAACAGCTCAAAAGGAACAAACTATTGCATAATGTATATCTGTGTATGTGTATATACATATATTGACATATTGGGTGACACTGTTAAGAAGAGTAAAAAATTGTGGACTTTGCTCCATGTGTGTGTGGCAGAGGTGGGGGATACCCCAGGAGGATTATACTACACAGATTTATCTCAATGTAACTTGAAACAAATTTGAAAACAGTCTATCATTTCATGAGCCTGAACCATAATTTCATGCCTTGCCTTATGATCTTCCATATATTATCATTTCATCTAAAAATATGAGTAAATCTCAACTCCCTGCCTCACACGTCAATTGTGCTCCAAAGGTGCATTTCTAAGTGTTTCATTTTAATCCTCATACATTTCTCATGGAAATCATGCCGAATGCCTACCTGGCTCCCAGATTGAGGTAGTGCTCAACACCTTAAATTACCCATGGCTTACCACGCTCACCATCTTTATTTTATAAGATGCAAAACCAAGGTTTTGCCTCTCCTCACACTACCCATTAGCAAGACAAAACTTGCTCACTTAATTTTTCCTTTCTTGATAATGTCTGGAAGAAGTCAATGTCAGGCTAAATTTGGTACATCTAGGAATATATTTTTTCAAGAGGCTTTTTTGCCCAAGTCTAGGTGGGTGGATCTGGCCAGTCTGACTGTCCCCAGATTGCTGCAGTGTACCTGGGTCTCAATGGCTGCCCAGAAGCTCAGAGCCCAGAGGCCCAATGCCCAGACAGCCCTGCCTCTGGAAGCACTAAACAAGTTGACAGCATAATCCCTACTAATCCCAGAGTCCCATTCAGGGAGGAGTGGGTGTGTGGGGGAAGGGGACAGGGTGGGAAGCTCAGGAGAAAGGACCAGAAGATGCTCTCAGGGCTGGGCTCCCAGAGCAACCAGAGATCTTCTCCAGCTTGCGCAACAGGGTCAAGATCCAGACCAGGCCAGCAGCCCCCAGGCTCTGCCGGCCCCTCACCAGGGGGCTGGACCCACTTAGCCCAGCCTACTGCGTGGGGTGAGGACTGCAGCCTATATTTAAATACTCACTTGCTTTCCTTGGATGAGGTCCCTGAGTTAGCACCACAACTCCTCTAGGGCCCAGAAGGGCTGCTGGCTGGTCCTGGGGATGAAAGGCAGGTGGCAGGGGGTGGACGCTGGTGAGGCGACTCTGATGGAGAATGCACAACTTGCAGCTCCTGCTCTCTTCGGTGGCTCAGCAGCAGCCTCAGGTGGAGTCACTGCAGCAGCATCATGGACTGGCCGTGTCTAGTGGCAACAGCAGCAAGGTGCAGCTGCTTTGGGTGCAGGGTATCAGGCTTGTGAGGTGGGAGTTGAGCATTAGCAAGGGGTGGCTGTGGAGGTGTCGCGTCCAGCCACTGTTTGGGACACGCTCCAGCATGGTCATGGTGGCAGTGGAAGATTCCTGAAGCAGTGGTAGTGGCAACAGAGACATGCAGTCACGAGAGTTTTCAGCCTGCTGTGCTGACAGGAGTCCCCATGCAGTTGCAATACCGTTGGCCTCTACTACTGAGTGTCTCATGGGGGCGTCATGTTGGAGTTGGTGACGGCACCCTGAGCCCCAGAGTCTGGCCGTGGCAGCAGCAACACTCAGCTGCACAGCTGCATGGGCGTCGGGCATCGGGAATAGGGCATCAGGGTCCAGGTGTGGGGTGGAGCGCGTTGACCTTGGGGCCTGGGTGGGCAGCATCCGCATCCAGCGGGGGTTTGGGAGTCCCGCTACTTCGCGGTGGCGGTGGCACCAGTAGAGTCCGGAAACGGGGTGGCGGCAACAGAGGCGTCCACCCCAGAATGTCTTCATCCGCAGCAGTGACAGGAGTCCTGCGGTGAAGGTGGCATCTGGTGACCATGTGGGGAGTCCAGTGACTGCAGCAAGGAGCCCCAGTCTGGCTGCGGCGATGAGGGCGTGGGGCAGTGGGCTTCAGAGCCAGTTGGCAACCAGTAGCTGGGATGGCCTCCATGGTGGGGGCTCCTGGCCCTCGGTCTTGCTCCTGGCAGAGCCACCCTGCTCAGGAAGCAGGACGCGGGAGGCAATGGTACCCAGACAGCTGCCCAGGACCTTATGCTGCCCACGTGGGCCTCGCCTGGTAGTGGCCTTGGGCCCAGAGGGCGGCTGCTCGCCCCATCCCCCACACGGCCTCTGCAGGGACACTAGGCCATCCGCCAGGTGGGGCGGCCTGGGGAGAGGAAGTCCACCTCCCTAGCCATACCCTACAGGGGCTGTGGGGACGGAGCGCAGGACCTAGGAATCGTCATCCTCAGAGCGCATTTCTGCGGCAGAGGGCGGCAGAAGACCAAGACCGAGGCTCCTCGCCTTCGGGCTCCCTCTGCCGCCCACGCCCTCCACCCTCCTCCCGCCACAGAGAAGCGCTTGGAGGCTGAAGATTTGCAAGGCCCCCACCCCCGCGCTCTGCCCCCACAGCCCGGGGAGATGCGGCTGGGGAGGGTGGTGTCCTCTCCACAGGCTGCCCCAGATGGCCTCTGGCCCAGTCCCCCTGCAGAGGCCGCAACCCAGGGAGGGGCAGGGTGAACCAGGGGTGGGGCGAGCAGCCACCCCCTGGGCTCAAGGCCAGTGCCAGGCGCAGCCGGCCTGGGCAGCATAAGGTCCTCAGAAGCTGTCTGGGTACCGAAGCCTCCCGGGTCCCGCTTCCTGAGCAGGCAGGCTCTGCCAGGAAGACCAGTGGCCTGGAGCAGCCACCACAGAGGCCACCCCAGCCTCCAGTTGGCCTCTGACTCTGATCCCTGCTGCCCCAAGCTGTCGCCGTCGTAGCCACCGGAGCTCCACGCTGTGGCCACTGGAGTCCCCACATGGCCACCTGCAATGCCACCACCACCACTGCACTATAACTGGACTCCCAACACCACCAAGGATGAGGACACTCTTAACTGGACGCCTCGCCTTCCACTGCCGCCTCCAGGCTCCTCAGTTGCCTTTGCCACCGCTGCCCTAACAGGACTCCAAACACCCACGCCTCCACAGGCGCCCAAGGCCAAGGCTGGACTGCCCTTCACCTCTTCCTGTGGCCGTCCTTAAAGCCTGAGGCCAAGTCTCCATGCTGCCACTGTACAACTTGACTCCCAAACTGCCTTCGGACCAGGAGGCTCACTGATGTAGTCTTCCCCGCAGATCCAGGCCTCTGCTCCCGCATCCCGACGCTGCCCATGCTTGCTGGCCACCTCCAATGTGGATCAACGCTGTGAAACACTGCTGAGGAATGCTGACCGTGGCCGCTATCCACTTCCACCCCTGCCCCACAGGCCTCTGCAGGGCCGCCTGCACCTTCAGTCTTGCGGATGGTGGAGGCGTCCCCTCCCTTGACACTGCCTCTTCTCCCTGCCAGGGGATTAAGTCACTGACTGTGTTAAGGCTCTCATGACTGAATCGCTTCACCTCTAAGCCTCCTTCCTCCCACGCAGGACCCATGTGCTCCAGCCTCAGCTACATAGTGCTGGTGGTGGCACAGCCTGTGAATGGATGAGTACTTTTAGGTCCATATAAAAGCTTGTTACTAAAAATACTTACGATGCATCCCAAACAATGAAAAACACTAAAATAAAATAAAATCACAAAAATAAAATAGACAATTACACAGGGGGCGGCCAGGATAGCTGTGATAGGGGATACACCACTGGGTAATGCTCAGAGCTCCCATGTGGAGATGCCACAGAGGAATTTGGAACGAGGACATCAGGAAAATGTTCCAGGAGAAGTGGAGGGGTGCTGCCTCATAGTTTCTGCACACCCCGCCTCTGGCATTTCAGTGCCTGAAATTTATGCTGCTGTCAAAAAAGCTGAGTCTCTTGGAAAGGATGGGATGGCAGCTTGGATCACCATCTATACCAACCTGAAGTTAGTGTTCAAAGTCCTCTGGCCTGCTTAGTGGCAGCTGAGCTGCCTCCTCCTCCTGAAGGGTCACAGTGGCCACTGGTGGTTCAGTCTCTCCTGGAGTTGGGCCAACCTCCAGTTTTGAGGGCTCTTCTTCCTCCATCACAGGGAATTTGGTAATATGCTGCCTGAAAAGGAAGCAGGTAAACTGGGCCACTGCTGCTGGAGGCAGATCTGTCACTGGAGGTGGTGCTAGAGCTGCAGGAGAAACACCCCTACACGACTGCCTTTCCCTGCGCCTTTCCCAGTTCACACTGCCTTGAGAATAGCCCTGCCCCTCTCCCCACAAAGGACATCTTCCCAAATGAGGGTCCACCAGCTGCATGATATCACGCTTGTATGGGTTGACATCAGATGCCAGATCCCAGTGACGCCAGCACACATTCCTCTGTACACACCTTCAGTCACCACCACAGGCCTGTCCTCAGAAGGCTCAGATGCACTGGGATCTGCGATTTCCTGCTGTGTAAGGGGTCTCGGGATGTGGAAGTTCACCTCTGATTCAGGCATGAGAGCAACTGGGAGGTCCTGAGAAGCTTCAGGTTGTCCAGTCCTGGGACCTCAGGACATCTTCTGAACAGAGGTACAGCTGCATTCAATGCTGGAGCAGAGGGCAAGGTGGAGTTTGGAGTGAGATAGGGAGCCATAAGGGGCTGGACCTCTCCTTTCAAGGAAACTGGCAAGGTCTCTTGCATGGTGGGCTTCCCAAAGAGTGGCCAGGCACGTCACATACAGCACAGGAAAGGTGGCAAACCAGGGAGGCACGGGTGTGGGTAGGGAACTCCCCACACTTGCTGTCCAGTCTCTGTAGAAAATAGTGTGGACAATGATATGTGGGACTGGCTGTGATGGGGAGGGATCCAGATTTCCACCACAACTCATTACGTTCCTTCTACAAGTTTAGCCCCAGACCTCGGGCTTCTGCAGGGAATCTTGTGCCCCTCATTTGTGCCCCTCATCTGCCTAGATACCTGGTGGGCTTGACTAACTTTCTGACAATAATGAAGCTGAAGAGGGCTGGGAGGTCTGTCTGCACTGCCTCCTAAATGACAGGCCAAGGACCTGCCAATGGTATGTGCTTCACATATATTTAAACCATGAATGTACCCAACCACCTACTGCCTAGCCACCTCAGGGTCAGGACCCTCTCTGTTCACCCCCGGGATCCCAGTTCTGGCAACATGCAGGTCAGGAACCCTCCCAGATGCAATGCACAGACTCCTTCCCAAATGTGAAAACTGCTTTTCCTGAGGCCTTGGAGTACTGACGCTAGAGGCAGAGAACTTTCTCCTTTGTGGGGACAGGCCCACAGGGCAGGCCAGAGCCCTTGGCAGTCTGCTCCACATGACCAGGCCTGAGGCAAACACTCCTAGGCCTCATCCTGCTTGGGTTTCTAAACTCCCAGGCAGGTTCTCCTCTGAAAACCCTACTTTCCACAGAGCTGACTGAAGTGCACAGTGATGCCTGAGATCCCAACACCAAGCCAGGAGATGGCCATGAGCCAGAGCTTGGGGGTGACACACACCTTTTACAGAAGAGCTCTAGCACCTTCTGGGTACTGGTCCAATTTTGGTAGGAGTACAAAACTCCTGGACACAGGAGATGTTTTCCTTCTACAGGGCAGGCAGCAGGCCATTCTCAAGCTCCTGCAGGACAAGTGAGTGTCAAGGTTCCACTCACAGGACACATCAGCTCTTGAATCTTTATTATCCTCACCCTAGGTTTGGGGAATCCAGGAGGGACATGAAAACAGTGGCCATCTGCAAAATGAATCACTGTCGTACAGACAAGAAAAAATAAAACAGATTTTCCCTCTATATTCTCAGGGGATCTCTCTCTCTCTCTCTCTCTCTCTCTCTCTCTCTCTTATACACACGCACACACACACACACGCACACATGTTGAAGGTCTGGGGCCATTGAAAGGGGAACATGAGTGCTGAGCTATAGTATGGTCACATGCAGTGACATGTCTTATCTCACCTCTGGTTTCCGTGGGAAAAATTGCAAGAGTCACTGGGACCCAGGGCTCACCCAGCACCTCCACACTCCAGAGACACCCCCATTCAGGGCTTCACTGAGACCTGAGCATACACAGATCAATAGACAACAAGAACTCGTACCTCTGGGTTTGCTGTCTCAACACCAGTGAGCAGACTGGGACTGTATCTGGACAGTGGCTGCCTAGGTACTTGGGTCCCAAGTCCAGTGTGATCCATTACCAAGGAAGTGACCTCATTTCCTTGTGAGGTCACTTCCCTTGGGGCCTCCTAACCTGAGTCCCTTTCTCACATAAGATGGTTCCCAAGGTCTGCTGGGATGTGGGCTATTTCTTTCTTCCCATGACACATGCACATGTGGACACAGTTACATGAACACACCCTGAATCAGATCCCCAGACAGGCCTGGGTATAGCCAGCTGCGCTGCTTTGGGGACATAGAGCGTGGCTCAGAACCATCCCCTCCTTCTGGTTGTGTGTTTGACCCTGAAGAAGTCACTGTGCCTTGCAGGGCCTCCATAGCTTCCCAACACGTTCACCAGGGATCATTCCAGCATCTGCTTTTGAGGTTGTCACCCAGTGTATGTGCCCATACATACATGGCCTCCCTGACAAACCTAGATTTCCCATGTGCTGATTTTGCCTTACTGGCACATGACCTATCAGGAATGGCTTCCCTCACCTCACCTCACCATAGCAGCTTCACCCAAGCATCTGGATTTACACAGCTGAAAATTTTGAAGCATAGCACTATATGATGTCTCTCAAGATAAATAGGTTCTCTCATCAACAAATATGGAAATGAGATAAAATTCTACAAGAATACAAAAATGTAGAAACTGAGCAGACCTAACAAAATAGTTATTAAAACGTAAGCATGGTGTTTTTTGACCCAAAAAAATATATCCTAAAAAATTTCTAAAGGACACCATCCTTACTCTTCCTTGAATTGCTTCTATCCATCACAAAGATGCCATGTCCTTAATGACTGATTGATTTAATTTCTTCAAATGTGAATGAAATGTCTTAAATTAAGAAGTCCAGAGGAAGGGCAGGGGGCGCGTGGGGCAGAGGAAGGGCAGGGGGCGCGTGGGGCAGGCGGTGGTGTGAACTGAAGGCCTGGAGGAAGAACGGGGAGGGGCGGAGCAGCTGTGTGGAAGTAGCTAGGCAAGGCCTCTCCCCCGCCTCTCATGCGGGGCCACAGTGTTGCCCCATTCCCTAGGACGAATGGTCACCTCCTTCAGGCTTGGGTCTGGCTCCCACAGCACATTTCCAGGACCCTCCTGGGTGTATCAGACAACACTTGGAGAATTCACGGTGTAGACCCAGGGTACCTCTCTTTGCTGCAAGAGTGATCTATGACCTCCTGTTCTTCTTCATGGTCATCATCATTGACCTGAACCTCATTTCTGGGATCATCATTGACACCTTTGCTGATCTGAGGAGTGAGAAGCAGAAGAAGGAAGAGATCTTAAAGTCCACATGCTTCATCTGTGGCCTGGAGAGGGACAAGTTTGACAACAAGACAGTCACCTCTGAGGAGCACATCAAGGAAGAGCACAACATGTGGCACTATCTGTGCTTCATCGTCCTGGTCAAGGTGAAGGACTCCACTGAGTACACTGGGCCCGAGAGCTACGTGGCAGAGATGATCAAGGAAAGAAACCTTGATTGGTTCCCCAGGATGAGAGCCATGTCCTTGGTCAGCAGTGATTCCAAAGGAGAACAGAAATGAGCTGAGGAACCTGCAGGAGAAGCTGGAATCGACCATGAAGCTTGTCACTAATCTTTCTGGCCAGCTGTCCGAATTGAAGGACCAGATGACAGAACAAAGGAAGCAGAAACAAAGAATTCGTCTTCTAGGACATCCGCCTCACATGAATGTCAACCCACAGCAACTAGCATAAGCAAATGAGAGAGGAACTGTATTTACCTTTTCTAATTATCATTAGCATGTGTATGGCTAATTAGTTCTGATTCACCCACTAAGGTGACATTTATGCTCAGTATATTTGTAAATAACTCAGTTTTATACTGTATGTAAATGATTACTACTCTAAAGGTTTGGATATATGTATTGTAATGTATTGTAATTAGATTTGTTGAACGGCATGGTGACATTTCATTTGTGCCAAAAATATTAAAAATGCCTTTTTTGGAAGGACTAAAGAAAGCACCTGATTTGCACTTGAACCAGATTATAGCATATGACATGTATTTTGTATTTAAAACTAGAATAGCCAGTATTTATGTTTTTTATAAAACTGTGCAATATGAATTACGTAATCACAATAAATTTGTCACTCCCGAGTGTCCTAAAGGGAGTGCACATCCTTGAAGCTGGTGAGTTAATACTATGTGATAAATGGTTAAATATCAAATGATGCTGCTGCCAAAATTATATTACTAGTGAGTTTCAGGCCCCCGGGCATTTTGTACCATGTAGTTATCCTACGGTGAGGCTGTTTGTCGTTGCTAGTGCCTCCGTCTCATAGTGACAACGCTCTAGGTCTGTCAGCTGTTAAATCAGCGTTCATTTTAAGAAATGCAACTTTAGTTTCAAGAATACTTTAAGCTTCTAAATTGATCATTTAAACTTTCTTTAAATAGGAGGCCAGGGTAGACGCTCACTACTGTAGCTTGTCAGGAATGATTTTTTTAAAAGGAACTTTTTACACAGTGTTGGGAATAAATGCACATTGTTGGCCAATCATTGTCGTCTCCTGGGTGAGTTCTTACGTTATGCGATAGAGAAATGAGGAATGGATGGTTTCTAGAGTATTAGTCCAAATGGCATGTGTTTTTCCTTCATCTGAACCAACATGCCATAGTACCTAAAGTCATTGAAAGTATATACACCCACATAAACATGAAAGACGAACTAGCCCCCTTAGAATTCACTCAACACTGACATATTACTCTTCTGGAAAGCCACGTTCTGATTTTCTTTCTTTGTCACGTGATTTATTTTCTGGATGGATGGAAAGTATGAAAGGAAACTTTTATACCCGTTGCCTAGTTTTGTACATGGGTCTCATTTTACTTGAGAATCTCTGCAAAAAATGTTTTAAAAAAAATGTATTGAGAGCAGAGTTCTGAAATGAGTCGTTTGTAAATGCAAATACGAAAGTATTTAATAAATGATGCAGAATCGTAAAAAAAAAAAAAAAAAAAAAGAAGTCCAACTAAAACATTTCACTAAAGCATTTATAAGAAGAAAACAAAGCCACCAAACCACCAAAGTCTACACAACATGGCTGAAAAACATCCCAACCAAACCAAAAAGAGCCTATGAAAAAGGTTTCCGAAGAGTAGTGATTTGTTCTACAATGATACACAGAACCTGCTTCATAAACACTCACAATTGCTCCTCAGCCACATCAGAAGTAACTAAGATATTTATTCACCACCTAGTAACTCAGTTTCACAAGGAAAAATAAAATCTTCCTGGTGCTAAACACAATAGGTGCAGGGAATGCAGTGGTAAGGAGCAGCTCTCTTTTGTCATCACCTCTGGGTTTTCCAGCTCATATTGAGGTTGACTTCCATCCTGCCCATGTGGACCAGGCCACTAAAGTTACATACCATCAGGGAACCTGCCCCAGAAGGCTACTACTTCCCATAGAGTAGGGAAGGGGCTCCTTTGGCTTTCATGACATTAGCACCTTGTGAACATCCTTTCTTCTTAAGGAATAGGCTGATGAAGACAGCACATCAGCTGCTTCATGTGAATGCTGATACCTATCTGGTATTGAGAGCTGCCCCATTCCCAGGGTACCTACTATAAAAAAATCAAGGTTGCTGGGGGAACACTGAGCACCCCTACCACAGCTTCCTGCTGATACATTCATGGTGCTCATGGTTCAGTTTTGAACCTGCTACTTTCCCAAACACATTCTATCAGGTGATTCTACAAAAAGGAGGAAATGAGGAAAAGCGCTGAGGAGCTGGAATACCTGAAGAGTGTCAGTATGGCCAGTGACTGTTCCTCTTCCAGTCTCATCTTTTGGAATGATCTGGAAGAAAATAATTCCTAGACAAAACCAGTCACTTGATAACAAATTTATGAATCACATTTGAAAGCCCTACTGACAAAAGCTTTAGTTACCAGTCAAGACCTGCTGTCCTGCGGTGTGTCATTATAGAAAAATTGACCCCAGTCTCAGTAAGCAAGAAAATGGTTGTGGCTGAACTCAGGTCATAGAAAACCCTCAGTGATCCACAGTGGCATTGCAGGAGAGGTATGGACTTTGTGGGTAAGGTACACATTCAGGTCACTATTATTTAAGAAGTTTGTTAGATTAATTCAAATATAATGCTGAGCCCTTTACAACAATAAACAGTCCATCAATGACCCACTCTCCTCGCTCCTGGCCATTCCCTAAAAATACTAGGAGGCGGATATCTGGTCATAAAAAAAAAAAAAAAAGTGCCCAGCAGGGGGTGGAGTAACACACCTGCAATCCAAGCACTGGGGAGGGTAATGAAGGAGGATCTTGTATTCAAATATAGCCTCAGCACATTAGTGAGGCCTTCAGCAACTTAGCTCGACCATGCCTCTAAATAAACATATTGTTAAAAAGGCTGGGATCATGGCTGAGTGCTGAAGAATCCCTGGGTTCAATCTGATACAAAAATAAACAAATGACTCATCAAATTTTCAGTCCTCCAGATGGATCTGTATCTTCCGCAATGCCCATCAGGGACCACAGCACTGAGGTTTCCTTCTAGAAAGTCAACTGCTTTAAACATCCCAACATCCACTCCTGCTCAAAACCTGATACCCTGGTTTTCATTCATCTAATGAAAGGTCTACCTGTGCCAGCAAGGTCCTGCACAAGGACTGAAGCACATGACAACTATGACATGCAACGTGGAAACGGCTGGCATCCAGCAACTTTGGACTCAAACGATGGTGGTTTTGGGCCCAGGTAGGAGGCTGCACTTGCTTTCTCTCTCTTCCCTGCAGGTCTTTCTGGGCCTTGGGCACCATGGGTCTGCCTTAGGGCTGCCTATGACACCCTGACTATGGGTGCTTCCAACTTTGGTCCCTCTCCACATCCTCCAAAGAAAAATCACTAAGTTCAACTCAGGGGACCTGCACCACCCGAGAAAGGCCACCTGCACGATTCAGTCAATTCCCCTGGCATCACTGGGATCTGGGAGTACAGACTTGCCTCCAGATCTGATACTGGCCTTTGGAGCACTGAGTGTTCGCTCCAAAAGGAGAGGGTCCCCAAGCACCACAGTGTTAGGTGGCAAGCCTGGAGCATGAAAACCTGCAGCACCTCTAACCACAGCACTTCCAGTGACCAAGGGACAAAAGACAAACAGCAAACCTGTGCACTGAGCCACTGGCGCCCCTACATTTAGTGCTGGTCAGTAAGACCAAGAGAAATGCCCAAGTTCAACTCAGGGGCCAGCAGCACCCACAGAAAGGCCACCTTGCATGTCTGTGCCCTTGGCAGTGGCCTCAGTGGAACATGGGGACAGAGACTTGACCGAGATATGATATCTGCCTTTGGGGAATGATCATCTCAAAAAGAGGGACGCCGAGCACCAGACACAGCTATGAGTCTAGCTTGAGCCTGAACATCTATGACCCCACCAGCCAGAGCATTTCCCTGGAGACCACGTTACACAGGACAAAGAGCCACCCAAGGCCCTCCTTACAGCACCATTCCCAAAGGGCCACACCTGCCAAAATGCACAAGTTCCCCTGGGGCCACCAGCACCACCATAAGCAAGGCTGCACCTAGGGGACATCAGGATTGGCCTCCCACCTGGCAGCTCTGCTGCTCATGGGGCACAGTGAAGAGGAGCTGGGACTTTAGGGCCCCTTGCTCGTCCACCCCAGGCCTGCTGGCCCAGCCACCAGACCGTCCTCCTCCAGGGCAGGAAACACTCCTGTGGGTCCAAGAGAAAAATGTTTTCCTGAGAACATCCGCCTTCTCCCTCACAGGACCTGGTGTCAGTCCTGTTTAGATGCATTCCACGGGTCTCACCCTGAACTCTGTGATCCTGGGGCAAACTGGAGCCTCGGACTTGGCACCCCTTTCCCACACACTCTGGAAGCTTTGTCCACAAGCTGGGTAGCAGGAGGTTGTCGTTTTCTTTGGTTCTCTGTTAAGGTCCCTCACTGCTACACAGGACCAGCCTGGCTCTCGGGTTCCTTGTTGCTTGAGCTCTTTGGAGTTCTCTCTCCCTTGGCCATTTGCTTGGATGGGGAAATTTGAAATTGGCAGACTTGTGGTCCAGATAATGAGAAGAGGTGTGAGGTACACAGAGGAACCAGAAAGTTTGGGGCATCTCTGTTATAAACTGAGTGTGTGAAATACTGAGCCCACGCTATCTCCATAGAAAAACCAAGAAAACATGGTTTACTAGTGTAACAGAGCATGGCCTCTGAATGTGCTAGAGTCAAAGGGAAAATGGCCTTTAATGGGTCACTGAATTTGACACTATGATGCAACTAGAATTGTTGGGTCAAAGACCAGGAAAATAGTGTGAAATCTATTTGTTGGATTTTTTAAATTCCTCTACGTAAACAGGCGTGTTCTCAACTCCTGATGCAAGGACCTCAAGCAGCAAAACAGAGGCCTCTGCCACCTGGTGGGGGAGAGTGGGAGAGCCACAAGGCTGTGGTGAGCGAGGCTGAGCCAGCTAGGTTCATGGGCTGCCATCCTCTGGGACCCTGGTTTACATCCACAAGAGAATCACAGACAGCAGGGTGACTAAATCAGGAAGGCTGGAGGGCTTTGCAGGTAACTTAAAGATAAATCTCCCTGTGGGGACATGGGGCAAAGAAGAGGTGAGTCAATGCCCCTCGGTAATCACTGGAGGAAGTGGGGTGAGCAGAGGACAGGCATGCCACCCTGCCTTTCTCAAGGTCACATGGGGTCGTGGAGCTAGGGGCAAAGACCTTCACAGGCCCACATTCCCAGCTACCTGGACCGCTGGATTGAACCCAGGTTCTGGAAGGTGGCAGGGCCAGGGGTCACCTCCATGGCTTTGCTCATGCAGGGCCTCCCGCCAGGTCCCATCCTGCATGTTCCAGCTGCTACATGCAACTCAGGTTTCAAGCTCCAGCCAAGTCATTACCTCCTTCTAGAAGCTTCCCAGACTCTTTACACCCCAAGAGGGGACCATGTGGTGCCCCCTCCATGTTCCACTAACACCTCTTCCTGGCATTCATCACAAGAACCCAAACTGTCCTTCAATCACTCAGTGTTCCTCCCGTGTCTCCTGCGTGCCCAGTGAGATGGAAAGACGTAAAGTTAACCATGTGAATGAATGAACAGTGACACCTGAGGCCAGTTCTCCACAGCAAAACCTCGGTTCTATGAGAGCAAATAACCCAGAACCCAGACCTGACAGGTGGCAGGGAGGTCAGGGAGGGCTTCCTGGAGGTGGGGATGGCTCCAGAAGTGACATAGAACTGGAAATTACTTGTCTAGGCCTCAGTTTCACCAACTCAAAAGCATAGAGAGCCTTGTGAGACCCACGACTGACCCTATAGGGCCGACTCCGAGTTCAATTAAGAACAGATGTAAGGGCATGGCGACAGAAAAGCACCGTATGGAAATGGCTGACAGCTGTGACTTTTTAAGCTGTTATGGATGAGGCAGGGAGGAGGTGAGGGCTGGGAGGGGCTGGAACAGAGCCAGTGGTGGCGATGAGGACGGGAGTATTTTGGAAGCTTGAGGCACAGACACAAGCAGACCTGGAGGATGGAGGGGGAGGGAGGACCTGGCTCTTCCCCTGTGTGGCCCAATCTTCCTTTCCTCGGAATCCCTCCTGCTCCCTCCCTGCCCCCCGAGCTGCTCACTGGTGTCATGCCTTCTGCCTGCCATGGGATTCCCGCTGCCTGGCCCTCCTCATGCCCTGCCTTCACTTGATCCCCTCCCACTCCTCTCTGTCTCCAGCTCTGGGTTAATGCCACACCCATCTCCTCATTCTTCTCTGAGCCCCCCACCCCAAGGTGATGGGGTCCCCCTCTTCCAAGCTCCCCACATCAGGCCTCCACCGCATGGTTATGCACATCGGGCTCTGGAACCAGACGTCCAGGACTCCAATCCCAGCTCTTGAGGCAGGACCTTGGGTGACGCGTTCCCTGGGCCTCGCCTTGACCACCAGTGAAACGGGCGATATTATTTTCTGTATCACAGGCATAAGATGATCAATTGGCCCTCAATACCCAAGGCTTCTGTATCTGCAGATTCAATCAAGTGTGATTGAAAATAGTTTTAAATTTCATTTTCTCATCCTCATTCCCTAAACAACAGAGTACAATGATTGTTCTTACAGCACTTGCACTGTATTAGGTATTATAGGGTACTCTAATTTACCTAAGAACGATTTAGGATCAACCCAGACTTCATGTAAATACTCTGCTCTTTCATAAGAGGAACCTGGTCACTGTGTTGTAATTTGTCACTTTTCAGAGAGATCTGGGCTCTGGGGCACAGATATCTCACTCTCGGTTTGTCTTAAGCTCAGCCTTGCATCTACGGTGTTTTACTCTGTTTCATGATCTTTCTGTTAGGAGGAATCTGACCTTGGTGGGGCCCACGTCTCCTCTCTGCCTACCCCAGCTCTTTCCCTACCTCCATTTCAGGGTGTGCCTCATCTTTTCTGTCTTCCATGCTGATTGAGGTCTCCTAGAAGTACACAGTCCCCAAAGAACTCCTCAGGTTTTGGTGAATGACTGTGGAGACAAAGGCAGCAACGTAATTACTTTGAATGGAGGCAGGTACACTTTACCTGGGGACACTGTCTACACTCGGTCACCCTCAAGGCACTGCTGAGGCCCTGTCCATTATGGGGCTATGGCTCAAGCAAATAGGAGAAAATGTTGCTGGAAGTTCTTAATATTTAATTTTTTTCTACCACTCTTGATCATTTAGGTGAAGTTCATTGCCAATCTTCCAAACAATATGGCCTTCAAATTGGGCCCAACATTTTGGGCAGCACCTTATTTAGGCTATTTGGAGAAGAGAACTGGCACCTTTGGGTCACCTCCCTTATTGCCATAAGCAATCCCAGTCCTCTGAGGATGGTCTGGAATATTGTATAAATGTATCTGGCCCAAAACGAGAGCCTTGGTGAAGAGACCCTGTGTTTCTGGTAAAAAAAAAAAAAAAAAAAAAAAAATCTGTGGGGGTTCACCTTGCATTGGCAGGAAGTTCCCAAATCCTGGAAACCCCAGTCTTGAGCTCTGTTAGCTCCCAAATATTCAGGGGAAGATGCAGTTGGAGGAAATTCAGATGAGAGGGACAAGATGGTGGATTCGAGGCACCCGCCACTTCTCTAGTCCAGAGATAGAATCCAAACAGCTCCCTGAGGTTTGTGACCATGGGGGAATGCTGGAGTTCAGCAGAGGACAGACATGACCTGAGGACCCCAGAGCATGGGCTGCATTGTGAAGTGAGTGCCCAGGACTGAGGGCAGAGCCGGCAGCAGGGCTGGGGCAGGGCCTCCATGGCAAGGGTGGAGGTGGAGGAGGGAGAGTCCAGTGAGCAGGGCAGGCAGGCACGCAGCAGCCTGCAGCAGTGTCATCTGGGATGTGCGTGGTGAACTGGCTCTGGAGATGGTCTCTGCACTCCACTGCATATTCTCCTGGTGCCATAACTGGGAGCCATCTCAAGGGACACCCTGTTGTCCAATCTTACTGCTTTGGAAGTCAAAGACCCCGGATTTTCAGTCTCTGGAACCTCATGGACATGATGCTGCAGTGGCTCAGTGGGAAGCCTCTCAAATTCAGATCCACCCTGGAGGGAAAGGCTCTGTCACAGGCTCACTAGGAGTGCTAGAGTGGTACAGAGGGAGACTGGCAAGTGTCACACGGTTTGGAAACTACTCTGATGCCCACCGCCCCTGAGCACAGACTCCCTCCTCTCCACATAGGAGGCATCGGGGTCATGCCCCCAACTGGCTGGAGCCTGCTCCCCTTCTCCATTTTCTTGCTCTCAGAGTCATTTCTCCAATTCCCTATCGCTCCTCTCTCCTCTCGCGGAGTGTTGATTCTTGTCTGGCTTCTTTCCTTTCTCCTCCTTTCCCCAGTTTTCCTTTTCTCCTGCTACCTTTGCTCCTTTGAAGGTTTTTATGCACTCTCTTAGGTGTTAACCCCGTATTTCCCTCCATGTGACAGCCCCCTGTGTTTTCTCCTCTGAATGGTGTCGCCAATGTGTTTTTCTTGGCTTTTTACATCAGCGTTTCACCTGCAGTTTTGCATTTCCCCTGCGCTTTCCCTGTCAAGGTGGGAGTGAGTGTAGACCTTTGGTCACGTTGGGTGCACACCTGACCCTGGGCTCTGCTCCTGGGTTAGCAGAGAGGAATTGCACCTTGTTGCAGCCATGACCTGGTCCTGCTCACTTGGTGCAGATTTCAACTTAAAGAATATGGGGAATATTATCGTCCAGGTGACAACCCATCCCTGGTGGGCACAGTGAGGTGAGGCCCACTCCTGGACACTCACCACACAGCCATGACGTTAGGAGTTCTTGTGGGTGCTCCTCCTACAAGGGCCCTCACAAGCATTGCCCTCCACCCTGTGAGGTTGCACATCACCAAAGAGACCACAGAGGGGCTGCTGGGACCCCCTTGTCAGGCTCTCCCTGTGTCCTGACTGGAGCTGCACCCATGTCAAAACACTGCATCATAACTCCAGGTCCCTCACCACAGTGGGAACAGCCAGTATCCACACTGCATTCAAGGATCACAGCCAATGGCAGCAGAGCCCAGGGAGAGCCCCACTGCTGGTAGGTGCTTCCCGTCCCATTGAAGGAGGAAGTATAGGGGACGGAGTGCTCAGACCCTTCTGTCTACATCACACCACAGGATTACCAGCGGGTCCTCACTCTCTTGACAGCACTTGGGCCATTCACACTGTGGAACTTGATGCCCAGCATCAGTCGTCACTCGTCACGGCTGGAGATGAAACAGGGAAAGGGGGCCATGGAGGGCATCTGGAGTGAAAGCCAACACTCCACACCAAACCACCCCAGCCTACAGCCCCAAGAGAGGGCTGGTTACTGTGAGTGGATCAAATAAAAGTGGGGGAGTGCTGGGTTTGGTAATGCATGCCTACAATCCCAACAGATGGGAAGGCTGAGCAGGAGAATCGCAAGATAAAGGCCGGCCTCAGTAACTCAGTCGTGCCCTGAGCAATTGAGTGACAGCTTGTCTCAAAATGAAAACAAGACAAAGTGCTGGGGATGTGGCTCAGTGCCTAAGCTCCTCTGTGTGCCATCCCTGGTTAAAAAAAAAAAATGCAGAAGAGACATCGATCCCATCAGCAGCGCAAATTTCACCACAAACACAGAAGATCCATGAAACGCCTCCTACGTTCCATAACGTCGTTGACATTGACACTGATACCAGAGGTATTAAAGTAAGTGAAATGCCAGAAAAAAAAAAGAACTTCAAAAAATGATATTTTAAAAAGATCAATGTAACCCAAGAGATTGCAAAGAACAGCTGAAAGAATGAGGGAAGTGAAGGCAGAACATGAATGAGCACTTGAATCTAGAGAGAGAGTTTGAAAAAGAACCAAGTAGAAATCTTGGAAAGAGAAGCTCAATGTCACATAACACCTCAGTTGAAAGACTCAGTGGCAGTCCATATCCAGCAGACGACAGAAGGTCAGTGCTTGAGGACAGTGTTGCCAAACTATACCTTCACGTAAGAGTGGTCCATTTGCCCTTTTGAATGTAGCTCTGAGGCTTATTTTTTAAAGGGACACGTTTTCTTTTTTCTCTTCTCCCTCTCCCCCACCCTAAACTGGCCCCAGGGAACAAGATTACCCTGAACTAGCTGTGCTCTACTGGAAGGAGGATCTAGGAAGTGAATGTATCCCAAATTAACAAGTGAATCCTAACACACCCTCAGGGCCCCCTGTTAGGGCACACCTGGAATGTAGCCTTGGAAGAGGTTCCTTTAGAATCCCCTTGTCACTCCTGATGAGGAGAATCACATTTCTGGGACAGGAGTCCTTTGCTAGCAAAGCAATAAAACTCTTTCCTTTTTCTCAAACCCGTGTCCTTGTTATTAGATTGGCATCTGGAACGAGGACCTAGCTTTCATTACAAGCTGAGGGGAGTGGAAGACTGTTGGGATCTGGGGAGCATCAGGGTTTAAAGCAGTTAGCATCGTTTATCTTCTCCTTGGATCTGCTGTCATCCAAAAGAGGCCTCTCTTTTGGTGCCTGAAGCCTTTGCACCCCAAGAAGTGTCTTGATTGTGTAAAAGTGGGAAAGGTTGAAACATGTCATTCCAGTCCACTTTCCTGAACTTTGACCCAAAATCCGAGCTATAATATAGCTCCATTGACCCGTGCCTATCAGTCCAGCACACACCTGCTGCGTGTCGTGTTCCAGCAGGCGGTCACCTTATTCTTGCTCACAGCGTCAGGGCTACAGGTAGAGGAGTCAGTGCACCTTCTCCCCAGGGGGCTTCCTGATGGTGTGGGCTCAGCATTGACCACAGTTACTAGGGACAGCAGACACCTCCCCAGAATCCTGCTTCCTCTGTGTACCTTCCATCCCTCTTGCTCTCTGGTACCACAAATCCGCCAACTTTCACTTTCCCTGATCAAGCAAATGTCCAAAGCCTAAAGAAGTCCAAAGGGCTCCAAACCACAAGGAAACTGGAGAGAGGCAGGCTGACGACCTGTGTCTAGTGGTGAGGACCCCAACCAGTGAGCCCAAATAAGACCCCAGCCTCCTCCTAGCTTTGAGGACAATGCTGCCTAGAAGGTGGGTGGGAATGGGATTCTGTCCCTTTTGCCCCAGGATCAGAGAGGGCAGGGTGAGGCCTGTGCTATGCATCTACACAGGGCTCCTACCAGGTCCTGCAAGGAGAAGGCAGATGTTGGCTTAGGGCAGCATTTTCCTCCTGGGTCCACAGGAGTGGGTCCTGACCTGGAGGAGGTGGATCTGGGGCTGCCATCTCATTTGGAGGAGAGCCCTGGCCAGGTGAGGATGGGGCCCTAAAGGCCAGGTTCCTCCTCACTGTGTACCCATGAGAAGCAGAGCTCCAGGGTGAGAGGCCAGGACCCAGGTGTAAATACATGCAGCCTCGCCCATGGTGGTGTTGGTGTCCTGAGGTGGGCCTCGGGGTTTCTGTAACAGGGGGCCTTTCAGCCTGTAAAGGACTTTCCCCCATGGCTCCAAGAACAGAGTTGTTCTTGTCCTATGGAAGGTGGTCACTATGGGTATGGTGTGGTTGTGGGGCTGAAGGTGTTGAAGCCCAGTGACCCTGGGAGCCTTTCTTGTCCTTCTCCTCCACTTTGGGAGGAGATGAACATGGCCCCAAAGTCAGTTATGAGATCCAGGAGCTAGTCTGGGTTCCCAGATTCCTTTGATTGCATGGGGACAGAATGCAGGTGGCCTTTCTGGGAGTGGTGCTGTTTCCAGGAGAGCTGAAGGGATTCTGCACGGGCAGGCTTTGGGGGATGGCGGTAACTGAAGGCACACCAGTGGTTGCTTGCCCTGGTTTGCATTTTGCCTCGTGTCCCTTGGGCCCTATGGGGATGCTCTCCCTAGGGACACTGGAGCTGTTCTGTCCCAAGCTTGCCCCATTATGCTCTCTGGTTTGAGAGTCCCTCTACTTTGTGAGCAGATGCTCATTAGTGACATGGCAGATGTCAGACCTGGGGACAAATCTGCCCTTCCAGTTGCCGTTGAGGTGATTGATTCTGGCAGACTTGGGGGGATGAACATTGGTTGTCCCGTGTTGACTGGGGCTGCCCGTTCTTGGGACAAACACTGGCCACAGGCCCTGGCCTCTGGGTGGCAGCTACAGAGGCAGATGCACTAGATGCACCAGTGGGTCTTGCAGCCTGGCCAGCAGCAGAATGTGTCTAGGTGCTGGCATGGGCAACCCGGTGGGGTTTCTATGTTGGTCAGCCTCAAGGGCTGAGTGGATTGGGCTGCCCAAGACTAGGGAGCCTGCAGACAGGGGTAGCATTGGGCTGCACATGGACCTGGAGCTCCCAGGTGTCCAAACTGCTGACAGCTGGCCAGGGTGGGGGCTGGGAGCTTCTTCCTGTCAGGAACCCCAGGGACTGTGGGATGGTGGCTCCAGGGATGAGCCGCTGCTCCCCATATGGAGTGTGTTGCTGCACCCTTCAGCTGACCAGCTGCAGCTGTCTACAGGTGAGGCCCTGTGAGTCCTGTTGGGCTTTGGGCTCTGGTGAGAGGGGAGGAAGCTCCCACCTGAGGTAGATGGAGGTCCCAGATGAGGGGGTGGGTGTGAGTGCATAATGATGCTCATGAGGGTGGCCCCAAAGGGAGCCACTGGCTGTGGAGCCAAGCCTGCCAATGTGCTGGAAGAGGGCCTGGGAGGGTCAGCAGAAGCAGCAATTTGCAGGCTGGGGAACGTGGGATGCTCAGGTTGGAGGTGGAAAGATAACTCTGGAAGGAGAGAGCAGAGCCCACCCACATTGGGGTGGAGGCCACCATGGTGGCAGTGCTGGGATGTTGGGGAAAGGTGTGGCTGAGGCCCACTGATGCCAGAGGCCTGGCCCCTCCCCTGTAGAGGGGCCCACGCATGGGCTTGGGGGGCATGGTACTGCTGTCCCAGATGGCCTGGGTTTCACCCATCAGAAGGCAGTGGACAGGCTGCAGAGCTTCCTCCTTCTCCTGGTCTAGGTCCTCAGTGGTGACTGGACAGGCCAGTCCTGGAGGTGGTGGCAGCCTCAGAGTTTGCCCTCAGAGGCGTGGCGGCAGAGGAAACTTTCGTTTGCTTGGCTACCAGTGTCCCCCTTGGATGAGAACTTGTTCCTTGGCAATGGCTGTCCCGCCCTGCCTTCTGCCACCTTCCCACACTGGGCCTTCTCTTGGGGAATCCCTGGGAATGAAGAGCATCCCAGGGGCAGCTCGCTGTGGACAGGCCTGGAGCCCTGCTCTTCAGGCCTGGGAGCCTGGAGTGGAGCTGTAGGAGCTGCTGATGGCATTTCTCTTGCAGCAGGAGCTCAGGCAGGAGGCCCGGAGATCTCAGCTCTGTCTGGGGAGCTCTGGATGCAGAGGTTTCCCGGCAGAGCCCCAGGCCTGGGCACAAAGGAAGGGAGGCAGCTGTAGGACACCAGGGGCCTCAAGGCAGGATTGTGCTCCTCCAGTGACATGGGGGCTCCCCCTCTGATGATCTTTGTCACAGGGTCTTCCACCCCCTCAGCCACTCCTTGGCCACTGTCTGCAGGGCTCTGAGCACAGTCTTCCCTGGGCAGGGCTGTTGGGTGTGCCATGGTTCCACAAGGTAGCAAGGAGCGACTTCCTGCTCCTGAGCCTTACAAGGCTTGTGCTTGCGGAGTCGGTGGTCTGGGCCACAGGGATGGGTGAAAGGTGCAGCTGACAGCAGCATCTTCTTCAGGGTACCAGGCATGCGGAGGAGGGAGGTCATGTCCAAGTCTCCCAGAAAGGATCCAAGGGGTCCGAAGGATCCGGGACAAGCACCTAGGGGGCACTGTTCTCAACTGCCAATGTGGCAGTTGCAGGATGGCATCAGGAAGACCTGAGAGTAGTCCCATGAGGGCCAGGCAGCCCAGAGTGGCCAACCACTGTAGGGAAGTCAGTGGGCCCTGTGACTCGGTTTCACGTGGGACGCTTCTGGCAGGTCCCTGCCCCCAGAGCCAGGGGCAGTTGTGAGGGATAAAGCTTGCCCTAGGAAGTACCCATGGCAGTGGTTAGGGAAGGCAGGATTCAGCAATTCCAGCAGCCAGGGCAAATGGTCCTTCTGCTGCTGCCAATGTGACTTCAGGCGAAATGGCAATGTCAGACTTGCCAGGACGCAGCTTTGGAAGGTATGAGTAGAGAACCCGTGGGCACGTGCAGAAAACCATTAGCACAGGGCCCCAGGCAGGGTCTCACCAGGAAGGAACGTGCGCATATGCAAGGTCTATCTGAGCACCTCAGGTCCAGGAGAACCGGGATCTGAGTGCCTGGTGCGAGCATGGGTCCTGGGGGAACTGTAGAGCCCTGGCACTTGGGTTGTGGATCCACCTCCCTCTGGTTCACCAGCTGACCCAGTGAGGTTTCCCAATCCTCTGGAATGGGTTGTAGATGTTAGGTTTGAAAGTCCTCAGCTATGGGATGGCAGGAATCCTCCACTTGTGGCTGGTGCAGCACCCCTGCCCCTCCCCAGAAGTAGGCAGGATGACTGGCCAAGTGGGCTGCGATCAAGTGGAGGGGCAGCCTTTGACTGGCAGGTAGAGAGTGGAAACAAGGGTGACACCCACAGTGTTTGCCTGGCGGTTCCTGCAGGAGTGATACAGAAAGATACTACCAGAGCCTCCACGGGGGCCCTCTTCTCTGATAAGGCGGGCCATGGCACGGGCCCCAACATGAGCGCACCAGATGCCACGAAGCGTGGAGCAGGGTTTCAGGCGAGATTAGGGCAGTGGAAGGCAGGGGCGAGCCTGGGCCTGGCCTCTGAAGAGGGAAGCAATGACAGGTCATAGGGGGTATGCCAGCCAGCACAGGGTTGATCCTGCAGCTGTGCAGCCAGTGAGTAAGTGGGGATGGCCTCACCAGGATCCACTCACTGGGCCTGGGACAGGACACTCTGTCCTCCCCTGTGGCAGTGAAGGTGAGCTAGCGTTTTTGTCTAGCCTCGCTGTGGTGAGGGCGGGTGCTGTGGGGCTGACAGCAGCTCTCGCCTTGGCAGGAATCCCTCCGCCCACGCCCCACCCCAGAGCCGTCAGAGAGCTGTCTGCTGTCCCGCAAGGGCCTGGCCAGACTGAAGGGGAACTGCTGGGGAGCAAAATTCCTGGCTGAGCAGCAGCTGCAGGTGGTGGCAGCTTTGGGGTCATGGCCTGTGTGTCTTCCTGCACGTCTTCTGGGAACACGGAGGGAACTGCCTCTGAGAACACAGCGTGGGCGCCACCCAGCGTCGGGCTGAGGTTTCACCAGGGCAGGCTGGAGGGACTGGTACCCTGGGTACACAGTCCTTTCTTGGGTATGGAAGCCAGGAAAATCCAGCTAATGTGCTCACAATATCTGGTTTTATTCATGTTTGAGCTGCTTTCTTTGAATTTTGGGGTCAAGATGCTCCAATTTTTTAAGTATGTCTTCATTGCTTAGATGCTCTGGGGACAATAGTTGACCTACTGATTCTGCCATGTGAGACCTGTTCGCCTTGGACCAGTTCAATCCAACACAGACACCTCACAGACCTGGAGATCCCCTCAGGGTTCACTCTTGGGAGTTTCCAGCTGTCGTGGGTATTGGCTTTCTCTGGTGGAAGGGCACCTGCCATAATTGTGAAGTTTCATGATCAAGCTTCCCAAAACCCACCAAGCAGCCTCGCGTGCTCCACTGCCCTCAGCTGTCAAGAGCTGCCACTCCTCATTGCGGGTGGAGTGCTGGTCCAGTTTCCAGACTGGACAAAATATCAGTGAGCCTGGACCTGAAGGAGAGAGGGGGGAGGGCACCTCCGTTGGGACCAGTATCCAAGATGGGCGCTTCTCTTCCCCTCTCATCACCTGCAGACTCTCCTGGATCCACTGAACCTGCAAAGATCCAGGTACCAAACACCAGATGGGGGTGTTGTTGTGCCCAGCTTGCCCAGGGCTGGTGGATCCTCCTGACCCTGGTGGGTGGTGCTTGCCAGTGGCTGCAGCAGGGTCCAGGGATCTGGAAAGAGCAGATTCACACACAGTCGAGAAGAGCCACTTACAAACACAGACCAGTGCTCTTCTTCAAGTGGTGAAAAAGTTGGGGTCAGGTTGCCAAGAACATGCTCCTGGGGCTCAGTGTCCGGGTCATCCAGCACAGCTGAGCTGGCGCTTATCTTGAACCTTCTTCTGCGGCAGCCAAGACCTGAAGCTCCTCTGCTTGCCTGAGTGTAGTGAAATCCTAGTGCTGTTGGTCCGCCTGTTTGTGACATCAAGCGTTAACAGCGAGCAGCCTGGGATATCATAACAGGCAGCAAGTAGGACCCTCGCCACCCAAGCCCCAAAAAGACCCACAAGAGAGAAAAAGCAAGCACTGTCTCCTACCAGGGCCTTTTCCACTTGGACTGTCCTGGTTCCAAGTGTTTGCCATCACTTCACAGGAGCATTGCTAGCACAGGTAGGCATTTCATTGAGAAGAATCAAAAGCAGGGCAGGAGGATTGGAGCAGGAGGGCATGTTGGGGTGGTCACTGGGAGTGACTTTCTGGAAGCTAAACTCTCAGCATCATGCATGGTTCCTTTGGAAATTGCTGCAATCATAGAACCATCTGAAGGGCTGATAATTTGACTTTTTTCTCTTTCATTTTTTGTTGTTGTTGTTGTTTACAGTGCTTACTGAACCCAGGGGTGCTTAAAAACAGAGCCACATCCCCAGTCTTCTTTTTAGTGGCCTGCCTAAGTTGCTGAGGCTGGCTTTGAACTGGTCATCCTCCTGCCTCAGCCTCCCCAGCTGCTGGCATTACAGGCATGGTAGTTTGGCCTATCACTTTGGCCAGAAATCTGCTGGTTAAGTATTTTTCTTAGGGAATGACCAGAAGGAGGGAGAGTGGGTCATAAAAGGAAATTTGTTGTTGTAAAGTGCTGGAGGGCTGTGGTTTGAATTAATCTATCATTTTTCTTAAATAATGATGACCTGAGCTCTTAATTTACCCAGTTGTCCCTGCCTCCTGCCGCCCCATGCTATCATGGATCACTGAGTGTTTTCATGGTCTGAGTTCAACCACAACCCTTTTCTTACTTACTAAGACTGGGCTACAACTTTCTATAATGGCCCCTCCCAGGACTGCAGGTCTTGACAGGTAACTAAAGCTTTTGTCACTAGTGCTTTCAAATAGGAAACTGCCTAAATTAGCCAGTGGTTTCTTTTGTCTAGTGAAGGTTTTCTCTTAAAGCTGTCCAAAGAGGTCAGACTGGAAGGGAATCTAGTCACCTGCTATACTGACTTTGTCAGATATTCCAGCTCATCAGCATTTTTCATCATTTTCTCCTCTTTGTAGATGAAAGTTTTTGCTTATGCTATTTTGAAGTTGATGAATCTACTGGTATTTTCAGGAGACCATTAACAAATTTAAAAATTTTTTTGAATGTCAGTTAATAGAACTTATCCTTCATTTCCCACTCCTTTCTGTACTAAATGCTACACAGAAAAATCTGGAGATCTTCACTTTTTAAATATTAAGCCTCTGGTTTTTTGGGATTGGCTTATTTCACTTAGCATGATTTTCTCCAATTCCATCCATTTATTTGCAAATGCCATAATATTATTCTTCTTTAAGTCTGACTGATATTCCATTGTGCATATATAGCACAGTTTCTTTATCCATTCATCTGTTGAAGGTTGGTTCCACAATCTAGCTATTTTGAATTGAGCTGCTATAAACATTGATGTGGCTGTAGTATGCTAATTTTAAGTCCTTTGGGTATAAGCAAAGGAGTGGAATAACTGGGTCAAAAGGTGGGTCACGAATGGTATGAATCTACATCATGTAGAACCATAGAAAGAAACTGATGTACCCCATTTGTGTACAATGAATCAAAATGCAATCTGTAAAAAATTAATAAATATTTAAATAATTTTTAAAACAGCAGCCTCAGAAATATGTACATTGCCTCCGCTTAGCAGTATGTATGTGTAAAGGTCAAACTAAGCCCTGGATAATGCACTTATAACATCACTATAAGGCACTTGTTTCCTTCATCCCACAAACATTTTTGAACCCTCTTTGTGCCAAGGATTGTGAGTCACATGAAATCTCTTTTCTCCAGGGTCTGCTGCAAGAACCCTTGGCATGGTCACAGAGGGCCCTAGGTCTGAGAGGCTTCAGTCAGGCCAAGGGGATGAACCATTTATGTTAAGGCAGATTGGCCAGATAATTTTGTATCTAAAGGTCACTTTAAGGGGGGGTGTTGGAAACTCAGGCAAAAAGAATAGGGAATAGGTTCTCATGACCTGAGTCAGACAAAGGACCTAGAATCCGCTATTAGGCTGGTTCTAGAAGGAATGGAGCTTAGTGAGCTTGTAGCAATTTCTCTGAGGCAAGAGTAAGGGCTCAATTATCTTCAGGGCATATAAAGAACTAAAAAACCTGAACACTAAAAAAAAACTAATAATCCAATCAATAAATGGGCTAAGAAACTGAACAGATACTTCACAGAAGAAGAAATACGATTGATTAACAAATATATGAAAAAATTTCAACATCTCTAAAAGTTAGGGAAATGCAAATCAAAACTACACTGAGGGGCTGCAACTGTAGCTCAGTGGTAGAGTGCTTGCCTCACACATTGGGGCACTGGGTTCAATCCTCAGCACCACATATAATTATAAACAAAGATATTGTGTCCACATACATCTAAAGAAATTTTTTAAAAAACTACACTGAGATTTCATCTACTCCAGTCAGAATGGCAATGATCAAGAATACAAGCAACAATTAGGAAGATGGCGGTCTAGAGGGAGGCTGCGGTTCCTTGTCGCTCCGCAATGCCGGATTCAAGCAGAGGATATCTGTTTCTCGGTGAGGCAGTTTTTGCTGCTTATCGATCCCCTGCTCTTTACCCCATTTGTCTGCTGTGATCACCTGCAATCTGCCAGCATATCGACGCCTTTTTTGAGAGCAGATTGCTCACTGTCAGACGTCTATCATCCGCCATTTGCCTGCCTCTCGCCTGTCCATCGCCTGCCTTACCCCTATCCATCACCCAACGCTCCAGGTTCACCTCCCGATCGTCCAACAGCTGCCAGCAGATTGACCGCAGACTGCCAGTAGAGAACCAGCTGCCTGCTGCTGCCTGGAAGTTCACTGTTACAGTACCTGCAGGTTTGATTACACGTGGCTGCCGCCATTTTGAGACAACAGCCAGGCCCTGTAGGACCCCTGGCCGGACTGACTGAGTCCCGTCTCCAGGATCCCTCAGCCCAACTGATCACTCCCTGCCTCTGGGGCCCTCACATCAACTGACTGCTCCCTGCCGCCAGGACCCCCAGACCAACTGACTGTGCCCTATCACTTGGAACCCAGACCAACTGATTGCACCCGGTCTCCTGGATCCCACAACCACACCAAACACACCCAACCTCCAGGACCACTGCCGGACCAACTGCATCCTGTCTCCAGGACCTCCAGATGACCACGTCCACCCCTGAGCTTCAGCTCCCCATTTGCCAACACATTTGGAAGCCAGAGCAGCCATCTTGGATAATCCTGGAAGCCATAGCTCCGATCTTCGGGTGGGGCAAATCCCATCCTGCGACGCCTGCTGAAGGCTTGAAGCTCATTGTCAGGTACCTCTCATACATCAGGCTACTGAACACTGGGAGGTTTCATTAGTATATGACTATTATACAGTAGATTTTCTTTTTTCTCCTTTTTTTTAAAAAAATTTGTTTTTATTTCTTTACGTTTCTTGCTTTCTTTTCCTTCTGTTTACCTGTTCCCTCAGAGTCACTTTCTCCCTTATTTACATGATGTTATTGTCCCCATAGGGGCTATTTGGTCTAGGATTGCATAGTGTCTGATTTGGGTACTGCTAATATTGATCTCCCCTTAAAGAAAGGGTTTTGGGGAAATCTGCAATACCCCAGATCTGTAGCACTAGAGGGGAAGATACATGAACAACATGAAAAAACAAGGGAAGAAAATGATCCAAACAAATCTAGATTCTATAGTAATAGAATCCAATGACAGTATGTTAGAAGAAATGTCAGAAAAGGACTTCAGATTATACATGATTAAGATGATTTGTGAAGCAAAGGATGAGATAAGAGAGCAAATGCAGGCAATGAATGATAATACCAATAAGCTGAAAGAGCACCTGCAGGAAGCAAAAGATCATTTCAACAAAGAGATAGAGATTCTCAAAAAAAACCAAACGGAAATCCTTGAAATGAAAGAGACAATAAACCAAATAAAAAACTCAATGGAAAGCATCACCAACAGACTAGACCACTTGGAAGACAGAACCTCAGAAAATGAAGACAAAATATTTAATCTTGAAAATAAAGTCGCCCAAACAGAAGATGGTAAGAAATCATGGACAGAATCTCCAAGAACTATGGGACATCATGAAAAGACCAAGTTTAAAAATTATTGGGATTGAGGAAGGCACAGAGATACAAACCAAAGGAATGAACAACCTATTCAATGAAATAATATCAGAAAATTTCCCAAACCTGAAGAATGAAATGGAAAATCAAATACAAGAGGCTTACAGAACACCAAATGCACAGAATCACAACAGATCCACACCAAGGCACATTATAATGAAAATGCCTAACATTCAAAATAAAGATAGGATTTTGAAGGCCATGAGAGAAAAGCATCAAATTACATATAGTGGGAGACCAATACGAATAGCAGCAGACTTCTCAACCCAGACTCTAAAAGCTAGAAGGGCCTGGACCAACATATTTCAAGCTCTGAAAGAACATGGTTGCCAACCAAGAATCCTATACCCAGCAAAACTAACCTTCAGATTTGAAGATGAAATAAAATCCTTCCATGATAAACAAAAGTTAAAAGAATTTACAAATAGAAAGCCTACACTACAGAATGTTCTCAACAAAATATTCCATGAGGAGGAAATGAAAAACAACAATGGAGGTCAGCAAAGGGAGGAACTACCTTAGAGAAAAACCACTCAAAGGAGAAACCAAGCCAACTTAAAAACCAAAAATAAGCCAAATGACTGGGAATACAAATCATTTCTCAATAATAACCCTGAATGTTAATGGCCTAAACTCCTCAATCAAAAGACATAGACTGGCAGAATGGATTAAAAAGAAAGACCCAATAACATGCTGCCTGCAAGAGACTCATCTCATAGAAAAAGACATCCACAGACTAAAGGTGAAAGGATGGGAAAAAAACCTACCACGCACATGGACCCAGTAAAAAAGCGGGGGTTTCCATCCTTATATCAGATAAAGTGGACTTCAAGCCAAAATTAGAAGGGATATTGAAGGACATTTCATACTGCTTAAGGGAACCATAAATCAGGAAGACATAACGATAGTAAATATTTATGCCCCAAACAATGGTGCATCCCTGTACATCAAACAAATCCTCAATTTCAAGAATCACATAGACCACAACACAATAATTCTGGGCGACTTTAACGCACTGCTGTCACCACTAGATAGATCTTCCAAACAAAATCCAACCAAAGAAACCATAGAACTCAATAACACAATCAATAACCTAGACTTAATAGACATATATAGAATATTCCATCCATCAACGAGCGGATACACTTTCTTCTCAGCAGCACGTGGAACCTTCTTGAAAATAGACCATATGTTATGCCACAAAGCAGCCCTTAGGAAATGCAAAAAAATAGAGATACTGCCTTGTGTTCTATCAGATCATAATGGACTGAGAGTAGAAATCAATGACAAAGTAAAAAGAGGAAATTACTCCAACACTTGGAGACTAAATAATATGCTATTGAATGAAACATGGATAACAAAAAACATCAGGGAGGAGATTAAAAAATTCTTAGAGGTCAATGAGAATGATGATACAACATATCAAAATCTCTGAGACAGTATGAAATTGGTACTAAGAGGAAAATTCATTGCATGGAGCGCATTCCAAAAAAGATTGAAAAGTCAACAATTAAATGACCTAACATTACAGCTCAAAGCCCTAGAAAAAGAAGAACAGAATAACAACAAAAGTAGTAGAAGACAGGAAATAATTAAAATCAGAGCTGAAATCAATGAAATTGAAACAAAAGAAACTATTCAAAAAATTGACATAACAAAAAGTTGGTTCTTTGAGAAAGTAAACAAAATAGATAAACCCTTAGCCGCACTAACAAAGAGAAGGAGAGAGAAGACTCAAATTACTAAAATACATGATGCAAAGGGAAATATCACAACGGACACCACTGAGATACAGAACATAATGAAAAGCTACTTTGAAAATCTGTATTCCAACAAAATAGAAAGTACTGAAGACATTGACAAATTTCTAGAGACATATGCTCCTCCCAAACTGAACCAGGAGGACATACACGATTTAAACAGATCAATATCAAGCAATGAAATAGAAGAAGCCATTAAAAATCTACCATCCAAGAAAAGCCCAGGACCAGATGGATTCTCAGCCGAGTTCTATAAGACCTTCAAATAAGAACTCATTCCAATACTTCTCAAAGTATTCCAGGAAATAGAAAAGGAGGGTACCCTACCGAACTCATTCTATGAAGCTAATATCACCCTCATACCCAAACCAGGAAAAGACACATCAAGGAAAGAAAATTTTAGACCAATATCCTTGATGAATATAGATGCTAAGATCCTTAACAAAATATTGGCAAACCGTATCCAAAAACATATTAAGAAAATTGTGCACCACGAGCAAGTGGGGTTCATTCCTGGAATGCAAGGATGGTTTAACATCCGTAAATCAATAAATATAATCCATCATGTCAATAGACTTAAGGATAAGAATCATATGGTTATTTCAATTGACGCAGAAAAAGCATCAATACAATATACAACACCCCTTCATGCTGAAAACACTAGAAAAAATAGGGATAGTAGGAACATACCTGAACATTGTAAAGGCTATTTATGCTAAGCCCCTGGCCAACATCATTCTTGATGGAGAAAAACTGAAACCATTTCCTTTAAAAACGGGAACAAGACAGGGATGTCCTCTTTCACCACTTCTATTCAACATTGTCCTCGAAACTCTAGCCAGAGCAATTAGGCCGATTAAAGAAATTAAAGGGATACGAATAGGAAAAGAGGAACTTAAGCTGTCACTATTTGTGGATGACATGATTCTATATTTAGAGGATCCAAAAACCTCCTCCAGAAAACTTCTAGACCTCATCAGTGAATTCAGCAAAATAGCAGGCTATAAAATCAACACGCATCAATCTACAGCATTTTTATACGTAAGCGATGAAACAGCTGAAAGGGAAATGAGGAAAACAACTCCATTTGCAATAGCCTCAAAAAAAAAATAAAATACTTGGATATCAATCTAACCAAAGAGGTAAAAGATCTCTACAATGAAAACTACAAAACACTGAAGAAAGAAATTAAGGAAGACCTTAGAAGATGGAAGGATCTCCCATGTTCTTGGATAGGCAGAATTAATATTGTCAAAATGGCCATACTACCAAAAGTGTTATACAGATTCAATGCAATTCCAATTAAAATCCCAATGACGTACCTCACAGAAATAGAGCAAGCAATCATGAAATTCATCTGGAAGAATAAGAAACCCAGAATAGGTAAAGCAATCCTTAGCAGGAAGAATGAAACAGGGGGTATCACAATACCAGAATTTCAACTATACTACAAAACAATAGTAACAAAAACGGCATGGTATTGGCACCAAAATAGACAGGTAGATCAATGGTACAGAATAGAGGACACGGACACAAACCCAAATAAATACAATTTTCTAATACTAGACAAAGGTGCCAGAAATATGCAATGGAGAAAAGATAGCCTCTTCAACAAATGGTGCTGGGAGAATTGGAAATCCATATGCAACAGAATGAAACTAAATCCCTATCTCTCACCCTGCACAAAACTCAACTCACAATGGATCAAGGACCTTGGAATCAGACCAGAGACCCTGCAGATTATAGAAGAAAAAGTAGGTCCAAATCTTCACCTTGTTGGTCTAGGATCAGACTTCCTTAACAGGACTCCCATAGCACAAGAAATAAAAGCAAGAATCAATAACTGGGATAGATTCAAACTAAATAGCTTTCTCTCAGCAAAGGAAACTATCAGCAATGCGAAGAGAGAGCCTACAGATTGGGAGAATATCTTTGCCTCTCATACTTCAGATAGAGCACTAATTTCCAGAATATATAAAGAACTCAAAAAACTCTACACTAAGAATACAAATAATCCAATCAACAAATGGGCTAAGGAAATGAACAGACACTTCACAGAAGATGTACAAGCAATCAACAGATATATGAAAAAATGTTCAGCATCTTTAGTAATAAGAGAAATGCAAATCAAAACTACACTAAGATTCCATCTCACCCCAATTAGAATGGCGATTATCAAGAACACAAGCAACAATAGGTGTTGGAGAGGATGTGGGGAAAAAGGTACACTCATACATTGCTGGTGGGATTGCAAATTAGTGCAGCCACTCTGGAAAGCAGTGTGGAGATTCCTTAGAAAACTTGGAATGGACCTACCATTTGACCCAGCTATCCCACTCCTCGGCCTATACCCAAAGGACTTAAAATCAGCACACTACAGAGATACAGCCACATCAATGTTCATAGCGGCTCAATTCACAATAGCCAGACTATGGAACCAACCTAGGTGCCCTTCAATTGATGAATGGATAAAGAAACTGTGGTATATATATATATATACAATGGAATATTACTCAGCTATAAAGAATAATAAAATTATGGCATTTGCAGGCAAATTGGAGAATATCATGTTAAGTGAGATAAGCCAATCTTAAAAATCCAAAAGAGGAATGATCTCACTGATAAGCGGATGATGACACTTAATGGGGGGGTGGGAGTGGGACAAGAATGGAGGAAGGAGGGACTGTATAGAGGGAAAAGAGAGGTGGGAGGGGTGGGGTGAAGAAAAAATAATGGAATGAATCAAACATCATTACTCTATGTAAATTTATGAATATGCAAATAGTATGCTGTTACTCCATGTACAAACAGAAACAATATGTACCCCATTTGTTTACAATAAAAATAAATTTAAAAAAAGAATACAAGCAACAATAAATGTTGGTGAGGATATGGAGAATAAGGGCCACTCATATATTTCTGGGGGGACTGCAAATTGGTGCAACCAATATGGAAAGCAGTATGGAGATTCCTCAGAAAACTTGGAATGGAACCATCATTTGACTCAGTTATTCCCCACTTTTCAGTTTATGCCCAATGGACTTAAAATCAGCATACTACAGGGTGCAGTCACCTCAATGTTCATAGCAGCTCAATTCACAATAGCTAAATTTTGGAGCCAACCTAGGTGCCCCTCAATAGAAGAATGGATAAAGAAAATGTGATATATATACACAATGAAGTTTTATTCAGCCTTAAAGAAGAATGAAATTATGGCATTTGCTGGTAAGTGGATAGAGTTGTAGAATTATGCTAAGTGAAATAAGTCAATCTCAAAAAACCAAAGGCAGAATATTTTCTCTGATATGCAGATGCTAATTCATAATAAGGGGTGGGGTAGGGAAGAATGGGGGTACTGTTGATTAGACAGAGGCAAATGAAGAGAGGGGCCCGGGAATGAAGGTATGAAGGATAGAATGAATCACACGTTACTACCCTCTGTGCATATATGACTACATGACTGGTGTAATTCTACGTCATGTAAAACCAGAAGAGTGAGTAGTTATACTCCATTTATGTATGATGTGACAACATGCATTCCACTGTCCCATATGACAATGACAAAAAAGAGTAAGTGCTCAAAGCCAGAACTAGTCTGCATAGGCAATGTCAGGTTAGAGGTGGAGAGAAGAGGGACAATCTAATGCCTGTTCCCTTCCTTCCATTCTCAAATATGTGTGTGCTTTCTCCTTGTTTTGTTGAAAGTGAATTTTTTTATGAACTTGAGCAATCCTGGCGACTCTCGCAGCCTTTGTTTCTAGTCTCTGCTTTCCTTTGCTAATCTTGGACAGTGCAAGTTCTCTTACAGAAGAGAATGTGTGCACTGAGTGCCTAAACCCACCACCTGCATTCTGTGATCATATTGTGCTGTGGTTGCTTGACCTCTGTATCTACCCTCTGTCCATCTGTCAGTCCATCTTCAGTTTTCATGGTGTTTGCACCTGCACACGGCAGCACGCCTATCAGGACCTGTCTACTTGGCTCTTAGAGGAAAGAGGCTTTGCGTTCATTAAGGCATTTAGTTAAAATGGCTTGCACACTGACCACTTCTGTGGCCTTCTTTTACTCCTGAGGTTCCATGCTTCTCTCTCGTGTCATTTCTCTTCAGCCTGAAGAAGTTCCTAGCACAGATTTTGGCAGCAGTGGCCTAGGGGTGCACTGTCTGAGTTTTCTTTTGTCTGCATTAACCTTCCTACTTGTTTTTGTTTGGTCTTCAGTGAGGTCCCAGTTGATCTGGTATCTCAGCCCTGCAGGGTCTTATTACAACCTCCTCTGGCCTCCGTATTTTTGGGTGAGAAGTCACAGAACCTCAAACCGATGTCCCTTATATCAAACTTGTCATTTTCTCTGTTGTCAGGAGTTTCCTTCTTCTTTGATTTTCCGAGGACTGAGCACAGGTGAGAATGAGGCTTTTGCCGCTTCCTGGCTCTGGGTTTCCAGCACTCGAGGGGGAGGGGTTCGCAGCCATTCTCTCGCGAGACTCTTTCCAACACCTGTGCTCCTCCCGGCGCTGCTGTGGGACAGGAGGTACGATGCTGGCTGTTGCTGCACCCATCTCTGAGGTTCTTTTCATTTTTATTCAATCTTTTCTCTTGTCCTTTGACAGACAGGGTCATTACTGTTGGTCTGCAGGTTCTCTGGCCCTTTATTCCTGTGCTGAGAAGTTATTTCTCCCATTGGAAGAGTCCAGCTCTGTGGGAGTGGTTATAATGGATGCTTTCTATGATGATTCCTATTAGTGGTCACGTCAGGATGGAGTGTTGCCAGATTTCCCTCATCCTCTGTGTGCTTTGGTGTGTAATTGTGCTGGTGTCCTGGATAGGTGGCTTGTGGTATGGTGAGATTCTGGCTCCTATTAAAACACAGTCAAGGTCAAAGGACATGTGTGCCTTGCCTTCAGGAGACCTACCTCTGTTGCACTCACTCAGTGCAGATTTCAGGCCCTCGCGGTGTGGTCATGTCCCCGTGGCTCCTGCACCACTCAGGGGTTGATGTGGGGCTGAGTGGCAGCTCATGGCACAGTCCCGTTCTCGCTCTGCTCCCTGTGTGTGATCTGTGCATGTGCAGCTCAGGGTGGTTCTGGGAACTGTGTTGATTCACAACATACTCAACTAGTCCCCTCTCCAACTCGCTCTTCCTTGGGGATTCCAGCCCCATTCTGACCTCTCAGGGCCCCTCTTCATGTTGCTCCCAGGGATATCAGCCCCCTGACTGCTGTGCACTCCACATGACCAGTTCAGCTCCCAGGCACAACAGCAAGAGGAAAGAAGAGGAAAAACCTGCGGTGCAAATTTCAGGTAGCCGAACTCTCTACCAGGTCCTTTGCCTGGAGAGAGAGGCAATTTCTCAGTGTCAGGTCCCCCTGCCACTGTTGGGGCTGCAGGACAATTTCCTAACTGTGGAGAGAGAAAGAAAGCAAATAGGGGTGACCCCTCACTCCTCAACATGCAAGGCCCCTGGCCACTTGCCTGGGTAGAAAAAGGACGTTGGTGCCCTGAGTTCTTCCTCTCAGTGCCCGCTGAACTTGACCTGCCCACCTGCCCTGAGGGACCTGGGAGACACGGGAGGGGAAAAGTCTCCAGAAGTAAAACCCATTGTGGGTTGTTATTCAACTTAGTCCCCCATTTACTTCTTGGTGTTTTCAAGTGCAGTGCCTGATTTTTGTTCTCTGTTTAGAGTTCAGCTGTAACCTGCACGTGAGACAAGTTGTCCGGCCTCACTGTGCAGATTGGAGGAGGAAAATCATCCTGGCAGATGACCTCCTAACACTGATTCAGTGATTCTCTCCCTGTGGGAAGCCACCTGACCCTAAAAAAGGCCACATGTCCCTTTAACCTACTTCCTGCCTTCTCATTGGATCACATCCTATTTAGCCATTTGAGCAGAAAATAAAATAAAATAAAATAAACATTCCATTAACCAACAGTGTATGGGTGTGTGAGGCTGTGTGCTGTGTGATCAGCTGTGGCTCTGAGCATTTCCAACTCTCTTTTTTTTTTTTTTTTTTTTTTTTTGGACAGAACTAACCCAAGGACTTTACTTTTGGACTTGAGTAAATATTCAGAATATGTCAAGTCTTCCCTGACTCCCCCCACACTCCACACAAACTTGGAAACAACTGGAAGGGCAACCTGTCATCAAGGCACTTCCCTTCTCACAAACTTCTAGAACACTTAAATATCTTTATATAATATTCAGATAATAAGAGTTCCAAATGGAGGGGAAAATTTTTAACAAAAAAGTAAAACTTTTTTCCAAAGTTCTAGGCCTCTCTAGGGGGAATAAAAGCACAATAATCATGGGAAAAATTGGTGAAATCTAATAAGGTCTTCATTAATATTATACCAATGTCAATGTCCTGTTCTTAAATCTTATACTATAGTTTTGTAAGATGTTCCCATTAAGGGAAGTTAAATGGAGGATATAAAGGAAATGCGCTGTTTTTACAAATTTTCTTTAAGTCTTACTTAAAAATAAAAAGTATTTAAAAAATTCAGAGCTTCTTATGCTTTGCAAGTCTGTTTCATTTTCTCCCATTGCTAAATATATACTGTCAATATTGACATTTTTGGAAGTTCTGGGGAAATATTCTAAAGCAAGAGGAAAGACAAAGACTTACTGTCCAAGACGGTTATCGCTGTGATGTAGTTCATCTGGACTTCTTTTTCTAGAATTTCTTTTTTGGCAGATCATTAACTAAATGATAGTGGGTCTTTATTTTTTAAAGTAGTAGGAAACTTTTAATCTAAGACATCATAACAAAGGACTGGAGATGTAGCTCTGTGGTTGAGACCCCCTGGGTTCAATCTCTAGTACCAAACAAATATTTCCTTGAAGGAGGCAGAGAATATGAAGATAAATTAATGTTAGACATATATTGAAAATGAAACCAAATGAATATAAATCCTGAGGAAAGCAGAAAGTTGTCTGAGAAATGAAATTCACTGGTTGTATATCACCTCATACAGCTGTGAACTGTCATAACAAATGATCACTTCTAACATCACATTGGCAGGATGTGGAGAGAGGACCACGGGGAGGGAGTACTAATTGAACTAAATCTTACTGAAACAGACACTAGTTAAAACCCCAAACTGCACAGAGAGTAGATTAAAAAAAAAAAAAACTTCTAAGTGGTCACCCCTAAAAATGGAAAGGGGAGGGACACAGGAGATTGCTGATTTTATATCAAGGCTCACAGAATGATTTGACATTCAATATTATGTGTATGTACAAATTGCAGTTTTAGAATTTATAAAAATTCTTACAACAATGTGGGAAGTGATGGACAAGGTATGCTTCCTACTAGATAGTTTTTTAAAAAAAAAAACCTCCATCTGATAGAATTTGTGTGTTATAGATCAGTGTTTATGGTCCTTCTATGGATGTAAAATACCCCATGCTCTACATTCCACAAATGTTATCCATTCTGATCTTCTTCCTTGCATAGTCTAAGTTTTGACTTTTGGTGGTTCTGGCATTTATTTTTTTCCAAATTTGTAGTGCAATTGCAGTGATTGAATCTAAAAATTAGAGGTCTCAGGTGGGAAAGAGAAAATAAAGCCCAACTCAGCAAGATAAGCAGATAATGTCTCTCTGACCCTCTACAATTGCAGGAAAGCTTAGCTTTGTAAATTGTCTTCCCAAAGGTTATGGCTAGCAAAGGAGAATTGTATGAAACATCTTGACCACAGCGATGATTGCTGTGTCCTCTGAAGGCAGTCACTCATTGCTCGCAGCCTCTCACCCTGAGGGGTTCTTTAACTCCCTGACATGCTGCTCTGACAACATTGAAAATTACATTTTTTTTTTTTTTCTTGGAAGGCATGTACACTTAAGGGCCTGTTTAGTTGAGAAAGGAAAATGGAAGAAAAGTTCATTGCTGTTCTCCAAATGCATATAGAGTCACTAAACCTAAACTTCTGCTCAATTTCTTAGGAGTTTATGTTTCATGGAAATTAACTTTGTTTTTACACCCAGAACTGCTGCCACACTTGGAGGTGGGCCTTCCCTCCTGGCCTGGGGACAGAATTCTCACTCTGGAACTCTGCGGAACAACCCCACTTATCGCAGGCAACACACTCAGGTAACTGCCACCTGCCAGGAGCCCAGCTCCACCCAGCAGCTGTAGCTCCGTTCTCGCTCACAGCCTCCATTACTCTGCATATGGTTTATAAAAATTTATAATATATACATGTATATATGTGTGTATATGTATTTATTTATATATATGTGTATGTATTCATTTATTTGTTCTAATTAGTTATAATGATAGTAGAATGCATTTTGACATATCACATATAAATGGAGTTTAACTTCTCATCCTTCTGATTGTACATGATGTAGAATCATACCAGGCATGTTATCATATATGCACATAGGGTGATAATGTCCATTCATTCCACTATCCTTCCTACCTCCATACTCCTCCTCTCCCTTCACTCCTCTGTCTAATCAAAAGAACTTCTATACTTCCCTAGTCCCTCCCCCCCGCCACACACACCTATTGTGAATTAGCATCCACATATCAGAGAAAACATTGGGCCTTTGGTTCTTTGAGATTGACTTATTTTTCTTAGCATGATATTCTCCAGTTTCATCCATTCACTGGAAAATGCCATAATTTCCTTCTTCTTTAAGACTGACTAATATTCCATTGTGTATATATAACTGAGTTTCTTTATCCATTCATCTGTTGAAGGGCACCTACATTGGCTCCATAGTTCAACTGTTGTGAATTGAGCTGCTATCAGTATTGATGTGACTATGTCACTGTAGTATGCTGATTTTAAGTCCATTGGTTATAAACCAAAAAGTGGGATAACTGGGTAAAATGGTGGTTCCATTCCAAGTTTACTGAGGAATCTCCATACTGCCTTCCATACAGGTTGCACCAATTTGCATTCCCAGCAGCAATGTATGGGTGTACCTTTTTCCACCACATCCTCATCAATATTTAGTGTTGCTTGTATTCTTCATAATTGCCATTCTGATTGGAGTGAGATGAAGTCTTAGAGTTGTTTTGATTTGAATTTCTCTAATTGCTAGACATGTTGAACATTTTTTCATATATTTGTTGATTGTATTTCTTCTGTGAAGTGTCTATTCGGTTCCTAAGCCCATTAATTGATTGGTTTATTTGGTTTTTTGGTTTTTTTTTAATGTTTTAATTTTATTTGTTATAATTAGTTGTACATGACAATAGAATGCATTTATACATTTTGATAAATCATACATAAATAGAGTATCATCTCTCATTTTTCTGATTATACATATTGCAGGATCACATCGGTCATGCAGTTATAGATGTACATGCAGCAATAATGTCTGTTTCGCTTTCCTCTCATTGCTTCCCCCATACCCTTTCCCCTCCCTTTATTCCCCTATACCTAATATAAAGTAACTCTGGTTTCCCCTCTACCCCACCCACTTATTGTGAATTAGCTTCTGCATATCAGAGAAAATATTCAGTCTTTGGTTTTTTGGATTTGGCTTATTTCACTTAGCTCTATCCATTTACCAGCAAATACCAGAATTTCATTCTTCTTTAAAGCTGAATAATATTCCATCATATACAGATACTGCATTTTCTTTATCCATTCATCTGTTGCAGGGCCTCTGGTTTGGTTCCATAGTTTAGCTATTATAAATTGAGCTACTATAAACATTGATGTGACTGTGTCACTATAGTTTGTTGATTTTAAGTCCTTTGGATATAAACCGAGGAGTGGGATAGTTAGGCCAAATCGTGGTTCCATTCCAAGTTTTCTAAGGAATTTCCAAACTACTTTCAATAATGGTTGCATCAATTTGCAGTCCTACCAGCAATGTATGAGTGTACCTTTTTCCCCACATCCTCACCAACATTTATTGTTGCTTGAATTCTTGATAATTGTCATTCTGATTGGAGTGAGATGAAATCTTAGAATCATTTTGATTTGAATTGCTAGAGATGTTGAACATTTTTTCTTATATTTATTGATCAATTGTATGTCTTCTTGAGTGAAGTGTCTGTTCATTTCCTTAGCCCATTTATTGATTGGGTTATTTGGGTTTTTTTTTTTTTTTTTTTTTTTTTTGGTGTTTTCTGAGATCTTTATATATCCTGGAGATTAATGATCTATCTGAGATGATAGTAGTAAAGATTTTCTCTCATTCTGCAGAGTCTCTCTTCATGTTCTTGATTGTTTCTTTTGCTGTAAAGAAACTTTTTCATTTGAATCCATCCAGTTTATTGATTTTTTATTTTACTTCTCGCACTTCAGGAATCTTGTTAGGGTAGTCTGTTCTTAAGTCAACATTGTGGAGATTTGGTCCTAATTTTTCTTCTGTTAGGCGCAGGGTCTCTGTTCTAGTGCCTAAGTCTTTGATCCACTTTGAATTGAGTTTTGTGCAAGGTGAGAGATTGGGGTTCATTTCGCTACATGCATTTCCAGTTTTCCCAGCACTATTTGTTGAAGAGCCTATATTTTCTCCAAAGAATGTTTTGGGCACTTTTGTTTATCATGAGATAACTGTATTTATGTGGGTTTGTCTCTGTGTCTTTTATTCTGTACCATTGATCTATGTGTCTGTTTTGGGTCCAATACCATACCATTTTTGTTACTATGGCTCTTAAGTATAATTAAGGTCTGGTATTGTGATTCCTCATGCCTCACTCGTCTTGCTAAGGATTGCCTTCGCTATTCTGAGTCTCTTATTTTTCCAAATGAACTTCATGATTTTTTTTCTATGAAGACTATCATTGGGATTTAATAAGGATTGCATTAAATCTGTATAACACTTTTGGTAGTATGACCATTTTGACAATGTTAATCTGCCTATCTAGGAGTATGGGACATCTTTCCATCTTCTAAGGTCTTCTTCAATTTCTTTCTTTAGTGTTCTATAGTTTTCCTTGTAAAGGTCTTTCACTACTTCTGTTAGATTGATTCCCAAATTTTTTTTGAGGTTATTATGAATAGGGTAGTTTTTCTAATTTCTCTTTCAGTGAATTCATCACTGATGTATAGGAACACATTTGATTTATGGATGTTAGTTTTATATCCTGCTATTTTGCTGAATTCATTTATTAGTTCTAGAAGTTTTCTGGTGGAATTTTTTGGGTCTTCTAAATATAAAATCATGTCATTGGCACATGGTGATAGTTGAAGTTCTTCTTTTTCTATTTGTATCCCTTTAATTTATTTCTTCTGTCTAATTGCTCTGGCTAGAGTTGTAAGGACGATGTTGAATAAAAGTGGTAAAAGAAGGCATCCTTGTCTTGTTTCAGTATTAGAGGGAATGCTTTCAATTTTTCTCCTGTGAGAATCATGTTGGCTTTGGATTTAGCATAGATAGCTTTCACAATGTTGAGGTATGGTCCTACTATCCCTAGTTTTTCTAGTGTTTTGACCATGAAGAGGTGCTGTATTTTGTCCAATGCTTTTTCTGCATCTGTTGAGATAATCAGATGATTCTAGTCTTTAAGTCTATTGATGTGATGAATTATGTTTATATATTAATGTATATTAAACCAACTTTGCATTCCTGGTATGAACCCCACTTGATCATGGTGCACTATCTTTTTAATATACTTTTGTATGCGATTGCTGTTGTGGGGTCCGGTTATTGATGCATAGTGAGACCACCAGAAACTAAAGTAGGAAAAAAGTTTACTTGGAGAAAAGAGAGAGAGAGAAAAAAAAAAAAAAGAAAAAGAAAACAAACTGACATGTCAGGGTCACTACTCCAAGTGGGGCAGCAGTGGGGAGTGACTTCAGCAAGCTGGTTTTTAAAGTGAAAACCATAAAAAAAAAAAAATCCTGGCAGCCTTACAAGAGGAGTCTTTTTCCGTTTTTTCCAAGGAGTGCAAGCAGCCAGCCCCAGCTTATTTATTTCAGGCTGCACCTGGTGGGTCAGCAGGGTGAGCTAGGCATGGGGAGCCAGACTACCCATATCTGAAACTGGCAACTTCTGGGGCCTCTGAAGGGATAGGTTGCTTCCCAGAAATGGTCACAATGTCCTTAAATCATGGCCACATTCTTTTATCTCGTGTTACTGTCCTTGTATTTACCACAGTCAGCACAACTCAGTGATTTTATGTGCACCCATTTTGGTTTGGTCAATCTTAACTAGATATATTTGTTTTCTATCAGAGGGTCTCTACTTTTTTCTTTTTATAAGGGGGTCTCTACTCTTTCACAATTACCAGAATTTTATTGAGAATTTTTGCATCTATATTCATGAGAGATATTAGTGTGAAGTTTTCTTTCCTTGGTGTGTCTTCGTTTGGTTTTGGTATCAGGGTGATACTAGCTTCATAGGATGAGTTTGGAAGGGCTCCTTCCTTTTCTATTTCATGGAATAATTTGAGGAGTATTAGTGTTAATTCTTCTTTGACGGTCTTGTAGAACTTGGCTGAGAATCCATCTGGTCCCAGGCTTTTCTCGATTTGTGAGTTTTTGATTTGTGGGTGTCTTCTATTTCATTGCTTAAAATTGGTCTATTTAAATTGTAAATGTCCTCCTGATTCAGTTTGGGTAGGTCGTATGTGTCTATAAATTTGTCAATGTCTTCAAGATTTTCTATTTTATTGGAGTATAAATTTTCAAAGTAGTTTCTGATTATCTTCTGTATTTCAGTAGTGTCTGTTGTGATTTTCCTTTTTCATCATGAACTTTTTATAATTTGAGTTTTCTCTCTACATTAGTGTGGCTAAGGGTTTATCAATTTTATTTGTTTTTTCAAAGAACCAACTTTTTGTTTTGTTAATTTTTTGAATTATTTTTGTTTCAGTTTCATTGATTTCAGCTCTGATTTTAAGTATTTTCTGTCTTCTACTTCTTTTGGTGTTGATTTGTTCTTCTTTCTCTAGGGCTTTGGAATATAATATTAGGTTATTTATTTGTTGACTTTCTATTCTTTTAAGGAATGAGCTCAATGCAATGAACTTTCCTCTTAGAACTGCCTTCAAGATGTCCCAGAGATTTTGATATGTTATGTCATTATTCTCATTTATTCTAAGTATTTTTTATGTTGTATCCCTGATTTCTTCTGCTAACCATTGGTCATTCAATAGCATCTTATTTAGTCTCCAGGTGTTAGAGTAGATTCTATTTTTTATTTTATTGTTGATTTCTAATTCCATTCCCTTATGATTTGATAGAATGCAGAGTGTTATCTCTATTTTTGTGTATTTGCTAAGAGTTGCTTTGTGGCATGAGATATGGTCTATTTCAGAGAAGGATCCATGTGCTGCTGAGAAAGAAAGTGCATTCGCTCATTGATGGATAAATACTCTATATATGTCTGTTAAGTCTAAATTATCCATTGTATTATTTAGTTCTATAGATTCATTGTTTAATTTTTGTTTGGAGGATCTATACAGTGGTGAGAGAGGTATGTTAAAGTCACTCAATATTACTGTGTTGTGGTCTATTTGATTCTTGAAATCAAGAAGGATTTGTTTGACGTACATAGATGCTCCATTGTTTGGGGCATAAATATTTACAATCATTATGTCTTGCTGCTGTACAATTTCATTCAGTAGAATGAAATGACCTTCTTTGTCTCTTCTGATTAACTTTGGCCTGAAGTCCACTTTATCTGATATGAGGATGGAAACCCCTGCTCATTTACACAATCCATATGAGTGATATTTGTTTTCCCATCTTTTCACCTTCAGTCTGTGGATGGCTTTGTCTAGGAGGTGAGTCTCTTGGAGACAGCATATTGCTGGGTCTTGTTTTTTAATCCAATCTGCAAGTCTATGTCTTTTTATTGATGAATTTAGACCATTAATATTCAAGGTTATTACTGAGATATGACTTGTATTCCCAGTCATTTTGGTTTATTTCTGGTTTATTTATTTAATTTAAAATGGTTTCTCCTTTGATTGACTATTCCTCTAGTGTAGTTTACACTTTGCTGGTTTTGCTGGTTTTCCCCCTTTTTTTTTTTTTTCATTTCATCTTCATGAAATATTTTGTTGAGAATATTCTGTAATGCAGGCTTTCTAGTTGTAGATTTTTTAACTTTGTTTCTCATAGAAGGTTTTATTTCATCATCAAATTTGCTAAATATGATTCTTGGTTGGTATCCATTTTCTTTCAGAGCTTGGTAAATATTATTCCAGGACCTCCTAACTTTGAGAGTCTGTGTTGCGAAATCAGTTGAGATCCAAATTGGTTTCCCCCTATACATAATCTGATATTTTTCTCTCATGGCTTTTTAAAATTCTATCCTTATTCTTTATGTTAGGCATTTTCACTATAATGTGCCTTGGAGTGGGTCTGTTGAAATTTTGTACATTTGAGGTCCTATAAGCCTCTTGTATTGATTTTCCATTTCATTCTTTAAGTTTGGGAAATTTTCTGTTATTATTTTATTGAAAAGATTTTGCATTCCTTTGGTTTGTATCTCTGTAACTTCATCTATCCCAATAAATATTAAATTTGGTCTTTTTATTTTATTCCATAATTCTTGGAAGTTCCATTCATGGTTTCTTAACATCTTCTCTGCATGGTCAATTTTATTTTCAAGATTACATATTTTGTCTTCATTGCCTAAGGTTCTGTCTTTCAAGTGGTTTACTCTGTTGATGATGCTTTCCATCGAATTTTTAATTTGGTTTATTGATTCCTTCATTTTAAGTATTTCTGCTTGTTTTTGTTTTTTTCAGACTCTCTGCCTCTTTATTGATCTTTCACTTCCTGTATTTTCTCTCTGATTTCACTCCTTATACTGTCCTTTACTTCACAGATCAGTTTATGTATATTCTTCTCTGACATTTCTTCCACTGTGATGTCAATGGATTTGCATATGGGTTTTAATGCTAATATTTTATTTACAAAACTCCTCTGCTGGACAGAAAGTAAAAATGGTGTTTCTACCTGCAGGTAACTGGCCACTATGGATGGTCATGATTCACCCACCATCATAACCATCCAGAGAGAAGCAGACAGACCTGACACCTGACAACAGTTACAGTTTTGTTGGGGTGAAGTCCCCAAGAGTCATGGTGGATTTCCAAGAGGAAACACATGGAAAAAGAAGGAATGTCACAGAACATTCTGGGTAGGTGGTTAGATGCCCTGAATTTCTTTTTAAATAGTTACCAACTAATTCCATAAGAGCAGTCAACACTTCCCTTCCCAGATCCTCATGGAGAAACAGTTCACTTTCTACACTCCTGCCTCTGGCTCTGCCCTAGAGGATTCCTTTCTGAATCTCTCACCCACCATGAATGGATGGGAGAGGAAATCTCCCTTCCACAGGCCTCAGTCTCTAGGGACTGGTATCCCCCAAGTGTCTCTTTGAGCTTTGTGATGGGATGTGCGGCGTTCTGGGCTAGCCTGAGTCCTGCATATCCCAGCCTGCTGTACCTTTAGGAAGGTGTCTGAGAACCACAATCCTTGTAACTGATCTCAGGAATTTGCCTACCAACATGGATCCCAGAAACTTGGCTAACAGTGTGATTGTTACCTCTGAAAGTTTTCATGTGTATGAACTGCAAGAAAATATTTTATCTTGGTATTCAGGGTTTGATTTTAATAGTTTACCACATTCATATTTTTTGGGGGGTAACCAGGGATTAAACTGAGGGGCACTTAACTATTGGGCCACATTCCCAGCCCTTTTTATTTCTTATTTTCAGACAGGATCTTGCTAAGTTGTTTAGGGTCTCACTAAGTTGCTGAGGCTGGCTTCAAATTTGCTATCCTCTTGCCTCAGATTCCCAAGTGGCTGGGATTATAGGCATGCACTACTCCACCCAGCCCTATTTCTTCTTTGGTAATAAATGGTCTCCACCACTTACCTCTTCAACTTTTTACCTCTGTTTGCAAATTGGCAAATATCTTAGTGAAAAATCCTACACCTAAGTCAGTTTCCCTGGGGCTGGGGATACAGCTGCGGGTGGAGCTACAAAATATAATTTTGGAGATACAAAATTTAAAATTCCATGCCTAGCCTGAATATAGCTCTGGTTCCATTCCTAGTGCAAAAAAAAAAAAAAAAATCAAGTTAGTTCTCTGCTCTTTCTCCCTGACCTTCACCCCTCAAGTCCTCACTGCCTCAGTTGCTCCCTGATGCCTTTAAACAGATTAGGTTTTGCCAGCTTTTCTATATATTTTTTCTGTTGGAGTATTAATCTGCCACAAGTCATGATGCTATGGCTAGAAACAGAAATCCTTTACCATTCACTTTTAATAAATAGGAAGACAAAGAGTGAAAGAGGCTAAATTCTTACAAAATATAATTTTGGAGACATAACATTGAAAATCCCATGCTTCTCAAATGGCAAAGGATTAATATTATGTAGATAAAGCTCTCAGACAATAACGTTCTTCAGTTAGAAAGTAATGATAACAATATTGACTTTTTCCTGTGTTTGAAAATTAAGAAACACACCTCTAATTCACTCATGGATTTGCTGTAAGGAAACTGGTTAGGAAGTTGGCCCATACTGGCTGCTCCTTACTGGGTTTTAGTGAGATACCACGATAAAGAGATGATCCCAGGCTAGCATTGGCCTATTTGTGGACATAGGTGGGAACAAATAAAATTGCTAGGAAGGGCACTCTTACCTGTGTCCTGCAAACAAAAATGGCTGAGTTTAGGTTGGAAAACTCAAATGCTTCAGTAACTAAGGGGTGAGAAGCAAAGACAGTTTCTCATAGTGGGTTTTGTTTGTTTGTTGTACTACAGAGGATTGAATCCTGGGCCTTCCTAGGCAAGTGCTCCACCACTGAGCTATGTTCCCAGTTTTTTTTACATTTTATTTTATTTTATCATTTTTAATTTTATTTTATTTTATTTTCCATTTTTTATTTTATTTTATTTTATTTTTGAGACAGGGTCTTACTAAGTTGCCCAGGCTGGTCTCAAACTTGTATTTCTCCTGTCTCAGGCTCCTTACTTTTTTTTTTTTTTAAGTGTTTTTTAGTTGTAGATGGACTGAATGCCTTTATTTTATTCATTTATTTATATGTGGTACTGGGGCTTGAACCCAGAGCCTCACACATACTAGGCAAGCGCTCTACCACAACCCCAGACCCTCAAGCTCCTTACTTGATGGGAATACAGGTGTGCACCACCGTGTTCAAAAGGTAATAACCTCATAAAAGAGAAGACAAATAAGACTTTGGCCCTATCTCTGAGTGATTTTTCTAAGGCACTTAATACACCCACTCAGTCCTAAATGCAGGGAAAGAAGAAGAGATGGAGGTCAAATCACAGCATTTATTACTAACAAATGTTGTATATATTTTCGAAAGGGCCACACCTCAATGACTGTCATTCTCTGTCAGAATAAGGAGATGAAGAGTATGCTATGCAGGCTCATGTAAGAGCTGGGAAGGTGTACACGAGAATTGTTAGTAGAGAGAAGATCTGAGAAATAGGTTTTTCTGATGTTTGCACCTGTTCTCTGGGAGGTGAAATCATGTTAAAATTTGACCCACATTCTAATGATGCAACTTTCCAGCAATCTGTATCCTTTCCAACTGACTTCCCAGATACATGTAAAATTATATTTATTGTACCAAAATAAGCTTAATTTTATCAAAAGCCATAAATCTCAGTGCCCTAGCATACCCAATGCTGAGTATCAGAAACATTGGCCCTTCAATAACTGTGGGTAGAACTGGGACATACTGGAGTGTGGTACTCCATCACAGACGTCTTAACCATTCTGGGAAGGCAATACTAATAGAGAAATTCAGATCTACAAGCACATTGCTTGTGTCATTCTTCTGTGGCCAGACCTGACGTCCAGATCATGCTTTCTTCTGTGGTGACACATCTCTTCCATTCCTTGGTAGCCCTGATCCGTCCATGTCAATTGGACAGGAACGAAGCTCCTTCTCACCTCAGACTTGCAGATATGATTTGAACCTGGCAGTGAATAGTCATCTCTGGATATGATTGACTCATGGATGGAAATATAACCCAAGCTGAACATCCTACCATTCCTGGGAATTTTACTGGGTTATTGAGAATGGTCCTTTTTTTCTTCTCTATTGTAATGAACTGTAATAACTACATAAGTCTGGAGCTTCTGGGGTGACTATTTTTCCTCCCACATGGAGAGAGCCTTCCAGAGAATGAGGTCAACACCCGGAGGAAGTCAAGACAAGATATATGGAGTGGGGAGATGAGAGGGAGAAAAAGACCCATACGCAGAGAATAATATTGGTGACAACTTTGAACCACTGGGTCTAACAATCATGTCAGGCCTTTCCTTGGGTGGCCAAGATAAATGTAATTTTTGCTTAAAGTACTTTGAGTTTTATTTACATTCATTGTGTCCATTTTGCTTGAAAGACTTTCCCAAGCAAATTTCAAGGATGATACCACTGTGCAGGACATAAGCTACACTTCCATCATGGTGGGGTGAAGGGAATGGAGACAGGGCTGGGACAGGGCACTTCAGATGAAAAATCAGTTCTGGACATCCTGATTCAACAGTGTGGGAGAGAGGGTATGAAAACCAGCTCAAGTCAGAATCCAAATACAACAGCATTAATCTTTATAGTCACATGCCTGTTAGTTTCTACCTTACCACGCAATCCATTTTCCAAAATATAAAGAAGTTCAGCCCATTATCCTGACCTTCAGAATGGGTACAGAAAAAATTATCCAACCTGTCTTCTAATTACAGATGAAAATTATTCTAGGAACTTCCGTAACATGACACATGTAAGGAGGCAGAGAACAAGAGAACCAGAAACAACCAAACTTTCTTAGGACAAGGGGGAAGATTCACAACTCAGGAAACAAAATTTTTCCTTTATATTGAGACTAATTGTCACTGCTATTATCCCCAAATGAACTGACACTCTGGGAGTACCCAGTTCAGGACTTGACACAGTACAGAACCAGCCTCAGCACCCCTGGGGACCCTTGTCTATGACACTGGCTTAATGAAGCCATAATCCATGCACTTGATGAGACATTCCCGGGCCGTCTGAACCACTGCTGCCTTCTTCTCATCTGGCTCCTGTTTGCCCACCACAGTCAGGATTTCCAGCAGCTCGCTTTCCACCAGCTTCTTGGCCAGCTCAGCATCGGCTGCCAGCAGGTTGTAGGCGATGACCAGGCCCCGGTGTTGGACTGACAGCTGGTCATGCAGGCAAAGCCGCTGCAGGATCTCCAACCACTGGGATGTCTGAAAAGGGCAGAATAGGTAAAGGAGGATTCAAGGAATCAGGAGGGAGACGGAGAGAGGAGATTTGGGGACAAGATAAGTAGAAAGCATTGGTCAGACTTACAGTCAAGTAACTTAGCGTGTGGCCACACATCTGGAAAGAGTAGAGGATTAAAATCCTCCATCTATGCATGGCTTAAGTAACGTGAGAGTAACGAGATAGGCTTTCTGCATGTCTGAGCAGAATGGGGATATGGAGTGTTCAGAACAATATCTCACCCTGGGCAATGGGCAATGCCTGCTTCTGCCAGACTGAGTGCCCTTGGAAACTAGAGCTCCAGGCAGGGAGGTGTGCTCTGCACCAGTCTTGGTTTTGCCTAGAATCAACACCAGAGGCTGGAGGGAATCCTCTCTTCCATTCTTCCTCAATCCACCATCCACAGTAATGAAGAAGATGTCCAATTACTGTACATAGGGAAGCAGGGCTCTAGACCACTCTGCTCACCCTAGGACACACTGATAAAACAGAGTCGAACCAGAAGACTGATTCCTTTACCATTCAATAAACACACACCAGGCAGCAGAACAGAATAGGCACCTGCATGGGTTTTGTAGTCAAAGAACCAGTGTGTTAGTCCTAGCCAGCATTTACCAACCAACGGCCTCCATTAAGCTATTTACCCTCTCTAAGCTTCAGAAATCTTCTCTGTTTTCTGCTCTGCCTGCTTCTAACATCACGCTGACTAATGAGATGATTCATGAAAAGAGCTTAGCATGGGTATTCAATAAGCGGGTGTGGGCAGGTGACCTGACACCAATCCAAAGTTTTTCCCTCGGCTCTTTCATGCCTTCATCCGTCCTTTGTCTGCAGGGATTGCTTTCTGCATGCACTGCTCTTAGATGCAGAGATCAACCCAGAGGGGAGGAAAGGACAAATACCTGGCTTTCAAGATTCTAAGTATATTTTTGACACTCTACACTGAGTCTCCTGACCCAGGGAAAGGAAATGAAAGCTCATCTAGCTATGGGAGTTTCAAGGACAGCTTGTATGCTCATAAATGTCTGCTAAGGGGCCTCTGTGGGATGTCACTCGGGTCTTAAGGGAAAGGATAGAAACTCAATCAGGATCCCAGGCAAGAGAAACTATAGCCTGGCTTCTCCGGGCATACCCCAGCTGAGGTGAGACTACAGAGATGCCCAGCATCCAATATGGACACAGGGTTGTACAAAAGATGGGCCTGGAAAGTTTCATAAGTCCCCCAACATGCCCCCAGCATGGGACAAGAATATGGCCAAGAATACTGAGTCCCTCAGGAAGAATGAAGAAGCGCCAGGGATAGGGTGGCAATCCTGAAGGACTCTAGTCCCTTCCTAACTAACTGTGGTCTTAGACTAGTTATTGTTCTGTACCTCAGTTTCCTCATCTGTAAATGAAAGGTAATAATAATACTCATTTCACAGAGTTGTTGGGAGGAATAAGTAATGCAATATGTGTAAAGGCTAAGGGCAACATCTGGCATACAGTTAGCACAAGGAGACGCAGAGCAGCCCTGGGTATTCCACAGGTGTTCCAGCAGAAGCTGCTTGAACACAATGGTTTTAAAATGTGATCTGCAGACCCAGCTCCCTAACCCCAATCTATGGAACCAGAATACCTGGGGAAACTGTTTTCCCAAGCTTTCTGGGTGATTTTTACACACATTACAGTTTTGAGAAGTTTGCTGTAGGGAAAGAAGCTGAAGCCCAAAGACCATGTAGATTCAGCAGAGGCCTCTGGTGCCAAAATAGCTTAAGCTCTTGGAATGTAGAGAACACACACACACACACACACACACACACACACACACACACACATACACGCACACATACACACATGCTTGCATACACATATACACATACCTTAAATTATCTATTTTTAAAAGCCTGCCTCAGGGGTTGGGGATGTAGCTCAGTTGGTAGAGTGATTGCCTCGTGAGCACAAGGCCCTGGGTTCAAATCCCCAGCACCAAAAAAAAAAAAAAAAAAAAAAAAAACCTGTCTCACCCAGACATGAGTACATTTAAAATGAGAGGTTCGCATTTTTTCCTATCAGTGGGCATGAGTGCACACTCAGTTTGGAAAGTTGCATTTTGAAACCCCCATCTTTGTGTCAACATCAGTCCCATCACACCTGCTACTGTGGCACAGGCCCACCTTAGGAGCTGCTCCTCATAGCGACTTTAGGGAACCTGCAGCCTTTTCTCCAAACCATAAACTCCCCGCAGCATCCCAACCACTGCCATGCTTCTCTGAGGAGCTCAGGAGCCCAGCAGCTCAGTGAGCATTGTTGGTATTATTGTTATAACTGTTCTTTTCGGTACAGGGGATCTAACCCAGGGCCTTGCACATGCTGGGCAAGTGCTCTACCACTGAGCTATATACCCTTGGTCCATTTATTTTTATTAATTTTATTTTATTAATTTATTTTATTAATTTTATTAATGGTCTTACAAAGTTGCCAATGTTGACCTTGAACTCATGATCCTCCTTGCCTCAGCTTCCCGGGTCCCTGGCATTACAGATGTGCACCATGGTGCCCAGATGTATTGTCGTGTTCTTAAGTAATGAGTTATATGTACCATTGACGATAATGGATGAAAAACTACAAAGAGAGGATTTAAGCCGGCATACTTAGGAGGTTCAAATAATGACTGCAAGAAGCCAAAGGATACAGACCTCCTCTCTTTAGGCCATAGGAACAGAAATGGGGACTGGCAGGGGTTGCCCTGTGGACTGGCCTCCCCAGAGGATCATCTGGGACAGCAGTGGGGAGGTTCTCTGGAGCATGCCCAGCCTCTTCCCGTCCCCAGGATCCACACTTACCACTTGGGTCATCTTGATGCACAGTTTCTTGTGCGCTGCTGTCAGCATGGCCAGGGCTCCAGCAGCTGCGTTCTGGACCTTGTCATCATCCTCCCCACAGAGCAGGACCACCAGCTTCAGCCGGTCATTCCCATCCGCCAGGAACCTCTCCTGAACCTGTGGGAGGGAGGGGTCTGATTCAGAGAAAAATGTCCCCACCTGTGCCTCCTGGGAGGGGCAGGGGAAGAAGAAAGGGGACACGCATCTGAAGTTCTCTGATCCAGGATCCCTGGGCGTTTTCCCTCTTCTTCCATTAGCTTGCCCAGGCCACCACTCCCTGGAAGCCTTCCCTGATTGGTTGGGTGAAATTCCTCCAATTAAAAGATCAAAGAGAATAAGGGATTCTCCATTGAGCAGGTTGCACCACCTGTGCATTCAACTTGGCACCAGTAAAAGAGGCAGGCAGGAGGGGGTGATGCCTGAAGAACCCGCTTCACTTCCCTTTGGGAAAGCTTGGAATGATTCTCTCATGGCCCAGGACTTCCAGATTGGCTACACAATGACTTTGTATTCCCATGTCTAGCCTCTCTGTCTAATAGGCCCTGGTTTTACATCCTGCTTTGCTATGATGTTATTCAGGCCTAAGAAGATTAGGAAAATGGTACCTACACCTCATCCATCACAAGCTTTGGAGTCAAAACCTCAGTCTGGAATCATATGATGTTGTGAATACGTTTTTTCTCAGGGTGACTATAGGGAGAGGGATTGTAATCTAGGAAAGATTTAGAGATTCCTGAGTTCTCTGGTCAAAATGTTAGTTTGGATCCATCACAGGAGCCCCTGATCTCACGCCAGGCCTGACCCTCCCTGCCTGGATCTCTCCCATCCCACCCTGAGCCCAGCCCTCACCTCCTTGTTGACCACCATGTTGCACATGCACTCTGTGGCCGCCTGCCGCAGCTGGTCATGATTCTCAAACATGTAGTTCTCGATGTCCGGCAAGGCTCTTTCCTTAAAGATCTTCTGTCTGGTGAGTGGGTGGAGGAAGAGAGACCCTGAGTGCCTGGTAGTGCTTATGTGGGATTTGGGTCCCCCCCGGGACCATTCGTCCATCCTAGAGGTGTCCCTCCCACATCGTCAGCCAGCTGGGTGGCATGGAATCCACTGCTCTTGGCTCCAGGAGGGGCACCAGTGGGTATAAACTAAATGGCCTAACATCCTGGACACGGCCACACCCCGGGAGGAACATGCCACCTCACTGGAGATCCCTTTTGGCTTCGCACATTTTCTGTGTGGTCTTGCAGGTGCCAACTCAAACCCCTCCCACTTGGTTTCTTCCCAGTGCCTTTGAGGCTGTCCTCTGAGCAGAGCAGCTTGAGCACACGCCGTGTGAAATTCCAACCAAACTTTCTGGAACATCTCTCTCCACCCCACCCCACTCACCGGAGTTTGTCACTCCGCCCTGACAGGTTCGTGAGGCCCAGGAGAGCCTCGTAGTTCTGGAGTCCATCCCTTTGTGTGTCCAGGAGACGCACAAGGGGCCTCACCACCTCATATACCTGTGGGGAAGGGTCGTGGATCAGGTCAGGTGAGGATCACATCTCCCCTCCCTTCCCTGCATTTATAGGTGGCCAGTCTTCAATTTCCAAAACACTTTCCCACATGTCTGATTTCATCTTCACAATGATCCTCAGAAGCAGGATTATTGCCTTTACTTTGCAAATGAGATCACTGAATTTCTGGGAGGATAATCCTGTTTGCCAGAGGTAGAGCCAGACCAGGAATCCAGGTGAATCATCACCCACCCTGAGACAGCACCACGTCCCTCTCCCAGGCTGGGGTGATAAGGGAACAGACCCTTGAGAGCAGATGAGACTCCTCCCTGCTCCATCCCATCCATCCCAAATACCCACCCGCTCCCCAGGGAAGGCGATATCTGGGTTGGAGACAGCAGCGATCTTGGCCAGAGCATGGGCCGCCTTCACCTTGCCCACATCTGTGCCCTCCAAAGCCAGCGGGATCAGGGCCTGCAAGGAAGGGTACAGTCACAACTAGGTCACATATCCAGAGCCCTCTCCCATCTTCCCACCCCAGCTGCTATCTTTCTGTCTTTCTGTCCCATCAGAGGTTCATGAAGACTGCAACATAATTGGCCCGTGAGCATCGTGGAAAATAACAATTCAACCTCAGACTCACTCCCCTTGTTCCCAATCATCAAGGTCTTCACCCCCATTTCCACCCACCCATCCATAGGTTCCTTCAGTTTTTGGAGAAATAATCAATAAATGAATTCTTTACTTTCTGTCTAAGTCAAGCCTCCTCATAACAGCAATCATTTATTGAGCACCTACTGTGTGTGAGCTTTCCATGGATTTGATGTAATCCTGGTGACATTCTGAAATGTCACCCCCATTTTACAGATGAAGAAATTGTGGTTCAGTGAGAGTAAGTATTGGCCCAAGGTTACACAGCTACAAAGGGGAAGAGCAAAACTCAACTCAAGTCTACAGGAAAGTCTAAGGTCTTGATCTTTGCACCAGGCTTCCTTCCAATAGCAAGGAAGATAAAGGGGGTTCCAAAGCCCACACCATGACATCATCCAATCAAGTAGAAATTGGTTTGAGGCCTTGAGAACAGTCAGTGCAAATAACTGAGTTACTGTATTCTATATAGGATTCTCAGGCCAGGCAAGAGGGTACACACACACACACACACACACACACACACACACACACACACACACAGTCAGTGTGCTCCTGTGAAGCAGATCACCTTCTAGGAAAGCAAAGACTTTATTCTGACCAATTACCTTGCCACCACCTTGAGCCACAATGGTGCCTCGGTCCTTTGGGTTGTCACACAGTGCCAAGAACACCCTGCAGAACCAAGGATAAAGGAGAACGATCAAATTGCCAACTCCTCTCTTCCATTGCAAGACAGCAGCCAGAGGCCGGGAAGTCCTAGGATGAACAGGGAAAGCCTGGAGAGTGCACCTTGTGTGCCCCTGTCCTAGAATAAGCCATGCTGTCATGTTGTTAGGTGGCATCGGAGGAAGTGAGGCCAAGTAAGGCTGCAAAGAGTCACCATACTCCTGCTTGTGGACACTGCCACCCAGGAGAAACTCCACCTCCACTGCTTGGCCCTTGCCTCCTCCCAGGTCTCCTAATTCCCTATGAGCACCATTGCCTCCTGGGCCTGCAGGCGAACTCAAAGTTCACAAATTCTCCCTCTGTTCTTGGTGTCTTTGCAGATGCTGTTTCCTGGGCCTGGAACCTGCATTTGAGGGGATCCTTTTCTTCCACCAGGCCTTCCTGGCTGCTTGGATGTCATTGTTTAGGCACCAACCATCCCACTGTGCTTCCCCATGTAGCACCATGTGACATCTATTGCACTGCACATAATCTTGCCCAGCTAGCCTCCCAGGGGCTGCACTTTGTGTCTTTGATCTCTGGGAACAAGTCAACCAGAGTGGACAGTGACCACCTCCTGACACAAGCTTCCACCCTTCACATTCTGTCCCATCATGTCACTTTTCATTTTTGGTCCCCTCAGTCTCTTCTCCAAGACACCTGGTAGCTCACTCAGCCTCTCATTTAGTTCTCCACCATTTCCATCTCCATGCCCATCCTCCTGCCCTCCAGTCCCCTCAGTCCCAGCCCCAGCCCAATGCAGTGGCACCTGGCCAGCAGCTCCTTGGTCTGGTCAGTGAGGATGGCGCTGTCTGCTTTCACCATGCAGGCCAGAGCGGAGATGACACCTGCCTTCAGGAGCCTCTTCACCCGCATGTCTACAAAGTCCTTCTTGTCCTGGGGGTTGGAAGAGAGGCAATGGGGCAGGAACCTGGGCACCAGGCAAATCTGTACTGGAACTTAAGATGGCACGTTTCTGACTTCTTGGGGTAGGTTGAATGGTGATGCTCAAAGATACCCACAGTCCAATCCCTGGAACCTGAGAATGTGTAACCTTACATGACAAAAGGGACTTTGCTGAGATGATTAAGTGAAGGAACTGGAGAAGGGGAGATAATCCTGGAAAACCCAGGTAGGCCCAAAACAATCATAAGGTAACCATAACACAGGAAGTCAGAGTTAATTCTAGGAGTTGTGACAACAGAAGACATTGGAGTGATTCACAAGTCACAAGTCAATGAATGTAGGTGGCCTCTAGAAGCTGAAAAAGTCAAGGAATAGGATTCTCCCCCAGAGTCTCCAGAAGGAGTCAACCCTGCAGACACTGGACTTTAGCCCAGGGAGACCTCCAGAGCAGTAAGACAACAAATGTGTTTTCAGGCCACTGCGTTTGTGGCAATGTGTTATACAGGCAAATGGAAGTAACACACTTCTTTATGTTCCCTTTGCCAAAACAACTGCCAGGGGGTGTAGGGAGCAGAGATGTGGACCGAGGTGCCTGATGGCCTCCTGTTTGCGGTGCGCTTGCGCTGGGATTTCCTTGTGCCCAAGTACAGGGTTAGCATTTCCCAGTTGCTATGGCAACACAAGTCCTGGGTCTCTCTAGGTCAACACTCAGAGTTATCAGTTCTGACCTTGAAACGCAGACACTGACTCCTAAGGATAGAGGATTCAGAGCATGGCAAGATAACCACAATGTCTCGTCAGTGCTGTGAACTTCCAGTCTGAATGCTTTGCAGAAACTTTCTCACAAATAACCATTTGACGATAAAATCTGTATAATAAATGTGTGGAGCCAGCTCTGGGTCACTGTTCTCAATCAGAGTTCAGTTTCCCACCTGATCCCACTTTTCTATCTAAATGTTTATGTGTTTGTCTTAATCCCCCATTGCCCCGCACTGGTTTCTGAATTAATGGCCACTCAGGTTGTGGCAAGCCAGTAAATAGCACATCCTGCTTCTTCATTGCAACATCAGAACTTCTTCTCTGCTTTGCCCTACCTACTTGCAGTTCAAAGCCTGTGGAGCTGATGCTGTAAGAAAATCAATCTCAAAGACATAACTGTCTCTTTCACAGGAGAGTGAAGTGAAAAAGAAAAAAAAAAAAAAGATGATCCCAAATACTAGATGACTTTCTTGCAAAAGGTTGGCTCTCTGGGCTGGGATTGTGGCTCAGTGGTACAGTGCTAGCCTGGCATGTGTGAGGCACTGGGTTTGATCCTCAACACCACATAAAAATAAATAAATAAAATAAAAGATATGGTGTCCATCTACAGCTAAAATTTTTTTAAAAGGTTGGCTTTCTATTGGGGTAGGATATAGACAGGAGTAAAAGGAGTAAAAGGGGACAGCAGATGAAGCAGACAGCAATGGAGTGGGTTTTGCTGGAAACCCAAGTCAATTCCAGGCTGATCCTCAGAGAGCTCAGAGTGGTGAGGAAGAGATGGATATCTCATGCAATGTCTAGGCACAGGGAACTTCACAGCAGCAGAACATGCTATGCACCCTTGCCTGAAATGCAACTGCAACTTTTAAAAACAATTCAGAGAATGGGATGGTACTGTGCAAAACACACAAAGTATCTTTTTCTCGAGTCCCTTATATAAAATGGCATAATATTGTCACATAACCTATGCACATCACACTACATGCTTTTTAAATTAATGTTTATTGGTACATCAGTAGGATTCACTGTGACATAGTCATACATGCATGTCACATACATGCATGTCAATTTAGTTCCCTAGTACCTTCCCTGTCCCTCCCTCCCTCCTTCCTCCTGGTCCCCTTCTTCTCCTCACTAGTCTCCCTTCTATTTTCATGAGATCCTCCCTCTTTTTTGCTCTTTTTTAAATACCTTTATTTTATATATTTATTCATTTTTTTATGTGGTGCTGAGACTCAAACTCAGTGCCTCACTCATGCTAAGTAAAGCGCTCTACCACTAAGCTACAACCCCAGCCCTCTTTTTTTTTTTTTTAATTGTCTGGTTTCCACATATGAAAGCCCTGTTTATCACCACTCTAACTCTCAAACTTGTTTGTTCTCCCAAGACAGAAAATCAAAACAAAGGAAAAGCATGAGCACCATCTGGTGGGGAAATTTACCATTATCCCCCTCAACAGATCCGTCTCTCATCCCAAACCCTCCCAAACATATTCTACAGGGCTAGCTGCCTGCTTCACGGGTTTTTTTTTTTTTTTTTCCCATTCCACTTCTTTTGGGGGTCTGGTGGCAGAGTCCCCTCCAGGGCCATCCTATACTCACCTTGGGGTGCTCCTCAGGCACATGCTGCTTGGAGAACTTGGCCAGCTGCACCAGCTCAGGGATGACCTCCTTGACATCATAGCTATTGGTACAGTTCACCAGCGTGGTGGCCACTGAGTACAGAATGGTCTTGTCACTGGTCTGGAGGCACCGGGTTAGGGGAAAGGCAGAAAGGAACTTTGGAACCAGACTCTGCTTCCAAGACAGCTCCCTGACATGGCACGCAAGTAGGTTTGGAAGGTGTGTGGCTGGTGGGACTCGGTTTGGAGAAGTACAAGTGGCACAGGAAGAGGGGAACTGGCTTTGCTCTTAGAGGGTGGCAGAAATGCCTCCTGAACCCCCAGCAGCACTTCCACAGTAGGCCAGGGGTCTTCTCACTCAGCGTCTTGCTTGGCACCTTTCAAAAGCCCAGCCCACTCACATCCCACTAACTGGAGTGGGGGCTCAGGTGGGAGCTGGCCTTCTCGTCTGGCTCTGCTGGAAATCCTTCCCATGCTTCCAGAGGAGGTGAGGCATTGCCCCAAATGCCTCAGGACCTCACTCCCTCATGGCCACAGGCAAACATGCCGTCTTCTTGTTCATCCTCCCTTTGCCAAGAAGGCACGTGGCTTCACTTACAACCAGGTAAGATGAAGGCCAGAAAGAGGGAGGTGGCCCACCCAGATTTACACAAGGGTTGGAGGGTCCTGAATCCGGTAGTCCTTGCCCCAGGTTGGAAGTCAGGGCCACACTTGCCTTGGCCAGCTCGAACATGGCCTGCAAAGCAGGGATGTCCTGGACAAAGTCGTCCTTCACATCAGCATCCAGTGTGAGATAGGCCAGGCCCTCCACTGCCCAGCGCCGGGTTCGGGTATCTATGGCCGCATTACACAGCCACCTGGAAGTGGGGAGGGAGAACTGCTGGGGAAGGTGACAGAGCTCCAATAAAGTGTGAAGTGACCTCAGGGAGGTGGATAGTGGGTGACGGGCCTTTCACCACCCACCACAGTGCAGCCCAGAGACCCCTACACGGAAGTCCGTTGGGAGGGGCTGGAAAACAACCCTCTTACTTGCGACACTGCTTGGCCAGCTTCTCTGTCGACCCTTCAGCAAACTGCCTGAGACCATAATCTGTGCCACCTGCAGAGCCGAGTTTACAGAGTCCCTGTGGAGGAACAGACATGTGAAGGATCAGGGACACCAAGGCTTGGGACCAGGCCTTGCTCAACAGGCTCCTGTGGCCAGAATACCTCTCCCTTTCTCTCTGTCTGGACACAGCTGTATGCCTACTACACATCTTGCCAGGTGTTACCTCTTCCTAAATGCTCTCCCAGAACCCTCTAGGTAGGGCAGACACTCACAGAGTTGGGGACCTTTACCCTGGCCCCACTCTCCTGCCATGCTGATCTCACAGGTATTTTGAAAAATCCACCTGAGAGGATGTTAACCATCTGCAACTGCGATGGTCAGCCTAGTTAGGGCACAAAAAACCGCAGAGAAGTAATGTCCTAAGAGGGAGCAATTCAGAAGTGCAAAATTTAACCCAGGGAAAATTATACTCTTGTTAGGGGGGAAAAAAAAATCTTTTGTTTAAAGAAATTCATCATGGCAGAGGTTAAGATCAGTTTTCTTTAAAAAATTGATATGAATAAAAAACCAGATCAATGACTCAAATCTTTTCTGTAATTGTTCACGAGATAAAGAAAAGATCAATGGATGTAATTTCAGTAAAATGAAAATGGAAAAGGGAAACAGGCTTAACTGCCACAAACAAGCTGATGAAGGAAACTGGCTTCTTAGCATTCATTCTGAAAATGCTTTCTGGACAAAACTCATGAGGCAAACATCCCAGGGTTAAACGCAGGACCTGCCATTCTGAATCACTGTCCTCACATGTCACTCTGGGGAAGCCTAGGGGTCTGGGTGCCCCTGGTGTGGTGTCTCCTTGAGAATGGAGAGCAGCCTTGTTCTACTTGGGGTGCCAGTGCTCAGCACGGTGTCTGGCTCTGGGTAGGTGGTATAAGCCTACTCACCACCAGTGTGCGGATCTTGATCTTCTCATTTTTGGTGGTCTTGTAGATGCTTTTGAGCAATGACACGCCATTGGTGATGATGAAGGTGGCACGGCTGAGCTTGGTGGAGGCGTGGATGAGGGCCTCCACGGCCACCAGCTGGTCGGCCTCTCGCTCTGAGCCACACAGAGCCACCATCATCTCCATAACGCCTTTCATTCCCAGTAGCTGATTGCCCAGGTCAAAGGGCCCCTGCAGGATCCCAGACACTGTCTGAATGGCATTCACATTCTTGTCCATGTCCTGGGGGTCAAACTTGCCCCTAAAACAGAGGGTAAGGATTGTCAAGATAACAGGTACAAGTTTGTGGAAAGAGTGTGAGATGTGGAGGCAGAAAGATTTGGATTTGCGTTGTGATTCTACAACTCATATGCTGTGGACATTGGGCAATTCACAGAACCTCTCTGAACTTTAGATTATCAGTTCCTAACCTGAGGATACTAGTAGTTGTACCTAGGAAGCTGGACCAGGTAGAGAGAGGCACTGGGCTGCAATGCAGTCACCACAAAGCCTCAGTCGAGGAAGACTATGGAGCTGGGACACCCAGCAAAGTTGTTTTAAGTTGGGGTGAGGGACAAGTCAGTAGATGCTGGCTGCCCTAGGAAAGGTGAGACGGTCCTCGGCTGAGGCAGGTCCTACAGACAGGCAAGAGCTGTGGCCCTCCAGCCAGAGTCCACAGGGGCCAGCAACTGTGCATGGAGGGACGGATGGCCCCATAGCTTCAGAGGCCGGGGAGCCTGGCACGGTGCCTGTGCACTGGATGGCTTGGCATAACATCTCAGCCCCTTCCCCTGTCCAGTGAGGATGTGGAACTCAATTTGGAATCTCATGGGGGGCTCTGGAAGTAGTAGGAAAAACTGAAGCTGTGTAGGAAAAGGCAGGGACACCATGAGGAGCTCTAAGAGAACCAAAGTTGGGGGTCAGTAAATGCCATAGGATAGAGCAGGGACTGGCAGATCTGGGGAGCAGAGAAGCATTTTTGTATTTTAAAGGATTTTTTAAAAAATAGGTAAGCCAGGCACGGTGGTGCCCACCTATAATCCCAGCTGCTTGAGAAGCTGAGGCAGAAAGTTCAAGGCTAGTCTTAGCAACTTAGCTGTCTGGAAATAAAAAATAAAAATGGGCTGGAAATGTAGCACTTTGTTGTACACCCCTGGGTTTAATCTCCAGCATTGCAATAATAATAATATAATTAATAGTAATTATTATAATAATTAAAAAGAAATATATGTCTGTTCTGAAAAGACTAAAATATTTCTTCTCTGGCCATTTATGGAAACCGTTTACAGACCCTGAGAAGAGAGAAAGGAGAAGCACAGTACAGGCACCTGAGCTTCACCGGGCTCAGCCCTGGCTTCCTGACCATGCCCCCCACTACTGAGTCATGCCCCCCACTACTGAGCCACGGGCCATGTCCCAGAAATCTGAACAGTTTACCAGTTTGCAAATCACTGCAATAGTTAAAAGGTCATATAGCAGTAGGAGGAGAAGGGAGAGGACACATAAGAAGAAATGGAGACCCAGACAGAGCATCTGAGATGATGGAGCAGCAGGAAGAAGACCCAGGGCACTGGGCTTCAGAGGGTCCCACCCCACCTGCTCTCTAGACCACTCAGTTCTTAAAGTCTCCAGAGAGCCTGCTTCCCACCTGACCAGCCCATGGGTGTTCCTCTTAACCATCAGAGACTGTGGTAGGCTTAAAATATGCCCAGTTTTTTGTTGTTTTCAGTGCCGAGCTTTGAACCCAAGGCCTTGTATATGCTAGGTAGGCCACTCTACCATCGAGCCACATCCCTACCTCTTGTCCAGAAATATACTGACACTCCCCCTTCAAAAGGTGGAATGTAATTCTCTTCCCTTAACCCATTTTGTGGCATCATCCTGGATGTAGAATACTACAAAAACTTAAATACAGTATATAATATGTAATAGCAGTATATATTATACTGACTATAATAATTATAATATTAAATAATATAATCTACATTTAAGATCTAGATAATGATTTCCACCTATTTTAATGCAACTGTATTAATTTTGTTGTGATATTTGCAGACTTGACAACTTGGGACACACAGTGGATTAAGGCCAGATTTAAGGACTTGCATCTAATGACTAGAATGTGGTGCAAGTGATGTGGGTGGCTGCTGGGGCTGGAGTGTGAAGGACGTTGCCCTTCCCCGTGCTCTCCCTGGGATCATCACTCAGGGAAGCCAGCTGCCGTGGTGAGGACTCTTCAGCAGCCTGAGGAGAGTCCACGTGGGAGGAACTGAGACCTCCCAACAACAGCCCGCACCAGCATGCCAACCATGTGAGTGCGCCATCTTGAAAGCCCAGTCAAGCCTTTGAATGGCTATAGCCCAAGCCAACCTAGGATTGACCCTGAGCCAGAACCACCCATTCAGCAAGCTGATGTTTATTAAGCTGCTAAGTTTGGGGATAATCTGTTAAACAACCACAGAGACCTAATACAGAGCCTGACCCCATGAGGCCTCCAGGAGACTCACGTGATATACTCCTCACAGATTTTTCGGAAATGATCACGCTCCGGGTCACAGCGCAGGTCATCGTAGAGCTTGTTAATGAGGATGGAGGCCAGCATGCGGGTGTTGTCGGTCAGGGACAGGCAGGAGGGCAGATCTGGAACCTGCCCCACTACCTTCAGGATCTTCCTCAGGCCTACAGGGGGACAGGGGCAAAGGTGAGATTCCTGCTGAGCTCTGTCCTCATGAACATGCCCCTCACTCAGCAATGTCCTATCCCTGGCTTCACTCCAGCCCTGTCTTTAGACAGCAGAGTCTAGGGCACTGGAATGGGGACAAGAGACAGGTTCTCCACCTGGCTCTGCACCTACCTTCAGTGATCCACCATCCTCTGTGGGACTCTATTTTCACATTTTGAAAATGAAGATGAGTTGATCTCAGAGCACTCAGGTACTAACACTCTGAGTAGATATGCAGTCATCCTCACATACTATTTTGTCTTCTCTTTTCTCTAGGCCTCAGTTACTTTGATTATAAAATGGACATAATACTACCTACCTTATTGAGATTGAGGGTTCAATAAGATTTAAAAAAAAAAAAAAACAATATGCAGAAACAGCCTGGTGCCAATCCAGAGACACAATTGTCACTCAATTCAATCCATTATTAATTTAGGCAATACTACATTTACTATTTATCATTATCATCTTTGGTGGAGATTCTTCAAAACTTCCTTCATCAGACTAGTTTGCTAGTCATGTGGTTGTGGAATAAGTGAAGGATAAAATGTGTACCTTTTAGGTCCCCCCTTCAAAGCAGTATGGAAAGCAGACATACAATGTTTAAGGAAGGAATAATACTGGTAGGTTACACCACAGAAGGGACAGTTGGCTTAAACAAGACTTGCAACTCATTTTGAGTGCCTGCTGTATGCCAAAGTGTACCTGACCTCATCCTAAAACTAACCTTCTGGTTAGGAATCATTATTCCCATCTTTCAGAGCAGAAAGCCAAGACTTAGAGAAGCCAAGAGAGTCACACAAGATCATGTAGCTGGCAAGAGATGTAGATATCTCCCCATGATATCTGATATCAAAGCCCCCACTGTTGACCATTAGGCTATGCTTCCTCCAGGACAACAGACAGTTTAATCTCAGGGCCAACTCTTAGAGGTGCCTGGGAGTTGGCCAGACCTTGGGTGGTAGGGGTATGTGGGAAGAACAGTCAGGGTAAATATGGGTGTTAAGAAGGAATTAAAAAATGCTTAGCTGCAATTTTTTGTGTTATGTGTATGTTATCACTTTAAGGAAAACTTTTGTTCCCTCTCTGTTACTCCTCTTGGTACTTCACATCCGATGCCAGCTGGGTGTCCTGCAATTCAGTTCAACTCAGACCCTCTCTACCTGGGGTTAACGCTGACCCGAGAGGCTAAGGGCTCAGGCCGACAAGTCTGCCTCCACTTCAGATGCTGGTCTCAAGTGGTAGGTTCCACATTTCCCACAACTTCTGTCTGAACTGGCTACAAACGATTTCCCCTCCTTCAGTTTCAAAATTTGCTAGAAGATCTCACAGAACTCAGGAAAACGTTATTTACTAGATTTTCAGTTTATTATGAAAGATGCAATCAGGAAGAGCCAGATGGAAGAGATGCACAGGGCGAGGTCTGGGTAGGGGCATGGCACTCCCAAATCCTCTCCAGGGGTGCCACCCTCCCAGCACCTCACCAACCTGGAAGCTCTCAGAATCCTTCAGTTAGAGCTTCTTACATGGAGGCTCCCTGAGGTCGACATGAGGGATCAAGTCACTGGCCACTAGTGATTAACTCCACCTCTGGTCCTCTCCCCTCACCTCTCAGAGGTCAGAGGTGGGGTGGGGGTTGAGGGATGGGACAGAAAGTTCCAACCTCTAATCACATGGTTGGCTCCCCTGGAAACCTCCACCCTCATCCTGAGTCTTTCCAGATTCCCCAGTCACTAGTCTTCTCATTAGCATAAGAGGACTTTATTGCTTTGGAGATTCCAACAGGTTTAGGGGCTGTGTGCCAGGAAACAGGTGCAGATGCCAAATATATATTTATTATGTCACAACCAGACACACAAAAAAAGTGCTTGGCAGGACTGAAAGAAGCCTCATGAAGCAACCCAAACTCCCCAGCCTGGCTCCCCAAGGCACCTGCTCTACTTCCCGTCACCTCCCCAATCTCATCTCTTTGCTCCCATCCTGCTCTGGCTTTGAGCATCTCATTCCTCTTCTATTAGAACACTGGACGGCCTCCTTGTCAGCCTTTGCCCCTTCCCTGAGCCAAGAGCTCATGCCAGACTTGATCTCCTAATGGAAGCTTCACTCCACCCCAGTTTGCATTACCCAAGGAGCTCAACGCTGCAGCTTTGAATTAATATCTCAGAATTTTTAAATCCACTGTATTTTAACCCAAATGTTATTCATTCTGGTGCTTTTCTTTATAGGATGGTGCCCCATCCTATAAACCATATGGTTGAGCCTAGATCCCAGTGCAGAGAACAGAGGTGGCTGCTGATGCCCCACTTAAAAATATGCAGAGAAGACCAGAAGTGGGGGGAAATAACATAGGCCAGGCCTTAAGCACTGCAGTGACCCGTGATTTATAAGATCTAAGCAAATGCATGTGCATTTTACTGAGATCTGTGAAAAGCAAACAAGAGAAGTGTAACATCGAAAGATAAATTTCACACCCATAGAGGTTGACTTGAACCTTTTAGAAACAGGCATAGAACCCATGAGAGAATTAGCCAGAGCAGATTATAAAGCCACATATATGATTTCTGAACAATTAAAGAAGACAGTTTAGGGAAGAGGTAAACCTGGATCTGATGAATTTACTAACTGTCTGCTAGAAAACTTCTTCTGCTTTTTGTTCCATGCCAGGTAACCTGGTGTCCACTCGAAGGCCATGTGAGCCCCAAACTCGCCCCTCTCCTCACCGTTATCCACCACATAGATGGTGCGGGAGTTGTCATGAATGGTAAGGTCCTTCCTGGGGACATTCTTATTGAGCAGGTTCAGTGCCTGGTCCCTACCCTGCCCAGACACCTTCTTACTGACCAGCATGTCAAGCAGGTGACTGGTGATCTGCTTCAGGTCCTTCTTGGTGTCTGAGGAACAGAGGATAGAGGTCAAGAGCAAGGAGTAGAACATCTCAGATAGACAGTATCAGGAATGGCAGAGGCTTCTAGAAGGACCCTGGAAATATTGAATCCACTACTTTCTGGATATGTGAATGTCCCAGGGGACTATGATATTGCCCATATCACCCCCCCCCAAAATAAGGAAATCCCTAGAAAACACCCCTGGGGTTCTCAGCCACTCTGAACCTTGTCTTCCACAATAGCCCTTAAATAGCTTAGGTTCTTAGAAAGTTCTTCACTTCCTGGCAATGACTGGCAGAGATCCAGGGACACTGTACGTAGTTTTTAATAAACTGATTTAATAAAATGCTTTCTAAAAAGGAAATTTATATTCCTTACAGACATTGACTCCCTCCCAGACTCAGATGTCCTGGGAGCCTGAATTCCAGCCTCTGCCTGTGATGCCAGGACTTCCCTGCCCACCATGGATGTTGCAAGGCAAATGCCAAGCCAGGTATGGTGGCGCATGCCTGTAATCCCAGCAACTTGGGAGGCTGGGGCAGGAGGATCCCAAGTTCAAGGCCAGCCTCAGCAACTTAGCAAGGCCCTAAGCAACTTAGTGAGATCTTGTCTTAAAAAATAAAAAGGGCTGGGGATGTAGATCAGTGGTAGAGCACCCCTGAGTTCAATTCCAGTACCAAAAAAAAAAAAGAAGAATTTTCAATGGTATGAAATACTAATATAATACTCAGGGAAGATAAAATCATTAAACTATTCAAAGCAGAATTCCAATTTCATTAAATAGATATCTATATGAATAGTCGTATTTATATGCATAGAAATTGGACAGGCACACATGGTGATGATAATAGTGATTACTGAATGAGTGGTTACAGGTATTTTTTCTCATCCTTACATATTTCGATATTTCCCCAAATTTCTCTAGTAAGCCTCTGTAACTCTTTTTAAAATTGGGATATAATATACATAATGCAATATTTATCAGTTTAGCCATTTTAAGTGTACTCTTTAGTGTCATTAAGTATATTCACATTGTAGTGCAAACATCACCACTATTCATCCACAGAAAATTTTTCACCTTACAAAACTGAAACTCTATATTCATTAAACAATAACTCCCCATTGCCCTTTCCTCACTTGCCGGCAACCACCTTTCTACTTCCTGTCTCTTTCAGTTTGACTCCACAAGTTACATCAAATAACTAGAATCACATGTTTATTTGTCCTTTGTCAACTGGCTTACTTCACTTAGTATAGTGTCTTTAAGGTTCATCCATGTTGTAGCATGTCAAAACTACCTTCCTTGTTAAGACAATAATATTCCATTGCATGCATATGCCATATTTTGATTCTCTAGTCATCCATGATAGACACTTTTTTTTAATGATATTGGAGATTGAACCCTGGTGTGCTCTACCACTGAGCCAAATTCCCAGCCCGCCTATCTTGCTAAGTTGCTGAGGCTGGTCTCAAACTTGCAATTCTCCTGCCTCAGCCTCTGGAGTTGCTGGATTATAGGCGTGCATCATCATGCCCATTTGACACTTGTGTATTTTCCACCATTTTGGCTACTGTAAATACTGTTGTTATACCTTTCACACTTTTATCATCAGAAAACACTAGGCATGGTGGCACATGCCTGTGATCCCAGCAATTCAAGACACTGAGGTAGGAGGATGTCAAGTTCAAGGCCAGCCTTAGCAATTTAACAAGCCTTAAAGAATCAACTAAGTGAGATCCTGTCTCAAAATAAAAAATAAAAAGGGCTGGGAATGTAGTTCAATGGTAAAGGGCCTTGGGTTCAATCCCCAATACTAATAAATAAATAAATAAATAATCAGGTCACCTCCACACACAGGAAATGCCCAGTTGGATGACTGACTGTCCCTTTGAGACCACTTGCTCCAAAACAGAACATTTCCTACCTAGAACCAGGGCCTCCTCCTTTCCTCGATGCTCCCGCTTGTCCTCCCCAGATAGGGAGTCAATGATGGCCTGGAGCAGGTTGCAGACCGCCAGAGACATCTCCTCGTTCTCCACAGACATGAGGCCACAGATTCGGTCTATGCGGACTGCATGCAGAATCGCTGTGGCCTAGACCCCCATCAAGAACCACAGTCAGCTGTACTCTCTATCCTTCTCGGCTGCCATGCATGCGAAGGGTGGGTAACATCACTTCTATCCCACTCCAAGACGTAGGGAAAGGGCACACTCTCACGAGTCCCGCAGCCTGGGAAACGTCTTTCCAAAGGTGAAGACATACACCACCCAAAACAGCAGCCTCTCACCACACGGAGATACTGAGCCCTTGCAACATAGCAAGATCATATTGTAAAGTGGTGTGAGTGTGAAATACACATTGGGTTTCAAAGACAGTCAGAAAAAAATATGAACTAGCATGCCTTTCATTCAGTTTCTTCCTATAAACCACTCTCAGTACCTTACTTTTGTTTCATCAAACCCATTTCCAGTTCAAACAGAAAAGGCCTGAAACACTCTTTTCAGGGCCCACACAACCAAGGTTGGAGGGTAGGAAAACGCTCTAGACTTGTTCTCCAGTTCCCTTTATGCCCATCACAGTCATGACCATATGTCTCCCTCCAAATCCTTGGACTGGCAGCCACCTGCACTGAGCATGCCAGTCCCCAGGTCCTCACCCTAGCTCGGTGGCCACTGCACATGCCTGACAGAGTTCGCACTGCAGCCAGCACCAGCTCAGGCCTCTTAGTGTCCAGAAGCTGCAGCAGCAGGGCCACTCCATTGTTCTGGAAGATCCTCTCAGCCCCTGCTTCCTCCCTGCCCAGCACAATGAGGTTGTTGGCAGCCTGAAGGAAGAAAGAGACAAGGAGGATCAAAGCTGAGGTTTTGTTCATGGATCAAGTACAGAGGTTGGTGCAAGCTATGGGTCCTCAGAACATCATTATAGTCCCTTATAATCCTATTCCTGGAAACACAACCCAAAAACATAATTCGAAAAGATGTCAAAGTAACCTGCATAAAGACCAACTCAAAATATATAGCAGCAATTAAAGTCACAGATAAGGGTTGGACGTGTAGCTCAGTGGTAGAGCACTTGCCTAGCATAACAAGGCCCTAAGTATGATGCCCAGAACTGGAGGGAGAGGGGACCCACAAAACAAAAACAAAAACCAAGCCAGAGGCGGAGGACATGCCTATAATCCCAGTGACTCTGGAGGCTGAGGTAGAAGGATTGTGAGTTCAAAGCCAGCCTCAGCAATTTAGTGAGACTCTAAGCAACTTAGCAAGAAACTATATTTAAGTAAAATATAAAATAGACTGGGGATGTGGTTTAGGGGTTAAGCACACTTGGGTTAAATTCCTAGTTAAAAAAAAACAAACAAACCCAAGAACCAAAGCAAGAAAAACACTTAATAAAATTATAGATAAAAAGACTCCAAGGGCTGGGGTTACATGTAGCACAGTGTAGAGTTCTTGCCTGGCGTGTGTGGGGCAATGGGTTCGGTCCTCAGCACCACATAAAAAATAAATAAATAAAAATTGGGGTATTGTGTCCATCTACGTCTAAATTATGTATATAAAAAAGACTCCAAGCTGGGTGTGGTGATAAACACACCTGTAATCCCAGTTACTCAAGAAGCCATGGCAAGAGGATCACAAGTTCAAGGCCAATTAGCACAATTTAAAAAGATCCCCTCTCCAATAAAACAAAAAGTTCTGCAGATGTAGCTCAGTGTAGAGAACTCCAATATTGTGGGGAAAAAAAAGACATTTTCATATTGTGGATTTTCTGACTATAAAACTAACAACTCCTACCCCCAGGCACTGTCTTTTGAGTTCTTGTAAATGTAAAACACTCAAATGTTCGACATTCTTTTTTTTTTTCCAAAGGAGGACTAGAAGGGAACATAAAAGACACAGCATCACATTTGGTTAAGAAGATGATTGTATCAGTACATAGTTTAATGTTTCGGAATGACTTTGCAATATTTCTAAATGAAATAAAACATTATTTAAATTCGTCATTGTTTCTCAGTTCTGAAATTACTGTGAGGCAAGTGAGGCATTCCCCTTGGGTGCAAAATTTAAAGAGGCACCCAAAAGCTAGTAATCCAGGTAAATAATACTTAGTGCGATGTTCTTAAAAATCAAAATCAATGCCAAAAAAATCTATGATGAATAAAATATCAGAATCTTAAAGACAGGATCGGACCCTGCTACGTGACTCTCCACACCAGATTCGCTCTGGCACTGTTTTCTAACGTGCTTGACTTTGTGCTAATTTCTCTCCATGTTCTTCAAGGACCAAGGACCCCAGCCTTTCGTTCTGAACAGGTCAGGGCGTTTAAGTGCAGAAACCCGGAGCAACCCAGCACCCAGAGCCGCGGGTCCGAGAGCGCCCTCTGCTGGCTGACTGGCGCAGCCTGTCACTCACCTTTTCCAGCTTATCAGCATCACTGTTTTGGTCCAACAGGATCTCAAACATGTTCTGTACCCTCGAGTCTGTAGAAAATTGCACACGAAGCTGAGGAGAGAGGAGGGATTCATGCAGGAGGCAGGAGGGATCACATTATTTCTGTCTGTTCATCTCGGTAAATATTAAAAGTTTCTTCTGGAAATAAGCCCATCCCAAAAAACCAAAGGCCGAATATTTTCTCTGATATGCGGTTACTAACTCACAATAAGCGGGTTAGGGGGAAGAGAATGGGAATAGGAAAGATAGTAGAATGAATCGGACTTTACTACCCTGTGTGTATATATGATTTCATGACCTGTGTAACTCTATATCATGTAAACCAGAAGAATAAGAAGTTATACTCCATATATGTATAATATGTCAAAATACATTCACTGTCATGTATAAGTAATAAGAAAAATTTTTTTAAAAAGTTTACTCTGCCCTGGCACATCCATTTATTCATTAAACAAAAGTTAACTGAATAACAACTGTGTACCAGATGCTATTCTAGATGTTGGTGATAGAACAGGAAATAAAATAAAGTCTTTGCCCCATGATATTCTCAATCTAGTTACATTGATTAGCCTGTGTGGTCATCATAATAGTCTTGGAAGAGAAGGAAACATCAGCCCAACTTTAGAATAAACAATTCCCTTAGACATTTAAATGCTAACTGATCATAGTTGTTTTGAAGCTTCCAACTGGAAGCTTCTAGCCCTGGCTGTCCTGTGCCCTCAGACAGCATCACAACACTTTTTAATCACTCAGAGATTGGTGCACTGGTTCAGCAGTCCTGTGGAGCCTGCTGGTGCCCCTGGCTATCTCCAGTTCAGAGTGTTGGAGGTAGGGCTGGCTCTGTCCTGGGGTCCTGTTTCCTTCACCCATCCCTATTAGGAAGTGGATGGGAACCCAAGGTTTATGGGTAGAGATCCAGCTACCTTCTCCTGGATGCTGGTGCTGAGCCTCCTCAGTGTCTCCTGGAAGTTCTGGTTTCGTGGCTCAAGGGTGGCACAGCGCTGCACATCCTTGAAGGCCTGGTCCAACTTGCCCAGGTGCTCCAGGGCCTGGCATCGCCGGTACAGAGCCTTGATGTCTGAGGAGTTGATGTCTATGGCTAGAGAGGAAAGACACCAGGCAGAGTCGCAGGGGACCAGGATGCAGACCACCTCTCCCTACTTCCCCTCCAGCCCCAACTCCAGGATCCTGTCTTCCTCGAAGATTATCTGCCCATGTGGACTATCTGACCCATACCACCTTTTTGTTAGAGAAAGAGTAAGATCCACAGAGTCTTAAGACTGGAAGAGCTTAAGAGTCATCTCATTCAGTTCCAGTCTTGTCAGGGCTCATCTGATTGGTGCTTGCGCATCTTTCGCGACGGGAGCTCCCTCCTTCTCAAGACAGCCAGACAGCTCTGTTAGAAAACGCTTCCTTCTTCCTACCCAAATATATTCCCTATAACTTGTCCTTTTATCCTAAATCTGGCTCTGGAGCCCCTGAGATGAAATACAACCCTGCTTCCTTGTGACAACCTTTTAGGTATTTGAAGGCAACCTCTCTGTCCACCTGGGAGTTGCCTTCCTGGAGGATACTGCTGCTTCCTTCAGCTGTTTCTGGTTCCCTCCCTCCCTTTGTGTGCATGTGAATGTATGTGTATGTGTGAGTGTGTGTATATTACTGGAGATTAAATCCAGAGGTGCTCTACCACTAAGCTACACCTCCAGCTCTTTTTATTTTTTATTTTGAGACAGGGCCTTGCTAAATTGACGAGGCTGCCCTTGATACTTGTGATCCTCCTGCCTCAGCCTCCTAAATTGCTAGGATTACAGACATGTGACACCACGCCTGACTGGTTCTATCCCTTCTGAACTCACTCCAGACTATCACTGTTTCCTTAAAAAAAATAATAACCAAATCAAAACCCAATACAAACCACGCTGGGAGAGACAAAGCCAGGGGTGGGGAAACTCACCTCTTGAGGCATCTGAAGCTGCCTGTACGTAGCTCTCCTGAGAAATGGGGGAGGGGAAGGAGACAATTGATGGGGACCCACGGCAGAGGCCACCAGAGAGTGTTTGCTAGTAGAGACAGAAGAGGGTTTGCTGGGCAGCCTCAGGCATGGGAAAATGAACCGGCTTTGGCATCAAACTCAGAATTGAATCTGGGCTCTTTGACCACCTGGGAGAGCTAGGACAAGTTCATGGAGCCCTCTGAGCCCTGAGTTTCTTGTCTGCAACATGGAGATGACAGCAATAGATACCTCAAAGGGCTATTCTTAAGCTGCCCTGAAATTCCATCTGAAAAGCCCCTTGTATTAGGCTGATTGTGAACTGGGTGAACGTCTCTCTCCAGAGCAGTGGGTTGGGCAGTAGGAAGCACCCTTCTCCGCACCCTGTGCCCAGGTGACAGAGCTAGGACAATGGCCAATTCTTATCAGGACAGGGGCTGCCTCCCAGCCCCAAGAGCCCCCAGACCCTGTGCAGACCATTTTCAGGCCACAGGCTGCCCGATTCCGATAGAGCGTGGCCAACAGTGACTTGTCCTTGGTCAGCTTCAGGGCCTGGCTGTAGCTCTTCGTCGCCGCCTTGTAGTCCTGGCACTGGAAGTGCCGGTTCCCTTCCTCCTTCAGCTGCGCTGCTTCCACCTCGGCCATCTGTCTGGACAGGGCAGCTCTGTCTGGTTAACCCCTCAGTTCAGACCCAGGGCAGGGCTCCTGTCCTGAGGTCCGGGGCTCCAGGACACCACCAGGGTGGAGGGCAGGGATTCTGCATGGAAGGGACCCACCCAAGCACCCCCAAAATCATAGCTCCTGAAGGACATTATAACATTTGCTCAGAGCTTGAGTCCCCATGCCTCCCAGGCCAGGTGGGTGAAGCCAGCATGTTGAAGGCCTGCACTGTCAACTCCCAGCAGGCCTGAAGGTTCCCAGTGCCCTCTCCCTGTGGCCTCCCGGGCAGCTCACCCTCTCAACGAGGCGCTTGTCCTAGGATGCTGCTGTGGAGTTCTCTTGTCTCTCTCAGCCACCAGCCTCGGTCTGCCCCTCCCAGCCCTGACCCAGGAGACTTTATCACTCCAGCCAGTGACTCGAGACCATATTTGGACACAGGGGCAGGTGTTCCTGGAGTCTGTCATTGATACTCAGGGTCCTCCCCCTCCCCTGACTGGCTCAGTCATGACCACGTGGAGATGCGTGGAGATGCTGATTGTCCTCTGCCCCTTGAGCACCAGGCTCAGGGGTAGTCCTGGGAGCCTCAGACACTCGTACCACAAAGAACAAGAGAAAGATCCAGAAGGGACGGGAACCCCCCAGCAGATCCCCTCCCCAGGCACAGCCATAATACCCCATCTCCACCTCCATCCCAGATAAACAATCTCCCTCCCCCCCAACACCACTGCTATTTTGGGAGCAGAGTGACAGCTGAGGGGATGATGGACTTGGACACAGAGCAGCTGCCTAGGTCCCTGAACAACTGGAGACTTCCAGAAATGCCTTTCTGGCGGGAGGGGTAAGGGGAGGGCAGAACGGAGGAAAGTTCCTTTTCCTCTTCCACTTGTACTTATTGCAACACCTCAACTTGGCTCTCCTGTGTTCACTTGCTAAAATGTCCTTGCAAGAAGATCAGCCTGACTTGCCAGCTGGGTGTAGTGTGTGGGGGTTGCTGTTTGGGTGTGAATGTTTTCTTCCTCCCTCCACTGTGTCCTGGGATTATATTCAGCCTACTTCTTCTGTCAGATTGGGAGATCCTTAAGGGCTCTCTTTCTTCCCCTTCAGACTGAAATCTAGGGCTAGGGCTGGGTCAGAATGTAAATTCCCTGAGACCAAGAACTATGACCACCCCCACCTACACACACACACACACACACACACACACACACACAGCCCAGGTGGCGGGGAATTTTCCCAGGACAAGAGGAGGCTCCTCATCAGAAGCAGGCTTCTGGGGACAAGCTGCGTCCATCATCACACAGGGGGCTATCCTGGGGTGCAACGCTTATTCCTTCGCCAACAGAGGACTCCCAAGGCAAATTTACTTAGATGGCCCCACTAGGACTGAGGACCTTCCTGCCCTCCAATGCCCCTAAACCTGGGCTGAGAACTTGCCCCCAGAGGGAATGGACAGCTGCTCAGAAAGTTTGCAACCCCCTGCCCTCCCAGAGAGACAGGCAGAGTCACGTCCTGTGCGTGAGTGAACAGCATTGCATGCTGGGGCTCTGCTCCTCATCTCTACTCCACCCCCACCTCCCATATATTTTCCAACTTGCCTGAAAGACACTGAAGGAAAAGGATAGGTGGAGTCACCCACACCAGATCCTGCTCCTAGTTCTGCGACCTTGAACACTTAGACACAGCTAAGTGACCTTGGACAGGCTCTACTGCCCTGCTAAACATGAGGCTCAACCCCAACCCATGGTTTGATTTTGGTTTTGTCCTCGGTTTTGTCTTTGTTTTGATATGGAGTCTCATCATGCTGCTCAGACTGGCTTTGAATTCCTAGGCTCAAGGGATCCTCCTGCCTCAGCCTCTTAATTAAGTTCAGGTATGTACTACTGCGTCCACATGTATTGGTTGAATGGACAAATGAATGGATGAATGGATGAATCCCCTGCTCTAATGGTATCCCAAACCCTGGACCCCATTTGTGGGGTAAGCAATGAAATAATATAATAGAGAGCTGCCATTAGCAGAGAAGTTTGGTTCTGTGATTTTAGATCTAGGAGACCCTAAATTCAAATTCTGATCAGTAATTTATTCTACATGCATTTCTTATGTGCCAGGAACTGTGAATGGTAAGAGAAGCAGAGAATACTCACAAGGGCAAGGATTTGTGCCTCTTATTTACTCACATATTCCCAGTGTCTGTAACAATGTGTGATACATAGTAAGTGCTCAGTGATATTTATTGAATGAATTAATGAAGTAATTCCATGAAACTGTGATTTCTTTGTTTTGGTACTGAGGATTGAACCCCGGGGTGCTCTACCACTAAACTACATCCCCAACCCTTTTAATTTTTTTGTTTGTTTGTTTGTTTGTTTTGAGGCAGGATCTTGCTAAGTTGCTGAGGCTGGCAAACTGTGATCCTCCTGCCTCAGCCTCCTGAGTTGATAGGAGAGTACCACTATGCCCAGCTGGATCTGTGATTTCTAAATGTGAGGAATATTGAGATGTTTTAAAAACACGAAACAGGTGAAGCTTTTTGGCTCACACATATAATCCCAGCGATTTAGGAGGTTGAGGCAGGAGGATTGCAAGTTCAAAGCCAGCTTCAGCAGTTCAGCCTTGCTAGGCTCTGAGCAACCTAGCAAGATCCTGTCTCAAAATAAAACACAAAAAGAGCAGGGGATGTGGCTCAGTGGTTAAGTGACCCTGGATTTAATGCCTGTTACCAAATAAATAAATAAAATAAAAAAGCAAACAGGGAACTATGTTGTTGTTTCAGAGAAGGTGTCCCTGAATAAGTGGTAAATACAGGAAGAATTCCAAGAACAATGTCTGACAGTGACTACATGCTCAATACATTTGTTGGATGGATAAATGAATGAATATTTAAGGCCAGACCTGGAGGAACTGTCTCTGTATTAGTCTGCTCAGATGGCCATAACAGAATCCTAGTCCCAAACAGCAGATACTGATTTTCTCACAGCTCTGGGGTTAAGAAGTCCAAGATCAAGGTTCCATCTGGGTTGGACTCTGATGAAGCATCTCTCCTCTGCTTGTAGACAGTCTTCTTCTTGGTTTCCCTGGTTCCTCTGTGTCCTCAGATGGGGTGCTGGGAGAGATGGAGACACCAGAGATAGGGGGCAGTGTGTGCTCTGGAATCCCTTCTCTTGTTATAAAGGCATCAGTTTAATCTGATTGGGGTCCTGCTCTTATGACCACACTTAACCTTTATTTCCTCCTTAGAGGGTGGAAAATATATATATATATATATACACTTTTTTTTTTCAGTACTGGGGATTGAACTCAGGGGCACTGGGCCACTGAGCCACATCCCCAGCCGTATTTTGTATTTTATTTAGAGACAGGGTCTCACTGAGTTGCTTAGAGCCTCGCTTTTGCTGAGGCTGGCTTTGAACTCACGATCCTCCTGCCTCAGCCTCCCAAGCCACTGGGATTACAAGTATGTGCCACCACTCCCAGTGGGGCCTCTATTTTTTGACATATGCATTTGAAAAGACATAGTTCTGTCCATAAGAGTCCCAGACAGAAAAAAAACAAAAACAAAAACTGAAAGTACAAGAGCACTAATGCAGGAAGAGCCATGCCTTGGATGAGTTTAGAAGCAAGACAGAAGGATTTGGTCTTATAGAGGGATGGCTGGAGACAGTGAGGCTGACTATACCTTAAGGAATTTGGTTCGTTCCTGCATTAAAGGAGCCATTGCAGGGTATTTGGATGAAGAGTCAGTAACAGAGCAGCTTTTTGGTTTGAAAGATGTCACTGGCTGCTGTGTGGAAAATGGACGAGAGAAGCAGGGGATAGAGACGGAGAGGCTGGCCCAGAGGCTGTGGTGGTGGTCCAGACAGGAAGCGATGGTGAGCAGGGCACACTGGTGCCTGTCTGTAACCCCAGCAGCTCAGGAGGCTGAGGCAGGAGGATCAAAAGCTCAAAGCCAGCCTACGCAACTTAGCAATGACCTGAGCCACTCAGCAAGACCCTGTATATAAATAAACTATAAAAACGGGTTGGGATTTGGCTCAGTGGTTAAGCATCCCCTCAGTTCAATCCTCTGAACCAAAAGATGAAGAAGAAGAGGAGGAGGAGGGGGAGGAGAAGGTGACTGTGTGTTACTCATTGTGGCACGGGAGCTGCAGGGAACAAGGTTGTTAGTGAGGCCAAGTGACTTGAGGAGTTTGAGACTGCCTCTGCGAGTCAGGGAGAGGAGAGTAGCTGAGGAAGACCCAAGTGACCAATAAGAGAGCTCATGTTCAATACTCTTTGCTGGGGTTGCTCATCAGGAATGTGGGAGAAAAGGGCTGTTGGGAGGATTAAATGAGTTATGTATGTCAAGCACTTCAAACAATGCCTGACAGTGCTATCATTACATTATTATTATTATTGCTATACAGTGCTGGTAACTGTAGATGGTTTGCCTTTTTTTTTTTTTTGCAGTGCTGACGATCAAACCCAGGTCCTCATGCATGCTAGGCAGGCACTCCACCACTGAACTACATCCCACCCCTTTTTTATTTTTTATTTTGGGTCTGGGTCTGGCCAAGTTGCCCAGGCTAGCCTCAAAACTGTCATCCCCCTGCCTCAATCTCCCAAGTATTTGGGAACACAGGTTTGCACCACCATGTCCAGTTGAGATTATTTGCTTTTGTGCTCATCAAATATTAATTGACTCGATCCATTTTTAAAAAGAATAATAGTTTCTGACTTCGTAAGCCATCCCTGCCAGGTGCCCTGCCTGGAGCTCAGCCCATTCAGCCTCTGCCATTTTCTGCCTCTGTGATTTGGAGGTAAGTTATTAACTTCTCAGCTCCTCGATTTGCTCATCTATAAAATGGGCTGAAAGAATCCCTTTCGTGAAGAGTCTAAAGGTTGATTGTATCCAGGAATGCACTGCGGGGACTAAAGTGGTGGGAGGCGCCTCCACGAGAGCTGTTGAGCAGAGGAAGGTCACCGCTTGAGTCCAGAGCCGCGTCCGGGAGCGGCCAGACTCTTCTCCTCCGAACCCCAGAGGGCGCTGTGACCGCCGGCGGCCACGCGCTACACGGAGGCGGCGCTCTGTCCTGCCGGAGTCTTTCTCCTCCACGTGGGGACGCAGGATGGCGGTGGTAGCGGCGGTGGGTGTGCTCGGATGGGGCGGGGGCGCCGCGGCTCAGCGCCGGGCTGGGTCCCCGAGGCCGGTGGGAGGCAAAGCTGAGACCTAGCGATCGGGGCTGCGAAGCTCACGGCAACCCCGCTTGTTCGCGCAGGACGAGACGGCGGCGCCCGATGTGCAGCGGCTGCTAGTGCAGTTCCAGGATGAGGGTGGGCAGCTGCTGGGCTCGCCGTTCGACGTGCCCGTGGACATCACTCCCGACAAGTTGCAGCTGGTGTGCAACGCGCTGCTGGCGCAGGTGAGCCGCCCAGCATCTCCTCCTCCTGGCGGGCCCCATGGGAGACCAGGAGATCGAGGGTCTGGGGTTCAGGGGCCCGGTTGCTCACCGACAGTGGATGGCCTATCTGGCGAGCGTCCCCACCTACCTCCCGGGAAGGGCAGAAGGTGGGATCCGTGTGAAAGCGCTTTACCCCTTTTACTTCGGGTTCACCCGCGTAGAAGCCGCGTTTTGAACGAATTGGATGCCAGATCTCCTTGATTCCATGTTACAGCCTCTCAAGAGGGAACACATTAATATCCCCCGGTGATAGATTTGTAATTGGAATGCAAGTCTGTCAGAGTCAAAACCCGTGTTCTTAACCTTTACATCAGTGTTTATGAAGTGCTGCTCTCTGCTGGGGTGGGCAGCTCTTGGTCCCCACCCCACTTACTAAACCAGACCTAGCAAACAGTCCGCATTTTTAATCAGTTTTTCGGATGCTTCTTACACAGGTTTAGAATAGTGGGATGGTTTGGAAAACACCGAATAATGCTATATGGTGACCATAACCCTGAACCTTACTGTTCTTTTTGCAGAACACCAGATAACCTGAATTAGTCATTGGCAATAGGACATTGAACTAATTATTACTTAGTTGATCTGAGCCTTTTTTTTTTTAATCCATCAAGTGGGGATATTAATGTCTATTTCCCAGAGTGGTTGTGATATGCAGATAAAAGATTTCAGGGGGCTGGGACTATAGCTCAGTTCGTAGAGTGCTTAAAGCCCTGGGTTCAAGCCCCAGCACCTCCAAAAAAAAAAAAAAAAAAAAACAATTTCAGAAGGCTGTGTGAGTGTCCTAAGATTGCACTTCAAGGATTAAAAAGGTCCTGTTCAATGGGGACTGACAGGGATATCCCAAGCAGGGTGGCTATAAAGAAGCAACCTCACCTTCCACAGCTCAGTGGGGAATGTTCAGGGCAGAGGTGGACCCTGTATGTCCTCCATGGTAGAGTTGCCCTTTATCATTGCTTTCCAGGAGGATCCCCTGCCCCTGGCTTTCTATGTCCATGATGCAGAAATCGTCTCCTCACTGGGGAAGACACTGGAGTCCCAGGCAGTGGAGACAGAGAAGATCCTAGACATCATCTACCAGCCACAGGCCATCTTCAGGGTCCGAGCTGTGACTCGCTGCACCAGCTCCTTGGAGGGTCACAGTGAAGCAGTCATTTCTGTGGCCTTTAGCCCCACAGGAAAGTAAGGATAGCTGTAGAATTATGATTGGGATTTGGGGGTGCAGTCTCTAACTGGGGTGGGGATAGTGCCTCAGAGTTAAGATTGATGCTGCCTACTATAGACTTGAGCTCTGGACCCAATTTGCAAGTAAGGGACTTCCCTGTTGAGGTTTCTTTCCCCAAAACTAAGGCTACCTGCCTTGGAAGAGTCTTTCATGGACTTGATGTCAGATCATTGGAGCTTTACGTTCATTTCTTCTGAGCTGTGACTTGAATGAGTCACTTCACTTTTCTGAGTTCATTAGTCCCCAAGAAACTGGGATTCATTTCTTCTTAGGATATGAAAAAGGATATGAAAAGCTTCTGAGGATATGAAAAGCTTCCAAAGCTAGTTATAGCCAGGTGTTGTGGCTCATACCTATAATCCTAGCAACTTTGGAGGCTGAGGCAGGAGGATTGCAAGTTCAAGGCCAGCCTCAGCACCTGAGATACTATCTCAAAATAAAAAATAAAAAGGGCTTGGGATGTAGCTAATTAATAGACTGCTCACCTAGCACACTCAAGACCCTGGGTTTGATCCCTAGCACTGGGAAGTGGAGAGGTGGAAGGCTGGTTATAGCTGTGGTTCTTCCTATCAGGAAAGAGGAGGTGAAGTGACCTCCTGGGGTCTTCTCCCAAATGGCATCATTGTCATATTTCTCCTCCTCAAGGAGAAGAAGGAGTCCTATCCCAAATTTTGTTCACAGATGGTCGGATAGGCAGCAGAAATGCACATGTACAGCATCTTGGGGTGCACTGCAGCAGTCAAAGGGCCTCTTGTTTTTCCCTAGATACTTGGCAAGTGGCTCCGGAGACACCACTGTGCGCTTCTGGGATCTCAGTACAGAGACACCACATTTCACATGCAAGGGTCAGTATGTATGTCACCACTTAGGGCGTCTTAAGTTGACTGACTTTTGCCTAGCTCTGTTTAGTTCATGGGGAGGCCTGGAGCCAATTCTAACTCCTTATCATCCAATTTCTGGTTTCCCATTCCTAGATAAAGACCATGTCCTTGAGGCCAGCCAGCCACTTACAAACAAGTAGAGTCTGAACCAGAGTCAGTGGGGGTTTGTGGGGGAGAGCTTGATCACCTGTTAGCAAGGAGAGCCAGGCTCAAATCCAACCTCTGCCATGGTCATTGTTAGACTTTAACATAATCAGAATCACCTCAAGGGCAGGGTGAAATACAGATTGCTGGGTGCTACTCCCAGAGCTCCTGTTTTGGTAGATCTGGGGTAGGGCCTGAGAATTTGCATTTCCAAAAAGTTTCAGATGATGCCGGTGCTGCTAGTCTGGGAACCACACTAGAAGAATAAGTGCTATAACATATACTAGTGGGATGATTTAATTTGTTGCAGGTTGTGTTCCCTAAGCTTCTGTTTTCATATCTGGAAAAAGAGAATAATTCCTGTTTTGCTCCCTATCTTAGAATAAAAGGAATGTTGTGTGTGGAAACCCTGTATACTGTGTGTCGCATATGGAATTATTAGAAAGCGATGGTGTTACCTGTGCAGTAAGATGCACAGCTCTAGCACTTGGGCTATGTTCTCCCTCAGCCTAGAAATCCTCATCTCCCCTTTTCTTGTCATTCACTTTTTGGCAGTTGGTTAAGGAGTGCCTGCAATGTGCCGTGCATTGTTAGGCACTGGAGATGAAGATGGACATGGGCCTCCTTTCTCTCTCCCTTGCTTTCTTAGGACACCGACACTGGGTCCTTAGCATATCCTGGTCCCCAGATGGCAAGAAGCTAGCCTCAGGCTGCAAGAACGGCCAGGTAGGTGGTGTCAAGATAACTAAGCAGCCAGGTGTGGTAGTCCACACCTATAATCCTAGTGGCTTGGGAGGCTGTGGCAGGAGGATCACAAGTTCAAGACCAGCCTCAGCAACTTAGTGAGGTCCTGTCTCAAAAAACTCAAAAAACAAAAAGGGATGGGGATGTAGCTCAGTAGTAAAGCACCCCTGGGTTAAATCTCCAGTACAAAACAAAATAAAATAACTAAGGAGGGACTTAGGATTCCCTCCCTACAGGACAGTTCAGAATCAGGTTCTGTGATCTTCGGGAAGTGTTGGGACCTTTGGGACAGGTTGGAGAGGATTATTCAGTGAGCTTCTATTCTTCAGATTCTCCTCTGGGACCCAAGCACGGGGAAGCAGGTGGGCCGGACCCTTGCCGGCCACAGCAAGTGGATTACAGGCCTGAGTTGGGAGCCCCTCCATGCGTGAGTGACACCGAGCTGGGATAAATTAGCCAGGATCAAAGCTACCCCCTTTCTGTTTGATGCAGAGGCACTTTCCTGATAGGCATCTGGATGCCAGTGACAGTTTGAAAGATGCCAGTGCCTCTGGCTCCAGACCTGCCCTGTCACTTGTAGGAAGGCTGCTCATCTCTGGCCTTGAGAACTGTCTTGCAGAGCAGCCAGATCTTGGGGTGGAGAAACTGTCAGAAGTTTGTCCCTGGCCTTTGAGTTGGGAATGGGAGGAGTTATGGACAGACAGGCATTGCCAGGCCAGAAAGAAGAGCACATCTCCCTTCCTCTTGACAGGAACCCTGAGTGTCGCTATGTGGCCAGCAGCTCCAAGGACGGCAGTGTGCGGGTCTGGGACACAACTGCAGGCCGCTGTGAGCGCATCCTCACTGGGCACACACAGTCGGTCACCTGTCTCCGGTGGGGAGGAGACGGGCTTCTGTACTCCGCGTCTCAGGACCGCACCATCAAAGTCTGGAGGGCCCATGATGTAAGAACTGGGAGGGCGCAGAAACCATTCTGGCAAAACTTGGTCCACTTAGTGCTGTAACTGGGAGCACACTTGGCCTCGGCAAGTTCAGTGTTTCCCGAATGTGCTGGGAGTCCAGTTGGGGTTGCTGCTGGAACAAGGGGCTCTGTGGTTGGTGCTGCTCTATTTTGGGGATTCTAGCACACCCATTAGCACAGTCCAGCTCTGGAAAGTCCTGCTGAGGGTAGGTTCTTAAAACCTACCATTTCCCAAACCTGTTCGACTGGAGCCCTTTTATTCGGGTGGATTTCTCTTCTGTGAAACAGGCCAGTCCTCTCATTTCATATATAAACAGAAACTTGAGCCAAAGGTGGTTAGGTTATGATTACAGTGAATGAGTGCTGAAGTCTCAGGGTCCTGATTCCTAGTTCTGTGCTGTTCTCCTGGGGCTAATCTTCCAAGGGTGGGAGTGGGTTATATGTGTCTGATCCATCTCCCTCTACCCTAGGGTGTGCTATGCCGGACTCTTCAAGGCCATGGCCACTGGGTGAATACCATGGCACTCAGCACCGACTATGCCCTGCGCACAGGAGCCTTTGAACCTGCCGAGGCCACGGTTAATGCCCAAGACCTGCAGGGGTCCTGTGAGTGAGCAGGAGGAGGGGAGAGGGCTGTCGGAGGAGGAGCCAGTTCTCCAGCATAAGGGGGCTGTTGCTGTTTGTATTAGATTTTCTAATCAGACTTGTTCCCCGTCTTCTTTTTCCTTTGGTACCTGGACACAGTGCAGGAGCTGAAGGAAAGGGCCCTGAGCCGGTACAACCTCGTGCGGGTGAGTGTGTGCCAGCCATATGCATCCCCAGCTCTGTATTCTGTCTCAGCTAGTCGCTGAAACACTCTGGGCCTGAGAACTGTCAGACATTCTGGCCTCTGTTCCCTTCTAGTCCCTTCTAGTCCCAGTTCACAAAGTACCTATTCTGAAAAGTTTTTTTTTTTTTTTTTTTTTGGTGGGGAGAGTCAAGTGCTCACCAAGTTGCACAGTCTGGTTTTGAATTTGCAATCGTCCTGCTTCAACCTCCCTTCTGGATGCTGGGAATATAGACCTGCACCACTGAAAGATTGTTCTTAACAATCCTCATTGCACTGGGGATCATTTTATTTCATTTTGTGTTTAAGTCTTTTTAAGGGACACATTCACATAGTCTAATGTTCAAAGTATATAATGTATATGTATATATGTATGTTAATATTTTTATATGTAGGTAGACACAGTTCCTTTGTTTTATTTATTTATATGCGGTGCTGAGGATTGAACCCAGGGCTTGTCATGTGCTAGGCAAGCGCTCTACCACTGAGCCACAGCCCAGTCCCTTTAAGAAGGTATATTATGAAACATCTCTCTCATCTCTTGTACAGCTGTCCATTCCTTATGGAAGCATCCAGTGCTACCAGTATCTTGTGTTTCCTTGCTTATTTTTGTTTTTGTTTTTTTGGTACCAGGGATTAAACACAGGGACACTTTACCTCTGAGCCACTTTCCCAGCCCTTTTTATTTTTCTTTTGAGACAGGGTCTTGCTAGGCTGCTTAGAACCTTGCTAAATTGCTGAGGCTGTCCTCAGACTTGAAGTGCTCCTGCCTCAGACTCCCGAGCCACTGGGATTACAGACATGTGCCACCACATCCAGGTTCTTGCGTTTCCTTGAAAGGATTTCATATATATGCACGCACACACACACACAGTATATGTACACAATAAATGTATAAAATCCATCCCTGTTTTTAGTATACCAATCTGTACCTTGCTTTCATGTGTAATTTTGTATCTTAGGAATCATTCCATTTTCCTCTTAGAATTTCATTTTCCTTTTGGGTGAAGTGATTTGCCTGCAGTCACATGTGAGCAGTGACCAGGCCTCGTTTCTCCTAGTTAGGCCTAGCCTCTGTCCTTGGTGTGTGTAGTCAGTTTCTGACCATCTCCAATATGATGTACTTTCTGCCCCTCTCCCCAGGGCCAAGGCCCAGAGAGGCTGGTGTCTGGCTCAGACGACTTCACCTTATTCCTGTGGTCCCCAGCAGAGGACAAGAAGCCCCTTGCACGGATGACGGGACACCAGGCCCTCATCAATCAGGTGCTCTTCTCTCCTGACTCCCGCATGGTGGCCAGTGCCTCCTTCGACAAGTCCATCAAGCTGTGGGATGGCAGGACTGGCAAGTGAGTGGAGGGGTGACGTTCCTCTGGAAGCAGAGACTGGAGGAGCTTGATGATGCCTCTCACTACCTGTGTGGCCTTGGCACAGGTCTAGATTTTCTATGCGTCTGCCTCTTTTTCAGTACTGTTATAAGGATGGTGTGTTTGGGACCAGTACTAAATGGGCACTAAAAATGCTAGATGACTTCATATTGACATAAAGAAATGATCTTAGAGCTTACTAAAGGGCCAGGGATGTGGCGGCCCTAGAAAAGGCAGAACCAAAGGTAGGGTTGTAGTGTAGTCATTATGTTGCCCTTGGGATCCATGGACAGTGGCATTGGCATCTCCCAGGAGCATAATGGAAAATGCAGACTCTTGAGTCTCAGTCCAGACCTTGTGAATAAGTCTGTGTTTTAGTAAGGTCATCAGGTGATGGTGCTACCAGTTAAAAGTTTGAGAAGCCCTAGTGTAAGGAGGCATGATGCCTTGGGGCTAACTAGGTTGGAGGAGAGGCAAAGACATGTACCAGGGACAGGAATAAGGGAAACCCTTGTTGGGACTGAAGGGAAACTGTCGGTTGTGTGTTTTCACACAGCAACTCTGTGAAATAGATAATACAATTCCTTTTTCAAATAAACAGTCTCAGAGAGGCCTAATGGCTTGTCCAAAGGCTCACAGCTAGACTGTATTGACTTGAAAGTTCCAGGTGTGCCTGGCCCACAGTTATTCCATGCCACCTGTCAGCAAACAGCTGCTATGCTGGGGGATGCCAGGCAGATGGGCTAAGCAGGTGGCCATGTTGTATTCTAAAGCACACAGAGTCATGCAGGTATGGAAGCCTGGCAGGAGACACCCTAGAGCAACTCATTTAGAGAAGTTTTACAAAATAGTAATGACCGGTGATTAAAATGGTCTGGCATGGGGGCCAGTCAGCACAGGTAATTCTAGCAGATGGCTCAGGTTGAGAACCACTGCTGTGGGCATGGGGGACACTGCAGACCTGTTTTTCTAATCTCCATCATCATCTTCCCCGACCCAGGTACCTGGCTTCCCTGCGTGGCCATGTGGCTGCTGTGTACCAGATTGCATGGTCAGCTGACAGCCGGTTGCTGGTCAGCGGTAGCAGTGACAGCACACTGAAGGTGTGGGACGTGAAGGCCCAGAAGCTGGCCACAGACCTGCCAGGCCATGCTGATGAGGTGGGCCTGACGCTGCGGGCAGGTGAGGGCCGGGATTGCAGCCTGACCCTTCTGCCCTCACCCTTCCACTGTCCTTCCCCCTCTTCCTGTTTAGGTATATGCTGTTGACTGGAGTCCAGATGGCCAGAGAGTGGCAAGTGGTGGGAAGGACAAATGCCTCCGGATGTGAGTGTGGGGTGTTCTCTCTCCTGCCCTTGAGTGGGGTGGTCCCTGTTTGCATTCTTTCCCTGTGGCGTGGCATTCTCAGGGACCATCCTGGTGCTCAGAGTCTTGTGGTGGTGTGTGGAGCCAGGTCCTCAGTGCGCAAGTGGGAGGGCTGCAGGAGTTAGGGAATTTGCAAGGCCCTAACAGCACTCAGGCTGCTCTCTAGCAATGTGTCCAGGTTGCCAGCCCAAGGCCCTCAATTTTGTTAAAGTTTCGAACTTGAGAGTCCTGAGACCTGAGTTCAGATCCTGTTCTGCTTTTTGTGTGAAATCACAGGGAACTCAGTTAATCTGGCTCATGGGAATTTTTGAACCTCCATAGACAGGAGGATCACAGAGGAGGCCGAACACACTCTGACCCTGAAGCACTTGCAAAGGATTGTCACTGGTGGTGGGCATCAGAGGCCAGGTCCTAGGCGGAGTCCTGGCTGAGGCAGGTTTGCATGGTACAGGGGGCTCCTGGGAATGTACAGCAGGATCCCCATTCGGATTCCTTCCCTTCCCACAGATGGAGGAGATGAAAAGTCTCACAGTTCTGACTCCCACCTGAACTTGGCTTCTAACAGCTGCCTGCCCTGCCAGAGAACAAAGACCAGGATGGCAGTGCACATCCCCTCCTCACCAGCAGCGGCCTCCTGTCCCTGACAGACCCTGGCGGGGTCTCCACAGGCCCTCTGCTTGCTCTGGACACTGCTGTCCCTTGCTGGTGCTGACAGCAGTAGGGAGGCCAGGCTCTATGCACAGTCTCCACTGTTGCCCCGCCTCCTTTTCTAAGTATTGGCTGTGTTCAGGGTCACACCCCAGATTCTGTGGCCAAGTAAATAATGTATATATTGTGTGTTCAGGTTACAGTTCCTTTCCTAGAATCCTCGGGCTCAGCCATGGACTGCACTCGATCCATTTGACCCCCTCCCTTGCTCTGGATGACGGCAAAACCATCTAACTAGGAGTTGCCCTTCCTTTCCCCTGTGCATAAGGGAGAGGCCAGTGTGATCCTGGCCAGAGGACAGGTTAAGGCAGTGCTCTCCATGCAGGCCCTGGCCACATGTGTCTGTTGGCCAGGGTTAAGTACAGCTGGAGGGCAGCTCCTCAGTCATGCGGTGTTGGGCAGCACAGGGAAAGCTCTCGTTGTCAGAGTTCAGCACGCCAGTCCTGCTCCAGCCATGCCGCTTGCTTTTCCCACGGCACATCTGTGCCCTGCTAGGTGTTATGCTCTGTGCTACAGAAGGCCATGGGCATGCTGGAGGACTCCCTCTCTGACAGGGTGGCAGTGGTGTGGGGTGGTACTGAGAGCACTCTAGCATACTGTACCCTGTGAGAACTTTCAAATATGAAAGGAATCCCCACCAAGACCTCCTCAGGCCTTGACCAAGGCCTTGCCCTGCATGTACCCCACCTCCATTTCTAATACTTCATTCCTCTCACCCTCTCCAGCCCCTGCCTCTGATTTTATGATTTTGCACTGCACCTAACTGGTTCTCAGCCTGCACCATGAGACTGCCCCAGGGGCAGCATGAACTGCCAGTTGCTGAGCTACTCCTTGATGCAGGCACTTGTTCTGCTGTGCTCAGAGTAATCCTGCCCTGTGCCTAGAAAGTTCTCTCTTCCTCATACTTTTGATGAGCCACTCCAGCTCAGGAAGCTTCCTCACATCCAATGAGCGGAAGAGCCAGGATTCAATCTGACCCTGCTCCAAAGCCTGTGTTCTTCACACCATGTCCCTCCAGAGCTCAAAGCTAGCAGTGATGGTCCGTGGGCTGCCACTGCACCTGCCCAGGGTCTCTCTCCTTGTGAAGAGTGTTTTAGTCTTACCAGTCCTCCCCTCTCCCGGGCCATGGGCAGTGGCAGAACCCAAACTTTGAGGGATGGTAGCATCCATTGCCTGGCTGTCCTGTTTCCCACCCCCGACCTATGTGGATTCTTGATCCTGGCAAAAGCTTGAGGGCAGGTGGCAGCTGGCCCAGCTGAGGCTGTCTGCAGCATAAAGCAGAATTTAGGGGTGCTGGATGACCTGCAGTTCTTTAATGAGGGACCTGGACCCAGCCCAGATCTGGGGAAGGAGGGAGCCTAGCAGCTGTGGGCAGTGGCTGAGCCTGGCCTGGCCTGAGATGTCTCCAGATGAATGGGACTCCCCCAGTCTTGGCTGTGGCCCAGGGGTAGGGTTCCAGTACCATTGCCTCCAGGCCCTGGCCAGCAGGGTAGTCAGTGGTTCTCTAGCATGGTGCTGGTGGTACGGTACATCTCATGGTTGTGGTTCCTGAGGGCCCTGGGCCGAGGCTGATCCCGGGTGAGGGGTGTCCTGGGCCCTCCCCTAGTAGGGAAATAGATATTCCAGATCCTCCAGCCTCCGCATCTCCTCCAGCCCAATGGACACAGTTCTTCGCTGGGGTTCCTTGCGTTGCACAGTGATCTGGATGGGGTTGTTCTCAGGAAAGCTGTTAAAGTCAGTGGCCACAGTTGCAAACTAAAGTGAAACAAGAAAAGACCCTCAGAATTCCTTCCCAGACTTGAGCCTGGCTTCTCTCTGCTCCCTTTTTGCCGACTAAATATGATCTTAGACAGCCTCATCCAACCCAGTCATAACATAGGACACAGCTCCAAAGAGGTGTGACACCGAGGTGTACCTCCCCAGCTGTGGACTGTTTGAGCTTCCCCCACCCCTGGACCCCTGCGCACCCCAAGCTTTCCCTTCTTCCTCCCGCTTTAGCCTCCTGCCTTCCCTCTCCTTCCTGTAGTTCCTGGTCCATTCACGATCATAGTTAAGGAATCCAAAAGCCAAAGGCTTTGGAGGAGGAGGGTTGTGTTGAATCCATGTGTTTGCATTCCTAGTGAACCTAATCCTTACACCTCCCAGAGAAAACTATCTGGCATTGATGCTTTTCCAGGTAGAAGGAAAGCTAGGGAGGACATGAGCCACAGTGGGGAGGGGTATTCCAACCTTCAAAGCCCTGGTTCCCAGCCCCAGGCCCCTCTTCTCCCAGGGCTCACTTTGTAGGGCTTGCACCATTTCCCCACCCCAGCTGTGTTGGCTGCTCGGACCGTGAGGCAGTAACTCGTGTTAGGCTTCAGCTCCATCAGCTTGACAGTGGTGCCCAAGATCTTATTGAAGATCCATGGACGATTCTTGGCCTTGGGTGGCTCATCGTCTTTTTTCTTGCTCACCTCCTGTAACAGGACCTGGTAGAAACTGACCTGCTGCTTGCCCAAAGTATAGGTCCAGGAAATCTAGGGGAAGAGAGAACCCGAGGCTTCCTTAGACCTGGCCTGACCGTCCAACGTGGATCAGAAGGGTTCCTCCCATCCCCTGCTCCTGCTGGAGTTCAGGCAGGTCTGAAGGAAGCTGTAAGGCACACAACACTGTATGTGGAGCCACCTGCACTACAGCATAGGCCACTCTCCCTGGGCAGCTTCACCCACCTTATTCCATATTTCTAGACCGTGTGTGACAGTTGAGAGGTACCTCAGAAATCATCTTGTCCACCTCACTCATTGCAGGTGGTGGTAAAGGTCCAGAGAGGGCAAGTGACTGAGCCATGATCACACAGCAATTAAATGACAGCCAAGGTTCAAACCCATAGCTCCAGAGCCCATACACTTTACTACAACAATGGTTGTCAAGCTTGGGTCAGCATCTTGGAGTTTTGCTAACACTGCACATTCCTGAGCCTGTTGTCTCCTTTCTGGTCTCCCATTCCCAATTTCTTCATCTAGGCCAGTGGTTCTTAAACTTAGGTGTGCATTAGAATACTCTGGAGGACTTACCAAAACAGACTGCTGGTCTTCATCCCCACTTCAACCAGAACTGTTTCTGGTTCAGTGGACTCACTGATTCTGATTCAGGTGAAGGAGATGAGAATTTAAATTTCTAGCAAATTGCCCTGTGATCCTGATGCTGTTCACACTTTGACCACACTTTGAGAAACACTGCTGTAGCCATCTAACAATGCAGCTTCCAGATTTAGCTTCTAAATTGCTTACAGAAAAATCTATAAGACAACATGAAGTTGGAGGACCTCCAGAAAAAGAGCCCAAACTAATTTCCCCAACTGTTGCCCTTCATTTTTCCTCCCGCCCTCCAGGACAGTGCTTTTTACTTGTGGTCTATGACCTGCAGCCCCAGCACTGCCTGGGGGTTTGTTAGCAATGCATATGCTCAGGCCCCTCCCAGCCCCTATAGGGATGAAACCAGAATCTTGGTTTTGACAAGCTGATGGTGTTCTATAGCAACACCAGTGAGAAGCCTTGGATTTAGGACCTGGGATCAAACGAGGCAGCTGCTCTTTTTCTCCCACATTTTCCCACCTGCAGCCTTTGCTCAGGTTAGTTCCTCCATGGAATGCCTCCTCTCCACCTCTGGATGCTTAGGTTCTACCTCCCAAAGTGTTACCAAGCCACCAAGCTTATTCCTGCAGCTAGAAGTAATGTCTTTCCCTCTGAATTTCTGGTGGCACTTGGTCTGAATCTTCCCTGCAGCACTGAGCCCTTTCTGCTTTTCACTGAAGTCCTTTACAGACAAACCCCTCCTTCACTCCCTAAGCCATGAACTTGAGGTCAGGACACGGGCAGCTTCCCATTCCCCATGGAGCTCAACTCAGTGCCAACATAGCAAGCCTCTGCCAAGCACATGAACTCAGAAAACATACCACCGCTGTGGAATCGCTAACGGTGTGTTCACAGATGAAAGGGGCCTCCGGCAGGTTCATGACCACAGAGGATTCCGAACGTGTTGAGGAGGTGTCTGTGTCCAGCGCGGGGTTGTCAAGGTCCAGCAGGCCCCCAGGAGCCATTTGGGTCTTAGACGCATGGGGGCAGAGGGCCAGGTCCCCCTTTTCTGGGTTCTTGACCAGTGAGGAAAAGCTGAGTTTGTTCAGCTCACCCTCCAGCATCCCTGCAAAGAAGCTGCTGTTGGGCTGGGTCACGGCCAGTTTGATAGGGTTCAAGGAAGTGGATGAGATGGGGGTTATGCTGGTGTCATCAGAGCTGTATTCAGATTCTTCCACTGTCATAGGCTTCCTAGAGCAGGAGGGAGACAGGTGAGTCAGATGAAGGAGGCCAGCCCATCCAGCCTGAGGGCCTTATTACCAGCATCCCCAGCTTCTGAATACCTGTGAATACCCTCACTGCAGCAGTACATCAGATCCACCAGGATTGTTCGCTGAAAATGCCTGGTCCTCATTTGGGATGCAAAAGGGGAAACTGCAGCTTTAATAAGATCTTTAGCTGGGTACAGTCATGCTCATCTGTAGCACCAGCCACTCAGGAGGCTGAGGCAGGAGAATTGCAAATTCAAAGCCAGCCTCAGCAACCTTGAAACGCCCCCCCCCCCAACATCTCAAAATAACATGAAAAGGACTGAGGATGTATCTCAGTGTTTAAGTGCCCCTGAGTTTAATCCCCAGACCCAAAAAAACAAAGATCTCATGCAGGTGTTGTGAGAACCACAATTTGAGAAACTGCTAAAACTTGATGTTCTCCCTTCAAAGTGGAGGCAAGCACTCCAGGGGATGACCATAGCAATCTTCTGGGGTGGAAAAAAATCCCCAAATATCTAATAAAAAAAAAATGGAGTATTGCTGGGTGTGTTGTCACAGGCCTGCAATCCCAGCAGCTTGGGAGGCTGAGGCAGAAGGATCCCTAGTTCAAAGCCAACCTCAGCAACTTAGTGAGGACCCTGTCTCAAAATTTAAAATCAAATGGGCTGGGGATGTGGTTCAGTGGTTAAACCACCCTGGGTTCAATCCCTGGTACCAAAAAAATAAATAAAAGTTTTATTAGTATTTATCTGCTATTGTTTAATGTTCAATGTGATTTATATTTACATTTTAGTGACATCTAATGATACATAGCATGTAAATTAAGTCTAGATTATGTACAATACACATTGAGGGAATGCTCAGAAAAGTCTTCCATTCTGATTTTTTTTTAATTATGGAATATTGCTGGGCATGGTGGTGCACACCTGTAATCCCAGTGGCTCAGGAGGCTGAGGCAGGAGGATCACCAGTTCAATGCCAGCCTCAGCAATTTAGCCAGACCCTGTCTCAAAATAAAAAAGGCAGAGGATGTAGCTCAGTGGTAAAGTGCCCCTAGGTTTAATCCCCAGTATCAGGAAAATAAAAAGGAATATTTTAGATATACACGATGAGTAACATATTAAACTTCCATTTACCCCTCCTTCAGCTTCAGAAATAAAATCTGGCATTGAGACTTTCCTATAGCTCAGTGGAAGAGTGCTCTCCCGTGTGCAAGGCCCTGGGTTTGATCCCTAGCACCACAATAAACGAAATTCAGAATTGTTAAAGCCCCCAGATGCTTCTCCCTCACAACACTCCATACTCCCACTCAGAGGTAACCTGTAGAGTAAATTTTAAAAGTTTTCTACTACTTTCTATGTATCTTTATGGGTCTGTTACATATAGATGTTATCCCTAGGCAAGATCTATTAATTTGTATGTTTTTCAGTCTTTATGTAGATTAAATGTATTATTCAGAACATCTGCAGCTTTTCTTCACTCTGTTCTGTTTTGAGTCATGTCTTTTGATATATGCAGCTCTGGTTCAATCATTTTAACTTTTATGGTTTTCTATAACATGGATATTTGTATCATTAACAGTTCTTTGCTATTACAAAACAAACAACTTCATACACAATTTGCTGCTACTTAAACCTTTTTTTTCACTGATGAAGGGCACCGATCCAAAAAGTTTGACTTTCAAATCATTTTTTACCTTAACCCAAAGTAAGAAATACATATTACATGGCCACTTGGTATACATACACATAACTAAAACGTTTCACAGATCGGTATTTACTCTAAGTGTGATGTGCTCTGGAATCCCTAATGGTATTTGAATTCCTTTTTATCATACTGGTCTCCGCCAACTAGAGTGACTCCCTGAAATTTAATGGGTCATGACTCAGTTTGCATGTCCTTGACTCCAGGTCAGTCTCCTACTTAATGGTTGATTGATAGGCCGTATTTTTCCTCCTGAGTTCCAGCTTATCAACCCCCTGAGAGATTCTAATTAGGCCAATTTCCTCACCCCTTCTATTTCTTGTTAAACATTTGGAATAAATGATTCCTCCAACAAGGTACGCTGAAGAGTCTGGATATCCATGTGATTTATACTTTAGATTGTCCTAATATGTATTTCAGATTCATTTATTAAAAATGCTGGTGCTAACATGGCCCACTAGTGCATCATGGTGGACGTGTCCTCTTTCTGATCTTCACATCAGCTCTGCTGGATGGGTGTTAATCCCATTTTACTTATGAAAGCCCAAGTATCTCATCTTAATGAACTTGTCTGAGGCCATATATCTAAGTGGTAGAGCTTGGATTTGAAATAAGGCTCCTTGCCCAAGACCTTTTTCCACTACACCAGGAAATTTCTCCTAGCATTGAGCACTTTAACCAGACCTTACTTACAGGAACTTGGGTATGGACACTATATCCCTCTCATATCATCAAGACCAACTACATGGTGTGTGGGACCCAGTGCAAGTTGAAGTGTAGAGAGAGCCCCTTGTCCAAAAACTACCAAGGACTGACAGCAAAACATTAAACTAAGTACAGTCCTCTTCTGGGGCTGCATGTGACTTGACAGGTCACATACATGAAACTACCCTACATATATTTCCCTCAGCCCACATCACCCTGCACCAACACCCCTTCCCTGGAGATTCTGCTCAAATATCACTTTTTCCAAGAAGCCTCCCTTCTCTGCACCCACATGTAAGAGGGGATACCTTTGGTTCCTCTAGGTGTCCTGTCCTAGTACCAGACCATGCTGTATCATTCTCGTTATTGTTTGATGTCACTGCCCTCTTCCCTGCCCTGCCCCATACCAGGCTAGCTACTCCTTGAATGCAGGGACTGTGCCTTCCAGCTATGTATTCCCAAAACTTAACACCGAGCCAGACATCCTGCCAGCAGAGTTTTGTGGCCTGAAGTAGAGGAAACCCAGACTCTAAGAGTAATAGTGAACCTCAATGGAAGGCAGGCAGGCTATGGGGATCATCATCAGGCAGATGGAGGCACCAGAGAGGGAGCATTAGGACATAGGGTGTATGTGGTGGGGGTGGTGAGGACTGTACCCAGACAAAGCAGGATGAGAAGTGCCATTAACAAAACTCTTGGCTAATCCAGGAAAGCCTCCTGGAGGGGGCAGCCCACATGCTCCGAGAACAGACCTGGGGCACAAGAACACACAGACAGGTCTAACCTGCACACATGCCCTTCCTTGAGAGTCCAGGGACTGTTAAGACAGGTCAAGGAAATTAGGTTTCTTCACATCTCTCTTCCCACCCCCAGCTCCAGCCTTAGAAAGGAGGGAGAGACCAGACTTGTGTCTTACATGAGATTGTTGTTATCTGCCTCCAAGAAGTTAGCCAAACTGCCTTTTGAGGAAAGTGGGAGTCCTTTGGTAGCAACAGCCCTGTTCATAAAATTGGGGTTTGGAAAAGGCTTCGGAAGTTGGTCGAGCGCATTCACAACGTTGAGGTTTTCCTTCTTCAGTACAGCCTCCTCCCCATCCCCCACTTTATAAAGTGTCTCTGATGCCATCTGGTTTTTTGGGACCACAGCCATCAATATGCAGGATAGCCCAGCTGACAGGAAGTAGAGAGAAACTGTAGGGCAGTAGGCCCACCCTTAGTTTGGGTGGGACGGGACTGCAGTGAGCTGACTTCACAATCGTCACGGAGTGTAACAATTAGGGGCCAGCCTTCCCCTTGATCTGAGGCTCCCTCTGCAGCTAGTCAGACCAAGAGCCTGCATCATGAGTAGGGTAGAGCCAAGGAACAAATGGGATGGAGCCTTAGGCCCTGTCCAGCTCTAACACGCTCCAGTCACCGTAGCCCTGGCCTCTGAGAACCTCAATGTGCTTAACACCTGTGACTTTCAGAGCTGCTGTGGAAGAAGAAAAAGGATGGTGAGAGAAAGGCACCGGGGCGCAGAGGGAGGCAGCACCTGGAGAACCTCTGGGGTGGGAGACTGCCTGCAGGTGCTGAGGCCCTATCTATATCCTGACACCTGGGCCTCACAGGATGTTGCGTAGCCACAAGAAAGGCTGGGTGCTTTCTAAGGGGTTAGAACTCACACATAACCTGGTTTTACTGCCAGAAGTCTAAATGTGCTACACCCTCACTTTCAAGTAACTTGGTGTTGAGTGACAATGGTGGGCATTGCAGAGGGACTCTAAAACAAAGCCAGACATCATCACTACTCTCAAGGAAACTACAGTAAGAAAACATTTCCGTCACTTCTGGGACAGGGAGCAGGGCTCTTAAAAACAACAGTGGCTTTGCACCTAGATGTATGCTTAGAGTAAGCCCCCCTGTACTAACTAGCTGTGTGACCTTTACTAAGTGACTTTACTGAGCCTCAGTTCCCTCACTTATAAAATGTGAATACAAATAGCACCTCCCTCATAGTGAAATTGTTTTATTTCTTCCAGTGGATGTAGCAAAGCAAAGGCCATTTCAAAATAGCAAATTATATTTTTGTGTCTTACATATACTTGAGATTCCACATACCCTCCCCCCCCCCACAAGAAAGAACTTTGGGAAAATACAGAGAAGCAGGTGACTGATATGCACTTTGAGGCATCTGATCACCTGTCATGTAATCTGTAATGATCTGCTGTCTTTCTTTTCATTGTCTGTCTCCCTCACTAATAGGTAGACTCCTTGTGGGGAGGGGATTGTCCATATTGTTTAACTTCGTGTTCCCAGCATTGGGAACGGAAGGTGGCATACAGGCCAGTCTTTGGAAGGTTGGCGTGTGTGTTGGGGTAGAAGTTGGAAGCCAGATGCATCTGCTGGTGGCTCCTAGCGCCCAGGGTCGGGTGGCGAACGGAGGCAGCTAGCGGAAGCAGAGGCGCGGGGGACACTGGTCCGGGCGGGCTTGTCGCCGCGGTTCTGCCCGTGCTGCCAGCAGATGGCGCGGCAGGCCCGGCTCACGTAGCACGCGAGCCCGGAACCCGGAAGCGGCGGTGCAGCGGGGGAGAGAAAGCCCAGGGCGCGGGGAGTCCGGGGCGATCCGGGAGGGCAGGTGTGCCCCGCCCTGCTTTCTTGCTGCCCGCTTCTTCGCAGCCGGCGTGCCAGGCTCTTCTCCCGAAAGGGGTGCAAAGGGACGTCTGGAGAGGGTCCCGCGGTGCCCACGTGAAGAAGTCCCAGATCCCGACCTGCAGGGACATGGGCGTACTCAGAGCTGGACTGTGCCCCGGCCTCACCCAGGAGATGGTCCAGCTTTTGAGGAGCCGCGGCATCAAGACAGGTGACCCTGTGGGCACATGCCTGGGAACCGCACGCCCCGCACACAGCCTGGGCACACCCTCGGGACCCGCGCCACCTGGCATACCTGCAGGGCGCTTCCCTCCAACTGAAAGGCCACTCCCCTCGGCAGTCCCACACATTTCTGGAAAGGCTGGAGTGCGGGAGTCAGACCCGGGCAAAGGGGAGGAGCCCGACTGTGTGCTAGGCCCTATGGCTGTGACTTAACGCAGGCCTCCTGAGACTGCCTGCTCCGAGGTAGAAGGGACACTCGAATCACGGAGGAGGAAAAACCAACGTGGGAAGCCGGGGCCGCCCGGGCTGCCAATCACCTGCACGTGTTTTGTTTTTAGTGGTGGACCTGGCTGCTGCCGACCTGGAGGAGGTAGCTCAGAAGTGTGGCTTGTCCTATAAGGTGAGCTCGAGATCTCCACGCCCTGTAAGCCACCGGAGCAGAGGGTTCCAGAGTTTGAAAAGGGGGCGCCTGAGGAAGCCCTGTGGGCGGCTCATACTGAGCGATCTGGCGGCTCCCGTGCCTGAGTTCCCGACCCTTTGGCAGGCCCTGGTTGCCCTGAGGCGGGTGTTGCTGGCTCAGTTCTCCTCTTTCCCCTCCAATGGCGCGGATCTCTATGAGGAACTGAAGACCTCCACTGCCATCCTGTCCACCGGCATTGGAAGGTTTGTACGTGTATTAGGGTAAGACGGTGAGAGGTCCAGTGCTTGGGCCAAGAGAGGGCAGGGTTTTTGAAGGCTGTGGTGAGGGCAGTATAGACCAATGAGAAGGAGAATCATCCGGGATTTCTGAGTTTTCTTATCTTAGAACAAGGTTATAGAGTTTCTCAGCCTCAACACTATTGATACTTTAGGACCGGTAATAATTTATTGGGGTGGGGGCCATGCTGTGCATTGGAATATGTTTAGGAGCATGCCTGGCCTTTACCCACCAGATGCCAATAGCAACTCCCCTTCCTGCAGTTGTGACAATCAAAAATGTGTCCATACATGGCTAAATGTCCCTTGGGAAGAAAATTGCCCCTGGTAAGAACCTCTATCAAATAACACAGATGTCTGTAGTATCAGATGGGCACAGTGGCCCAGGTTTGTAATCCCAGCTACTTGGGAGGCAGAGGTGGAAGATTCTCAAGTTCAAGGCCTACCTGGGCAACTTAGCCAGACCCTGTCTCAAAATAGAAAATAAAAAGGTCTTGGGTGTAGTTCAGAGATAGAGTGCCCCTTGGCTTCAATTGCTAGTAGGGGAGGGAGTGGGATGTCAGTAGCCTTTCAATATTATTCAGCAGATTAGTGTCCTCCCTGACTCCTACCTTCCATGTCGCTTAAGGATAGGGCAAGAGAGAACAGAACAGGGCTAACATTTACAGAGAGCCTGTGCATGCAGTCACTGCCTGTAGCTTATCTCTTCAGTGATACTACAAGATTGTTAACTTCCCTTGCTTTAATCTAAGAAGAGCAAGTGGCAGAGATAAGGCTCAAGTCCAGGGGTATCTGACCCAGAACCTGGTGCCTTTGCCACATTCTGCAGTCATAGAGAACAAGAGAGCTCACCAGAAGGAGCAGCTACATTGTGCCATGTAGTTTGGGTTGGGAAAGAGTTGGAAGACAGCAGGCGCTTTCTGGCCAAGTGAGTCTGATCTCTTTCCTGGCCCGTTTGTGCAGAGACTGATGAATAACTCTGCCACCACAAAGGCCTTTGGATTGGCCTGGCTCTGACTGTTTCCATAACACATTTTCTTGGCAAGGTTTATACAGCATGGTGCTGTTCTCACTGGTTCAGGGTTTGAGTTTGTAATCCAAACTAGCGGGGGCCAGACACATGCAGAGGATCCATATGCAAGTGAGGCAAGGCTCCTGCTCTTAAGGAGTATGGCATGTAGTGTGTATAGGAGAAAAACATGAATACAAGACATGTGGATACACACAGGGAAGCAGCCCTATGGAGGGAGTGATTAACAGGAAGCAGATTGGCTTTTGGGCTTCAGAAGCTTTTAAAACCATCATACACAGAGGGAGCAGTCAAATGGCAAGCTGATGGGTCACTGTAGCTGCAGATCAGAGTGCAGGAAGGCCCTGGAAGGTGGGGGTTCTTGGCCTTGAGGAATAGATGGACTTTCTGGAGTGCTCACGGTGAATCAGACACTCATGTGCTCAGCAATTCCTGGTACATTATGTCATTTGTTCTTCACAACCACTATTGAGTGAGTACATTGCCATTAAAATCATCATTCTAACTGGGCATGGTGATGCACATCAGTAATCCCAGCCACTTGGGAGGTTGAGGCAGGAGAATTGCAAGCTCAAAGCCAGCCTGGCAACTTAGACCCTGTTTCAAAATAAAAAGGGATGTAGCTCAATGGTAAAATGCCTCTGGGTTTAATTCCCAGTACTGGGGGAAAAAAAAAAGTCATTCTGTTGAATAAATTGTGACTTGGGTTAAATGATTTGCTGAAGATCTTACAACTAGTCAGTGGCAGACTGGGCACTTGAGGTCATGTCTAAGAACCTAACTAACTCATCCTCCTTGGTGGTGGGAGGCCATTGTGAAAATCGAGTTCTAGGCCGTGGGGCAGAGGTGTGCAGAGTAGATGGACTGAGAAAGATCAAGGAGGGATCTGGTGGTGCTGATGCAGGGTGTCAGAGTCTGATCTAGGGCAGGTGAGAGTTGGCAACATACTGAAGAAGAAATATGACAAGTCATACTAACAGGTGGGATAGAGGTATAAAGAATCAAAGATGACTTCTTCACAGTGCACTGTGGCCAGTTAATGGATATAACTTTAAAACTTGACTCTAGGGAGGGAGCTCCTATAGTCAGAAGTTTGAGAAATGCCTGACTGACTCAGGTTGTCTTCTCAGAGCCCTTGTGCTGATGTGTGGTATGAATCTTGGCAGGGTGATAGAGCACATAGTGTACCTTGGAAAAAGCTAAATTCATCAGAGAGATGGGTGATTCTTTACAAGCCAGAGCTTTGTTCACTTTGTACCCCCTCATTTTGTAATAAGGCCTTTAGGAAATCTAAGGCATTCAGATGATATTTGAATGAATGATTGAAAGAATGACTGAAAGGTAGTTCTGAGGAAAAGATAGAGGATAAACCCAGAAACCACTGGCATTCCAGGTGGGATGGCCAGGGGTTCCTTTTCATGCTCATGTTAGAGGTAATGTGGGACATACTGGTAGGAAGGTCCTCTACATAGTTGGAGGAGACATAGAATGGACACGGGTAGATTTGGAATAGCTCATGTAGACTGAAAAAGGCAACCAAGGATGTGATCGATTTTTGACTAGAGTTAAGACCAATGATTCAACCCTGGCTGCTCATTAGAATTGCTTGGAAACTCAAAAGGAAATACTTATACTTAGGCCTCATTTCTTCAAATTCTAACCTGATTGTTCTAAGTCAGTGGTTCCTAAACTTGTCTGCATATTAGGCTCTCCTGGGAAATTTATAAACATCCCAAAAGCCCAAGCCTCCCCTAGACTAGTAGCATTCTCTGGGGATGGGACCCAGGCATCAGTGGGTTTTTTTTTTAACTCCCAGCTGACTCCAATATACACATAAGTTTGGGAACTCCTGATAGGGGCATCTTTTTCAAAACTTCCCTGGAGCCCAGTGTTGGGGCACATACTGTAATCCCAGTGATTTGGAAGACTGAGGCAAGAGGATCACAAATTTGAGGCCAACCTCAGCAATTTAGCAAGGCCCTAAAGTAATTTAGCGAGACCTTGTCTCAAAATAAAAACAAAAAAGGGCTGGGGGTGTAGCTCAGTGATTATGTGCCCATGGATTCAATCCCCAGTACCCTACCCCCACCGACCCCTGTTTAAAAAAGAAAAGAAAAGAAACCTACAACATAACAGTTCCCTGGAAGGCAAGTGTAGTGTTGTGCCCCTATAGTCTCAGCTACTCCAGAGTCTTAGGCAGGAGGATTGCTTGAACCCACAAAATTTGAGACCAGCCTAGGCAAGACTCCTATCTCAAAAGCACAACAAAACCTAATGGGAGGGATTGAGAAAGACTAGTGTAATGCTTTTCAAATTCTCTAATGATTCTAGAAAAATGCATCAAAATCACCTGGAATTCTTATTGAAACTAGATGTGGGTCCACTGCCAGAATTTCTGATTCAGTAGGGCAGGGGGAAGGAAAACGAGAACTTGTATTTCTAGCCATTCTGAAGTGTGGCAGATGCTGTTGATCTGGTGATCACACTGGAATGAAACTGGAGCTTCCCAGATCTTAGTGGGAGGAATGGGTTCCAGGAGTGGTGGAGCTTGGCTGCATATTAAACAGCTGCCTGTTAAATTGTGCTCACAGAGACAGTGTGAGCACAATTATTCCAAGGAGCCATAGGGCTGGAGTGGTATCCAGAGCATTTTGACTGGCAGGGGTTGAAATAGATGGGGCAATTACTAGAGTGCTGCCTGACACATAGCAGGTAGGTCATGGGGGGTCTTCAAGAACCATTCCAGAGACCTGGAGTCTGTGAAGGTGATTGCAGCATCAGAAAAGGGATGTTGTGGTACAGACTGTGGCTCAGGTGAAGCTTCAGGCCCCATACCAGGCAGGGTGACCTGTTTTATGGTGATTCAGGGACAGAACTTGGGTTAGGAATTATCTGCTTCTTAAAGTTTATCACAAGGCTTCCAGAGCTAGAGTGTCAACTCTACAGGAACTAAATGTTCTATTATCACTTCTCTAGTAACATTTATTGTGTGCCTTTTGGTGTTTGGGGTATGTGCTAGTGCTGGTGATGCAGCAGGGACAAGGCCCAGTCCTTGCCCCAGGGTGCTCTTACCAGATGAGAGAGACAGACAAACAAGCAGATAATTACAAACTCCTAGAACAAATAATCGAGTTCAGCAAGGTTGCAGAATACAACATCACATAAAAATCAATTGCATATCTTTATACTCACAAAGAACATGTGGAAACTGATTAAAAACAATACCATGTAGAGTTGCACTAAAGAAAATGAAATACTTCAGTATAAGTCTAAAGAATGTGAAAGATTTGCCTGGGAGAAATTAAAAATTGCTGATGAAAGAGATCAAAAATGAATGACCCAAATAAATACATGCTGTTTTAATAGATTAGGAGTTCCACAAAGTAAAAATGTCAGTTCTTCCCAAATTGATCTATAGATTTAATGAGGTTTTTATCAAAATTCTGGTGAGGTTTTTGTAGACACACATGGGCTTATTCCTTTTTTTTTTTTTCCCGGTACTGGAGATTTAACGCAGGGGCACTGTAACACTGAGCCACATTCCCAATCCTTTTTTTATTTTTTACTTTGAGACAGGGTCTCTCTAATTTGCTGAAACTAGCCTTAAACTTGTGATCCTTCTACCTCAGCCTTCCTAGTCACTGGAATTACAGACCTGCATCACCATGCCCAGTTTCTTTCTTTCTTTCATTTCTATTTTTGTTTGTTTTTTTGTTTTTGGTACTGTGATGGAACCCACAGCTTCCTCATATATGTGAGGTAAGTGTGCTACCACTGAGCCACACCTCTAGCCTTCACAGGCTTATTCTAATAATTATATAGAAAGGCCAGTGACCTAGAATAGTTTAAAAGATTTTACAAAAGAAGGATAAAGTTGGAGGAATCATCTCTACCCACCATTAAGACTTACTAGTAGTATAACTACAGTAATCAAGATAAGTGTGGGTGGGATGGACACAGATCAGTGCAGCAGAACAGAGAACCCAGAAACAGACCCACACAAACATGCACAGCTGATTTTTGACAAAGATACAGAAGCAAGGAGGAAAGATAGCTTTTTAAACAAATGGTACTAGAGCTATTGGATATCATAGGCCAAAATAATAATAAACCTAAATTTCACTCTAGATATAAAAATTGACTAAAAATGAACCAGGCTCAGTGGTGCATGCCAGTAATCCCAGTGACTCAGGAGGCTGAGGCAGGAGGATCTCGAGTTCAAAGCCAGCCTCACCAACTTAGTAAAGCTCTAAGCAACCTAGCCGAGACCCTATCTCTAAATAAAAAGGGCTGTGACTGTGGCTCAGTGGTTAAGCACCCTTGGGTTTAATCCCTGGTACCAAAAGAAAAAGACTAAAAATGAATCATGAACTTACATGTAAGACAAATTTATCAAGCTTTTAGAACATGGGAGAAAATTTTGGGAATCTGGGGCTAGACAGAAGCCTTAGACTTGACACTAAAAGTATGATCCATTAAAAAAATTTTACACAGCACTGCCAAAAAATTTTGATAAATTGGACCTAATCAAAATTAAAAGCTTTTGCCCTGCCAGAGAGAAGCTCCTGGCCAGAGATGACTGGGGCATCTCTGAACAGAATCTGCGCTTGAAAGGAAGGTCTTTTCTTCCTCTCTTTTTATTTCCCCTAACCTCATGATTGATTCTCTTCTGCCATCAGCTTGGACAAACTGCTTGATGCTGGTCTCTATACAGGAGAAGTGACTGAAATTGTAGGAGGCCCAGGTAGTGGCAAAACTCAGGTATGCATGAGGCAGTAGCCTGGAGGATTGGTAGAGGTGGATGCATAGTCCCGGATCTGTGGGTGAGCTTCATGGGTTCAGGGGTCAAAAGAGGCAAAATTGGTGATGAGAGGTGGGTGTAGACTTGGGCGGTTTGTGCCTCTGAAATCTGGGCAAAGTGAACTCCAGTTCTAGGCCCTGCCTCTCTGAAGGCTCAGGTTCACCTGATGGCCCATTCTCTCCTCAGGTTTGTCTTTGTGTGTCTGCAAATGTGGCCCACAGCCTGCAGCAGAACGTCCTATACATTGATTCTAATGGAGGGCTGACAGCCTCCCGCCTCCTCCAGCTACTCCAGGCTAGGACCCAGGATGAAGAGGAACAGGTAAGGGGCAGGATGGTTGGGTTCCTGTGAGACTGACACTAGAAGACCCCAGTGTCCCTTATGCTGCAAATATATGGACTGTTTCAGTGATCAGTCATTTCTTGCTTTGATACTTCCTTTGACCCTCAAGCTTTCCCTGCTAGTGCCATCTTCCCAGCTTTCATGCAACTGGGATAATTTTTCCAGAAATCCCTCCCTGCTCCTTGTATATTCTAAATCAGAGCTGGCAACCATCAACATCTGTTTCCAGCCCATTTCTTGCCCATGGCAGATATCATTAATTGTATCTCTTTCCCACCTGTGTCAAATATGTTATAGTGCAACACCCAGGCAGCCACCACGGGGAGGTCTGGCCCCTTGGACAAAACCCAGTTGCCATCTGGACCTGAGTGTTTGTGTCTGAGTGCTTCTTCCCCTTCTCAGTTCTCTTTATCGCCCTCCGTGGCCCCCTGCTCCATCTCATCCCAAGCCTCTGCTTTTCTCTCTCATCCCTACAGGCAGGAGCTCTCCAGAGGATCCAGGTGGTGCATGCATTTGACATCTTTCAGATGCTGGATGTGCTGCAGGACCTCCGAGGCACTGTGACCCAGCAGGTGAGCCTTCTGTTGGTGCTGTCTGTATGTAGGTGTCCTACTACAGACTCTTTGGGAATGCATATGTACAATCTGGTGACATTAACTGTGTACCACTCCCAAAGTGGAATTCCTTAGTGCTTAATTCATACACTTTATTGTTTACATATTCCCCATCCCTGCTAAACAATAAACTCCTTCAGTGCAAGGATTATGTTGTATTCATCTCCACATTCCTCACTAAAACCAATTAGGAATGATTTCAGCTGCAAGTCATAGAGGTTGTTTGACAGAGACTCGAACCTTGAGGAAATCTAATTATCTCATGAGTATGGAGGTTGGCCACTCCACAACATCAGGACACGAGGACATGTCTGATTCTCATTCTTCCTCTCACAATTGCTAAGTGGCTGCCATAGCCTCAAGTGTCTTCTCTTCACACATCTACATCCATATTCAGGCCACTGTGATAGAAACAAAATCAGAATATAAGAAGTAAGGGAACCGAGGCCCAGGGAAACCAGGAGGATGCTAAAACTTGTGGTTTGAAAGATGGCATCAGAGTTCTTCTTAAAGAACTGTCTTTATTTGGAACTACTTTAGCTATCGGAAAGGAGGCTTTGGAGGAATGATCTAGAAGGAGGCAGCGAAGTAAAGAGAAGGCAAAACTCTTCAGTGAAAGAAGTTAGGAATTTGGGGTGGAGGTGAGCAGAAGAGAGGAAGGGAGTGAGTTAGAAAAGGAGAAGGTCTTAACATGGGAGGCAGGACATGAGAGAACCCAGAGATGACCACAGTCCGCTGAATGGGAATTTCTGAATGGAACATTATGTCCTGTGATTTCAGCCCCCCTCTGTCCACACAAGTCTTCAGTGAAGTCTGTCAGTCATCCGTCTGGGTGGGGGAAAGCATTGCTGGAATTCTGTGATGCCCATGCAGCTTACTGGGAATGGAGAGGTTGTTTCTGACGAGCTTCTGATGGAAGTGCAAGTTTGTCCTGTAATGGGTACACTGCCTGTGAGGCCACTGGTTCATGGTGCCTGCTTCCCACCCGCCCCCCTCCCTCCAGGTGAGGTGTTCTTCAGGGACTGTGAAGGTGGTAGTTGTGGACTCGGTCACTGCAGTGGTCTCCCCACTTCTGGGAGGTCAGCAGAGAGAAGGTGAGTGTTGTGGCAGAGCCTGAGGGGAGGGGACTGACCCTCATCTCCTGGCTCTGGAGTCTGGCCCCAGAGCAGCCTTATCCCTCCTCCTCTGATTCTCCTCCCTCAGGCTTGGCCTTGATGATGCAGCTGGCCCGAGAGCTGAAGACCTTGGCGCGGGAGCTCAGCATGGCTGTGGTGGTGAGGAAGAGGCTCAGCCTACAAACTTAATGTCTAGTTACAGCTGACTCTTTATTTCCCTTAGATGGCAGCTCTGAACTCCAGAGTAGCCCTTTAGGAAAGGGATATAGCCCAATTTCCCCAGGTCAACTGGAGCTCTGGACTGAAAGGGAAGAAACTAGACCATTAATAGTTAAGGGGGTCAGAGACCAATTTGTTTTTCTTTTCCTCTTTTTAAGTCAAGTTTATCGAGGTATAATCTACATAGAGTAGCTCTCTCCTTGTTTGAAGTTTCACTCATAGATACAGTTGTATCCAATCTTGTTATTCCACCAAAAGGCCCATTAATCCCAGACATCCCTGGTCTTTTTTCAGTCCCTTTGGGTTTACTTTTTCCAGTTTTTCCTATAAATGGATCATTTTGTTGTTAATGCTTTCTGCTTATGAAGCAATTTGGTTTTTTGTTTTTCATTTGTTATCTTTCTTTCTTTCATTTTTTTATTACTGGGGATTGAACCCAGAGGCACTCTACCACTGAGGTACAACCCAGCCCTTTTTCTGTTTTATTTTTTTGAGACAGGGTCTTGCTAAGTTGCTGAGGCAGGCCTCAAATTTGCTATCCTTCTGCCTCAACCTCCTAAATCACTGGGATTCCAGGTATACACCACCTGCTTGGCTAGAAGTAGTTTTAAAAGTCTTCATGCTTCTCATAGGAAGAGTTAAAAAGTAATTAAGTAAAAAATTCAAACTTGTAATTAGTCTCCATATCCACAGAAACTTGATTAATATTTTATCTCCATATAATCTTTTTTCTCTGCATTTATACTTGTACATTTAACCACCTTCTAAATAAACTAAACTCATTTAAGAAACCACAAAAAATAACCATCTCAGTCCATCCCCCATGTTCTTACACCAGTTCTTTAAGACTGTCATCTTTAGCAGGTTTTTATTTTTCTTTATTTATTTATTTTTGAGATGGCTTCTCACTGTGTTGCTCTGGTGGCCTTCAACTAACTATCCTCCTAGGAGCTATGTATTTTTCCCCCAATTTTTAAAATTATGTTAAGTGGTATAAAATACATTTGTAATGTACCCTTATCACTGTCCATCTCCATAGTTCTTTTCATCTTACAAAACTGAAATTCTGTGCCCATCAAAAATAACTCCTGGGCCAGGCATAGTGGTGCATACCTGTAATCCCAGTGGCTTGGGAGACTGAGGCAAGAAGATCACAAGTTCCAGGCCAGCCTCAGCCACTTAGCAAGGTCCTAAATAACCTAGCGAGATCCTGTCTCTAAATAAACTATTTTAAAAAGGGCTGGGGATGTGACTCAGTGGTTAAGTACCCCTGGGTTCAATCCACAGTACACCCCATGAAATAAATAAACAAACAAACAAACAAACAAATGTCTAGATAAAACATTTCTACATTTTGAGGAAGGTTATACTAATTTGTATTCTCACTTGGCAGTGTTTTCCTATTCTTCTATTCAAATACAAGTTCTAGGGCCTCGCTCTCCTGGCTTTGGGATGTTTGTAAGTACCTGCTGTGTGCCAGACTCTGGAATAGGCATTAGGGAGTCAGTGATGAACAAGCCCTAGCCCCTGCCGCTGGGGGCTGTCACACATGCCTCTCTGGCTTACTGATCCTATTCAAAACTCCTCTTGTGCTGCACATGCCTGTAATCACAGTGACTCAGGAGGCTAAGGAAGAAGGATTGAAAGTTCAAGGCCAGCCTCAGGAATTTGGTGAGGCCCTAAGCAACTTAGTGAGACCCTATTTCAAAATAAAAAGGGATGGACCTCCCCCACTTTCTTTACTTTATTTTACTTATTTTTTTATGTGACGCTGAGGATTGAACCCAGTACCTTAAACATGCTAAGCAAGTGCTCTACCATTGAGCCACATTCCCAGCCCCATGTCCAGCCCTTTTTTAAATTTTATTTTGAGATAGGGTCTCATTAATTTGTCTAGACTGGGCTTGAACTTCTGATCCTCTTGCTTTGGCTTCACAAGTAAATGGGATTACAGATGTGGACCATCACACTGTGTTTTCATATCAGTCTTTTTAGCTATTCTTACATGTAATTTGAAAAGTATTTCTGAGGTCACATTCTAAAGGCTTGATTGTTAATGATAAGAAAGGTCTGATTTAGCACATAAATATTTGCTTATAACCCTCACTTAGATATAAATAAATAATATAAAGAATATCATAAATATTTCTGTGGATCTATAGGATTTCTGTCCCCATTAGAGCAGGAGTGGCCAGTATAGGTCAACCTATTTATTTTCCAAACATATACAAATACATTTATACTTTGCTTTGGCAGCAGAAACTGTCGTGTAGGTGAAAAAAATCAGTTTTAAAACAGGAATTCAACGGCTCTTTCGTGCTTGCATTATGCTTTTAATGTTCTTGTTTATGTGTATAGTCAGTCACAGATCATTGTACATCGAGTATTTGAATATCTTGCATGAATTTGGGTATGAAATATATTTGCACATTAACATAAAAATAAAAAGAGCTAGAGATGTGACTCAGTGGTTAAGCACCCCTGGGTTTAATTCCTGGTACCAAACCAAACTACTCTGAGGGCAGAGGATACAGCTCAGTGGCAGAATGCTTGCCTTGCATGCCTGACACCCTGGATTCAATACTCAGTACTACCAAAAAAAAAAAAAAAGACAAAACTCGTCTTGCCCCCATGTATACACAGATGTATTACAAAGGGCTGGGTGGACATGGTCTCTGGATGACCATCTGCTGGGTTGGGGGTATAGTGGCTGCAAGCCCCCCACTGACTTCCCCTTAGGAAAGTGGGCTAGCACTGTTTTTTTCCCAGACAGGTGCCACATTGCCTTCTAGTTGGGGGTCAGACTTGAGGCTTGAAGGTTTTAGTAAAGACAGATGGGCCCAGGTTAGGAGCCCTGCAAATCTAGTCCCAGACCTGCCATTAAGTTATAGAGCCTTGAGGGAGTTATCTCTCTCATTTTCCCATCTATAAAATGAAGTACTAGGAACAGATGTCCTCTCTACTAGCATTATGGATCTATAAGCCTTTCTGCAGGTGACCAACCACATGACCCGAGACAGGGACAGTGGGAAGTTCAAACCTGCTCTTGGACGTTCCTGGAGCTTTGTGCCCAGCACCCGAATTCTTCTGGATGTCATTGAGGGTGCAGGAGCATCAGGCAGCAGCCAGCGCACAGTGTGTCTGACCAAATCTCCCCGTCAGGTGAGCCAGCTAGTGATCTTGGGCCCTGGAGGGAGGTTTCCATGCCCACAAGTGTTTTATTGAATTCTCTGATGCTGAAACTGTGGAACAGGTCTACCCACTTGGGTTGCTTAACTCAACTTTCCCTTCCCTTCTATCTCCTCTTTCAGCCAATAGGGTTCCAGGAGGTGGTGGACATTGGGACCTGGGAGACCCCAGAAGAGAGCCCAGTGTTACAGGGAGAGCAGACATGACTGATGCTGTTGATTAGGAAGGGAGGAGGCATCAAAGCCCCCATACCTTTCCTTCCTAGTAATGCTGCTGTTCGCTGCCACCTGGCACCTAGGACTGCAGAAGTTCTCAGACTGGCCTGAAGAACTGTTTCCTGAGCTTCACTTTCTGTGGATGCATGTAGAGCCACAGGCCAAGAGGAAGCTACAGTGGACGATGCACAGGTCCTTGCTAGTGCCACATTTCCTTCCTTTGTGTCCACTTTCTATATTTTCAGTGGAAGCTGAGTTCGCCTTGGCCTGGGACATCATTGTAGAGGCCATGGTAGAGATTGGAAGAATAATCCTGTGTATCACTATCAGATCCTGTGCTCAATCCTAGCACAGTGATGGAGGCCAGGAAGAAACTAACTTGCCTCCCTCCCTTCCTCCCTTCCTTTCCCCTCAGCTGTCTCTGAGTTACTGGATGAAAATAACTTCATAAATGCAAAAACTATTTTTCGTCTAGGTCCTGTATATATGAAAAGAAAATTCCCCGAGCTCCAGAACCACCCCTCCCTGAAGTTTCCACCAGTAAAGCCCCCAAAGAATGATTATTCCTTTCCTCCTGTTGATTTGGTTTCACACACCTGCATATATTGCCACGACTAGGTGAAAATGTGAACTCGCTGCTGTCCCAGGGATATAATTTAACAGGAAGGAAGGCAATGACCTGCTCCTGGTGAATCCAGCCACTTGTTTAATATGCACGGTGCCCTGTGGGGCCCTTTCTACAGTATAGAGTAACCAGAGGTGCTGAACCATGGCCTTACCCATATATAGACAGGAGAATTTGCACAATAAATAGAGTCAGATGGGAAAATTGATGCTGGTGTAAATAATACATGGCAAAGCTAGTCCTTTATGCAGAAATTCATTGCTAGTGGCTCCAAGATGCAATATAATTACACCTCTTCCTGCCAGCTGTACCACTACATGCCTTAGTGTATGAAATAACCCCCCCCCTTGTCTGATGCCACCACTGTGGCCATCCATCTGAGAGCCATTAACCCTGTCTGGGAGGGGAGGATGATGCCAGGGGTGGGAAAGAAAAAAAAAAAGATGAAATGGAGAAATGATCAGGATTGTGTACTGATCACATTTTTTTAACTCAGGTCACTCTTCTCAATAAGAAGACCTGTTGTGTAATCAGTTATGTCTTGGTTGCAGGAAAAGAGGATCAGAGATACACTTAGAAGATATGACATTTATGGGTGATGATTGCAGCAGGGGTAGAAACAGGCGGGGAGGATGGGCAGTGAGTGGCATGCCTGCACAGTGTCTGTCTGAGTGAGGACAGGGTTGGTAAGTCTAAATCCTGATCCTTGCTTCCACAGTAGACCCTAGGAAAAAATCAGTCTTCAGAATCTTTATACCACATTGGTTGGCACTTCCCTGGAGTCGTCGTAAGAAGCACTGCATTAAGTTAGGAATGGCAAATCCCTGCCATTCATGGTACTATTTGGGCATCCAGGGCACATGGCAGATATCACCAGTCATCACAGCCGTTCTTTTGTAGAACTTAGAGTACTTTGCAGTGTTTCCTCAATGCAGCATTACAGACAGCCACTACTAGTCTGTTGAAGCTGGCATTCAAGGTAGCCTGGTTGCCCCCTCTCTCCTGGGCAGATTTGTCCTTTTCCCTGTATGAGTTCAGGTACTTCATAGCTGACCGAAACCCTGGAAGTGTGCAGTTTGAAAGGCATGTAAAGATCACCTGACCCATCTTGTCATTTATTAAAGAACCTGAGGCTCGGTGCTGGGGAGATAGAGTGCTTGCCTCGTAAGCACAAGGCCCTGAGTTCGACCCCCAGTAACGCAAAAAAAAAAAAAAAGAACCTGGAAAAGTGGCAGAACAAAGGCTGGCACCCAGGACACACTAATTTATAGGTCAGGGCTCTTGCTATCCCCACAGGGCCTTGCAATTTCCAGCCCTCATAGTTCTGTTCCTGGCGGGACTTGACTCCAGTTGAAGCTGCACAGCCTTCATCCTGGTGCCCACGTTAGCTGTGGGAAGGCATTCTATTCCCTGCTACTCCAGGCCACCAGGCAGCATTGCTGCAGGCATCTGACTGGCCTGCTTTACCCCTTTGACCCTTGTTCCTAGAACAGGGCTTTGTCTTGCCTGCCTGCTGCTCCACTCTCCATCCTGGATGTGCCACACTGCAGTCTCTTAAGGGGCCTTCAGCCAGGTAGGCTCCCCTGCTAGGAAGTCTTTTGTTCCCTTGGCTTATGTGCATGCCTTTGCCTGCCCTTCACGGTGTCTGCTGTACGTGCACCCTTACATCCTCCCTTATGTCCCACCCATGGACTAGATGTTCATAATAGCTCCCCCGTGCTAGTCCTTTGTACTTTCTGTTCATGTGTCTGCCCTTGAGCCCAAGCTCCACTCCAAGAGCTCCCATGTCAAATTTTCTCTTATTTTTATGAATGAGTGGGATGAAATGCAGTTTAAAGATGGCAAAGGAGGAATGCAAGAATGTTTTCTTCTTGATCTAGATAGTCATTAAGTCCCCATAGTCTCCTTTTTACATCCTTCTACAAGAGACTGTTTTATGTCCTTTATTTGAAATGAGACAGAATTAATGTTAAGTTTCTACTATATACTAGCACTGATGGCATGGCACTTGAACTCAAGACCGTCAAGTAAAAGATCCCCCCTCCCCCGCTTTTGGTGCTGGGGATCAAACCCTCATGCATGATAGGCAAGTACTCTACCACTGAGCTACATCCCACTTCTCTGTGTATTATTGAAGCCACTTAGCACTACAAGTTATAAAGCCTGGCTTAAACAGGCATCAACAAGGTCATTCATTTCTAATAATGTGAAGTCCAAGTCTGGTTACTTCAGTAGCACAGGGCCTTTCCATCCTTTTGCTCTGTTTTTGTTTTGTATTGGTTTTGTCTGCAAGCTTGTTGCCCTCATCAAAGAATTTGCCCTCTAGATTGATGCCACTCTGAGCATCTGTCCAGATATGATAAAATCTACGGGCAGGAAAGGGATCACCTACTTGTGTACTTTGAAGAACAAGGAAAATGCAGAAGTTCCTTCTAACCAAAGCTGGCTGACTCTGTATGTGATTGGTAGAATAGCTTTGTGCACCCATGTCTAATTCAGTAACTGGCAAAGGAAGTGGGGCTGCTGTGATTGGTTGACATTGCCAGGAAATAGCCCTGGAGCGGGGCTGGAGGTGGGTTTTCCTGAAGTACATCCTGTGGCCATATTGGAAAGGAGGGAGTGTGTGGAGGAATCAGTGGTGGCCTGCTATAGTCCAGGGGGCAAGTTCGTCCAGGCTCCCTTATGTTTGTTCAGCTCCTGTACACGTCATGGTAACATTAGGACAGCTGTGCGGCACAGGAAATCTTACAGATGGTAAATGAGAGCTCAGTGACATAAAGCCAATAAGTGATAGCACAGGACTACAAACATGTATCTATCTGATGCCAAGCCCACTTCTTCCCAAACTCACATTGTGTTCAGCTGTAAATATGCAAATGTTTTAACAAAATACTTTTTAATATTTTGCCATGGTAACACCAAAGGCTGCGTATCTCAACCTCTTTCAGCTTAGCTACCATAAAAAGCTGGATCAGAGATCTATTTTATTAGCTTTTTCTGATTTTCCCCAGGGAAGAGAGAGTGTCAAACACTCAGAGAAGATAGATATCATTAGTATTAAAGAGAAATGGAGGTTTAGGTGGAAATAAAACTGAATAAAAAACAGAACTTTGCATCCCTGAGATATGAGCCAGGAGATAAGGGATTAGGATTTTGCTGTGTTCTGACATGGAACTGTCTTAGTAGAATTTCAACTGTAATTCTGCGTATTGGAAATGGGCATTAAAAGGAGGCTCTTGAGGTACTGAAGGTTGAATCCAGGGCCTCATTCATGCTAGGTAAGCAGTCTACCACTGAATATATCCCCAGCCTACATCCCCCCCCTCAGCTTTTTTTCCTTTTAGAGTTAGGTATATAATGAATCAAAAGGGTATCCTGGGGACTGAGGATGGAGCTCAATGGTAGAGTACTTGCCTAACACGTATAAGGCCCTTAGTTTAATTCTTAGCACAGCAGGAAAAAATTTTTCTGAATGCTTTTCAACATTTTTTTCTTATCCACCGCAGTGGTTAGAGTAACTTCCAGTATTATGTAGAGTAGAAACAATGATAGCTGTCATCCATGTCTTGTTCCTGACTTTAGAGGGCCCTTTCCAATATATTATCATTGAGTTAGATGCCTTAGGTTCTGTGTAGTTAACTTTAATCAAGATAAAGAACTTGGAGGGTAGGTGGCTCTGGCACAGTTCTTGGCCAGTATGCAAGAGGCCCTGGATTCCATCTCAGCACCACCCCCCTGTCCAAAAAACAAAACAAAACCCAAACACCTCATAGTGTTTCCCATTAATCTTGGGAACAGGGTGGGTCCTGGGAGTTGGCAGTTGCCTTTGCGATGCAAAGCAATGGAAAGTTCCATGTGCCCTGAGATGCTTCAGCTGCAGCATGAATGGACTCCTTGAGTAGCACTCATCCCTTTTCTTCCCTGGCCGCTTTTATTTATTTTTTGGGTGTGTGTGTGGGGGGGGGGGGGTACCAGGGATTGAGCCCAGGGGTGCTTAACCACTGAGCCACATCCTCAACCCTTTTTAAAGTATTTTACTTAGAAGCAGGGTCTCGCTAAGTTGTTTAGGGCCTTGCTGAATTGCTGAGGCTGGCTTTGAACTTGCAACCCTCCTGCCTCAGCCTCCTGAGCAGCTGGGATTACAGGCATACAGCAATGCACCCCACTTCCCTGAACTCTATAGTCTCTGGACATAATAGCCTGTTTATGTTCAGGTTTTGCCAGAAGACAAAGGGCCTGTGCTGAAAAGGATACAAAGTCAAGGAACAGAATTTGTTTTTCTTTTTTGGTAATGGGAATTGAACATCCTCAGACTTTTTTAAAATTTTGAGACAGGGTCTCATTAAGTTTCTGAGGGTCTCACTAAATTGTTGAGGCTGGACTTGAACTTGCAATTCTTCTTCCTCAGACTCCTGAGTCACTGGGATTACAGGTGTGGGCCACCATGCCCAGCTAAGGAGCAGAATTTCTAATATTTCAGCTAACTTGGTCTTAGCTCTAATATTTACCTGTTTTATGACACTGGATGAATAACTTGGCCATTTGAAGACTAGTTTCATCCGCTATGGAATAGGAAGAATAATGCCTACTTCAAAGACTTGTTTTAGGGTCATGTGGCTTATGTAAAGAGCCAAATATCATAGGCACTCAATCTCATATCATTGAGAGGCTCATGATGCCTTAGAGATACTGGTGAGAGCTGCTGTCCAGGCAGGGTAGCTTCATGGTAATATGATCGATGTAGTGACCCAGGGTGCTTTGATCAGAAAGGCCCAGCACTTAGTTTAATGCTGTGTAATTGCCATCTTGTAATTCTGAATTTCTGACCAAGGGTCCTTATTTTATACTATGCTTGCAAACTATGTGGCCAGTCTTGTCTTCAGGAATGGCTTCAGCTTGGGCCCTTCTTTTTGGGAGCCATCCTACCATTGATTTCCTAGGGAATAACTCCCTTGGAATTAATGCAAAATGTACTCAGATAAATTAGGGTTAGCATCCTGTATATGTTTAGGTGTTCCATTCTGGCATTAATATGCAGCCTGTCTCAGAAAGGGATACTTTGTATTTTATAGAATATATGAGGTCCTGAGAAATTCCAATGGGGTGGGTAGTAAGTGGAATGATCATACAGGGTTTAGGAATCAGGAAAAGATCTAGGTTCAAAACCCTGCTAAGCCCTTCGGTGACTGAATTCCTTGGACAAGATTATATCTGTCCTACCAGTAAAATCTATGTTGCAGGGGAATTACATTCTTCTTATTGGTAAAATATATTTCTCAGGGGAATTAAACAGGTAATTTATGTAAAGTGCCTTTCAGCAGAGAGTCTGGCACATAGTAGGTGTTCAATCACCATTAATTCTTCCAGTTCTTGCCAGAAATAACAAAAATCAGGGCACTGGGACTTAAAAGCCCTGTTAATACTAATACAAGAATAATATGATTTATTTTTTCACTACTGTTTGGGGAAAGGCATGTGCTTCATAAATATGTATTGGAAAGTACTTAGCAAATGAGTAGAAATAATAAAAATATGTCAAAGTAAACAGCTCCTATAAATATGTCACTTGGTAGACAAAGTAGTGTTTTATTACTACTAAATACTATTGCTCACGGAAAAGGATTTCAGATTACTTGCACAATGGGTACATTATTGAGTGCCTCTGTGGAAAGGCATGATAAAGATGAAAAATAGTGATGGTGATAATGCCTAAGTTGAAGAAAGGAGTGTGGGTAAATGCAGCTCTGAGGCCTCCTCACTTCAGTGATATGCACGTTGTCTAGCAGCATTCTAATGATTTAGCCATAATATGGACCAGAGGGCCCAGAGAAAAGATTTCCATGGGATGTCATGAATCCAGACTCCAAATTACTGGGTCCAATTAATGGATTAAATGCACTCCCTTTCAGAACTTAGCACTCAGTTTATAAACCGAGTTTACAAAAAGGACATCTCTGGGTCTCATTTCACCCTTATTTTGGACCTATTAAATTTTCTGTGGGTATAATTCATATGCAGAGGAGGAAAGATGTAGTGGAGAATAGTACACTTCTTTCACAGCTCAGGAATCCGTTTCAGAAACAAGAGACGATGGACAATGTCAGCATCTCAAGAGAATAGGAACCAGAGAGGGAAAAGAGGGACTTTATTCTCTCTTTGTGGGGGAGAATAAAGCCCTGGAAAGAAGCAGAGAAGACAGGGAATTGTATCAAGGAAAGTTACAAAATTAGCCAGGTAGGAAAAAAAATACGGGCACATTTAATTCAGGTATAGGAAATTTTAGATCTATCCATGCATTCTGGGTGAGAGAAAAGTGACTTTGCATTCCAGCTTATCTGTGTGGTTTGGGTAAATTACTTACTATGTAGATCCTTAATGATAACATGAAAATAATAGCACTCGATTTACTGTTTTTTTTTTTTTTATTTTTTTATTTCGAGACAGGTTCTCACTAATTCCCCAGTTTGGTATTGAACTTGAAATTCTGCCTCATCCTGTGGTACTCCACAGACATGTGCTACCACATTGGGTTTACTGGGCTGTTTTGAGGACTGGAAATAAAGATACGTGTAAAATGACAAAGCCATATAAGGCATATATATTTTATATATATATATATATTTTTATCTCACTTTTTCTTATGATATTCCTTATTTTAAAATACAAGGAGCTGGGATGTAGTTTGAAGTGGTGAGGCTCTGGGTTTGATACAACAACAAAAATAAATGAGAAATACAAATTGCTCAGAAAAACTCTAGGAGGTCTCCGTAGGAACCTAAAGCATAAGAAAATTGTGTCATTAGATAACAGAAGAAGAATTAGCATTTATTTCCATACCTAGGCATCCTTAGCTCAGGTTGGCTAAGGATCCCCTATGTTACCCTGGTGCATTATAGTTTACTAAGTACTTGGTGCATTAGGTCATTTAATCCGCAGGACAACCTGCATTTCTGGGATGAGGAAGAGTTCAGAAAGGTTAAAAGCCTTGCTGAAAGGTACTCAGCTGATGAATGGTCCAGGTGGTTCCTGGGGTGCGGGGGTAGTAGGGGGGTCATCTGCAGTCTACCACAGCCTTTCTCAGCAGTTTCCTAACCTTCCTAAGGCGAAAGCACTAATCCCAGGGGTTTAGACCGGGAGATGCTACGGGAGGGAGGTGCCAGAGCGTGTTACGGACAAGGACGGGTCTAGGTGTCCCAGAGGCCTGGCTTCCCACATCCCCCAGCTGTGAGACCCCGACCAGGCTCAACTGTGGTTTGGGGAATCATCGCCTTCCCAGGGCATTGCGGTGGGAAACGCCGATACCAAAGTGAGACAACTTCCAAACTCTACGAGGACGTTAAGGGACTCGCTCAAGGTCCAGCCTTGGATCTCGGGGTTTGGTCCAGCCAAGATTTGGACCAGGACCCTTCGCTCCTTCGCCAGGGTTTTATGACCCAGGTAACAAGGCGCAGCAAACGCCCTGACTTCGGGGCACCCACGCCTCGCTCAGCTCGAGTCGACCCAGTTGACCGAGCCTCGGCTCCGCCAGGGGGCGCGCGCGAAGGGCGCGCTCTAGCCGCCGCCGCGCGCCTTGCTCCTCTCTATGGTGGAGCGTCAGGGCGGAGGCGCGCTCCCGGGAGGGGGCGGGGCGACTCGGGGGCGGAGTCGCGCGAGGGGCGGGAGCGGCCGCGCCGGGCCGCCAGGGGATGGGGAGGGGGGGGCGACTTCCTGGGGCCGCCCGTGAGGATGTCGCGACCGCCCCCCTGTGCCCCTCAGCCCCGGAGACGCCGCCGCGGCGAAGCCCGCAGCCCCCCTGTCTGAGGCGTCGGGGCCCGGATCCGGCCTCTCCCCTCCCCTCCTTACCCAGGTGCGGGCCGGGCAGGCGGCCGCGGCAGGTGAGGAGGCGGCGGCGGCGCTGGGGTCCGCGGGACGCCGGGCCCGGGGTGGGGTCTGGCGGGAGGACGGCGGCCGCTTCTCGGCCTCCGGTACGCCAGATTGTGGTCTGGGGTCGCCCCCTCCGTGTGGGGCGCGGCCTGGGACTCTCCCTGCTCTCCTGGGGTAGGGAAGCACCTTCTTCGCAGGAAGTCTCCGCATCAGGGTAGCCCACACCTGTCCCATTGAAAGTGCCCTCAAAGCATTTCACCCATGGGGGCGGCAACCCGGGACGTGTGTCCTCGACATTCCCAGGCGCCTTAGAGACTGGCAGGTCCACTTGGCTTGTGGGGAAAGATGCTTGTTGGTCGGGCAGAGGAAACTGAGGCAGGTTTGCGGAGGCCTGCTCGCCTTTATAAGAACTAGCTTGTCCTCTTCCTAGTTGAGGAGCCCCGCGGGCTGCTTGGATGAAGGAGGCGGCTGAAGGAGAGAGGCTTGGAGTTTGGAGGTATGAAGGAGAAGTTTGGGAATGCAGTTCTTATCCCACAGGGTCCACGGTTCCTTCACCCGGGCGTCGTCTTATGTTCACGATGTGTGAAAGGTCGCCACTGTGCCGCACTGGCCAAGGCCGAGAGGGAAGTGGGGCCTCTCTAGCTGGCTGCCCGGGGAGACATTAGACTAGGCATGGGGAAGTCTGAGCAGACCAGGGGAGCCTAGAGCCTCCGTGGCTGTATGTCTGCTCAGAGCTTGATTTTAGGTTGGCAGAAGAGACAACAGCATATTTTATCCTTTTTGTTGGTCAGTCATTTGTTGTGTGGAGAAGGGGGGAAACTGTGTAATCAAGGAAGAGTGATCGGGCGTGGTGGCGCAAGCCTATAATTCCAGCTGCTTAGGTGGCAGAGGCACCTCAGGTTTGAGACCAGCCTCAGCATCTTAGCGAGACCCTGTCTCCAAATAGAAGATTAAAAAGGGCTGAGGATGTGGTTAAATTTAGTGCCCCTGGGTTCAATCCCTGGAACCAAAACAAAAACAAAAAGTACCAGGGTCCTCGCAGTCTACTACGGGAAAGAATTATTAGATTGAAAATAGGGCTTTGCCTATAATAGTCACTTTGCACCCTAGTTATAGGCCAGAGTGACAGATGAACAAACATTGTAGGGTGCATATAGCCTTTTAAGAAAGCAGTAAGTTCCTTCGCATCCTTTTGACTGGTGGCTTGAAGGACAGAGACTTCCTGTCACCACTGTTACTACAACTCATTGCCTTGTGGTTCTCTCAGTGATGGTTAGTATACTGAAATGAAGGCAAGGGTGTTCATGTATTGTTCCATTTTTCTAGTGAGGGCAGCGTTTGTATACAGAGATCGAGGACTGAAAGCTGGCCATATTTTTGTTAAGGGGATTTCAGGTTTGACAACTTTACCCTTTTCCCTGATTGCATTCTCTTTCACATTCAAGGAAACATACGATGGAAAGAAAGCATTTCGTAAATCTTATTGCATATTTCTTAATTCTGGACTTCAAAGTACAATTTATAAGTTATGGTTTATTTAGAGATATTATTTTCTTAAGTTTGAAAATGTATATTGTACATAACAATTACAGATTGATGTATCAGAACTGACTAATAACTTGATTGTGCTTGAATATATATCATTTAGGATACACATTTTCATGTCTACCGAATTATAAAGAACAGCCCATTAAAACCTCTCATATTGATCAGCTGTTATTCTGTTTACATTGGGATCAGGGATTATAAATCCTAAATTGACCACTTTATCCAACTGTTAAAATAATGAGCACAAAGAGAGCTGTTCTCAGAAAGCTCAACAATTTGTTTTCAGACTTCCTTGGCCAAACCAGTTGACATTACTCTGCCTAGTGCCATAATAGGAATACTATTCTTGTTAGTGGAAAAGGCATTTTCATTGACCAGCAACAGCATGACAAAACAACAACAAAAGGGCACCTCTTCTAATTACATGTGCATAGTGATGTTTAATACAGCCACTCCTGTCTGTATTAGTGTCACCCAGTACTTTGTGAAAACACCTACAGAAGCCTAAGAATTGTTAGGGGGACATATTCCACCTTGATATTTATGCCTGTAATAGAATTTTTAATACTGCTACTGTTTTAATGACAGGGACTTTTGTACCAAACTTGTACTGACAGTAGTGTTTATATTTGGAGAGGAAAAGATTTAACCTCTGTACCTTAGAAACTCATAACCTCTGCAATACAGAGTTCAGGTGTAATTTAGAGTTTAATGAGAACAGATGGTTTAGATTGCCATTGGTGAGGTCTCAAGGGAATAGCTGCTTCATTTTCATTATTGTTTAGTAATGATTACTAGTTTGGTGAAGGTTACTGATGGTGGTTATTATTATTGTGGTACTGGAGATCTAACCCAGGGCCTCCTGTGTGATGAACACATACTTTACCACTGAGAGACACCCACAGCCCCATGGTTATTTTTGTTTGGTTACTGACTGGTTATTGGTGATGGTTACTTGATATTTATATAAGAAAGATTTTTCAACTGTAAGAACAGTCTTTTCATATACAAACACACAGACTCCCATTCTTAAATAGGGAAATGATGTGATCACTTTGTTTTGGGACCTTATAGTCCTGGAGTTTTATAAATTTTAAAAACATTTGGGTTCTTAGTAGAATATCCTGTTATATTTCAGATAAAAGCCATCTCAGGTAAGCATTCATTGACCTCAGTTGTTAATATACCTCCTTTCTTCCTGCTCCCAGGATTTAACAGCACCATTGTTGGGACAGTGGTCTTATCTAATCCTGTTATGCCAGTCTAAACCCATGATCCTTTCTCTTAATACATTAAGATTGTCACGAAGTTCCTCCTTTACTTTTTTTTATATATATAAATTTTTGTTGTAGACAGACACAATACCTTTATCTTATTTATTTTTATGTGGTGCTGAGGATTGAACCCAGTGCCTCACATATGCTAGTAAGTGCTCTACCATTGAGTCACAACCCCAGCCCCTCCTTTGCTTTTCTTATTCAGGCTGAATATTCTTCATTGTTGATGCTTTTGAGCCTGTTTACATCTTAAGTGGAGCTAAGCATTTAAGACAATACTGCATGAGGTTTTAAAACATTTTCCTTTTTCAAAGCAAGCATAAGACCTGCTTTCTTCTGGGAGAGAACCAGCTCTTTAAATCTGATAGTAAAAAAGAGCTGGTTTTTCCAGCTTTCTACCAATAGGAATCTTCATTTAGTTTCCTTACTTTCTGGTTTTGCCAGTACACCAACTAGTCACTGATAGTGAATTATGACCCAGTGGCATTGGAAGATCCTGAAGTTTCCTGAATCATCAAAGCAAGATCACATTGTATTTAGTGCAGCTTTAGCTTTTTAGCTTTTATTGCAAGGAGTCACCAAAGGCCAGCCACTCCTTGCAAGATTCTCTACCTGGCATTTTGTAACTGAGTCACCCAGGTGTTCTTTTAAAATGCAGATTACCTAGCCCCACCTCCTGGAGATTTTGATTGAGTACAAAAGTGATGAACAGGACATGATATTTAAAGAACTTCCCTTTCATCTAAAATATTTCCAAAAATCTCCCAGGTGCTTCTGATATGCCACCTAGTTTGGGAACCACTGTTCTGTTGCACTTTTCCTTTCTTCCTCCCTCCCTCCTGTACAACAAGCTTTATGGAACTTTGAAAATTGGGGTTAACTTCTCTTTTATTTTGAAATTATTGAAATTGTATGTTCTGAAACTTTAAAAATTGGTAGTCCCTTTGTGTCATGCTATCCATGATGTTTGATTTGCTAGAATAGCCTATTTCCTAGTCATGACAGATAACAAAGAGCTTTTATAACTTTTATGTAAATTGCTTTACAGCAAGGCCCCTCTGCTGTATTATCTATCAGGAGTCATGAGGGAGAGTTTTTGGTGAAAGTAGCTTTCTTTATCTCATGAGTGGACAAATGAGTGATAATGTGGAAACAACTGGAGGTCTGAATAGGTAGTCAGTGTAGTTTTGATCAGTGTGGGATGGGAGATGCCTGGGAATTCTCTATGTAAGATTTTAAAATAAAGCCATCCAAATGAGGGAAAATATGCATACAAAAGTTAAAAAAGAGAGCAGATGTTCTTTGTACACTGTAGGCTACTCAGTGTCTCTTCCACTTTTCTGTAGGATTTTTCTGTAGGTTTAAGATATCTTTTTCTAAATCCAGCCTTTGTATCTCTTTCTAGGAATATCTACTCAGCTCTTGTAGAAAGTGTACAAGAGTGTGAGGACTAAAGAACTAGAATAATATGGGTAAGAAAAATGAGTCATAGGACAATTAGCAATGTTTAAAAAAAATTTTTTTTTTTTCAGAATGACTGGAGTATTGGCATGTGCCCAGAGTTACTATCTGCAAGAATAAATTAATAACGTTATCCAAATTCTGTATGTATTTGGACTGTAGCCCAGGAGCTCTGATTAGGCTATGAGACTTTGAGGGTGGCCCTATTAAATAGTATCTGACATCCATTTCTTATCTTCCTCTCTCCCTTTGGCCTTTTTTCTTCTTCTGTCCCTCTCTTTCTTTCAAGCTGTCCTTCCTTTCCACTTGCCAATCATGCTGTAATAATCGCAGGCTGGGCCCCTGGAACTTGACGCTAAAAGAGGTTGCTGGTTGCTAACACCTGTCTTCCAGCTAAATGAATAGGCCCTTTTGTGTGCAGGATGTTAAAGAAGCTGATTAGTACAATACTGGCTTTAAGGGCCTATTAATGATACAGCATATGTAAATCATGGAGTGATTTAAAGCCATTTTAGAAATTAGTTTCTTATGCCATATATTTTATTATATTGGATTATGTCAGTTGAATCTTTGCACCTAAACTATGAATCTGTTTATTGTCTAAACAGACGAATTTCTGTCATATTGATTGGGAATCATTTATATTCTAAAGAAGTTTCTACCCTTAAGGGCCTTTGTATTGTTCGGTAAATGTCTAGTGTGTAATACAATTAAAGTTTTGTTCACTGTGCTGCTGACATAATTAGTTAATTTCTTCTCCTTTATATATTCCTGTTGGCAGCTGGAAAATTAAAATACTAGATGTTGCATAAAACTGCTTTTTGAGGAGTGATTTTACTGTCAGTTGAATGGACTTAGGCCCCAGGGTACATTTTTTTTAAGATGTCTTATTCAACTTTCCTGTAATAGTCTCTTTCTCGCTATAGAATTAATATATTAAGCCACATAATTGGCTGTTTAAGTATTCAGAAGAGACAATGTTTGGCCTTTTACTCCATGATTATATTTTTTCCTACATCTCTTTTGAGGAAATGTGTGTAATTTTTGGCAACTCTTCAGTATATTACAGTTATTTGAGCAAGTGAACTTTTGCAAAGACTGGAGAATGGAGTGGTTTTCTCTGATAAGCTGTGTTAATTCCCTCCCCAAATGGTTGGTCTGTTCTTTGTAGATCATAGCATTTCCAAACCTGATGTGAAAGTAGAAAGGCTGTGATGCTTGGTAAATCCTTTCATAATTTTTCTATACATTTCATAAAAATGACTTTAGTCTTCAGCAGCAGACTTGTTCTCAACAAGACTTTACATTTAATTATTTGTAATCTCCACTTAATTTCTTACAGGATTCTTGGAGGGCTTCTCAGCAGGCTGCTAATTTCACGGCTATGACCTATACATTTTTTTTTTTTAAATCTCTGTTAACCTTATTTTTTCATTTTTAAATGAAAGTGACCTTGGTCTGGTAATTTCTGCATGGTTCTATGAAGAGGTACAGGTGAAACCTCCCACCTTGCTCAGCAGCTTTTTTCAACTGCTACTTTCCATGTGATTGAGCACATTTGCATTTTTGATTTTGTTGAGCTACTTCTCAATGAAGCTACAGATAGGTTGCTTAAGTCTTCTGTCTCCTAGTTTAATATTCACATAGCTTTTCTAAAGTTGCATCTCAAGATGTGGTTTCTTTCTTTTGGGTTGTGGGATGATCAGGGATCTCCAGCACAACCGTTTGTTACTAGTTTTAAGAGTAGGGAAGCCCACTTGAACTACTTGGATCCAGTATGATTTGCTGAAACATTTTAACTGTATCCATCCTCTTTAAAGAAATACTGCCTAGTCATTCTGAAATTTACAGGAAGTTAGGCCAACAGGAGGCTCTGCTGGCTCAGGCTTCTGATTGGTTAAATACAGTTCATTAGTAATCAGCACCATTGTTTATTTGCAACTGCTGGATTATGTTAAAAGATTCGAAAGGAAAAAAGTCTTTTCTTAAGTAAATGGAATGTACTCCTCTTCTACCCCACCTTCTTCATTTACTTTACAAAATCTCTCCAGTCTTGGTACTTACAACAAGTACACAGGCTTGGTGGCACATAAATTAATATATTTCATCCTAAAACATGCAGGAAAGCATGTGTCTCCCACTGCATTTTTCTGCAAATCTTCTCATGTTTTTTCACTTTCATAATAGTTAAGATTTCTGCTTTAGAAATAAGCTGTGTTCTCTCTTTTTTTTTTTAATTTTTTTTAGTTGTAGATGAACACAGTATTTTATTTATTTTAATGTGGTGCTGAGGATTGAATCCAGTGCCTCACATGTGCTAGGCAAGTGCTCTACCACTGAGCTCCAATCCCAGCTCCTGTGTCCTATTTTGACTTCCCACCTTTTTGGTCTTGGGTCAGTGGGTGCATAGCCAGTTGCCATTATTTTCAATTATACTGTCTTTAACCATGCTAAATTATTATTTCACACAGTATGGACGATTAATACATAAGCTTTATTTGGAAATGCTGGACAAAGGAGTGCTCTAATTTGGGGAAAGAGGACAGAGTGTTTACTAGAGGGATAGCAAGGGTGATCAACTGAAGTTCAGCTAGTTAGAGGATTATTTAGTCAAAGGTGGAATTGTTTTTGCAGATAAGTAGTCATCGTTTGGGCCAATGGAGAGGAAAGGATTAAAATTAAATGCTAAGGGGGATAAAAATGAATAATTTGGGGGATAAGGAATTCCCTGGTCCACAATGGAAAATCTTAGTATCTCGGGTGTTACCGATACTGACCCCAAACTGGGTCCTTTTTCCCTCTGAATTGTGAAACCAATAACAAGACTGCACAGATTGAGCAGGAAAGGTAGGTTATTTTTAGCCAAAAATAGAAGGAGGGAGAGGGACTCCATAGATTAGTTTCTTAATCTATTTGGGGTTATATAGATAGAAGATTAAAAAAAAAAAAAGTGGAGGAATATTCAGGTATTTTCTGAGATTATATCTGGAAGAGATTTTGCAGGGATTCAGGTGCCACTTCTTTTTCCTCCTCCTTTCCATTCTTTGTTGTTGCAGTTGTCTACTGTCTTGGTGCTGGGGGGAGTCATTTAGCATGCAAATAGGATTAGAATGAGGTTAGAGGTTGTTTGGTGTCACTCTGGCAACCATTTTAGAGCCAACTGGTGATGTAGCTCAGTGGTACACTGCTTGCTGGCATGAGTGAGGCCCTGGATGCCATCCCACCTGCACTGAAAAGCAGGGGGAAAAGTAACATTAGGTTGGGGCAGAAACTAAGCTATTTATGTGTTTGGGGTAAGACTAGATTCAGGTTCCATTCTTGGTCATTTCATCATATACCATGGTAGAGTTTACATAATCATTCTACATCAGAGCTTGTACCTTAGCCAGTGTTTACTGAGTGGGTGGAAAGAGGCTGTCAGAATATTCCTAGAGAGCTTGACAAAGGGCCCTCTACCGTCCCAGTTCACCCTTGGCCGTGTGGTTGGACTGAGCCCTCCAGATGACTCCGCACGATCAATCTTAACTGCTAATCATCTAGTTGAATGTTTTCCAACTGTTGATACAGTTGTAGACCAGCAACTTGAGGAATAGTGACTGTGAACTCACCAATTAATGGGGGACATAAAAATGAAAGTACATCCGCTATTTCTCTTCATCAGATTCCTGAATTGCATTTACTTGATAAAATATTTTATATAGCACACCAGCATGTCTCTTGTACTACCAAAACTAATATTAAGAACGAAAATATGTTGATAGTGATGCAGGCTACAGTGTTATTTGAGGAAATGCTTGCAAATAGCAGTCTGTAATATATTTTTTCTCAAAACCTTTTTAGAATAACACAAAAATGAACCTCTAGGGTTGGGGGTATAACTCTGTGGCAGAGCACTTGCTCACCATGTGGGAAGCCTTAGTTTGATCCCCAGCACCTTAAAAGCAAATTTAAAAAAGCCCTCTAGTTTCTTGGCGAGGGGGAAGATGGGCACAAAATTCAAGAGTTCTGAACATCATGTCAAGAAAGCAGTTTTTGATGCCATAGTATGTAGTTCAGTGTTTATGTCTTTTGGTACCATTTGTCATTTGGTCTTCTCAGTCATGCATCACTTTTTTTTTTTTTTTTGGTATGGAAGATTGAATCCAGGGACATTTAACCACTGAACCACATCCCCTGCCCTTTTTTATTTTAATTTTTTAATTTTGAGACAGGGTCTCACTAAGTTAGCCCAAAACCTGATCTTCCTGAGTCGCTAGGGTGTGTGCCAGAGCACCCAACTGAGGCGCTTTGGTTTCTATTTGCTTTCCAGAGGCCTTTTATAAGTAGTCTAGAAAGAAGTATAATTAATTTATTTCTGTGACATCAAAATTAGTGTTGATTTGGGCCTGGGGGAAAAGAATCTCTCCATGTGTGTTTTTCATCTTGGTTTGATTGCTTGGTTGGATGAAATGTCAAACTTGATAGATTATTGGAGTGTTATTTTGATAGTTAAACAATAATGAAGCTGTTTGGACATTTGCAGGGAACACTGCTTCCTGTGTCTGGACTTTGCACCAGAGAAAGTTTCAATTGTCCAGAAGCAATGCTGGTTAGAAAATGCAGCTTCTGTGGCTCCCAACACAGCTGTCTAAACCTCTGGCTATACTGGGACCTTTGGACAAGCATTGCATAATGCTTCTGGAAACAATTTGTTTCTGATCACAAAAATTTCTATGGTTGTTCCCTAAATAGATTAGGAAACTAGAAGTGGGAGAAAGGTATTGCACATGTCTTGGTTTTTCAAGTCAAGTGTTTTTTTCTTTAAGCATCTCTAGAACAAACCTTCCACCTAAGGAGGGGCCATTTGTGGGACTGTTGTTGTCTCCTTGGGCCTTTCTTTCCTAGTTAATGACTAGTCAGTAGAAGAGCATGTGGTCAGTTGGGTGCCAGCCTGTAGAGGGCTTTGATTACCATAACCTTGATTAGGAAAAGGGGTGGGGTACAAGTGAGGGCACAAATGTTTTTGAAAGTCTCTGCCACAAGAAGTCTTGAATTTTCACTTTGGTGGTGAATGTTTTAAAATTGTCTTTAAACAGTCCCCTTTCCTATTGAAATCATATGTTGGCCCCAGGAGCTTGGGAAGCATTGGGCATGCTCAGCAAGATTTACCTTACTCATTCTACTGTGTAAAATGATACTTTTTTTCTGAATGAAATTGTATGGATTCTTTAGTAGGAGTTAGGAGAAGGCCCAGTATTGTCTAAAAGTAAGAGAATTTTGTGTAAGACTCATCAAAAGACTGACATTTCTTTTGCTATGTGATATTTCCCTATGTATCCTTTACCTCTTAAAAAGTATAAATACATTGGGCTGGGACTGTAGTTCAGTGGTAGAGAGCTTGCCCTGCATGCACAAGGGTTCAAGAATGAACAAGGCCCTGTGTTCAATCTACAGTAACACACACACACACAGTACTAACACTTGTGTGCTCCGTGGACCAGGGTGTTTTACTATATTAACCCATTTAATTCTCCTAACAATCTAATGATTGTTAATGTAGGTACTATTATTTATAGTCCACAGATGTGAAAATGCTGCACAGAGAAGTTAAAGAGCAGGCCTAAGGCTGCACAGCATTGAAACACAAAATTTCATCTATTAAAGGTTAAGCTCTCAATTCTGAGGCTACAGATGCCTCCTTCTCCATCATCTCATCTCATAGGATTATTTTTTGGAGGGGGTCTTTATGAATAAGTTCTTTTTCATGTAGTGTAGGCTTAAAGCTATGCTTTTACATGGGCCTCCTTATTATGGTACGGGATTTAAAAATATTACCAATACCAGGTTCTTATATTTGCTATGTTAGTACTGAAGAGTTGTTTTACAGTTTATTCCTAATTCTCAAATTATAAATGTTTTTGATACATAAGCCAACCACCTTTAAAATCATATCTGACTATCTAAAGCTTCAGGTTATAGAATAATTCATTGGTGGTTTTTTTCATTTTTCAGGGTGGCAGTGTTGTACCTTCCTGTTTGTCAATAGGCCTTCCTAACAAATTGATGACTATGTAAGATCCATAGATGTTAGTGACCTCATGTTGTAAGGGATATTAGTGGAATAAATGGTGCTAGACCATTTTCAGTGGGAAGCCCTGATTAGTATAGAAAGTAGCTCTCTGGGCATACCACAGTTTGTAACCATTCACTCCTTGAAGGGCATTATGGTTATTGCCACTTTCGAACTATTAGAAATAAAGCCATTGTGAATGGTTTGTGTACAGGTGAGTGTGTGGTCACAAGTTTTAATTTCTCTGGGTTAAGCCCCAGGAATGTAGTTGGATCTTATGGAAAAATGCATGTTTTCAGATTTCTCAAATTTGCAAACTCTTTGGGGGAGGCCGTACCATTTTATAGTCCACCAGGAGCGAATGAGATCTGGTTTCTTTTTATCCTCACTTTTGGTATTTTTTTTAATTTTTAGCATTTGTGTGTGTGTGTGTGTTTTGCGGTACTGGGGATTGAACCTAAGGCCTACCAACTGAGCTATATCCTCAACCCTTTAGCTGTTTTAATAGGTGGTATATGTGTTTTTTTTTAAATTTTTTTTTTAGATGTTGATGGACTTTTATTTTATTCATTTATTTATATGTGGTACTGAGAATCAAACCCAGTGCCTCACACATCCTAGGTAAGCACTCTGCCACTGAGCCACAACCCAGCCCTGGTATATCTGTTTTTTGAAGTTCATCAGATTACTTAATAAACTGAGTTGACCAACAAAGGTAGACTTTGAGTTTTGTGGTTTTCACCCTGCATGTGATTCTGCCTCTGCAGTGTGGCGCAGGGGTCTGTTGACTTGCTTTTTAGCCCTGTGATTTCCTTGAGAGTAGGGACTGAGTCTCTATCCAGTAGTACCCAGCACAGCACTGCTGACAGCACAGTGCTATCAGTAAATAGTGTGATTCCCAGCTCTGCATGTCTTAATTCCTTACAAATTTGCATCCATGACCACAGCATCTTGTTCAGATTATTTTATTTGTCAAGTGGTCTTTGGAACCTTATTCCTGACAATATCATAGCTTAAACTGCTCATTTAAAAATTCTAAAACAGACCATCTCTCCCTCTGAAGATTGCCCGCATTCTCCCTGGAATGCACATTCCTTACTTTACCCCAGAGGCATCTCTCTTGAGATTGCCCCTATTCTCCCTTGAATTTGTTATTATTTTCTAAAGAAACCTCTGTCTGGGTCTTTAGGAAAAAAATTAAGCACAAAAATACATAACAGCAAAAGGCAAATGCTCGTCTGTCCCAGAAGTAACTACTAAATGATTTCAGATTTTTAATTCTATGCATTTTCTGTCTCTGTCTGTATTATGTATGTGTATATATGCAAGTCAGCGTGCATATCTATCATATATATAAAAATGTATATTTCTCACCTGTTCACAATACTTTTTATTCTAATAATGTAGCAGTTTTTCCATGGAAATTTTTTTAAAGCACCTAATATCTGGGACAGAGCTTCAGGTTCTTCTAACCCTTGTTGTTCTGTTAGAAAAGGGATATGCGAAGTATCTTTTTTTTAATTTGGATTTTAGATTTTTTTTAACTGTTATATAAAAATATAGAAGTTATACATGTTTATAAGATGCCATGTGATATTTTAACAAACATTCTATAACATTTAAATCAGCTTAAATATATCTATCCACTTGCCAGACGCAGTACACTCCTGTAATCCAAGCAACTGGGGAGGCTGAGGTAGGAGGATTGCTAGTTTGAGGCCAGCCTCAGTAACTTAGTGAGACCCTGCCTCAAAATAAAAAATTACAAAATTGGTGTGCTATTAGTGTAATTCAATGGCAAAGTGCCCCTGGGTTCAATCTCCAGTATAAATAAATAAATACGTATATACATATATCTTGATCTCAAACAATTACCATTTCTTTATGGTGAAAGCATTCACTCTTTTCTTTTTTTTTTTTTTAATTTTAGTTGTAGGTGAACACAATACCTTTATTCTCCTGGGAGAGTATTTGCCTAACATATGTGAGGCTCTGGGTTTGAACCCTAGCACTGCAAAACAAACACAGTGTATTCTCATTATCTATAGTCACCCTACTTGCAATAGCACACCAAAACCTCTTAGTCCTATCATCTTCCTCGCCCCTGACCCCCATGCTGGGGATTAAACCCAGGGTGCTGTATTACTGAACTGCATCCCCAGACCTTGATTTTTTAAATTTTTTAAATGTTGAGACAGGGTTTCACTAAGTTGCTGAGGCTGGCTTTCAATTTACAGTTCAGCCTCAGCCTCCCAGTGATTGGGTTTATATTGATGTGCGCCACTGTGCCTGGCTCTCTTTTATTTCTGTAGAACTGTACCTGAGTACCCAGTGATCATCCTCTCCATCCCTCTCCCTCCCTCTATCTTTGAAAGACCTGAAAAAAGCATTCCTTGTTACATGGATTTGGGATGAAGTAAGTCTGTTATTTTATTTGCAAGTAGATTAATAGAATTCTGGATGGTAGGATGTGTCCGTCCACTTTATCATAAATAATGCGAGTCTGAGGTTATGATGTGATCTCTTGCATACTCTTGGGGGAAGCAGGAACTATGAGCACAGTGGTCTTTAGAGAATGTGCAGTCCTTTGGGTATTTGTCTGCTCATCAGCTGCTTAGTCAGATTGAGTGTTTTCTTAAGTGCTACTGAAATGCGCAGTTTAGTCTTTATTTTGAAGTCTTTTATTCTGTTGTCTCTCCCTCTTCCATTACTTTGATTATCTTGATGGGATATTCAAGCTGTGCAGTCTTATCCTTTTATTTCCATAGCCTAGAGAAGGTGGTTTGAAGATGAACCGTGGGTGAACAGGTAATCTTATCTACTCAGCTAGAAATCACCCTTCACAATGGTACACATGTTGACAAAGGCCCCCTAGACTTGGGGATGAGAACAAAGGTAACTTAATCCTGTGCATTTTTAGTGGAAATCAGGGTGAAAGTTTAGAAAGTTTGACTTATTGGAGGCAGGGCATGTGTTGTAAGAGGGAGGAGAAGAATTATGAATTCAGGAGACTTTGAAAGCTGAATTTTACAATCTTTATTCTGAGAGGAAGGTTGCTGGGGCAGGGAAGTAATATGACATGAGTCTACTAGTCATTTGATTATGAAGCTGTTAAGAGTTGTTTAGGTGATGGAGTTTGATGACAGGAGCTTTTTCCCTGCCCTTTCTCTGTATTAACAGCTCAGGAAGAAAACTAAAAAATGGCCATGCGTAGAAAATTACACCCATCAAACAGTTCCAAGATATCCTTTGCCAGGTTTCTGAAATAAGCTGCCCAAGATACCAATTTGATCACATCACTAACTTCCTTTCTCTCAATCTTGTCATCAGGTCCTTAGACTCTGTCTTGACAGCTTTGGATTCCTCCTTTTCCTGCATGCTTGCTACTTTTTCAATTACTGACATACAGGAACCTAGTATTTCATTGCGCCTGAGGTAGGCAGTTGCTAGACTCTTGATATTGGATACCTTTCTTAAGCTATGAAGTATTATACCATAGTGGATAATAAAGTTCACAGTTACATTATAGAACCGATTCTGGTAACTGTACCAGCGGGGACAGACTTCGTTGGCATGCCCTCATGCCACTCGGGGGTGGTTTTGCAGCAGAGTGCTGTGAAGCAGGTTGAGCAGTGCCAGTTCCCATATCTGAATGTGGAAGTGGCTCGTTAAAGATTAAAAGGACTGCCTGGTCCTTCTGGCCCCAAGATGGAATGATCTCTGCCATGGCGACAGTCTTTGTCTCCCAGGAGAGGCCATTTTATACAGCACGTTTGTGCTTCCAAATGTTACAGTGAGCTTGTGCTGGCTGATACTGTGGTGATAAGTTGACATTTGGGCACTCTTGAGACATATGAGCTATATAGCATCCATGGTTTGAATTTCTGGCAAAACTGCCTCATCAGGAAGTCAAAAGCCTCAATTTTCAACCTGTACCTTTGGGGGAGGTTTTCGCCTTTGTTTCACTTGACTGTTCTGTTGAGTCAAGTGAACTTTAATTTTCACAGCCATAAAAATTCCATTAAGCCCCCTTGTATTGCATCCCAGGTATGAAAATGTGTCTGTGTAACAAGACTGTGGGTGACAGCTGAAATCCTTAATAGTAGTTAAGATAATTGCCTCTGGAGGCTTGGAGAAAATAATGGCCTAACCAACAGAATAACAGTTCAGTTGTTTTATTTTTTGTGATTCTTGCGGGTGAAGGGACTGATGTCTAGGTGTGACATCACCTCGGTGTGACTACTGCTTGGTGGTCTTCAAAAAAATGATTTTGGTCTGAGTAGTGCTTAGGGAAATTAGCTGTCACCCATCTTTCAAAGCACAATCCAAGGCCTTTTCTGCCTCAGAATCTTGTGGGAGAGAGATGCTTATTTAAAATTCAGATTCTGGGGTCTCCTTCCACTTCTGTTAATTCAGAGTTTCTGAAGGACTGGGATGGTAAGTGATCATTTTCGGTAAGCACCCTTTTGATTCTTAAGTACCCCTAGAGTTGATTTTTGACAATCCTAAAATCTTCATTTTTCATGTTTAAGTTTTTGTGATTTATTAGATGATGGATGTTTGGTTGGCATCTATATTATTTTTCTTAAATAGTAGGTACTCCAGTTTAAAAATAAAGAAAAAAGACTATATGATTCCTGAACACGAAAGATTAGATTTTGGCAGTGTCTTTAATTAGCAACAAGGTGAGACAGCCACTGATTCCTGGAAATTTGGATTTACTGATAACTTTCTTGATCAGAAAAAGGAAGTGGATCTAAGATTAAGATTAATTTTGTTAATAAGAAATGCTCAGTATCATTTAAGATGCAGTTGTTTACAATAAAAAAAATAAAAAAAAACTAATTTACTAATAAAAACTTTTAAAAATACAAAAAAAAAAGATGCAGGGGGTGGATTAGTAGGCAGAAGGTATTTAGAGGAAAGAATCTGCAGGGGAAAAGATTAAAGTAGTCTATAAACAATAAAAATTGTAAAAATTTACTGAATTTTAAATTACAAAGTAATATTTGAATATATTCTTGTTTAAGAAAAATTCAAATAAGGAAAGCTAGACATGGCTCCTTGAACCTTGCCTCCCATTGCAGCTCCATTCCTGGTTGTGTTATCCTCTGTTCTTTTTGCATATTTGTTAATTTTTTGTGGATTTGAAAGATTACAGAATCCTGAGAAATGAATACTTTTTATATTTTTTGACACCTACTTATAATGTTAGGATGTATTAGAGGAAAAAAATAACCCCAAATGAGGTCTATAAACTGATGTGTTACGTATTTCTGTTCAAGTAAAAAAGTATTTCTGTTCAAGTAAAACGGTGTGGGTATATACAAATTTTATGAATATGGTGTGTGTGTTTGTGTGTGTGTGCATGTATACTCCACTTGTGTGTAAATAAATAAACCTAGGGCTAGGAATGTAGCAACTCAGTGGTGGAGTGCTTGCCTAGCATGCACTACCTGGTGCCTACCCTGGTTTGATCCCAGGTACTACCAAACCCTGTTAATAACTCTGGATGATAAATTACTTGAGTTTTAAAATAATGTATTGAAAGAACTTAACCACATAACCACAGTTATTTTTCTTATTCTCTCAAAACCTGATATTATTTTCATATCACCTCATAAAACTTCAAGTAATTTATTAGTTGAAATTTAGCATTTTTTATAAGCTTCAGATGTGTAATCTTCAACCTTTCTGGTCTAAAAGAAGGAACTAGGATGGAGTATGGCTTTATTTGGGGAAACTGATTAACACTATCAGAATCCCAGAGAGGAAAATGATAAACTTCAGTGGCTCTCCTCACCTGCTGAATGGTGTTTGTCTTATCAGTTATGTAGTTCTGTTGCTTCTGATCCCTGGTTGCTCTCCTTGTAATCCACATTATTTCTTGGATACTGTACCATCTGGATATTCTCTCCTTTATTTAAAGTTTACTAATGTTGAATGGGCCAGAAGTTTTTCTAACAATACCATGTTTTTTCTAAAGGAGGTTCTGTATTTGTATCCTATGAGTTGTTTAATATTAGAATGTTTGCGACTTATCAACTACAGAAATATTTTTTAAAGTGTGGTTCATGAGATAATTGTTGTCAGCTGCTATACCGATGCTTTTATCATTTGAAAAGGACTAATTAACACACTGCAGACAAAGTTTCTTTAAACAGCCATTTTCTGAATAGGAAACACTGAAGCTGAGGAAAAAAGGGAACATTTTATAATACCTTATAAAAGCCCAGAGTTGTTATCCTACTTGAATAATGTACTTAGGAGAATTCTGTGAGTTGGATAAAAGACTTTTTAAAAAAAACTTAGCCCCTTGAAAAGGAATGAAATTAAGTAGCATAGTTTTTTAAAACCCAAACTCTGTCTGCTTGTACATTTTAATTAACCTTACATTTATTGAATGACAAGTTGGCTTGGCAGCTACATTCAGAGTTCATGTCCTGTGAGACCTACCTTGAAAGACAGAGGTATAACTGCCTCTAATGCCCTGGAAGAAATAGCTGATGGACATGGAACGCTCACATTTTTAAAACAGGGGACAGAAGGCTATGATATGAACTTTACTTTTTCTTCTTTCAAATTAAAACAGCAAGGACTTGATCTTTTGTTTTCTTTGTGTAACACCAGTGCCAATTCCTATCAGGGCAAATTCAATAATAATTAATAGCTGTTGATGAGTCAGTCATTCTGGGATTGATTTTTTAATAAGTAGGCTAATAATGAGAATTGACATACATTTAGGGATTTTCTTTTAAGAGCAAGTTGGTAAAGTGATTTTGACAGCCTCCTATGTTATGCATCCAGTAGGTATGATGGTGGATGATTTCATTTTAGCATAGAGAATGTGGCAGCTGATTAAAAAAAGAAGAGAATTCTGCTGTAGTTCTGACTTAATGAGGGAAGTTGAGTTGTCTAAGGACATAGAGATGCCAGAGCAGGCCTAGATGGGAAAAAAGAATAGTGAGGCTGGTTAGAGCTGACAAAAATTCACCCTGATGACTTGACCAACTAGGGTAAGATGACTGGACCATTTCCCTGAATCCATTGACCCAGGTGGTTCAGTTCGTAGATGCACTTTACCACCCTCCTGGGGAAATCTTTAGAGCTATGAACCTCCTACCTGCAGCAATCTTGCTGTCCCCAGTCTGAGGCTGTGCTCAGATGAAATTTCAGAAACGGCCATGGAAGCTTTCCTGGTGAGGGCTCCAGGGGCTGCTAAATTACTAGCTGTAGGGAAATGAAATTTACCTGCCCCCAGTAATCAGCCCTTGATTTAAAACAATCAGTGGGGTGCCTTTTCTTTTCTTGGTTGTAGTTGATTGCGGTTGGCTCAGGCTGAGTTGTTTGGGAAATAGGAGTTTTGCCTAGCATGAGTCAGCACTGCCCTGGATAAACTGCCTGTTCTGTTGCAATCTTGCTTACCAAAGATACGTCCCCAGGCGGCACCATTCACTCTGCCTGAAAGCTGCTGCTGTTGGTTCCTGAGATGATCTCATCTGAACATGGCTCCAACAACCTCGGTGGCAGGAATTGGAGGCAGCTTGCTGTCTGCTGTGGCAATGTTTTGAAACAGGCAAAATCAGGTAACCCCAGACTGTTTTCTTGGTTTCCTTAAGCTAGACTAAACTGGGGCAAGAAACTGAGAAAGTTCTTAGTCTTCAGAAGTGAGTCATTGCTTTATCAATTTGGGTAAGTTCAAGTCAGTCCTTCCAACTCTTTGAAAGGGTCCTTGAGAGGAAACATTTTCTTTCATTTGGGATCTGGATGTGGCTTTAGACCTAATTAGACTATTGATTATATAAAACTTTGAGAAACCACGTTAGGTTTACAGCTTCATCCATCTTTTGCTCTTATTTTTAAATTTTTTTCTGATCTTTTTGTGTCTTGTAAGAAACAGTTTGGTCAGACTAAACTATTTTTTTTTTTTTTTGGATTTTTTTTTTTTTTTTGGATTTTTTTTTGGATTTTTTTTATTGTAAACAAATGGGATACATGTTGTTTCTCTGTTTGTACATGGCGTAAAGGCATACCATTTGTGTAATCATAAATTTACATAGAGTAATGTTGTTTGATTCATTCTGTTTTTTTCCCTTCCCCCCACCCCTCTTTACCCTCTATACAGTACTTCCTTCCTCCATACTTGCCCCCCTCCCTAACCCTAACTCTAACCCTAACACTAACCCTTCCCTCCCCCCCATTATGTGTCATCCTCCACTTATTAGCGATATCATTCGTCCTTTGGCTTTTTGAGATTGGCTTATCTCACCTAACATGATATTCTCCAATTTCATCCATTTGCCTGCAAATGCCATAATTTTATCATTCTTTATGGCTGAGTAATATTCCATTGTATATATATATACCACAGTTTCTTTATCCACTCATCAATTGAAGGGCATCTAGGTTGGTTTCACAGTCTGGCTATTGTGAATTGAGCAGCTATGAACATTGATGTGGCTGTATCTCTGTAGTATGCTGATTTTAAGTCCTTTGGGTATAGGCCAAGGAGTGGGATAGCTGGGTCAAATGGAGGGTCCATTCCAAGTTTTCTAAGGAATCTCCACACTGCTTTCCAGAGTGGCTGCACTAATTTGCAGCCCCACCAGCAATGTATGAGTGTACCTTTCTCCCCACATCCTCGCCAACACCTGTTGTTGCTCGTATTCTTGATAATCGCCATTCTAATTGGGGTGAGATGGAATCTTAGGGTGGTTTTGATTTGCATTTCTCTTATTACTAGAGATGTTGAACATTTTTCCATATGTTTGTTGATTGCTTGTAGATCTTCTGTGAAGTGTCTATTCATTTCCTTAGCCCATTTGTCGACTGGATTATTTGAATTTTTGGAGTAGAGTTTTTTGAGTTCTTTATAGATTCTGGAGATTAGTGCTCTATCTGAAGTATGATTGGCAAAGATATTCTCCCACTCTATAGGCTCTTTCTTCGCATTGCTGATAGTTTCCTTTGCTGAGAGAAAGCTTTTTAGTTTGAATCTATCCCAGTGGTTGATTCTAGCTTTTATTTCTTGTGCTATGGGAGTCCTGTTAAGGAAGTCTGATCCTAGACCAACAAGGTGAAGATTTGGACCTACTTTTTCTTCTATAATCTGCAGGGTCTCTGGTCTGATTCCGAGGTCCTTAATCCATTTTGAGTATAGTTTCGTGCATGGTGAGAGATATGGGTTTAGTTTCATTCTGTTGCATATGGATTTCCAATTCTCCCAGCACCATTTGTTGAAGAGGCTATCTTTTCTCCATTGCATATTTTTGGCCCCTTTGTCTAGTATGAGAAAATTGTATTTATTTGGGTTTGTGTCCGTGTCCTCTATTCTGTACCATTGATCTACCTTTCTATTTTGGTACCAATACCATGCCGTTTTTGTTACTATTGCTTTGTAGTAGAGTTGAAGATCTGGTATTGCAATACCCCCTGTTTCACTCTTCCTGCTAAGGATTGCTTTAGCTATTCTGGGTTTCTTATTCTTCCAGATGAATTTCATAATTGCTTGCTCTATTTCTGTAAGGTACATCATTGGGATTTTAATTGGAATTGCATTGAATTTGTATAGCACTTTAGGTAGTATGGCCATTTTGACAATATTAATTCTTCCTATCCAAGAACATGGAAGATCTTTCCATCTTCTAAGGTGTTCTTTAATTTCTTTCTTTAGTGTTGTATAGTTCTCATTGTAGAGGTCTTTCACCTCTTTTGTGAGATTGATTCCCAAGTATTTTATTTTTTTTCGAGGCTATCGTGAATGGGGTAGTTTTCCTAATTTCTCTTTCTGAAGATTCATCACTTATGTATAAAAATGCATTGGATTTATGGGCATTGATCTTGTAACCTGCTACTTTACTGAATTCACTTATGAGTTCTAAGAGTTTTCTGGTGGAATTTCCAGGTTCCTCTAAATATATAATCATGTCATCAGCGAACAGGGATAGTTTGAGTTCTTCTTTTCCAATTCGTATCCCTTTAATTTCTTTGGTCTGTCTAATTGCTCTGGCCAGAGTCTCAAGAACGATGTTGAATAGAAGTGGTAAAAGAGCCTTGTTCCAGTTTTTAGGGGGAATGCTTTCAGTTTTTCACCATTTAGAATGATATTAGCCATGGGCTTAGCATAAATGGCCTTTACAATGTTAAGGAATGTTCCCACTATCCCTATTTTTTTTAGTGTTTTGAGCATGAAGGGGTGTTGTATTTTATCAAATGCTTTTTCTGCATCGATTGAAATGATCATGTGATTCTTGACTTTAAGTCTATTAATATGGTGAATTACGTTTATTGATTTCCTGATGTTGAACCAACCTTGCATCCCTGGGATGAAACCCACTTGATCATGGTGCACTATCTTTTTAATATGTTTTTGTATGCGATTTGCTAAAATTTTGTTGAGAATTTTTGCGTCGATGTTCATTAAGGATATTGGTCTGAAATTTTCTTTCCTTGATGAGTCTCTGTCTGGTTTAGGTATCAGTGTGATATTGGCTTCATAGAATGAGTTTGGGAGGGTTCCCTCCTCTTCTATTTCATGGAATACTTTGAGAAGTATTGGAATGAGCTCTTCTTTAAAGGTTTTGTAGAACTCGGCTGAGAACCCATCTGGTCCCAGACTTTTCTTTGTTGGTAGGCTTTTGATGACGACTTCTATTTCAGTACTTGAAATTGGTCTATTTAAATCGTTTATGTCCTCCTCATTCAGTTTAGGCAATTCATATGTCTCTAGAAACCTGTTGATGTCTTCGAAATTTTCTATTTTGTTGGAGTATAGATTTTCAAAATAGCTTCTAATTATGTTTTGTATTTCAATCCTGTCTGTTGTGATATTTCCTTGTTCATTCCGAATTTTAGTGATTTGGGTTTTCTCTCGTCTTTGTTAGTGTGGCTAAAGGTTTATCAATTTTTTTTATTTTTTTGAAGAACCAACTATTTATTTTGTCAATTTTTTGTATTGTTTCTTTTGTTTCAATTTCATTGATTTCAGCTCTGAGTTTAACTATTTCCTGTCTTCTACTACTTTTGGTGCTGTTCTGTTCTTCTTTTTCTAGGGCTTTGAGCTGTAGTGTTAGGTCATTTATTTGTTGAGTTTTACTTCTTTTATTAAATGCGCTCCATGAAATAAATTTCCCTCTAAGTACTGCTTTCATAGTGTCCCAGAGATTTTGATATGATGTTTCTTTGTTCTCATTTACCTCTAAGAATTTTTTAATTTCCTTCCTAATATCTTCTGTTATCCATTCATCATATAATAGCATATTGTTTAATCTCCAGATGTTGGAATAGTTTCTGTGTTTTACTCTTTCATTTATTTCTAACTTCAATCCATTATGATCTGATAGAAAACATGGTAGTGTCTCTATCTTCTTGTATTTGGTAACATTAGCTTTGTGGCATAATATATGGTCTATTTTAGAGAAGGATCCATGTGCTGCTGAGAAGAAAGTGTATTCGCTCTTGGTTGGATGGTATATTCTATAAATGTCCGTTAAGTCTAAATTATTGATTGTGTTATTGAGATCTATGGTTTCTTTGTTCAATTTTTGTCTGGAAGATCTGTCCAGTGGTGAGAGAGGCGTGTTAAAATCACCTAGTATTATTGTGTTATGTTCTATTTGGTTTGTGAAATTGAGAAGGATTTGTTTGACATACATGGATGAGCCACTGTTTGGGGCATAGATGTTTATGATTGTTATATCTTGCTGATTTATGCTTCCCTTAAGCAGTATGAAATGACCTTCTTTATCTCTTCTGACTAACTTTGGCTTGAAGTCCACACTATCGGAAATGAGGATGGATACTCCAGCTTTTTTGCTGAGACCATGTGCATGGTATGTTTTTCCCCATCCTTTCACCTTTAGTCTATGGGTATCTTTTTCTATGAGGTGAGTCTCTTGCAGGCAACATATTGTTGGATCTTTCTTTTTAATCCAATCTGCCAGTCTATGTCTTTTGATTGATGAATTCAGGCCATTAACATTCAGGGTTATTATAGAGATATGATTTGGTTTCCCGGTCATTTGGTTCATTTTTTAAATTTTATTTATTTATTTGTTTGACACAACTTGTTTCCTCCTTTATTTGACAATTCCTTTAGGATAATTCCTCCCTTTGCTGATTTGCTTCTTTGTTTATCATCCCTTCCTCATGGAATATTTTGCTGAGAATGTTCTGTAATGCTGGCTTTCTTTTTGTGAATTCTTTTAGCTTTTGTTTATCATGGAAGGATTTTATTTCATCGTCAAATTTGAAGGTAAGTTTTGCTGGGTATAAGATTCTTGGTTGACATCCATTTTCTTTCAGGGCTTGAAAAAATGTTGTTCCAGGCCCTTCTAGCTTTTAGGGTCTGGATTGAAAAATCTGCTGATATGCGTATTGGTTTCCCCCGAATGTAATTTGGTTCTTTTCTCTCACAGCCTTTAAAATTCTGTCTTTATTTTGTATGTTCGGTATTTTCATTATAATGTGCCTTGGTGTGGGTCTGTTGTAATTTTGTGTATTTGGAGTCCTATATGCCTCTTGAACTTGATTTTCCATCTCATTCTTCAGATTTGGGAAATTTTCTGATATTATTTCATTGAATAAATTGTTCATTCCTTTGGCTTGTTTCTCTAGGCCTTCCTCAATCCCAATAATTCTTAAATTTGGCCTTTTCATGATATCCCATAGTTCTTGTAGATTCTGTTCATGATTTCTTACCATCTTCTCTGTTTGTTAAACTTTGTTTTCAAGGTTAAATATTTTGTCTTCAATATCTGAGGTTCTGTCTTCCAGGTGTTCTATCCTATTGGATATGCTTTCTATGGAGTTCTTAATTTGGTTTATTGTTTCCTTCATGTCAAGGATTTTGTTTGGATTTTTTTCAATATCTGTAACTCTTTTTTGAAATGATCTTTTGCTTCCTGTATTTGCTCTTTTAATTGTCGATTGGTGCGATCATTCAATGCTTGCATTTGCTCTTTCATCTCATCATTCAGTGCGTGCATTTGCTCTTTCATCTCATCGTTTGCTTCTCTGATCATTTTAATTATGTACATTCTGAACTCCTTTTCTGTCATTTCTTCTGCCATGCTGTCATTGGGTTTTATTGATGTAACATCTAGATTTGTTTGCAGCATTTTCTTTCCTTGTTTTCTCATATTGTTCAGGTATCAGTGGACCGCTGAGATATTGCAGATTTTCTCTATCGACTTACAATGTCCCTGAAGATTTCTATATATATCCCCCCTTAGCCTTCAGTAGGCTGAAGTCTTGGAGGAAGTTGATAATGCGGTGCTCCACAAGGAAGCTGACTCTCTAGGAGTGGTGGCCTTCAGGTGGGGTATAATCCCTGCTAGTGGGCAGAGGTGCCTCCAGTTGTTGACCAATGGTCATCCAAAGGGGACCTAGGCTGCGGGCTGAGGCAAGGCCTGTTTGGGCCTGAGTCTCTGGTTTTACCGTCCTTGTGGGGAAACCTCACCCGGCAGGGAAGACTCACCCGGTGGGGAGGTGTCGATGGTCAGTTCCCTCCTAGAGGTTCCCCTCAATTTACAGCTACCGCCTGGGTTGGGCTGCCTTCCTCTGCAAAGTTCCCAGGGGCCCGGCCCTACCTCCTGGGCCTGGGAGCCTCACCCTTCGCAGATGAGTCTCCTTAGGCTGCCCCTCCTCAGAGAATCTGCCCGCAGGCCTGGAACCTTCGCTCCGCCCTAAGCCTGTCTCTGTGCGGCTCTTCCACCAAGAAGCCTCCTAGATCCTGGGACCCTGCTCCGCACCTAATCGCCTGGCTATGCGGCCCCTCCTCTGAGCAGCCACCTGGGGCCCCGTACAATTGCTCTGAGTCCCAGAGACCCGCCACACTCCTCTTCCTCCAGACAGCTGCCCAGTATTCCGGTGCGGTCACTAGGAGTCCAAGAAACTCACTGCGTGCCTCCACCTCCCACCAACCACCCGTAGCCCTGGGCAATCAATCACTCCGAGTCGAAGTGACCCTCCCTGTTCCTCCTCCTTCTCCAGATAACCCCCCGGGTGTTCAGGAGCGGTCGCTGTGAGTGGCTCTGAATCCACGTGACCCGCTGCACGGGTCCTCTGGGCAACCGCCCGGAGCTCTGGTGCGGCCACTCAAGACCAAGTGACTCACCACGCTTCTCCTCCAGGCAGCCCCCCTGTGTTCAGGAGCTGTCACTTTAAGTCCAAACAACTCACCACTCGCCTTCTCCTCTGAGCAGCCGCCTGGAGTGCAAATGCAGTCACTGCGAGTCCAAACAACCTGCCACGCTCCTCCTCCTCCTCCTCCTCCTACTCTGGGCAGGCCCCTGGGTTCAGAAGTGGTCTGAGTCCAAACAGCTCGCCGCGCGGCTTCTCCTCTGGCAACCGCCTGTAGCTCTGGTGCAGTCACTCCGAATCCAAGCGGCCATGCTCCTCCTCCTCCTCCTCAGGGCAGGCCCCGGTGTTCTGAGTCCACACAGCTCTCCTCGCCACTCCTCCCCTGGGCAGCTGCCGGAGCCCCAGTGGTTGCTCCGAGTCCCAGCGCTGTGCCGAGCGGCCTCCGTTACGGCGCTCCCAGCTGTCCGAGTTCACTGCTCCAGCGGGGGGAGGGGCGTCTCACCGGCAGCTCTACTTCACAAAGTTTCCTGCGTGCCGGGACCACCGTCCCATCCGGGACGCCTTCCCAACGGGTGAGAGTCACCCGGCTGCTTTGAGTTGGTCCCAAGTGTCTCAATATCTCCTCTTTTGAATCCTGAGTCCTGGAGCAACATGAAATGCAGCCACCCTCTAGGCCGCCATCTTGAAACCTCCAGACTAAACTATTGTGAACACAAGAGAGGTACACATTTGAGTACCTTCTAGTAAGTGAATACTAAATTGTAGGGAACACTGTTACCAGTGAGTTTGTGCCCATCTTCCTTTCTGAGGGATTGTGAAGAGCCTCCCCTCATCCCTGATTCTATTCAGGTTCCTGCCCTTCTCCCTCCTGTTTTTCATCTTTATACTTTTTAAATCTTTAGCTAGAGTCAAACTCTTATATCTTTGAGTCACCCCCTCAACGTTATGCTTCTCCTTACAGTTATTCCAAGTGATCTGTGTTCTCTCTCACCTTTGTACCTGTGAGCCTTCTTCGAAACATCTTTCCCCAGCTAACCTGGCTAACTGGTTTCATCCTAGGAGTCACTTCTTCCACAAAGCTGCTGCTTATTTACCAGGTTGGTTGAATACCCAGGAGAATCTAGTATTTACACCAGTCACAGGGTAGGGATGCTGGGAATGAGGGTTTGTTTTAGAATTGTACTTATGGTACTCTGCACATAGTAGGTTCCCAGTAAGGATAGAGAGAGAGAAAGGATAGAGTAGCTTCCATTCTACTTTCTCAGTTTTTTGTCATTTTTACTTCTACCATGAGCACCCTACTGCTGCTTTTCTGCAGATCACCAGTAACTAATTATCAAACTGTTTCCGTTTCAGCCTCCATCTTAATTTCTGCCTAGCATTTAACACTGTTGAACTGTTTTATCCAACATCCCTTTTCATTTTTCCTCTATTGAGTTTCCAGTGTCCTTCCGTTATTTTTTTCTCATTCTTTTCATAATCCAGTGAATGTTGATGTTCCAAGACTTTGCCCTTCCGCCTTCGCTCCACGGATCTCGAAGTTGCCCGTAACTTATCTACCCTTAGTATGTTTTACTAACCCAGCAATCTCTCCCATCTTTCTGGATCCTTATTGCCATCTGAACAATCTCAACAAGCTTTGTCCAACCTGACAATCTATCAGGGTGTTCAAAAGGCATCTTAAGGGGCTGGGGGTGTGACTCAGTGGTAGAGTATTTGCCTAGCCTGTGTGAGGCACTGGGTTTGATCCTCACCACCACATATAAATAAATAAAATAAAGTTATTGTGTCCACCTATAAAAATTTTTTTTAAAAAAGGATCTTAAGTTTAGCATGCACATACCTGAACTCATTATCTCACCTGCTGTCTCATATGCTGTGTATGCATTGCTGTAGGTTTGAACTGTTAATTACATTCATGAAGTCTCATTTCTTTTATGTTCACATCCTGTGAATATGCTAAACCCTGTTGATGATACTGGTTGGTTGTGTGACTTTCCTTCCTCTTCACTGTCATTTCCTTAGTTTACGAGTTCAAAAAACTGGACACTTTGTTTAAACAGTTCAGTGGCCTAAATTTTTTGTGAACAGTTTTAGTCAGGCCCTGTACTCTTCAAAGATCACAGAGACTACCATTCTCTAAGATCTTATAGACCAAAGACTTCACATTTTACTTATTTTTGCCTCCAGGAATTTGTTGTTTGCAACTCTTATCAAATGTACTTTGGCTACTCCACCTTAAATCTTTCTCTGCTCCTATTTTCTCCATATTGTTGCCCAAGTTATCTTCCTAAAGGCCAAATCTAATCTTTATTCTTGTCTTTTCAGGGTGCCACTGGTTTTCAGTTTTCTGTGAAGCTTGATTTGTAAAGCCCTTTATATTTGATCCTGTCCTGCCAGTTACTGTTACCCATCTTGTCTCCTTTTCCCTTAGTCAATGCACTCCTCTCTGCCTTCACTAACTTCTCATTATCCCATTTCTGGAGGTAATATGTTTCTTCAGCACTCTGTGCCTTTTCCTAATGGCCTCCCTTTCTCTGACTGATGAAGTACTTACCCCTAGAAGCTTAGCTAATATATGAAGTTTTCTCTGACCTCCCAAATATAATTATTCTGCCTTATTTGATTCCAACAGCACTGTCTCTCTTTTGCTTTAGACTGTTGAGTTCCTCAACGGAATTTGGTCTGAGTGTGGAACTTGGCACCATCAGAAACAGTGCCTGAAGGGGTTGCCAAGGTCAAACCACTCTTCTAAATGTCTTCATTAGTCTTTGAAATGTTGAAAAATTCATACACTCCAATTAGATGGATAGTTTTGGTTCCTATTAGTAATTTGAACCCATGACTGCCTATTCTGTATGTGTTTTAGTCAGCTTTTTTACTGCTGCAACTGAAAGATCTGACTAGAACAACTTTAGGGGAGGAAAAGTTTATTTAGGGGCTCATGGTTTCAGAGGTCTCAATCCATAGACAGCAAACTCCATTCCTCAGGGCTAGAGGTCAGGCAGAACATAATGGCAGAAGAGTGTGGCAGAAGGAAGCAGCTCACCTGATGATCAGAAAGCAGAGAGAGAGAGATACTCCACTGAACAGAAACAAAATGTATACCCCAAAGCTACACCCCCAGTACCCAGCCTTCTCTAGCCACACCCAACCTGCCTTCAGTACCACTCAGGTAATTAATTCATGGAGTGGATTAAGACTCCTAACTCAATCATTTCTTCTCTGGACATTCTTTTTTTATTTTTCCTTTGATACTGGGAATTGAACTCAGGGGCACTCAACCACTGAGCCACATCCTCAACCCTATTTTGTATTTTATTTAGAGATGGTATCTCACTGCGTTGCTTAGAGCCTTGCTTTGAATTTGAGATCCTGCCTCAGCCTCCTGAGCCTCTGGGATTACAGGTGTGAGCCACTGCTCTGGGTCTCTCTGCCCGTTCTTTTATTGTCTCACACATGAGCTTTTGGGGACACCTCACTTCCAAAGTGTAACAGTATGTGTTACCTGAAACCCTCAAGTAACAATTTTAAGTTAGTTTGAAGATTTAGGGGACTTCAGTCTTATCCCACAATATTACCTAACATTTTTATAGTGCTTTACAAAATTATTTCTATATATTACGTTGAGTAGACTTTATTATACCTATCTTACCAGTTACTAAGTCTGATTTAGAAGCATATGTACGTTGAAGTAAGACTCAAAGAAAATGTGTTCTTGCACTGCGTTATGTAACCAATTGGTCTTTTGTAGTTAAACACACCCTGTCTTTTTCTACATACATAGGACCTTTGCTGAAAAGGCAAGTGCTACAGGTCTTGCCTTTTACAAGGCCACCTTATTATCAAGGTAAATGGAAGAGCTATGGAGTTTGACCTATGGAAAGGCCCCAGTTGTGATTAGAGACCTTGATTGAAATGAATGGTGTGCCTACTCATCCTTTCGGGCTTTTCTCTCCCTCCTCCTCCTCCTCCTCCTTTTTATTTTTAATAAATTTACAGTGCTGAGGATTGGACCTGGGGCCTCAAGGGTGCTAAACAAGTGTGGTCTATCACTGAGTTATGCCCCTGTCCCGTTGGGCTTCAGATATACTTCATATATTTGGAATAAGTAAAAAGTGATTGCTGTTCTGCAGTGTCACACCAGGTTGATGAATGAAGGGAGTCAGAATGAAAAGGAGTAACTTAAGTGTTAGGAGCAAAAAAGGGCTCATAGCAATTCTAGTGAGTGATTAGTTTGTAGAGCACTACGTAACTTTTGGGGTGCTGCCATGTTTGGGACAATATGTAATGAGATTATAAAAAGATGAGCCATCAGGGCTAGGAAGTAATCTGTTAGAAACATTATGACATTCAATTTTGGTCCTTTTATACTTGAGAGGATAATCAAAGATGATTAAAAGGTTGGGAAATAGGCCCTATCAGTATAAGTTTAAAAAAGGAGGAAAGATTTTAGCCTAGAGGAGAAGCTAAGGGATAGCTTATCATTTTCAAGCATGAGAATAGTTGCCAGGGGGATTTTTGATTAATTATTCTTCATGAACTTCAAAGATGTAAAAAGAAATGGGCTTAAATTGAAGGAGGAGTAATTTTGATGAATAGAAGGAAGCTGTTTTTGATCATCAAAGTTAGGAAACATCTGAATGACTGCTAAAGAGAGTTTTGAATTTCTGACTGTTACAGTTATCTAGTAATAAATTACCCAAAAGTGTGTGCAATGCATGTGCACATGATGTAGTAGGGATTGAACCCAGGGCCTTGCATGTGCTAGGAAAGTTCTCTACCACTGAGCTAAATCCCCAGCCCCCAAAGTTTGTGTTGGTGTAAAATAATAATCATTTTGTTGTTCATGATTCTGTGGGTTAGTAGTTCAGGGAAGAAAGACACATTGTTTTCCTCCAAGTGATGTTGATTGGACTGGAGGATTCAGTCCATGGCTTTACTCACGTGAAACTTTTGGCTAGCTTTTGGCTGGGAGCTCTTGATTCTCCATGACGGCTGTCTTTCATGGCCTCCCATTGTTATTCTTCTAGATCAGGCTTCTCAAACATAGTGGCTGGGCCATAATGAAAGCTGCAAGGTCTCTTCCTAGTCCTGGGAGCCATATATTATTACTTTTGAACCATTCTTTGGTCAAAGCCAGTCACAAATATAGCCCAGATTCAAGAGATGGCTCTGGAAGGGTAGAGCGTTTAAGTCACCCCACAAAAGGACTTGGTTGTCCTTTTGGGACAAATTGTGATTGGGATTATTGCTCTCAGTTTTAGAAACCATTTACCAAATTGGCCATAGAGATTTTTCATGAGAGAATAATGGATATGTGTCTTTTGAATGGGTAGTTGGATATATGATATATAAATTTGGCTGCATATTGGAGTCATCTGGAAGCTTTTTATAAACTTAAATTCCTAGGTACCAGACATATGACTCAGTATCTCCTGGGGCTGTTGGCTCATTAGAGACACTTTCTCCTTTGTCTCAAGTAACTACCAGTAAAATGAGTATGGAGGTGGGGAACAGGTCCAGATAAATATGTTACAAAAGGTAGAATGGTAGGTGCCTTCAATAGTCCTGTTAGTCTCCTGCTTTTAGGACTTGGCTGATCCCTCTGCTTGGCATACCCTTCCCTCCAGGCTGCCTATTAGAAGTTACATCTCACTCAGCACATCATCAGTGTTTCTTTTTTGTTCCAGTGATTGAACACAGGGGCGCTTAACCACTGATCCATATCCCTAGCCCTTTTTACTTTTTATTTTGAGACAGGGCCTCATCAAGTTGCTTAGGGCCTTGCTAAATTACTAAGGCTGGTCTCAACTTGCAATCCTCCTGCCTCAGCCTCCTGAGTTGCTGGGATTACAGGTGTGCACCAATGTGCCAGGCAGAGCAGTGTTTCTTGATGCTTCACTTATCTTTTTTTCTCATGGTTCCTACTGCTTTTCCTTCATGGCCTTTTTTAGTCTATAATTGAATATCTGTGTGATTGATTGGTATATAATTGACAAAAATTATGTCTGCTTTGCTTTCCTGTATCTAACAGTTCCTGCCTCATAAAAAGCACTCAGTATTTGTTGAATGAATAAGTAGTTGATTGAATGCATGAATGAATTGAGTGATATTTGAATTTAGTTTCAAAGAGTGATTAGAGTTTGGGACAGATAGAGCAAATGAATGTTCTGAAGTGGAAAGTGGGGATCATGTTCATACACTTTTAGAAGATTGGAAGAACTGGTTTGGAAAAAGTTGAAGTGTCTGGTTTTGAGTGTACTTAGTATGCTAAAGTTGAGGCATGAATATCTAGCAGGCATTTAGAAATGAGGTACTGAAACTGAAGGGAGAGACTGATGCCAGATATTTAGATTTGGGAGTTATCTGACTAAATACCAAGGAGTCTATTCTTCCAGCAAATACAGTGATTCCCCCACTGTGTGCCAGACATTTGTTATAGAAAAGGTGAATTGAAGGCTGGCTGACAAGGAACTCTCCTTTTGAAAAGAGCTGGGAGAATGTCCCCAGTTGGGAAATTAACAAGTGTGAGGCTTTAGGGTAATAAATACCCTTTTTTTTTTTTTTTCCAAGGTCTAATAAGGATATGACAGAAGGCTGGGTGAGGTCAAAGGGGGAGAGTGGCAATGAAGTAAGCAGTGAGGCAGGGGAGCCCACATCACATGAAGCCTTGTGAACTATAGAAAGCCTACCTTTTACTCAAAAGTATGATAAACATTTGAAACCATGGAAGACTTTGAAACAGGAAAGTAACAAGTAGAGGTTTATTTTTTAAATAAAAGTTTACCATGGCTACTCTCTTGATAGTGGCAAAGGAGGAACCAATGAGGAAGTGTTTTCTTTCCTTCTTAGAAGATGGAGGCAGATAGGTTAGGGTATGGTAGTGGACATAAACCAGGATAGATGATGGATATATTTAAAGACTAAAACCAGTAAAACTTACTAGAGAAGGAAAGGCAAAGTGGGGAGACAGACCCTAGAGCATATTTAGGGATAGGGAGCAAAAGGAGGAACCAGAAAAGGAGGACAGGGAGAAAGCTTGGTCCTTAAAGTCAAAGGATAGTCTAGCTACTGCACTTTCAGTGGAAGACAGTAAGAAGGAACCAGTAAGAGGTTCAAGGAAGAAAGGTGGGTAGGTCATCAGGAGGTCATGAAGTTTGAAGGCTTAGGAAAAGCTATGCATTTATCCATCCATTCATTGGTGACCTAGAGGAGGGTTTTCTGTAGTGAAAACAGAGTTAATAAATGAGTTTATGATGAGGAAGTGAAGGCAGAGTGCCAGCTACTTTCTTAGAGACTGGGAATTGAAGAAAAAGGGAGACAACAGAGCTCACTTTGCATAAACTTGTACAGAGGGGCATGAGCATGAAGGTAATTTTTAAAAATCAGTGAGAGGATATTTACTAAGCTCCTCTATGCCTGTCACTGTGCTAGATGTCACTCAGTCTATTTATTTTTGTTTTTAAAAAGTTTGCAAATAATGTAGAATTTCCAAACTCTAGGGATGCGTAAGGCTTTCTCTGGGGTAGAAAAAGGAAATAATTAGAATTCAGTTTTTTCTGCAGCTTTACCTTACTCTTTGAAATTCCTTTTTAATTTTATGATTTAGATAGAACATAGTATATTTGTATAGGAGTACATGTCCAATTTACAAATACAGTACACTGGAGATGTTTTGTTTTGCTGCTGATCAAAAATGGCAGACTTGTTGAGTGCGGTGGAGCACACCTGTAATCCCAGTGGCTCTGGAGGCTGGGGAAGGAGAATCAAGAGTTGAACAATAGCCTCAGCAACTTAGTGAGGCCCTAAGCAACTCAGGACCTTGTCTCTATTAAAATACAAAAAAAAGGGGCTGAGGATGTGGCTCAGAGGTTAAATGCCCCTGGGTTCAATTCCTAGTACTGGGAGGAAAAAAATGGAGGACTTTTCTGAGGGACATTTTTTAAATATAGGGAGAAAAGAAGAGGCAGAGACTAGAATGAAAAAGGAACTAGTCGTCTTGTCTGTCCACACACCTCCCCCCCACATCACAGTTAAGAAACAGAACTGGAAATTTTTAATTTACCTGAGGTCACACAACTAGTTAAGTGATACAACTAGAATTTGACTCCAGGTCTGTTACACACAAAAACTTTACCATCTTACTCTTTTCCCTCTTCATTTGTTTAATGCTTTCTTACATTTTTCCATTTAATTCTCAGTGATTCTATAAGAAACATATTAAAATACTCATTTTCCAATTGAGGAATCTGAGGCACAGACAAAATAATTAGTACTCTGTGGCGCCAGATGGACTTCTGATTTGTTCACTTTTCACTGTACCATAGTGCTTCTCAAAGCAGATGGAATCAGGTTGAATTGTTTTGATAAAGTAAGTGAGGCGGTTTTTAGTTATGTGACACAGAAGGATGGAAGAGAATATAGTGCTTGAAGGTTACTTAGAGTAGAAGATGGCATTAGTTCCCGTTTGGGTGCCACTTACTCTGTTAAGCATTTGCATGCATGGGAAGACTATGAATTCTAACTCTAGGCCTCATACTCCCTAACCCTGCATAGCACTGCTCCTTGTAACTGTTCTATGGAGACATTAACCAGAGATGAATAAAAGCTTTTCAGAGCCAGTGATGGCTTGACCCCAGTTATGTAATTTTGTTGAGAACCTTCTGACTTTTCTGTAATATGCAGGCGTACAAAGGTGGGAGGAAGAGGGAAGAGTTCAGTAAATCTGAAAGAGTTTAGTGCAGGAATGGTGAATTGTAGTGGATTGTGTTGTTAAATCAGAGTTGTGTTTGAAATTCATTCTTGTAATAAATATTTATTGTATTTTGGTTTGATGCAAGGTATATTGGAATATGGAGGGGAAGGAATGCAAAAATGGATAAGATAAAATCTTTGACCTCTAGGAGGTTAGAGAAGGAAATAAGTATTGCACCATAGTGTATGTTTGAAGGGTACAGGAGAGGTGGAGGTAGAAGAGTAAAGAATAGTATACAAATTGACATGTAGACTGGGAAAGGCATTAGGTGAGACTGGCCAGAGGGGATGCCAAGCTAGGTTCTCAGAAGGACTCCTCAGTTTTGGTCAGTATGTTCTAGGTTTGTTCTAGAACAAACCTAGAGTTACAAAATGTATTTTGTTGAGTGTCTGGGAATGACGAGTTTTGGAGATGGGATTATATTTGGGGTTGAGTGATTAAGCTCAGAACGGAATGCCAATTTATTATTTTAGAGTAAAGATTTCCTTTCCTGTTAACAGGATTCTAGGGTTTGCTAGGATATTGCTCTTCAATATTAAGAGATCTGGGAAATCAAATTTAATAACATTAAGCTTGCTTGGTGAGCATGGAGTAATAAAATAGGATGGTTTGTTGGGGAGTTACAAAAAAGCTCAGATTATTGATTGCTTCCTGTATGCTGGTTATTGTATTAAGTACTTTGTGTACAGTAGGGCATTTAATTTTCCCAGTGACCTTCCTGCAAAGTAGGCACAATCATCCTTAATTTACAAGTGAGGAAACTAAGTGTTCAAACTGGTAAGAGACTGAACCAAGATTTGAACCAAGTTCCTGTCTAAGACCCCATACCCCTAGCTATTTGCTATTTTGCTATTTCCATTTAAGCTTTATGAAATAACCTTGTTCACTCCAGAGATAAAGATGTGCCACCTAGCTCCAGTGTTTTTTGCCTCGAGCAGTTCCAGAGTCCAAAGGTGCTCCACTGCTTTTTCTAGATTTTTTTCCCCCCAGTTTTTTTTTTGTTTTTTTTTTTTTGTACCAGCAATTGAACTAAGGGGCACTCAACCACTGAGCCACATCCTCGGCCCTATTTTGTATTTTATTTAGAGGCAGAGTCTCACTATGCCCTGCACGGCAATTTTTTATGTTTTTTATTTTTTTTATTTTTTTTTGTTTACTGCTCTTTGATATGGTGACTTTCTTTGTTTAAATGTATTAAGACTGTCATTCAAGTCATCACATATGACTAGGTTACCTGTTTGCAAAGATCTCACACTGTTGGCCTAGAGCAGCAGTGTAAAGAGATCAGACATCCCCAAACAGGAAGTCCAGTGCAAACCAGGATATGCTTTTCTTCACTGTAACTTGTGTGCCTATGATTTGAAACTTACTGTGGTTAAAAAGTCAAGACTGCTAATATTGGTGCTTGACTGAATAAGTCTGTTTCTGGTTTGTGAAGAGGCTAACATAACTAGTCCTTTGTGGCCTTTGCCTTTATGCATGTGTACATCTTAATTCTACCTGGGGCATGGTTGTTTTTCTCAGCTTACACCATGTTGCACCCACATGGTTTATGAAATGAAGCACAGAATTGACTGCTGATCTGTTACTTTTGGTAGTGTAGGATTTAGTGTGTGCTTAGCTATTTATTCTTTTAATAACAATAGGAAATTTCAGCCTGTAATTCACGTCTTTTAAATAATAGTTTCCTTTTGTTAGGTTCCAGGATTTCTAGCACACCTTTTTGAGTGTTTTCTGACCATAGCTGTTTACAAATTACAGGGTTGGGGGATGTGAAGGTTTTTTTAATCTTTGAAAATTTCCTTGAACACTGGAGGCTGGATATAATGCTAGCTGCTCAATTGTTTGACCCCTTGGCAAACCTCTGGAGGAGTGATTAAGTTAGTAATTTGTTTGGGGTCACTCAGTTGATAAACAGTCTCAGCGACTTCTGTTTTTTCTGAGTCCTCCCCCCGCCCCCCTATTTCTCATTGCATTCTGTGAAATCTGCTTTATTACCTTCATTAGGAGACTGGGTTGGCTAAGGGATAACCACCTGCAGGGAGTCACCTTGGGATCTTGGAGGATTATTGCAGCTGCATTAGTTATTTCTGAACTGGTCCATTCTGCTGGTCTCTAACCATACTTGCTGCAGGTAAAGGTCTTGATGATGTTTTTTTGTTCATTTCATATCCCAGTTGTGTCACAAAGAAGACTGCCTGTCCTCCCACTTTCTAATTGCAGGAGCAAATGGATAAAGAAAAATGGATGAAAAAAAGGTGCATCTCAGCAGGGATTCTCTGGGGACTTTGCAAATGAAAATAGCAAGAAACTTCTTGATATTCGCATAGGTGTTTTTTCCTTGAATCTATGGAGAGGTGGTAAATATGCAATGTTTTGCACTTTGTTGTGGGACAAAGGCAGAGTAAAACCTGAAAACCAGATTAAGCATAGGTTTTCTTTGCAAGGGGAGAATACAATGAGAATACAAAGGTTTGTTGTGTTTTTGGTGGCATACCATGAAATTGAAATACCCATTTATTTTTGCTTCTTGGGATAGACATTGGGCATATTAAATCCTGCCAGGAACAGAAAATTTTTAGGAAGTCAGCATTATTTTTCAGCTTGAGATCAAATATTGAACTAAGTTAAAGGTGTGCGGGAGGAAGAGGTGCTTCATCTGAATTCATCCTTCGTTTATCACAATCCCATTTGGCCTTTGTAGTCAGAGCACTTTATGGTACACCAGGTGGGGGCCAAGGGTGTACATGTCCATTTTTCGGATGTGTCTGGGAAAAAGGGTTGGGGAGCTAAGGGAGAAATTCTGAATTGGGTAGACTGCCTAGGAGGTGGATGACAAATTGGAACTCATTAGCAATGGGGTAGAATTGGGAAGAAATTCTACAAGGAGGATAAACTACTTCTCACTACTTCTGAGAGACGTTCTTCAAGGGAATATAAATGTGTGTGTGTAATTTCGAGCTAGTGGGAAAGGCCTAGGGTCTTTTAGTTCTTGGAGGATGGTTGGAGAACCAAATTGAATCTGATTAAAGAAAAAGGGTGCAGATAAAGCAGATAAATTTTAAGAACATTAAAAGTACTTTCTTCAAGTTATTTATAGTCAACTTGTAATGAATACTCATTAAGTCTTAGACTGTGGAGTAAATAGTTAACATGCAATATTTTAATCCTTTTGGTTACAATTGAAAGGTTCTGTGGGTTTGAGGAAATTTTAAGTTTTATTGAGGTTTAATAAACAGCAGAATCTACAGTCCTATTTATTCTACATTACAATATGTTTGGACATGTTAACTTTCATGCCTTTGGAAAAGCAAATTGCATAACGTTGATTCTAGATGATCCTGGTTCTGAAGTGCTGCCTTTTCCCAGGGTATGGGAGCATCAAACCCTCTGCTGTAGTCTCTAGCAGTGGCTGCTTTTAAAAAAAAAAAAAAAAAAAAAAAAATCTTGGTTACCCATTAGTCAGTATGATATTATCTTGTGAAAGTAGCTTCTTCAGGTAGAAGGTTCTGACAGGCATATCTCATGAATCCTTTTTCCTGCACAGCAATACGAGGGGGATCAGAGTCTCTCTTCTCAATGAGTTTTGTCATCTGTTTTGATGGAACTAGGATTCTAATAGGAGGAGGTAATTAAACTGCAGGTTTGTTTATTCTATTTTCAGCATTGGTAGGAAATTTTACTCGAACTACTTTCTTTCCTGATTGACTTGCCCTTTGGGGCAGAATGCCTGGGCTGAAATAAATGTGTAGGTTTCTCTGCTGCAGTGTTCAATCTGTCATCTTTCCTAAACACCACACTAAGAAGCAGCCATTTAATTGGTCAGACCCCAGGGGTGATATTTTGGCACAGCTCCATTGGTTAGAATTACTTTTCCCTGAACTTCGTAGCAGATGCTGAGCTCCCTCTGCAGATATTTGTCATGGACTAGTTGAAACTAGGGAGTTTCCAAGAACATTTATAACTTGTGATTATTATGTATGTTTTTCAGTTGTTTACAGCAGTTCCCACTTCAGGAAAAGAGCTCACTTACTGCTAGTAGAAAGTGCTGTCTCTTTCCTTTCTCCCTTTTTAAAAAAAATGTCATTTTAACACTTCTTGCTCGAAGGCCTTCTGGTATTGTATTTCTTATATCCTTTGGTTGCTTCCCCCTCTATCTTGATGGGGCTTTGTGAGTCAGGAATGATAGATAGGTGAAACTCCACCCTGATCTGGTATATTTGGTAGGGCTGGTTTCTGTGATATCTAGCATTTCTTTTCTTTGTTGCTTTTTGTGTTCATTTGTATTCTTTGTGATTCCTATCACAGTGTCATGACAAAATGATTGGGAAGGCATTGAAACTGGCTGTGCCTTTTGATGCCAGAAAGAGATGGAAGAAGTGATGGCCAGTTCTTCTTCTAGGCTCTTCCTTTCTGGTTTTCTACTGTGGTAATAACTGACAACTTTAACATTTTTCTCTTACTTTTTAGGCCAATCTGTTACCATTCTTCTATTGTTTTCCAGTAATCTAATTAGAGGTTTTCAGAATTATGGTCAGCATGCCTGAAGTGGGCATGTTTTATACTCTTAGGTCTTTACTTAAAGGTGTTGCTGTGGTTATACATATTTTAAACCCTTAGTTTGCTGATCATTTTAGAATCATAATTGTGGAGTTTTCAAGCATGAATTTCTGCCCCTCTGCCCCCTCCCCTCCCTTCACTCTATGGCTCTTACCTTTAGTTAGTTCAGTGGATACATGGTGATTACCTTAGCTGGCATTAAGACTGAGAATAAACAGTCAATTCTTGTTTCCTATTTCACTTTTCACAATTTAGGAGAAAAATATTTCAAAAAGAATACATAGATCATTAGCCATGGTTAGATGTAGGGCTGCTAGAATGCTCATCCTGCAGAGTGTAATCACTGAGAGAGATATAGCACCTTGCTAGTTGTTGCTCCTCCAGGATCTGCAGCGGTGTTGGCAAAGCATAGTGCTGAGCCCATACTCCAGAAGTGAATTAGAGTTACAAGGACGTGTGTGGGGTACTATGAGAGTACAGAAGGGTCAGAGAAAGTCTCCCTGAGAAAGAAAGTGATGTTTAAGAGAGGTAGCTAGTGGTCCAGGATAAGTGTACTTGAGGGAGATTCCTAAGGCGAAAATAAGCTTGACATTTGAGGTACTGACGTTTGGGGTAGCTCAAGGTAAGGCAAGGAGACTAAGGCCCCGAGGATTTACTTTCTCTATGATTTAATAGTTACTCTCAGTGCAATTGAGACAATTTAAAAGACCCCTTCTTGGGCTGGGGATGTGATTAGTTCAGTGGTAGAGCACTTACCCTTGACTAGTATGCACGAAGCACTGGGTTTGATCCCTAGCAAAGCAAAAAACAGTAAAAACCTACACAGTATAACAAAGATGGGCAAGAGTAGAAAGTGAGATGCATCTTAGCTATGAAGCCCTGTCTTTAGAAAGTTGAGGGTCTATGTCACCATTATCCTGAAGTTGTAGAAAGAAGGAAATGCAGATGCCCTACTGTATGTATAAATGAAAATTCTAGCTTCCTAGGAGTAGTATTTCTGTTTATGACATTACGCTTTTTTTATTTTTTGCAGTACTGGGGATTGAACCCATGGGCATTCTACCACTGAACTCCACCCCCAGTCTTTTTTAATTTTCTTTTTTTTTTTCATTTTGAAATAGGATCTCACTAAGTTGCTGAGGGTGGCCTTGAACTTGTGATACTCCTGCCTTAGCTTCACAAATCAGTGGGATTACAAGTGTTTAGTACACTTTAGAAAGTACTCAAGTGTGGAATGCTTGGTTTGGCGAGTAGGCACCCCTTTTTGGTGTCTTTAGAAGCCGGTAGGAACTAGTATTAAATTCTTGCTCCCTGTAAGCCATGTTGGGTGATTTTCATTATCTTCTCTCACAGCAAAGCCCTTGAATTACTATTGCTAATTGTGGGCAGTATGGAAAGTGCAAGTAGCCTACTCTTTCTTTATGATCCCCAAATAGTCAAAACTTGTACTCACCATCTGTCATCCTCTAGCTTTGTGACTCTGATCTAGTTACCAAACCCTCAGGGCCTTAGGTATATGTCCACAAAACAAGCAATTTTAATTCTGATTTTTGTAGGATTAATATGTTAAATGAGATGATAGATGCAGCCTAACTCATTTGGCATGTGTTAGGTGTTTTTGAAGTGTTTTCACTTTGTTCTTATAAAATAAAATTTTCTAGGATCATCTGAAAGTGGGGTTAGGGAATTTTAAATCTGAATGCTCCCTGATTTTTCCTTTGCTTCTTGAAAAAACAGTACAGGAGATTATCTCACTCCTAGAAATTAAGTACTTTATATTAAAATATAATTTGAGGAGTGGATAAGAGGAGCCCTTAGGCCTAGTGTCTTTCAAGTCACTGATATCTATGCATGGAGGCTGTGGAAGCTGGCTTGGAGAGAGGCAGACATTAATCCTTATTAACCCTGGGCTTTATTAGAATGCCTGCCGTTGCCTGCATTTCCATCGCTGTCATCTCTCTTTAGTGGAAGATTGAAAAGCCCAGTCAAAGGTATCACCTCTGTGTCTAGCCTGCCTAGTATAGGGAAGCTTATTCCTATTAGTCTGAAGCTCAGAGATACAACTTATTCAAGTGCACTCGCCCAACATGAGAGCCAAGATTTAAAGTAAGTCTGACTGGTTGTAAAACCAAAGTAAAACATAATTTGGGAACAACTTTTCACTTCCAAACTGTTTTGTCTTCTAAAGATTTATCCCTCAAATAAAAGTCTTATCTAGGAAATATATATTATCCATGACCCATATCCAAAGGACTGCCTTGCAGGATGGAAGATGTCTGTTAGGATTTAAAGCCCTTGGAAATGTTTTCCTCTGCTGAGTTCTAGCCTTGTGAAACATGCCTTGTTTATGTCTGGCACAGGTACCGCTTCAGCAGGGCTGTTTATTTTGATTGAGCCTTGGGTTCCAAAGTTCCACCATCCACTTATCTCCTCTGTGACTTAGGTGTTCTGAATTCTTTACTCCTAAATAAATATTTCAGAAAGAATCTCAGTATCAGAGAGAACATGTTACATTGTCCCACACCCAACCAATGAGACCAGTTGGTAATATGGTTTACTTTGCAGGTTGCTTACTTACAAGTGCAGTAATAGTCACCCTATTTTATGCTTACTGTGTTGTCACCAGCATTTTAAATCTTCCCAAGTTAGGATGGTCACTGCAGGTGGGTTTGCTGGAAAATTCTAGTTGCAACTCAGATTCTGTTTTAAATTTAACAGTGTCAAGGGAGTTCAAGTTTCTTGCCTCACCAACTTATTTTTAAAGGCAAACAGCCTTTCCTTTCAAGTTGAGAGATGATTTTAAATTTCAGGGGAGTTCTCAAGAAACAGGTGATTCTGTATCATAGGGGATGTTAACATCAGCTTTTTTTTTTTTTTTTCCAGTACTTGGGATTGGTATAGGTCCACTTTACCACTGAGCTACACCCCAAGCCCTTTATTTTTATTTTGAGATACGGCTTTGCTGAGTTGCCCAGGCTTACCTCAAATTTGTGATCCTTCTACCTCAGCATCAGGAGTCACTGGGATTATGGGTGTGTGCTGTCATGCCCAGCATGTCATCATATTTGTTAGGGTCCTTTCTACCCCTCAGTGCCTTTTGGTGGAAAGAAACAAGCTTTGGGTGACCAGAGAGAGACTGTGGACTTTTCTTTGGAGACACTTTTAAATATATTGCCATTTTAGAATTGTAATATGTTTTAATAATTTTTAAATGTGCTATTTATCAAATGTTTAGGTACCTTGTGTTATTTCTCATTCTTACAATTACCTCCTACATAGGTATAGAGGTGAGGTGAGTACGTGTGTGTATACGTATCTGTATACATATATATGCACATACACACATACATAGGTATATAGGTGAGGAAAACAGATTCAGAAAGTTAGGTAACCTTTCTATGTTTAGCTGCCCTTTATTTTCCATTAAGGATTTTTCTTTCTTATAGTCACTTTATAACTATATTGAGAAAATGCTTTTGATCCTAAAGAAAGATAGCTGAGGTTCTCTGACCTCAGTCTGTTCATTCCACATATCATTTGGGTGCTTACAATGAAGTGCACTGGGCTAGTTGCCACAGGTTAAAAAAAGAAAAAAGAAAGAAGACGAAAATAAGATTTTTGCTAGACTGTAAACCAGAAATATAATTACGGATTATGATAGTTCTGAAGGAAGGCAACAGGCAGTGAGCATGTGTGTGAGACTGGGGAAGACCTTCTGAGAGACATGGTGCTTAAGTTGAGATCAGAGGATGAGAAGGAGCAGTAGAGGCAGAAAGAAAAGTACAAAGACCCACAGCTTGAATAGCTGAAGAGTCACTATGACTGGAAGCTCTGTGAGAAAAGGAGCACAGCATGAATTGGAGAAGGAGCAGAGTCTTACCTTGTGAAGAGTAGAGCTTTTCATTCTAGAATGCAGCAGGTCTCTATTAAAGAGCTGCAAGTGTCTTTAATAACAGGGAGGAAAGGAGAGGATGATGCCTCTTGGAGAAAGACCTGGAGAGCAACAGGAATTGAAGCTAGTTGAAAGAACTGTTCTTTCTTCTTAGAAACTACTCTAGGCTCTGGAAATGTAGTAAGACACAAAGTCCCTGCCCTCAAAGAGTTTTTAGTCTAGTGAGAGAAGGCAGTTAGCAAGCAAACAGATAATACCAGCCAGTCCCAAGTGTTTGCAATACATGAGATTAGAAAGTGACATTGAAATTGAGAGTTGGATGACAAGAAGGAGCCAAGCATGTAGAGTTCTGGGGAGAACAGTTCAGGCAGGAAGAATAAACAGCAAACCCAAAGAGCCTAAGGAGCAAAACATAAGTAAGTAGCAAATGAAAGATGAGTTAGCCCACTATCACAGTGGGGAGATGAAGAGAGGAATCCGAATCTTGAGCTTTAGGAAGGTACCAAAAGCCACCTGAGGTGGAATGGACACACGGGAAGCCTAGATGCTCCCAACATTTGAGAACTGAGTGAGAAGACCCCAGTTGATGATATTAATTTATACTTCTATCAGCAATGTTTGAATTCTAGCTACTCTACATCCTTACCAATGCTTGTTAGAATCTCTTTTCATTTTAGCCATTTTTGTGGGTGGGTGGGTGGTCGTAACACAGTCCGGTTGTAATTTATATTTATCTTATGACAAAAAAGAGTTTTTAAAACCTGGAAGATCCTGGAGCATGCCTGTATGCTGATAGGAAAGTTGTAGCAGAGACAGAAAGCCAGATCTTGGTGGTTGGGGGGCGTGTTGTAGGGTAGACAGATGACTTTTTTTTTTTTTTTTTTTGGTACTGTGGAATTGAAGCCAGTGGCAAGTGGCATTTAACCACTGAGCCACATCCCCAGACCTTTTTATTTTTCATTTTGAGACAGGGTCTCACTAAGTTACCTAGGGCCTTGCTAAGTTGCTGAAGCTGACTTTGAACTTGTGATCCTCTTGCCTCAGCCTCCTGAGCTACTGGGGTTACAGGTATGTGCCTTCATGCCCTGTTGACTTTTTTTTTTTTTTTTAAGTCAAAGTACTTTCCTTGTAGCCTGCTTAGCATAGGCTTCAGGGTCTATGCAACGTAAGTTCAGATCTTAGCTTGGCTACCTTCTGGCTGTGACATTTAACAAGTTACTTCTCTAAGCTTTGGCTTTACCTGAAAACAAGAACTGATCTGCCTTGTCAGAATCACATGAGAACACTCGGTGAAGTACCTAGCTCAGTGCCTGGCAGATAAGCAACATTCTTCTAGTAGAGAATGACTGCTTTCTCCTTCTCAAAATATGTACTTACTTATCAATTATTTCAGGAGGCTAAGCTAAGCCACATTGATAGGCTTTTCACAGCATTTCTGTTCAAAGCCTTTGCAATTGTACTTTAATTGCTTTTTAAGGATAATATACAAGATGAAGCTAAGCCCATTCTGAATTAATGATCTGTAAGGTGGGATACTTTCCTTTATACACTTAGAGCATAGAGGCTTTTAACCATTCCAGAAATACATTGTGACAATGGTGTTCCATCCTCAATAAACTGGTGGTGATTCTGTAAGGCTTGCTATCCAGCCATTTCTGATTTTCCTTGTCAAAGAGTATTTCTTTTGAGGTTTGGGGGCATTTAATTAGGGATTTTGGTGTAGTCTTATACACTGTGTTTACTGTAAATCCGTTAGTTCCAGGATGTCTTTGCATCTGTGTAACACCTTTTGTCACAGCTTTATGCACAGGGTTGCTAATTAAAATCAGAACAAAATGTATGAAAACCTTGGGGATATTATTGCCTTAGTTTTTGGTGGTTCGAAAGGTGGTTTGGAAATACATTGCAAACCAGCATGACCCTTCTGTTCTCTTCTCCCCTTCTTAGGAAAGCCAGTGACAGCCACTGAACCACTGATCCATTTAAAATTATTGACCATGGACAGGTGAAGAAGTGGAGAAGTCTTTTAAAATTACTCAGGATTACTGGGACAAAATAGGAAGAAATCACATTATCTGCTCTTACCTCTAACAATGACCGCACCCAACCTGCCTGCAATATGTCATTTATCTTACCTTGTTATTAACTGTAATTTTCCCATTAGCAGGACTAAGTGTCCCAAGAAATACCAGCATACTTATCAAACCTTCAAAACCCCATGTACTAGCTAGCCAATCTTGCCTCTAAACACAGGGTTCTTCCACAGGGAATAGTAAATTTTTCTTGTTCACCCCACACTTGGCTCTGGCCCTACAGCTACCATTCTCCCATTAGGCAGAGTGGAAGAGGAGAACTTGAACTTTCAGACAAGTGCAGCAGGAGAGCAGACTTTTTTTTTTTTTTTTTTTGTGGTGCTGGGGATTGAACCCAGGGCCTTGTGCATGCAAGGCACACACTCTACCAACTGAACTGTATCCCCAGCCCAAGACAGTTCTTGAGGATTAAATCACCAAGTTCGTCTTTTCAGAAGAGGGGGAAGAGAGCTTAGGAAGGAATTTTCAAGCGCTCAATAAAGACATGATACTGATTTTCTTTTAAGATCAGGAAGAGGTCTGCAGATCAGAGTGAAGTTTTTCAAAGTGTAGCACTTACCACACCTCACTGTTGGCTCTGCTTCAGTCCTTTAGCTGTATCAGATGCTGTGTGCATATCTGTCTATTTAGTGCTGAGGGATGAATAGTCCCAAGAAGAACGTGTTCAGCTTGCGTGGCATTGTCTACATTCCAACCGCTTGTCCCCTGAAATTATCCTGAATGCAGTTGTCATTTAGGCTTAGAGCTTAATTTGGCAGGAGAGTACTTTTATGACCATGTTAGCACATGTTTCTTTTTTGATACTCAAATATCTGTCAAAAAGAGTAAAAGCCTTGTCTACTGACTTTGGTTAACCTATTCCATTAGACTGAGCAGATCTGAGGTATTTGGAGTACTGCGACTCTTGACATCAGCCTCCTCTTTCCTGTAGTCACCCCCTTTCCCACATGTACATACATACCCACCTAAACATGGTACCTCTGGGATCAGTTTCACGTATTCTCACAGGGCCTAGTAGCCAGATATCTGGACAGGCTGATGACTTTTTTTCTTTTTTTTTTTTTTTTCTTTTTGATACCTTATAGTTCTACATACTGGTGGGATTCTGAAAACTTTTCTTTCTGTGTTCAAAGGAGGCCCTTTGAGGTGAGAGGGAATGAAAACAATATGGAAAAAAATAGACTCTCGTGACTCCCCAGCTAAGGAGGAGCTTTCCTAGGTCTTCTATCAGGATGGCCTAGTGAAGCTCCAGTGCCTTTCTGGGCCCCCAGACCCCTTGGGTAAGATTTTGTTCAATTGCTTTTTGTACCCCTGATGTCTAACATGTAGTTGGTGCTTCCCAAGTGCTTACTAAAGCACATGGATTTAAATAACATAAAACCTTCCATTTTTTTTTTTTTTTTCCTACTGTTTGTGCCTTACCAAGTGGTTCTACTCATTTTGTGACAGAGCTCTGACTTCCTAGGAAAATTACAATGTGTAGATTCCTTATGTAGAAGAAATGTTTTTTTCTTTCTTCTCCTCCTCCTCTTCCTCCTCTTCCTCCTTTCTTCTTCTTTCTTCTCCTCCTCCTCCTCCTTGTTTCTTCATCATCGTCATCTTTGTCTTCTTTCTTCTGTGTTCTCTTTCTTCTTGCTTCTTCGTGTGTGTGTGTGTGTGTGTGTGTGTGTGTGTGTGTGTGTGTGTATCAAATCCAGGCCTTGTGCTTGTTCGGAGAGTGCTCTACCACTGAACTACACCGAAAAGAGTTTATTTTCTTCTTGTGGCTAAATGTATTCCCTCTTTCCTTTTTTATTTCATTCTTTCACCTTTATGTGCTAATGCTATAAAACTCTTTTTGGTTTCATCTCCCTTTACTTCTCTCCTCCATTTTGGTGAAAGAGGTGACCCTTCTCTTGCCCAGGAGTAGTCTACCCCTTAGTCTAATCACCTAATTGCTTTTCTTTCTTCTGGTCCTTTATCCCCTCATTGATTGCCAGCTTCCCTTCCTCTATGATCTCTTAGTCTTTGTGGGTTTCCTCTTCTGTCTATGAATGTGTCTACATTTATCTTGGTGATCCTCAGTCCTTTTTAGTTACTGCCTTCTCATGATCAAGTTTCTTTTCTGGGCGGAGGTACTGGGGATTGAACTCAGCATGATCAAATTTCTTGAAAGAATAATTTACTTTTAGAATCTTGTGAATCTCACTTCTTATTTGCTTTCCAGTTTGTGGTTATCAGTTGGCTTCTTTTCTTTTTGCTCCTGGGGATTGAATGCAGGGGTGCTTTATCAGTGAGCTGCATCCTTAGTCCATTTTATTTTTATTTTGAGGCAAGGTTTTGCTAAGTTTCCCAGGCTGACCTCAAGCTTGTGATCCCTTGCCTCAGTCTCCCAGGTGTCTGGGATTACAGGTTTGTGCCACTGTACCTGGCTTCACCTTCCTTCCTTTCTAAACTGCTCAGGCAAAGAGCATACTCACATTCTCCTTGGGCATCTGTTGGGCATTTTGCATTCTTGAGTTTTGTTCTTTGGATCATTTGATTGTATCTTTATGAAACTCAAGACTCTTCCAGTTCTCTCCCTCCCCCAACATTCTTCTCCCCTTGTTCTGTGGTTGCCTTTCAGCTTATTGCCCTTCTCAAGGCCCTCTTCTCTTCTGATCCAGATGATCTAATCATCTCCTGCCCCTGTGGCTTTACATGCTTCCAGTTTAGGCTAGATGAGTGTTCATGGTCCTGTGTGTACACTAGCATGGCCCACTGGTTTACAACTCAGCTCATCATCTTAGCCCCTACTCCTGCTGTCTTGCACACGTGGCAGTTGCCTCCTCCTGAGAGCCTTATCCCAATAAGTAAACCTTCTAGTTTTCTTGTTATGAATTAAGAGCCCCTTGGATTTGTCCTGGACTCCTTTTTCTCTCCTCCTCCTACCTCATTCACTTAATTGACACATTCTGCTAATTCTGTCAGAGATCTGTCTGTGTCTTTCTTTTATGTCCATATCCTCATATCTTGCCTGTATTTCTGGAGCATTTTTCTGCTCCTAACCTTCTCGCTGATCTGTTCTCTACACTGACTAATACCACACTTGCACTCTTATGTGCAAATAACGTCTTCAAACCTGACTGCCTGAAGACTCCAGCTGTGTCCCATTACATATAAGGTAAAGACCAGGTTCCTTACCATGGAATATGAGGTCTTCCCTGTTTATTTGTGTGCCCTCATCTACCTACCCACCCTTACTCCTACCCCTGACCAACTAAGCATTTTTGTAGTTTCACTAATGACATAGTGCATGTCTTCCCCCCCCCCGCCCCCCATGCAAATTCCTTCTATTCCTGATTTCTGGTAATTCCTACCTACTCCCACAATCAAGATGTGGCACTTCACTTGAGAAGTCTTTTCTGGTCTTGACCTCTGTCCCAATAGAGCTGATCATTTCCATCATTGTAGTCCCCCATCCTTACGCCCGTACATTGTGCAAGCCTCCCTTAAAAAACACTGACCACCCTGAAATTTCAGTTTTTGGTTTTGCGTTTTTAGTTCCCTGACCCAGCTATGGACTTCTTGAGCTTAGGTTCTAAACCTTACTCATCTAGCACTGAGAAGAACAGGTGGTTGGCTTCAGTAAAGGTTACATGCATATGTGAACGTGGAGAGCATTTAGTAGAAATTAATGAATCACCTACAGTCTTGTCCCCTGCAAAGAGGACAAAGCCATGAAAGCCAAGAGGTAGTTACAGTGAAAACTCAAGGTTTACATTCTACCTTACCTTCCCAGATAAATTGTAGCAACAATTAATGTTTATTTAGCACTTTATATCCTGTGGAATGTCCAGAGAAACATGAACTAGGGAAGGGTGTAGCCTGCTAGGGGAAGACAATAGCCCATAAGCAGTAGAGCAGGGCTTGGGACCCAGACCTTCTGATTCCAGAGCCTGTGTTCTTATTACACACTGTCTCCAATGTGTATCTACATGTGATTTAAAGAATTACAAAATTCCTTTTTCAGAGGGTTTCGCTCCTCTGTTGTCCTCATCCTCTTGCCAACAAAGAGCTCATTTACACATAGGCACACACAGTGTGAGGAACTCTTTGCTTCATTATTCCCTGTGAACTTGTAATTGCAAGGAAGGCAGATGAGGTCTCTGTCTTCTGGGAACTTAGAATCTTCAGACAAGTAATACTGAATCTGAGAGAAATGTTTTTGATGTGCAGGAAGTTGAATGAGTATGTGATTAATGAAGATTTAAATATTGTATGTAACTCATTCATTCTACAGTCTTTGTTGAGCCACCTGACTGGGGACTGTAAGACTGTCACATTCCCTTTTCTCACAAGGTCACAGGCAAGTGGTCACACACAGATGTTAACATATCTGCCAAAGAGAGTGACTCGAATTGTAGCTGTGTTGAGGCCTAAGGTTAACCTGGAGGACCCAGAGGTTACTTCCTCTGCTTGGCCCCATCTACAAATCCACCAAGGGGTGGCCTCTTGGTTCCTTCCAGCTTATCATGTCTTTGAACTATGAAAGTGCCTTTGTTAAAACTGTGAGTCAGACAACAGAGCAGAAAGTACCATTCTTTTGTGTGAACTAATTATTGAATAATGATGCTAAATGTTTCATTTATTATCTCTGTAAGCACAGAGTTTAGGCTCAGAATGTCCATAATGGCTGTCTTCCTCTGCTGTGGAAAACACCCATAGATCACAGCAATGCTTAGTATTTTCGTGGGCTCTTTAGTATCTTTATAGCTTATTCTGATATTTGAGAGTTTGGATTCTCTTTCTGATCATAAAAGTCATCAGTACCCTTGCCCCCAATATCAGTATTTGATGTGTAAACCAGGAACAATAATCTAAAATTTCTTAAATCCACAGAGGCACTGATTCAGCAAGGAAGCAAACATTCATTGAACATCTGCTGTAGGCACAGTGCTGGTAGGGCACAGTACAGACGGGAATGAGAAATAGTCCTTGCCCTCAAGGAATTTATGGCGTAAGAATAGAAAATAAATGATCTGTGTAAGAAACTATTATAAGTGCTGTCCTCGAAGTTTATCCAGAATTAGGGGTACATATGTAAGAGTAATTGGTTTCACAGGCTGGCGAGGGGAAATGAAAGGACAACGTGGCATATGGAAGAGGACCTGAGGTTTAGTCTGAAACTCAGGTTTTCAGACTCTCAACTCTACAGATTAGCTCTGTATTAGCTGTCTGTATTTTATTCTTTGAGCCTGAGTTGCTTTATCTATGTATTTTTTCATTTTCTTTGTTTTGGTACCAGGGATTGAAAGCCACTGAGCCACATCCCCAGCATCCCCCCGCCCCCCTTTTTTTTTTTTTTTTAAGGAGAAGACAGGGTCTCACTAAATTGCTTAGGGCCTTGTGAAGTTGCTGAGGCTGGCTTTGAATTTATGATCCTCCTTCCTCAGCTTCCCAAGCTGTTGAGATTACAGGTATGTGCCACTGTGTCTAGTGTTTTTTTGAGACAGCATTTTGCTTTGTTTCTCAGGCTGTTTTCAAACTCCTGGGCTCAAGCCGTCCTTCCTCCCTCAGTCTCCCAAGGAGCTGGGACTAGAGGTGTGTGCCACTATGCTGTTGCCTCATCTATATAGTAAGAATTAATAGTAGAGCTGAGTGTGGTGGCACACCTGTAATCCCACTTACCTGGGAGGCTGAGGCAGGAGGATCACAAGTTCAAGATCAACCTCAGCAACCTAGTGAGGCTCTGAGCATCAGTGAAACCCTGTCTCCAAATAAGAAAAATAAAAAGTGCTGTGATGTAGCTCAGTGATTAAGCATGCCTGGGTTTAATTCCTGGTACCAGAAAAGGAAAAAGAAATCCGTGGGCCCTGAAAACACATTCTCTCTTCTACTCGGCAGGTGTGATTCCAGCATCCCTCCTTACCTGAGCTTTGGGGATGGAATCTGCAGTACTGATGTGTCTTAACTTGGACCTTTCCTCCCTTCCTCTTTGTACCAGATTTTATCATGTGGGCAACCTGCTGCAACTGGTTCTGCCTGGATGGACAGCCTGAGGAGGTCCCACCAGCCCCTGGAGCCAGGACACAAGCCTATTCCAACCCTGGGTACAGCTCCTTCCCTTCCCCAACAGGCTTAGAACCAAGCTGCAAGGCCTGTGGAGCCAACTTCGCAAACACAGACAGGAAGGTGAGTGCTGCCTTCTCAGCCTGCTCTGCTCACAGTCTTAGAACCACAAGCAAGCCTGTTAGTCCTGCTGTGAATGCATGCCACCTGACCTCTACCTGTGCAGTGCTAGGGACCCTGGCCCATCCCTTTCTCAAGGGTATTCAAAAATAACTATTCAAGTGAAAGCTAAGCATCTCGGCATAGTTTTGGAACCAGTTGACTTGAATTCAGATACCATCTTTTTCAATTACTACTGTATGACTTAACATCTCTTGAGATTCATTTTCACCTTCTGTGAAGTGGGGATGACAGTAGTAGCCATGTCCTAGTGTTGTGAGAATAAAATAAGCTTGAAGAAGCCCCAGCATGATATGATGCTTGGGACAAAACAAGCACTAGTGTTGTTTCCTCCATTAGCTGCCATCATACAAGGCCTGACTGCAGGTTAACTTGTTTTTTAAATCAAAGGCAATACCAAGGATGTCTCAGCTGCATCCAGACCATAGTAGACAGAGGCTGGAGCTTGTTTGCTGTAGCAGATTTCTTTTGAAACACTGGGAGCTGTGCTTCCCAGATCAGTGAGCAGGAAGTAGAATCATTGGCTGTGTGAAGGTGTGAGTGTGGGCGTGGGCTCTCCCTTTGCCAGTGCCCAGTGGTAGCACGTTGTTTCTTCTGCAGAATGAGAGGTTTTCCTGCCCAGGGAGGGTGATAGGATATGAGGTTAAAATAGTAGTAATGGGAAATTGAGAGGAAATACTACTTTCAAACCACCTACTCTGTGTAAGAGTCAGTTTTAAGATTTAGATTTTTAATTCCATTTAGGTTTCTTAAGTGTTTTTTAATTTAGATTGATGTTTTCATTTAATCTTCACAGTAATAACTACATAGGTTTTAGAGTCCACCAAATCTCATTTTATATATGATAAATAAACTAAGGCTTACAGTTCAAAATATTAAAACTGTACACGTCAACTTCCTGAAAAATAGCATACGAGACAAAAAAAAAAAAAAACACCTCTTTTTTTCTTTATTTAGCCAGTGCTCAAGATTACAATGACTATTAAGTAGCAGAGCTAATTCAAACTCAGGTCCTGGATTCCAAAGCTCCTTCCCAGGAGACATTTGACATGTCGAGTTGATGATGACAAGTGACAGACCCAGGCTAGGGAGACAGACTAAGGGAGGCCATCCCTGCTCACCAGGGAGCTTGCAGTTGGACAGGGAGGTTGGGGCAGCACATACCATACAATGAGACCAGAGAAAAGCCACCATGACAAAAAACTTTGAGGGGGGAGATGAATCCCAATTTGGATAGTGAAAGATGGTTATTGGTAAAATATTTTTCTTGCTACAAAAGTACAAATTAATTTTGTGCAATCCACAATGAATTTTGTGGATAGTAAGGATGTTTTCTCCTACAGTAATTTTTCATTTGTAATTTCATGCTTAAGTGGATCAGCATTCTTATCTTAAGGGCTTGGCATTTAATAGCCAGAGGCTTTTAAAATGTCTTTTCTAGAAGTGGTTGAATTGCAATGATTACATGGATCCTAGTGTCTTTTTTTTTTTTTCATTATGGTCAGTTTTTTCTGCATGCCTGTTGGGTGCAAAGTATAGATAACATGTAGGACTTCTTAAGAAAATATAATTTAGCTGTGCTTTGTGCATTCCCAAGTTTCCAATCTCTGAGAGAAGTGGCAGGCTATAATTTTTCCATAAGCCAAATATCCCATCAGCATATAACACTTGCTTTTAGTTAGCAGTGGCCCTAGAAATTTTGGATTGTGTTTTGGCTGGGGCCTCTTTAGTTGTACTGTTTTGAAGAGGAGGGGAAAATTGTGCTTGGAAGCATGGGAATGGTATTCAGGTTCAAGGTTAAGGTTGGAAAGGGGAGTGGTTCTTAGGTTGGGAAGAACTGAGATGAGGCAGAAGGGAAAGAGAATGAAAGGTGACTGTTATCTTTTTTGTGAGTGTCCACCTTATGCTAAGGTTTATATGAATTATCTCACATAATGTCCCAATGGTCCTTATACTGGTAAAGTGAAAAACTGGGCCTGACCAGTGCCAGGGAACACAGACGAGGGGGTAGTGGATGGAAGGGGATTGGTGAAGACAAGAAAGCAAAGTACCCTACTTGTTTCCCTGAAGAGCAGTACCTGCCTGAAGTGCCACTGCTAGCTCTTGATACTGGGTGTCCAAGTGTACTCTGGGTGTTTCACTGTCCCTCATTCATCTTTCACGCTACCTTGTTACTTGATTGATTTGAAGCGTTTACTAGAATTTAGTCTTCTGCCCACATTGGTTGACAGTTTTTTTCCTTTCTTTGCTCTCTCTGCCACCATACTCTGGGAGTTCAGCCTCTAGTGCTATCCTACTTAGTCCTTTAGGGTATTGAGCAGATGTTGGCTTACTTCAGAGTCCCTGGTGGGCACTGATACACAGAAGCCCAGTTGCTGTCCTTCCATTTTGATCTTTCATTCAACAAGCACATTTGAAGAATAGAGTTCTCTGGATTTGGCTGATTGAGTCATGCAGGCTTTATAATTGTGTCAAGCTAGAGCCTGTTGAACTGCATGATTTAAGTAATATTCCATGCTAGAACCACAACAGCTTTAGGACATTGAAGCCTCTTCATTTCACTACTAGTCATCCTAAATGTTCCATTTCCCCATGGGAAAGTTTTAGATATGAATGAGCCCCAAATACTCCAAAACATCCATTTCCCACCTATGCAACTGCTGGTCCTGGAACCATTATGGTGTTAGCATGGCCATGTGTCCTTTTCTGCCACTCGCTGTAGTTCATCTTCTGGTTATAACTGTGTGTCTCTTTGCAATACCTTCTAAGTCTTAATAGCTAGAACTGGATGATAAACATGTCCTTTTCCCTTTAGAGTAGAGATGATGCTTACACAAACACTCGGTGCACTTGCCTTAACTATGTAGACTCACTTCAGCCCCATGGAAGGTTCCTATGACCTTGACTGTGAGATTCTTAAGTCTCTTGGGCATTCTTATATGGCTTGAACAGCTTTCTATATTTAGAAAAGAGGAAGCAGAAAGATGCAGGTTAATTCTTAAGTCATCACAGTATGAAAGTGTTTAACTTCTTTAGAGGATCAGTGAGGGTGCCCAAGAGGACAATCCCAGGGTGCTTGGGAATTTCCTCTCCTAGAAGGGTGACCTGCCCTTGGCTGGAACTGAGCTCAGCCAGGTGTCACTGTGCCGGCACAGCCTGCAGCATGAGCAGCACGGCTTTGCTTCCTGGGGGTCAAGCAAACTCTGGCGTGCTGTCTGAGTTGTGGGAGGAGCTGCTGCCAGGCAGTGCCAGCTTGTCTATCAGGTGCTGTTGCCAAGACACTCTGTGCTTTCACAAAGGAGAGTGCCCTAGTGTCTGGGGCCTCTCACTGTGTCTAAATATTTGTCTTGGAAATGACCTTATATACCACCTACCTCCCAGCATTCTGAGTGGCCTTGCTGGATTAGGGGAAGCTGGCACCAGCCTCTGGATGGAGTGCTGCCTTGGGAGTTTGGAGGTGGAAGCCAGGCTCGTGACTCAGTACCGCTGTTTGGTTGGTACTGAGTGTGTCAGCATGGCAGGGTAGGAGGAGCACGATCATGGGCATTGGACTCAGACCTCAAGTGTGCACCTTGGCTCTGCCTTTGTTGCCTAACCTTGAACAGAATACTCTGTCTCCCTTCTTGTTGCTTTGTGAATCAGGAAAGAACCTTGATACCTACTTTGCAGGGTGCTTTGAGAATTAAATGACACGCTAGGTATTGCTCTAGCACAGTAACACCTCCATAAATTTAATTAATACTGATCAATAGTAGCAACACCTGCCACCTTGACTTTCACACATTTACTTTCTTTAGCAATAAAGCAGAAAGAATGACAGTTTAGGACTTGAATTCTGGCTCTTATAATTAGCCAGTATTTCCTAGAAATAATAATTAAAATCACTAGCACTTATTGAGGACTCACTACATGTCAGATATACTTAAATGCAATAAGTACTGTTATTACCCCATTTTACAGATATGGAAACTGAGTGCCAGAGAGGCTAAGTTATACACCCAAGATGATACCATGAAAAATGGGAGAAGGAGGTTCCAAAGGTGGTAATCTTAATTAATAACATTAGGTACCCCGTCATTAAAACTAATTAAGAAGCATTAGATAAAATTATAAATGTCAAGTATCCTGTACATGGATACATAGATGCATGTAGGAGATCTGCCACTTCAGAGTGGATTTTCATCTGGGGTCTGCAAAGTAGCTTGTACCCTTGGATATAGGAGACAGCTTAGTAACAGGGTGACTTGAGGGGGTCCTGCCAGGTGTAGCAGCTCTGAAGTACTCATCCCACTCTGTCTTGTTTTCTCAAGCTGACACATTTTCCTCTGCTTCTTGCTCTAAGCAGCAGACCTGTTTGGACTGTAAGAAAAATTTCTGCATGACCTGTTCAAGCCAGGAGGGGAATGGGCCCCGCCTTTGCCTTCTCTGCCAACGGTTCCGAGCCACAGCCTTTCAGCGGGAGGAGCTCATGAAGATGAAGGTGAAAGACCTGAGGGACTACCTCAGCCTCCATGACATCTCTACTGAAATGTGCCGGGAGAAAGAAGAACTGGTATTCTTGGTGCTTGGTCAGCAGCCTGTAATCTCTGAGGAGGACAGGACTCATGCCCCCACCTTGTCCCAGGACCTTCCCGAGCAACAGGCCTTCCTGACCCAGCCTCATGCCAGCACAGTACCTCCTACCTCACCCAGCCTCCCTTCTTCACCTGCACAAGCCACCTCTGTTCCTCCTGCTCAGGAAAGCCAGCAGGTATGAGTTCATGTATGGTCCCTGCACATCTGTGCTGCCCCTGGGATGCATTCCCATCTCCCACCCATTTTGTACGCTTGGGATGTGAGGTGAATTGTTTTGTTGACATGAGGCCTTTCTGCCTACTAATGCAGGAAGTGTTTTCTGGACCCCAGACTCAATATTTTCACTTTCTTCGGAGATGAGATGTATGGCACCATATTTCATGGTTTTTGTTTTCAATACATATTATCCTGGTCAGACTTTTTTTAAAAAAAATCATTGTTCCACAAATATTTTGAGGAAACTTATCAGCTTACCATGAACTCTGCAAGTTTAGTTCTATTCATATTTGCCTTCCCATTTACTTTTGTCTGGTCTTCTGTAGCCAGACTGGGAACTCGTTCCTTGGTAACCAACACGAGGCATACAGATATAGAGAAAAGGACTCTGAGGAGGGAGTGGGGAGTTTCCCTGCTGCTCTCCTGGTCACTGTGGAGTGGCAGTGGTTGGCAGGCTGTTGTATTATATACTGTGGTGTCCTTATCCCCATGGACTGGAAATGGTAAGCTAAGGGTAGCACATTGACAGAACTGTGAGCTGGGCATGGAGAGTACAGAAATGAGTAACATCTGTCCTCAACCAACCCCTGAAAGAGGGAGGGTAGACCAGCTCTTGGATTCTAGGGAGGCCAGTGGACTTAATTAATCCTAGTGTCGGGAGCAATGGTGTCACACAGATCTACCAAAGGCTTTAGTGATCCTGATGTCTATATGGCTTGGGCAGTGGGGGATCAGAACCTGTAAGATCTGGTTTCCACATCCCTTTTTTTGGCTGGGGGTTGCTGGGTATTGAACCCAGGGTCTTGTGCTTGCTAAGCATGCACTTTATCACTGAGGTGTCACCCAGTCCCACATCTACTTTTGTTCCTGACTCCTTGGTCATCATGGGCAAATGGAACAGTGAAACGAGATCAGCAATCCCAGGTCCGTTTTGATACTGCTGAGATGAGGAATGCTTGAGTGGTGTGATACCATATCTAAAGAGCTTTGAGCTACTCAGGGCTGGTATAGTGCTAGTGTTATCCTTTTTCACATGTGACGTGGCTTGCCTCTTTTTTTCTGTCACCTCATTTGCCAGTACTGGCACCCTGATTCAGCTCTTGACAGGCACTGAGGCATAAAGGCCAATGCAGGCATAAAGTTAACTGCAGTAAAATCATTTAACACTCTGGTTGGCTTGAGCATGTTTTTCTCCCCAGCTGGACTTCAACTCTTTCCAAAGCTCTGACTCTTGGTCTGCTGGACAGGTTTCATCTCTTGCAATATATGTTCCTCTTTATGCTCAGTTTTTGGAGCACTTCTGTCTGTTTAAGGGAAATAAGGAGAGGAACTTGAGGAATTATTTTTTTTTCTACAGAACCTTCAGGTGGTATTTTTTTTTTTTTTTTTTTTTTTCTTCTTCTTTCGGTGGTAGGGTCCTGGGGATTTGAACCCAGGATTGCTTAGTCACTGAGCCACATCTCCAACTCTTTTTTTTTTTTTTTTTTTTTTGCGGTACTAGGGATCGAACTCAGGGCCTTGTGCTTGCAAGGCAAGCACTCTACCAGCTGAGCTATCCCCCCAGTCCCTCCAACTCTTTTTATTTTTTATTTTGAGACAGGGTCTTGCTAAGTTGCTTAGGTCCTCACTGAGTTGCTGACTGGATTTGAACTTGTGATCCTCCTGCCTTAGTGTCCTGAGTGGCTGGAATTATAGGTGTGCACAACTGAGACCAGCTTCAGATGGATTTTTATTTAAAAAAAAATTTTTTTTAAGGTACTGGGGATTGAACTCAGGGGCACTCAACCACTGAGCCATATCCCCAGCCCTTCTTTGTATTTTATTTAGAGACAGGGTCTTGCTGAGTTGCTTAGCAGTGGGTTTTTAAATGAATGATTATAAGACTTTTTTTATCATTAATCAGAAATTTCCAGATGGCACCCACAGGTCACACTGCATACTAGATGTTATTGGGTACTTTTCCACAGGAACTTATTGTCAGCTCTCTTCCCCTGTCCTGATGAGATCTACATTTTACATTTAGTAAACAGAACAAACAGGCCTGGCCAAGTTAGGCAACCTGTGCAAGGCTACCTATTGAGTCTACAAGTGAGCTCTGCCCAGAATGCAAATCTTCTCATATTATATGCTCCACCAGGGTTCTGTACTTTACATTTAGTGCCCTAGTGACAGTTGCTAGGGAAGGAAATGTCTGCAATAAACAGTCAGATACTAGTTGTGGATTTTGATTTAGCCAGTGGGCAAACTGGCAAGACAGGAGCATGCTTTGTGACATGAGGTCTAGTTTCTCTTTCTAGGAAACAAAGGATGTAGAGAAGCTTTCCACAGAGAAACAGGCTAGACTCTGAAAAACTCATGAGAACAGTGGGCACCACTAAGAAACTGGAGATGAAGCTGTGTTTGGGATCTATCCCTGTACATGTGTATGTTGTCATCACCTGGCATATTGTCTTTGTTTTCATTTATTCATTTCCACTGTAGTTTGCCTCTTGATGAGTGACAAGGCCACTGGGTGACGTTGGTTTCCCAGGTTATCCCTTTGCTGGTGTTCTGATGGTATGGTTGAAAGGCCCTAAGCTCATATCAGACCCTTTGCCTGGAAGGAGCAGGGAGTGAAGAGGATCTAGTCAGGAATTTGTGGTAAAAATGGTGATGGAATGGAAAGCTCAGAGTTCTGACTACGCTTTGGCAAAGCCCTCTAAAGAAGCACCCAGGAGACTCCTTTTGGGAAGCTAGAATTCTGAGCAAAATGAAACTCTGCAAGCCTAGGCATTTGTCTTCTGGAATCATAGGTCTGTGGATTCATAGATGCATTAAAACAATGTTTGAACAGGTTTTGAGACAGCTCTTAGTGTGCCCTGCTGTTTGGAGCACATTTCTAAGATGTGAGAACAGTGACCAGGAGGGAGTGAAGGACTAGGGTGGTGAGGGTCTAGAGACTGTTCCCTCAGGGTTCCTTGAGGAAGCCAGGGGAGATGCAGTGTGAAGGAGGAGGAGATAGTATGATCTGTTTGGAAAAACATTGGCCATTGTTCTGAGGGGCAAACCATGGGCATTGGGTGAAAGTTGTGGAGAGGGCAACGTTGGATCAGTGTCCAGAGCAAACTTGGTGGTAGGAAAAGAGCAGTCCAGCAGTGGGATGAACACAGTGATCGTGTTCAGGCTGACAGTAAACTGAGAGTGGTGGCCACTGCCATCCTGGTTGTGGGCAGAATTCACTAACACATTCTTGTTCTGGAGGGCAGCTGTGTGTCTACTGAAATCTGTATTGGTTTTTCTGCCTGACAAAGTTGTTATAGAGAGCAGGCATCTGTGACACTGTTTTGGGAAATTTGGTTTCTGGGGGAGATGGGAATACATACTGGACGTTTGTGAACTGGAAAGAGTCTCATGCTATGCAAGTTTCCTGGACATCTCTGTGGATGTGATGGCACGTTTCTCTTCCCACAGGCCAATGGCCATGTGTCTCAGGACCAAGAGGAGCCTGTCTACCTGGAGAGCACAGCCAGAGCACCTACCGAGGATGAGACCCAGGTGGGGCCTCTTTTCCGGTCTGCGCCTTTGCCTTGCTCTTTCACTGGTTTTCTTAGGATGCTCTTAGGATCCTCTTAGCAGACTCCGAGGTGGAGAGAGAAGAAACCATTCTATGATATGATAGTCCTGAGGTTTTGTTCTTGGGAGAGTTTTGTGCTAGCATTCCATGTGAACCTTTGGTGCTGTCTGTGTGAGTAAGCAGGGGTGAAGTCACATTGGAAACGGGACTCTGGGTGTTACTGTAAAAACCTTGTTCTTTTCTTTGGTGTTCTCATATAGTAGACATTGTCTGGAGAAGGAGGTCAGTAAGGAGGAGTTCTGTCCTCAGCCAGGCTGAGGCCAATCCAGAAAGCATAGCTATCAGGGCCAGGTAACTAATCAAGGATGTGTGTGGAGCCTCTTCCAGAGGCAAGCAGTACTCTCCCAGGCAGAGAGACAGGCAAACACCATGCTTAGTGGTTGCATGTGCTGCCACATTTGATCTTCATAGGAACCTTGTGTGGTAGCACTGTTTTCTCTCCTTTGTGGAGGGGCAAACAGGTCCAGAGAGAGAAGCAACTTGCCAGGATTTATTTAGTATTTAGACAGTGGAGGAGTCTGGATTCAGAATTAGGGCCATCTGGCTCAAACCAGTGCTCCTTGTATACGTTACACTGATGGGTTGGTTTGTGGCTGTTTGCACCTGAGCACAAAACTGTGAGTCAGAAAGAAATTGTAGTCTAGTTTGCAGTGCAAAGCACCATGCCAGGTATTCCTTTGTCTCTGTTGTTTCTACTCTTCTTGAAGTTCAAAATGCAGTGTGATGAATGAGTGCTCTGGGGTCCTTGAAGAAAAGCACTCAGGAGGTAAGAACTGAACAACCCTCCCTCCCCCAATCCCATCTTTGCCATTGCAGTCCATTGACTCTGAGGATAGCTTTGTCCCAGGCCGGAGGGCCTCTCTGTCTGATCTGACCCACCTGGAGGACATTGAAGGCTTGACGGTGCGGCAGCTGAAAGAGATCCTGGCTCGCAACTTCGTCAACTACAAGGGCTGTTGTGAGAAGTGGGAGCTGATGGAGCGAGTGACACGGCTGTACAAGGATCAGAAAGGACTCCAGCACCTGGGTGAGGGACTCTTTGGGTGGCAGTGACGCAGAGCTCTGGAGTGTTTGCTGTCACCCCAAAACATGATGGCATTGACCTTAGTTCCATGCTTTTAAGCTGAGGAGGAAGGCCACTTATATTTGTACCATCTAATAATAGCTGTTACTTGTGGTAAACTGCCGAGACTTAGTTCACATTGTACACACTTATTTCATCCTCAGCAACTTGAGCATCACCCTTTTATTGTGGAGCTGAGGTTTGAACTGAGGGTTTTCTGGTCTAAGCCCATGCCTTTCCTGCTGTATGCCACTGCCTCCATACTTACCCTACCGCCAGCAACATGTAAACAGTTGGTAGATTAGAAAGCGAATCTCAGAAACCACAGTGGGAGAACATATGTGTTCTGCCAGCACTTGGGCTTATCCAATTGTTCATCTCTCAAAACATTTGACATACCATTTTCAGGAGTTATCCAGCACAATATCTTAGTCTGTGGTTGAGTCTGGGAAAAATATTTAATACTACACTGATTTCATGATAGGTACTTTATTTATTTATTTATTTATTTTTACGAAATGTAGAGAAGTCCTACAGAAGAGAAAGGTGTTTGGTTGTTTTGAAGTCAGCATTTCCCAAAATTATTTTACTACCAAATCCTCACTTTTCTTCCCATTCCCAGCTGATACAGTTCCTACAGAGCTTTATTTTGATTCCTTGCATAACAGTGGTTGAAGTCAGGTTTTAGGCTCTCTTCTAATAAATTGAATAGCACAAGTTCATCAGAGTTAGGGGACATCCAAGTATTCTCCTGGTTGCAGACTAAGACCTACTGATGTGAAGTCTGAGTTCCCTCCAAGATCATCTCAAGTCTCCTCAGAGTTGCAGGGACCTGGGGAGTGGAATATTAACTGCATGTGAGAACTTTATCTAGAACCCATGACTGACAAACAGCCAGATTCCTCATTAATTTTTTTTTTTTTTTTTTTAACTTGAATGCTGATTTCAAAGAGGAAAGGATATGGTGTGGTTTAGAGTGTCATTCGGGTGGGCAGTTTTGCTCCTGCAGACCGACCAGTGGAGGAACATCTTCCAAGAGTAGAGTAAATGCACCAGCAGGAGCTCTGTGGGAGTTCTGCACATGTAGTGAGGGAGGAGGGCAAGTGTCTGTGCAGACTTCTGAAAAGGCCGGTTCCCAGCAGGGAAGTGACCGGAGTTCAGAGATGACATCAGGGTGGTGGGCGACTTTCCTTGTGCCATCACACCATCACATATTTAGATAACTTTCTCTTTCCTTTTCAGTGTGTGGTGCTGAGGACCAAAACGGTATGTAGTTGTTACTTTTTGGGAATGGGCTTAGATTCCTACCAATTCTGTCCTCCTCCAACCCTGATCCCTTTTGACAGTCTTAAGAATTGTGAGCATATGGGTTTCCAGGGACAGGGTATGTGGAAACTCTTAGAGTTTCTCGGCATCTTTAGAAATTCTCACCCCCTGTCCTCTGGGAAGAAAGCAGAGTGGCAGTGTGCCCAGGGGCATACTGATCTGCACAGCTCTGGGCTGCATTTGTGCCACATGTCCTGCTCAGTTTGTTTTTCCTAATCCTCGTGTTTCCACTCAGTTCTGGTGTAGTTGAGGAAGTCACTTGAGATGTGTGCCAGCTTCTGGTACCAATGAAAAAGAAAGGGTGGCAAACTGAAGGAGCTGTTTATCTATGGGGCTGGGTAGCAGAGCTGCTGTGGACCCAGCAGGAAAGGAGTCACATGGAGTTCTCTCTGAGCACCAGGTGCATCTCTGACCTCAGCTGCTGTACACCCACCTGTGTATTGAAGTCCACCACAGGGATAGCTCCAGGACATACTGTAGGACTCCAGACCATCCAGGGAGTATTATAAACTGTTACATCATTTTGAAAGCCTTCAAGGCATAGGACTGTGAGTTCCTTCCCAGGAGAACAGTCTCAGTAGTGTAGTGGTCTGCAAAACATTTTAAAGCTTTTTCAGAAGACTGCCCAAATTTGTTAATTAGTAAAATGACCTTTTGCTCAGAATGGGGCAGGAATTTGAACTTTTCTGTTTCCTATAACTGGAGGCTTGAGTTTATCTGTCACATGATACAAGACCAGGCTCATCTACTTGGTGCCTGCCTTTTTTTCCCATTCCCTGGGAGAATATTGACAACTGAGTTGATGAGTTTATAGTTACTCCTGAGAAAAGTAATAAGTAACTGAAATTCTATAAAGTGATCCTGTTTAGATATTTGTTAGGGCAACAGCCCCTCGAGGAGGTAAATAGCCACCTACCTCCTAGGGGGGAGGTCTTTCTTGACTTTATGATTGTTTAGAGAAGAGACTGAGACAATGCCCCTGTGGAATGGTGAAGCCTGATGATAGAAGTGACTGGTATGAAACCACTTCTCTGTTTATGATGACCTAATTTAGGCTACAGTTTAAGACATTCTAGAGATAGCTGGGGTTTTGAACATGAAGATTTCTTTGTTTTTGCTACTAAATTAGGATACTGGTCATATCTACCATATCTTACCACTGGCACAAGGCAGTTAGCATTTGCTGAGAACTCTGTGCACAGGGCAGTTGATACTGTCTTGATAGTCTCCTTCCACAGAGCATTTATCCAGAAGGCTATACTGCCGATGAACAGTGAGGGACCAGCCCACCTGGGTTTGAATCTTGGCTTGACCATTTAGCAGCCATGTGCTCTTGGGCAGTCACTTAACTTTGGCCTCAGTTGCCTTATCTATAAAATGAGAATAATAAGTGCATCTGCTTCATAGTTTCTGTGATGCAGATTGAGTGGGTTAGTATTTGCAAAGCTCTTTGGGCCTTGTTGGCACATTAGACATTCAGTCAGCATGAGCTGCTGTGATTCCCTTGGGGGACATTCATTACAAGACATTTAGAGAATATCTACCAAGTGACGTGTGTTTTGGGGTTTCAAAGATGAAACCCAGGCTTCAGAGCACATAGCAAATGCTAAGTATATGACTGTGGAAATTGAGCATGTTGAATTAAGTCTGCTTAAGTCTCCTGGGGGAAGAGAGAGAAGTAGGCAAACCAAAAATAGAATACAATGTGATAAACAGGGGTTAAAAAAATTGGTGGGGTGGCACAAAATGAGGTGTAGTAAACTCTACTGAGCTCTTGCATCCCAGGAATTCTCCTCAGAGAAAGCTCAAGTATAGTTTGTGGGTTAGCAGAGGAGACCCCCATGATCTTGGGCTTTATTAAAATGGGAATGTGTTTGTAAATAAGCCTCATGGTTCCTAAGCACCATTCATTACTGTTCTGCTTATGTCTGAACTTTTCTGAATCAGTTTTATCTTTTCTGCATGTTCTGCCTCAGGGGATAATGAGTCTAAGTACACCTCACCATATTACACCCTCAATTGTCTCATTTCTTTTAAGCTTTGAGGACTTTGCCTTAGTTTCCATGCTCTGGATGTATTTGATCCACAGTACTGTCTTCAAATCTATAATCTTGTGGGAGGAGGTACGGATTAAACAGGCAACCGGGATTGGTTGCTGTTTTCTGGAAGTAGCTCTGTTTTGAGGAAAGCACATGAATTGGGGGGATTCATTTTGCCAGTTTTCTCCCACCTCCCCCACAGAGACAATTTCTGAGACAATCACTGAGACAGTGGATATTCTGCTCACTTTCCCCTCTGCCCCCTTTCTGCACTGTGTTTGTACAGGGGGAGCAATGCCGCCTGCACTGGAGGAGAACCTGTGTAAGATCTGCATGGACTCACCCATTGACTGTGTTCTGCTGGAGTGTGGCCACATGGTAACCTGTACCAAGTGTGGCAAGCGTATGAATGAATGTCCCATCTGCCGGCAATATGTGATCCGAGCTGTTCACGTCTTCCGGTCCTAAGGGCTTGCACCGGCTTCTTCAGTGCCTTACGGGGATATAGCCCAGGGCATCTGGGCTCAGGGTTGATCAGCTTGCAAAGGGGCAGGCTAACAGGAAATTTTGTAGTGTTCCCAAGACCAGGGCAAGCAAAGATGCCATGTCATCCCTTGGCATTCCTGTCTTGCCATAGGGGTGCACCTCTTGGCTGGCAGAGCACCCAAAGCCAGTGGGAACTGGTACAAATCACATGGATGAGTGCCTGTATCAGTGATCTTGGGTTGATGGCAGAGGACTTTCCAGCACTTGGACCATGTCTTCCTCTGAGAACCTAGACACATTTTCACCTTCCTCCTGTATCCCACTCATCCCTGGAAAATGCTTGCCTCTAATCAGTCAGAAGTCCTCCTAGAAATGGTTCCTTTCTTTGAACCCAGCACATTTGAACTTAAACTTCTGTTCTCTCTAGCTTTCTGTGCTTTCTTGCTATACTGCCTAAAATCCATTTGTTTCTTTGGACCAAAAATGTGTTAGTTTATGTGGTTAAGACCAGCAATGGTCCTTAGGACAGAATTTGGATCAGTAAACTTATCTCTGGTGAGAAAATTCTATAGAAAAATGCTATAGAAAAATTTCAAGGTTGTGAAGTCACTTCCTTAAGTGTTGGGATTGGGAGCTATTAGTCTCCTGACCTGACTCAGGGAGCTAACAAAACATCTGACTCAACAGCTGGGAAGTATAGTCTGGGTGTGCAAGGGATAGTGCATGGATATTCTGCTGCTTCCTCTTTTTGAGCTTGACTTTGCACTATCCTTGAACTTCAGATTATGAGGAAAGGGGAAGCATTTGGTGGAGGCAGTGGCTTTCTTCTTAACTTTGGCTTCTGATTCTCCTTTTCCTATAGGCAGGAGTCCTAACTACTTTAACGAAGTCTCTCCCTTTCCCACTGAGGTTTTAAACTTGGTCTCACCCAAGGCATAAGAGGCTTAGGCAAAGAGCCTTGTTCTCCTCTAGCCAGACTTCTCATGAAGTTCCTGGAAAACATATATGGAAGAGCATCTAACTAAACAGCTGGAAGTCCCTGCTTTCCTTTCTCATTTTATATATTTGGCAGCAGGCAAGAGGTAGCATTCTCTGGGCCCTTTATGAAGGAACACGTAATGAGTAGGTGATGTTTTTGAGGTAGGTTTTTTATACCCCTGGATGAGCTGAAGAGCTTGTTTGCTGGAGCAGTTCAATAGAGACAAAACACACATGCTATTAGAACTGTGTGTGTCCATTACCAATAGCTGAAATAAGTAAATCCGTGGAATACCTGAAGGCCTTGGCAGAATTCCCCGTTCCAACATGGTGCAGCCAAGGTCTGAGACTAGAACCAATCAGTCATGACTCCAGAAGGCAAAGGGAAACTTCTAAGGGGACCTATTATATTAGTAAGGTTTTCCCTCTGTCATCAACCACTAAACACCCTATGAGGAATTAAACAATTTCATAAAGTAGTTGGCAGTGGAACGCTGGGCCACTTGACTTAACATTATACCAAGTCAGAATAATCTGGGCCATAGATGGGATCAGATTTTCCTGTCATGACTCTGCCTTCCACCTTTCTGCTGAATAGTAAGTACTGTAGTTTATAATGCCCACCAGTTTAGCCAAGGGTCATTGATTCATCTTCCTTAATTCCACTGTGAAACAGGTCTGTGTGTATGCAACTCAGTTAAGATCTAGCAATAACTTCAAGGCTCTCCCTCCTTTCTCTGCTGAGCCCTCAACTCCCCTACCTCCCAACTTCCTCCTAGATAGGAACTCAAAATAATATACTGATTGCTGGTTAGTGACCTCAGTTAGAATTAGAACTGATGTCACTGACTCAGTTTCAAAGACAAGAATTTGCCTTTAAATCTCTTACCTTTTGGTGAAGGTCTCCAGTGGGGAAAAAAGATGTCAACCCATTTGCTTTTGTATTGTCTTTATTATTACACCAAATAAAAGTTGGGAGTTCCAAGATCCCATTCCAGTTCATATTTAACCCAGGTAGAAAAGCTGATGTTTTATCCTCGAGTCTTCCCTCTTGTCCTTCATGAATCCTTGGTCTTAATTATCACAGCAATGTCTAATTCCTCCAGTTATTCTGTGGCTTTTGCTGTGACTGCTGAGATTTCAGTTGAGACTTATTTTAAAAGACGGCAGGTTCATAATACCTTGGAATAGTTGGATCCAAACTAATAAGAATAAGCTGTACAGGAATTAGTGCTCAATATATATTGTATAAATTTGTTGAAATCTCTTGGATGTGAATGTGTTACTTCAAGTGGCTTATATGAAGATTCTCAGACTCACTTGGGTGTTAAAGCAAACCCAAATGTGTATTTTTTGTTACAGAGTTCTGCTTTATAATTTTGTAATAAAGTTTCAACATAGATGCCTGTTGGATCTGGTGTGAGGATGCCGCCAGAGGTTTGCTAGATTATTGACAAACTGATATACCATAGGCAAATCCAAGGCCATGGGTATGCTCTTGAGATGATTTTTGGAGACGCTTGAGCCATGGGACCTTGGTCAGGATATCCCTGCTCAGTGTTGATTTGCCTAAGACCTCACGAACAATATGTGGGAGAGATCCTAAAACACCTGGGAAGGAAAATCTGGTAGGGAAAGGATGACGCCCTAGACCAAATGTGAAGAAGCACCACATGAGTTCAGATATTTACAGTGATCTAGTATTGATGAGCACTAGGTAGAAAGGAATCAGAGGAAGCCATTATAGCCAGTTAAGTCTTCAGGTTACCCTGGCAGATGTATGGAAGCTTTTGGATATAGTTGTGGTATGGTTGGAGTATGGCTTAGAAAAGGTTGGCCCAGCCTCAAGGGCAGACTGCTCTGTGCATAGCCCTGCACATTGCTTCCTGACCAGCTGCCCAGTGGGAGGGAGAGTGCAGCCCTTGGGAGAATAGGGTGACATGGGTATATGCCCTGTGGTTGAAGAGGAGAGGAGGGAGTCTGGCCCAGAGGAAGTTTTGAGGCTGAGTTACATCACTTGGTTGTCACTGCTCTGGACAGTACCCAGTGGTGACCTCCACTTGTTGCCAGCCAGCAACATGTAAAGAACAGCTGAAAAGAGGGCAGGTGGCCAGTGGCCTGGGGAGGCTTAACATAACGTTTATGGTCAGGTAGACATAAAGGATACAAAATTGTATATACAGTCCAATCTCTGCAGCAAAAATGTGCACCCAAAGACTGGAAGGAAACATAAAAGACCGATGATGGTGAATTAGAGCTAATGCCCAGGGAGACAAGAGCCAAGGGCTGAGATGGTGGCTGGGAGGCTGCCCCCTGAGGGGAAACAGTTGTAAGTGCAGGTGGCACTGGCCCTGTCAGCCAGGATGAAAAGGACAGTGCCTTTGGTGGGACTCTGGAAGCCTTGCTCTGTTGCCCTGCCCACTTCCTTGGCCTGAGGAGGCTAGAAATCTCTCCAGAAGACAGACTAGGGTGTCTCAGTCCCAATACTAAAGCCAGACTGAAAGGGTGCCTGTTCAAAAACATGGGGTGTCCTTCCCTAGCCAGGGCACCTCCTACCCACCCTCCACATCTTAAACAGGGGGAAAACAAGGTCAGATACAAGCTGGCCTGCAAGCATCCTGTCTGGCAGCCTCCTGATCACTTTAGCTGAATACACGAGGCAGGGGGCTATCTTACAGGCCCAGACACTCATGTTTAAGGGGTTGAGTCACATTAACCAAACTCTGGAAGTGGACAAACAAGCCTGCTAATTCAATAAGGAAAAAGAGAGCTGATTCTCATGAGGTGGCAGGACTGAGAGAAACCACACACAAATCCCGATAAGCCTGCACTCAGAGCAACAGACAGGCATGCAGTTGTGGGTTCTGCAGTTTGAAGCCCTCCTGGACACACACCAAAGGTGATGTTCCCAACTCTAGATACTGTGCCAGGTTCTGCACTAAGTGCTTTTGCACATGTATCTAAGATCATTGACAGCCACCATGTGATTTAGAAGCAGTGCATTTCCCCATTTTGCAAGAATTGATGCTCAGATGGTTAACTTGCCTAAAGTTATAGATATTAAAATTTAGGACTCTAACTTAAAGCAGGTCTGTCTATACCCATCCAGTTTGTTGGTCACTACTGACTTATGGCCATTTAGAATTAAAGACAAGAATTTTGGTTCCTAAGTTATGCTAGTCATTTTTTTTGGGAGGTGGGTACTGGGGATTGAACTCAGAAGTGCTTTACCACTGAGCCACATGCCTGGCCTTTTATTTTTTTCAGACAATTTCCCAAGTTGCTTAGGGCCTCACTGAGTTGTTGAGGCTGGCCTTGAACTCGTGATTCTCCTGCCTCAGCCTCCTGAGTCACTGCACCCAGCACCAGTCACATTTGAAATGCTCAACAACCATATGTGGCTCAGTTAAACACAGCAGACTCACAGGATATTTCCGTTGTACCCATTGCTGTAAAAACATCTATGGACAGCACTTGTCTACACAAACTGTCTTCCTTTTGTTCTTCAAATAAATCAGCCACAGGTGGCATAGGAGCTGGCAGGTCTTCGTAAGCAGGGTGTGTAGACTTGTACTGAGGTATGAATTTGTATTCTTAAAAAAACTAGTCGTTTCCAGATTTTGAGAAGGCAGATTGATCTTCCTGGAGTCTCTAACCCCACCCCCACCCCACCCCAATAGCCCAAATAACCTCCCTCCCTGTGTACAAGCCTCATTTCCTGCCCAGTCTCTCCCTTCAAGCTGGGTCCCTCCCCTATAATAGAGAACACAGAGAATAAAGTCATCAAAGTTAATTTTGTTCTCTTTCAAAAGATAGTTCATCCTGGCAAAAGGGCCAGGCTGAATACAAGTTTTGCCAAATGTAATACACATTTTTGAGGGTGGTCTTTTAAATACAGCTTTAAAAGGAGTGGAAGTAAAATGAGGCAGGGAGAAGGCTGCTACCAGCTTTAGTAGCCCAGCCTTCACTCCTTAATCACTAAGGAAACTAGGGGAGTGCTGGAGGACAGATGCTGTGGGTGTTTCATTTATAAAAATAAGCTTTTGAAGGACACAAAAATGACAAAGCCAGCACCCAGATCTGAGATCTGCTTAAACCTGCAAGAGAAACTGACTTCACTTGTGGTGCCCACAGAACTTATTCCTGCTCCAGAAGAGACCATGAAGACTTGGCAGATTTTGCAACATGTGCTGCCTGAAGAAGAAAGGACACCCCCTTTGTTCCTCCATCTATCTGCCTCCAGGCTAAGGCTGGTGGAGTAGTGTGATAAGGGAGAGGATGTCCCAAGGGTTCTGGAAGATCAGAGTCCTAGCAGGGAGCTATCAGCCTCCGTTTCCGGATACATGCCCAAATCCACTCTGGGGAGACCAGTTGGGCCTCAGGGTTCTTGTCCCTGCTACCCAGCACATGTGTGGCTGAGGCAATGTCAAATTCCTGCACCAGGTCCCCATCAAATGCAACAAAGTAACGTCTGAGACGGCTGAAGTCTGGGGTGGAGGGTGGCAAGTGGAGCCGCACCCCAGTGAAGATGTCCAGCAGCACCTGCAAACAGAGGGGTCAGGGTGGGGTTGGCGTGCAGGTGGATCTTCACCCAGTTGAGTATAAGATAGTAAGCTTAGAAAAAGAGCCAGAGGTGGAGGGAGCCTAGAGTTTAGCATATAAGCAAAAAGTGTGTCCTGGAAAAAAGACAACAGTGCCAATCTTCCCATCCCCTAGTCACTCTGGATGACACATGCCTGGCATTCCTCCCTTCCTTGCCCCTAGGTGAGGAGGAGGGTTCCAGTATTTGGGACCTAGATATGTGAAAAGGGCATGTCTCCAGGAGCCATCCAGTGGCTGTGACTCAGTGACCTCTGAAGATCACAGTCCACTGCACCGGTAGGTAGACTGAAGGGTCAGGAATTCAAGGGTTTTGGGCAGAAGAGATAGAAATGGTTTCTACTGGTCTGCTGGGAACTGGATTTCAGGCCTTGGGTTGTCAAGACTTCTGTGCTTCTCTTGGGTGGAGGTGCAAAGGGTGGGGTGCAATCATTCTAGGGATTGGCTTTACTTCTCCATCTGAACCTTGGGGCCGGCAGCTTATCAGGGTTGAGCCAGTACTAACCCAGCTCCTGACCTCAGTAGGTGCTCAACAGATGTTGCCAAACAAGACTGACATGAGTATAAAAGGAAAAGGCACCTCTGCTGGGAGGAGTCACCAAGGCCACATGATCCCTGTCCTTGCTGGCTGGACTTGCTCCCCCAACCACAGACTCACACGCTGCACCCCACACCCAGACTGGGCTTTCTCCCCTTTAATGTAAAATGTGACTGGGGACTGGCAGCTGGGCTCTATCTCCTGCCTGCTGGCACAGCTCTCCTTCCTCTCTGCTGGCTGGCCGGCCGCCTCTGCAAGGTAACAAGAGGGCACACGATGGAGGAGCAGCACTGCTGGCCTGCCTGATGGACAAGCAGCTGTGGGAGGGGACAGGCTTAGCAAGCATCCCCCAGCTCTTCTGCTTATCTTTCAAAGTTCATGTGCAGAAGGTTGGAAATGCTGGGCCCTGGGCCAAACTGGCCTGTGTGGGCACTGTCGTTATGCTCACCTTTGCTTGGCATGGAGTCTCATCAGCAGCTTTCCTCTTCACCCCCACTTTCACTGGAGAAGACTTCTTCGTGGTCAGCTTGTTGCCTGCAGGACCAAGTTGGGGATGAGAATTAGGAGGGTAAGAATTGCTGATCATGGTCCTTGAAGTTGGGCCAGTTCCTTCCTCTGCCATAAGCGTGGATGAGAAGGAAGAGTCGAGCTCAACCCTTGATCTCAAAAGTGGCTTACTCCAGGCAGACCTGCTCTCCCGGGGCGCTATCATTCAGGTTTGCTGAGCCGATATGGGGTGCCTAGCAGAGCAGCTTCTGACCCATGGCTGGACACAAACCAGGAATGTGGTCATTGTCAGCTGCAGACACATGATCACACATTCTCAGAGTTGGAATGTGAGAATGTGTCCCTGCCCTTTGGTCTCTGCCCCTGTGCCACCCTGGCCCCCCTTCCGTATCCTGACTACCTTTGCTGTTGGGGTTCCTCAGCTTCCCTTCAGCCTTCCGGGCACTGGGAGAGGGCTTACTCGGGGAGGCTCTGGGGACCTTGCGGGATGCAGCAGACCCAGAAGTGCCCTCGTTCTCGCCACTGCTGCCTCCTGTAGTGGAGCTTCCCTCATCTCCAGCCACCACAGTGAAGTCTGCCTTCTCCTTGGACAGCTGGTACAGTTCCTGAGGAGGGGAAGGTCAGGTGCTATCACTACTCCCTTCCCTAGACACACCTCAGAGTGGTGGTGTGTAGTCTGTGTTAGGCACACGTGGCTGGGGAAAACAGTGAGAAAGACAAAGAGCAGGGAGAAAAAGAAGTGGCTTCTTGGTGCTTTTCCCACATGGAGCCTTCACCTGAGTGACTTGACTCCAGTTATTAATCAGCAAAGGACTCAGGCAAGATCTAGTGAGGCAGCTAGACCAAGGGTCTTTCAGAGAGGTGAAGAAAACGAGGCTGTCTGCTTGGAAGACAGCCCTTCCCACCAGTTTGTTCTCCCTCTACCTGCCCTCCTTGCAGTACCAGTGAAGTGGGGTAAAGGGGAACATAGGACATGTCAACAGATTCTAAGATTCTAAGGCTGGGATGGAGTTGGAGGACACATGCAGCCTGAGAGCTGGCACCTTGAGTTGGGGGAGATTAGTGGCAGATTTCCAGTCCTTGTCGTCTCGGATTCGGGTGCAGCGAGGGAATCGGATGGAAATTCCATCAGCAGTGTGGGCCTCAGATTTGGAGAATTCTGCCCCTGTGATCTCCCACACAGCAGCTTTCTGTCAGGACCAAGGCAGGAAGGTCAGGTCATCTCTGGCTGAGAAGGAAACATCTCCCGCCAGCCACAAGTGGAAGAGAATGGGTCAAACCACAGTAGCTCTGGCTTGCAGCTGGGAGACCTGGTTGCTAGTCCTACCTCTTCTGTGAACCCATCATTTAGGAAGGGATTAGGCCAGGTCCTGTCTAGAACAGACCCTCTGTGATGAGGGGGTGGGGATTCTATTCTCTTCCTGCACTGAAGACAATTCCTCAGTATTGGCCAGTCATCCCTGGGCTTCTCACTTGACTGAATAATCCAGATCCCTATCTGGGTGGACTTTCTGTGAAGTTGGGACAACTTTTCTGTGGCACTAGAGAACTTGCAAACTAATTCTGTGGGCTAGGAGACCCCAAGCCACTGGGCTGATACCTTTGGGTCTGGGACAATGAAGTCAGGATAGTAGATCTTGTTGATCTTCAGCCAGGTGGGTATTTTGCTGGGATCCTAAAGGGAAAAAGATGCTGTTCTGGGTTGTTCCTAAGCTGCAACAAGGCTTAAACCCCTCTTTTAGTAATGAAATTGTGAGATGTGACCAACCCCTCACCCCATGTGATCCTCCCTACTCAGAGGGAGTGAGGCCTATAGGGCATGCAGGCCACTGTCCACAAGGTGGGAGATAAATGATATCTGCAGTCTCCAAGTGCAGCATCTGTCTCATAACAGCAGCCTATCAGAAACTAGGATCAAAAGGGTCCCTTGCTCACCTTGCTGATCTTCACCATATCCAGTTCCTTCTGTAGGCGGGCAAGGGTTGCATCGTCATGGCCTCCTGCACACTTGGTGACTGTGCACCACTTCTGGCTGCTTGGGTCATAGCAGCCCATGAGGAAAATTGACATCATACCACCTGCAGGGTAGGGGTAGGGAATATGAGCTGAGTGTGCATTATGAGAAACCATCTCTGCCAGCCCCACAAGCCCAGTGAGAAGCAGCCTTGTGGAAAGGAAGCCGTGTCCTTGGCATAGAGTGCCACAGTTTGCCTCTTGGATTGATCTTCTTAGCTGTGTGACTGAACCCAGGGCCTTGTGCTTCTCAGGCAAGTGCTCCACCACTGAGCTACCTGCTCTGTGATTTATAAGCCCAACTTTCTTCTATAGTAAATTAGGGATAATCACACCCAACTTGCTGGGAAATTCCGGTCATATAATAAATCACCTAAAAACTATTAATTCCTTAGACACCAGCTTCCTTCCAGTTAGGAGAAATTTTCCCTGAAAAGGAAAAACTGGCCCTGATGAAATGGCTTGTGGTGAGCCTTCTTGTGCCAGGACAGCTCAGTATTCTTGCTGGATTTCTCTGTGCTAAGTCCATAGCTCCCAGGGCCATGCTGGCAGATCAAGCCAGTAAGAAGGCCAGTCTCTATCTCACATGGTGCCTTCTAATAGTACCACTGCAGGGACCAGAAGCACCCTGACCTTTGCTCCCTTGTCCATAGAAGGCCCCAAGGACCACCAGGTCAGCTGTGTCAGCCATGGCCCCCTCATTCAAATAATCTTTCTTCACTTTCAGCCAGTGTCGCTTTCCAGGCTCATATGTACCCTGAGGAGACACAAGAGAGAACACATACTAGAATGGAAACTCCACGAGGCAGGGATTTAGCTTTTCACTACTGCATTCCAGCCCACACAGAAAGGGCCCTCAACTCTAGGCTCTATGGGAGATGTACAAATCCATCCTCTTGATCCAGAACAGACTGTCCAAGCCCCAGAAAAGGATTCCTCTCAGCTTCCACCCCTACCTCTGCAGATACCACTGCCATCTGGCCAGGACAGGAAAGGCTCAGGGGAAAGCAACAGGTGTGATGACCTTACCTTCACATCCTTCAGCACCAGCCCTTCCAAGCCTTCCCGGATCACCCGGTTTATCATGTCAGCCAAGTCTGAAGCTTTCTGAGGGACAACACCAGGGATGTTGAAGATGGTGTGAGAAAAGAGGCATGAGAGTGCAGCGAGGGCTGCAGTTCATTTCTGCATGCTAGTAAAGCACCCGCTGGAAACACCTTAACTTGAACACTAGGGACAGAAGACTTGCAAACCAGGGATCCTCTCAACCAGGGAGCTGCTGTGCCTCGGAGACACAGGGTGCTTACCTAGCAAGGATTTCCATGCCCTGCTCTCCTGGATAATGACTAACAGACAACACATACACAGGCAAATACGTCAGCCACCCCCATAAGAATAAATAAGACTCAGTCTCTCTCACTTTTTACGTAAAAAGAGTTCTATGCCCTGCTTTTAAACCATAGGACACTGTCTAGAGTAGGATCTTCACTTACTGTGACTTGTTTCATTTCTGAGAACATGATCCGGTTGGGAATTTCAACCATGTTGTCATGAAGAAACTTCCGCCGCTCACACAGAGGCCTAAAGGGGACAGGAAAGCTGAGGGAAGGACCTTCCCACCCCTATCAGCAGTTCTGGGGAGGGAAGGAGCACAGTGATAAAACTGCTGCTTCATGATAGGGTCTGCCATGAATTAAAGCCCTCATATGTGACAGTTCTGCTGCCATGAGCTGCAAGGCTCCATCCTGACCGAAGATGGACAATTGTGAGCTGGGGCACAAAGCCAGTTCGTAGCTGTAGTTCCTGTTTCTACTTTATGGGGCCAAGGGAGCACTGGCCTCTAGCCCAGATTGTATAAAATCTGGTCCTGCTTGAAAAATGAATCCAACTTGGGTATTTTATGCTCTGCTTTACCCTAACCCCAAGGCCGGTGGTCCTTGGGTCACAGGCTGATGGGCCTCAGGACCCAAACCCCAAATCCCATTCCACCAAGCCTTTCTTCCACAATAAAGGACTGGCAGCTACAGGAGGAGCGGGGGCAGGGATACATTTCTAAATGTGGAAAGGGCAATGCTGGTTTCTTGGGCTCAAGTCTTTAGATGCAGCTAAGTCAGGATTGCTAGCTCTCCCCAAGAAAGTCCCACCAACAGCCACCCCTACCATCAAAAAGGAGTTTCCTATTCTCAGTCTCCTGAAATCAGAACCTCTGAGCTGAAAAGCATTTGTTGATGCCCCAATGGATGCTATTGTAGAATAAACAAACTCTGCTATGTTCACCATCTCTCTCCAAGACTCAATCTTGCTTCAGCAAACTGAGACTTCTTGGGGATTTGGGTTTCCTCTGAGATTTAAGCTCACAGAGTTGTCTTCCTCACAATGGATGGGGAGGTGATTTGTAGCAATTGTGCTACCTCTCAGTTCCCTCCTGCTCTTGCCCCTGCCAAGCTCATGGATACAAAGGCATATATGCTGGCCACTTCCCCTTCCCTCCATCCCAAATGAACTCCCTACATTCCTATCCAGTCAATTAAAATAGCTTCCTGAGTTTAAAGATGCTAGCTGGGCCTCGGAGTGTAGTTTAGTAGTAGAGTACATCCTTAACATGTGTAAGGCACTATTTTTGATCCCCAGCACCAAAAAAAAAAAAAAAAAGCTAACCCAACTCACCTGTCCATCAAGCTGATATCATTAAAGTAGATACAATCAAAAACAAACAGGCAGACATTAGCATCTTGGAAAGCAGCTTTCTGTAAGGAAAAATGAGGTAGTAGGTATATGACAAGAAGAGGGCACAAAAAAATGGGGAGATGGGGAGTACCAATTCACTTCTGAAGGCTGCCTACAGCACCTGATAGTTCTACTTCTGCCCAGAAGATCCTGGGCCATAAGGGCACCCAGCAGATGGTGCTTGCTACAGTTTGAATCTTAACTGTTCACCCAAAGCCCATGTGTTAAAGGCTTGGTCCCCAGGATGGTGCCAGTAAGAAAGAGTGGAGCCTTGTGGGAGGTCCTTTGGTCATTGGGGGTGTGCCCCCAAGGGGGATCATGGGACTCTGGCCCATTCTCGCTTTGCTTCCTGGCTTATGATAGATACATGTGGTTTTGCTCTGCTCTATAAGAGGTCCAAAGTAATGGGCCCCTCAAATCTTGGCCTGGAACCTCAAGAACAATGAGCCAAATAATAGTTTTCTCTTTATAAATTATCTCAAGTATTTTGTTGCAGTGATGGAAAGCTGACTAACGGAGTGCTGAATCAAAATCAATTATAAATTAGCTACTAACAGCAGAATCTCTTTATGGAGAAAGACATACTAAACCCAAGGCTAAATCCAGAAATAGTTTAGAAGCAAAAAATAAGCCCTATTCTAAGTAACATATTACTCCCTTTGAAGACAGGTAGCACATGCATTTTTGCACATATGGCTCTAAACCAGTACCTTGTGCACTCCCAGGGTCCCAAAGGGCAGTGGTTTGCCTGTTTTGTTGTCAATGAGGAGCACCTCAGAGTCCAAGATCATGCTGTGGCCTCCAGGAAAAGCCTGGGGGATGTAGTTCTTAAAGTGGGCCACCTGGAAGTAGAAAGGTAGCTTTGATAAGGGATGAACAGGTAGCAAAACCCCAAAGCCAAGCCACAGAGGTCAAAGCCAGGCCCCAGAAGGAATATAGAGCAACATGTAGAAGCCCAGTTAATGTGTAAAACTGTCAGCCACCTGGACAAGAGGTGGCTGCTTTAGTACCTCTGTCCGGACCCAGGAAGAGGTCAGCCTATGTTGACACTGTCTATGGGCTGTAGAGAAGGCACAGTTTCGGAGGAAAAAAGGAAGATACAGAATGAGCATTTGGGGGAGAAAGAGGTAGACAAATGTGGAGGTGGGGGGGGGGAGGGAGGAAAAACAGGTGGACAGAGATTAGTGCCTACTTTAGAAGACAGATGGTTATTAGGTTGAGAATTGGGATGAGGGAGAACAGACTGATTAGAAAGACAGAAATGAACCCCCTTAGGAGCAGCAAGGGAAATGTGAGCAGAATCTTCCCTAAGTAGGAGCTCTGATTCCAGAGCCTTCTAGAGATTAAGAAAGGATGCCTGGAATTGGATTTTTCTTGATAAAGGCAGACCTTAATCTTTAACAACTCTAGTCAGAGATAAGATCCATCTGAACTCTAGGTATTTTCTGCCAAGTGATAACAGCAATGGGAACTAGAAAGCACAACTGTGGCTTGATTCCTCACCTGGGCAGGGCACGTGGTTGTCACCACTCAGAATGCTTGGAGCAGGATCAGAAAAGGCCCGCCCATCTGTCTCACTCCCTGTCAATAACCCAGCCCTTTAAGAACCAACAACAGGAAAAGCAAAGGATGAGTGAATCAGGTATGGGAAAGGGCTGGAAAGCTATGCACAGATGTCTTCCTGGGTCACATGAGGTACCTGAACCTGCCCTAAAGTGCCACTTGAGGCTACTGCTCAGCTCTCCTTTCAAACACCTGAAACAAGTAGCCTGACTGGTCCCAGTGCTCTGGCAGGAAGGCAAGGCTGAAGTGAGTACATGGACTACACAACGCATCCCCTTGACCCCTGGGGCTCTGAAAAACCGAGTCAAAGCTAGAAAGAAGAGGGTAGCAAGGTCAGGAATCCCATCTACTAACAACTACTAGTGCTAAACGTTCCAGTTGCTTTTCCCTAGAGACACCCCTCCAAGTGCTTGGCCCTGGGAACTAAAAAGGGCTCAGGAATGAGATTTTCACCACCCCCCAATTAGTGCAGGAATCTGGGCTCCCAGATGTTCCCATGGTATTGTGTTTATAGTAGAATGTAAGTTTCATGAAGGCCAGAACTTTTATACACCTTTTTGTCACTGATATTTGCATGCTAACTACAACAATACAGATGCATTTGGTAAATGTTTGTTGAAAGAATTAATGAATGACAGCCCAATAATTCCTTATACATGAACTTTAATTTAGCTCAAAGCACACAGGATACAGAAATGCAAAAGGCTTGCACAGCAACTTACCAAATGAGCTTACTGTCACAACACCATGGGACAGAGAATTATCACTGTCCCAGGGAGCTCTGTTTGGACTCTGACTGTCCCTGAGCAGTCCTTCTTTCAATCGAAAGACTCCAAAAATGAACTATCCATTAATTAAACAAACAAAGTCTTTATTGTGAACTAGAACTGGGAAGACTATGGAAATCTGGCCTTGAGATTCTTAGTGGCAGGAAAGGGAAAGACAGTCCCAATGGAAAGGGACCAATACCTTGTGAGGCAGGACAGGCTTGAGACTGCGGCTGAAGTAGCTGAAGTGGTCCCCATTCTTATGCACCTGGACTCGCTCACCATCATACTTGATCTCAGAGAACATGCCATTGGGACACTTCTTCATCGCATACTCAATGGACTTGCAGGCCTCGGCCTTGGGATAGGAAAAGCAAAGCCTGGAGACTTTCAATGAGGTGCATCTTAGCAGAGACAGTCAGAGAACCCAGAATGGGGTTGTCAGCTCAGACCTGAGTCCTGGGACTGACTGACCATAGTACGCGCTCAGGGCAGGAAAAGAGCACAGAATGGAAAAGGCTGGGCAATACTGGATTCTGAGAATGAAATCATCCCTAGAGTTGACACAGGAATTTGCATTTTGAGGAAGATGAATGCTATTTCCTATTGACAAATTCCACTGAAACAGCATTTTTTAAAAATCAATAATTTAGGCTCCTGCAAGGCCTCTGGCTTGTTAATACATCAGTTAGCTCAGCTCAGGAGGCAGGTAGAGATCAGAATTAAGATTGCAGTTGCCAATAAAGCTGGCAGGGTGACAGTGATCAGGGGTCCCTAGTACATGATATCCAGACACAGGTGTGCTGACCCTCACACCTGCACCAGCCTAACCCAAACAATTGTTACTGTTTTGGGGTTCTTGTTGGGTCACATACATAATCTCAATTCATCTTACTTTTTTTTTTTTTAACTTGTAGATGGACACAATGCCTTTATTTTTTTATGTGGTGCTGAGAACTGAACTCAGTGCCTCACACACGCCAGGCAAGCACTCTACCACTGAGCCACCACTCCAGCCCTCACTTCATCTTTGATATAACATCCTACACGACAAGTATTGTTTCCACTTTATGGATTAGAAAATTGAAGGTCAGAGAAGTTAAGTATTTATTTAAGGTTACACAACTAGTACATAGCAGTTGAATTTGTCAACTCCAAAGCTCAACCCCAAAGCTTGTGTGTTTAGCCACTAAGCTATAACCCATGTCATTCTTCAAATGACAGGCTGTGCAACAGACTCCAGGAAGATGTCAGAAGGCCACTCACTACTTCAGATGCCTGGGGGGTTCCTATGGAGATGTCACTGTTGGGGTGCTAGCTGTCCCACATTCCCAGTAGGGAGAGGACATTTCCCTATTCCAAATAAAAAACCCTAAACCAAAGTTTTAGAATAACACACAAAACAGTTTCCAAAAAAGCACTGTACACTACTGGAAGGACCCAGAGGGCCCCGTGGTAGGCATGGCAGCATCTGCAGAGGTCTTCTTGCACAGAAAAACTAATGCCACAAAGGAAATCCCCATCTCATGATATAAGCAGAGGCACAGGCTGATCTCTGCTAGAATTAGTCTTTACTCCTTAAGCTTCCTCTCCCTGCCCATGTCACTCTGTCATAGGAAACCTGGCTCTGCTGCCAACTCCAAGTCACCCTGCATCAAGTCAGAGAACCTCAGGGTTCCTGAACACAGTCCCATGTTCAGGTGTGACAGATAAGCTATTTTAGGTAGGTACTTCTGAAAGTCTCACATGTCATTCCCACAAAGAAACTAAAAACTAAGAGAGACTAAGTAACTCACTGCTCAGCTGCTTGGTGGCAGAATGGGAACTAGGTCATTCCACCCCATCACCTGTCTCCTCCTGGCCTTCACTTCTCCAGTGAGCAACATTCTGCTGCCTCTCCACTTTTCCTTCCCCAAATCCTCCAGTTGACCTGCAAGGGCTCTCAACATGTATGCCTACCAGATCCCACCCCAAAGGATGTGCAGCATGGACAGGTGCAGATGGCAGGGCAAGGCAACGCTCCTCACCAGCATGGGCTGCACAGGTGTCATCAGTGAGGCCTGGACGCTCAGAGCCCGTCTCCGACCTGGCTCCTTCTCCACCTCCTGCTCATTTCGAAGGACCCGCTCCACCACGTCCTGCAGGTTGCGTGAAGCTTTGAAGGCTTCGTAGGCATTAGGATCGAGGGCATCTAACCTGTCAAGGGAGCAAGGAACCAAGACGTCTGCATTTGATACTATGGCTTTGATAGTAGGCTGCTCTCAGAGAGGCAGAGCCTCATCTGTCAGGATGCAGTCATGTTCTAGTGTCTAAAGACTTGTGGCAGGATAAAAATCTGACAATTCAGTCTTCTGAGACCCTGAATCTATCTGGATGCGGTCTTAGCAGAAGAGGGGGGCTGAAATGGGCAAGAGACACAACCTGTGCTTATTAAACATGCGCCAAGCTTTCAATCAAAACAAGTCAGTGCAAAAGGTATTGTTACCGCCACTTTACATGTGAAAATGAAGGTGGAGACAGGATTAGAGACCACAAGAACCAAAAAAGTGGAAAGAGGATTCAAATCCAGAGCAGGACTCCAGAGTCCTGATACCAGCTGGGAACAAAGGAAACCAGCAGCTCAGACTGTCCCCGGGGGTGGTACTTACACGTGTTTTGCACCTGAGTTCATCTTCAGATCGTGTTTGATCAACCTGATGATGCACTTAAGGTCATTGGCCGTACACCTATGGGATGAGGCATACTCAACTTCACCTCAGGAGAGCTGTGCACCCCCAAACCTCCTTTCCCAAGTGACTTCATCTCCCCAAGCCCAGCCCCATTGGTTCTAACTTGCTCAGGGAAGCTCCCCCACCTGGAGGCGATATCCTGCAGGGCCTGCTGCTGCTCATCCTCCTTGGTGAGCTTAGAGAGCTGCAGGAGGAATTCGTCCACTTCCTGGATGGTAAGGAGGCTCTTGGCAGCTGGAGGGAAAGACTTGCTCTGCTCAAAGAAGACTCTGATCGTCTCTGACACGTCACCCTGTCTCCAAAAACCAAAATGCCACTGCTGCAACCCCCGGGTGGCCAGGTGTATTCCCTAAAAACTCAGGACTAAAGATGAGTCAAGAGATCTCAATCACAGTTCCTGTCCCCAACTCAACATATTTACCTCGCTTCCTATGGGGCACATCTCTCCACATAGGATATGCCCACCTGCCTTAGCTGAGAAGAGACACAGCACTAATCCAAGCTCAGTCAATCTGATTCCTGCTTACAAATTTGAACTAAGAGGTAAATGCAGTCATCACATAGTGGGGATGCTTGAATGTAAACTTCTCATGGTGTTGGGGCTGGAGTCAAGAACAAACCAAAGGTGAATGGGGGAAGAAAACAAGAAGAGTTCAGAACAAGAGCCCCATGAGAGACAAAGTGCAGTCTCAAATCCTGATTTCTGAGATAAGGCCTTTTGTGTCTACGCAGTGGTATGGGTTCAGTCCTCAGAAACTTATGAAATTAACAGCTGCAGCCTCAGTCAGCTTCCTTGTAACGGAAGCTTACTCAAATAGGTTTCAGTTTCCTAAAGCAGTATGTGCCCAACCATTTAAAACAAATGGCTGCAGGTGCCTGGCTTGGAAAACCCCACCTGGAATACAGCCTCCCCCCACCCTCTGACCTGCTCCAGGTCCCGTGCCATATCATCTGGGTTGCAGTTAAAAATGCGGCTGAAAAGCTTCACAATCTGCTTATCATTCAAGTTGTAAACACTCTTAATGACACCCGGCAGCAACAGCTTCACTGTTAGGTACACATCACCGCGGAAACCATCTGGAGAGAGAAGAAAAGAACTCTTCTAGAGAAATAGAGCTTAAACAATAGATGAAGTCAAAGAAGCTGAGGTTTAAAAAGACCTACATATCACTGTCTATGCCCCCACAGTACACTGGGTATATCATTAGGTCAGAGGCCAGAATTCAGGGGCTGGTTGTTTATGTGTCTGCCTCATCTTCAGCTCATGGATGAACTCCCACAGGACAGAGACATGACTTTGACTTCACGTCCCCAAGTGACAATGCTCAGTGACAATGCTTATTACATAAATGAAAGAGTTGGAAGACTTAATTCCAAGCTGTGCATGTAGTCCACAAAAACTTAATCAAATATGTGGGGACAGTAAATTTTCTTACTGGTTGAATGACGTGGGTTTTTCTGCCCTCCTAGGGGCAGGAAAAGGGCAAAAAAAGAAAGATGCCATAGTGCTCTAAAAATTGGCTACATAATTTGAGGGGTCTGGTGACAAACACAAATGTGGGAATCCTTGTTCAGAATTGCTAAGAATTTTAAGACAGCAAGAGCAACTATATGTATGGTTCACGTGCCCATGGAACCAGCCCGGCTCTGAGATCTTCAGGAAAAAGCCCATTCAAATGCTCATCACAGCCCCACCTCCTGCTGAGCCTTTCCGCAAGAAGTCCTGGATGATCTGGGTCTTTGTGTTGTAGCTAGGATTATCAGCCACCATGGCACACAGCTTCCGGAACTCCCGTAGCAGGCAATCCTTGTGCTTGGGGTCACATTTGCTCGAGGATAGACTTGTCTTAGGGGTAGGGCTTGAGGGGGCCTGATTAGAGTTGTTGGGCTTGGCTGTTGAAGAAACAACAAAGATGATTCATTCTGCCTTTCTGGAAAGGAAGGAAACTCACAGGTGCTTTATATGTCGTTTCCCTCAGTCCCCTCAAAGCTCCCTGGGGTAGACATCACTGTATCCATGTAAAGGTGGAAGTCAAGTAATTTCCTCAAATCTCATAGCTATTAATAGTAAAGGAACAATGGCACCCTCACACCCAAGCAGAGAACCAGATTGATGTGCATCTGTTTATGTAAACACTTCATACAGGAACAAAGGCTGCCTTCACACCAAGACTGCTCAGGAGGATCTCAGCAATTGTAAAGCTGATCCCAGAAAAGCTGGGATGAGAAAGGGGGACAAAATCAAAGGACATATTAGTCAATGTGAAAGTACTGCTGTCATTGATTATCAGAACTGGAAGGAGCCTTCAAGATTACCTCAAGGTCCTCTTACTGATGAGAAGACCCAGGCCCAAGAAGAGCAGATGACTTCAAGGATCACCTACATCCGTAGTGGCAGAGCCAGGACAAGGATGCCACCAGGAAAGTCAGGTCCCACTGGTATACTCCCAACATTCCCTCACCCTCACCACTCCAGCCTTTTCTTTCTTTTTGTCAAATTGAAAGGTAGCTTGTAAGTACAGCTTTCCTTCAGATACCTAAAAATAATGGTTAACAACTCTTTAGTGATTCCCTCTCACTTCCTTGTGATCATTCACAAAGCAAAAGCAAGGTCATTAGCAAGCTGTCTGCTGACATAAGCTTCTTGTCTGGGCTTTTAAATTATAAATCTGTCATCATCTCTGACCTGGACTCTAAATCGGATTTTAGGGAACAAAATCTTCAAAGCATCGGCGTTCAGCATGAGAACACCCATTTCTTCTCAACTCCTCCCAAACTCCATCCCCAAGACCAGGGCCCTTCTAGGGCCAGGCTGTCCTTATCTTCACCTGGATTCTTCTCCATTTCTATCTTTGGCCTAATACCAGGAAACAAACAAGTCTCAGGGTTTTAAAATACTAAAAATCCTACAGAGCCAGGCATCATTTTTGCAATATTATTTCCGACAGTCCTCAGGAGAACACTGGGATAGATGAGGCAGATGTTGCCACTCTTTAATTCACAGAGGCTCAGGTAGGTGAAGACTTGCTCAGGGCTTCAAGCTGTCAAACAACAGGGCTGGGGGTAGACCCCAACACTCCAACTTCAGGTCTAGACTTCTTTCAATCACATAAAGCTGCTTTCAATTCCCAAACAGCTTTATTATTTTCTGTAACTGAGCCAATCATAAGAATGTCTCAAAACAATAAAAAAGGTATAGGGTTTGAGTGAAAGAACACAGGGACTGGAGTCAGACTTCAATGCACATACTCCATTATAAACCTAAACTTCAGCTTTCTCATTCATAAAGTAGGCCTCATTAAAACATTTCTGAAAGTTAACTGAAGACCAAATAAAAGCTAGGCCAAGGCTACCTGTTTTTAAAGGCCAACAAACAATCTTCTCAACTCCCCTTGTTCTAGCAAGATCTTCCTGAATCCCTGTCTATAAAACAGTAATTCTATGTTATGTAAAGAAACCACACGTGTATCATTATGCGTGTGTATATGGTAAAGAGGAAGAAAGAAAATCAAACACTTTACTATCCATATGTTCTGCTATAATCCAACCCTTCAGGAGATAGGATTTGAACCCAGAACCCACTGACTCCAGAAAGCACAAGCTTCCTAATGAGACTTTAGCTTCCCAACAGAGTAATACTCTTTATATCCTCTGTTCCTTCTTGCTCCATGTTCCACAAACATTCCACCCTTTTAAGTTTTAAGAAATAAGAGAAATCAAGGGATATAGTCCATGCATGACATGTCCCTCCTTCTTCCATACTTTCATCTCCAGTGCAGGCAAGTTTAGGAAGATAATGTCTCAAAGTCCTTTTGTTACAAAAACATAAGGAAGTAAAGGGCAGTTTACAAAAATCTGTCTGAACCAGGAAATAACTTCACATAGAAAAAGTCTTGACAAAACAAACCTCTTCCTGACACATAAGAGATTAAAGTATACAAAAAAAATGCTACACAAGCAGAGCATAAGTTGGCTACTACCTGTCTCTGCCCCAAGAGAAGCAAATTATTGAGACCAAAGAGCACGATTTTCACTGAGTCAAATGAGAAGACCCTAACAGCTCATACAGCTTCAACTTCTCTTACCTGAAAAGCCAGAAAACTTCCGGGGATTGGTGTTGGTGACAAGTGAAGCTCCTTTCACTGGGGATGCCACCTGGCCAGTCGTTGTCAACTTAGCCTGCACAACAGCTTTTTTCTTTGGTGTTCCTGCTGCCTTAGAAGACAGATCTATAGAACCCCAAAAGAAAGGAAAATACCCTTCAGTGGAAGATCTGGAGATCTAGATCTCTAGTCTTCTAGAGAAGACTCTGATCAATTGCTTTTAGAGCCTTGCTTGGTAAGCCACTACCATGAGACCCAAGATGGGCTGGGTGTAGGCTAGTCTTCTTGAATGGAAGTGGTAGGGTAGTGGGTGAAGGGAAAGGGAGAGGATTCTGGGGACAAAAGACCCAGTTACCATTTACTTCTATGAGTAACCTAAATTTTCATTAACTTTCTTCACCTCTTATCCCACATACAATAATCTTCAGAACTATGAAGATTTGGGGGAATCAGCGGTTACACTTTGAAGATAAAACTTGGGGACCCCAGTTCCACAGAATAGGCCCAATTTACAGATGAACAGAAATGTAAAATGAAAACAGATCACAGAACATGTTGGTTTGACAGAGGTAGGAAATTTCCAGCTGTTGACTCATCTGAAGTCAGGTGACAGTTTACCCATGTTTCTTTTCTTATGAGAGATGGGTGAAGATATAACAATAGCTGAGGCCAATGGCTGATGCAGGGCAGGGTGGATGGGGAACCTGAGAGTGAAGTATATGGGAAATAGTTTCCTCTCTTGTAAGTTCTTTATTTTTCCTCTCAACAAGGACAGATTTCCATTTTTAGAGTCACTATTATGACTCTTCCTACAGTGACCAAAACTGTGATTAACTGAAGATGTGACTATTAAGCTGGGTGCAGTGACACAAACCTGCAATCTCAGCAATTTAGCCTGGATTACTTAGAAGAACCTGTCTCAAAATGTAAAAAATAGAGGGGGCGATGAAGCTGGGGGTGTAGCTCAGTGTTAAAGAGTGCCAACGGGTTCAATACCAGTACTGCCAAAAATAAAAAAGGAATATTACTTCACAGACGCTGAAGATCAAAGAGGACTAATGACTAGTTGAGTTTGAAAGTACCGGTGTAAGATTTCTAAATATGCAATATGTATATGTGTGTGAATATGCATGTACATGTGAACAGATACATGTATAAATACACGTGTGTTTGTGTTTATATACACGTGTATTTTCTACCTCTATCTGTTCAAAGGCTTAAAAGTGAAGATATCCCATGATGATGAGAATATGTAGAATCCAGATTTTTTTTTTTGTGGTAGTGGGGATTGAACCCAGTGTGCTCTATTACTGAGGCACATCTCCAGACCTCCTTTTTTTTTTTTTTTCTTTTCTTTTTTTGTGGTTCTGGGGATGGAACCCAAGGCCTCACATCTGCCAGGCAAAAGTTCCACCACTGAGCTATGGCCCAGTATCCCCTAGCCTATTCTTTTAATTGTGAGACAAGTCTCACTAAATTGCCAAGTCTGGCCTCAAACTTGTGATCCTCCTGCTTCAGTCTCCCAAATCAATGGGATTGCAGGTATAACCTGTACACACCAAGCTTTAGATTTTGGTTTCTAACATCATTCTCCACTAACAGGAATCAGGACTTCTATCTAAGAGGAATAGCACAGGATACAAAGAAAATTCTGTGACTGGGGTAGGACACACACAAGAGAAGACTAAGGGTATCGTGTTATGCTGAGCATGGAATACTTAAAACAAGGATATAAAAAAAAAAAAAAAAAAGGAGTACAGGATACCGAAAGCAGCTTAAAGAGAATGCCTAAGTGGCAAAATTAAGCAGCAATGAATTATAAGCTACAGAGAAAAAAATAGCAATCTATGTGTCCATACAGTTAATAAAATGACACATAAAAGGAGGTGGTAGTGGGTACTTTGTTCTCCAAAAAATGTCAGTATCATAAAAGAAAGGGTACAGAAATGCTCCAGATTAAAGGAGTCCAGAGGTATGACAAATAAATGCAATTCCCACTCTAGACTGGGATCCTACAATGGAGAAATAAAAACTACTAAAGATAGTATTCAATCAATTGACAAGATAGTATACAATGATTGAAGTATTATATCAAGGGTAAATTTACTCAAGTTGATAGCTGTATTATGGACCTATAAGATAATATTCTAGTTCTTAAGATATATGAATGGAGATATTTAAAGGTAAAGAACTGTTGGGCGGGTGACACCTGCCTGTAATCCCAGCAATGTGGGAGGCTGAGGCAGGCGGATCACAAAGTCAGCAACTTCCTAGACCCTGTCTCAAAAGAAAAAAAAAAAAAGAGCTGGGGTTATAGCTCAGTGGAATAGCACCCCTGCCTGCTATCTCCACCACACACACACACACACACACAAAGGTAAAAAGCCATGATGAATAAGTAATAATGGTTCAAGGAAAAAATAAACAAAAAATATGTGCCTGTGTAAAGAGAGCACCTGAACACAAATGATAAAGGAAATAAACTCAGCAGTAGGTAAACCTGGTTAAAGAGTGAAGTGTTCTTTGTGCTATTTTTTTCTTATGTTCATTAGTCAATTTGAAATTATTTCCAAATAAAAAGTTTAAAAGCTTAAAGAAAAAAAGGAACAAAAAACTGAGCTCTGCTCTTCTCCCTTCTTCCATGAGCCCCAATTGGACAAGAAAGCCCTGTTCTCCACCCCACCTGCAATGTGCTGGGTTATCTGTTCCTTCTCGTTGTCTTCCAGCTCTTCCCAGCCTTCCAGTTCTGTGAGGTCTTCAATTTTTTTTGTGGTGGCCCGAGCGCGCTCCAGCTTCTCAAACATGCACTTAATGTGGTACCACTCTTTCATATCACCCCCAGACTCTGAGAAGGGATTGGGCACCACCTTGCCAATGCGGCACACACCCTTCACAATCTTCTCCTTGCATTTTTTGCAGCCGGCTGTGCTGCGCTTGGCGTAGTCCACACAGAACCGTTGCTCGGCCATCTCACAGGGGCCACTGCAGAGTCCCACATGCGACTCTGGCAAGAAAACAAGGCAGGTGGCACGTAGTCTTAGATGGCCCCCCAGGAATGACAGAACAGGCTTTCTTCTCTGGAGGAGGCAGCGATCACGAAGCAGATCTTTTTCCAAGCACTGGTTGAATTGTCTTATGTCAGGCCAGTGATAATGTTCTCGGAACAGGCACAGTTCTCTTCGGCCAAGTGCACACAAGTTTTGGGGGAAGAGGATCTTGAAGGCCAAAGTCATATAGCTACATGAAAAGGCAGGAGACAAAAAAAAAAAAAAAAAGTGAGCTATAAATGAGAAGCCAGGCTTCTAATTTCCCAAAGGCCAGAATCTCATTAGTCCATGCTGACTAATCAAACACTTCCCAAAGCATTAAAGATTCATTGCCTAGAATGAAGCAGAGTTCCAACACAGGAAAATCCAGTTTCCAAAAGGATGTTCAATAATCTAATGTACATAAATATATCTTATAAATCACAATGAAGAGAATCCAGATAACATAAATGCTTTTCCTCAGGCCATCAACAATCTGGGACACTCATAATGGATGATGACCTTTAAGTATTACAAAATCCTGCAGTTTCTTTTTAATCACCAAGAAAAATTAATGATGTTCATGAAGTTTTAATTAGAAGTGCAACACATATGCCATCCTCAGAAAGCAAAACCACTGTAGAGAGTCATGATTTAAACAGAAGGCCTCTTTTGAGAGGCAACTAAGTAGAGCTCAGAACCACATGGCCCAGGTTCAAATCCTAGCTAAGCACTTATTAGCTGTGTGTCCTTGGAGGGTTACTTAATCTCTCTGTTCCTGTTTTCTTATTTATAAAACATGTCTAATAATACTAACTAATTCAATTAGTCTTTGTTTTTGTTTTAGGCGTTTTTGTTATTTTTAGTTGTCAATGGACCTTTTTTAATTGTTATTTTTTGATTTATGTACAGTGCTGAGGATCAAACCCATGTCAGGCAAGCCTCTACCATGAGCCACATCTCCAGCCCCTCAAGGGGTTTTTGTTTTAAGAGTAAAGCCCTTAGAACAGGGCACACAGCAAGGGCTCAGTAATGTTAGTTCCTACTATCCTCAATGTAGTAGTTAACCTTTAGGCTGAGGATCCAGATGTGCAATTAACCTGTTTAATTCAGTAACTTCAGAATGCTGAATCAACTAGATTGAAGAATTGAAGGTACTGACAAGTCAATCCAAGTGGTTTATCAATTGTGATTACATCCACACCTTTTTATATTTGTACAAATATTTATTGTTCGAATTTTAAATATACTGGAAATTATTTCCAGCCTGTATAATGCTATGAAGTGAAATTACTACGGCATTATAATAAAAGCAGGCCTTACTGCAGTGCAACACAGTGCAGAGAAAAGCAGGTGGGCTTTGGACTCAGGAATGGGAGGACCAGCTTAGAACTGCTACCCTGGAGGTATCTCTGAACTTCGGAGTCTCAGTTTTCTTATTTCTAAAACGGAAAATAAGACCTACCTCGAGAGGTGGTTGGGGAAATTACAGTGAATCCATGGACGGGCTGATGGTGGTGGTGGGATTCTGAACTCTCTGAAAATGCATACAAAATGTGTATATTTGACTATGCAAGTTTTGGGAGAGAAAAGATCCGTAAGTTTCGTGAGATTCACAAAGAACTGCATAACCCCGCGAAGTTGAAGAACCGCCGCGGAGCTGAGCAAGGTCAGGAGGCTCACAGGAGCAGCTCAGGACAAGCTAGACCTCAACGCGATCCTTCCAAGAGCAGCCCCCCGAATAAGAAAAGAAGAATAATGGAGGGGCCGGCTCAGGGCTCTCCGGAGGCACCATGCCGCCGTGCGGAGACAGATCGGAGCGCCGAGGCCTGGCCGCAGCCGCCGTCCCGGGGCCTCTGTGGAGCTCTCCGGGCAGGCCGGCCAGGGGCCGGCCGCGAGAGGCTCCCAACCTCTGCCAGACCGGGCAGTGGGCGGCCCCTGGGGGTCCCGGGGCGCCGCGGGCTCCCGTGGGCTCCCGGGGGGCCGCCACGTCACGGAGGGTGTGCCCCCAGGCTCCGCAGGCGGGCGGGCGGGCGGGGGAGGAGCCGATGGCGGCTCCCGGGCCGCACCGCGCAGGGGCCCGGGCCCCGGCCCGCTTCCCTCCCAACGCCGCGCTCAGCCGCGCCGCCCCTCACCTGCCTCCCCGACTCCAGCGCACACCATTAGCCTCCGGACCAGGCGCCCACAGGCCGCAAGCAGCCCGCTGACGGTTGGAGAGCCTGTCTCTTTAAATACGGGTCCTTGAGCTGGCGGCAGTGCGCAGGCGCAACAACTGAGGCGGGAGCTACGTGACCCGGCCCCGCCCCCGGGCCCGCCACGTGCTTGGTGTGGATTCCGCCCAGTCGGGTTTTGGGGGTGGTGGGGAGTGGAGGTCCTGGAATCCCCAGACCCGCCAGGACTTCCCCAGATGGCTAGAGATCATCTAGTCCTTAAAGGTATTGGTTAAGAAAATGTTGCAATGAGCTTGGCAAAGGTCGCGTCCTCCAAGCTTTTTCCGTATCGCCTCTGTCCTGTGTCACGCGCTGTAAGTACGCGGTAACTTCCTGAATCGAAAAGAGACAGTAGATAGGTGGTAGGTACCTGTCGTGTGAGGAAGCGGTGGGGAGACTAACCCTTTGTTTACATAAAGTGTACTTTCACTTCTAAACCTCAAGTCCGCTTTATGACAGCTTGAGATAGAAAAGAACAGCAGGCTCAGAAGCAAGTAACCTTGTTCAGAGTCC